>NC_086316.1:419935-1619935 GCF_963924245.1 Chroicocephalus ridibundus | reverse complement strand
GAAGGTTGTTTCACATCATATATATATACATATATATGTCTAAAGGGAAGCAAGGTTTAGAACTATAAAAAGCAATTTTGGAAAGGTGGTTCTTCTCATTACAGTATCATTAACCGTGATGATCCTCGAGTTACCTAATGGGTGGGGCTATTTCTGTGTCTGCAGGTTGGTGTTTTACCGGTACAAATAAGCTGGGTGGCAAACTCATTGATTGATGGCAGAAATTAAGACATTTCATCTCAGAGTAAAATGACTGCTCTGGTCTGTGAGCAGAAGGACAAGTTCTAACATAGTCACTTCTTTTGAAGACTTCAGGCTAGTAAAAAGTTCAGTATCTGGGAAAAGGTTTTTTAAAAAGGAACACAACGTTTATTGATTCGATCGTGAAGAATTCACTCAGCAAAAGCAAGAAAATAATTTTAAGGTTTCCTTGGAGGGATTGGATCTTGGCATCCCCAAGACAGATGGTAACTTCTGCAGAAACACCACGGATCAAGGGCAAATTGGATAGAAGTAGTGTAAGAAAGGTCTTTCAAGGATCAACTTCTGGTAACTTTACAGAACTGTGAGGTTTCAAAACAACAATGTTCACTGCTTTTTAAATAACTGATATTCTACGGTACAGCCTTTTAGTTAATAGATTTCTCGATACAGATGGGTGAAAAAAAAACTGGTGACCTTTCATTTACGAAGGCACAAATAACCTGAAAGGGTCCAGCCACTTCAGCGAGCAGAAAGCCAAAACCAGAGCAGCGTTTACATCCCGCTCTGAAATACCACCACACTAAGACCAAAGATTTCCGATCCCAAAGAACTGGCTGTAAGCCACTCCAGGTCTCCTCTCTGGGATTTTTATTCCGACACATGACAACTTCAGGCAACAGCATCCCAACACTGGAAAATGGAAAACCCTTTCCTAGTCTGGACAATAACACACACAGGGCAGAAAAGCAGATGGTGGTGGAGACCCAACCTCTGCTCTCCCGACGTCAGGAACCCAGGACACAGTGACTGATAGACCCCAGCACCATCGACCCCACCTCAATGAAAGCGCCATTGCTACAACACGTCACCCTTTCTCCCCTGAAAGAAGGCAGTCTGCCCCCGCAGAGCAACAAAATACCTGAAACTTGACCACAAAAGGTTGCAAGCAAGTGGAGAATCCAATACAGTTAAAATCCCGATGTAAAAGTAGCCTAATGGGAACAGAATCCGACCTCGGGTTTTTCACATCATACAACAAAGTAATACCAGTAATCCCCTAAAACAGTACTTCAATAATGTTTATCCGTGTCAGATTTCAAAAAGAAAAATACATTAAAAGTAGGACCACAATGCTCAGTGTCTGCTTTGTGGAAGCTTGTGATTGCATTCCACTTTTTTCCTTTGAAAATTTGATCTTGTGTCTTGACAGTGACAAATCGCTGGTTCTTCGCTCAGTGGACCTTCCTGATAATAGAAGATATTCTTCCCCAAGAGAAGGAATATTTCAGGTAAACACATTCACATGGACTGAGCCTGCCCTTTACTGAAAAAGAGTTTGATCTAATTGCTTGAATGTCATCACAGGACAGAACATCTGAAAGCAGATTACCAGGTAAATTTTAAATGACTTCAAACATTAAAAATGCCCATTTTTCTGAAGATATTGTTCATGAATAGCTGTGAAAGGCAGGTTTTACACCATCGTAACACCCCACGCACAATGAGAGCTATGTAGTATTTATACTCTGAATATTAAAAAATAATTAGTTCACTTAAAAAAAGCAGAAAGAGAAAACAGGGTAGAAAAAACCAAAATTGCAGTGTAGTGGTTTTAGCTTACGTTTATCGTGAGGTATTGTTTCATACCCTCACTTGAGATTTTCTTTTAAGTTTAGAGGAATCTACTGTGGAAGCACATAAGTGCATTTCTCTGTAATCTTTGTGCCACAGACCCCAACAGATTTCTACCTACTGCTATCTAACTATGAAAAGTTAAAAAAGATAACTTATAGCATATCCTCCAGACAAGCAGTTAAATGGTTTCCTGTCATGTTTTGCGTGGCCTTATTTTTTTCCACACGCTGAGGACAGAAATACAGAGAATGCAATTCGCAGGAAAAAGCCCTGCCAGCCCCGCCGGTGCACGGCTAGCTTTTCCTTGCTGCACAAATTGATACCTGCGTATGACCTGCATATAAAACATCCGACAGGAGAATGCGCATCGCTGTCAGGATGTAACGGATTAAAAAAAATATAATGATATTAAAACAAGATTATTATTTTTTTTAAATGTATAAATGGAGAAGCCTCCTTCCCTCACACCGATTTTCTTTCCTTCTCCTGTCTATACGAGTATACGCGACAGTTTGACCGAAACAGTCACGACTGGGTCCTCCTCCTGGGCGTCCCGCTTCCCCCCAGGACCCCCACGCTGGAAAACGACCCTCTTTTCTAACGAGGTACGATCAGAGCGCTTCGGTGAGCAGCAGATGCTCAGGGCATCCAAAAAAATCCCTGTTTTGGAAGCAGGGCCTTTTCTTGTTAACCATGTGGCACTTGCCCAGGCAAAACAAGCAATAAAAAAGACTCTCTTCTCCGTTTTTCTAACGCTTGGGTTCCTGTAACAATTTGAAAGATGAGGAGGTTTGCATTTTACGGAAAAAAAGCCCCACCGCCCCACCCCAGACAAAGAGTGCCTCGGTGTGTGTGGGAACTCGATCCGCGCCTCTCCCCGACGCCACAAAAATGCCTCTATTCTCCCCAGAAAGGGAAAGGCTGCGAACTCCCCTGCGGACGGTCCTGATCTTTCTCCGCCGCCGCCGCGAGTCAAAGGTTAGCTCCCTCCCAGCTGCGTCTCCCCCGACACGCAGCCCGCAGCCAGACAATGCCACCGGGAACCAGTCTGCTCACGGGAGGCTCTGGCAGACCGTCAGGGTTCCTCTCCCAAATGGCCCAGTCCGGCCTCAAAAATCTCGAACCTGTGCATCAGCAAGAGCTTTGCGGGATTTTTATGTTAAACCCTCCTTACTGACTCTCAGTAACATTAAACACAATTTTAGTAATTTAGAGTAAATGTCAACAGTTGTATTCAGCACACTGTAAAGGCAATAACTAGATCTTCTTTGGTACAACCTCTTAGGAAAAAAATAATCAACCCAGAGACGTCCTGCATTAAGTGACATGGGAGCAACTCCAAAAGAAAACAAACTGTCGTTTTAAGAGACGGCATGCTATCGCCGGGTTCTGGAAATGGAAGCAGCAATATTACGAAGCCAAAAAAAAAATTAAAAAATGAAAGTCTAAAGATAATATGGAGAACAATTTTCTCTGAGAACAGCCCTGGATTTAAAAATAATGCCTATATTCCATTTTTTGCCATTGCATATTTGACAAGTTGTAAAAGGGAGTAAGAGCAGTGCCGGCAGCAGGTCACCTCCCCGGGGCCGCAGCGGGGCCGGCGTTTCTCCCAGGATGGTTCTGGTGAATCTCGGTCACCCACTTCAGCTCTGGGGACGGCTCCCGGCTCGGACAAGAGCGGGGTCGAGCCCACGGTGAGGAGGATGAAGAATTTGCTTATAGCCTGAGAGTTTTCCTTACCCGGCAGCTAAAGGAGACCACGAGTGTCGTGTATTTTCCAGCATGGAGAAGAAAACGTGAGACACAAATGTGGAATTATGCCCGTGTATTAATACCTGACGGACAGGATGATAAAACAAGTAATTATGAGAGAACATTGCACATCCGAGGCTCCCCGAGAGAGCGATCTGTTGTGCCTCCCTCTACCCGTCCCGCGGAAAAAAAAGGATATGTCTTAAGAGAGAAGTGAGTCACAAGGCCAAACAACTTAATGCGTAATCTTTAGGCTACTGTTTTAAGATCACAGATTGTCATCAAAGTCTGGAAATTATGCAAATAGTACTAGCTACATTTAGAGGTCTGCACAAGTAAAGACTTCCCGACCTAAATAGCAATTGTGTCTCGGAAAGGCGGTGATTTTTTTGTGCGATGCAAGGGTGCTACCTACAGGCCCGAGCGGGGAATGGCATCCAGGGAAGATTAGGAAAAAACATCCTATTTTTATGAGGAAATAGGACAGAAATAGCATTATCACTAAACTAAATCCTTCTTAATTTCAGGCTAAAGAACATATGTTTTGCTGAATTTTTTTTAAATCCATAATCCCAAAGATTTTCGGTTTACCCGATTTAATCCTAAATCTTACAATGGTGCTTATATTTTTCTATTTCTCAAGCATTTCCAGTATCATGAAAAATAGGATAACTTTCTTTTTTAATCAACAAAAACTAAATAACCTCTAGACTCTTCCAACACACATATTTCAGGCGTATTTTTGTTGACAAGTAGTTTTGGCTGTAACTACTGAAAGATCACACTGCAAGATCACAATTAGTCCTTGGTCTTGTAAATACGTTAAGCTGCTGGGCAGGAGGTATTTGTTTACATTAAATATACTTATATTATTAAATTATTTATATTAAATATATTTCTATCCTATGTCTCTTGTACGATCAATGCGTCACTCAATACAGTGCAACCCTATTAAGAAATACTTACAATAGCCTAAATACAACAGTATTTCCGCTATTTTTGAGATAAGGAGATGCTTGGGCACTCCGTAAATCTAAGTAAGCGCAGGCTTTTTTTTCCCTGTGTCTTTTACACATTCGTCTCTTCTCCAGGCAGGTCAGATATGGCAAATCCTTACGCATCTGTGTAAGTTTACTCCTAGGGACAGCACTACTGATTCGAATTGAACTTACTGCTCTGAATTTAACAACATAGGCTCAGTTTGTTAACTTTTCCAAAGGAGGGTCCCCACGGCGCGCCCACCATGCGGCAGACACCGCTGCAGGACGCAGCCAGCAGATAACGGTAACAGCGGAAGCAGCAGCAGCAGCAGTAGCGTCCTCTTGCATTTATGATCGGCTAAGATTCAGGCAAGCCTTGCAATTCAGAAGTAGTGCATTCTGGCACTCAAGAAAATTCTGACATCCTCTCTTTTTTTTTTTTTGGTGTGTTTTGGTTTTTTTTTGAGGGGGGGAAGTTTCAGCAGTAGCACAAAAGCAGAAAAAAAGGAAGACTATTAAACGCATTTTATATTACATCACAGATTAATAACCGAGAGTATTTTTCCTTCCAGATATAGAATTCAGCGCTTCTGTATTTAAAGGCTGTATTTTTATATCGATAGTGACGAAAGAACATCACCTTGTCACAAGTACAATTAGATACATTTTAATATCGCTGCAACGCTGTGAAAGGGGGAATTTCAAAATGAGTCTTTATTGTGTCCATTTGTCCGAGTCCTGAATACCTTCCAGGAAGTAAATGCCAAGATATATTTTTATTTGTGTAAAATAATTATGATATTAAAAATTAATAATCTCATGAGCTGAAAAAATGCTTTCTTTTACAGTTGAAAAAAGCATCTAGATTAAAGCACTTCTCTGAAACAGTTAGGATACATTACTAACTCATTCCAGCCTGGCTAAAAACATTATTAGAAAGAAAAAAACCCAGCAGCATAAGGTCTGGTTAAAAAAAAAAAATCTCAGAGAAGAACCAACAGTATTGATGTATGCTACAGAATGAAATAAAAAGCGTTCAGTAAAGATACATAACTTCTGCTTTATTCTTAGGCACCTAAAGTATCTCTTAAGGACAAAATATATTGATCCTATTAGTATTGTTACTGATTTGAGATTCAAATTATTTTGCCAAATATTCAATTATTCAGGATTTTCAGATGAAGTTTCAAGAACAGTTGTACCAAACAGTATCAGCTATTCTTTGCCTTATATATAGAAATTGGGGAAAAAAATGTTTACATTATTTTAATGACGTTCTACGTATACTACTATAATTACATCACAATTAAATGAGCTCAATTCTACTTTAATTAAGAAGATAATCCTGAATCATTTTTTTAATAGAAATGTCTCCCTATAATTAAATTGTTCAGACGACATTTAAATGAACGTTGAAGTGAGAACCACACAAGCTGTAGCAGTATATTCATAACAAATTTGCTCTGAAATTAATATTTAATTAATTTTGAAATACTTTATGCCTACTATATAGTTGTCTGTAAATTATTTTAAGTTTCCTTTCCCACTGATGGAACTTATTCATATTTTATTCAGCTCTCCCAATTTTTAATTGCATCAGAAAGCTCCGTGAGCACAGTTACTGGTAATGTTCATGGGTTGCTAGAGAAACATTAGTAAAGGGAAAAGTTCCTACTAGCATTCTCGTTAGGCTAGACAAATTTTAAATCACACGCCCGCATCTTTTTATTAATTACTTGCCTGTGACAAACTAATGTCTCAACATACAACCTCGCTTTGGTGCCTTCTAATATTTTAGATGGAAAGGTAAGGTTTTTTCCCTCATTAGATTTTCTTAATCCATAACCGATATTAAATTCTCCCAAAAAGTGGGGATGGCATACGTCTACATCCCCCTCCTGGTTTTATGGTAGAAGGAAAACAGTGCCTTGTTGATTATTACAAAAATATTTCTGATAAGGAAAAAACCCAGAATTAATCAGTCACATGCAAATATCATTCCTAATTTTGCTGCATGCACATGCAATACATGCATTTCCACCTTTTAAAACTTAACCACTATTACATAAATCGTAACTGACTTCTAACGCGAAGTGATTCTAGTCACACATTTCCACCCCACTATAGTACTCCATGCATGTCATTTCTTCTTTGACTTGCTGTAACATTATGTTGCATGAAGTGCCCACCAGGAAAAACACTATTGCCTTTTTTTTTTCCTTGTACTTTTCCCTGAATGTTCACGAAGTTCTTCAGAACACCAATCAAAACACAAAAAAGTAAAATAAATTCCTTTATGAAAGCTTGATGACCTTTGACATCATTCACTATTTAGAAACCCATAAAAGAATAGATAACAAATATATGACTCACAAATTATCAATTATGAAAAATAATCTGGGGTAGAATGCTACACTAATGCAAAAAGATGGATTACTTGTCATAAACCAATAAAGCTTTTGTTTGTGAATCCAATATCTCATTTCTTTCCTTCGTGTTGGGAAACTTAACATGATTTTTAAACTGCATTAACTTAAAAAAAGCGCAACTATCATAAAGGTGAGCGCTGAAAACGCCTCCAGAAATAATGTGTCGTTTCTTTAATGATAGGTTTATATGTCATATTCGGCTGTAAGTTCTAAAAACCAGAAGTCAGCAGAGGGCAGATCAGCCACCGAGCACCGGCAGCTCCGTGCTTCGGAGGTGCGTGGGGACCATCCGCATCTTAGAGGGGTCCCGAGGAAGTGCCGCGTTTGTCACTGCCAGGCAGACAGCGGAATTTGATTAGCCCATCACCACGTCTGAGAGCACAGCCAGCCTGTTCCAAAGCACTCCTCCTGCCTTAGAATTCTTCAGGGTTCTGGGCTTACTTTGCTCTCTGAAACCTGGGGAGGGGAATATTTTGGGTTTCTAATAGAAGAAATGTGAGAAATAGCGGATGTCTGCAGAAAATAAAACAGAGAGCAGCCCACAAGCAGGGCGGTGCGGAGCCATCAGCCATCGAGGGGGCACCTGCGGACAACCCTGCCCGGCGACGCGGCAGAGAACTCACGGCACCGGCTGGCTGGCAAAGGACAGGACTGCTCAAACCAGGGGGTAAACCAGAGCTGCGCTTTACTTCCACCCAGAAACCACGAACTCCCTGCTCGCCCCTTTCGCCTCATTCTCTGCAAACTGTGGAACCGCTGCCTGTGTGTGGCACGCCACTGAGGGACACATACCAGCAGGGACGCTAACGATGCTTGTAACAATAATCGCTATGAGTCCGGGTTCTAGTTTAATTTGCGACCACCTCCTCACGTACACCTTTTGCTCTGTCTCCGCCAGAACCCACCGCCGTCGGGACTGGCCGACTATCTTTGGTCCAATCCGAGTCGAAACACCTGGTTTTAAAACTGCCAGCTACCAGTTCCCAACCACCCTGCGCTGCGAGAAACAGTTGAGCGATTTAATTGAAATAATTTAATTTAAATTAGGCATGTTAGACATTGCCAGTGAGGGAGCAGAAGGGTGAGCGCCGCGATCCGGAGGCAATGAAGCATGCGAAACCAGAGATTCCCGGGTCAGGGATGCGCTCCCAGCTCCCGCTCCGGCTGGGAGCCGGCCTCAGCTTCGGGAGAACGGGGCAGCCGGGGGGGATTAACCACTTTGTCACTCGCTAATGACAGCTGCCAGATGATTAGAAACCACATTAAGTTCTTAACTTTAACTTTTGCTCATCACCAAGGTCAAACTCCAACAACCAGGTTGGAATGTCTTTCTATTAATTACACACAAAAAAAAAGAAAAGAAAAAAAGAGAAAGAATACGAAGAAAGTAGTTTGCGCATTTGCTACGTAATCAGAATGTAGGGCAGCAGCCCTAAAAATGAACTTTGATAGAGTAAAACACTCGAATGATTTGGACCAGCTTCAAGCACCATTTGCAAAGGCTAACTTTTCCTTTCCATGCAGGAGCAAGGTTTTAAACAGTATCATTTCTTCCTATCAAATGCTGACAATCAGGAATCAACCAACAAAAGGGAAATTATATTTAATCATTTTGACACCATATTCTTCAGGAAAGTGGAACTTGAGAACGGCAAGGCTCTGCTAAACTTACTGTGAGAAAGGAAAAAAACCCAAACCTTGCAGAAAAAGATCTGAGCAGCCTTTACCGTAACCCTTCGCTGGGTGGGCTGTTGGTCAAGGCAAAATGTGTACGTTCACTTTTGGGAAACTTGTGATTTTGACATATTCTCCATACAGACAGAAACCTTACCTCTTCAACAGTAAGTGTAAAGCAAATTCAAAACAGACAGTTAATGGTAAGGCTGCAATGAATTTTTTACTTTTTTTTTATAACCTATGGCTCTGATAAGGCTGCTTTCGGAAATATAATGGTTACCCAACCCTTCTATGGCTTTAACAAACCCTTACTGCTGCGCCCTCTTCCATACAATGTAGACTCTATTTGCACCCGTGCGGTACTAAATTACAGATAAAGTTACAGCAAATTTGTTTTCTCAAAAAAGCCGTGATGCCTAATATCCCTGGAGTAATAACAGCCTTGTCTTTCCTTCAGAAGTGGAACTGGAATAGTTTTCCCCCCGAAACCGGCGTTCCTTCCCGCGACAATGGCCCCGTTCTTGCAGCGGTGAATGGGACGGGGCTCGGTTTGCAGGTGCTGGGGGGGGTCCGGTGGGGGCGGCCCCGCTGCGGTAGGTGACCCCCATCCCCCAGACGGGGTTCTCCACCCCGAATAAGCACAGCACAATCAATAATTTATAGAGATGCATCTTGCTTGCGCTGATGGAATCAAGGTAGCTAATAAAAACCTGAAGCAGCCTTGGAACAAAGCAAAAACGTCTTAAAAGGTGAAAAAACCACAACACACACCCAAAGTGACTGGTGTACGTGAAAGCAATACTGGCATAATAATGACCTACCAGCGCACTGAAGTTATTTTCCAAATGCTCTAGCTAATAGACTGTGATGAATAAATAACTTTTTAATGTGTTTCACTGGAGTTGCACCAGGGAATATTAATATCCAGTATTAAAAACACTATTCAGATTGATGTGAAGCTGTAACGCTACGAGGACAGTGACATAACACAGCGACAAAGCTCGAACGAGGGATTTCATTAGTTACCTCCTCTTTAAAATAAATCACTCCAAAATGTTTCTGTGTTTACTTGCTACAATACTGTGAGACTCCTCCTAAAAGATGAAAATCAAGCACATTTAGGGAATAAGCATTAAGTGTTGTTAATGTGGCCTTACGCTGTTAATCATTATCTTGGGAAAATTATATTGTGTTTTATACACTAATACTACGACATTTTTATTAACTCATAATCCGTCTCCTAACAGTGATGCTTTAAGCAAGTAATGACTAAGATGGCAGAAACATTAGAAATACCTACTTTTAAATTTTTCAACCATGTGAAATGGACACTGTGTATGCTGGCACCAGAGGTTCTTCAAGGCAAAACAGCAAAAAGAATATTGTATACCAAACAGAAAATACTCATTCTTTCTTTATTAATGAAAAGAAGCTTAAGTAATCATTAGCATTTTCCCTTACAGTGCTGATCACTCATCTTCAAAGGAATTATCTGATTTTAATTATTAAAAATATGCTTTTCCTGGAAATTGACGCATTTGTCATTGGAAAATAGAGCTTCCAACGCGTACACCTGTGCCTTCTGCTCTGAGATAAGGAAGAGATTTTCCCTCTCCCTCATCAATGAGCGCCAGTGAGAGACAGACCTCAGGAGAGACGGGGCGAGATCAGAAATCCCGCACCAGCTCGCTTTATTGAGCTGAGAACAGGCCAGAAAGGAGCATCTCGAGCTAAGCAGACACCGCGCATTCCCGCGCTTCAGAACAGAGGGGAATGCACGGGAACAGCGAAGACGCGCGCATTAGGCCTGCCAGGGCTACTCTGAAAGCAGAGATTTACCTTCAGCTTAGCATGTTTACCCCTCAAGTTACGATTTAGAGGAGACGCACTGAGAGCAGAGAATCACAGATATGCATTAATATTGGCTTGATTGTATTTTTTTTTTTTTAATCATAGCTTTCCCGAGTATACGGTGCCGGTTCCTGTAGCAACGAATGCCAAATATGTACTCAGTCTATCAAAGCAGAATTAATTTTATCCCTTTTTGAGCGCATTTCTTTGCTACCTTTTTATTTTTTTTAATGGGGTTAGGAAGTGTCCGTCTCTGTTCATTAATGAGCAGCGTCTACTTACGGAGGCCAGTCAATTAGGACTGGAATACAGGCACATCTAATCACAGCTACTGTGTGGCCGGGGAGAGAAAATCATGTCTCCCATTCAGCTGGCGCCACACGTTAATTGCCCAAGAAGTTCCAATTGCATAATACCAGTTTTAACAGATAACTTTGCAGTCCTAACAATAGCTCTGAGAGCAGTGGTCAATCTCAAACAAGCACCCCTAAATTATGCCAATTCTTTGCTTTGGCCAATCAGAGGGTTCTTCTTAAGAGTACTTGTACCTCTGGAAAGCAGTCGGCATCTCGCAACTTCAGAGCTACCGTAATTGTGCTGGGGTTATCCGTGGAAACGTGCAAACTCCAGAGATCCGCCAGGCAGCTGCAACTCTGCTCGGTATCAGCTGCCGCCATTTGGCCTACAGTTATTACATTCTTTTTCTCTTCGGTAACAATTCTGGTCACAACGTTAGTTATCACT
The DNA here is from genome assembly GCF_963924245.1 of Chroicocephalus ridibundus. Taxonomy (NCBI): domain Eukaryota; kingdom Metazoa; phylum Chordata; class Aves; order Charadriiformes; family Laridae; genus Chroicocephalus; species Chroicocephalus ridibundus. Next base: position 1,608,660 of record NC_086316.1, on the reverse strand, counting down.
ACTGGATAAAGTATTTTACTTTAGTAAATACTAAAGTATTTACTCTGGAGTAAATAAAATCTACCAGTGAAACCAAAATGAATAAATAAATTGTGCTTTTAAATTATGTCTCCTTGTTTATTCCAAAGTTACAAACAGATTTTGGGATATAAACACCTGTTATTTTTCTTTTGAAAATTAAATAAACTAAAAAAAAAAAAAAAAAAAGCTGTTTACATCAAAAGCTGTTTCTATCAAGTAAGTGGCTATGAGGCTTACAGGCTTTTTATTTCAAGGCCAACTGAAATCCTCCTTTCCTGCAGACGCTAACTCACTTAAGAATACTTGGTAAAAAATTAACATTCCGCCGATACTCTGAGTGTTTTATGCCTTAAAAAAACCTATCTAGACAACATTGTTTCTTGCATTAATACTTAACTAAAAGGATCTTCAAGGCAGGTTTTGCTCCTCTTTACCTTGCTGTGACCAGTACACAAAGTTACTGTGCAAGAGAGGCCACTGCAAACACCCAACCTTTACAAACAGCATGGATTACCAATAACGAGGATATTCTCCACAATTTTGCAACCATCTGTTTGGCCTTTAATTAAGAAGCTTAAGCAAATTTTCTGCCCAGATAGTGATCTGCCCGACGCCTGGGGTGAAAAGGCAGAAAACACGTGGAAAGGTAGTTTAGAGAAGCATCATTTTTCCTGAAAGAATGGATTTAATCCTAATTCTTCAGGTATGGAAAACACCCTGGGTGGAAATAATGTTTACTGTGAGTCAACTACACAATAAAGATAACGTTAATTATGTGCTGTGTATCTCATGCCTGATTTAGGAGAAAAACAAAAAAAAACCCACCCCATGTAAATTTCCCAAGTATTCTTCTGTAACACCACGCTTCAGCAGTTTGTCCACTTGCAATAAAAAATAAAGGTGGTCCACACCGTACCCCGAGATGCGTTATCCCAAGCCAAGGGCAGCTTCTCGTCCCGCCGCCTCCTCACGCTCCCTCACAGGGAAGTTTCCCTGACTGCGGAAACCCGCAGCTTTCCTGCTGAAGGTGTAAATGCCCAGCTCCTTCATAGGACTGTCCCACATAGTTCTTAACGGAGTTTGGGCGAAAATAAGACTCTTGCATGGGAAGTCCACCTCACACCCAGGAGGAAGGCAGAGGGGCCACAAGAAAGGGGACAGCAGAATGAAACAGCCGTTTTCCACTTCTGTTTCCTGCTGTCCCCAGGGGAACAGAGCCATCATTCACTCTCCCCGCCAGCGCCGCTGGTCTGGGATGTCACCATTGCCAGCAGCATCGCCACCCACCAGCTATCGCCCAGCTTCCCAACTCCCTCTCGCGCAAACCAGCCACTTTTGTACTGCAGCATCTCTTTTTGCCAAAAATGTAGGATAAAGCTGTGTGTGGCAGACAGTCCTCTTCTAGGAAAAAAGGACAAAACTTCCCCTGTAACTGTTGCAGTAGTTACTTTGGGGTGTTTGTCTGTAGAGGCCTTATTTACAACAGCAATAAACCCAACTGCTGTTAGTAATACAGCATGTGCGGCACTAGTAGAAACAAAATAAGCTCTAAGCCTTTTTTTATATTAATGGTCCGCATTTCACATTGTGCAATCAAAACTGAAATTATAAAATGGCAAGTTAAACAATATTAGCAGGACAAGTATTTTCATGATGCATACTTGAAACATTACAGAGTGCTTTCACTCCAGTAAAATCCAGCATATTGAAAATTACTTGTTTTTTCTTCATTCTTCCACCCAGGCACAGACGCTTACAGTTTCCCCTACCAGCTACATACCTACTGAAGAAGCGACTGCTCTGCAGGGATGAGCACGCTGGAGATTTCTTAAGGAACATTATGAAGAAAGTGGCAGCTTCGTTTCGGAACAAGCTGTCCTTTCTAAGCCTTTTGCACATCATCCCTTTTCAAAACGTTGCACCTCTGTTTGATTTTCCTTACTTGGGCTTTCCTCACTAGCATGCGACATTCCTGGTTATTGCTTCTGTCTTCACCACACTGAAACTTTTTGCAAAACATTACATTACATTAACTATTGACTGGCCCAGTAAAATCAGTGCGTCCCACAGTCCTTCCGCTTCAAAGCAAACCATTAGAATGCCTACTGCTGCTAAAATAAAAAGGAAGTAAAACACTCTTTGTAACATGATTTTATAATGTGTTGGTTCTCGTATGACTCACAACTAAAGGCTGATGAAAAAGTACCGTATTTTATAATCCACCCATGTGCACTATTTAAGTAATGGAGTTTGAAATGGCCAAGATCTCCTGCAACGACTGTGAAATAGCAGTTTGGGAAGCCAATGATGATAAGGTACACACCTACTTTCTCCTCAGAACACTGGTACTATATAATTATTCCAATTTAATATCGGTGCTATCTGAAGTCTTTCAAGTGCAAAGCTTTTTATTCAGGAGTGTTTTGGACACTCCAGAGGAAAGTACAAGTTGGAATATGTGATGGAATGTCCCCTCTCGGGACACAGAGCCACGCTGGGTCCAACGCGACCACCCTGAAACTCCTCTGGTGACACCAGGCAGCCGGGGATTGCCTCGAACACGGGAAACGTGCTCCAGAGGGACACTGCAACTCAGGCAGACTGGCTGCCCAGATATCCAGTCCCATCACTGCCTTCAGATGAAATGTAAGCTCATTTTTAGACCTTTTTGGGCAAACTAAACACTGGACAGTAACTAATAGTTTTGTTAATCTCTATAATTTTTGATCAACCACATTTTGGTGCATCAGACCTTTTGGTGAATCAAGCTATAAGAGCATTCTAAAAGCTTTGAAAACCAAATACTTCCAGTGCAAAGTTGTCAGTTTTCTAAGTCGGGAGAAAAGGAAAATAGGTGGGAAGAATGATCTGGCAGTGAAGGCAGGAGTCCGAGGCTTGGGACACCAATGCTCTATTCTACTGTGTATTTGCTGTTGGAGAAATCCTAAAAGCTCTTTACCTCAATTGTTCATGCAAAATAAGGAAAGTATTTCTCCACACTGCACAGGTGGTTTTGACATTGAACACTCAGGTTATGAGGAACTCAGATTGGAATCTAGGTAAGTACCTAAAACCAATATGCAGGTAAAATGAACACTAAAAGGATCAAATGAAGTGTCTAAAGGCAGAGCTGGTGCCATTTGGACACCCTGGGGTGGGCACCCCCGTCACCTGGATGGTGATGGCAGAAGTGACACAGAACCTGAGTCAGGCACATGCCCTCCTGGAGCAGCAGCTGGGCAGCACACAAGATGCTCTAGAGTACCTCAAACACCACCAAATCTGCGCTCAGGCAAAGAATCACACCGCTAACCCGGTTTAGCAAGTACGCATTGCCTCTGTAAAGGAAGTAAAATGAAAGCGATTCTTTAAGAGCAAAATAAAATTATAAAGGAAATTATTAACTGTATAAATATTGGCCAGTTTTTCCCTGTATCAGATTTACAAAGACACGTCGTCCCAAAAGACATCACAGTGCTGCAGGGGACGTGGAGCGATGACACCAAGTATTCCCACACCAGCATCATTCCTCAGTTGATATTGTTAAGTATAGAGGGGTTTTTTAATCACTACTCGTGCTGTTACGCTCTTTAGGTATGAAATTTAATGGATCCCAACGGTCACGTATACCAGGACCTGGTACGTACCTGTTTCTTTCCTATCCTGCTTTCCCAAACCTGGCACACAGAAAGCTCAAATCCCACCGTATTTTTGCAGCAGTCTCTCATTAGCTCTGCTGCTCTATAGAAAATTAGGAAAAGAGGAAACAGGACTTAGATCACTTTTCTTTTTGTCTGCTTTACTTCTGAAAAAAGACCCAAAAGCACAGCAGTCTGCTCCACGTTCTCTTTCCTGCTGGTGAAGACAGAGCTGACAAAAAGCTGAAAGTGCCACCTGCATCAGAAATGAACCTTGTACCCGGCTTTGCCACCGCCGCATCCCTTTACTGCTGCAAATCTCTCTTGTGAGAACAGGCAGTTTTGACAGTCAACAGGAATTTTTGGAAAAGCTTTTTCAGGATGAATTTTTTGCAGCTACCTTACCAGCACTTCTTACAATTTCAAATTCTAGACAACAGGCGGCCAAGGCAATCTGATGGCCCGCTTCACCCAGGTTGAGTAAAAAGGGATTTGAAGCTTTTTATATATTATATTCTCAAAAATGTTATCAACAATGGCAAAAAGCTCTTAAGTGTATCTGGAAAATCCTGATTCTCCTACAAGTCCAGCGTGGGGTAACAAGGAAAATATTTAATAACTAACCCAAGTGTATTCCCACTCCTGATGTGCCATGCCAAATCTCTCCCAAAACATAATCTCTGTCCTTCAGCTCCTAGTGAAAGTTGCTTCTGAGATAACACAGTAGTTATCGTTTCCCCTTTTAATAGGGAAAAGCTAAGCAAGTTGACAGAATTACTTTACTGTCTCATTTCCTCCTAGGGACCAGCTCTTTTTTTTCTCCTGTTTCCTTCTCGGTTTCAATTAATTAGCATGACACCGCCGCAACTAAGTGGTGTATGTGCAAGAGAACTAACACTTAATCAAAGGCCAGGGACACTATTATGTCATTTTCACACATGAATTGTGTAACGTTAGAAGACAAAGCGAAGGTGAGTTAGACCTGACAAATGGCTTGGAACCCGGGCGAGTCATTTTATCAATATTTCACAGCCTAAGAAAGAAAAGTACTTTCCGTGTGCATGCATACACACGAACAGAAAGATTCAGAGGAATAAGAGCAGGAATAGAAAAAAAACGTGTTCATAGAAGGCTTTAATTTGAGGATGTACTGAAAAGCATGGGTGTGATCAGGTGAGGGTACTCTGCTTCCAAATGAGAAAGGAAACAAGTTTATTTTATGAGTAACGGTTAAACGTTCAAGCAGGCAATTAAAGTGCTTTACTGAGGCCATTTTGGGATACCAAACACTTTGAAGATTATATATTCCCCCATATTTCATGTTCAATGTTCCTCTAAGTAAAATATGTGGCTCCCTTTAGTTAGTCAGTTATGAATTGTACTTTAAAGGCAAGGGGACATTTTTGATAATGCACATCTTAAACTTTTCATTAAACTACCAAATTTAAATTCTACCTTTTTGTGCACTCTGACATTTTTGTCTGGCATTTTCATTAATTTTGCGACATACATAAATGTAGCTGAAATGTTAACTGATCAATACTTTGTCTCTCTCATGTAGCACTAGAGCGAAGCTCCCCAAGGACCACGCAGCAGTACAGAAATTAAATGTGTAAAATATCAAATGTTAATGTTAAACACAGCAGCACTTACTGTATAACGACTGAAAAGGCTAAAAGAATTCCAAATGGACAGACGGTAGCACAAATTATCTACAATCACATTTAAAGATTAAAGTTTGTCCCGTAAAATAATTCATTGACTCACATTGAAGTGTGTCCTTTTACTGATAGCTCAGTTGTCCAATTATTTTTGTGCTCATTACAGTGAGAAATGACAGTATTGGAAAAAAAGAGTGTACACTTTTTTCCCCCTACGTTGCACCCACTGACATCTGCAAGAACACAAATTGTCTGGTCAAGCAGCTGATGGAAATTAGGCCCAATTTAGTAGACATTTCAGTGCCCACAGTAGATTAATCGAAAGAAAAAACATCCACTTCTGCATACTCTGATAAAGTTCTTCTGCCTGAAACACACCGTATTAATTACTGAATTAAAAAAAATATAAAAATTAACAGCTAAATAATCCAAAGGTCTGTTTTAAATACCAAAAATGAATTTACAGCAAAGGCTCTCTCTATGTCTTCTATTCTTTTCCATTGCATTTAGGTGCTTAAGAAGCATAAACATAAACACGTAACATATTTTTGATCGGCCTCTAGACATTACAGGGATACATGCGATATAATAAATCTGTTCTGGTGCTGAAACATTAACTTATCATCGGTGCTATACGCTTCCTTTATTTAACAGGAAATAAATATGAAAAAGGAGGAGAGAATATCAAATCTTCTGATAGCTCAAATCCAAAATCATACTCTAGACAGATCAACCTATGTTTCATGAGCTATTTATAAATATCTTTTAATATCTGAAAAATAACAGCTAAGAACACGCCACAATTATATTCGCACAAAAATATGAAAAATTATGTCTGGATAGCAACTGTTGCTATCTGTTCTGTGAACTACTGAGGCACAGGGAAAAAAAAAAAAGGAGTCAAAAAAGGAGTCAAAACCTTAAAAAATTCAGGCAAAATCCCCAGTGAGGGCGATGAGCTTACGAAGTTCAACAGAAACAGGTAAAATATTGCTGAGTTGAGGAAATGCATAATCTAGAACACCAAAACACTTAGAGGCTTTTGTACGTCTAGGTCCAGCATGGGCAACAACAGCCACTGAACTGGTGCCTTTGGACAGACTTGACAAAGAACCATGCCAAGACTTTAATAAAGCATTTCCTTTCCTAAAATGTCCCAAATAATGTAAAGCTCTGAGACAGCTAAGTTCTGGAGTATAAATAACCAGCAAGCCCCTTCATTGAACACTTTTGGTCTCGACGCCCAACATTGTGACTCTCGAAGAAGAACGAGTTTAGAAAGAGCTTCAGTGAACACGGCAGCGCACGAAGAGCATGAAGCAGATAACTGTGGCTTATTACGCAAGGCTTTCTGTGGGTTTCCAAGAGCAGTCCTCCTTTCCAGATCTCTGATGAATTACAACTAACCTACTGCATTTCTGAAAACCAAGCTAGCCTGCCAGGATTTCTTCACCCATGGACTTCTGCAACAGCAGCCCCTTCAGAACATGGGGGTAGGGACATGGGGTGAGGTACAAGAAAAGGGCGCCGGTAACTGTAAGGCCTGTACGTGGGGCAAAGGGAGGTCTGAAAAACCAGCCCCCACATACGTAACTTACGTGAAATGGCTGTAAACCTGTGTTGTGACGTTATCCACCAAGGTACGCCTTCAAATCCAACCAGAAGGAAGAAATGATTAGTTTAAAAGTTTACTTCTCATACATTTTTTATTAGTCTGCCTACAGAGTTGGAAAGCTCCAGAACGGCCTATTTCTCATCTCCTTTCTGGCACTGACATTTCACTGTGACATTCTCCAACCTCTGGGAGACAACTTCAAGAGGAGATACAACTTGTCTAACAGTGAAGAGATGAAAATGATACATAGAAGTACAGCTTTTTTATAGAATCTATTAAATTCCAGCATAACCTTAGTGCAAGCATAATTCAGCACTACATGGGCAAGTGAACCACCCTCAAGATTTTTCAAGGACCTGTGATAGTTATGAAACTCCAGAAACCATCTAAATGAAAAGTTTATGACCACAGAAGAAGTTCATGTAGATTTCACTGAGCTAAGAAAAACTTTATCAATGTTTTCGTAGAATCATCAAATGGTTTGGGTTGGAGGGGACCTTAAAGATCATCTAATTCCAACCCCCTGCCCTGGGCAGGGACACCTCCCAGTAGACGAGGTTTTGCCCAACATATTTGATCCTTGGACAGAATAACATCAGGTTGAAAAGCACGGGATGCACTTGCATGCAGAGCAGGAACACACCTGTGAAGTCACAGCACTGATGCAGACGTAATTTATCCACAACAACCACAACCACCAGAGAGCAACACAAATACTAAAAGGAAACTAAGACAAGTAGGCTTTGTATACATATATATATATATATATATATATATATATGTGTGTGAATATATGTAAAAATAAAAGCACGAACATGTTTCTACTGCAATACACTATAGGTACAATAATGATGTATACTGACGATAGACCTCCCTGCTCAGATTCTGTGTTGTTTGCATTTCCAACTACTTATTGTGACACCGAATTTCTTCTATGATTGGAAACAATTACAACTTTACAGCCACACAACTTTTTCCATGGCCACAGCAGCGCACCACAAGAAAGACATCATTTGCCCCAAAGAATAGGATGCCTTTCTGTTTCCCTTTCTTCCACTGGTAACAGGTGGGTGTCCCACATCTGTGTTAAAATCAGACTTGGACGGATGAGTACTTACTACCTGAAGCATTAATAGCAACGTGAACATTTGCGTTTTATGTAGAAAACTGCATTTTCCTGTGAAATTTTGATCATTTTGAACTGAAATAATGACAAATCATCTCTGTCAAGTAAGCAGAGGCAAGTCTATTTAGACATAGTGTAGCTACCACAGACATCAGAAAAGTATATGAACCCTGAGGGTTTGAACAGCACATGTAGCTCCTGTACTCCTGATGAACACCGCGACCAAGCACCAAGAGCTTGCTGCCATCCCGTGACAGGCTACAGTGGGGCTCAACAAGTCACTTGGTACAAATGAAGCCCTGATAGAAGAAACCTCCTGCAAAACACCATGATTTAGCAACACACCAAAGTACCTCAATTTACTGCTTCGGTGCAGCTCCAATGTCTGGTTTGATTTCTCCAAGTTTGAGGCACCTGAGCTTCAGGCACCCAAGCCAGCAGCACTGTCACCAAACTCCCTCTGTAATTATTCAAAGTAAGACCAAAACCATTCCCTGTTCACACTTACAGTGGAGAGGCCCATACCGTCAGTACTTCATCTAACTTAATAAATTTAGATGTTCCAGAGAGCATGTCCATACCTATGTTTTTACTCCTGGTGGGACTCCATCAGGCTAAAAAAAAAACAGGACTCTGGTCTTGTTTGTAGGTCATATGTTTTGAAAATAAGAAGATACTCCTCTGGGAAACACACCTGAATCTATGATTATGCTTGGAATTTTCCAAATTTAACAGAAAAATAAAAGTTAATATTAAAGAAGCTAATGTTTACGGAGAAACAGCAGTTTCATTTAAATCACTAAAAATCAATTCACTAAAACCTGAACTATGATCAGAGCATGATATCTGAAAGGTACTCGTCTGCTTGCGTTTCTGATTTTAAAGTTGGGTTTTTTTTTTTCGTTTGTTTTTTAAACCAAGAACACTAAATCGTAGTAAGAAAGCAACTATTTGGGTCCAGAGCTTTGTACTTCTAAAAAAGTTATAGGTGTAACATATATTTATATGTGGAGGACAAAATAACACTGATTTTATATTCATGAGATGTAAAACATTCGCGAAATACTCAAAGTAAGTTTTAGAATAAATATGCAATATCCAAGGGGGCTAAACAAAATTTAACAGAAGTAATGTGTGAGGAGCTCAAGATACATCATCAATAGTTCACTGACTGTACGTGAGTTGTATCACTTGCTTATGTTATTTGCACAATTGTAAATTGAAAAAAAACCACCCTAACTTGTTTGTCTGACATTTTAAACTCAATTACTTTTTTTAAAAAAGTGAACAAACATGATTTGTGTTATCTTCATAATGCAAAGTTTTAAATAAAAAAAAAAAGTATCAGAACCTCTCACATCAACATTGTATTACCTCTCAGTGTAGAACACGAATACACCGGGGTGATGAACAATAATACAAAGAAGATCATACCAAAAATGCAGCAAGACTTCTTGGGGGAGAATCCCAGTCAAAGCAACTGCTAATGTAGTAGGCGGCATTTATGAGCACCATGATACAACGCTTCGTCCGGATAAAGTTTCTTACCAGTAGCTGTTAAAAAGATGAGAGAATGAAAATATTTCAAACCCCCAAAAGCCTCAGAAGAGGTTCATGCTTACCATATTATCATTCTTAACTTGTGTGAAGACTGAGAAAATAAAATGTTAAATTCTCAAGCTCACAAATTGAGAAAGATAGTTTAAAATTTGAGACTTGCAAGAGAGAAAATTTTAGTTAGCCGCATCAATTGATATTTGTTGAATTTAATCCTAAAGACACAAATTGTTGTCTTCATTTCCATGACTGTAGGCCAATTCTAAGAAGCCACTTGCCAAATTTGACAAATGATTTTGTTATTAAGATTTCAGAGTTTTATTAAGTTGGTAAGACTTGCCCCCTTCTCAATTATTTAGAAAATTCTGGCCTTTCTTAATAAAAAGATGCTTTAGGACACTAACCTGAAACCATGCAAAATTACTGCTCTAATCTAATTAAGATCACCTACGACCTGTTACATCCACTTGTATGTATGGATCCATTCCTTCATTTGTAACAAGTTTGTCTGCTGTGATGTATTTTCACAACCATGTTTTTAAGTATTTATCACCGTAACTTTAACTGCATACATTCAATCTACATAGTGATGAAACACAACAGCACTGGGTTATCATTCAAGAGAATACCCTTAAACCCTCTAAAAAGGCAATTCACTTGACCAAAAGAAGTGAACAAACCAGTGAAACATTTATGTATTGAATAGCATAGAAAACGCTAGGTAGGTAAGACACATTCATTCTCAGAAATGTGGATGTTTTAAAAGGGAACCACGCCAGTCGCGCATAAATATTGCTTCTTCCGCTGCCCTCCCCCCAGTGGTATTGTGGGGAGGTGTCTCATGCAAGCTAATTTAAAAAAAACAACGCAAAGGGGGCATTTAAAGTTTACTCTTCCTGCCACCTGCAAGAAGTTCAATGCCATTTTCAGTTATGAAAGTGGGGAGGAGAATTAACCTTAAAGAAAAGGCCTTGCTGTTTCCTTGCTGCAATAGTAGTGCAAAATGCAGCTTTAATAACTGCATTGCTCACAACAGTAGAGAAAAGAAATGTTTTGCCTCTTGAAATCTTTTTTAATGACATACATCCTACAATTGATACAAAATTCATCCAGCAGATAATTTAAATTACGCTCAAGTCTACAAGCTTTCAGCAAAATAAAAACCAGTTTTGAGGCCTTTGCCTTTTCTGCAAACAACAATAATCTTGTTCCCAGTCCAGCCAAAAGCCCAGTTCTCTATATAAAATACATCATTTGTGGAACATGAAAAACTGAACTGTAAGTCATTCAAGTGGAGAAAAAGCTAAGATGTGTGTTGAAATATTTTTTTACCAAAACACTAAAACTGTGTGTAGCAAAAACATCCAGAGAAAAGAGAAAAAGGGTCCAGACATTTTGTACCCACAGGACTCTCCAAAGTAACAAAGAGTTTTAATCTGCCCTCACCTTTGATTCAAACCTTACTCAACTAACTTATTTATAATTTGGCTAAAAGAATGCTGAAAGACTTTTTACTCTGCAACAAATGGAGATCTTTCGGATCAAGGTTAACAGCAAAAATTTATGCAAGACTTAGTTTACATGCACCTGTGCTATAACCTGATATGTGTGGAACCTGATGGTTTCAACTGTGTTCTTATTCACGTATTTCATGGAAATTAAGCTGCAATTTAGAGAGGAGACACAATAAACCCATGTATTTTGTTTCTGCCTTTTCCGACCTTTCATATTCCTTTGTAAACAGGTAATGAAAATGTTATTCTTTACCCTTAGCAGTACGATACCAGATATTTGGATGTGCACACTTGATATTAAGGCTTTCGGAAAGGATTAGTATTTCCTTACTCTTTACCTGTTTAGACAGTCTGTTTTCCTCTTCAATGTACTTCTGTTCTTTGGGCATTAAGGTTCGTATGCTGGCTTTCACCTGCATGTTAAAACGCGTGTCAGTATTTCAAGCTCGCTCGCTCCTCATTAATAACACATGCTTCAATTTGCAAAAAATTAGGGAGTCTGAGAGCGGGGGCGGCCAAGCCCAGCGACAGGAGGGCCGGGAGCCGCTTGCCTGAGCGGCCGCCGCCGCCACAAAAAGAGAGGGTGTGCCAGGCAGCAGCGGAGGAGCGTTCTGTGGAACGCATCAAGGTTTAGAGAAAATGAGGGATGACAGAAATTCTCTACAAATCGGGAACAAAAGCTTTCATGAAACTGAACTCTTTAGCGGTACAAAAAAGCCAAAGTTAAGACTTACAGCATTAAAAATCACATCTATTTCAAGATAGATGACCCCCTTTGTTGGCCCTGTCAGCTGCTTGTTTTTCAAGACGTAGGCTTTCTGTTCACCATTTTGAATCTGCAGGAAAAGGACATGACAGCCGTCTGTCTCGCGGTCTCCACTGAATACCCCCCCGGCGACCCCTGACCCGCGGCTGCTGAAACTGACAGAGAACCCAAAACAACTGTGGCAAGTCTGACAAGTACCTGTTCATTACCAGGACCGAGTCTGTCAGGAAAAATTAACTATCATGGGATTCAACATGGCCGTGAATTGAGTATGTTAAAATTTTAGTGTTCTTATTACAGACCTTGGTTGAGAAATGACAGACACAGAGCTGCAAATCTTTTTTTTTTCCCTTCCCCCCCCCACCGTTTATTTTTTTTTTTCACCCCCCTTCAGCAGGAAAAATACAGAGTGGTATGTCAGGTGAATGAAACTTACAGACAGCAATGGTATAGCAACTTTGCCTAGGAAGTCAGCGCTCCGATCGCGATCTTCGTCATAAACTGTCACTTCGAGCACCGAGTGGATGTCTTTAATATTGCTACAAAGGGAGAAGCACACACAGAAGAGGGAAGAAGTCACCTACACCAGCGGGTACCAAGGACAAAAGCGTGAAAGGTTAGCAAAAACAGATTTTTCCAAGCCACGGCGGAGAGCAGAATTTGGGTAAATGAGGCATCCCTCCGTATCGCCGAAATGATTTCCAAGGGTGGCAGTGGTCACTCCCCTCGCTGCCAGGCTTTCCTGGCAGAAGTTTTCCAAAGGATGTGGCTTGAAATCTCCCACCCGGGGTTTGGGCCACCGGAGCCGGGCTGAGGATTTACAGCCGCCAGACCCAGGGCTCTGCAGAGCATCCCTCACACACTGCGACCCCGCACCAACCCTCACGGCAAACGCTGGCAAGGCTGTCGGTTTGTCATCGAAAATAATTATGGGCTGCATCAGCACACCCTTGCTCAGAGAACAGGCTCTTTCTTCCTAAAATCCTTGCCTGATTACAAACACACAACAGTCATTGCAACAAATTAGGAACGAGCCACACAAAACAATGCATTTTTCAGCTGCTCCTGCTTTTTTTGCCTGTGAGCTATTAAACACTCCATCGCCATGCCCAACAAATGTCACTGCACAGTGTAAACTCTCCAGTGAAAAATTCACATTCCTTATTCAGAGAGAAAAACAGGATTGTTGGAGAGAACACATCTTTGACCAAATGGCTGATCCAGGAAACACGAATTCAAGCAAAGCCGTTTAACTTCAGTAAAATATACCTCTCCAGATGAATCTGGATTGTTAGCCCAAAATTAATTAACAAATCTGAGGATAAATAAAATAGTCAATGTGAATATATATAGAAGAGCAGTGAAAACTCTCCTTCAAGGCCTTTTGAGTTTTTTTATGTGATTCCTGATTAGTCTTTTGTCTCCACAAAACCTGGCAATATCTTATGTAGAGTGCACTGTCGAGCAGTAGAGGTTGATTAGTTATTGGCTCTATTGGTAGATAATTAAAAATAAATTACTGAAGAATTTAGCGTGGTTTTGCAGATACACAAGTGAGAACTATGTTAACACGCTAATGAGAAGGACAACTGTTGTGAGGTTTTTTCTTTTGTTCCGAGTTCATTCCTGAAAGCTCACTGCAAGGCAGGAAGAGCTACGGATGCCAAATATATGAATGACAAACTTAGAGGGGGTAAAAAAAAATATATTAAAATCAGACTGTGTTTCAAGACCAAGAGCAAAACATAGTATTTTCATTTATGCTGAAGTGAAGTACGTGTACACAAAGCTAAAGCTTCTACTGGCTTTGCAGGGGATTGTTAGCTGATTTCTGCAGCAGGGAAACCTGCTCCTCGGTGTCACACCGCAGGCAGATAGCGAGAAGCAGGGACGAAAAGAAGGTGACTGAGCAAGACAAATAAGAGGAGCATTTTGTTTGTAGAGGAGTTTTTCCTATTCTGTCAGAGCCTTTTACTGCCTTCAAAATAACAGAAGCATAAAAAACCCAACTGCATCACTTCCCAATAAACTAAACGTTTAAGACTGCATTTTACCCAACGGCAGCATTCTTCTAGTGTGCTACTACATGGTGGTGTGAGAAGTGCAGTTGGTAAATGGAAAGAACAAGTGGAAAGTATCTGATCATAATTCAGAAAGTTATGAATGCACTTAAAAGTCTTTCCTTTATATAGTTATCTAATGTTCATTAAAGATAACAACCGCATTTTAATCACAATATCCTTTTTTCCACCCAAAACTTCCCATCACACTGGATTTGGCCCTTGAAGCTCTTACTGAAGCTAGCATAGGTCTGGAGTGCTTATATACCTGGTTTCCAAGAAACAATATTTGCTTTTTTACCTTTAAAATGGTACCTCTTCTCTAATTTTTATCATGTTTTTAATCCTCAAAAAAGCATTCAGCGGTTTGTTTCAGAAATACCAGTATGTCATCACCGTCTTTATTCAGAGCCAGCAGTAGGTATCTTTGATTCACACGTACATCGCCTTCAAAACAACCTCCTCCCCCCAAAAAAAACCTGCAGCCCCCTCCAAACACTCACAAAATCCAAACACCTACAATGTGAAGACTTTGTTCCATTCTGGGTTGAGGTTCTTGTAGACGGTATGTGTCAGCAGTCTGTCGTTGTTCAGTTCAACTACGCAAAACGGGTCACTTTTACCTGTAAGAAAAAATTTGGAACAAAACTTATGAACTAAGAAAACCCACCATGAGCAAGGTTTAAATAAAAATTAGTTTTGCTTTTCTGTTTTTTTTTTTTTTCCTTTTCCTAAGCTGCATTGTAATTCTCTCAGGAATTAATTCAGGGAAGTCCTATGGTCTGCATTATATTCAAGATGATCGTAACAAGCTGTTCATCTCCATAATCTATTAACATTCTTCACTAAAAGAACATCTTTGTCTTTAGAAAAAAAAAAAAAGAAAAGAAAAGAAAAAAAGTCCCCATACAGACTTTTCTGATGAAAAACCAGCATGTTCCTAAAAGGTGCCAAGCACCCTTCTGAGACAGCTAAGAGAACTTTACATCCCACATTGACTCTAATGATAACATAATTAGAGCATTTTGATATGTAGGAAATGTATTATTCCATGCTATTTGTAATAACATAGCACCTATGATACTTATCCAAAGATTACTATGCCTTACATGTTTCACGCTGTACAAATCCTCTCCCCAAAATCAAAAAACCTTAAAGACAGTCTCAGATAAAAGCCTAACACCAGAGAAAATGGGCAAGTACAATTAAACAATGAGACGATATCAGCTGGAATGATGGGCTGCAGTCTCAGCACAGCAGAAGCTCAAACGCGGTGGAGATTTTTGTATACATTAAAGCACAATGAAGTAGCTTTGCATATATTTACAAGAAGGTCCCCCAGCATGAAAGCCACCACAGGAGAAAGTATGAAGATGCTGCTTTGAAAATGTAATATGAAGATAATGGAAGCTCTGTCCTACACTGGATATGGAAGTTGCTTTTTTTTTTTTAAATCTAAAGAAAAAGAATGGGGAAAGGAACTCTGTGTGTGTGTGTGTGCGCGCCCCTGAATGTGAAATAAGCAGCTCATAGCTGATGACTGCAGGTGAGCTGTGCTTAGAAACCAAGCGAAGAGCAAGAAAAAACACATGAAACTCATACTGAGCTTTTTCTTAGATATCCACGAGGCCAAGGTTTGTATTTGGAAAGCAGAAGAGGGAAAGTAGACACCCGAATCTCGTCCTTAACAACAGCCTGCTTGTGTAAAAAAGGATCTCTCCTAAGAGGGAGGAAGCGAAAGAAGGGAAGATTGATATCTCCAGGGTTTCAGGGCAACCCTGAAATTTCCTGGAAGGGTTAGAAGGTGTTGCGAGGAAGATCATCTGAGGAACAGCTATGATGGAAGGAGCAGTAATGAAAACATGAGGGGCATGGTGAGAAGACAGTTGCAATAAAGAGGCAATAAAGGGAAGAAATCATAGTGTGGAGTAAATTATTTAACTCATATTTCAAATTATGACAGTAATGACAACCACTATAAATGCTGGCCAAGACGGAGAGATGCTATCCCTCCTACCTATTTTGATTTCCTCCAGTAATTGAAGAGAACAACCTTTGCCTTTGGCAGAGAATACAAGTGTATGCATTATTTTCATGTAAGGCTGCAAATATGTAAGCAGAAAGCCATAGAATAAATTGCTGCTCCCAGAACCCAAGGGAACTTTCTCTGATGGAAATTAACAACCGAGTTGCATACTACAGAGCGGCTCGCTCTTGTTTTCTTTGGACAACAAAGTGTTTGAAAGTTATTGAGTGTTGGCATTGGCCTTCCACAATCAAATCTAGCACGCTAAGCAATTGCATTTCACAATGCCTTCAATAACTCCGTAATGCTTTGTCATGCATTGTAAGAAGCCATAAATTGAGCAGCTCAATGGGGCTACATTAATGATATTAGGGAGGCATGTAATTTGTTTCATACCTTATACAAATGACAATGAAATCAATATTTAGACAAAGCTGTCCAGGGGTCACATCTCCCAAACTGCAGTATTGATTCAGACTACATCAGAGGTTAATGTGCATATTATTAACTTTAATGATAAAGAATAATTGTTTTAAACACATTGTGAATTACAGTTTGCGTTGATGTTTACCTTCTCTAGAAAACGATATACCGCTGAATCTTTCCCATTAAACTTGAAAAATGATTAATTCATTAGTCAGCAGAGATGGATATACCACACATCTCAATATTTTCCTAATTCACAAGCCTAAAATGTGGATGGAAGCTTAAACTATTCCTATTTAAGTTCTTTGGGTTTTAGTATTTGAAAAAGAAACACTCAGAAGATAGGTAAAATAACAAGGCAGAACTGTCACAGCAGGTGCGCTTGGTGTTATTACTTTATCTCATTTTTTTAAAGTATCTTCAATCATATTTGCATATGATGGTACAATGTGATTTGTGCTTATTAATCCTATACAGACAGAGGAAAATGCACCGCAGTGTCTAAAGGCCATCTTCTGTAAACAAAGAGAAGGTATTTACTACATTCATTTATTTTCTGCATCTGTTGACATGCACTTTTTCAGTGACTCTCCTTATAGGTTTATATGGCTATCAATCCACTTAAGAAAGCTAAATAATACGTAACATCAATCACAGAGGTCCTCGATCAAACCAAAAGGTTTTCAGAAATAAAAAAAATCCCCCTCTCACACTCAACATTTCATCTTTCCTCCTCCCATAACTTGAAAACAGTTTGAGACTAAATCTGAGTAAGAAAATATAGTGAAACGGTGCAAAGGAAATCATGGCTGACAAGTAGAAGTTTCCCAGCTATGAACGTCTCTACTAAGGAATACTGTTTTTACCATATGAGGATGCTGTGGAGTTCCCATGTGCAAAGCTCTTCACCATCACCTATGGGCACTTCTTCTGTATGCTAAATCACCCATAACCAAGATGGGTATCTGAAGGGCAACACGCTGCGCTAATGTGCTAAACATATGGTATGTGCAAACGTTGTTTGGATACCAACCCAAATAAGTGAACATGATCCAGAAAGACAAAGCCAGAGCAATGCACAAGCACTTGGTGAAACTCACATCCATCTGTCATCTTTCAACTTCTCATTATTAGAAAGAATAACTGCAATCTTAACTCTCAGTGACAGCCATGACTGCTGCATTGCAAGTGTGTTCAAAATAATGGGATTATTCCCAATGAAAGCCTTGAGAGAGCACTAAAATATTAAAAGAAGGTGTCCTTAGGTCTCCTTGGTCTCTAGGAGGACCAAGGATATCCAGGAACTTACTTACAAGATCACTATATTATTCAAAACGCACACCTTAAGCACAACACATACTTTCATCAAGGCAGCGTCAGACAACTTCTGTCTAGTTAATGCAACTGGCAATTTCAAACGAGAGAGGTAAATGGTTTTCCTCATTTTCATAAAAAAGCACCACATGTGTTCAGAAAAGTATGTGCTGTCCATCTAGCTGTTCTAAAAGTACACTTAAAAACTTTCAATTCAACTTGTGCTGCTGAAGCTCAATTACATCATTATAAGTTATGTTGTCACCACCAATAGGCCTTTCACTACAGACCAAATCACGACTGTCATATAGCACCGTATAACAACTGTAATATGTCAAGAAATTCTACCCAAATCCCTGTGTCTACGGAGGATCTTCCCAATAGCTCCCTGCTCCCTGCCTTTCGTAGGCCTCCAGCTACAGTTGCAGTGACTTTAAAGGTACTTAATCCTATTGATCAAGAGGATATCTACGAACTTCTCCCGAACACAGCCCTGAACGTGTGCCCGGTGCTGGTGGTAAGGCGACCACCACCTGCGTAAGGCACTCACACATTAAGAACATGCTCCCAGCACCATGAAAAACTAGCACTTAGCGATTTTGCATAATTCCATGACTGCAGTGGGACCAATCACTACTGCACCTAGCACTGTTTGAAGGAATTCATGAGACAAGCAGGTGGTAAAACCAGCGAAGTAGACCTTCCCACTGACTGAAATCAGGCCTGCAGTAAACCTCGTAAGAAGCAAAACAGATCTCATTAATCCATTCTGTTGCTGTGACATCTTGTGCTTTTTGGACTCTACTTGTACAGTCCTACGGGCTCCTGAAATGACAGCAATAAAGTCATAATATGACTTTTTGCATAAAATGCATAATATGAATAATAATCTGGAAGGGAAAACAGTTTCTCTTTTGACGGATCTCCCTCACCCTTTTCCCCCTTTACACATGACACACTGGGACTATCTGAGAATGTCCCCTAGATGAAATTCAACTTTGTAATGTAAGCTCCCACTGAAAGAACCTGAATTTTCCCATTTTATTCATCATGCCACACATTGCATCTAGTTTGACAGATATCCTTGTTTGTGCTACGCTGTATTGCATTTAATCTTCAGACAGTTAGTGAGACTGAAGCACAAACTGAAACTACTTTCCTTAGACCTAAGTGAAGTACTTTACTCAATCAGCACACTGTCGCTCATGTTGAACACTGTAAACACATTAATTAATTCGTTAGTCTTTTATTTGTCACCTAACTTCTCAGAACCACCGCATGCCCCTGGATGAACTGTGCACCCATCAGCTCAAACCAGCCGAACTCTACAACCGAGGCTGAGCTGCCAGAGAGGCTGACCAGAAACTAGAGAGGTCTTATTTGTTATTTGCTTCATAACTCAAAGTCCTGCCCCGCCCAGGAAGACCTCCACAAAAGAAATGCCGTCAGTTCAGAGCTCAGATTCATTATCTGGAGCTCAGCAGGTTGGCCACCGGAACAACTTTTTTCTCCCGCAAGTATCTAAAATACACTTTTTCATCATAGAAAAGAGACCTAAATAGAGACAATTTTTAATTGTCTCTCAAAGTATTTAGAAAATCAAACAAACAAAACCTCAACCTCCACACAATTATAGCTTCTAAATTTTCTTCTCACGTAGCAACAGCACCACATTGCCTAACAGTTTTGCTGTGTTTCTCACTTGGAAAGGTTTGGGAAAGGCCCTTTCCATCAGTTCAAAGACCACAGGACCTCCACACTTGCTGATGAGCTGGCTCATTATGCTGGAACTCATCAGCAAGCAGCAGAGATGTTTGGTGGCTTGTGCACTGATGTTCTAGGGCTGGTGGAGGGGTCTCCGACACAGGCCGCTGCAGCCCATCTTCCAGGCTGGAGGTGCGCGAGTAGCTGAAACAACAAAACACCAGGCTTCGTCTCAAACTCAACTCTGAAATTACTGCCTTTTCACAAGAGACTGAATGGTATGTGACCAATTCAGACGCGTGTATCTTTTGTTCGTATAAATATGAACTGAATATTAGAGCTGTCAAACTGCAATACAGTCAAATCCGTATTTCTGCGCAAGTTAAACAGGTATGTCCTTTAATGGTCCTGAGGGGGAAGTTGTCCAATAATTTTTTTTTGATTTGTGGTAGATTCTTTTCCCAGGAAAAATTCATTTTGGAGCCCTGTAACTCTTCCAAACAGGAACTTCAATTCAACACAGTTGCACTTTTGTACTCACTTTCTAGCTCTACTTGTACACAAGTAGGAGTTTTTCTTGATGAAAAGCTATCAAAGCTTAAATTTACATTTCTTGCTTGCCATGTTTTGTACAAGTTAAACTGTTATGTCCTTTTATTATAGAGCTCTACAAAATACGTGCATTTGTCTCCAGAAAACTGCATGCCATCTGCATATTATTTAGTTAATATTGTAAAAAAGGAGACTTTAGTAAACAAACATCTGGAAACGTCCATATTTTATGCAGTAAGATGACTCCTTGTTTTAGACGGGAAACAAACACCTGTGTACAGTCATAAACATCCCGCTTTTCTGTTATCAATCTTTGAAAATCCAGCTTGTAGGAAAGAAAATAAAACATCAGGAAGACCATCAGTCATTGTAGAACGACTCTTTCTTTCTTAATCAGAGCTGCCATGGACTCTTACAAGGAGCTACCATTGATGCAATTGCTCTTCAGAGCACATGCAAGCCAAGCGGCAGGTGGCAGACCTACCTGTCCCCTGAAATCTCACTGCACTTCACAAGGATTGACTCGCAAGGGACATCGGATAACGTGGGGCTAGCTCCCCGCGAGCCCTGTGGAGATATTCTACCTTGGCTATAGAAAGCATGCATTGCTTCAGTATATGTCCAGGCACACCAATAATGTCTTAGCTTTGTTTCTTCAACAGTTTTCCCAACAAAAGGAACCACGTGGCAGGCTACATATGGATCGGCATTTAACATTTGCCTGCCACTGGTCAGTCTGTAACGCGACATAAACTGGTAGAAGGTCAATGCCAGCACTGGCTAGACCATGAACTGCTTTTAAGCGGATCACTAACTTTATTCTGAACTATTACCTGAATTTTTGCATTGTTAAAATTACATTATCCAAACTGAACTGGAATCACAAAGACCACTAAAATGTTCTGGGTAGTTAAAAAATTTAATAGGAGATTTCAATTCAATTTCTGCTTTTAAAAGTCAAGTTCACAGACCACAACTTTGCAAAGTTCAACCAAGTTTAACGCGCTTATGAGAGCTGAAATATTGTTTGAATATTTCATAGGCTATTATGGCTCTCCCCTACTGCTGGCCATGCCTGTCCATTATGGATCTAAGTCCCCACAGCCAAAAAGGGCCTTTATTTTGGGGGGAAGACAAGACAGCCAGTTCATGACTCTGGGGGGCAGTGCCACTCATGCAGACGCTAATGTCACTAATGTTGTTCCGAGCTCCCTGCCAGCCAGCTGCCTGCAGCAGAGCATCCAGCCTGACCTTTGGCCAGGAGGAGGAATGGCTCAATAGCTCCAGAAGCCGCCTTATCGAATGGATTAAGTGCAGGACCCAAGCCAAATGCCAGCTTTGACAAGGACTTGCTCTGTCAGCCTCAGCCGAGTCAGTTAACCTTTCTTAGTTTTCCATCTTTAAAATGGAAATGATGATTCCTCTCTAGCAGCGCTGCTGCAAACATGCATTTGAAGGGTATCATGAAAGCGTGAGATACCTTACCCGGCGATGCAGTGTAGTGACACAGTCGTTTTAAACTCAATTCCACAGAATATTTACGGCGGGTGGGGGGGGAAAGAAGTTAATAAACACAAGTCATCCTTTCACTGTATATTTAATTCTAAAAACTATGGTGAATCAACAACCTATCTAAAAATCCTAATTTTGCCATTAGTATCCCAGAACTGCTATTTTCTTTAAAAAAAAAGTAGTTTTGCAGTACAAGGTATCAGACTGACGTCTTCAGGCAACCGACACAGGCAGGACCAGGTGAGATTTTATCTGCCACAGAAAACTGCCCATCTAGTAGATTTCCGTACTTTGTGAAGATAATTCAAGTGTATATTGAAATCTGGTTTCACTAATTGACACAGCAAATTACTTTTGGAACTATATTTCCAAAGGGCCTCTGAATTTATTTCTTCAATTTTACATGCATGGGCTTCCATACCTTTGTGAATTTAACGTTTGTGTACATCACTCTGACATTTCCTAGCATTTGAAGAACAATTTCAAAGACTATTTTTGCACATGTGGTATTAGGACATTTTAGTAGAGCAGATTTTAGAAAACTCATTTACATTCTGCACATTTAGCCATCTTGGTATCTCCATCCTACTTTCAAGTGCTTTAATCAAAATTTTAACATGGAATTTTCTGAGAAGAAAGGCTGAATTCCACACACACACTTAAAAAAAAATATTCTGCCTCATTTTCTATGCTTAGTTTCTGTTCTTCAGAGGAGGAGAACCCTGAACAGCTTTTTAAACCTAAATATGACCGAGCTCTCTAGTAAAATCTGTCTCATATACCAGGTTCTGCAATCTCGGTACCCGAAAAAAACCACAGAAAATTGATTAATAATGAGGTCAGAAATACAAATAAATTTACTTCTAATGAAGACTGGAGACACAGTAATCAAAGTGTTAAAAATTCATTTCATGCACATCTCATTTGCCTCCTAGCTGATATTTATCACATAATTCTGTGAGAAAGTAGAGGCCTAAGATGCTCCAGATAAATGTCTCAATTAATTGTACAGAGGTAGCCCTCTTTGAGCTGAACCAGAGCTGTGAGCTCTTTATTAAAAGCACTATTCTGTAGCCCGTAACCTTGTTCCTTGACTCCTCTCTAGTTTCCAATTTAAACAAGTCCCCATGCGGCCGGCTCTAAAGGGCTTTGTCTCCCTGTCATTGTTACGAGAGCCGAGGCATCCTGGAAGTGTGAAATCAGACCTCATGAGCTGAACGGTTCCCCAGGGAACGCCGGACCGCGCAGAAGGTCAAAGTCATGGGCTGGACCATCTGAAAGCGTCTGATCGCCGGTCTGTGACACAGCGAGCGGGGTGGGGGCAGGGGGAGAGGGGAGCCGGGGGGCTAGCATTGAACACGTCTTAATTAAAGCCCAAAGACAGCAAAACAAACTGTTTTCCAGGCGGGCCGTCACACAGAGCTTGGGTTTTGCTCTGCTAACGAGTCGGTGTTGCTAACCATTATTATTCCTCAAAATTACCATAGGGCTTTGGCTGAAGTTGATCAAGCCTGTGGCACATCTGTTCCCACCCTGCTCGCTTCTCGTCAGTAATAAGGCAGAGGTGTTCACTTTCATTTTGGGGTGCGAGGAAGAGGAGGAATGAGTGCACCTGCCTGCGAAGCCCGCAGCCTTCCTCCATGACCCACCTACACCTGGCTTTGATGCAGAAGAAATGCACGAACCTGACCATTGCGTGAACTTCACCAGTGCCATGGTGAAGGGTCCGTTGCTTTCCAAAGCTCACAGGGGTTAGGTGAACAGAGTAGGTGCTAATCTCAGAGGCGAACTCAAACGATGAGTCCATCGCACCTTACATTTCCTGCACCATCAGAATACTTCTTTGTGTAAGAGGAGGCCACCATTGGCACACGCGTTGCCTTCGGGGGCTCCGCACGCAGCCAAACCCTGGAGAAGGAACCATGTGTCTTGCAGGGGGATGGGGAATTTAGGATTGAGGGAGAAAACAGCCTGGCACTCAACAGCTAAAAACACAACTGAAGATTTAAATGAAACTTTCTTCTCGGGAAGAGAAGGAAAAAGTGAACACCACAATCAGTGTCTTTCCATTTGTTAGGTTACAGTTTCAAAAAGACACAATAAAAAATACATATTTTCCAGGAAGGTTATTTGCTATGACCATGGTTTCCATCAGAACATAATTTTGCATTGGTGGAAGCCCTAAAACTGTTTCGGCCATGGAAAGGTTGCTGATTTTCCAGGGGAAACAGCCTCATAGACCCAGCAGTTCTCACAAAGGCTCTGGTCCTGGAAGATGCCCGGTTTTCAGCTCTCCCTGAAACCAAGGTGAGCTTTCAGGCACCAGTGGGGAACCCCTGAGTGACTCTCCCTTTCCCAGACCTCCTTGCAAGCGGGCTTTGGGCGAGGGGGAGTCTCACTTTGTTCTTTTCTGGGGTGTTTTTCAAATGCAGTTACGGCATGTTGAAGCAGAGCCCCATTCTCCACCTGACAGCGCCCGCTTGCTCCCCTGCCCACAATTTCACCGAAACTTCATCCCACCTTGGCATCTCGTTCAATGCAGGCGTACGCGTGGGGGCTGTGAGCAACCCCCATTAATCTCCCTGGTTGTTTTTTTTTTAAAATCTGTACTAACCTTAACGATTTGAAGTGCACTGTCCAACACTGGGCTATTGAGACTGGAGAAAAACCTGCCCTTGACTATCAACAGTTTATTAGGGGCTTAACTGAAGTGACCTACTGTAGCAGCATTCAGCTGAACAAGGCTACGGGCTTTCTGTGGAAAGGAGAAGAATTGAGGGTTTCATTAAAAAGTAATTTGTGCTTTTTACTCATTCATTCAACGGGAGTCTCAATTGCTCTTTATTCACACAGAGTTAATACAGTATTACAATGCTGCTCAATGAATGTATGCTAACAAAAGAAAAATTTCACATTTTCAAAGGAAAAAAAAAATCCTTGCAACTGTAGTAAGATTGATGACTGCTTAAAAGATTACAGAAATCTTTTTCCGTCTATGCTTATGCTTAATGATGGAATATTAAGGATTTTTAAAATCCATTCAGACCAAACTAATAAATTTTGATTTGTTACTTCACATGGAAAGATTCCTGAAAGTGAAATGGGATACGTTCAGCAGACAGGAAACAGCAAATCACACAGGTACGGTACAGGTGTTTCAGCTACTTTTCAGACTCAGAGGAGGGCAAAAGATTAACGCTGGAAAAAGAATATATAAGAAGAGCAAACTAGTCCCTAGCTCTTACTCACGCAAGTGATCCTTAGTCGTGTAAGGTATAGCACTGACGACAGCGCTCTCCTCACTGACTCACAACCATTGCTCAGTTCAGTAAAGGTGGGGGGGTCGGGCTTTCTACAGCTTTGGCAAACATGATTTATTGACCATTACCAAATAACTACTTTCAGTTATTTCTAAATATTACCATTCAAAGTTTAATCTGAAAGGAATGATCTGCACATCCCCACAAGTTACTGAAAAAGCTACAAATTACTGCAGTAGTTAATAAAAATAGTTTGTCCGCTTTTCAAAATACCAGGTATTTTTGTCCAAAATACACAAGGATTTCTGCAATGTCTGGAATGCACAGCCATCTCACAGAACATATCTGTCGTACAAATGTTTTTTCTTACTAATGAACAAAATATGCGGGACACGTAAGGGCATGGAGTGTTCGTCCCCATCTTCCTGCCTGTCGTTCTAAATGCAATGTCTGAAAATTTTTGGTACTTCTGTACATCTTTAATTGAATCAAATGTATTTCCAAAAAATTTGTTCAACCAGCACAAATGACACGTTGATCTGGAAAAGTTGAAGATTGAACGAGGTCAGGGACTGAATTATCCCATTTGCCCCTGAATAACTTAATCTCTCTCTCTCTGTTCAGACCACATTGGATTATAAGGTCAAAGCAGGCTGAGGAATCTTTAGCAGCGTTTCTCCAACCTCCCCGAAAATAGAATCTGTTATTTTGCGTGCCACAAACTGGATGATCAGTTTCAGCAATAAAATGTTTGCTCTGTTACCTTGTCAGAGAAATAAAAACAAATACTGTTACTCATGCTAATTTACAAAAACTATTAAAAAGTAAGTGTGTTGCTGTATATCTACATCTGCCCCTGCAACAGAACATCTATGTACAAATTGCAGTTAAACCAGCTAGATTAGTATAGTTTCCTTTTTTCTTTCTTCTTTTTTTTTTTCTTTTTAAAGCAGAGATGGCTATTTTCGAACACAGAAGCAGGTCATTTTGCTGCACTCGACTTGTGCAATATGAAGGTGATCGTACTTTCGGGAGATAACTTGGACATTTCTGGAGAAATATGGTCAGAATGGCTGAAACTGTCTTCATTTTGAAAAGCAAAAGGTTAAATTATCCATTCATCTTATATCACATAAAACAGAAAACACAAAAAGTTTTTCTTATTTCCCTTCTTCAACAGATAAACATTAGTTACAGGAAACTGTATTTATTTGAAATGTCTGAAACCAACAGCAGCCCTGCTAAATAATCCACAGATACCAAGCACTTATTTTGGCAGGAAGTTTAAAGTAGTATCTAAGTCTAGCACCTTTCATTTGCCTTATCCGCTGGAATTCAGCTTTAATTTGGATAATTTTGTATCTTTTTATCTCCTAGAAACAGAAGTCTTTTCTATGTATTTTTTTCTATGTATTTTTTTCTATGTATTTTTTCCAGGACTTCTGATGGAGAAAAATGTATATTTCACCCTTCTGAGAAATAACCTGCGTAAGGCTCTGCATTAGAATGATTTATTGCCTTGATTACAAAAGTTGTGTTTGTTTGTCTGTGGATTTTTTCCTTAATGAGCAGAGGTGAGACTGTGCAAACAGACAATACTATTTAGACAAACTTGTGTTTTAAACATTGTTTTTTTCCCCACTTCTAAAAAAGGCCCAGTCTTACTACGGTATTTACTGTCACAGAAACTAAATGAATCCTTGCCTGTGACATCAGCTGCCATCAATGCTTCCGCCCTGATGACCTTCACCTGAAGAAATCCCACATCCTTCATGTTATGAAACATTGCCATTAGACTCTAAAAAAAAAAAAAGAGAGAAATAATTCTGGATTGCAAAAAAGACAAACCAAAAGCAGTATTAAGAGTCTCCTCCCTAGCCCCATGTAATTCTGTCAAACGTACTCATACTTTTAAATACTCTTTTCCAAAGAACATACAATTGTCAATGGTTCTTTCAGTATTTTGCAACTTCATCTTACCAATGAAAAATGCAAAGGAAAAGTCAGAATATGAATGATTAAATATAACACTAATTCTACCGAATTAATCCCCTAATAGTACATGAACAACTGTCCATCAAAAATTTAAACGATAGCAGTGTATTAACAAAATTAATACAAACAATAAAACATTTCCTCTCCCTGAATACTCTGCTGAGATCTACATTCACATTTTCCTCTTGATGGCTCCAATAATATTTTGGATAGTGACACAGGGTCAATATCGTTTTTGTCGTAGTTGACTATCATACGCCAGCTTTCATATAGCATATATGCATACATAAGCTTGCACATCGCTTGCAAATAACATGAGCAAAAACAATCATAAGATCATAACTTAATAATTTTTATAATAATCACGTGAAAAAAGATCCGAAAAATTAATTAAAAGCAGTTCCAAGGCAAAAAGCTCTTACTATGAATAATTATTTTTTAACATGAATTTCTGCAATATCTACATGTATCAAAAAGTGAAAGAAAAAATTTAAGAATAAGCTTAACACTTGCATTTATTCATCCAATACAGTTTTACAAAGCTGCTTGGAAGGTGCATTCTGTTGCTGCCCTTTTTTCAAATAACTAGAAGTAACAAACTGGGAGTGTTGTATCCGTTAGGCGTGATAAGCTAAAATTCTCAGGCTCTAACTTTGAACATAATTTAAAAGTTGCATAATTTCAAATGATAGAACATGGAATGCAACTTTGAATCTGCAATCTACTAATAACAAACCTGGCATCATCATCCAGTTTTTAGATAACCTAGGGGAGAAACTCCGACAGAGGAGACTAAAATTAGATTTTCAAATACATTTAAAATCATAAACATACATGGCCTAATTTTTGGTCGCTTTTGCAAGCCTTGTTCATAAATACTAGCAGGTACCTTTATTTTGAAGTATTTTAAAGTCTGGACTACTGCATTTAATGCCTTTGGCCTTTTCTAAAATTTTAATGTAGTGCAGGTGAAACCTTTTCCACTGCTTATGATAATGTCCAGATTTCTAGAAAACGCAAACATCAGGTAAAACACCAAGTCAACACTCCTTTAATTTATTACAAAGGCAAAATCGACTGTTATGGAAAACCAGAATAAATAACATCACCGATCTGAAAACCACAGGTGCTGCTAAAATGAAATATTAAATGTCAGCTTGCAAAAGCTATGGCGTGTTTATGCATAGATAACCTATCCATTAAAATGTTAGACATACAATATGCATCCCTGCCTTTTTATTAATAAGGCGATTCTAACGGTTAGATCACACTCTGGTATTAATTTCACAAGCCCCAACTGACCCTTTACTGTTTAGGGTGAAGGTTTGACCTTGGTGCACCGAGAAGAGGAATCCAGGTGCGTGTGGAGCCCCACACGCGACGTACCTGCGAGTACATGCGTGCGTGTTATCACAGGATAACAGTCAATATATTTTTACAATTTTTAAGATGTTAATCACCGGAAATACGGCTGATGGTCAACTTTAATGAGCACGCACTCAGCTCCTGCTCGTGCAGGGCAGCAGGGATGGCGTCACCGATCGCACTCTTACGATTTGAACGCACGTTGGCACCGTCCCTCGTTTATTACGGTAACAATCAAGGTTTGGATGTGTCTTACTGGAACTGGTACCACAACAGAGATAATTCTGCTCTAATACCAGGATGAAAGCAAATGGATTTACAAAAATGTTTCCACGTTTTCCCCAAGTTTCCCAATGAGGGAAACAAACACCGAGCCTCACACAGGGAACAAAGCCCCAGCCAACGGCAGAGCGAGCCAAGGGATGTCCCCCCCTTCCTGCTACACCATGCCATCCCCCATCTCCAAATTTCATCAAAAAGGCACCAGTGCTGCCTTTCAGTTTGCCGCCTTTGTGAACATGCAGCAGAATAATTATTTTTGAACTTTTAGTTCCGCAAGTCGTGGTGCTGAGATTCATTTACTGCACGCTGCGACGGCAGAGGCTGCTGGAAATGTATACAATGCCACGGCAGAGACTCCAGGAGAGGCAAATGGCTTTAATACATTACTTTAAATACATAACTTTAAATAATGATTTATCAGCTGATATTCTGTCTTCTTATTTATGATTATTGTTGAAGGCCTCAAAACCCACACGGCTTCAGAAGCCTGAAATTTCCATAGCGGAGGAATCCGTGATTTGCTGCGAATCTTTTCAGCCCTCAATAGATGGGAAAAGATTGAAATGCTCTGGAGATGAGTCCTCTTTATTTTTTTAATGAAAGGCTGTATAATATATTTTCTGTATGGCTGCAGCAGCTGTCAGGGAGAGCATCTCAGTTCAGCTCTATTATGGGAGAAGCAATACCCCATCCTATGGCATCGAGATACACTGAGGGGCCAGCGCTGATTGACAGCTTGTCACCATGACGTCTTATTCCATCTCTGTTATGGAGAAAATTAATGTCACACCACCAGCCTTATGACTCGCTGTCATCTTAGAACTGCTCACCTTTTATCAATGCTCTAAATAACATTTCAAGCCCATCGTCTCACGGTGGACAATCTGGTCAAGGGACATTAAATCGGATGACTGTGAAATGTCATAATAAAAATGGAATGCTAACAACTTCTTCTCTAAACTAGCTCCTCTGGTTTTTAAACTGTGACAAGGGGGACCGCGGGTTCAGCACACCCGTTCTGAAAAGGTCATACAATCTCCCTTGGTCTGTACCCATTAACGCGCCCCCCTCCTCACCCCAAAAGGAATTAATCTTTTCAGACAATTGTGGTAAAATAATGGTTCAAACAGTAATGCCTGTTTAATTTTTAAGGCTCTGATGTTCAGCCACAAATGGTTAAATGACAGTAATAGAGTCATTTTCCAAGGCTATTTGATCTGATGGCAAGGTCAGCTCATTAACTGTTTTTTGGCTGCAGAAAGGGTGCAAAATACATTTCTCAAGTGGAAGCTAGATTTTTTTAAGGGGACGAAAAATATAAACCCCAAAACACAGCCACCCAGCGGGGAACAGTACGTCTTGCTAATTGCATATTCTTTTTTTGTACGGGTTCTGAAGCAGAGATATGACTGCCAAAAACAAATCAAACACTGGTGAAAATGAAGTACTGGAATTTCGTTAATCATTGTCATTTCTTTCTTTGGCTGTCCACCGGTCATTTTAATAAAAACTTTAAAATTTGTCAAAAATTCTATATGTCAACGCTACAATTTTCCAAAACACAGAATGAGAAACTCGTGCCTCCACAACAAGAACATCTTCCAAAAATATTAATGTTTTCAAATGCATACAGAAATCTAAATAGAAGAAAAGACACATATCCACGAATATGTAAGAAACGGAAAGAAATAGATCAATCTTAACACGACATGATTATGCTTTACACTGGGGACAAAAAATTGAGAATTTAGGAATACTGATTAATACTAAACAGTAGAAACATGTTTCTATACTGCTACTGAATTATCAAAACCATCAGTATCACTTGACTGCCATATCACCGCATACAATAATCCACAGGAATACGGTATTGTTGCACTTGGTAGCAAGAAGCATGCCACCTCACAAACGTACCCATCATAAATTTATTATATTTATAAAGATTGATCCTGACATCCAGAGGGTGTCTGGGTAGATCCCAAAACGTGCAATAACGCTCTTAATTGTAATTATTTTTCAAAGGTGGTGCACAATACCTTAGCTCTCAGTTGGTTTAGGAATATTATGTTTAGCCTCACTAAGTCACCTCTATTAAACTGTGTTTATGATAACGCTATTGGTGTATGAGTTGTACAAGCATTAGCAGACAGCTGATTCAGTGGAGATAGCCAGAATAAATTTGCTGAAGCGCACATCCTGCTAATCTGTTTGAAGAATATTGTACAGCATTAGTACTAGCACTTCATGTTATCTGCACAGCCTGATAAGGTACATCTTTATTAAATTCAGTTATTGAAAGGATGTCAGTCACGGAATAGGAATATTTTAAAATCTAAAAAAAAAAATTAAGCGGCTCTTTGTTAGTCAGAGCTTGGTTTAATGGCTGAGTGTCTAGAGAAGCCTTTCTAAACACCTGGCAGCATTGTACAATAAAAGCTTTGTAATTTTAAGTGGAAATAGCTTTTTTTTTTTTTCCCCCTTTCTCCGTCTGTAGTGAGACAGTTACTTTTAGTGATTTAGGTATTATCAAATGCTGGAGTAAGAGCTCCCCTCTCTGTTGCTTTGATAAAACTACACAGGCTCTGTGTAATGCGAGGATGCTGGGAAATGAAAACGATTTGCTTCAGAATATTTTGAAATGGAAATATTGTTTAGAACAATTAGTTAGATGATAACAAAATACTGCTCCAGCCTCTCATTTGCAGACAAAAAAAATAAGTTTTCTTGCCTTTTAGTAGATGCTCCAAAAAAAGACGAAAACTATTGGCACCTCAAACCAGCTGGCATAAACTCTCGCTAGAAACTGCACAGTCGCTGAGTGACCCCTCGGTTATTTTGTGATTAGTGAAAATTACCTGCAAGGAAGTTAACTTCTTGATGGCACATGATCATACCAAATAGCTGAATTACTATGTAAAAAAATACCTTATTGTCTAAAAATGATTTGTAGCCTACTTGATGTTACCCGCATCAGCCGCGATAATATTAGTAACTATTTTAATGACTGTCATTGGCTGCGGATATAAGGGGTGTATTTAGATTTCACACCCCTGACAGTTATTATTTATATAAGTCAACATTTTGCGAGCAAAGGGTACAAGAGAGGAAGAACTCCATACATATCTCTTCAGGATCTCCTCTTGCTCTTTCTGGTCCTCCAGGGAGTTGAGGGAGAGGTCGGAGATGGTGACGGCGGCGGAGGCGGTGAGGGTGACCAGCAGCACCAGGCATCCCTCGCCCTCCTCCAGCGGCATCTCCAGCTTGTGGGTGTGCTCTTTGCTCAGGTTCGACAGGTCAACCTGGCACCTGGAAACAGAATTCTCCATCAGACTCTGGTTTTCTTCACACCGGCTTATTTGCATTCAGCTGGACAAAAAAAACCCCCAAATCGGTAGAAATTCCTTCCCAGCTTCTGGAAGGATTTCTCTTCAGCTTCGAGCCACGCCAATTGACTGTATTTTTTAAAAAGCTATAACATGTTATGCATATGAACAATAAGTATTAAAAGGAACATACAGTCACTAGAAACAATAGCTAACATGCCTCACTCGAACCCAAAGAGAAATTTAAAAATCTAGCTTCAGGTGCAAGTTGCACTTTTTAATTACGCCTCTTGTATAAACACCAAACGTAAGTAAGTCTCGATGTGAACATTTTTGATACCGTTCATCTAACAACACTAAAAATCCTCTCTTGAAAACAAATAAGTAAATAAATCTGTGTGGACTTAATTGTGATGGAGGTAACGCGACCCAGCACGGAAAAACAGCGCCCAGGAGGCTCCTCTCCGCGGCGGCTCGGGGTCAAAGCGGAGTGCAGCCACCCAGGGTCCAACGCGACGGCACAGCCCGCTGTGGGATAAGGTCGTCACGAGCAGGGACTGCCGGGGCTGAAGCCAGCCCTCCCTGCCTCGCACCGACCTAACGAGGAGCAGCTCCCTCCGTGCTGGCAGAAATAGCTCTGAAACCGCCCCAAAAACAAAAAGCAGAGCATGGAAGGGAAAACAGCATCACCGCTAACAAGGAGCCGGACACAAGCTTTTAATTAAAACAAGAATACCTTAGGGTTGGTAATCAGTCTGTGCGTGACATAGGATTTTTAATATTTTAATTTGTGTAATTCACAAGTTTCAACTTTGCCTAGACTGCAACTCTGAGCACGTCTGGAAATGCAAGGCCTGTGTGAAACTGCCTGCGCTGCAGAGGAATTTCTGTGAAAAGGCGCTGTTTGGAACACTTCTACTTACAGCATCCCCCAGTAATGCATTACTCAAAATAAAAACAATAACAATATTTAAACAAACTAAATTAATATATTCTATATACAGTTAAGCCACGGAATACTCTAATTTTAACAGCGATTATTTGATGTGACAAGCACATGTTCTATATGCCACTCTCACTAAACTAAACATCTAGCAAACTCTTTTCATAAAATGTCAATTGATTTTGAAGAGAAAGATAATGTGGTGACCGCAGGGCCAATAAACTGAGAAAAAGGTGGCAGACATGAATAAATAGGCATTTAAGGACAGGAAATAGCCAATTATGAGAATAAATGCGGCCTCATAAAATGGGCGCTGTGCTATCACAGGCAGATTAGATTTGCTACAGGAAAATTTTCTTTTAATTTTATTTTTTTTTTTTTAACATTTACTATCCATTGTGCAGCTGTCAAAATTAAACTACTGCAAAGCTCATACAGTAACAAGGTTCAATTATTTTACAATGAAAAAATTTTGGACTGGCATAGCATTCTGAGCCTAATGTTTACCTTTTATTTTGAACTCTTTGGGCGATAAGGACTGAGAAATGAAATTAACAGCACGGAAAGACTGAAGCTGTTGCTGTCAATGCAGGCTGATGGTCAATGCAAGTTCTGTACGTGTACATAGGCTGTCAAATTATTATTTAGGCTGCAGCGAGGAGTATAAAGCTCTCCTTGAGATAACAAATATTGTAATCAACCACTCAAAGCTGGAGTACATTAAGATGCCCCTGTTGTTAAATATTCTTTGACAGTTTATTTCAAAGCAGATACTCCTCAAAAATATGTCCCTGAATCAACATTGCCATTTTAACCAATAACCATTGACAGAACCAGTCTAAACTCTCTTAAAGTCAGCAAAACAATCAGAAAGTCATTATGATACAAGTAATGCAGAAATAATCCACCCCTCACTCAAAAATAGGCAACAAAAGCTACCTCCACTGGAACAAAAAAAGCCCTACATGCATCAGAAAACTGCACTGACTGAAAAATTAGTGTTTACATCAGAGCTACAAGCTCCAAGTCCTCCAGTTCTTGAAGTTACAGCACTTTTGCAACGTTAGTAGTCCATGTTAATTTTTATTTACGCTAAAAGAGGCAATGGACAATTCCATTTTACCCATGCACCACTCCTACAGCTATAAAACATTCCTAATAGCACCACATTTAGAGCAGATTACCTGAGAAATGTGTCTCTACTGTCTGACAGACCTCCACAAACAACCCGTCACCAGCTCGTTATTTCCTAAAATCACAGAAAGGGTCGGGAGTGATCTGGAAGCTTTTTCCAGAGAAAGCCTGAACCATTTTGCGGGAAAAACATCCCGTGAAGGGCCCTCCGATACGTGATAAAAACCCGGGGTTATTCCACCAAGGAGTGCCACCATTGCACTTGGTGGCACTCTCAGTTAAGAGGGTCCCCGTGCGGGGCCTCCTCCTGCGCCAGGTCCCCTCTGGCAGCGCAGGGGATGCAGCTCGCACACGTCGGACACGGCTCGAGGAGCATTCACAGCACGAGGGAAATCCACCAGCAGCACGAGGGAAATCCACCAGCGGCACGGGCACTTCCGCCAAAAACCAAGACTTTGCAACTTACAGACACTAGAAGAAAAACTGTCACTTTTTCCCATTAGTAGTTGAGTTTTCCGTGGAAAAAAAAAAAAATTATCAATTTTGTTTCCTTTCACTCCGAATTTTCCTGCAAAAAAAATGAAACTGTTTTTTGTTACATCAACTCTGCCCTCACCAGATCTTTGCATGGGACCAAAACAGTGAAGGAAGCCTGGTTTTATTAAGGCATTATCTAAGCACTATCCCTTATCCTAGAATAACGTTTACAGACATCAGTAGGAAAACCACAAAACTCCTTTTTTGGATTAGATTTCCTTACAAGCGCTAAAGTTAACAAAATACTCCTAAAGATAAATAGCTTTGGAGGGCTCAGGTTGACAATGCCCCTTTACATTTTACTGGGAGTATATATAAGATTTCCAAGGTTTAAAGCCTTAGCAATGCTGACTTTTACATCAGTTAAGATGTTCTCTTAAAAGACATTTGTCACCTGCAGCTGTTTCCACGGAGAACAAAGATGCTTTGAGGATGAAGGTGAACCTGAATGTTACCAGAAAGTGGTGCAGAATGAGCATCACGGTGGTAGGAATTTTTGCCTTGCATTCTCAAATTAAGGACCATGAAAAACTACGGCCATTTTGAGAAGGCCGTAAATTGCACACGATCAGCGGCTGCCACATTGAAAGCAGGAGATAATAGTTATTTTTGGACAATTCAGTTTCTTCTGGCATTACTATTTACATGCTGATGATGATGACAGAAAGTTCTCCGCTTGGGAAGAGGTCAGCATGAAATTTATGGTGAAAATAGCCATTAACTGCACAGATTTTGTAGCATGGCTATAAATCACGTTTCAGGGAATTTCAGTTTTTGGGGCAGCTTGAGTGTTTCTCCTGGCTCCACTGCTCCAGGCGGTGTGGTCCCTGCGGTCCCAGCAGCGGGGGGCTGACCCTGGGAAAAGGGATGGAGGCACATCCCCCCAGAGCGGCGCCGCACGCAAACATCACCAGGCACCAGGCGGATCTGGGATTTTCAGGCCAAAAACCAAAAACCACACAGACACCTCAAGCTCACGGTCCAGGGTGCCATGGAGAAGGAGCTGCAGACGCAGGGTACGGCTCCCATGGAGGAAGATGGGAAGGTTCAAGGGGATCTCACCACTTCTCTGAAACCGTGTTCAGCGTGTTAATCGCCCAGACTGTGAGAAATACCTTTCTGATTTATTTTTAATTTGAATATATCTGGCCTTTGGTTCTTTTTATGCCTTTCTTTACTCAGTTGAAAAAGCCTTTAGTGCCCCGTATTTTCTTCTAGCGAAGGTACTCATATACCATAATCGTATCTTTTCTTGATCTTCCTTTTGATATGCTAAACACCTTCAGCTCCCTATACATTTCCTTGGAACGCATCTCCTGCAGCCCTCAAATGACTTTTTGTAACTTTTCTGATCCAGTGAAATTCTCCTGCATCCTTTTTCAAGTGTGGAAGCCAGAACTATATGTAGCATTTTATTATCAGCATGTCTAAGAGGTAAAAAATCACCTCCCCTCTCTAGTTCTAACAGAACCTGGAATGTAAGACCGCGTTGGCACCCTGGTGAAATATCCTTGCTAATGAATGAATTACAAAGGTAGCGACATGACATAGAAGGGCCTCTTAAAAGCCAGGTGGCCAGGCAAGGGAGAGACAGCAGATAGTGAGATCATTTTCTCACATGACAAAATAAAGCATAAAAGAGGAATTGGCACAATCCTAAGTGATAGGGACAGAAAAGCACCACTTGGCTACAACCCAGGCAACTTAATTATCATCGTGACTTGTTCGGGAAGACAGCCTTTTAACTCCACTGTGATCCAGGTCTATGCTGCTCCAAAGGATGCCAAGGAGAGGAAACTGTGCGATTCTGCAATTAGAACTGAGCTGGACACACATCAGAAGCAGCGAGGCATGAACTGCTACAATTTGTGAGACTCCGTATCCTTTATGAGCAGAGTACAATGTTCCAGTAAAACCAAGAAACAAACGGCGAGGGGAAATTCTGCAGAGCCCCGGTAGAAAATGACACGGCTCAGAAAGACGGGACTGCAGTAAGGTGAAGTTCTGGGAAGAACCAGACCGCGGCACTTTTAAGTGGGAAGATAATGAGAAGGAAATAATGCGACAGACCCCACACGATGCTTGTGATAGGTGGTGGGTAGAGGCGATAGACTGGAAACTGGGAAAGCTCCCAAAGGAGTTGGAGCCTGTAACTCGGCTCAGTCGGGCAGCGACTGCGGGGGAGTGCGGAGGCGAGCCTGGGATGCTGGAGGATGCCCTGGATGCTGGAGGATGCCTGGGACACGGGAGGATGCCTGGGAAGCTGGGAACACACAGGAGCCAGGCAACGGTGCCAGCGGGTGCCAGGCAGCAACATGCGGCAAGCAGAAGCAAGCCCCACGAATTGGGGTAAGTCAGTCTTGGTAAGGGAAATATGAGAACTACACAAAACACAGGACAGTCTCACCCCTCACTGAGCAATACCCGAGTACGGACACGTGTTTATTGCTTGCTAAAACAAACGCGGCCCATGCCACAAAATACTGTTGGTGGGTTTCGGAATGACGGATTATCATTTTCTTAAGCACAGCTCTTCACAATAGAGCCGCAGATTTACTTTTGGAATTGCACAGACAGAGAAAGGTACTTGCAGATGTTTCACGGTGGGGTATTTCCTACACTGCCCCCGTGGCACAGCCAGACACTACAGACATGCACTGCCAGTGCTGTCACCAGTGCCTTTTTTTCCCCGCAAAATTAACACTTTCCGCTCCTAATCCAGTCTATTGCTTTGATGAAGATTACACCTTCCTACACGGTTCTCCCCTCGCTAGCTGGCCCACGCAACCTGGCCATAGCTTTCAGGCAGCTGCAATCTGTGCCCGCCAGAAACCATCACGACCCCCCTTGGCACCCCCGGCCGCTCCTCACGCGCACTCTCACATCTCCGCAGACGTTCCACTTTTCCTTCTCCCTTCCTCTTATTTTGCCACTCTCACTTCACGGAGGGGAGGACATTTCCATACGCGGGAGACAGAGGGTCAGAAGAAGGATCCATAAACTAATGCAGCTCATACGCCGCATTCCATATTCCAGGATACATTGGGGAATACTACCAATTTTGCAACGGTCCGTGACAATAACAACTGCCAGTAAGAGTTGTAAATAATAAAATATCTGGTAAGAGAAAGTTACTGAAGGTTTGTGAGCCAAAACTGAACCTCTTCTGGCTCTCTAGCAGAAGAGCAATGCCTCTGCGTTAATAGAAGTTGTTAAAATGTGCAGAGACAGTAATACATGAGGTGTGGAATACCTGAGGGCCATATTTTGAGATGCACTATTTACACCTAACGCCCTTTGGCAACCATCAGAAACAGAGACGGCTCAGCACATCTCAGGGTTTGTCAAGGGCAGGGTGACCGGTAGCATTTTCAGATTTTAACGCTTTGGGCAAAACCTTCATTTTACATCCAGAAACACATCTGCAATAACTAAACTTTAGGCATCGCGTACGATCAACCACCTGCTACGCACACGGGCTGTTGGTCGTGTGCTCGTCTGCGTCTGCACAGAACTGCGGGGTAATTCACACCAGCACGGAGTTCAAAACCCAGACTACAATAGCGTATTAACCACTAGGTTTAACCTTTGAAAATAACCTATCCCCCCAAAAGTTACTCCAACATGCAGAAGTTTTCAAACTACCATCTGAAAAAAATACTTGAAAGACCTGCATAATAAAGTACTGTTTACAAATCCACATTTTGACTCTACGGAGTTTTTCAAAATTGAGAAAGCTTCAAGATTCATCTCTCGCTATTCAAAACCTCTCTCTCTGGCAACAATATTTAAAAAAGAAAATTTCCAGTATTTCAATACGAATCACAGTCTCCACAACACCTCTAGGAAAAAATCTGGGAAGAAACATTTCCAGCAGCACACTTTGTGTCCTTCCCTCAACTTTACACGCATGTTGGAGTACCCGTG
Source organism: Chroicocephalus ridibundus (assembly GCF_963924245.1). NCBI lineage: Eukaryota > Metazoa > Chordata > Aves > Charadriiformes > Laridae > Chroicocephalus > Chroicocephalus ridibundus. Next base: position 1,570,402 of record NC_086316.1, on the reverse strand, counting down.
CACAGCTCTACAGCACCACTCAGTTCTCTCTGATAACGTTCAGTCTCCCGGAGCAAAATCACATAAATTTCAGCAGAAAAGAAAACAACCCTGAAAAAGACATAAATATTTTATGTAAAAATCCCACTTCAGTTCAGAACTTTCAGTCGTGTATCCCTGCGCTTTCAGATTGATAATACGGCAGCATAGGTCGCATATTGCTTGTATTTATGTGCGCCCAAAAAACCCTCTACTATGACAAAACTAAACAGAGAAGAATAGCAGATTAGGTGTTGAAAACCTAAATACTTAATTTTCAGTATTTTGACTTCTGCGTTGCATAACATCCATTCGTAACATATGGTGTGTACCCACGCACACAGGCACACAGAACCATTCTGAATTTTCATGACGATATTCAGAGACATTATAGGACGTTTCAGTTTTCTGCAAATAAAATTAATGCACAGATTTAATGAATATACTATACACAAGGTCTTTTGCTCTTAATTTGCCACAGATTGGAAAAAAGATAGTAGCATCTATAAATACTGATGAAAATAGATATAGATGAAGCCAACAGTAATTTCCTGGCACAAAATATGAGTAAAAGTCGATGTCATTTTGAAGATAAACACACATTTTTCATACCAATAAATAATGCTATAAATCCCGCCGTACTGGATTGCAAATAACTTCAGCTGAATAAAACTGCATGACACGGGATTTACTTATCCTGTATGTTCACAGAAACAACTTGTTCTCTGACAGCACTCATTCTTGGCAATTTATTGCAGCTGTCAGCAGCCAATTTGTTCAGATTACGGCTATGCATAAAGGTGTAACAATCATGAGGATTTATTAGCTGATTATCGTAAAGGTGACAGTCAGGATCGCCTTCAAAAGCGCCGATGATAAGAAAGTTAAATAATTACACGAAGATTAAAATCATTTCACCTTCATTTTGATCTTAGTATTACCTACATAAACTTACTGCAGTATATGTTTTTAATCACGGGAGTATATTGACTCAATACGGGAGAGAAATGATATAGCAAAAACAGATGAATATTGAATGTACTCAAACTGAACAATATACTGACATACATATATGTATTTCTACTGATCAGATGAAGTAATGACTCACAATGCTCATGCAAGTCCACATGATTATTTGAACGCAGGAAGGCTGCCCCTGTGGCTAAAACTGATAGCGCTTTCCAAAAAAAGAACATATAGACCTCATGTCTTTGGTCCTGGAATGTTATTTTTTTTTCATAAAAACCCCCCTTATATTTAGAAGAATGCCAGAATTTAATCTCCTGCGTGATGAAAGTCAGTTCTGGTCAGGCCCAGGGTTCCCTCTTACAAATCAGCAGATGACTGGAAATTTATTTTTCTCAAAGCTTTTGTATGAGGTCTTGGCTTTTGAAATCCCCAAAGAAACACTGAAATGGTTCAAGGATTTTGGTTTTTTAGGGTATTCCAAGACTGAAGTTCACAGGGTGCTACATTCTGTAAACTGCCATGGAGAACGCACCCAGCTGGGACACAAATGAATTTTACAAACGCACGACGCTCAAAGTTAAGAATAGAAACCAAACAGTCAGCTTCTCATTTCAGGAACCGCCATGCCGAAGGTGCCTGGGTACCAGGAGGTAACGGGAGCTCTGCGCTAGCTCTGGACAGACACGTCCTCCTCCCTCTCTGAATGAGGACACCGTGCTGCCACCCTCACCCTCCCAATGCCGCCCTCCCTCTCCCCAGCCACCCCTCCCCTTCCATCCTCCTCCCGTCACGCTGCCCCGAGGCCCAAATCTCACTTCCATGTCTTCAGCCCCCTCGGACACCTTTCCTTCACCTCCCTGCCCTGCCCAAGCCCTCGCAGCCTGAGCTCACACACCATCACCGCCTCCCCGCATCCCGGCTTCATCCTGGCCCTTCACCTGCAGCAGCCTAACGAGCATGACGATACGCACAGGGCCCACAGCAGTCTACACTCCTCACTTCCCCCTTTCACTGAAGTGTGGCTGAGAAAGAGAGAGTCATTCCAGGAGAAGTTACGACATTCCGCTCTGGAATAAAATTCACAAGTTATAAAGTTGAGCAGAGAAAAGGTATTTGAACTCAAGGGGGTTCCCACGATGGTTTCCAGGAGGGATCGGATTTGTCCCTTCAACCTTCCACCCGGCGATGCTGTTTGCCCACAGATGGCTCAGTTTGGATCCACCGAGCCAGTTTTAGGGATGGCACTCTTCGAAGAGGTCCCCTGGCAAAGCAGCTCGGTAACGCCTGCTTTGCAGGGGAAATTCCACTGACCTTCACGCGTGCTCTGCAAGCAGATGAACATGGACGACACAAAACCCCAACGCAGTGCATGAGAAGTGAGAACTGCTCCTTAAACAAACTTTTTCTTCTGTTTTCTCCATTTGGTTTGCTGTTGCCCTCAATGAGCAGGACCTGTTCAATCAAGCACGGCTTCTCCCGAAGCACACTTTGGCCGGGCAGGACATCTTCAAGAAATAATTGTTTTCATTTGAATTTAATACACATATTCCTATATAAGAGCTGCTGCTTGCACATTATTCAAGAAAGAGAGAAGATCACAGCAAGATGGAAGGGACCGTTCACCACTGAGCAATGCTAGAATACTACCAGGAAGGCTTTTGTTTCCCTCCCACCGCCTCATTACCACTTTTCCTGGAACCTGAATCAAAATATTCCATTTATTACACGTGCCTTGAGAGCCACAGAGCCTTAGCCATGGAGCAAGACTCAGCTGCACTTTACAAAATTAATACACAATTAGCATAACACACACACAGAGCAAGTCCGTACTGTCTGTACCAAAGTTATTTCCAGCTTTTAGAGGCAGCCTCGAAAGCAGAAACTGGGGAAGAGAAGTCGATGCAAAGGGGAGCTGTCAGGCGCTGGTGATTTTTATCCACAGTGACTGGAAAAGAGTACCAGGGAGGGGGAATATTAAGACCTATTTCTGTATTCAGATTGAGCTTGACAAATGACAAAGTTTTTCATGGAAATCCTCATGGAGAGGAATTTGTTCGCGGGTTGCATTATCCAGAGATAAGGTACTAACAGAAGGTGAAATGAGAGAGTGTCTGAAGGGACAAACTGAGGAGGGATTATACACACACCGACAGCAGAAGGGTCACAAAAATCAAGAGCAGCAAGATTTCGGGAAAAACACCACTGATTCTGGTAAAATCAGTTATATACCACAGAAGCACTACAGCCTGGCTTTGTCCAAGGAGCATCTTTTTTTTGGTATATACAAGAACTACATCTGCTTAGGAAAATGACAGAGAACAAAACAAACCAAGATTCTCCCACTGAAAAATGCTAAAGGCTTCAAGCATTCTTCTTAGAGAATGCTATCATTTTTTTTTGGCCTAAATAAAATATAGAAATCATTTGCTACCTGCAGGATAGCATGCAGTTACTAAAAAGAAATACATGCACACTGAAGACACACAACTTCTTTAGGTATCTGAAAAGCTACCTTAGCAAATCGTGTGTTTGAAGTTACAAATTTTCCTTCTCTCATTTCTCTACCATATTCTTATTTAGGTTTCAGGTGCTTTGGAGCAAAAATGGTGTCTTTTATTTCACGCAATGCCCTTAAAAAGACTTTATAATTACTGGTAACAGTAGCAACGTAAGTGCTGTTTTGATGAGAGTGTTCTGAAAAATCACGCGTGAAAACCCTGAATCTCACTGTCTTTTGGATAGGAAAGTTAAAGTTAAGCACAAAATACGAGTAATTTCCCAAGGCATATCACGTATCGAAGTAGGACTAAATGATTACATTACTTCAGAAAAATAGTTATTGTTACCACACGCGCCAACTGAAATCAAGCAAAGGAAAAAAATAGAGTGTAAACTTCAAATATAAACGTATCACACCATCCATAGTGTTTCATCAAATAAAATAAAACCCTACTGTGTATACTTTGGAAAAGTGGCTTTGTCTGGTATTAAAGCTGTTTGTTTGCCACAGACTCTGCATGTATTCTGAGTTCCCACAATTTATGGTAGGAAATAAACAGGGTATTATCCAACTGATCTAATCTGGAAAAGAAAGCCATTACCCTAAACGGAACGAGAGGGAGGAGAAGGTCAGCACAAACACAACCACATGGACAGCAAAAGTACATGGCTCAGTCCGTGGGATTTCCATTCCTGATTTTAACTACCAAAAAAAAGTAATTCTGCTGGTTAATAGTATCAACGTCCTGGTGAAAGCACCTACAACCAATATTCTAACAAGCAATCAAAATAGATTGGATTAATACTAATTACTATTGTTATGACTGTATGGATATCAATTAAAGTGTGATGTAAACAAATACCTGAGCTTTCAAAATAGCAGCGACTTTGTACACTATTATAAGCACAAGAGGTTTTTTCTCCCTGTTAGCTAACAGTTAATGCCATTATTAAAAAACATTAGCCTCTTCGCTTTTCCTACAAAGTAAAATGGAGCATAACCACACAAACTTACACCAATTCTTGAACTCTACGACAAATCCCAGAGATGCACTTTTCCTGAAAATGAACCAGGTGAACGATCTTATTTCTTTGCCCCAAAAGCTGTGTGTAGTCCTTTAAGACTCTCATTTCATTTATCAAACAGATTAAAAAATAAGTACATAATTTTTGTCTTTTGCGGCTAGTACAAGTCACGAGAGTTATTTCGCCTCCAAGCTGGACATTGCCCTATGGAACCTCCTGCATCTTGATTATTGCTCTAAACGTGTGATTTTCATTTTGGAAAACTGCAGTCTATCAATTGGTAAAAGCTGCCACCTACTGGTCAATAAAAAATACTTTACACCATGAAAGTGGAGAATTGCATGCATGCAGCCAACTGCACTGATACTTTGTGAAAAATCCTCCCCCACCTTTAAAAAAAAAAAAAAAAGAAAAGCCAGAACAAATGGTCATAAGAAATAGTTTCAACGGCAAGGCTCATTTTAATCATCTGCTGTCATCCCCAGGGAACAAGAAGGCTGTAATTGCACAAACCTGCCAATAAAATCATCCCTTTTGCCAGCATCTTTGTCCCACACGGTAATATCAATAATTCCACCTCGTTCTTCATAGAGATGAAAGTCAAACTGCTCCCTCCACTGAGGATTCAAAGTTTTTGGCATAATCTGAAAGGAGAGAAAAAGTCATATTGCATTGTGTGGGCATACACTTTCTCGAATTGTAAATTTGATCTTTAGACTCTGTTCAGGAAGTTTTTTTCTGTTTGCAGTATGAGTATCTCAAGCAGCAAGAATTAAAAAAAAAAAGTAATTAGAAAAGACCACTGGCCAGTTGTCTCATGCCTCTTTGCTACAACCTCCAAAATCCCGCAACCTGTCACCTTCAAAAGCCTCCTGAACAAAGGATTCACCCTGGGAATGGATCCATTTTTCTGTAGGATAATTATGCCCTCCTTTGAGTGACGGTTAGCTGCAAACTTGTGTGTCTGAGCCTAAAGGAAAACAAAGCACCTGCAATGACAAGTAGATGATGGCTGTAAGTATTTAAACAGAAACAATTTTATCACGTCCTCTTTCCCCAGCTGCAGTAACACTGGCAGAAAGATGATACTGTGGTTTACTTTTTATGGAACAATATCCCCCCTTTTTTTTTTTTTTTTCAAAACTGTATTTTACTTCCTTTCCTTTGCAACTCAGATGAAAGTAGCTTTTCTCAATCATTTTCAGTCCACTCACTTCTGACAAAAGAAGTAACTTCAATGGATTTCAGTCCATGTAGTTCCAACCACGCTCTGCAGAACAGAAAGCTTGCAGGTTTTCCTACCATAATGCAGAAGCAGTAGTCGCGGTAGTCACACCTGTCCTGAGCAAGAACGGAAACTGCCTAGTACCTTCCCTACAAAGCAATTGCTACTTTCTACATCCACCAGTTCCACTGGCTTGAAAAAATGGAAAAATTAGAGAGGATTAAAGCGCAGAACTGCTGTTAAGATTTTTTAAGTCAAAAAAGCATGAAATTTGATTTCTTCTAATTTCAGATGAAGGCGCCGCCAGGCTCAGAGGCTGGCACACGTGGCACCCACACGCTCCTGGCTTCTTCCTCACTTTGCCCTTCGACTGGCTGTGAAACCACAAGGGCTGTCATGGCCATCGAGGGAGGAAGGTCCCAGCATCCTCCGCAAACAGCAATTTTCAAAGCAATAGCAATTGAGGAAATAAAAAATAATAGCAAGAAAGCCAAGCCAGTCTCCACAATCATTTTCTCCCTGATCCCTCCTCTCTGCCTGTTAAGCTCGTATGTATAGAAAACTTTAACGAAACTTGCTGTAAGGATGTAATGAGGAAGGTAAGAATACAATCACAACATGGCCGGAGGATAAGACCATGCAAAGGATCCAAGAGGGGACCAGCACCAAACCCGAACGGCACAAAGGTGCATCTACTTGTCAGAACCCCTCCACCCCTCTCCTGTAGCCCTTCTGTGGTGAGGACAGGCTGAGAGAGTTGGGGTTGTTCAGCCTGGAGAAGAAAAGGCTCTGAGGAGACCTTAGAGCCCCTTCCAGTCCCTAGAGGGGGCCTACAGGAGGGATGGGGAGGGGCTCTTTATCAGGGAGTGTAATGATAGGACATGGGGTAACAGCTTCAAACTGGAAGAGGGGAGATTTAGGTGAGATCTGAGGAAGAAATTCTTTGGTGTGAGGGTGGTGAGCCCCTGGCCCAGGTTGCCCAGAGAAGCTGTGGCTGCCCCATCCCTGGAGGGGTTTGAGGCCAGGTTGGACGGGGCTTGGAGCAACCTGGGCTGGTGGGAGGTGTCCCATGCCTGTGGACTAGATGATCTTTAAAGGTCCCTTGTAACCCAAACCATTTTGTGATTCTTTCTAAACAAAGATCCAGGTGCCCTGACAGCCAATTAATACAGCAGAACATCTCCATCACTATTTAAATGGTCGTTCAAGCCAAGAAAACCCCACAAGCAGGAACAAAACATTTCAAACACAGCCAATGTGCATTTGTGGTCACAGCTAAAATTACCTTGCTCTTGTACTTCTGATGCCCCAAGCGGAACTTCACGTAAGGATCACTTAGTCCATTTGCATCCATCGCCTTCAGTTCACGACCTTCGATTAATGTAATACTAACTATCCCTCTCCACAGCTGAGATTTTCTGTGCAGGTCAGAGAGACGTAAGCTCTGGGTCTGAAACTTTAGGGAAATAAAAACACAGATTTAGTAAAAACTATTCCAAAAGTTTCCCCTGCATTTTAATGTAAAATTTTATATAGCTGTGAATGTAAAATGACCATCTTAATCCACTTTGAAGTTACGTGACAGTACGTATGTAAACTATATTACAAAGAATTACTTGGAGAGAAACAAAACAGTGACAAATACACGGGTAATGTCATATGCTGCTTTTGCAGAAGCAAGCAGAACAAATGCTACGCTTAAGGAAATGTTCAGAAAAACAAGAAGTGCTTTTTCCTTCTCCCTCTGCTGATAGAACTAACAACATTACAAATAAATGTGACAAAAGTCTCTTATATTAGTAGCATATGATTGAACAAACTGAACAAACACTAAAATAAACGTAAAAAAAACAGCGAGAAAATGGAACTTCCATTAAAATAATATAAAACCACCATGAGAAGAATGGACCAAGGAAAAATAAGTCAATAAACTCCCATGCACATGACAACTATCTCAGCCACTAAAATGATGCGGTATTCCCTGAAACGGCAAAGAAAACTGAATTAAATACCAACACATTAGTTCAAGAGTCTGAAAACGAGGCGCTGCGGAGCCTCTGGTGGGAAGTGTGTGGAAATCGTGGGCTGTGAACCCTCAAACAACCGACTTCGGGGGCTAAAAGAAAATTCACACGCACCCACGCAGACCAGACGCACACGGTGTTCTCCATCAGTGAACTCCAGCGGGGCAGGAGCGTGGGGTGTTACAGATTTGAGTAACCAGAGTTGAGCCCCGGCTTGCCGGGAGCTGCAGGGGGTGCAGGGCGCTGCCAGCGGCGCCAGCGCTGGGGAATCGCCTCCGCACACCCCAGGATGGCAAACACATCCCGGGGGCATCCGAGGAGCACGGCTGCCAAAGGCTCTCCCTTCCACTCCGAAACTGTGCTCGGGCAAGGTTACCTTACTTCAAATCAGAACACTAGATGCCTGAACAATATTTAAACTCACAAACTATTCTTTCTAGAAAAAAAAATAATAAAACAAGTCTGCATGGATGCTCAGCTGTAAATATATCAAATATATGCATTTTCTTTATTATGTGAGGTCGTTTGAGCAACAGAGGCGTTACAGGCTCGGCAACCCTCCATAAAGTAAAACTGTGTTGTGTGGTTAGCTCCATCACCCGCGCACCTCCAGGATCTCCATTACAGCTTTTCACTGCAAATTTGGTTTGACTCTTTCAGCGGGTAAACGCAGTTGGGTGGTTACAGCTACGCAAGTGCCCAGGGCAGCAGTTTTTTGTTACCCAGAGAAGAATACAGAAAGCACCCCGGAATATAATCACTGGATTATAATCTGCACTCACCAGACCCCAGAGGTGAGATTATGATCTGGGGGCACTGGGCTTGGAGCAAACCTGAATAGCATGCTTTAAGCAATATTTCAGATACCGTATTGGCATGTATTTTTATTTTCTAATGGCTATTAATTCCAAGCAGTATGGTTACTCCCAAAATATTTCACCGTACTTATTAAAGATTTCTCTTTCAGAAGTGAAGGATTTGGTTGTGGAGAAACTTCTCACAAACTCACTGTTTCTCTAAAGGTGAACAAGGTGGACTTCAGCTGAGAAGAGGGATAACCTTTAACTTAACCTGTGGCATGAGGCAGCAGTGTGACACCAGGAAGCAGGAACTCTACAAAAACCAGGGCACAAGTAGGAAACTCACCTGCCAGAAGAGATTTCATTTACAACATGGGAGCATTATTGCACTTCATACATTTTTTCACAGCACAAATACCCTGCTGTTGGGGTACACAGTCAACACTGACAAAGACAGGTCTTGTGAAGAAGTGAGATTTTTTTTTTTTCTTGTTCCAGTTTCTTAGAAGTTTTAGAGCAAAAGAAAGACTGAAGAGTAAATAACCAAAACTGCCTGCCTTGATCGTAAGGTGATGAGAGACACGGGTTGATGAGTCAGAAGAAGAGACAAGGCACATTTAGGAGGACATCTGCATACTGCAGTAGAAGCAGCAGTTAGTCGAGACCTATTTTGACAAAGAATACACAGTTGCTGGGCTTTCTTAAAGAGTTGAGTGGGATTCCAAATGATTTCCAGGATACTACCATGGAAAATAAGCATGAGTTTGCATTTACAACTCTTTTGAAGTAAAGCTGAAGTGTAACTGCATAGCTCTCTACTTCACTAATCACAAATGAGACAGTGAATCATTTAGAAAGTATACTTGATCTAAATTCCTTATTTTGAATGGCTCTTAAAATAATTTGCTGCATTAGAGCAGCTGCTGCCATATAAAACACGCTGATTTTTTATGACCAGTAAGGAGTTTCATCAACGGAGGTAATTTACATCCGAGGTGGTGAAGCACAATCTAAATGGCCACGTGCAGGGTGTAAATCACCAGGTGGGTCAGAGAGGAGTTTACGAGAGTCGGGCAGAAGCCCTGAGAACAAGAACATTTTTCTGGGGAAAGCCCTTTTGGGTCAGGGCCAGACCCCACAGACGGCGACCGGCAAAGCCTCTTGTGGAGCCCAGAGTTGTGTTGACAACAGCAAGAGCCTACATCTCGATCCGCTGGAAGAAAAGCCGCCAACTGCTCAAAACAAAGTGGTGTGGGCTGGTTGTGGCTGTTCCTTCCTCAAAGTAGGGAATTTGGACCACGGCAGTGCTCTTTTCTCCCTGTCTTTATCGGTGACACACAGATCCCTGGAACAGCAAAAGGCTGTTCTTATTCTTTCTTTTTCTTATGGAAAGAGTCAGGGTCCAGCGAGCTGGAGTTAACGCTATGGAGATTTCCTGGACGTGAAAGGCATGGCCACATGGTCTTCTCCAGCAAGAATAACCTCCAACCAGTATTGTTCTTTTTTCCAAGCAAGACCAAACAGCATCTGAACAGACATCTAAAACAAGCTTTCCTTCCAGTCAAAGTTATCCCTCTCCTCAGAAGTTACAGATACTGACATATTCTCCAATTTCATGATTCATATGATTCATATAGTCTTTCTTAAGTACAATAAATAAATATGAATATTTAGATTTCAAGTCAAATTTGACAACAAGCTAACAGTTGAAAAAAGTGGGAAAATAAGACTGGTTTCACATTTTAGAGTTCATCCCCTCATGAAAAAAGAAAAAAAAAGAAAAAAGAAAAAAAAGAAAAAAGAAAAAAGAAAAAAAGAAAAAAGAAAAAAAAGAAAAAAAGAAAAAAAGAAAAAAGAAAAAAGAAAAAAGAAAAAAGAAAAAAGAAAAAAAGAAAAAAGAAAAAAGAAAAAAAGAAAAAAAGAAAAAAAGAAAAAATGAAGTTGCAGCCTGTGCATACTATGAAGCTTTCTCTCTCTTATTCAAAAGAAAATTAAAATTAGGCTTCTGAAAAGGAATATTTCACATCAAAGCTGCCTGCAAAAGAAAACTTCATATCCTTTCATATTCATACACTGCTTTAATGCTTCTACTATAAACAGTAAGGAAACCTAACGTTTTCTTACATAGCAAAATTAGACTTTATTTGTGTTCCACCTATTCTGTCTAAATGCGGGTAGCGGAAGGGCTGGGGATGCCAACAGCATAAAATCTGACACAGAAACAGAACTGTGTCCTCTATTCAACAGGATTAGTATAGTTGGCCAAACACGATGGCAGAGCTGAAAGACGGTCTTACAGCATGGCCTAATATTCTGTGTACGGTCCCATATTACTGGGTAACGTTATGGCGTGGGAAACCCATAGCCAGAACCGGGCGCTGTTCCCACGTTCATCAAGACCATGCTCTTGATGAGTGCATTAATTGCCACAACTTTGTTGTTACTTTCTTCAAAAGAAGAGAAGCCTAAATAAGTACTTCTGAAAATGCCCTAAGTAATTATCTTTGGCTAAGTAATTATCTTTGGAGGGGGGGATTCTGCCCCTCTGCTCCGCTCTGGCAGCCCCTCCTGCAGTGCTGCCTCCAGCGCTGGGGCACCAACAGCAGAAGGACACGGAGCTGTTGGAGCGGGGCCGGAGGAGGCCCCGGAGATGCTGGGAGGGCTGGAGCCCCTCTGCTGGGAGGACAGGCTGAGAGAGCTGGGGGGGTTCAGCCTGGAGAAGAGAAGGCTCCAGGGAGACCTTGGAGCCCCTTCCAGTCCCTAAAGGGGCTCCAGGAAAGCTGGGGAGGGACTCGGGATCAGGGAGGGGAGCCACGGGACAAGCAGGAACGGTTTTACGCTGAAAGGGGGAGATTTAGATGACATATTGGGAAGAAATTCTTTGCTGTGAGGGTGGTGAGCCCCTGGCCCAGGTTGCCCAGAGAAGCTGTGGCTGCCCCATCCCTGGAGGGGTTCAAGGCCAGGTTGGCCGGGGCTTGGAGCAACCTGGGCTGGTGGGAGGTGTCCCTGCCCAGGGCCAGGGGTGGCACTGGGTGGGCTTTAACGTCCCTTCCAACCCAAACCATTCTATGATCTCCCAGGCTGTCTTGTAATTTTCCGATTTTCTTTCATTGATCTCAGACTTCAGCTCTGAGAACTTGCAGAGTTACGTGTAGCATCTCTGGCAATGCGTGCCTGTTCCTATTTGCAACTCTAATATTAATCTGGGGCTGATACAAATGCAGTCATACACAAAAAGGGATATACAAGGGACTGCCATATGCATTGACAATGCTTTTCCCCTGTTGGAAACTACACAAAGTGTAACACCTTGCAGAAGCCACCAACATGTAGACACTGAGTTACAAAAATGCCTTTGATGGGATCATGATGAATCCTTTTTAATGTGACTAAACAAGCTTTATAAATGGACTACTACTGATAATTACTGCAATATGAAAGAACATTTACCTTATATCAACTATATTTTTCATTTTAGTATTATTTTAATTCTGGGTAAAGCTAATCAAAATTTCTGTAGGTGCAAAATTTACATGGCCCTACACCCCATCTGTTTTCAACGTGACTGCCCTGTTAAAGCCGGTTTAGGATATCTGCTCTAATGGCTCAATATTATCAGGGTTGCAGCAATCTTGTGGTGACACTACAATATCTGTAGAGAGAGCTGATAGTTTTGCAGCATTTCACGCATTTTTGTGGTGAAAATTGTGCATTCTACTGAAATGCACCCGCTGGAGGCAGCTCACGTGCAGCGTGATAAAGGCTGGGACTCCATTAAGCACTGACTATATCCTCAATTTTCTGGAAAGGGGTGGAAATATTTATACAAGACAACGGTGTGCTGTCAGTTGTCAGAGAGGCTGTGTCAGCACAACCCAAACCTTCACCCTTGTCTTCCTCCCACGAACCCCTCTTGGAAACCGTGGCTGCAACGTGTGAAAGTCAAGGGGTCTGCTGGTGATCCTGTCATTGCCCGGGATGACCAGTGTCACCACGGGGCTGGCACCGACACGAACATGACACAGAGAAGGACAGTGGCCACTGAGACTCGATGGAAACTCCCTCTGCTCTCAGAATTCCGAGCACAAACCCAGCGAAGCCACACCAAAATGCTACTCTGCTTTTCTGATTGTTAACCATATCAGCTGTTATTGCTCACATGCAAGTGATGCAAATATAAACCTCACCAAATATTTGCATAATTTTTATAACCAGATGTCTAACAGACAGGTGTATCTATTCTGACGTTTTTTACTTCTGTTCCATTATTTAGTAGCTTTCCATCAAGCGCTATTTACAGCTGATAAACTGACATATGGAACCCCATGGCTTACAAAAGCAAGTATTTTCTCAATCTTAAAAGATTCTTCTTAAAAACCAAAACCTAATAATTATACCTTCTTTTCTGAAATTCCACAGAGTTTTGGTTGAAAGATTCTGGTTGAAAGACTCAACGGTCTGCAAATTCCTTCAGTTAAGGAGTATTATACAACTCCATGCTCCTCCTTGTCTTTGCAATCTTAGGCCATGACTTCCTATTTGCAATTTCGTTCTGTACCGAAGAGGCATCTCATTCCAGTAGAAAAGCACTTGTTTCAGTTTTAAAATAGTAAAAACCACTTCATAAGGCTTTTGATATTAGGAAAAGGTAAATCAGGAGTCCCATAAACTAAATATTTTGAGTTGGGCACAAAAGCACGAGTTAATAAGGCCATAGGTTTTCGCACTTCAGTTTGTGCCAGGTAAGTAAAATAAATTTAAAAAACAGTCGTCAGCAGTTAGGAACTGAAAGCCTTACATTTTGTAATTCATTTTTGTTTAAAATATTCATAAATTGTATTTTTCCTTTTAAAAGTATATGCAAAAATTTCTAAAGCTGAATTAAAGCAAAAATAGTTATCCAAATGCAAATTCAAAAAACATTTTAATTTGCTTGCTTTAGGGAGTGAATACACTCTTTTATCATTGATTGTAATTATTCAGAAGTAGCTTCTCAGTTATAACTTTGGGATGATAATGTATTTTTATTTTTACTTTATACATAATGTGTTGCAACTCAGACTAATTTATCTTAATTTCTGGGAAGAAGGTACCCTTGGTTCCAATTGATCAACGTCAGACTGAAACAGCTCATCCCATATTAATAGTACAAATTAAGAGTATTATTACATTTTAGTGCATTCTAGTATTCCCGTTTCTAAACTTACCATTGACAATACGAAACAGAAGAGAAGGTGTAAGAGAAGAGAAGGTGACGTCTTATCTTTTCCTGCAGATTTTATTGGAATACTGTGCCTTGACAGGGCAGAGCGGATAAATATTTTCCCCTACTATGTTTGGCTAAAGATGCCAAGCCACTTGTTCCTCTGTTTATCCTTAAATTAAAGCACTCAAAAGGTTTTTTTCTGGTGTTTTCTTAATGTGCCATTAATGTAGCAAGTTTAATGCAGGGTCTGATCATGTTTGAACTCAATTTAATGGCAATTCTCCCACAGAGGTGAAAGGGGCAAGAGTAGAAGACCCTTATTCAGATAAAAATAATTTTCAGTGAAATGACCATTTCTGACAGAGCTCACTCTCAGCATGCTTTGGATAAAAGGTACTGTCTCTATTAAAATACCTTTGCTTAAACAGTTATGGCTCCACAGTAAAACATGATCTAATCTTATTTCTTCATATGCAAACTGTGAACAGAGACAGTGAGTATATTAATTAGATCTCGATGAGTGTAGGGTTTGTTGAAATAAACTATTTATAGGGGATAGCACCTCACTCACCCTCTAGCTGAGCCAATCAAAAATTTTCAGGATAAACAAGCTCCCATCAGGAAGTGCTGTTCAGACAAAATCAAGCCTTGATGTGAGAATATGACAATTTCATCAGAACATTGAACAAAAACAAGGAATACAAACAACCTCCTCAGGCAGTATTATGGCTTTTGGTTACCTATCCTCCCTATGACTATCTACAGGACCACTAACTCATCAGTACAAGTCTAGTGAACACAGGAGACACCAGGGTTCCCACCCAAGTTCCCAGCCAGAGAGGACAACTGTTGCCAATGAGGCAAAAATTACACCAACATCTTCTTATCTTCCGTTTGGAAGACCCCAATTAACACTGAGACAGAGCTTGGTCAATCCTGTCCAAGACTCCTGTCTTGCAAAGTAAGCAAAAAGAGACGATATGTTGACAGTAGAACAAACCAACCTTCATTTCCAAATGGCTTCCATCCTGAAAGCTTAGGAAAAGAAGACTCAGGTGCTGCACTTTCCTCCCAACTATTAAGTAAAAATGGGTATTTTTCTTACTTGCGTAGCACACTCTATGTGTCCTATGTAAACTACCAGAACTTCTCCGCAGGTATCAGACCTTGGTGCTCTCCTCTTAGGTGGTGTACTTTGTGGAATACAAACACAATGGAGCTTATGAACCTTCTCAGATGAAAGCAAAATACATTTATCAGTCTCATTTCTTCTCTCTGGGAATGGCTACTAAACCCACATTGTGCCAAGTTCCTCTGTGTTACAGTAGAAGTGTGGAGACTTATCAATCAAGTATCTGTAATGGCTAACGCAGTCCTTACAAAGAGGTTCCTCCATGGTCTACACCATCAGTGAGTGAACATCCAGCAATGGTTGTTAGCAAACCAGCCTGACCACACAGCTCCACCTGACCTCGAACTGGGCCTGGCTGGGATGGAGGTCCCTTCGCATTTGTGGCGAAACCAGCGTCGCTAACCCAGGAACGGTCTGGGTCTTGCTGATCTGTGCTTGTGTGACACCAAGGCTTTGTGCTGGCTGGGGTCAACCCACCACAGGCTTGTTAGTTTCTCCTGTCTTCTCACTAGTCGTTCTGGCCTAGTTTCTGCTCACAGTAAAACTTCATTCCAGATACCACTGTTTTGTTTCCTCTACACACTCCAAATTGTTTTTGAGCACCCCAAAACTTTCCTCTGAATTAAGTATATATACACACGCATATATATTTCAAAGGATTTTTTTTTTTCCAGACTCACTCTAAATTGTGTATATAAATTGTGCCGAAATCACTGTGATAAAACATATCCATCTGTGTTGTGGGAAGAGATGAGCTTAATTTGCACCATGGGAGACACTGTGAGACACTAGGGGAAAAAACAGCCTTTAGTGGAAATGATAGTTAAGCACTGGAACCGACTCTCTGGGGAGGCTGCAGAATATCCATCACTGCGGATTTTTAAGGACTGTTTAAACAAACACCTGTCAAACGTACTTTAGCTGTCATTGTTCCCACTTTAGGGAAGGAAGACAACTTTTCAGGCTGTTATTCCTGTTTTCTGTCTTTTTCGCACCTACCCTGCACACAGTTAAGATTTTTAAATACCCAGGACACTTGAAATCTGGGAATTGCAGTTCTGTCTGTCCACCAATACCTCCTGTGCCACCAGCCTTGCCTTCCAGAGACGTTCCCGTTACCTTCCCAAGTTCCTTGTCTCGGATTGTTTTGCCTCCGTCTCTGCCACCCAGCTCAGCGAGGACAAAGCTTTGAGAGCAAGCTCTGTGTGAATCACCCCGTGAGCAGAGAGCACCACCCGGGTCCCTCACCCTGTCCTGAATTAAACTCCAGTTTTGCAGCAACAGAGGGAACGGGTGATTTTTCATAAAATAATTGACTGGTATTCTCATACTCTTCACAGAAAAGTCTGCCTGCCCTACATAAAATTAAATGCTCCTTGAGAGAGAGCATCCAACGAAGGGCTTCTGCGTAAGTCAATGCAAACAACTAATTGTCGAGGGCAGGCAGAATTACTTGACAACTCTAAAAAAACACAAGCTATGTTTCTCTGAAAACTAATATTAACTCTTCTGGGGGAGTACCACCTGCAAAGAGAACCCTTACTAGAAGGAAGCAACAACCATAAAATACCTGACATTTTGTAAGAAAATAACTTTTCTTTTTTTAAAAAAAATATTCAGGCTCGTCACCTTTCCCATTTGCAGCATAATCTATGGAAATTTTTGATTTTGGCTGGAAAAGACACATGTCTATATGTATGTTATACATACATATAAATCCATGATGAATTATAATTACAGCTTCATTGGCCCCCAGTTTAGTATTCCTGCTTTTGACCTTAAAGCACTTCACATTAAAAAGTGCTAGAAGCAGTAAGATTTTATCCTTTAAAAGTGTTGGCAGTAAAGGCACAGCAAAAATAATGAAATTTCATCATTAGAAACTAAGAGAAGAACGAGGAGGAAGTACTTCATTAAAGAGAACACCATTTTCTACATGAGAAAGAATAGTTCATCTAAACAGTCTCTTCTTTCCTCTGTCATGAGCTTTAGGCTTAATAATTGTTAAGAAAATGTTAAGCTTTTTTTTTTTACCATTATTTTTGACAGCACTGCACTGAACAATACAGAAATGATGAGGAGAGAGAGCGATACGTGCAATTCTAACTCAATTTTATGCTGCCAACATTTTAATAGGCTCCCTTCCCATAGCCTTTCCTCAGCTATTGATTAAGCCCCCGTGCTGCGGAGAATCAGCAAAAAAGAAGTCAGAGACGATTTTTTCTTGTTCTCATAACCAGAGGAAAGGAGGAGAAAACAACTCTTCCCAACTCGCCTGCGCGGGCTGGTGCTGGAAGTAGCAATGCTTCACCTCTCACCACACGGATGGCTCGCGCCGCAAGGATCCTGTCTTGGAAACCACTCCAGCAATTCGCACTGTTCACCTCACTGTCGGGAGCGGCGTTGGCTGTCAGTAATAAATGACCTCTCTTGCAAGCTTGGGCTTTTCCGTGCTCCTTTTGTACCTGGATCGCAACAAATGTTTTACCGAACTAGATCTGGTATCCAGACAGTTTAGAAAGCAAAAGAGAAGCAGGAACTTTGTCTCCTTCAGCCCAAAGGAGAAGAGCCATCAGGAACATCTGCGCCTTCAGAGTTAATGCCAAAAGGAAAATCTGCCTGAAGGGGGAAAACAGCGGTGGACATGGAGAACCACAAAAGCGGAACCGGTCACATCCATACACAGAGAGGAAAGCCATCTGCACAGGTCAAAAGATTTTCCAATAGCTTTTTAAAAAGAAAAAACAAGCTAAAAAAATCCTGTATTTGGTTTAAAAGAATGACTGGCTATTCAGATCCTGCCAGCGCTGTCTTTTTGCTGTAGCTCTTGTCTGCTAACCCACAAGAACATCCAACGAACTGAAATCTAAACCACAGGAACTGAGACACAGACACACTGAGGTTATAGAGCAAATGCCCAGCTCACAAAGAGTTCACGAAACATTGAATACCCCGCTTCCACCTTTCCTGGTGGTGTAATGGTAGAAATGGAGCTGCCTCCCCTCCTAGACCAAGCAGCAAACATCCCACCTGCGAAGCCATCACCACTGGCCGCCAGTTTGCTTTAGTGCCACATCAAACTTGTGGTGGATGAAATAAAACAACTAATTCAAAACTGAGAGTTGTAACTTCACGCAGAAGTTAGTTAGTTAGTTTGTTTGTTTTAATAAACAGCTTTGTTTTTTTTTAAATAGCCCACCGGGACACTCCTTTCGCTGAAGACAGGAAGTTTGACTTTATTTTTCACAGAACGTATAAATGTTCTGACTTAAAAATTGTTTCTGTTTCCTTTTTGATAAATTCAGTGAAAGATGAGCACTCCCTCTGACCTAGGCAGCGCAGGGAGTGACCTGTCTCCCATGAATTTTGATCAAGATTATGTCTGGAATAAAGCAAACATGATAGGGAAAAGGAAAAAAAAAAAAAGAATTAAAAAAACCAACAAGAAAACCAAACCCCAAAAAACCTAATACTAACAGAAGGAAAAAACCTAACAATAAAATCAAGAGTGGTGTTGCATTTTTGCAACGCCACTAACAAGTGTTTTGAACAGTAGGGTGTTTGAAAACTCTGGTTACAGACAAAATAGATGAAATGCTGCATTGATCTGGGTTCTTCATGAGACCTTAACTTAATCTTCAGGCTGTACAGGGGAAGTATTTGGAGTAGAGACTCAGAATTTGGCCAAAGTAATTTTTTGCAAGCACATGAATACCGTAACGCCGCAATGGAGAAGATCAGATACCATTCTTCCCACCGCTGCCACACGGGCCCAAGGAACCTCGTGCGTGCAACGGGGTTCACAGCCGCAGCCCCGCCACAGTGGTCTGCGCTGACAGAAATTAACTTCAAGCCACGTCTGTTACAGAAATGGTAGGCTTCAAGTATGTGAATTTTAAAAAGTAAAAGACCCTGTCATAATCTGTAAAATCAAATTCATTTACTAGAAGTGCCATTTTAAAGACTCTAGAGAGCTAAATAAGTAGGTTTAGGAAATTTTATAATGATATCTTTAAAAAATTTCAATATTCTGTTTTTTCTCAGCTCTCAGGAGTGTAAGACAAACACTTCCTGAAGAAGGAGGATCTCAATTAGGGCACTTTCTCTATACCTAATAGCATTATGCACTTATTTCTGGACGTTTTTTAAAATCTGCAAATGACATCTTATTTAATATTGATCATCCTGCGCCCCAGAGAACAGCAGCTTTTTTGAAGGAATTCTTTGTAAAGAAAGCATTTTTTTAAATTTGATTTCCTGATAGCAGACCAAAGATCTGTAACTCTGGAATAGCCCCACAACACAAACATGGTTTAGCTGAGATACCTGTGTGTATAAATCACGCACACAACAGTGCATGTAAGATGCTGTACACACATAACATCTCCAGGTAAAATTATTACTTCAGCTGAGATAAAGGTAGAAAAACGCAATAATTAAATTCACATGCTCAGTATTTGCCAAATTTTTCCATATGCCCCTTTGCAAAAATGGCAACGACCAAAATGTTATGAAATGAACATAACAAAGGAGGACATGGATAAATAATTCACTTGGAGAGCCCTGAAGAATTCCCAACTATCCTGTTGAGCCATTCACTCAGGATTATGGAAGCTCATGGTTGTGTCAATTTGAAATTTGAAGTATGGGACAGTTCTTGATTATTTTTACCAACCGTCATCCAACCCATTCAGCACACCGGGAGTTAACGCATCACTTGCATGATGCAAACCAGCTGTGTCCTTCACCATCCTCACGGCTCCTCACGCACTCGTCAGAACTTTGAGCACCTTAGGTATTCCAGGAAAAGTCAGAGGAACCATATGAGAATCCAAATACTACACTTCATCACTACACCAACTACCTTTGCTTCACGTATTTCAAAAAGGCAGCAGAGATTGAGAACTGTCCTGTATCACAGAAGTAATCTGTTTGAAAACCCCTGGCATAACCCAAACATTAGGAACCCTGCTCTTTTTTTTCTTTATAAAAAAGCCATGTAAATATTTGTCAGCAAGCGCTATATATAACACTGTTTGTTATTAAAATTCTATTTAAACTTGTGCATCAATACACTAGAAAAGTAAATCGCTTTACAAAAGAAGCGAAATCACCCCATAAAGCTATTTCATTTTTCTCATTTTAACACCTTTACATGATAATATCTCAAAAAACCCCCCAGACCTACCAAACTAGCTCAAGACTTTGAGAAATTTTAATGCTATTTTTAATTATGCAAATAATAATAAGACTTAAAACTCGAAAGCAGCATGGCAGCATTAGCTAAGAGTGGTCAGAAAACTGCTGAGAAACTATATACATTTTCTTTATCCTTTTGGAGACACAGACCAGAAAAAGGTAAAAATGAATTGTACTCTACTACAGCAAAAGTCCCAGCTTCTCCCCAGTGGACACGAGCATACGCTGCTCCTTTTTATTGACGACACGACCCCTAAGAGGAGAAGAGCCAGGCACTGAATTTGCCTGAAGAGGCGTCTGAAGAGCTGTATGAAGTGGAGACCGAGAATGTGCACGCTCAGCAACCAGGGAAACTTCTCTTTGAGAAGCATCACTCTGAAAACTTCCACACACAAAAACTCTAACCATTGGGGGAGTACCTAATAGGAAAATTAGAGTTACCCTTTGATATGGATTCTCTGTTGACAAATAAGCTTTAAGGAAATTGTTTATACATGAGAAATCAAAGGTTTTAGAAAAAGAATCAGGACACGTTTGCCACTTAGATGAAGTTACTAGATGACTTCACGATAGGCTATAATGCTACAACAAAGCTGAGAGGTGTAACGATTACATCAAAAGCACAACTGTTTCATGATTTTGATTTGATGAAACACAAAACAATGTCATTAAAACACAGCTTGAAGGAGAAT
Source organism: Chroicocephalus ridibundus (assembly GCF_963924245.1). Classification (NCBI taxonomy): domain Eukaryota; kingdom Metazoa; phylum Chordata; class Aves; order Charadriiformes; family Laridae; genus Chroicocephalus; species Chroicocephalus ridibundus. The sequence goes on along the minus strand of NC_086316.1, from coordinate 1,549,612 downwards.
AAACCCTGTGCCACAAGTTCCCACTCCTAGATGGCATGTTGGGTAAAACATCATAGTTCTTCTTAAAAAAAAAAAAAAAAAAAAAAAAAAAGCCATAATACCACATGCTAAAAGTTACCTTACTTGATCTTTTCCAACTCTTCCTCATTAGCATTGTCTGAAAATAAAATAGAGCATTTTAATTACCTTTTCTCTGCAATACAGGAAAGGAGACCAGCTCTCTCCAACGGGACGACCCACATTTAACCACCACTACAACTGAAGCAGCAACACGTACACTCCAGCAACAACTGCACAAGACTGAAATAAATCCAGACAACTAGCAGCACTGCTGGCACCCAGGCATACTTTTCTGGGTGGTATGAATGTCTCGGTGCCAGAGACAACGCATTATGTGAAATCGTTCAAAAAAAAAAAAAAAAAAGAAAAGAAAAAGAAAGAATGAGATAAGCAAATGAAAAAAATGAACATGCTATTACCAATAGTGACTTCAATTTTGACTGATACTTAAATGATAGTTCTTTTAATATTAACGTACTCCAATTTTTTGGAACACTGCTGTTGAGCTCACAGGTGTAGCCACGTAAGAGAAATCCTGCATAAGGCTCCTTGGACAACATACATCTGCTACAAATTCTTTAAGGTTACCACTGATGATTAGTTTCACAGCAGTAAAAATACCTCTTTTGATTGCTAATTGATAAAAAATAGCTCCTTTGATAATTACGCGCAAGGGGTATAATAACATTCATACCTTGACTTGTAAAAAAACCCCAAACGCAGTATCCCTATCCCATCGCCTAAATAATCTGCAAATCCTTGACACTGCTGGAGACAACGCTCTGAGGCGCCGGGAGGTGAAGTGTCCACAGACACAGATTCTTAATCATTAAATAATAGAGACACACTGGTCAAGACAGATGTGGGCAATCCATCTGTGAACGCCACTGTTGCTTAAAGCAGTTCTGTGCAAACACAGAGAAATTAATTTCTACAATTTAATAACATTTAGCAGCCTGGTGTTGACACTTAGCAAGAATAAATCAAAGGCCATTAATTTCTATTGAAACTTTCTTTATGTCATGAAAAACAAACTTTTTTTTAAACTAACTATTGCAAAAACACTTTCTCAGAGAATGGAAATTAGTTTTGAAATGCAAACATTTTCCTTGCTAAGAAATAAAAATATTACACTGGGAAAAAATGAAAATGGCAGCAAATATGTGGGGTTTATATTTTTGAAATAACCAGAAACTTTTCAAATAGACACAGTTTTTTTGGAGAAGAAAAACAACTAGCTGCTGAGGAAAATGTTTAAGTTGCTACGGACAGTTCAAGCCTAAAGCCTCTGCACTAAGCTAATGATAATGGCTTTGGAAAATAAACATGGGCACTAAATGTTCTGTAAAGCTGGAGAAAGCCATTTAACTTGTTTTTATAGGAGAGGCACGTAAGAATTAAGCAGCGTGAGGCCGGCAGCAGTGGCTGGAGAAGACCTCCTGGTTGACACACCGCAGCCCCGGGCGTCCTCCTCGCTGCTGAATCCCACACAGCTACAAGGCAGAGGGGAAACCTGGCTCCACGGGGCTTCAGACCAGGCTGTGAGCAGGGAGGAGGATACAGCCCCACAGCTGAATTTACTACATATCAAATGTTATTTCAGCTCTGAGGAGTTCACCTGGAGTAGGAGCTACAGAAACGTGTGACCGTGCTTGCTGCGCGCATCAGCATCCTCACCAGCTGTAGCGGGATAAGCTGAAGCCACCAAAACCATCCTTAGGAGCCAGTAACAGAAATATACAGGGCAGGTCACGATGGATGATCTACACGGAACTATTTCTGAAGATATTCCATGCCCTGAGTCCACCTCTGTCCTTCTTTTTTTCCTAAGCTGTTATTATCCCTCTGGCAAATTAAAAAAAATATAATATTGCATTATAAGATTTAGGACAGTGAGCAAACTGGCAGCGCATTAATGTTGTTAATATTTTCCTATGAAGCAAAAAAGTATTAAGCATCACTTGCGATAAATTATTTAAGGAATAAGCAATGCCGTGAGTTTTATTCTCATTAGATAACAACATCCAAGTAGCACACATGTGTCTCCTTTTCCCCATTTTCTACGCTACTCAGGCCGATGGCAGCGGTGGAACGGTAGTCCCCAGCCTCTGCTGGCCCCAAGCCAACAGCTCTCGTGAAGCTAACAACTCCCTCATTTCCAGTAGCCGAGCATTGCCTGTGAGAGGGAGGTTGGGAAGAAGCGTTTGGAGAAGAGGTGGGAGACGTGCAGCTCCCACCGACTCGCGGCCGCCCCGGGAGCTCTCCTGTGGCGGAATCCACGCGCTCAACCCACAAAGAGCCAGAAAAACTGACATGCACTGCGGCACCTGGTTTCGCAACACCAAGGAGAATCTGCGGACATCACGAACACACGCTTGAATTGGCATGCAGGCAGCTACAAACGGCACACAGACATGCACAGCACTGCGTGGATCCGAAGGGGAATATTAATAGAACACTGGCTGAATTAGAGAAACGGAACAAACATCACTGGAGCAGGACTAAGGAAAAAAAATCAAGTCATCATCAGTTCTGACTTCTTTTAAAGTGGTCATCAAAGGCAGAAATTAGTGAAAAATACAGAACGAACATCATATAGGTTATTTTTTAAAAAAAGCATTAATAACTTTTTTCCAGAGCTCACAGGTTTTAACATTTTTATATACACATACTTTCCCCAAACTTATTTATTTCATGTCTTCTTAGTTTACTCTAGTTATCTAAGCTATCTGTGCTCTCAAACAAAAGTGATTAAAAATGCTGCATTAATGTAAAGGACAAGTATTGTTAACAGCACAAAGCAAATGCAAATGAATTGTTGGAACTAGTGCTAGTACAACTTAATTGTGATAGGCCAGAAATAGATCATACTTTTCATGAATACTAAAGACATTCTTGTTTTTATGTCTGTATAAGAATAATTCATTCATCAACTTTGATTCACAAGTTATGACTGTTCAAAAATCAGAACAAATCCAGTTTGCCTTCATTTGTCAAAACTTAAAAGAATAGGTCTTCTAGTCACACACATAGTTTGAATGCAATATTACAAGATTATTACCTTAAAAGTTCATATTTTTATGCCGTTAGAACAAGTACCAGGTTGCAAAAGGCAAAGATATTTACATACAAGGTTTGCTAAAAATTTTGATTTGTTCTCCTGCCCATACTGTTACATTAATATTCAATGATAACCAGAGGCTACTTCTGCATTTGCTTCCAATAAAACACACTACAAAAATCAAACAGTGTGTTCTTGCTTATGAAACTAGCATACTGGATCTCCTTTAATTAAAAACACGTCCAGTATTCTTCTACTTGAAGAACACGAGTGGCAAACTGCCTAAGCGCTGTTTTCACAATCCACCAGGACTCAAGTACTCCCCTCTCCTAGTCTGTAATATAATTTAACATACAGGGACACGAACATATGCATATGTCAATATTCTAAATTGGTATCTGAACCCAAAGATGTGATCTGTTTTGATATTAGGAAATGGGACCTTCCAGCTATACACTCTAAAGAACATCTCATCAGTCAGCGCGTGGAGAGTCTGCATTTCAGCAGAAGTTCTTCCAGAAAGATAACGAAGAGGACGCTCCCGTGTGTACCAAATCTCCCTCTCATCTTGCACACCTCAAGGCTTCAAAAAAGGTAGTCCCACCCACAACAAAATAAACTATTACTCTTTCAAACCAATTTCTTCGTTTTTAAGCCATTCGCAATAATACCCCTCTCACAGACAGGTGGCAATATACAATAAGGCCGCCAATTTTGTACCATTTAATTTCAAACTTCAACCTTATCCTCTGGCACAGGTGCGGGCAGTGTCGATACTTCTTACGCAGTGCGACCGGATGCACCTCCCCGTCACAAACAGCTTCGTTATTCTGGTGTGCCAGTAAGACGCTGGGCTGCCAGACCTGTCCTGCAGCCACCCCAGCGCCTCGCCAAAACGCCCTGCAGCGCCTGCACGTCCGCGCGCGACCGCCACGGCGCGCTCGGTCGCTCAGCTCAGGCTGGGGATCCATCGCCTCGGAGAGTCTGACCCCCATCACAAGCAGCGCGTTGTGTCCCGCGGGCTGGGTCTGGATGGTGGCTATAGAGAAGCCCAAAATACCGCACCAGGCACAACACTGCTTCCACAGCCACAAGGGAGAGCTAATACTTCTTTCGTTAAAGCTGTTCCTTCTTTTATTTCCCCAATGGTCTTAATAAACACTCTAATTTTAAGCATATGGTATTAAAGTACCCTAAATTTAAGTGCTAGCAGCTACTTTCTGAATCCTTCAACTTAACGATTTAACCATTTTACACCATTTACACGTGACAACACGTGCAAGCAATTTAGAGTTACCACCTGAACAAATTAAAAATTATTAAGAAAAGCATTTTTGAAATGTAGGCCATAAAGAGATATCAAATCACCAGGATTTAAGAAAAATTGCAGTTAGAAAAAACATGCACGGGATGTGAAGAGACAGTGTTGCCACGTCTTCTATGCAGCCGTCATTAAAGCGTATTTAAGGGTGCTCACAGATTTTTATCTAAATATTTTAACTGTACTATTTGAATTATTACCTATATAGAGATATCCAAGCAGAAGGAAGGCAGTAATCATTCAAGCAGCACTCCACACAGATGGGGAATGTAGGAGTTGCTTTAATTACTACTTTATACAGTGCACATTTCCAGTGTGGACAAAAATTAGCTTCGACCCTCTAACATAACATTCGAAAATTTATTGATCTCAAGCATATTAAATTCAATAAAAATTATCCTCATTACTACAAGACCTTTTAAAAATAACCAAGGATGACAGTTTAATTGGAGTGATACATTTTGTAATATATCTACACCTTAGAGAGTAAATAAAATTTGATAAATAATTAAATAATTACATGTGGTAACTGAATAAAAGATAATTGCACCTTGAATTATTAAACCCCTAACACATTCATATACAGCAATTCAATATTAATTTTGTAGGTCATCTTCGCTGCATTGCAACACAAATTCTCTCATTTTACTGCAACTTTGTTAGAACCTCTCTGAGATCTGTATCTTTGGAAGAGTAGTTTAGAATAATAAATATAAAGCTTCATCTGAAGCTTGGGCATTTTTACAGTGAAGTCCCATGTGACAGTTTGAACGGGAAGAATAGGTCTCTTGAGCTAAATCAAAAGGATTGCTAAATAGAAAGCTAATAGTGAAAGGTGTAATAGCACAAACCCAGTTCTTCCTCCTATTACAAACAGTCTGTTGGCTATGAAAAAAGTTGCTACCCAGCAAGTCCATGGTGATCCCATTACTTTTGACACTCAGTTGCTCATTCACCAAGTAAATACCTACATGAAAGAACATGTTGCACTGCAGTGTCTTAATTTCGCTTTCCCACCTATGATTTTCTGGATCACTCTCTGTATTAGAGCCGATAACGTTGCGTGGCACAGTAGCTATCCTACCTGTACGATGAAAAAGGAAACTAATGTGCTCTCCACAGAATGGTTTCCCACATAACAATACAGTATTTCTGTGCTGCATGATTTAGGGTTATGGCAGGATAACGCCAAAGCCACTTGGAAAACAGGGCTATTACCAGCTGACTCAGAAGTGTCGGTCTTACCCAAATACACACCAAAAAAACCACCCCAGAATGAAATACACTTTTCAATTTCAGTGATAAATAATTTTGTGGTGTAAATTAGCATGACAGTATTCTGAGTTGTCTGGACAAATGTATTGCTGTAAGAAAGAAAAATACCCCGCTTAAATAAACTTCCTCCTCATCACTAGCATTTTCCATTATTTTTTGTCAAGTTCTGACAGAACATCATGAAGAAAATGAACAGATGAGAAACCTATTTTCAAAACTCTACATCTCTGTCATACCAAATACCAAACACCTAGTTCCAATAACTGACTTACTAGGGTATTTAGTAATAGCTAGGAGAAAAGCGGGAAAAGAACAGTATTACCAACATTCCCCTGGTATCCACCAGGATGATGTGTCACACTGCAGCACACAGAAACATACATGCTCTTATGAAAACCATAAAGTTGACCATATCCAAGGAAAACTTCATCAGATTAATATTTTTTTTCTTGGCCTCTCTGAAGCCAAAAGAATCTACGTTGTTTTACAACCTCTGAGCAAGACGTCACCTCTTATTTCTGCCATACTTGTAGCACTACTGCTCAAGACAAAAGTCGGCTGACAAAAAGCTCATAAAATACATCCAACTAGAGACAGAGTTTGTCACAACTAACAGGATCTATAAAACTGGAAGCTATTTTCACTTACAACTAAGCACCTCAGAGAACTAAGAGTGATGAAGGAATTAAAATAAACCAAGAAAACCACACAATTTTGTAATGGAAATCTGGTCATGAAATTGAAAAATATTAAATAATAGTTCCTCACTAGATGCCAAAAAGCAGAAAGAATACCTTTCTTCAGGTGTCTTTATTGACAGTGTGGAATAGAATTCAAGCGTTCTTATCTAGAGATGGCAGCACTAGGTCCAAAATTCTTCACCAGTGGTTTACTGATATTTTTCCGTATTAATCACCGTTCACCTGCACCTGACTTCATCTGAAACTGCTGAACATTGTGTTCCCCCTGGATCCCTCCGTACTATTTCAGGGAGGATCCAATTCAGGCGAAGTACGCCGTACTACACCAGAAACACTGTCCAGAATTATTTTAAGAATTAGAAAAATCAAGTTAATCTCAGAATATGTAGTTTGCTCTTGTTCTTTAAGTCATCCAACCATAAAACAATCACAAGAGTGATGACACGTATTAAAATATTTGAAATTACCACTTCTCGCTGTTCTTCTCTAGGAGTCAACAGAACTGATAACAATATACTTCCCAGATCATGGTCAGGATAGTGAGAATCCTTCAGACTCAAGGTAACATCTGTTTGCCTGGAAGAAAAAAGTATATGCATTTATTTTGATTTCAGGCTCTCAGATAATGAAATTTCTGAATCGTGAGAATTAAAGGCATCTGCATTTACATGAATCTACTTGAAAATGGTGTCACAAATTTACCCTATTTCTACTTTTAAGTATAGCAGTCTAAACACTCATAAATAAATACTAAATACTGTTACTCCTTGTTAAGTACTTATATGTAGTGAAGAACTGTAACATTAATGGATTAAAAAACTGGAAAAAAATAAGTTAAACAGTAGGTGGTAATGCTGTGAATGAAGATAATGTAAAAACAAGACAGACTGAAGTGTTTATAAAACTAACCTCTCCATAGACACTATAAAAAATGCTGTGCATGATCAGTTAATATATTATTAACATTCATATTACAGTAATTTCCTAAACATAAGTGCTCTTCCTTGGCTAGTTTTATGTAGTGTAGGTTCATATAATTATTTTCCAGCATAATGTTCTATTTGCAATTCCACAAACACTATATTAGCACACAACCATAAAAAATTACTCTGTAGGCCTGTTTGTGCCATACCTATTTAATTCCAATGAGGTGAGATCCAAAAATGCCGAACCAATAAAGTCATCTTGAAGTCCAAAGTCATAGTCGAAGACCTAAGATGCACAGGACATAAATGCATTTTTCAGTATTGGAAATCTTTTTTTTCTTTTTTTTTTTCCCATATTTTCTTGCTTCATGAATGGTTCTTGAAACTCCCTTTTCCAGAGTTAACCCACAGGCTTCTCACATGTCAAACCAGGGCTATCGGAAAGTTACCTCCAACTTTGTGGCCGCAAAACATGTTTGAAACTGCTCGTGCATCATGTACAGGCACAGGGGTATACTACTACTAGTAGATCCCGTATGTGAACATCAATTTTATTTAAAAAAAAAAGAAGCATTTTTATAAGCATAAGCACTGAAAGAAGGAAGAGCAAAAGAATAACCGAAGTTAAGCAGAACCATTGATTTGCTATGCGTGAATTGATGCCCTTATCAATTTTGCAAAAGACAGGCAGGAGGGCAGGGTATGATTGTGAAAAGTGGGTTATTACAGCACTTTCATCAGTACTAGAAATGATGAAATTGTAGGTTTTGAAGGTTGTATAAGTTTCTAGGCTTTAGAAATACTATAATCTAAGATGAAAACTTAATGGATACATGAAAGGGAAGAGTGACATTTATTACTCTACTATGAGGACGCTGTCTGCTAACTTGCTACCTAAAAGAGAAAGCATCTGGACAAATTTAATGACATCCAAGCAGGAATCTGTGGCCAGTACGTGGAATGGCATCGATGACCTGAGACGGATTATGTTTCCCCAAGTCATTAGGAAAAATGGAAAATAAACTGGGGATGGTGTTTGGAGGGAAATAAATAAAAAAAGGGGGGATGGCAACAAGGAAAAGGTTTGACACAAAAGTACAAAAATAAGAAATGGGAAAATGTTAATTATAAAAATCAAATATTCTTGGTAAGTTAAATTTTCCTGGCAAATATCACCATGAGAATTTCTGAGGACCAGAACATGCCTTTAGCTCCAAGTAAGAGTGAGACTTGGGAACAGCTAGGAATGAGAACATTTAACTGAGGTTCAAGGTCTTAAAATTTAATAAAAATACTATAACTGTTATAGTACAGAAGCTCTTTTCCAGGAGGCAGTTAGAGCTGTTCATCTTCTACAAAGACCTTAACATGGACCGGGCTGACGGCCGCATAACAGCAATCCCACAGCCCAGTGGCAACAGCAGTGCTGCAGGACTCCAGGGCGGAATGCAGGATCTAAGCACAAGACTCTCACATCCATTGATCTACCTGAGTGGGAACACTCATATTGTCTCTGTCTAAGACACATTCTAACGGGGAAACAAAAAACAAATGGTGAAAACTCAGTTCATGTTGCAAAATAGAATTGTTTTCTCCCCCTGAAAAGTACCAAGATGAAAACGTCAAATAAATATTTTCAGCTAAGTACAACTTAATCATGTGGATCTGGACTATATAAAAACTGAAAAAAACCTGAAAAAGCCATAAAAACGGGAATATTTCATGCAGTGTGTCCAGAACACAGACCTTATACCACTTCACACACTCTTCTTGGAAAAAAAAATAAAAAATGCACACACCTATTCCCTTGTGACCCTAGCGCAGGGTTGGTGCTTGGCATGAATGAACCAAACCAGGCAGCTGTGTTGTGAGTGTTCTTCTTTGAATCTGCCTCCCTCTTTCACAGTGCTGGGCACGGGTTTGTTCCTTATGTGTCACTAACCTTAATACGGGGAGGAAAATGCCAATTGGGAATTCTAACTAACTTTATGCTTTTCTAATAGCGATGTACTTTATCTGCGCAGAATACATAAAACATACAGCAGATCAATGCTCAAGGGCTGCTGAAGTGGCATTCTTTCACTAAAAAAAAACCCTACACATTTGTATTTCAGTTAAAATTTTTGCATGTTTTTGAGATTAAGACTGATAGTGATCTGAAGCATTATATCATTTCAGACCAATTAAAAGGATTACTTAGGTAAGACTGAAGTTTCCAATCCCTCTCCAAGTATTTTTACCGACGTATGTTCTAATTGGAACCCTAAGAGTACAGCTTTTACAATAACATTTTTAGAAATTGATTTTTACCTACTTTGTTTTACACAATTAAAGATAACTCTTGGATATAGATCACCATAAACTATTGGAAAGTACCAGAGAAATGCCTTTCTGTTCCATGCCTGTAAAACAATAATCACAGTTTTTCTAGTTTCCATTCCAATATGGATAGCTAAGAATTACTAGTGGCGCTGCTGCTAATTACTCTGGGCATTGCTGGCCTCTCTGATTTAAACTAATTCTATCTGTCATTTTGGAATAAGTGATGCCTCCATTATGACAAAATTATCCTCACCTGTGATACACTAAGCGGAGTTACAAGGTAAATTAAAAAAGAGCATAAAGCATTATGAAACATATAAGCAAAAAAAATAAGTCTTCAAGTACAAATAGAAAAAAAATCAAAACCTGGAAGAATTGGGTACACATCTTGATAAATTCTCAAAGTAACCTCAGCAAATGATTGGTTTTAATGAGATAGATTATGCTTCATATCAGAATTATGCAATATTTCCATAAATAAAGGGGATGCCATCATCATGAAACAGTTCACTTTCTCTGACCTTCTCCTAAGATCACACTAAAGAAGTATAGAACAATTACGACCTGAAATATACAAAAATATCTGTATTTATCTTTCCTTTTTTTTTTGGGGGGGGGGGAATTTTGATGTCATCGTTAAACAGATGTAATGTGTTTAATGTAACTCTAAATAATCTTGAGTAATGCACTATTGCACAATAAATTTTCCAGCATACAAAAATCACAAAATACAAATTCTTTCAACAACTCTTCTGTTGTAATTTGACAGATATAAGTAAGATAGCGTCTCACCTTTATATACAGCGGTTCTCTTGGGTTATCTATAAGAATGCAAGCCTTTTCTTCCCACACAGGATTGAGGTTCTTGTGTATTGTCTTACTTCTAAATACTTCTTTTCCTCCAAGTTTGAACTTGACATAGGGATCACTGGTTCCTGTTAGACACATACATACTGTTAATTATGTTCTTCTAATACATTAAGAGAATGGAGACTAAATTACCTTAAACAGAAATAAATGTAATTTCTACTGATAAGTAAATTAAAAACAGCAGCTGAGAACAGAATTTTTTATTGTCACAATTTATTATTTTCCACAGTGTCATTACTCCGGTAATTCACTGCGTTAGCATCAAATGGGTTCTTGCATCACTTTCTATTGTTTGCAATCTGTATTGAAAGTCATACATGAAATCCTGGCTACTGAAGTGTAGTTTTCAGTTAACAGAATTATGTCCTTGTTAGGACCATGATATTGACTTAATGCAATCAGAAAAATCAGATGATAAAATTAAAATTGTTTCTGTGAAACATTAATCTAATTATCGTATGCCTTTGAAAAGGTACAGGCTCCACTGACACCACTAGTGTAACTCTTCATTGGATTTATTGTGTCCAGGCTTCGCTCTTCCACGAAGAAACACTTCCTACGACGCTCATGATGAGCAAATCAACTCTAACGTCAGTCCACAGAGTTCACATGCTTCACCCACAGGAGAGCACAGGGCTAAGCCCCTGATACAACTGAACACCAATTAACTATGACCAGAAAGACGACCCTGAGGAGAACGGAGAGAGAAATGTTAAACATGGCACAAACGGAGAATGGATGTGGAAGGAACAAGCGGTGGAAGGAGGGCTCTTGGGGTGGCATGTGCTGGGGGCACAGAGATTGGCAGCCACCCAGGAGCACATCTGTGTCCTCTTCGCAAGACACCCACGCGAGGAGACAACGGACAGCAAGCAAAAACCTGATGGTGCACACAAAGGTGTGACAAGATGAGAGAACAATCCCAGCTCCCAGAAGGTACAAAATGGACACCCAGAGCCAGCACAGACATGGTCACCCCACTAGAGGAAGCCCCAGAGACGTGAGGAGGACCTGTCGGTTGCCGTCCTTCCCCTCCCCACCGTGCAAGACCCAGATAACACATCTGTGCTTGTGAGTGTGGGCGTGCGGTCTGAGAGCGTCACAGCAAATCAGACCAGAATCAGTCTTGGTTTAAAATAAATCACTTTCCCCAGCCACAAGGTTTCACACTGTTACGTGCTGGTCGCCGACACCACGCTGCGGTGCTGCTACCCACACCTGACCCCAACTCCCCCTGGGCTGACCTGAGCTGGGGAAGGGGGAAAGAGAGTGAACGTGGGGGCAGGAGAGGGGCAGAAGTGGCCAAGGGCCTCTTCTGTCATTTTGCAGCCGGGTGGGCACCAGGGCACTGCTACAGGACACAGCAGTTGTGCCTGCGACGGTCCTCATGAAACCACCTCCATGGTGGACTGAAGAGAGACTACTTGTCTTTTCCTGCACATTTTGATTACGAAAATACAATTAAGTCTTTAACAAAAGAAAAAGAGCTGGATAGAAAATTCAAACTGATACCTTTCCTAAAATGCCACTTGGTAATATTTCATTGTTATGTAAGTGAAATGCATTTTAATTTAAAATATTGGATGGGATTCATATTTCTACTTCTCTCTCAGCTACTTCTGAGCCTTAATAAGATCAGTTTGATTGATCCATGACTATCTTAAAATAAACAATAATTCTAGCACGAATAATAATTGCATTTTCATAAGCAACAGCAAAATTATAAGACAACCTTTTTTTTTCCTAATTTTAACGCTTTTCACAACACCAGCATATTCTAGAGGATTGTGTTTACCCTCACCGGGCAATGCAGTCATTAGCTTTTGTTAAAACTGCAACATACTTTTCTAAATATAAAGGCTGGCACGACCTGAGCTCTTGGCACTATTTCATGCAGCCACAAGATGTCAGTACTCTTTACCTAAAATTATATATCCCTTTCAAAAAACCATAGTGGCGGAAAACTCTGATCTCACATGTGTCAGAGTTACCGTCATTCCCTTCTGAAATTACTGGGGCAGAATTTCAGTGGCGTCAAAACGTTTAGTCTGGCACAATTAACTTTTTCCTTCATTATTCAAGTAGTGGTGATGCTTTTCAGGGCAAAGATCTCACATCTGAATTAATTCTGTGAAATCTGAAGAATACTTCGAACATGGGACACCAACAAATCAACATCAGTAACCCAAGCCGTAATTCCTCCGCAAGCCATAATTCTCCCGATAATTTTCCTCACGGTTGCCATGAAGCGCAGATACCTGGCCTTTAGGCACTATCTTTTGCCGTGCAGACTTCACAAATCTTAAAAACTCTTGAAATGTGAAGTCGATGTAAAACACTCTTGTGAGATACATACCCAATGAACAGTTTAAGATCCAGATATTAATTCATTTTTATGTGTAAATTTAGTAGTAGGGTGGGTCAAATGTCAGTTCCACTTACAATACATCACAAAACCTCAGGGTTTGTATCTCTGTGCTATGAGAGCTGAGAACCATTACGAAGTTTCCCTGAACCCATCTTTACTTTAAAGCTGAGAACTCATTAGGTCCACTGAGTTAAAAGCTCCACGTCCTTCACAGAGCTCTTCCATTCCTTGAAGAGAGACCATCAAGTTTTTAAAAGTATATGTATAAAGAAAGGCAAGACTAAAAAGAAAATAAATAATCAGCCATGCAATCATTCAGTAATACCTTCACTAATGGGAGGGCAGAAGGAGGAGCAGAACAGAGACCAAAACGTGGTCCTCTCTCAGTTCTGCTGAACTGCACCAAACCACCCCCAGCACTGCTCTCTGCCACAGGGTCCCAGCCTTAATATAGAATAACAACCATTTTCACACATATTATACAATTTTAATATATTAATTGTGCATTCATATTAATATTGCACCGTTAATAATGCATATTTCAATATAGCATTTAAATACATTATGTAATAATATACTGATATGTAATTTTAATCAACAGCAACGATTCAATTAATGTATTTTCGCTCTTTTAAAGAGAAAAACAAATTCAGTTTACTTGGGGGCCTGATTTTTAACAGTGATTACAAGCTCATGACAGAAAACCTGAAAAAAACTAAAGATGCCTCACGCTGAGCCTGCAAAAACCTGGTAACTGTCACAGATTCTTGCTATTTGAGTCTCAGACTTTTCATCGGTTTCCTGCTTACCAAACCATTCAAATGAACACGACACACTAAGGCCTAATTGCACAAACATTTGTCTTATCTGTAGCAGCTAAGAACATCATCATGAGCCTTCACTCGCGAGCTTAAAGCCTTTTCTCACAAAAAAACCCCAAACTGTGAGACGCTGCTCTCTTGTTGAAGCGCCATGCGTAAAGGCAATAAGGACTGCCGGCACAGGGTGGCAGCCTCTCTTTTCCTGGGAAACGCTGGGAACCAGACACGGAAAGATGCTGCTGTAGTCCAGGAGAGAAACTCTCCACCACCGCGGCCGCCGTCCCCGTCTGAGAACCACCTTCTCCCGCCGCCCCGCGGGGCCAACGCTGGCACCAGCACCAGGGGCGCGCGGCACACACCTCCGAAATGGATTTTGCTTTGCAGGACATCCACTAATCTCATCAGCAGACATAAAAGAAGATTAAAGGATATTTTGCCAGCGAAATATTCAGGATGTTTGTTCAAAGGAATACTAAACTGCTTCTCGGAAGGAACGGGAGCTGTGTAATAGAGTGGAAATACAGCACAGGCACGTTTGGCCAGAATAATAGCCAAAGTTGTACTGGACAGAAAGAAGATGCAATCCCAATAAATTGTATAATTCACTTAATTGTTTCCCAGGGCTTCATAACAGGCTTTCTAACATGATTAGACCACTTGTTGAACAACCTTTGTTCCTTATTAAATATAATATAATGTGATAAACTGCTACAGGAACAAATTCAACAGGGAACACAGGGGTGAATGCAACCGTGAGACCGAGTAACAAGCTTGAGACTGCTCCCCCACGACTGGCGCTAATGAGACAGAAAGGACGAGGCAGAGGTCTCCATATTCCTCTACCGTATTTTTGCAGTCTGGCCAAGCTACCAGCACGTCCGAAAAACCTCAGCTGCAGATCTACCTATAGCATACGGTAACCAGACACAAATTCTTAAGGCAATTCTTAAAATCTTACACTAGAAAGAGAGAACACAGGCTATAAAAAGCCAATATAATATAGATGAACAATATTTCATACAACAAGAAAAAAAACACAGTTTAGAAAAACGGTGAGTTAGCAAGAACATTTATTACACATGCTAATTAACCGATTTAATTAAAACTGTTGAACTATAGCACGACTAAATCCATTCATTTTTCCACCACTGCTGTCCACTCACAGTTTAACTTCTGAAATAGAACAGAAAGCCATATGCAAGCCCGTTCTGAAAAACAAGAGCGACTGTGCCGTAAAAGCTTTTGCACAGTTCAGATGCTCATCACTCTGCAATTCAAAGTCGAGTTTCAGTTTGTCAAAAAAGTTAAAAAACTAACTTTCCCCTGGGGAACACCTGGTTTTCCGCCTGTTGAGAAAAAGATTTCAGAAAGGAAAACAGAGCAAATCAGAGAAACCATCATCTTCTCCTCTCCCGATGGCTTTAGTCATAGGGAAAAAAGCAAAGAAACCCACCCAGTACGGTCTCCCCTGTAGGTGCTGACCACGGCTGCACATGGACCACTTGGACACAACATCTTTTTTTTACCCTACAGAGATATTAAGGCTAAGTAGTAACCTTACAAAGGTTTCAGCCCATCCAGTTCCTAATGTAAATCAACAAGTAACACAACAAATACCATACTTAGACAAATTTCAGCCTAGTGGTTTGAAAAATAGAAGCTTCAAATAGTAGTAGATGGAAATCACGGTCATAAAATACGATTTGCTGCTGTACAGGGCACAGCAGGAAAACTGCAGGAATAAGCGCAATCTAAAATGCAGTCAACACACAACAAATATGGGGGAACAGAGTTTTTCATCACCACAAGTAATCTGGCAACAAGGCAATCAGGCAATGTATGCATTTCCAGAAGTACAAATAAGGCAAAAGCATGTCCTTAATTCTTTTTACACTTAGAACTATAACTAAACCTCTGTCACGGCTCTATTATTCCCCCATTTTACTTTCAATCTTGGAATCACTTCATTTGATCTACAATTATTTGAAAAGAAAGCAAGTCACTAGGGAAGTGCAGAGATGTGCAATAACTTTGATGTCATAATTCCTGAGAAGTTTAATTATTAATACAAACATTTGTTCTGGATTCATTGCATGAAGAGCTCTCTCGCTCCCCTTCTCTCTGACCCCATCCACACTCCTTCCCCTCTTCATAAAATTCCTCTCCAGTGACTCTCTTAGTTACAACCAAAGTAGAAGAAAAAGTCGGGGAAGAGTTCTCAAGTATGTGTCAGCTGAGTATGTCAAGCAAAACACCTATTAGTTCACAGCATTTTACATATTTTCTACTTCCAAACTGCAGTACAAAGCATCTCATAAAAAGAAACACAGAAGACTATGTCTGCTCTGTCCCATCTTTTATTCTGAAAAGTAGGGAAAATACTTACCATAATTTATTTTATATTAATTTAACAAACAGAAATAATAATTGCTATTATTTGTCTTGTATAAGAGCTGACAAGCCTACCTTCTCCTTGGTCTTCAGCAAGCCCTTAAACACCACAACACTAAAAATTACAGCTTTTCCACAAATAATACTACTTTCTGTCCTTCTATGCACCTAGCAAAGAATTATCCACCCAGTTCACCTAAAAATGACACTAATTAGTTTAAATGATACAAGGCACTTCTGGAAAACTAATATCCTAAGAATGAAGATCCAATTACAAATTCACAGTGAGCACACGGATGCTACAGGATGGAGAGTTCTTCTACTCAAAAGTCAACAGGGAATAGAGAATTTTAATTATTCAGTGCCCATTAAAAAAATATTGGTTGTAACAATCACAGCTTTTTATCTTTCTTTTGAAGACTCATTCCTGCCGTAAAAAAGGCAGTGTTAGTACTATATTTCAATGCTGCCCATGAAAAGTTACTTAGTTTAGTAAATACTCATTTGAGTAAATACTAATTATGCTTGTGAAATAGAATGAAAAAAACACTGGCACGGGACAGAACAGACAAAAAGCAAATGTGCCATGGCCACCCTAATTTCAAAAAAACATTTATGTTTCATTTTCAGCATGGCTAAAGTCAGGCTCATTCAAACAGGGTTTAAGGCGGCACAGAAATGTTTTGAGCAGGCAGCTCAAATTATTGTTCTAGTTAATATATTTTAATATAAACAGAATTACATCCCTTAATCAAAGGAAACACTGTTTGCTCTGCCCCAAAAACTGAAATTATAATCTTCCTGAAATTGCTTAAAATCTTCCTGGAATTGTTTAAAGCATTTCTTTTTCCAAGACAGCCAGCTTTTGCAAAATCAAGAGGTTTTACCTCTTCTGGGACAGAGGGCTCTGATTTGCTTTGTCCAGAAAGCACAGCTCACTGTCGGTCTTACACATTATACCTTCCATTTTTACAGAAATAGCCTTTTTGATATATGCTTGCAATTGACAAACATGTGAGTTGCCCTCGGAACAACACAGTCGGTGATCTTTCCCTCCAGTAAAATGTGCAAGTTTTCCCCCATTCCCCAGGGATAATGATTTATTACACATTAAATGTGAAGTGAAATAAAAGCTGAATCTTAAAATGTAAGGGGGGGGGCGGTCGTAAAGCTAGGTAGAAGGGAAAATAGAAGCCTTAGCAGCCTGATTATGTTTGGCACAACAAAAAAAGGTACAATGTCTATTTAATACCTTTGTTGAAACTGATTCTTATTGCATATGCAATCCCAGTTAAAGTCATATGAAGGAAAACCTACACTATGAGGAACCATTACAGAAACACACTACGCGAATCTCGCCTTAAAAGAATATTTCAATTTATCTAGCTAGAAAACCTTAATGTTGGTATTTCCTTATTTGCATATAGTCATCTGAAAAAAAATGGACATAGCAGAATGATGTTAACAAAGCAGGACTTTCTATTCTCTTTTAACGACCGGATGCAGAGGTGTTTGATGCCTTCCAATGACTTTGAGTTGACAGACCAGATTCCTCCACATGAACCACGAGGGGAGGATGCTCTGGAAGCCCCAAGCCCAGCTGCCGCTGCCGATGCTCTGCCACTTTACCTTCAGGACCAGTAAAAGGCTTCGCGGGGATATGGGCGACTGGAGTGGTGGAGACCACTGGAGTGCTGCGTCGTGGTCCCAGGCCAACAGGTCACCTGGTAAAAGGAATCTCTCTTTTTAATCTTGGCATGAATTCCCACTGCAATAGCCTGTTCAGGAACGTCACTCAGCTTTTGACACAGGAATCTGCATTTTCCACAGCAGTGCGGCGGCACGGGATGGAAACCACGCCATTTAACCAACGTGCTGTGTATTTATGCATAACAGCCTACAGGTGACTTGACAACCTACTGAGGTTTCTTTGTCTACCTTATTTTAGCGCTGCCAGAGTCCTCTCACTTTATCTCCATTACTTTATAGCTAGAGGAATAAGACGATTCAAAGCTTCAGTGACATGTTTATTTATGCCTTGTAAAGAGTTACTCAGTGAACACCTACATTCATACAACGATCCAGAGATGTATCCAGGAACGCACGCTTTTCCCCCTCCTATGAATATTTATATCTTCTTTGAGAAGAAAAGCTATTAAAGAGGAATGAAAGCTTAGCCTCTACAAACACGAGCAGTAAACACGCACATTTTGTAATCCGCAGCGTTAGCACTATGCTCCACACGTCTAGCAAAGGAAAAATCCATTTAACTACACAATACACTGCCACGTCAAATTAAAGTGAATGATAAACTTGTTCCTACAAAACATAAAGAATAAGAGTCATGGCAATGAAATGGAAAGAAAGGGAAATAATTGGAGATTCATTATTAAATAACTCTATTTGCTGAACAAGCAATTCCCTGGTGCGTTTATCATGGAAGAGAAAAAGAAGAAACTGGTATTCTCAGTACTGGCATGAAAACCCAAAACGGCCATTTCTAACTGATGGTAAAAAAGCTATAGCCAAAAAAAAAAAAAATCCCTAGTGTCATAACTAGAATATTTTGTTAGTCTCACTGCAAACAAATTTTGATTACTGCTACCCTTTTTTGGAACTACTAAAAATGCAGTCACACCTACAGTTTTCCCGTTTGGGACAAAAAAGTTCCAAATGACGACAATTTACAAGGAGGAACCTGAGCAAGTACAAAGCCATGTCACGCGAGCTTTGGATGAAGTGTATTGGCAGGCAGTTAGTGCGGTTCCCACTTCAATAAGCCCCACGGGGCTGGAATACTGGTAACACAGTAGGAAATCCCACCTTGTCCTTGTGTCCTCTATCTCCTGCTGCTCCTGCTGCACTCGTATGAAACTTTTTGGCCTTCAGCAGGAGTTTGGGCTCATCCGTAACAGGGTGCCCTCACTTAAACCCAGCTCTTCTTGTCCTTCTCCACCTCACCCCACGCAGCTCACACCAAAGCCTCCCGTCGCGCTGCTGCCATGAAAACCGGGCTGTTCTGCGGATGAAATGATGCTCCTTACACCTCCTCGTCAGTCTGTGTCCGTCTTCTACGTGTGTCTGTGTGTTTAGATCAAGATCACTTGGGGATGGATTGTGCCCACGATTCTTGTCTCATTCGCCCTTCTGCCATACATAATTCCAAAAATTCCCATTTCTGCCTTTAATTACAACAGCATTCACTAAGTAGTCAGCTAAGACCAGAATGAGTCTGTTCTAAAAACTGCTCTTCTTAATTTCTCTGTATTGATGTGCTAATCCAAAAGCATTCTCTACCAGTAATTAACAAGAGTGGTAACAATGTGATCACAGGAGTGTCACCTAATGGTACGTTTTCATAAAAGCTTTGTAAACAAATTTGCACATCAATTTTACTCTTTCTCATACTGCATCATGAGGTCAGCTGAATGGCCATACGAGACCCATGATGCCTTAAAACAGCAGGGAAAAAAATCCCTGACTTCATACCCTGGAGAAAACATTTTCAGAGAGCTGGACTCCTCTAAATTTCAAATTATATCATGCCTGAAGATAATAATCTCAAGGTATGTCACATCATTTCTTACTGACGGTTTATGTTACACAGTGCATGAGTACTCCAGGTTTCATTAGAACTCCCTCCTATTCTTCTAAATTGACCTGTAATCAAAATACAAAAACACAAAGATCCTCTCTGAATGGCTATTTATGAGTGCTTAATGGAGAGTTTCTCTAGTTTCTGTTTTTAATTGTAAAATTTAACCCCTCCAATGGCCTCTTCTAGAAAAAGTGAGAAACCTATTGGCAGCATTTGTCCCAGGAAGGTAAGGATTATTTTCTTGTTTGCTTTCTATTGCATTTTTATAGGATTCTAATATATCATTCATACTATTTTTCACATGCGACTTTTACAAGAGAGGAACTTCTGGCCCACTCAAACTGGCGGAGATTCTACTATCAACTTCAATAGATCTGAAATAAGTTAAGTAATCAAAAAATCTAAACTGCATCTAAAGTGCTCAGGAAGCCTGCTGTGATTGATTGTGATCTGCTGTGATATGGCTTGTGATTTCTCAGCCTACAATTAAGTTATTTCGCCCACAGTCCATCTCAATACAACTACCAACTTTGCTGCATATCAGTTTTCTTTGCGTACTGCAAACTGACCTAAAAGCAACTAATCAAAAAATATTTCAAAAAACTAGAAAGTTATTTTTACGTTTCATAATTATATTTTTTTCAATATCCACTCAGTCTTATCAATAAACATTTCTTTATATGCTCCATAATTATCATAAATAAATCTCTATTTGGAGAATTAGTATTGTTGATTTTTTATTAAATTTTTCACTAAATTAAATGGGTTGCTCCCCACAGATGTAGATTCTGGCTGAAAGTACTCTGCAGCTCAAAAAACCCTATCTTTTATTTGGATGCCTAAACAGTAGGGTTGTGAGGAAGCCGGTAGAGCGCATGAGCCTTCTGAAGCGGTGTTTGAAACATGCCCGTACCTGCCAGTTTCTGCTGCGGGCGGCACAGAGCCAGCGCTCGCCGGCAGCTTCTGCCAGACCTTGCCACCGGGAAACACACAGCAACTGTTGCTGTCTCACGAGGTATCACGACTGAGTTTATTTTCGAATTCTTGTGGAAATTTTCACTGTAAAATGCCAAGGAAGGGCTGCTAAACCATGTCCTCAAATTATTTAGTAAACCCACAATTTACTTGAGACAGCCCATCTGCCTATAGGAACAGACTGTCCCTTAAAGGCTTAGGGAAGGGCATTCACCCACCCTCTTCGAAGGCTGCCATGCAGTTTCCTCAGGTGTGTCCTTCCTCTTGGGATGGAGAAGTGAGGAAAAGACCCCAAGGGCCAGACTGTGTTAAGAGAAACACGACAGGCCAGGTGCTTACCGTAAGACAAGGGAGAACAAGAGATCAGTGGGGTGCAAACGATGGGACTGACTTTTTTTCTGCTCCCCATGCAAAGGGGAGAAGCTGTTCCCTTTCCCTCTGAAGTTTTCAAGGGGACAGTAGGGTACCACCACCAAGTGAGGGCTTCCTAGATTGTGCAAGAACTCCTAGCTATGATAGAAACAGAAAGCCACATTGGATGAAAAATGCTGCAGCAGACCTAGTGTCAGCTGTTTGCTGGATAGATTAGATTGCATATTAGGAAAAATTTTTTCACCGAAAGGGTTGCCAAGCATTGCAACAGGCTGCCCAGGGACATGGTGGAGTCGCCATCCCTGGAGGTATTTGAAAGATGGGTAGACGTCGTGCTGAGGGACACGGCTTAGTGGTGGATTTGGCAGTTCTAGGTTAACAGTTGGACTTGATCATCTTAAAGGTCTCTTCTAACCAAACGGTTCTATGGAGAGGTGCAGGCACAGCGAGGGGCCTGGCAGTGAGATTAAACTGAGAGCAGAAGGAACCAAAGCAACAGATTGAGCCCATCCTCCAGTGGACTTTGGCACCTTCTGCAAAGGGACTTGCTCAGATGGACAAAGCTGCTGTAGAATGCTAGAAGTGCACAATCCTCTTTCTTGCTACTCCTCTCTGCTCTGTCCTCCTGCCTTTTCTGCATCACAAATAAGAACTATTCCCCATCACCATCAGGTATGAATCACTGCCAGCAGGACCTTGCGTGGGATCTGGCCACCTTTTGGTGAGCAGAAAATATCGCCAGAGCTGCGATCAGGAGGCTGGGCTGGAAGGGGAAGAGGAAGCTCCTCTTCCTCGGCTGCCACCCCGCGCGTCCATTGCACCGCTGCCAAGAGCGAAACAAGGACCAGGCAGAGCAGAAAGGAAACCGAAAAGTATTTTCCCAGCCTGCATTTTACACTGGGCGATGCTGACCTGTACCTGCTGGCAATGAGGGTGAAATCCGTAATTCCCTTCAACCGAAGCTAACTTCTCTTTGCAGGAAAAAAAGACAAAACTCCTGAATCTTAGGCGTCTTTAGTCAAATACAGCCAAAAAGCACTGCCTACCTAACAAGGTGTACCTTTAAATAAAACATTCTGTAAATGTTTTTACATACTGTGAATGCTGGCACACTTATCTACATATATTTACATGAATTCCAGGGTAACAAGCATGCCAAGCTGCCATTTCTTGTTTGAGCATCTTATCCTCACTACCTCCGTAATAAGGAAACTGAGCATTTAAAAATTAGTTCTTCCAGACATTCACAACCACAGGAGTTCTTAAAAATTATGATGTGTACTTTTGATTCAGATAAAACTTAATGTAACCTTTCTGAAACACCTTTTTATAAGCTAACATTCTTACCTATTCCGATGAACTAAATATAAACCGTTTGATTTTCATCCAAAACCTAATGATATCTGATTTCCTTTGTATTAGAGCATTCGAATTCCATACCTAATTAGTACATTAAAATAAAAATATAATTAAAGAGCTACTTTGATGAATGCTCACAATTAGTGGCATGAAAATACTGATCCAAAAGGCCTTTTAAGAATAATTCGGCATCTGGCTACCTGTTACAGCACGAATAGCATTTCTCTTCGGTTATTGCCTCGTGATTATTTGCCACATTCGGAAGATGACGCGAGCGCTACACTACTGATTTATTCCAATAACCCTCTCCCCTCACCTCTGCAGGAAACAGAGCAGGGGCACGTTCCCATCAGTCTCAACTGTGAGACAGGCTTAGCAATATTTCATAATAAGTAAAATTTATTCCATAATCCCGGTCTAACTGAACCATCAGGATGAAGAGTTTCTCAGCCTCCGAAGCTATGCTGTGTACACTGTATTGCAACCAAGCTGAGGACTGAATCCTAGGATCCTACATCAGTGAAACCCGAGGTTCACACATAAATAACGTGCTCTGTAGTTAGGCTTAAATGAAAAATCTTTTCAACAATTTTAAATGTGCCTCACACATTTGTTTGCTTTCAGTACCCTGTCATTGCACAAAATTAGGCATATCTTAAAGGGCTATGTAATCATCTCACTTCACTTGTTATTTCACTGGCACTTAACTTTTCTTCTAGATCCTGAAAATGCAGATATATACAGCTATTCACCAGAGAAAATGCAAAGTCTACCAGAGTGTTCTTCCACTGTTATGGTTCTCAGATCTTCCTGGTTTTGACAGACATCTCTCCCAATTATTCTCGATTTAGGCAGATAGCTTCTTACTGATGTACTCATTTCATATCGGAAGTGGTAAATTTATCAAATTGAAATGCAGCCCCTGCACTGCACGGGGGCACTAAGCGTGTGCTATTCCTGGTTACTTCTGGCCATGGTCGGGTGCAGGTTTCAGTACCAGCGTCAGCCACCGAGGGGTCAACCCCTCAGCTGTTTCAACACAGACAGACTCTCTTATCTTAGGAAGCATTTTTGCACTGTCTCCTGCGGAGAGACACACACACATCTGGCAACATTATCCACTTAAAAGGTCAAGGCCTTTGATGACGATAAATGTCTGCCTGCTGGCACCTTCCTGCAAGATAGCACACAGAAAATACACTGCTGCTGATCGTCTTGAAAAAGCCGACGAAAGTTTCGCTCATTCCTTGTGCGATTTTGCAAGATTGGGTCAATCTTCGTGCATTTCGTAAAAAAATTGAATTACAAATTTTAAAGCCAGAAGGGATCAAATTCATCGTGTACCTGCCCTGTTTTTTGACATGACACAAAGTCCTCGGGATCAACCTGTGCTACTTACTTCCCAACTTTGTCTAAAGTGGAGCAGCAAACCAGCACTGTAAGTTTCTCAAAAATCACAAAAGGGAGTGGATTCCAGGCTCCAGTGAAGTAAGAAAACACTGTGAGGAAAGCATATTTAAAACACATGAAAGAATCTATGATTCTGTAGCTTTCTTTTGACTGAAGAGAATTGTAGAAACCCA
This sequence comes from Chroicocephalus ridibundus, assembly GCF_963924245.1. Classification (NCBI taxonomy): domain Eukaryota; kingdom Metazoa; phylum Chordata; class Aves; order Charadriiformes; family Laridae; genus Chroicocephalus; species Chroicocephalus ridibundus. Next base: position 1,525,609 of record NC_086316.1, on the reverse strand, counting down.
GTGACTAAGATGTAATTCCCCTTTTTTCTTAAAAATATACATGGTATTACACAAATACTATATATGACAAAAAAAGAGAAATCAAAACTAGAAAAGGAAACATAAAGATGTAGGTAATAAAGTTAGTTTGTTAATACTACCAACTTACAAGATACAGCATTACAGTTTTTCCCAATATTATGGCAAAAAAGTCGCAGAAAACAAATCTTTAAATCTAAGTAAGTATATGGTCTCCTTTAGGATGGGCTGAAATAAAGCATTTGCTGTAAACCACACTTGTGGTCACTGTAGGATTTTGCCAGAAGCAAAAACATAAACCGTCTCATCACGTAGCTGGGATGAAGTTACGGTGCCACAGCTCAGTGGTACTTGGAAGGAAAGCTGGGTCAGACGGAAGACTTCTTGTGAAGGATTTCTTGTGAAGATGAAGAGTTAAAACGAATAGTTACATTTCCTTCCGTCATACTGCACACACCAGAGCATAAACATCGCCTGCTACAGTGAAGGATTATTTTCAACCATTGGAGAAGACAACTGCAAGATGCTGGTCCTGTCATGAAGAATGTTCTGTTCCCCGTTTGCTGTGACTATCAGTGCTTATTTATCAACTAATAGCTGTGATTAATGCCAGCCACACAAATATAGCTTCAATCTTTCCCCTTTTCTTCTGAGAATGTTGTCGTGTCACTTTTTATAAATTTGAGGAAGACAAAGTGTGCAGAACATTCACAACATGAGAATTCAACTTTGAATTCCAAGACTGCAATATGTTTGGCAGCAGGTTTCTAAAAAGATATGTGAAACTGCAGTTCAAAAATCAAAGGACAAGAAGCTAAAATTAAAACGAAATTCTTTTCTACCATGTAATTCAAGTGTTCTTTTAGAGTGAAATTCACAGTACTTGGAGAAAATTCAATTGTCAGGCTTTAAGCAGAGGATCTGGAAAAGGTTTTGGAGGAATGGGGTGTTATGTGCTGTTAAGACTTACAGTATAAGGCTCTGACTCAGTCCTGGGGTAAATGCTCAAGGCTGTGGTTTTAGTATCTCACACATCTGTCTTAGTAGCTCCATGTAGAGTTTGGATGTATATTCTTACACAGTGCCTCCCACAGACTGTCCTGCAATCACCGCCTGGCTCATAACCCCCGACACAAGCACTGCTGCCGGCAATAACACAGAAACGCTGGCTCAGACCAGGGGTGCCGTGAGCTCAGTGCTCTGCCGCCACCGGGGCTACAAGCAGGTGCCATCAGAGAAACAAAAGGACACAGACATATATTATTCCCCTACTATGTCTTCCTAGGCATAAAGAACTTGGGGCAAAGACCATCAGAGTTAATGTGTTTTCTACGCATTTCAATGCCCTTAGTGGATTTTTCTTCCATGAAGTCACTCAACCTCCTCTTGCACCCACATAAAGCCCCAGTAAGAATTGAGTTTTACATGCACAGTTTCTTAGTGAAACACCACTGCGAGTACCATACAATACTTTGAACAATAAATAAAGAAGAGCACGTATTACACTCAAGCGAGCATTTAGACGAAACTGACTCCCCAAATCAAGCCCCTTTCTGTCCACTTCCCATTCGGCAGCCATCTAAATCCACCAAGTGCCTCCCTAACGCCCGTAAAGTCTCCTCCATTCAAGTTCTGCTGTTGCTCATAAAATCTCACTCTGAGTAGCTCCAAGAGAAAGCAAAAACGAGCAGAAACACAGTGGATAACAGCTGGGACGTTCATTCATGAGCGGACGGGTCCTAGCTTGGGGTCCCTGTACAAATTGCTGTTTCTGTATTTTCCCCTTCAGAAACAAAGGCTGAATCCTGTAAGCCCAAACCCCACTGAGATCTGAAATGGGGTCAATGCGGGAGGGAGCACATCTGTAACTCCCCATCTCGTCTGAATGATCTTCTACACTTCACTGAGATGTAACGCACATTCTCCTTCCTGACACAGAATCCCAGAATCCCAGACTGGCCGGGGTCGGCAGGGGCCTCTGGAGATCACCCAGTCCAACCCCTGCCAGAGCAGGGTCACCCAGAGCAGGTGGCACAGGATGGCGTCTCCAGGAGGGTTTGGAGTATCTCCAGAGCAGGAGGCTCCACACCTCTCTGGGCTGCCTGTGCCAGGGCTCTGCCACCCTCACAGGAAAGGAGTTTTCCCTCACGTCGAGATGGAATTTCCCGTGTTCCAGTTTGTGCCCGTTGCCCCTTGTCCTGTCCCCAGGCATCACTGAGAAGAGCCTGGCCCCGTCCTCTTGCCACCCGCCCTTTAGCTCTTGCTGAGCATTGATGAGACCCCCTCTCAGTCTTCTCCAGGCTAAACAGACCCAGCGCTCTCAGCCTTTCCTCATCAGAGAGGTGTTCCAGTCCCCTGACGATCCTCGTAGCCTCCACTGGACCCTCTCCAGCAGTTCCCCGTCCTTCTTGAACTGGGGAGCCCAGAACTGGACACAGCTCTCCAGATGTGGCCCCACCAGGGCAGAGCAGTGGGGGAGGATGACCTCCCTTGACCTGTTGGCCACACTCTTCTTAATGCCCCCCAGGAGACCATTGGCCTTCTTGGCCACAAGGGCGCATTGCTGCAGTAGCCACACTCATAGTGACATGGTGAAACATTCATTTGGTTGCTGAAGATGGGAGGGTTGAGCTTTCTCAGGGACAGAAAAAAATTCAGAAAGGGAGCAGAAAGTAACCCAAGCATCATGTTTCTTTGGTAAGATTTCCAGCTACAAGACTACTCCGTGAAACGAGAGCCAACAACGACCTTCTTCCCCAGTATCTTTTCAAAAGAAAAACCAGGACTTGCTCAGCCTTTTGAAAGCGGTTGGTGTGTACCATCCAAAGTGAATTACAGGCTCTGAAACAGGATGGGCAATGACCGTGCCCTGCAATTGCAACGCCAGTGCCTGGGATCTAGGGGTAATAACCACTGAGGAAACACCACTCTTGCTGTGTTGCCTCCCAGGGAGCCTGAGGAGGTTTCCTTGCTGCTCAAGCAGCAGCTTTCCCAACCGACCTTTCAAAGCACTTGACATCTGACACAGCACCTAGTACTCATTGCAGAGCCTGGGATTCCACCTCAGGACATGGATCTCCTGCCCTTGGTTTACTCTAGACCCAGACTCCCGTATCATGGAGAAAAAAATTACAGATGTTTTCCTTGCATACAAACAATCACATTTACATTCACATTTTGTTCATTTATAAATAATATGAATGATGGATATGACTGAATTACAACACATCATTCAGGAACTGGGCAACTCTCTCTAGCTCATGGAACAAAAACATTTGAATATCTATTTTTAATGAATGTCAGGCAAAGCTTGATAGAATATCAATACATCTAGAGGAAGAATATACATAAAAGTTTATTCTTGCAACAGTAAGCATATTAAAATTTCAGTTTCAGTGACATAAGTATCAGTGGAATGATTTCCTTCCAATGTAAACAGCCTTCTAGGTTTCTGGTACCGTATCTGAGATCTGAAATCAGTCAGGTAACTTCCTGCAGTAAGCACTGAGAGGTCTTGTGTAATACTACTTTTGCAGTTAAATTTTTATTATGGCTTTTTCTCTCTCACAAGGAATATGTTACAGCAAATCCAAAATAGGCTGTTACTCGGATTTATCATGCTCATATTGCTGTTCAGAAGGGGAATACTGACTTATCTGATTTTAAATAAACGCTGCAGTTGCATGTGCAGAGTCACTGAGGCAGCCTGCAGTGCTCCTGTGGTCAAAACACCTTTTAGGAATCCTTTCCATGTCCAAACAACGTGTGTGGTACATGTCTCACAGCAGATTGTAAAATGCCACTATGTGATCGGCAGATTGGCCAACAGGTAAAGCCTGGACACATCTGATAGCAGGGTATTTCTAGTTTTGTCTTTAAAGATAGCTCCAGTATTTATCAGTTAAGCAGTCAAGGAACAAAATACATAGCAAGACAGCCCTTGTGTGCGCAAGACAGCACAAATACACATGGTTAAAGTAAATCTATCACACCTTTCTTAGTCTGACACTTTCAAAAAAAGGAGGAAAACTAGCTAGCAGAAGAATTAAACCAATATTAGCTAAATCTTATTTCTTCTCCTGTGTGGGTTTAGCTAGCCCTAGCTCCTTTTACTTCATGCTTTTGAGAAAGAGAACCTCAACATAGTTTTAAGTAGAGTTTAACTAACACACAATTCAAACCTTAACTGTAACTCTCATAACCCCGTATAAATTTAGCCAATGGACAAGTAACCTCCCAAGCATTACGATGGGTTCACCAGCACGCTTACCTCCACGGTCCCGTGCTGCTAAATTCTGCCCTCTTCTCAGGGTAACGTCCAACTGGTACATCCTGGGATCCCCAGAAGGAAAATCTGCATTACTTGGTTCAACCAAATTTGTTCTCTGGAAGGGAAAAAAATAAAAATGCAATAGCTAGCATTACTGGAAGTTTCACATGAGGTATATTTTAATTTGGTATCACCATCCTGTTGAAGTAAGACAAGGCCATATCCCACTCACCCACCTCAGAGCAAACACCCCAACACCAAGAAACCCGCCCCTGTCATCAGTATGACAATTCCTGGAGCATCCTTTGAGCATCTTTGAAAAAAACAAAACACCAACTGGTTGACATCTCAATGGTTAAATTTATTATTTAAAAAAGGCAGTTGGAAAATAGTTCTTTGATACCTGGATTTATTATGGAAATCCGCATTTTTAATTACACTCACGTACATTCCTGGTCCACTAGAGCAGAATAAGTAAGAAAAAACAGATCTGGACCTTACTATTTGGACTACTCATTACCATTACTCTCAAACCCTGTATTTATTCCACAGTGATAATCTAGGCATCGGATAAGCATACATGAATTTGGATTTTGTCAGCTACTGAAGCACTTTGCAAGATACGTGTTTCTTTCCACAGAGTTATGGGGGAAACTGGGGGGAAAAAGAAATCATCAAGACATGAAATGCAGCTCTACGTCTTCACTTGTAATACATGCCTTCTTGGTTTGCCTGTATGCCAGGGCAAAGATAAGATTCTTAGAGTAGTTATTTGTTTAAACTATATCATAAAAATGAAAAAAATAAAAAAAAGGAAATCAAAATGCAAGGAACTCTCTGGACTGCCTGAATAGTAACCACATTTCTGTCTCAAATGACAAAGGAGAGAAATTGTATTTCTTAGTATGTATAAGCTTTTGCAAAATGGTTTTTAACACATCTCCCTATAAGTAGCATCTAATTACAGTGCACGCTTGGAACACCACATTTAAGACTAGAACAACTATATCTATTATACATTGACAGTACATACGGGGGCTTCATATATTATACACACTGAGCACCACAGTTACATATTCTCATGCTAGGAGCTGAATCTTTTAGGACCAGCGCTATTAATATTTTATTATGCGATTATGGCTCCTCTGCAAGAAAAAAGAAAAAAGGCAGCATGATAGAAACATCTGAGAGACCACACGTCTTCGAAGTGCGATTCCACTTCAACAAGAAACTTTTGTTGTTTCTCTTCCTACTACCCCCTTTTCTTTTTAAGGTAATAATAGATCTGAGGCACAAAGGAAGCCACAAAATAAAGGCATTTTAAGACATGGTTTATGCTTGTTACTCCAGAGTCACAAATACGAGCCCTATCATGTTAACCTTTGCTGCAACTCGTACAATGCTGGCCAAACCCCATACTGACACGGCCACTTCCACAGCAACGGAATTGCTCAAAACTAGTGCACTTCAGAGAAAATGGTTAGATAAGCTTTGCTGGGAGGGGGCAGGGGGTTGTTGAAATCTCTCAAAATTTATCCTGTAATGTAACTGCTGAGGTGTGCCTGAAACCATCAAAAGACTTTGCAGGACTCTTGCAGAAGTCACCTACCATCTCCTTTCAAACGACTAACGCCCTGCCGATCATCTCTTTTTTAAATTTTTTCTTAATGCCCTCACCGGGGAAGGATACAAGATCGACAATAGTGAATTTCCACCCCTAGTCCATGCAGAAATAAGGAAAATCTTGCATGCTGGCCTGATCCTTACCCTCATCCTAGAACCCAGCACTCACCAGGGCATTGTGAAAGAAGAAACTTGTGTTCTAAATCAAATAATAAACACCAAAACTTCCCTCCCCATTTCTTGCCCTTCTACAAGACCTTGCGGACACAAAAGAAACACGTCGCCTCCCAGCATTTATAACCTCCTGCCTGATTCTTCCTCATGGCATCCCCCTCCCCCTCCCCCTCTGAGCACAAGCTCTACATTAAAACCCCTTGGTTTAAACATCGCCATGTTGCTCCCTTCTTTTGCCTTTCTCACCTCCTTTTCCATGCTTTGCCTTCCTTTTTTTCTTGCAATGGAACTTGTTTTAAACATTTACATTAATTAGTTTTTCAGAGAGCTGCTCGAGGAGGCTAGAATGTCGGTGAGCAATGTTACAAGCCTACAGGACATGAACAGTTGCACAAATGAAAAAAGCAAATTGGTATTAACTATTCCTAACTAGTTCTGCATCAGAACAGCAGCGCTTGAAGTATGCAATTAAAGCTGGAGGTTGCCATAATAAACACAACTATTAATAAATCATTTTTCAACCACCTTTTTTAATTAACAAGTTCAAAAGTTAAAATGGCAACTAGTGAAAAACAAAGAACGATTTTTGTGTGGTCGTTGCCATGTTCTAAAGTTATGTCCTGTGGCTATGACCTAAAGTTAGAAATTTTTAGATGAGAAACTCGAGAGCATTCATGAAAACCCACAATTGCCCTAACCATGGAACAGTTTCAAAACCAAATTTTCTGAGTTGTAGATTCCAATTAATAAGAAAATAAGTTCTCTGTCACTAGAAAAAAAGATAAAACCATCACGACTAGAAGTTGCAAGCCACAAGGCTGTTTCTTACTGGCTGCTGCAGGAGGATGACACCAAGCCTGACAAAGCAGGAGCATGGCTTCCCCTTCAGTGTCTAAAATGTATAGGAGGTCTTGAAATTACTTTTGTTACATCTTTAACAAAAATGCTGAGGTTTCAGACAAAGACCAGAAAGGCAAGTAACCGTATTTTCACATAGGCAAAATTGCCTGTCTGAAGGCAATGACTGAATTAACTCCTTTGCACTGATTTTCAGTAGTGGTCTGTCATTATTTTACTTTAAAATATCCTTTTTAGCTAAACTATGGCTAAATTCTTGGACCCTACAATTCCCTGTAGAATCAAAAGGTATCTGTTTTAAGAAAAATTTATTATTTGGCACAAACACTGAAGCCTTGTACACAGTGAATTTCGATAGAGAGATTAAAGAATGCTGATCGTCTTGAAAACAGGCCACGTGCGAAGGTCGGGATGGAGGTGTTGGTGACTGAACCTGTCCTCAGTCGCACTCTGTTGTTTAACTGTGTTCTTCCCTTGCCAAGAAGCAGGAGCAGCAACAGGAGGTGCTTCACCTTCAGTGAGACCTCGGGGAGAGGTTCCCCAACAGCCTGCACTGCGACGCCTCTGCAGCTGCTGCTCGCGCCTGGCTCACGGCGTGTCAAGGGATGCTCAGCCATGCCCAGAAAACGCACCCTTTCCTCCAGCCGGTGGGAACACCGAGCTCACGCCGGCCAGGCTTCAGATGGCCCCTACGAGTGGCACTCCTTCAAGTGCCTGTTTCTCCAAGAACTATCTCCATAGTATGCAAACTCATGTGAAATCTGAAAGAAGACTATCTGCAACAAAGCCAAGAAGTAGAAATAAAATATTTTTTCCGTTTGGTTCCTATTTAGCCCAACAACCCCTATTCAGCTGGGTTATTTATTAGCTGTAAGTCATCTGAACCCTTTTCCATTGGAGGGGTATGCAAGCCAAGCCCACGATGGACACTCTATTAGAACAGCCACCAACTGACAGCAGAATGGACAACTTCTAACTAGAAAACACTCAGTGTTGTATTTTAACACAAAAAATCAAAGAGAGCATTACTACATGAGTGTGTATTAAGTGCACTTATGGAGCTAAGCTGTTAGTCTAACAATGTGAAATAACACGTTGGCTCACTTTTACAGAAGCTCTGGGGTTTAGACATCTGCCATTCTGGAGACATATAAGACCAGGCGGAGCTGTGGAAGAACATGCCCTTGCTCAGGACTTGTACCACTGTCACATTATTGTCCACACAGAAACCAATGCAAAGAGTTTGTGCATTTTAGCGTCAAAAAAAATTAGTTTTCTGATGCCTGTGGCTAGTATCCATGAGGAGTTTCTGCCACCCAAGCTGACACAAAGCCCAAATTATTGTCAAGAGGGTAATTAAAGCTTTTGATTATTTTTTTTAAACTCCCATTTCTGCATCAGATAAAGGAAAAAAATAATTGAATTTTCTCCAAAAAAATTTCTGCTAAACCCTTTGTGATTCACTGGTATGAAGAGTCAGGCAAGTATTTCCACCTCTTTTGTTCACACCAGGAGAGACACTTCACTGTGTTTTCCAGATTTAGTAGATTAACGACTAGATGAAAAACCTATTTTTTTCCACTGAACAAGTGTTGAGCATGTAAAAGGACTGTAAGCTAGCTGGCAGGCAGGTACGTGTAAGTAGCTGCACACCAGTAATAAAGGAAAAAGCTATCCCAGTCTTTGTACATCCAGTGCATCCACCATATGATAGACTCGTAGAATCATTCAGGTTGGAAAAGACCCTTGGGATCATCAAGTCCAACCATCAGCTCCACTCTACAAAGTTCTCCCCTATACCGTATCCCCCAACACTGCACCTAAATGACTCTATGAAGCATTACTGGTCAGAACCCAGTTCCCCCTCAGGATGCACAAAAAATGATGTCACTTTGAGACTGACGGGATGGCTGAAATCACCACCATTCCCACATCACATCATTTTTCCCAGTTTGCTAAAAACATACTGTAAAACAAGAAGACAGTGAATCTGATTCTGGTCACTAGGCATTACCGAAGTCAGGGGTCAATGTACTGAAGTCAGACTAGCTATTTATGGCTAAAAGATGAGAATCGGTAACATCACCTGTGCAACCTTCTTACAAATCACATCACAAAGTTTCAGGCTAACTCAGTAACTTCCCCCAGACTGAGACCCTGAAGATTACTACCATTTTTGCCACTGAAAACTATCTATCACCCTTTCATATCTCCACAAAACACTCTCCTTCAAAGCTCTTAATATTTCTAACAGTCAATCAGCTAAACCAACCCCAGGGACCAATGGCTTTGCTGCCATCCTACAATTTATATACCATACACTATCATGACTTTCTCCCAGCAATTCAGGGTACATAAGAGATTTAAGAACTCTGCTGCAGGAACCAATTATCACTTCAGATGAACAGATTGTAAAATTTGATATAGTTTGTTCAATTTCAAAACCAAAAATATTCAGCAGTTTAAAAAAAAAATTAAATCTACACCTGTAACACACTCCCCCTTCCAAAAACAGAAAAAAAAAATCTTTTTCAGTACAGCTAAGAAAAAAACCCACCACCTAATATTTTCCTATGCTTAAAAGTATATTTTGGAAATGCATATCAACTAGATTGAAGTAATACTCTTATCCGAGTCATTTAAGCAATGGGTTACAGCTCTGCTGATTTGCTGTTCCATTTCAATATTCTGCCAGAAACACTGATAAGACAAGCAAAAAGCACTTTTTTTTTTTCTCCCCAGCATAAACCAAAGGCATCAGCATCAACACTTCCTTCAGCAGACGAGGGAAAAGGGCAGTGTGGCAGGGGTCACACAGAGGAGTGTCGGGGAACTGGCCACGTGGCTGTCGTGCTGCAGACCCGGGTCGCTGTCAGGAAATGTGGCGGTGAAATAAACCGGCTTTCCTGGGCACGCCATAGAGGAAATCAAACCAAAGTGTCCCGCAAGGAGGAAGCAGTAGAACACCAACAGCCGAGGGTTCACAGCAAGGCGTGAAATATTATCAGCTTTCAAACATAAAAAAAATATGAAAAAGTTTCAAGTAATGTAACCGTGTCTTCAATATTGCATAAGCAGAATTTTCCACTCCAGTTATGCCTGGCTCAAACTGATTTCTTCAGATCATTTTCATTTGTCAAAGCTTCATGCTTTGGAAACAACCGCTTGCAAGAAATTCGGAAATTCTCAATATCCAAGTGGCTGTCAACTCCTCGTCGGTGCAACTAATGGGAACTGACTGTGCTTCAAAGTCATGACAATAAAGTCAAGTGACAAGCAATTTTTAATTTTGCTGAAAAGTATTTACTTATCTAACTTAAGAGTTACGATGATCATGTCCTAAACACTTTGTATGCTGGTGTTCTGGTTGACGGCAAGTCAGGAAGAACTGACGAACTTCTGAGTAAGAACAGTTACATGGCTCACTTCATCTCATTCATTCTATTTTCCTTATTCCCTAAATAAAAAGGGAGGTGTATAATGTGAATCCGCTTCATTAACAATATAAAAGAACACTCTGGGATTTTAAATAATATTGGAAATGTGCAGAAATTATTAGTAGCATTTTATATGCACTAATAAATAGTTTTTATATATTTATATATATAGTTTAGTGCTGGTTTTTGTCAGAGTTAGGTTGATGGTTGGACTCGATCTGAAAGGTCCCTTCCAACCTGGGCAATTCTATGATTCTATAACGCGCTTTTTGATTAACCAAGTATGTGCTTCAGATGGGGCTGGCTACTTCATTAAAGCTTGCCATAGAACAGATGTTTCCCATAGACAAGATATGCCACGAATGTGAAAAGCCTCAACTGTTGAAGATTTTGAATTGGATAAAATGTACTGAAGAACTGTAGAAGTCAGATTTTGTACGTGTGCTCTTTATCATGTAATGGCAACAGTGCATACAGGCTAATCTGAAATGTCTCAATTATGAGGAACTATAAATTCAAGATTATTTCTGCAGAATAAAGACGCTTTTTAAGTTGGCATTAATCACATCCATACAGACACACACATTTTTATGTCTGTCAGTATGCTCTGAATATGACCTTCTAGTTTATATTGTCAGGAAATACGCTGTGGCTAAACAAGAGTCACGAGTGCATAAAGGATTCAGCCTCTTTCCCAAGCTTTTTGGCCATTTAGTCTGCTTATTAAAGAAAACGCTTAACAATCAGATAGCAATGCTGACCATTTACATCTGCAGAATAATGGGAGTATTTTTGGTGACACCTGTCCTAATTGTTGCTCTTTGATTTTCTTTGAAAGCAAGCCAAAACAAATGCTCGTTTTCAGTATCAAACTAACTACTGGCAACAGCTTGCGACATTTCCTTCTGAAAAGATAATGAGTAGATGGAGAAACAGTAATAAAAGATGTAAGCATGTTAACATTTTGAAAGTTTTGGTATTCAGAAGTACACTTCAAATCACTTTTTTCAGTTGAGGCACTAAGCCTGTCTGGCAGCAAAGGAAACCAAATGCCGATATCGACAAAGGAATCAGAAGATATTCCACAAAGTTTTCCTCCTTCCATCTGTCTCCATACCCTGGTTTGGGCTTGGAAAACTCAGTTTGCTGCCACTTATTCATTCAAATCTACCCTAAAATTTTATTTCTGCAGCATCACTTACAGAGACGAAGATGCTAAAGCAAGCAGAAAATAAAAACAAATGATCCCTTCTCCACCAAGATTATAAATTTACTCTTGAATAAATCAACCACAGCCTCCTTCCCTGTTCTGCTAGACTCCATCCTGTCCTCCCCACCCTCCCCACGTGTCATTATCCTCCCTTCTTATATCACAAATTAAAAGCTCTCGTCTGATCTCTTCTGTGAAAAGCAACTGCTGTCATCATGCCAAATCCTTCTGGGGTTATCAGCATTTCTTACAGACACAATAGCTCACCTACACACAACAAATTGCAAGTGCTGGGATTTAGACTGTAAGCCTTCCAAGGACTGAAGAAAGTCTTTGTTTTCAGATATAAGTACAGGCAGATAATTCTTTGCTGCATTTTCCAACCCTCATTCCTCTCTTCATCCTCAAAAGTATATTGCCCCAACCTCTTTGTAGTGGGTACAGTTTTTTTTAAAGTCCAAATTTTACCACTTTGTTTCCCCCTGTCTGGTCCTGCTTTGATAAATTCAAAGCTTTTTAATCTACTATTGATGAGCAATTCCTTTGTAGGAGACAGAAATTTTAAACTACTATATTTGGTATTTCAACTATCGAGTTACAAATTTCTTACTAGTTTGATCAAGACTGTAAGTACAGAAATATCAGTATCAGTCCATTGTCTTTAAAATTACCTATTTGACTTCTGCTTTTGCTAAGATTTCAGCTGGTTTGACACTTAGATTTTACTCTCTGAACAAAGTGATTTGTTACAACTTATTGGTTTGCTCTGGAACCATTTCTTTTAGCACCTTTTTTGCTGACAATGCCTCTTCATCAAACCAGAAAATAGCACGTGCAGAGTTGTTCTTCTACAACAGCTTTGGTGGCAGAGGCTGGTACGGAGAAACCCCAGTGTCCTCGCCAGCATCCGCACAGTCCCTTGCCATGGAACAAACCCTTCCCCAGCCACTGCGGGTGCCTGTTCAGGAGGAGCTCGTTGCCCGAGATGAAGAGACGGATGGGCTGTGTATAATTCCCTTCTGAATAACGTTACAGAGATCAGGATTAAATTAGGTAGTTATGCTAGATAAACCAATGCCTTTCTGATTTGACTTATCTAATTAAAACCGTAGATCAGCACAATGGCTGGGGTATTCCTATTGCTTTGTCTTCAAAAAAATCCTCACAGCACACAATAAGGAAACATTCTGCTTTGTTTGAAGTAAAGGAAAACAAAACTATTTTCTGCAGATGATACCCACATTTCTAAGTCAGGCTTTTGGCTGTTCAGCAGCAACTACACAAAGCATTCAACAAAAGTAGCCCTAACCCAGCAAACAACGCACACATACCCGAACGCAACCAAACACATGGGACCACTAACCCTCTATCCCCCCCCAGCACTGAGCTCTTCTTCTATTTTCATTTGTGCAAAAGTGGTCACTGTGAAATACCAACAACAAAAAAACATTTACTCACAACATGGTTGCAACATCCAGTATAAATGGAAGCTTCACATCCATTGGAAGAATACAATATCTAAACTGCCTTGCCTTTACGCCCTACAAAATTCAGATGCTTATTTATGGAAGCCTGAAAGCTATGTTAACAGAAAAATAATTTATTCCTCACTGCATTTAGTTACCTGGGGTTATCTCCATTAAAGCATAAGAAAAGACTTTATTTTCTGGCATCCAGAAATAACTTGCTTTTCAGAAACAAGATATGAACCAGGAAGAAGTGTTTTTGACACGTTCCCACAACAAAACTTCTCCAGTTAAACCAGTACTATTGAAATGTACTACAAGTACCTCTGCAGAAGTATCTTTCCTTGCTGCATGGAAACTAGTAACTCTACTGAAGAGGAGGTTCCAATACAGTATCATAATGACTCAACAGGGACTTCAGTTGAATTGGACAAAGTCATTTTTTCCAGGCAACAATTATCATCAAGATCACTTTGGTTCAATGTGAAGAAAACACTTCCAAAAACTAGAAATCAAATTCATCTTAACCTGTATTCAGGTGAAGCCTACATGCAAAAACACAGAGCAAGATTCTGCACTGCTTAAGTTTTCATAGTGTCTAAACAAGACCAGGAGAGTCTAACCATCCTTGTTCCTTTAAAGGCATTTTCTTGTGTGGTTTCTAACAGTCTTTATACCAGCTGGTCACAGAAAGGCTTCCTACCACCAACAGTTAAACTGTTATGTCCAGAAACAGTTCAACCAAAATCTGGTAAAAGCAGTGCAACAAATAGTGACAAAGAAAAATATGGTAGAAAAAAACAACTTGCAATGAGAAGGACAGTCAAGCGCTAACCACGCAATTTTTGGTCTTCACTGGGAAAACCTATACACCTGTAAGAGATGGGTATTAGTTCTGATACGTTTATGCACGTTATTTTTTTTTTCCTGAAACACCCCACAGCCTTACAGCTATTATATTGTTCATGTGAGTTCTTTAATTCAACAGAGACATCTACTGCCTAGTCTTTGATACAAGATTGATGTGCAAAGTAACGACCACACACACATTTTCTACAGTCATCTATCCAACAGATATCCACATGTCCCTGTCTGGGCATCTCGGAGGATGAGAACCTCAGCCTGCCCTGCAAGATGCCAATTAAGGAGTAATTCAAGGTTTCCAATTTTGAATATGACAAAAAGTAGGCCTTTTGTGTTGAAAAGATCAGTAATACTCAGGCTTAACAGTCTGAAAGAAGCCATTACTGAAGTCATTGGGTTTTCTTCCTGTCCATGGCAAAGCCTAGAACTGTTGCGTGATACTTTTAGATACTCTCCACTTGTCTTGACTGACACAAAAAATGTTTAAGTACAGAAAAGAAAAAAAGGATGCTTTCCAGAGACAGAAGGTGCCTGTAACCAGTGGTGTCCCTCAGGGGTCAATACTTGGTCCAATTTTGTTCAGTATATTCAGTAATGACCTAGATGAGGGGACAGAGTGTATCCTCAGCAAGTTCGCTGATGATACCAAGCTGGGAGGGGTGGCCGACACTCCAGAGGGCCGTGCTGCCATCCAGCGTGACCTGGACAGGCTGGAGAGCTGGGCAGAGAAGAACCTAATGAGGTTCAACAAAAGCAAGTGTAGGGTCCTGCACCTGGGGAGGAAGAATGCCAAGCACCAGTATAGGTTAGGGGCGGACATGCTGGGAAGCAGCTCTGAGGAGAAGGACCTGGGGGTCCTGGTAGACAGCAAATTATCCATGAGCCAGCAGTGTGCCCTTGTCGCCAAGAAGGCCAATGGCATCCTGGGCTGCATAGGGAAGACTGTGGCCAGTAGGTCGAGGGAGGTCATTCTCCCCCTCTACTCTGCACTGGTGAGGCCACAACTGGAGTACTGTGTCCAGTTTTGGGCTCCCCAGTTCAAGAGGGACAGGGAACTACTGGAGCGAGTCCAGCGTAGGGCACCTAAGATGACTGAGGGACTGGAGCACCTCCCTTATGAGGAAAGGCTGAGAGAGCTGGGACTCTTTAGCCTGGAGAAGAGAAGGTTGAGGGGGGACCTGATTAATGTTTACAAGTATCTAAAGGGTGGGTTTAAGGAGGACGGAGCCAGGCTCTTTTCAATGGTTCCCAGCGACGGGACAAGGGGCAATGGGCACAAGCTAGAACATAGGAAGTTCCGTTCAAATACACGGAAAAACTTCTTTACGGTGAGGGTGACAGAGCACTGGAACAGGCTGCCCAGGGAGGGTGTGGAGTCCCCTTCTCTGGAGATTTTCAAGACTCGCCTGGATGCAGCCCTGAGGGATGTGCTTTAGGCAATCCTGCTCTAGCAGGGGAGTGGGACTAGATGATCTCTAGAGGTCCCTTCCAACTCTGAAGATTCCGTGATTCCGTGCAATGGTCAAGCATGTCATAGCTAATTTTTGCATTACTGATTACTATCACTGCAGCACTCCACACTAAGAATAATGACTGATGTTGAAAGGTAAGACTACAGTCCCATGACACAAGATCACAGCTTTTCACTACAGTGAACATCTTCACAATTGCAGGCATGGCTTTACTGCTCGGGCCTTTCAAGAACTTCAGGGAGGCCCCAGTGATGGCAAAGAGTCGGTATTGTCATCCTGTGGCCCTGAGAAGTAGTTGGGGATGGCAGAAACGAGAAGTTCCAGGGTGGATACAAAGGTGGTGAGATGAGAAAAAGTTGTAACCAGGTCAGTTGTTCTACTGTTCCTTCACCCAACCCTGATAGATACACAGAGTTCCCAGGAGAAAAATCAGCAGCAAGGTGGAATACAGTTTGCAAGGAACAGTACCAGTGGTGCTTCTGGGCTGGAGAACAGGAGAAGGCCCACTCCTCTAATAGCCAAACCTGCTGTTGCCAGGTCTATACCCAATGCAGAAAATCACATCTATCTTTCAGAGAGCTGACAAACTGTTCACATTTCGGCTCCATCACTGACTGCTGTAAGATGAAAAAAAGTGAGAAAGCAATCTGTCAGAATTCCTCAGAAAGGTCCTGAAATTCTGTGAAAATGGAGACTGGACCATATCAATCCCCTCAAGAACCCACCTCAATCTTGAATCGATTTACCAAATATCAGAGGGGGAGAAATATCTTTGAAAACAGAACAGACAAATGCCACCCACCAGAGACATCCTGATCTCCTAAGCAGAAATGAAGGCTTTATGAGCAGTGGTATCCACCACAGGGCACAAGTCTCCAGCAGTGCACACGTCTGCTTAGGGGCTGGTATCACCAAACACCAGATAAAATGGGAAAGTGCTTTCCTGTGGGCATTACCGGGTGCCTCTCTGTCAAGCATCAGAGAGAGACAAGACAACCCCCAGCTCCAGAATAAACCCCTACCGTCACAAATAACTAATCAAGGGGCAGGGAAAATGGAACAAAATGCAGGCAGCTTTCCAAGAGAATGCCTGTCTGCTGACCGGTGAAGCAATGATGAAGTTGCTCAGGTGAAACAGCAGCAAGTGCCATTTTCTCTCCGAAGTTTTACTACTTCTTTTCTTCTGGCCATTTCCAGTGATTGGTTCTTTTTCTAGAAGACATGTAAAACATTTATTAGGTTGTGTATTACAACGCTGAGCTTCTGTCAGGGAGCCAATGCCTAACCTTTGACAAATCCTGGATGCCTGTTAACCCAAGGCCATGTACCAACGCTCCTGGGCGCCAGTGGCTGCTCTTCTTCTGGAGGCTGTATTGAACACCACCACCTACTGCTCCCCTCAGGCTGCTTGACAAGCTGCCTCTTCTTCAGGTTGACACAAGTTCTCTTCTAGTCTTCCAACAGCTTTTCAGTAGAACACAATCTAAGAGAACTTAATTTACTGAGAGGTGTGGACAGCCCACAGCCTTAGAGCAAACAGTTTCTTAGTGGGTGTATAAGGCAGCATCACTGCTTTCCTCTGTCAGTTACTGAAGATCTTATGATTGTTCAATTAGACAGCATGGTCTGTTACCAGAGCTTTGTCATCAAGAGACAGATCCTAGAATCACAGAATCATTTAGACTGGAAAAGACCCTTGGGATCATCGAGTCCAACCATCAACCCCACTCCACAAAGTTCTCCCTTACACCATACCCCCCAACACCACATCTAAACAACCCTTAAACACATTCAGGGATGGTGACTCCACCACCTCCCTGGGCAGCCTATTCCAGTGTCTGACCACTCTTTCTGGGAAGAATTTTTCCCTAATGTCCAGCCTAACCCTCCCCTGCTGCAGCTTGAACCCATTCCCTCTTGTTCTATCAGTAATGACCTGTGAGAAGAGACCAGCACCAACCTCTCTACAATGGCCTTTCAAGTAGTTGTAGAGAGCGATGAGGTCTCCCCTCAGCCTCCTCTTCCTCAAACTAAACAGTCCCAGCTCCTTCAGTCACTCCTCATCAGATTTATTCTCCAGGCCCTTCACCAGCTTCGTTGCCCTCCTCTGCACTCGCTCCAGCACCTCGAGATCTCTCTCATATTGACGTGCCCAGAACTGGACACAATACTCCAGGTGTGGCCTCACCAGTGCTGAGTACAGGGGGACAATCACCTCCCTCCTTCTGCTGGTCACACTATTTCTAATACAAGCCAGGAGGCCATTGGCTCTCTTGGCCACCTGGGCACACTGCTGGCTCATGCTCAGCCGCTTGTCAATTAGAACACCCAGGTCCTTTTCTGCCAGGCAGCTCTCCAGGCACACTGCCCCAAGCCTGTAGCGATGCGTGGGGTTGTTGTGGCCCAAGTGCAGGACCCGGCACTTGGCCTTGTTGAAGCTCATACCGTTAGCGTTGGCCCATCGGTCCAATCTATCCAAGTCTCTCTGTCGAGCCTCCCTCTCCTCATGCAGATCAACACTCCCGCTTAGCTTCGTGTCATCTGCAAACTTGCTGATGATACACTCTATGTCCTTATCAAGGTCATCAATAAAGACGTTAAACAGAAATGGTCCCAACACCGAGCCCTGAGGGACACCACTTGTGACTGGCCGACAGTTGGATTTAACTCCATTGACCACCACTCTTTGGGACCGCCCATCCAGCCAGTGCTTGATCCAGCAGATCGTATGCTCATCCAGGCCACGAGCCGCCAGTTTTTCCATGAGAATTCTGTGGGGAACAGGGTCAAATGCTTTTCGAAAGTCTAGGTAGACGATGCCCACAGCCTTTCCCTCATCCAATAATTGGGTCATCTTGTCATAGAAGGAGATCAGGTTCATCAGGCAGGACCTGCCTTTCCTAAACCCATGCTGACTAGGCCTGATCCCCTGCTTGTCCATTGTATGAGTTGTAATGCCACTCAAGATGATCTGCTCCATGACCTTCCCTGCTACCAAGGTCAGACTGACAGGCCTATAGTTTCCCGGATCCTCCTTTGTGCCTTTCTCGTAGATGGGTGCTACATTTGCTACCCTGCAGTCCATTGGGACCTCCCCAGTTAGCCATGACTTCAGGTAGATCATGGGAAGTGGCTTGGCGAGCACGGCTGCCGACTCTTTCAGCACTCTTGGATGTAACCCACCCGGTCCCATAGACTTGTGCGCATCCAAGCGGCGTAGCAGGTCACTGATCACTTCCTCTTTAATTGTGATGACGTCGTGCAGCTTCCCCTCCCTGTCTCCCAGCTCACGAGGCTGGTGCCCAGGGAACAGCTCGTTCCACTGCTAAAGACTGAGGCAAAGTAGGCGTTGAGCACCTCAGCCTTTTCCTCATCCTTTGTGACTGTGCTTCCCTCTGCATCCAATAAGGGAGGGAGATTTTCCCTAATCCTCCCTTTGTTGTTAATGAATTTATAGAAACATTTTTTGTTATCCTTAACAGCTGTAGCTAGGTTGAGCTCTAGCTGCGCTTTGGTCTCCTAATTTTCTCCCTGCATAGCTTCACTATATCCTTCTAGTCTTCATGAGAGACCTGCCCCCTCTTCCAGAGGTCATAGACTCTCCTGTTGTTCTGGAGGTCCAGCCAAAGGTCCCTATTTAGCCAGGCTGGTCTCCTTCCCCGCCTACTTGTTTTTCGGCACACAAGGACAGCCTCCTCCTGTGCCTTTAAGACTTCTCTCTTGAAGTATGTCCAGCCTTCCTGGGTTCCTATATCCTTCAGGGCAGCCTCCCAAGGGATTTTGTCCAGCAGTCTTCTGAACAGGTCAAAGTTTGCCCCCCGGAAGTCTAAGGTGGCAGTTTTACTAACCCCTCTCCTTGTTTCTCCAACCCCTCTCCTTGTTTCTCCTTGTTTCCTCTCCAGATGAGGAAAACTGAGTTTTTAGCTGGTTTAGCCCTTGCATTTTTTATGGAGGCAGATCATAGTTCAAGAATTGACTCTTCAGAAAGATGTTTCCCTTACCAACTCATGAAGAGACATAGCTCTTATTAATAATGTGTAAATATAGTCTATTCTTACAATGATGCCCAAGGAGACTCAAAATTTTGAAAGTGCTGGAAACTATGCCTAAATGACTCCAGTAACAACGAAGCATATATGAACCATTATCATATTTATCAACTCTTGGTTTAAGAAACTCATCCTAAAATGGGGATAACAAAAATAGCTGATTGTCACCTTTCAGGAGGCAACTGCTCACCTTCTCTCATGAATTTATACTCTGAACAAATTTTTGGTCTCTTCCTTAATGCAAATAGTGCCATCATCACAAAAATCACCATGCACAACTGTTGGAAGATTAATTTGTTCTAGCATCTTTGAGTAAAATAAGAGTATCAGCACAGTAATCTGTGAGTGCCCACAAAGCGCTAAATGTGAGATGGATAGGGATGGATGATACCAGAAAATTAAGCTGAAAATTCATTACTGTCAGCACCACTGGAATAAACATTCCCATCAATTCAAGTGTTGTGACAAAGCCATAATGTAGTACCAACAGGCCAGTTCTGCTAAAGTGGATTCAAACAAGTGACACGACCCCCCCAAGGCATCCTGACCACTCAGCCTAGGAGAACCAGTATGAGCACTGGTGGCAGGTGAACATGTCCTTCCTTTGTCTGTTGTTCACACCAGCTACACTTTCCCCACCTTTGTGAAGCACATAAATATTGTGAGATCCTTCACCCTTGCTGGAAGAAGGTGTGAACGTTACAGGGCCCCACCTCACGGCTGCACTAGCGCAGTCCCTGCCCGGCCACCGCCAGCACCAGGGGAGCAGGGGATAACACCCGTTGAAGGGCCCAGGAGAAACTGAAATGACAGACACCTCTTCTCCGCACTGCAAACGCCTGCCATAAATTCCATCGGGCTACTGACCAGTAGCCTCTGCTGAAGCCTTTTATCCCAGGCCTGAGCTGCAGGCAGGACCTGCTGTCCCAGCACAGGCACACTGATGACCCATCGCATAGAGGAAACCGACATCTGGTCTTTCTGTCACTTAGCCGCACAGTGAGTCCCACAACAGGTGACGTAATGCCAGTTCCACAAGGTAAAATAGAAAATAAAGAAATAAGCAAATCAACTGACTGTTAACTACTGATTTTTAAGGACAAATGAGGTAAAGGACTTGGCGAAATGAAGTGCCCTGTCTCAAACAGCAGTTGGAAGAGGAACTGGTCTACCCTGGGAGTTACTCCTTCTCCTCAAGCATCAACGTTGGATGTGGTAGCTCCGGGTTTGCCTCATTCTTCACTGCTGACTAGGAAGTTCTTCAATCCAAGTGGACTGGCACAAGCCCAGACATGGTAGTGTAAGGAGAAGAATTGATTTTCTTCCACAAGCAGACAGCTTGCTAGAAATCCCATGGATATTCCCAGATAATTAGAGCTATCTCAAATGAAAGCAGGCTCCCAGAGAAGGTGCTTCCCTTGCACTGTTACTGATAAACTGCACTTGCCCTCGAGATGCACGCCTCGGTGGTTTCTTCACTGGGTTAATCCCTTCAAGGAGGACTGTTAAACAGAAGGGAACTACTTTGAAATTCAAGGCAACTTGGTCAAACCTGCTGAAATCTGTTGCTGCATCCTTCTCCCTCATCTCATTCCCTACCCTGCCCCCTTCCCCCATTTTTATTTTAGGGGGAAACTGAGCGAAAATTGCTTGTAAGGAAAACATAGAGTTGCAAAGGAGAAAGGTCTACTCTTAGTTCTGGATGTGATATTAGAAAGGAGGATACCACTCTCCGTTAATTACCAAATAAAAAATAGTATACAAAATACTTCAAGAGCAAATTTTATTATCAGATTATTCATCTTACTTGTGAAAAAAGTTACCAACAGGCTACCTTACCCCACGGGAATGTGAAGATCATTACTGGCCTCAGTCTTTAGTTCCAGAATTTCCCACAACTGTTTACAAAATGATCATCTCTAACTGAAAGGTAGTTTAAAAAAATACACTAAATGTGTAAAGGGCCTTGATAAATTAATTAGAGAGTAACACTTTTAAATCTATTTTGCATGTAAAATAAAACCCTAGAAAAAGTTAATTAAAGGGAGTTTTTCATGAGCCCTCCCCCTTTTTCAACAGCTGATTTTCAGTTTTAGGTCACTCAACACTTCTTCCTCTTCTGCTCAGCACAGGTGAGGCCACATCTGGAGCGCTGAGGCTGCCTGGTCCGAGAAAGACGCAGACATATTGCAGCAAATCCAACGGCATGTCACAAAGATGACGAAGGGATTGGAGCATCTGTTGTATGAGGAGAGGCTGAGAGAGCTGGGACTGCTCCACCTAGAGAAGAGGAGTTTCCTATCCAAGAGGGAGGTCCTACTCGTGTGTGTAATACCAGCCAGGCTCTTAGAGGTGCCCTGTGACAGAAGAGGCATATTGGATATTTCATTTTAATTGTGAGAAAAAGCTATTTTTCCTGTATGGGGGTGGTCAAATACTGGAACGAGTTGCCCAGAGGGTGCCCCTGAAGATACTCAAAACCTTCTCTGACGTGGTCCTGGGCAACCTGCTTGAGATGACCCTGCTCTGTGCAAGAGGTTCAACTGGGCTATCTCCAGAGGTCCCAGAAAACCTTGGCTGTTCTGTGACTCTCTATTACTTTGAAATATCATAATAAATAAAGCATACGCTGACATCAGCTACCCTTCCTCAAAGCGTTGCTTTGCCTTCCACTTCTGGCTGCCCTGGTACGGCAGTGCTGCAGTTGGCATTCAGAGCTACCACCCTCTCCACCCCTTATGCGCACAGCATGGCCAAGACACACATCAACCCTGAACATGTCAAAACAAGCCTATACATATATCTATGCCTTGCATTTACGCTGCAATGTTCACATATGTTGCAACTTAAACCCTTCCCCTGCACATTCCAGTCTTTTTCTGTAAAGAAACCCATTACTTTCAAAGGTACACCAAGACATACTGTGTATGACCAGATAAACATGAGGTTGCTTCCTGCATGCACCCGAGAGTGCATTTACCTGCACTCTCAAAAATCCTGAGAGTATAATCTTTTTCAGAAATGAAAAATAAATTGCTTCTTTAAGCAGAATAAATGAAAATCATCATGAAGCAAATTAGATATGAGTTTCGTCTGTGAAGAATTGTTCTGTTCCCAGGACAAGCAAAAAGAACGAGCACCCCTGTGCAATTCTGGTTTTAAGAAGATTATTGGAAGTCACATTGGCTGTCTGAGTACATTTGTGCAAGTACACAGGCACTTGCACTCACGAACACGTGATTTATGCACAAAGTAAATGGGGAAATAAAAGCAATCTGTTAAGTGGACGAAAATAACACTGAAAATACAAAAGTCACATACTTTTTTCTGTCTTGAATAAACCTTAAATTCCTAAAGCTATTGAACTGTGAAGCATTAAAATCGTGTCTGCATTTCCCTTTTCTACTTTTTCCAAAGACTAAGTTTCAGGCAGATGCAGCACGATCCTAATTTCTGACAGCTAGCATTTCTGCCATCTCTGGAGAAACTTGCAATATCACGCACAAAAATCCTCTCACTTGCCTGAAGAGTGCAGAATTACACTGCAAGTTCTGTCAAACATGGCACATGAAGGATAACTCAAATGGGAACCAGAGACAGGTGTCACATCCATATCAAAGATGATCTGTGAACAATTAGCTCTCTCCATTTCAAAATGAGATAAATACCTGAAGCCAACATACATGCCATATGCATCATTCTCTTTAAAAAAAGTCATCTTCAGTCATTGTATTTAAAAATACGCTGTCCACATTTTCACAACAGAAAACCATATTAAAATATTCTTAATTTTCCACATTATTAATCATAATCAATTAGATACATAAATATACACACACTGTACATAACCTAGGTTATTCAGAAGGAGCTTTATATTTCAATTACACGACAAAGTTATATTTCAAATTTTGGGAAATATAACTAGCACAACATGGCATTTGACTTATTTTTAATTAACTTTAAAGCAAATACAGCGTTAGTGTTGCTATCAGTAAAACAACACTAAACTGCTTCTAAGAGGAACTTCCTTAGTGCTTGCTGTACTCAAGAGTTCAGAAGAGCAATGTTACAAGCATAACACTGGTCTGTAAAACACAAACAGCAAAAAACATTTTAAAAATAAGATTCCAATTTTACAGTGAAAGCTAGATTTCTTCAACCTTGTGCTGCCTAGACATTTAGATATGTTCAATTGCCAGTAAGGAACGACAGTGTGCTACAGCCACAAAACCCATCAAAATACACAAACTACTCAGCAGAAGACAGGTATCCGAGAGCAATTGAAAAGGAAGAGGGACGGTGCTCCAACTACCAGACCCATCAGTAACTAAATAAACAGATTCTTCCATTAACATGGAGAATTCAGGAAAAGAATGACAACTGTGAGATTTCAGAAAATCTCCCGTATTATAAACTACTGCAGACATCAGTCTGTGATGCTGAGTGATGCTTCTCTCCGTGTCATTTCGTACGCTCTAATCTGAAGGAGCAGCTTTCCTCGTTCTGTATTACCCACTTAGGGCACGCAGTTTCCACCAAAAGCAAACATTTAATTATTTTCAAAACAGAGTTTTAAATTACCTCCGTTTTAAAGCAGGATGCATACTATATCAGCGCACATTAGACCTTATAAAAAAAGCTAAATTCCTACCTTACACAGTCCAAACTGAGAAGTTCCTCCAGCTTTCACCTGTCTGAAAAGCCAGGAGCGAGTTACAGGAGTGAGTCAAGCACCTTTTCCTTCAGGGGGATACCTGCGGACGGGAGGCGGGCTGCGGGCTGGCAGCTGCTCGGGGACGCGGCTCACCTCCAGCTGGCAGCAACAGCCCTGAGCACACGCCGTGCGCCCGCCGCTGCCAACTGCAGCCGCTCAGAACGAGAGTCAGATCAGTCCCGATACGTGAATATGTTTCAACACAGAGGAAATGACTCAACTATCTTCACATCTTTAAACACTGAAAGCTGCTTCCTCCCCCCCTTCCCCCACTGCAGATGAGGGTGTAATAAGAAGGGTTCTCCCGCTTGTTTATTAACTATGGGTGTGAAACAAATACTAAAGCTCAACTGGTGAACTGTAAATTACAGATCATCCTTACGCTTTTTCTTCAAATAACGTCTCGAGTGGAGAAATACTAAACTTAAGTGTTTGTTTTAACAAGTGCATATGTAAGTATTCCATGAAAATAAAAGAGAACACATCCTTTCTATCCTAAAATATTAATTCTGAAGATACTTTGAGATTTTAAAGCAGTATGCAGATACCACCTGATATTCACCTCATAAAATTTCAAAAAAATTCCTTCTTGGCCATCACAGAAATATCAGAAACTGAAAAAGAAGGAGCTGAGATAAGAAGGAAACGATAAAAATGTAGATTTTATCCAACTGAATTTCAGTATGCATTCAGGTATAACCGAATAAGTATTTCACAACTGGATATGCATTGTTATTTGTTTGGCATTAGAGCCTGCCCAGTCTTACATACCTGTAGTGTGACACTTAAACTATTTCCTTAATCTCTACCCATTGAAGAAAATCTTGGTTTAATTTAGCTTGAATCTCGAGAGAGAAGTGGCTCTCCTTAAAATCTCTGTGTCTTGCAAATTTTGTAGTCCTTTCTGTTCCTTTAACATCCCTCTGTGTCAGGCTGCTTCTGATCTATGGGTTCTCAGTTTTCTGGGGTTTGGTTTCTCTGCAGTAAATATAATATTCCACAAGTGATGAGAAACGAGAACCACTTGGAAACACGGATTCTCTCTTCCTAGACCTCTCCATTCCACAGAGACACCCCTGGATGCTTGGGACCCCTCTCAGGTTGGTGCAGTTCACCCAGGAATATGCAAGTCTAGATGTAAATCCAGTGGTGTGATTCTGAAACACTTGTTTTAAACCTTATGGATAATCAGAAAGCACACAGCAGACTGCAGCCAAACCACTTTCCTCAGGATTCATATTTAAAACATTGAAATACCTCATTTATTATGTATCATTAATGGCTGTAATGAAGCATCATTAAGAGTTCCAGATTCTTCCCTCAGTGCCACCTTGCTACAAAGCAGAAGAGTTTGGCGGAATTAGTTATCTCGCATCACGTAGTAGCCAACTCGCGCACTAGACTTGGTCAGTGTTCCACCTTTTTCTTTATTTTAGATTAGTTTATCACTTCAAAATGCTTTTGGCATTCACTTCAGGATAGAAAAATAAAAATCACCCCTAAAGAAAAAAGATCACATGTCAGAATCACTCACCTAAGGAAGGAGCCTGTGACTACAGGTTCTGATAGACCTGGATGAGATGTGATACACTGAAATAATAGAAATCATAGGAAATGGGTGCAGAAGAAACCTCCAGATGTCATCACTCCCATAGCATGAAGAAAGACCACATATGTGACATATATATGACACACATGTGGCCACTACCAACATCTCCATGCCAACAGGTGAAGACAACGTACATTTTGGCAGACCTCACTATGAGCACCCAGAAGTACCTTAGGGGAATAAATTAATAAGGAGTAAAGCATCTCCTTCCTCTACTACAAGATATATTTTCCCCAAACCAGCAAAGTTTTATTTAAAAAAAATGACACGGACTGATGATTTTGTTATGAAGATAGGGATCTGTGTAGCTTCTGTGGCTTCAGGTGCAGGCACCTGCCCTTGCCTGTATCATTTAATCCCTCTATGCCTCATTTTCGACCACTGGAAGCAGGGTAATAATTCTCCCCGACTTTGCAGATGAACTGCAGAGCACTGGGATATTGCTGTGAGAGGGTCCACGAAAAGAATAGTAACATTTGTTACGTCCCTGATTGCAGCTCCAGAGAACAATGAATTCATTTTTAAGTAGTACATATGTTGCTGTCCTTATTTAATGGCAATTTCCAAAGAACTTCACGTATTTTCCATAGAGGGAAAGCAAGCAACGGAGGACAAAACACTACAGAAAGAAGAAATTGTAAGGTGTACGTTTTTTTAAGCAATGTCATCTATCACTGCTGTCTGCCTTCAAAGGCAATAAACCCCATCTGCTCCAAACTAATAAATACCAAAAGACAGGTTCTTTCATATGGTCAAAACCCATCTGGGAAGAGCTCTTTGCAGAAGTGGCTTGAAAGATGGTAAAACAGCCATCACTTTTCATGATGATAAAAGAAAGCACTTTGCTTCTCAAGACAACAACATGATGAGACAGGGATGCTGCTGACAGGGACCCACCCCAACCAGTCCCTTAGACTTGTGGATACAACAGGGAGACGTAGATCACTAAATTTCCCACCAGGCGCACTCTTGGGAAGGTAACCTCTTCTTGAGCGATGCCTCCTGAGCTCCCCCTCATCCCGCCAGTCCCAACAGCCACTCTACCACATCCCCATGCTGAGGACTTCCCCCAAAGCCACGGATGACTTCTCTTCCGTGACAGCAAAGGGGCAAAGGACATGAGCATGGACCGAGAAGTGCCATCCAGAGTGGTCAAGGGGGTGCTTGGATGAAAAGTGGTGATACTGAGCACCCCACATGACAGCACACATGCAGTGCTGTGCATCTCCCACAACACTGGCAGGAAGTCTTTTTGTGGTCTTCTTTTTTTCGTTTTCAGAAGGTGCCTCTCTCCTTTGTTTCTAAAGGCACATGAATTGTTACTAACAACTGTTTTGCAAATTTGGTTTCTGAAGCCTTGTTACAATGGACGAGAAATCAGTCATTTGGAAGGTAAAACAGGTCTCGTCTCAGCTCTCTGCTGTGAGAAATTAAACAGCAGACAATGGACCTGCGATGCTGAGTAAAGTGTCTTTAAAATGTGCATTTTCTGCTGGAGCTCAAATGCCAATAAACACACTATAAAAGCTCTTTCTACAGAATCCATGCACATTTCAGTTAGATGACTTCACTTTTGAAGCAACTGTCTGAAAAGATTCTTTACTCATATTCAGAAATAATAAACTGTTGATTAACTACACTCCAGTATAGTAATTTGAGAAACGCATTGTACATTGACCTGAAAGAGTGGAACAACTAGCTTCCGCTGTTCCACTTAGACAACAACGGTGTTATTTTTCTTAAGAAAACTTTACAGCTTCGTGAGCAGCATCCAGTTTCCCAGAGTTTCCTGCACCAATCAAAAAGAAAACACTACCTACAAGAGTTTTGTAACATTGTTCCCCGATTTAGCATTCTAAATTAATACAGAATTAATGAGATGGCTCCTGTTGGTATTGGTACAATAAGGGGAAAATAATTTTCATTTCATGAAAAGACAGTAATTGTAACCCTGCAACAACATCTGACTAGAAGGATACAAGTATATTGCATTCAATATTAAACTGACAAATACCGTATTTCTTTCAACTCAAGAACTTTGCTTAATGCGACAGCATTTTTTTCTTAATTTCAGAGGAGGACTTTCACTGCTGGTGGACACCTAATCTTCTAATGACAGGCACGTTTAGCAGCACTTGGGTCGCTCTGTGTGCAGCAGAAGGATGTCTGGGGCTGCGCAGACGGGGAGGACGATGCCAAGCCAGTGCTCCCTCCACCATTCACACTGTGGGGCCTTCACCGAGAGACACGACAGCAACCGCAACCATAACAGCAACAGTTAAATAGTGGTACCAAAACTATGACGCAGCTAGTATGAATAATTTATGTGAGTTAAAACTACTAACAACAATTTCCCTATACCTTGACCAATGCCTCCGAGTGTTCTCCTTTGTCTAGTGACAGCATCCTTCATCTGAATTTCTTATTAATTACATCTGCCCACATGAATTATTTCTGCAGATGGAATCAAATACACTTACTGAGTTCCCTAAGAAAATGTGAAAAAGCCCTAAAAAATAAATAATTATTTTACTGAGTATGTACGCCTTTACGGGCTTCTGGCTCTACCCCTGCAGACCACTAAGCAATTGGTTGCTGCCAGCTGGAAAGAAAACTCAAACCAGCTGCTCCTTGTGGGCTTGGGAATGAGAATTCCAGTCCTGCCCACCCTGAGCACACCTCTCCAGAAAGCAGCCATGAGAGCGCATCTTCCTCCTGAGACGACCGGGCTTCTCATGCCCATCTGCCTGATATACAAATGACAGGTGATGAGGAGGAAGAGGCCCTTCAATACAAATCAGGGCAAAAACTTCAAACAGAAGGACCACAGCTGTCCTTCCACGAAGTTCACAAGAAACCCTGTAGAGGGGATTTCTGTAGACACAGCGAACGGCGAGTCTGGAACAAAAGATCATCCATGAATTTCCCATGGAAGACAGTATCTACCAAACAGTCTGCCAGAACGCAGTTATCTGCCACCAGTTCCATCGCTCGCACTTTCACGCTACTAGACAACAGAGAGTAAAAACGTTTGTTCACAAAAGAATTGCCTGACGTGGGGATATGGGAGAGGCTGTTAAATGAAGACTTAAAAGAGGAAAACACAAATACACAATGTTTAGACCAACAAGAGTTCCAGAAGGCCTGGAACAGCTGCTGCAAACAGGCACTGATGGTGGGGCCCGGTCCTGTGCCACCACATCAGGCAGAGAGCGTGGTTTCACTGAACTTTTGCAGCAAGCCTGCTCACCTGGGAAGAGCCAGCAGCCTACACCACAGCCTAGCTCACAATAAATCTTTAAAAATCAGAAAGATTATATGGTAAGATGCTTGTATAGAGAAGTGTGGAAGAATAAAAATTAAAAGCAACCAGAAAACCAGACAGGGGTGTGATTTGTTTTTCCACATTTTACATTACTACTGCAGTTCACACTGGTTATCTGATCCTCTGCAATGTATAAATACCTAAAGGTCTGGGGAATTCCACAGGCAGTGCGGCTCACCTACTGCTGGCACCTAGTGGCACCCACTTGTGCTTTGCTCATCTGAAGAAGCCTATTTGCTTGCCAGATAGACCAAAGCTGGTAAGTTCTAAAGGAGGTCACCAAAACCAAGGTGGCATCCTGCCACGATGAGATGACTGGCTTACTGGGTGCAGGGAGGGCAGCAGGTGGTGTTCATCTCCACATTAACAAAGCTTTTGGCACCATCTCCCATAATTTCCTCACTGACAAGCTGACAAAGCATGGCATGCCTACGTGGACAGAAAGGTAGGCTGAAGAGTGGCTACACCACCAGGCTGAGAGTGGTGCAACCAGCGGTATAAGGTCCAGCTGCAGGCTAGTCACCAGCAGCGTGCCCCGAGGAGCAATACTGGGGCCAATATGCTTAGTATATTCTTTAGTCACCTGGAAGACAGGGCAGAGCCTGCCCCTCATCATTCACAGATGGTGCAAAACTGGGAGAAGTGTCCAACACACCAGTCACGCTGCCATCCAGAGGGACCTCGACAGGCTGGAGAAATGGGGAAGTGCCAAGTCCTGCCCCCAGAGAGGAACCATATGCCAGTAAACACTGGGGCCCTGGAGTACTGTGTCCACCTCTGGAGTCTGTAGCACAAGAAGGACACGGACCTGTTGGAGTGGGCCCAGAGGAGGGCCACGAAGACGATCCAAGGGCTGGAGCCCCTCTGCTGTGAGGACAGGCTGAAAGAGTTGGGGTTGTTCAGCCTGGAGAAGAGAAGGCTCCGGGGAGACCTTCTAGCAGCCTTCCAGTCCCTGAAGGGGGCCTACAGGAAAGCCGGGGAGGGGCTGTTGGCAAGGGCATGTAGCCATAGGACGAGGGGCAATGGTTTAAACTTGAGCAGGGCAGGTTTAGATCAGACATTAGGAAGAAGTTCTTCACGCTGAGGGTGGTGAGACACTGGCCCAGGTTGCCCAGAGAGGTGGTGGAGGCCCCATCCCTGGAGACATTCAAGGCCAGGCTGGATGAGGCTCTGAGCAACCTGATCTAGTTGAAGATGTCCCTGCTGACTGCAGGGTTTTGGACTACATGACCATTAGAGGTCCCTTCCAACCCAACACATTCTATGATTCAATCATCTGGAAAGCAGATCTGCAGAGAAGGTCCCAGTGGACACCAAACTGATCGTGAGACAGCAACCTGTCCTTGCAGTAAAGCAGACCAACAGCTTCCAGGGCTGCACAAGGCAAAGTGTGACCAGCAGGTCACGGGAGGTGATCCTTCCCCTCTGCTCACACTGGTGAGGCCACATTTGTAGTTGTGTGTTATGGGCTGCCCAGTATATTAAAAGCAAACAAACAAACAAGACATGGAATTATTGGAGTGAGTCCAGCAAGGGACCACAAAGATAATGAAGGGATCAGAGAGCCTGAAGAGATATGAGAGAGGCTGGGAGAGCTGGGACTGCTCCACCTGGAGAACAGAAGGCTTGGGAGATCTCTTCCATGGGTATAAACACCAGATGAGGGGAGTACAGAAGATGGAGACAGTCTCTTCTCAGCCGAGCCCAGTGACAGGACAAGGGGCAATATGCACAAACTGAAACACAGAAAACTCCATTTGAACGCAGGGAGAAAAGGTTTTTACTGTGAGGGTGGTCAAACACTGGACCAGGTTGCCCAGAAAGGATGTGGTGTCTCCATCCTTGGAGACACTCAAAACCCAACCAGACACAGTCATGGGCAACCCGCTGTAGGTGACCCAGCTTTGAGCAGGTTGGACAAAATGATCTCAAGAGGTTCCTGCCAACCTCAGCCACCTGATGCTTCTGTGAAAACCTTTGCATTTTATCTGATAATGTAAAAAGAACAGAACTGTTTGGGGACCTGTTGATTAGAATCTCATTTTCCAAGACACTTCAAGCTAATAGTCTTCCTACATTTGCTGATGAAGTAATTACCAATACTAAATTAACTTAAGGAACCATATAATAAAGGTCAATTAAAAAAAAAAAAGGTAACAGTAGGTCCAGGGAAAATGCATATAAGGAGAATAAATAACAGATATCAATCATTATTTTATTACAAGCTACTCAAATATTTGGGTTTATATTCTCTAAACTCTATACAGATGATTTTGCATGTAGATGCGTACAATACTACAAAGAGTATGTACAAAAATGTAACAAACTAGATTACTTAGACAATGGTTTTCCAAGCACTTTAATGATTTAGTGACTGCTTTGATAAAAACGACAGGATAATGCGTTTTCTTGCTCCATAAGGTATTCTGAAATTTCTCATTTCAACTGAACAGACCGTTGTGCACAGAAACGCTCAGCGCTACCATTAACATACACATTGGTCCATCACTCCCCACAACACTCGTATTCGGAGCTCAAAGGCTTGTTCACAAACCACATGCCCCAGCATCTCTGCAAGCCATGAGCCTCTGCTGTGGATGTGCACAATGATTTAAATATTTCCTTTGTTTTAGTTATGATTGTGTTTCTGAAGCAGCTTGTTAACTTTAAAAGGTATAAATTATCAAATGGTACATAGGTTTAGGGACAAGGGCAGGCTTTGGACTTCGCAATGTGATAAAATTATATCTGCTATGGTGTAAAGTTAGCCCTTCACATCCTCTTATAAACAGTTCTAATGCAAAATCTGACCTTGGTTGTTCAATAAAAGAAATTTTGACAAATTGTACTATTGGATTATTTGCTATTTGATTTAGACTGTATTCTGTTTTAGACCTCATTATTAATTATCAGATACTGTGCTTTAAACTTGAGGAGAACTGTTAGTAAGATTTAATAAATCAGAAAGTTTTGTCAACTTGAAATGCCGACTTACATGCCACATTTCTTTTCATTTTTTTTTTAATTTAGCAAAAGGATAGCATCTATGATGATTCCATATTGGTGGAACACTGTCAAAAATAACTTGAAATTGAAATTACCGTGCCCTCTTTTTACTCCTCAGCAATTGTAGATTTCTAAATTTCACTTACCTTATTAATACACATACTCTAACATCTGAAGGGTCATCCGGGGATGATATCTGACTTTTGCCACACTACGATAAACTCAAGCTAAGAAGCAATTGTATGCTTCCATTAATTATAGAAAGGAGAGCAAATAAGTGCAATCAATAGAGAAAGCTATCTCTATAGTAGATTTGTGCTTGGAATCAGATGGAAATGTAATTTCTCTCCTTTCCACCAGACCTAATCTTTTCACAGCTTCACTTGACTTAAAGCGTATGTAGTTTGTGGAGGAGAGAGGGGGGGTAAAGCAACTGCATGTTCCTTCTGAAGAGCAAAATGAAGTTTTGCTTGAGCTAGGAAATACATAATCTATGCCAACATAAGCACATTACGGATAGATGCACTCCGGAAAGAGTCACCATGTCCCAAGTTACCCTAAACCAAAGCTGAAACACCTTATTCTTCATCTCTTACCAGGAAAAGCTAGCAAAAAAGAGAGCACCTCTTCTTTTAAAGCACTGCGGAATCATGCAAATGCAAAATGCATTTTGATGCATTTAAAACTTAGGTCCAAAAAAGGCGATGATAAGAGCTAATGGAGTTGTACTTATTTACTTATCTTTTTAAGTACATATTTACTTATCCTCAATTAGGAATTTAGTTTCACTGCTCATGCATAATGGAAGATAATGTCTATAGTATATATACATAAATTCCTGGAAATATTCCTCCAGGCCTTCTGGATTGTATACACTGAAACCCATTCTAGAGCTGCATTACAAAATCAGTTTTCATTCATCTCTGTGACACAACTGAACACAACTCGAGATGATTTTGGTTACACTACTGCCCTGCTATATAAATCAGACAATCTGCTCAGGTGTGCCTACACACAGTGCAACTCCATGCGGAAACCCCTAGCCAGCCATGAACAACCTGGTTCCAAAATCAGGAGCTCAGAGTTGGGCATAGATGACCAACTCCATGCTAACACATGCCCCTGGGACCTTAAAATGTTATTTTTCTACATCGCCTTTTGATGATCTATGAAGGTCTATAGTGACATGTGAATGGGAGAAGCTAATTCAGGACAATACTTAAGGTTTTTTATTCTCCCATAAACACACTCCTAAGCTTGTTGCCGTCGCCATGCAAAGCAGGTTAATGTATCTTTTCACATCTTCACACAAATGGGCTAAAGCAACTCTTATCAGATGAAATATCTGCCAGTATTTCTGGCAGAATTCACACCCCTGGTTTCTTCCTGCCCTCTGGCTTTGAATACTTAGGACACAACATACTTGATACGTTTCTCGTAACTTGCTTCGGTTAGAGCTCTTCTGTGTATTTCTTTTGCCTACCCTCACATCTTTCAAATCACAAGAATTCTTGGGGGAAGAAATCTATTTTGATA
The DNA here is from genome assembly GCF_963924245.1 of Chroicocephalus ridibundus. NCBI lineage: Eukaryota > Metazoa > Chordata > Aves > Charadriiformes > Laridae > Chroicocephalus > Chroicocephalus ridibundus. The sequence goes on along the minus strand of NC_086316.1, from coordinate 1,491,978 downwards.
GCAACATGACAGGCAAAGCTACCGTAGATCTTAACACTTACTTCACCTATTTTATGGAAATCACAGCTTTCTTCCCCTAGTTCCCGAGCTGCCTAACTTTTTGACAGTGGACCCATAGGTTTTCACTTGGTGGCACAAGCCACTGGATTTTGCCCTGAAAAAGTCAGTTTGTGCTCAGTAAACTAAGGGGAAACCACAGCTAACACGCAACAACACAAACTTAGATTAAATCCTAACTCTTTCCATATTATCTAGTACATACTTTATTTGAAATTTCTGGTTCTGTTCTTGTCACCTGTAAAATACATCTCTCGGATCAGCTGAGTAAAAAGCTGTCCAGAGATCAGACAACAAAGGGCTGTTGAAATGCTTATGCAAAAGGAACTCCTGGTAAAGAATAAACCCTAATGCAAGCACTCATGTAGAATTCATAGATGTCATTATATTTCCCCAAATGAGAGATTAACATCTTAGTAGAAATTCTAGGTCTATAAATACAATCTTAAGTAGCATCCATTTTAAAACTCACAATTTTGAAATGCATCTTTATAGCTCAACTTGAACTTCCAGTATCTGATGCAGGAGGTTAGGGCTCATGTCTGTGTGGAGAACCAGGGGATGCAAAAATTTTAAAACATACACGCACACACTTGCCATTCTGCTACTGATTTCTTCTTCCTAACAGCCAAAGTCTCTGTGAACTAAGTACCCCTTAAGATGACATGGAAAAGAATTTTGTACAAGGTCTTGCATTTTACCTAATCTGAAAAACCATCAAGGATTTTTAAATAAGCACTTACTCACGTAAATCAGAGACTATCCACTTACAGTTACATACTTACGTACTAAGGGAGCTACCAACTTAATAAATGCTAATGGAATTTAAGAAAAAGCTCTATGAAGAACAGAACCGCCTCAGTTTAGATTCGTAGCCCTGGTGCAATGCAACTGCTGAAGACATGAACTTGGTATAGGCAGACCCTTGAGAACTGAGACTGGTTCATACCTCTGTATTTAAACCACTGAAAATGTACAGTGTACCTTCATAGGCACAACGGGCAGTTTCTGCGTTTGTACATGTCTTTCTCTTCCACTGCTTAAAAATACTTAAATACTTTTTAAAACAAATATTCTGGCAGAGGGTACAGTTCAGACGTCAACTGAACATGCATTACGCAGACCTTTGGTTAGAGCAGAATCCCAAATTAAAAGAGAAGGAAGAAGGCTCACAGAGTGGTATGATAGGTTATATACTTCTGCTACAAAAAAGCCATAGAGGAAAAAAAAAAAAAAAAAAGAAAAAAAAAAAAGAGGTCTGTGATGAATTAAAATAGCCTGCAGTCATGCTAAAGGAATTAAAAGCAGGGGTTTTGAGTAGCTTTATAGACTTGTGTAGATCACCTTGTAGAATACATCAAGTCCATCAACTACTCTGCTTATAAACTTAAGACAACTTTTTTTCCGGAACTGATTAAAGAAACACCTCAGACAGCACAAATATCTCATTCACCTAAGATGCCCCTTCGCATCCCGTGACTTTATAACGGGGTTATATGCCCTTTACAATAAAGCAGTCGTCTTCAATACATCAAAGACATGACCACCATGAAAGTGCTCCAGTTAACCTTCTGGACTTTCCTTTTATAACCACCACAGTGAAGAGGATGAAAGCTGGGACACAGCCACTAAACAGAAAGGGACATAAAAACCGTTAGAAGTAATACAAAATTCATAAAGATATTTCCTCCAAATCAATCTAGCACCAGATTTTAACTTTTGTATTAAAGTGCAATTTTGTGTGTAATTTTATGTGCAATTTTGACTAAGGAAGGACATTATAAATAGCACTGTATTGTGTAGTGGTAAGGAAGGAGACAGTTGAGACTCTTCCTCTGGATGTGGTATTTTGTCCCTTTTTCAACGAGCGAGCAGAGATGCCCAGGTCCAGAAGCAGTGCTGGCCTGTGAATTCCAAGGGCACCTCTCTGACATTCGGCTCTTCAGCTGGAGGAGGTGCAGGATGTTCAGTTTCTTGTCAAGAAAATATCAATCATGAGATGTTAATACTAATTAATAGGTTAGTACTAGAACACCTCGCTGTAGCCATCTGTGTTACACAGGGAGCCTAAATGTGCAACTCAGGACTGTGCTTTTTGGTATCAGGCTAAGCACTTCTCAAATTTGCTCTACTAATTGTCAGAAACTTTAAGTGCTTCAGTGACTTTGGAAATCTGTGTGTACTGTTTAGTAGTTGTTACAAAGCTTCAGTATCAGAATGCTTAATCTTCTTTCCATTATCACCTTTCAATTAATTTTTAGATAATTCCTCCTGGACAGTATGAACAGCCTAAGTGCAAAAATATAAAACTAATCCACTGTAAAAATTTATTTTCTGTGGTAAGCCTTGTTCTAGAAGAAGGGAATGGGCATTTTCTTATTCTAGTAGCTTGCATACTTTTTATCTTCAGAGAGTTTCTCTATGATTGTCTATATTGCTTTTTCTTCATTTCCATTATGATTTCTTCCAAACAACCAGAGAGCAGAATTTATCATGAGTTCTGGGGAAAGACTGGACCCAAGAGGTTTCAATAATTGAACAGACTGAGCAAAGCTTTGATTTGCTACAACAGGCATTTCCCAGTCTGGAAACCTGAGCTGAAGAGCAGCTCCTTTTTCGACTCGTGCCAAAATGCATTTGTGACACTTCCCCAGGCTTCTTCCCAAATCTGTGCTGGATTCACAACATCTTTGTAACTACAAATATTCAAGATGGACGGTTAGAGACAGCATTACATCAAATATTTGCTTCGGTGTTTCTCAAAGCACAGCCATTGCATGAACAGCACACGCCGCTCACTGGAACGCTGCAGACCTTCCTGGAGGAGAACAGGGAGTGCAAACTCTCTTCATCTCCTCTTGTGAAGTAAGACACCTCGTAACAGGCTGTATTTTAGAACCACATTTTAATTTATTCTTTGTAAGCAGGAAGGCATACAATTTGTACAAACACTTAAATCTCAGGAAGAAAAAGAAACACAGAGATGGCTTTTTGCTTAAATATGTCCAAAGCTTATCACACTACTAATCATTTACAAAAAGCCTTCTGAACATGTAAGTGCATATATTTGCATCCTTCCTTTAACAGAACTTAAGATTTTATTTGGAAAGAAAACATTCCTACCTCATGCTCAGCTTTCATCTGTCCTCATGCTCTAATTAGGCAATTAATTTAGCAAACAAGACTTAGAACATATCAAAGGGCCGGCACAGGCAGTTTGTTTTGTGGTCATACAGCAAGCTTATATTCACACTTGCAAACGTTAAGATTTTGCTGAAGAAACACACCAAGTATTTTCCACACAAACTTACACAGCAGGATTCTTGCTAAGATGAGCTGTTAGTACTAGGTCAAAATAAAGCTTCCAACAGCACATAGGGATTTCTTTCAGCATCTAGGCTGAATTCAGCCCTCACAGACTAAGGTGTGTCGCAGCTTCATGGGCCCTCCAAATCCTCCTTATCTGCCATCTGCCCTGGAGGGTACCCACTCTCAGTTGCTACCTAGTGCTGTTCTTCTGAAGCTAGACAGAAACACAGACCTTCTCACTTGCCCTGAAAACTTGAACCTACGTCGTGCCCCTGCAGCGCAAACCCAGCTACTCCCCCCCCAATTTGACTTGGCACCGTCAGAACTCAGCTGAGCCTTCAGGCTTTCACAGAGTCATCTGGAAATGGCAGGAGGTGGCTGCGATGGCAGGGGCTGTCTTTCAGAACTTCATCACCCAAGGGGGTCCGAACAGGGGACTCCATCCCATACCGCCCCAAGGACCAGCCGAGGGGACCGCTGGTCCCAACCCCTTTTGCTGAAGCTGTGTGGGGGAGAAAAAGTCACCTACAACGTGTCCCTTCCTCTGTTTTTATCCGTCTCCTGCAGATTTCTTTAAATTTCCACCCCGGGATTACCTTCTGGAAGGCACGTCACTCTGTCAATGAATAACAGAGTCAGGCTTTCTCTCTCGAGCTATTTTTCTCTGCTGACTTTAAGCCTGATCTGTACAGAGCGAGACTGATTCCTTTTAACTTGGCACAACGGGAAAGAGTGAGAATTACGAGTAACACGGTGTGACCAAGGGTAGGTAATTCAAGAATATGACTGAATTAGGTATTTCATAATTGCGTTTGGCATTCTCACAGAAATCACTTGCCCCCACATGAAAGCTGACACTGTTGAGAGATTTGAGAGAACAGCAATTTTTTCAACAAAGAAAATAGAACTGTGTAAGAAACCACAGGGTGCTAGAAACACTTTAAAGTGTGACCTCTTCAGCCAATGCCACTAACGTGTGCTGTGTCTTTAATTAAATAAAGGGAATTCAATAAAAATAGGAATGTGTTTCTTCAATTATTATTTTTACTAGATTTGTCAGTACATAACTCCTATAGCAAACACATACTGCAATTACCAATATTTTGTACAAGCTATGATAACTCACAGTAACAGTCAGTTATTAATGCTCCACTAACGCTAATTAAACCAAACCCAGAGCACTACTACCATTTCTCTATTTCTAGCATTTTTCTATCATTTAAAATTTAAATTAATTTTCCCTACCCTCTTTTTATTCACACAAAAAGATACTTCTGTAAAGAGTTAGTCCAAATATCCAAACACAAAACATATACATACTTCTCCAAATACTACACAAATGTTAAACTTACAATATTTTGAGCAGCCTGAGGTGACGGAGAAGTAATGTAAGGCAACCACAGGCTGGATGCTGCCAGATCGTACTTATCTCCTTGTTTTAACTAGAGCTCATATGGGCCAGTCATGCAAAAGCCACCTTGGTGTGACCAGTAACTGCCAAGATACACAAGAAAAAGCACACGAACAGTCTTCAGCTTCTATCAATTATATCTAGGTAAAACCCCAGTGGCAGTACTTGTAATGTACTCCATTTTAAAAAAATACAAAATAGAACAAAAGGATTTGCCACGTCTGCACATTCTCCTTGCAGTATAAATTTGTTTGGGAAAAAAATCACGGTAATAGTCCAGATATACAGCAGTAAATCACGACTGAAAGGCACAGTTTGAACACTCCCTGCTCAATGCACAAACTGCCACATCTCTCAGAATTTTGTCACTTAAGCTTCACGTCAGAAGGACACCTTACCTAAGAAAAATACTTTACAAAAACTATCAATTTAAAACACCAAAATTAGGCATCTACAATCTGTTTTGTTATTTTCAACCACGAGCAATGGATACAAAACCGATATATAAAAACTATATAAGCGGTACTTCATAGAAGAGAGGCAACAGTTGTCTAAATGCTTCCTAAACAGCACACAATCCTAGGCACCTCTGTACAGCCATTAGTGACAGTGAAGAGAACAATCAAGGAGGACGTATTGTGTCTATATTCCAAATAACACTGAGTATTTTCTTGGATGGGAAGGCTGAGCTTATTCCAAAGTTGTGGTGATAGGCAGGAAAGAGAAGACTGATGGACTCATGACAACAAGTTATCAGATTAGTTATTAGATTAGTTCCAGTCTTTCACCAGGGTAAAATGAAGAGATTAAGAGGTTGAGCAATGGATCCAAATAAATCTAAGAATGTGATGATAGTCCAGCTTTCCTACACATCACAGGACAGTTCGGCACAGACCTGCAGTAAGGCTGAATCTGAGCGATCGCTTTCCATCTAGGAAAAACCCTTCTCATGATTCCACAGTCTGCAAGACACAAACGTTTTCTAAGCAAAACCAGCTTCATGTCTTAGGTCACATTCTGCAGAACAAAACCAGTTCTCCTTCCAAGAGCTGTGCAAGAAAGGAGTTTCATCTATGTTGAATGTATTTTATTATGATCTCTAAGACATTTAAGAACATACATAAAATCACTGAAAAAGCCAAGGAAGGAGAAAAGGCAAACATATGATCGTAACGCACATCACGTAGGAAGGGAGACCAGAATGACCCTGCAATAATCAAGCCCAAGCAGTTCAGAACTTGCCCATGAGTTGTATAATGGCAAACCTCCATGACAGGGCACTTGTTTATAACACTACAAAAGCAAACAACAGTTTTCAAACACTCCTTGGCACAGTCTTTCTGATAGGTTTATGTGACCTCCAGTAAAGTCAGGCACTGCTCAATGAGGTAATGCTTTACTGGGAAGCTTTTTGGTGTCTTTATGTAACCAATTCAGTTTGCCATTAAAGCGTTACCTGATTGAGTGATGTCTGACCTTACAGGAGGGTTTTTGACACTGTCTTCACCATCAGCGATGAATTACATACCAATATAACAATGGATTACCCAGTTCTTAAGCTACAGAATAAAATAATAAGATGCCAGCTATAAGGTACTAATATAGCAATAGCCTTGTGAATGAAACGGGAAGTTTTCTGTTCTAGGGATTCCTGTGCCCATTAGAGAGGAGAAAGCGAGTGAATGGCACTGACTGCAGCAACCCACTGCAGCCTCCGCTATGGCACAAGTCCTGCAGACAATCCTCATCAGGGGCAGCAACGCATCAATAAGGGGGGGGGGGGGGGGGGGGGGGGGGGGGGAAGGAAAAAGAGACACTTCTTCCCTCTCCCTGCCCATTGCCTCCTCAGGCCTCACTGACTCCATGCCTTTGAGTATCAATGCTATTATACTTGGCAGTGCCATGGTGTGTTTTGTCAGCTGCTCCTCCCAGGAGCTGCCTCTCCTGATTCAGGGCTGCTGGGGGCCGCAGCCAGCACCTGAACCGCAGGGTGGACTAAGCGTGGCTGCCCCACTGTGGGCACAATTAGCTGTTGTCAGGTCTGTTCACCTCCTCTCAAAGGTCAAGCTCACTTGGCTTTGACTATCCACAGAGCTGGTCTTCACCCCAGATGTGGCAAGAAGGCTTCGGTATTGTATACATGCGGAACGCACCTTAAGACACTACACCCATGACCACAGAGCACACAGTGACCTCCCTCCATCCATCCATCCATCCATCCATCCATCCAACCAACCAACAGCCTGAACCTGAAGAATACAGCCTGTCCTTCCCATCAGTGTATGTTCAGTAAGTACCTTGTGCACCACATCCGGCATTTCTTACTGCTTATCATCACCTATGGTGTGCCAATTACTTCCTAACAGGTTAATTGCTGTGTTTAAACACAAATCAGTGGCTGTAGGCTATATTTTTGGTAACCATAGCATGAAAACCAAACCGTTCTGACTCATACTTGCTGTCTCAGAAAGAGGAGGGAAGCCTGATTACAGTCTTGCTGGTGATACTGCTTTCTCCTTCTCCACAGCAAGGGAAACAAGAAGGGAATGAGAAGAGCTGCCAAGTCTAAACTTTTTGCAAGGTCTTGTCAGAAATAAAGCACTAATCAACCATATCCAGCAAGCTTCCAAAAGGAGCAAAAAGAAAAAGGGCACTGCCAATCTGTTCACCACTGACTGAACATGCTCTCCGTAAACCCAGAGCCATTGTGTTCGAATTCAAAGTTTTCACAGCACAAATAAGAAGGTTGGCACTGATCCTTTAAGAAATGTCTGACACGATTCTTCATCTTCTGGCATTTCAAGAACTAATAGACAGTTGGGTGATAGCCAACACAGTAGAGTGATAAAAAAAAAACCCAGAATCACAACGGCCTGGTACTTCAAGCAAGCTCATGTCTTCTAGCAAATGAAAGATATAGATCAGAAAAAACTCCACATGCTGCAAACATCTTTTAGTGATTTACCACCGACAACAACATCTTCTCTTTCAGGATGTCCTCTATCTGAAGGAAATGAGTTGTTACCCTGACAATCCATCATTCCTGACTTCTTCCATGGTGACTAACTTTCAGAGTCACCAACCTTTACCAAGGAAAGCTTTCAAAGTCACTTAGATGTTTTACCCAATGCCCAACTCCGCAGCCTCAGCTCTTTTGATTTTTAATTTGCTTCTGTTATACCTTCCACTTTCTTTCACTAATTGGTGCTCCACTTCTAGCCTTTCAGGCTGCCACCTATCAGTCTTACATTTTAGAGCATAAGACTGCATTAAAGGAAAAAAAAGAAATAAAAGTGATGCAATCCATAACATCCATTATCATGTATTTTATACGTATGCAAAGATATATTTGCCTACATAGCTCTCTCTCTATATATATAGCCTATGTGTCCTTTGCACACTTGTCAGCATCTTCAAAATTACAGTACAAATGCAGAATGGTTAAAAAAACTTTTGTAATTTTTTTTTTTAACCTGAAAATCCAGAAATGAGTGCTCTTTCGTACTAGTAAACTGAAATTTCGCACTATACGTAAGAACTTCTAGTACATGTTTCAAAAGTTTGTTCATGAACGGCTATACTTTTTATTGAAGTGATAAGACTTTTATATCCTAAGTGACTAATCAGACAAAGACTGTATATATAATACTCTTTAGAAGTACAGTTTAAGCGATGCATCTGTTCCCAGTGACAATCAACCAATAGGTTTGCATCACTTCCTGACCAAAATAGTTCTCAAAGGCAAACAAGCCTCCCAGAAGCAACCAGAGTTGTCTGTATTAAGGCCACTTAAAGTATGGAAGAGGCAGGGCAAGAAAGGTACTGCCAAAATCCAGATGATTCGCAGGAGTCTATTATACGAAACAGCAGTCAGATTACAGTGGTAACAGACACACTGGTTTCCCAGATGCTACTCAACAAACTGCTTCTGCTGCCTGTTCTTTTGTCTGGAATATAATAAACTATCAATATTAGATTTCAAAGTGAAGCATTTTAGTTCCATCTCGTACCATGCTCACAGCATGCAGTCTCACTTAAAAAAAAAAAAAAGGCAGGTTCGTGTCTCTGTTATTTAATCTATCAGCAAGGATTCAATTTGGAACTCATCTTCAAATGTAAATACTGAAATAGTATCACGCACAGCAAAACAAAAGCACCAAGTATTTCTTTGTAAGAATTACTTACACTAGGAACTTTGCTTTTAGCAGTAATGTTTTCTTAAGGTTTCTCATTTCAAACAAATACATATTTATATGCACACACACACTCATATATATTGTGACACATTTCCAACAAAGCTAATGTATTTCTCCTGCTTTCCTATTATTATATGGTTTCTAACAACACAGGCTTTGGGCCCAAAAGATAAGTATCTGTCTCAATACTACCTGGATTAAAAAATGGTAAATTTTCTAAACAGATAAAGAGATAATTTGGAAAATTAATCACTGTCCCTTAGACTCACAGTAACAGAAGCTTAACATGGATTCGACAGTTTGCCTCACAGATGGAGACAGTACACACAGTAGACAACTTAAAGCATACTGAATTGCTCCACAACTCCATTTTCTATGGATGAAAGCAGATAACACATGAAGAAAGACTCATTTATTCCATAAATGTTGGGGTTATGTGAATACAACCACCTTAGTCCACTGCAGGTACCTGCCACCCCTTCACGCAAATGCCCAGCGCTGCAGAAAGTCAGGCACAAGCAGATGCCGCAGCCTGGGCCTGGAGGAGAGGGTCTGCTCGACTAAATCCCATAGGAAATGAGAAACCATAGCCTAGAAACATTCTGCATGGACTTCATTCTGCAGAGTGCCAAGAAACAATAGTTACCTCAGCAATTAGAAGTGAATATCCCTCATCACTATTATGCATTACTGAAATCTTAAATTATTACACTGACTTCCTCCTAGGGAATAGAAGTCATTACCAAAGCTATCACTGAGACAACTATTTTGCAGTGCTATCCAAGAGTCTCAGATGTCTGGCAAGGAAATATGTCATATATTACAACTATCTAAACTTTTGTGATACTTTTTAGACTTCTGATAAAATGTGCTACAGAGTTTGGAAAATACTGTACAAATTTTTGCTTTTACATTCCTAATGTTTACTTCCAATCCCTCCTTGAAGAAGTATAGTCCTTTTCTCCTACATATTAGGGAATGAGGAATAATTTCTTTGAAAACATACATCTGAACTGAAAAAGGAAGAAATCAGATGTATCAGAGGAGGACTGCCTTCTACCAGGCCTCTAAATCTCATTTCTGAAGTAAAAATGTATCTATAAAAAGCGAAATGAATCACTGAAATGCTACGGCCATATAACTTTTAAATCACCAGAATGTTTTGTCAGTCACCAGACAAATATATTTTGAATCCTGAGGCATAAAAAAGGATGCACAATGGCTGTTAAACATTGTAAGTTGTTACTCAGGGGTCTTTTCTTCATGTGTAGCTAAAATTTGGAGTGAGAAAGCTGAATGTCAAAAGTATGTAATTGCACATCAAGATTTCACAAGATCATTGTATTAAAACAAGTAAGAACATGCAAATAGAACCATATACACCAAAAATTTATGACAGAGATGTTAAAAATCTCTTCTGAGAGAAATCAAAGTGTAAATTTAACTTATGCATACGAATTCCTAAGTGCATATGCACATACACAGGAAATTCACCTGACATTACACTCAGTGAGTGGTACCATACAGTTCTTGACCTTGGCGCCCCACAAATCAACCGCTTTACCATTGCAGTGGATCTGTTAATGTCTTCCATTGAATCTTGCCTAAAACAAAAGATTTTTCAGGAAGCTACATCCCAATGTCTTCCAATTCTATCTCCAAATGGTAGAATCAAACATAATCGGGAGGCTGTATTTCTGTGCTTTGTTAACTTTTCTTCCTTGACAACGTTAATTCACTTATATCTCATTAGTCATTCATGTTAAATCACTTATATCTCTGTCTTACACTCTCAGCTCTATAGTATCACCTCGTAAGCCCCTGTAAGCTTCTGAAGCTTCATCTTCAGTGCACTTAGTTCAGATTATTGTTAAATATCTCAGATTCTGGCTGACAGTCTTCTAGCCAATCTTCTAGCTTTAAGAATGGAGATGAACAGTAACAATCTTCATATTTCTAATCTGCAGCTGCCCAGTTCTTTCCTGCTCTTTTCCTGCTTGCTTTCTATTGATAGGAGCACGTCCTTGAGTTTTAGAGAAATTTCTAGAAGAAATTCTAGAAATTTCTAGAAGAAATTTCTTCAGAAGACTGAAGAAAAAGCACTCTTTTACAGGGCATTCTTGAATCCAACCAGCAGATAATAAAAAGAAATCACTTACAAGGGAGTCACACTGATTTTCTTAATTGCTTTAAATAATCTTTTCTCCTGTATGATACAAGTCCACAAACAGTCCTAAATACAGAAAAAAATAGGCAGAATTTTTCTTTAAATCAGTCCATCTATTTTAGAGGAGTATACAGTGTAGTAAGTGACCAAGCAGTCTCTAACATTCAAAATGTTCCAGGGAACAGAAAAAAAATGGGCTCTGTTTCCAGTAGTTTTCTATAAATTCCATGAATTTTCTCCATCATTTTCCTATATACCTATGATAAGAAATCATGATTAAAATCTCAGTGAAACAAATTATGGGGGTTTCTTGTACCAGGGAGCAAATGCTAACTCATACGTGCCTGTCAGTACCCGCTAGAGAGAATACTCTTCAAACTTGCTAAACAGGAGAAAATCTTCCCATGAAGCAACTCTTAAATCATTACTATGCTTCTCTTTCAACCCACACTGCATTTAATGCAGTTATTTTAAGTCTCTATGAAAAACCATGAGGAGAGATCATCAGAATTCACAATTACTGCTTTGCTTCACCCACACATTGTACCTACACTGTACTTCCTCCACTCAAGTCAACGTCCTGATCTTAAATGTTCCAGCCAAGGCCAAGCATTGAGCTTGTTGGCCAAGACACCTTGAGTGCTCGAGTATTATTTGCAGCTTAAGTATAGTGCCAGTTTAACAAATAACATCAAAACATATACACAGATGACCTAACCTGTCCCACAGTTTCAGTTACTGTGATTTTCTACAAGGAAAAACTGCCTACACGTCAAGTCAAAAAGGTCAATAGAAGACCGCGCCATGCCAAAAGTCCTGCAAGGACATTAATTCTGCTTCACTGAAATGCAAACATGAACATTTAACTATTTCGCTGAAGTCTGTAACAACTTTCAAACACCAGTGACTGCCAAAAGGACCAGCTGCATGCTTTGCCACAGGCCTCTGGCAAGTGGCACCAGCCATTCAACACACTCCTTCACCCTCCAAACGGGAAGTTTCGTTCCGAAGAGAGAAAAGGAATTGTCCCTAGCCACACCAAAAGCCCCTATCACAGCTTCACTGCCTGAGGCCTCTTGTTAAATATAGCGCAAACGCATGCTGTAAATTACGAAATGGTAGTATTATTCATGTTTAACTCTGCAAGTGCTGGCACACTGCTTCCAGCCTGTCACACCTCTGTCTCAGAAGAAGAAAAACTTCACACCGCTTCAATTTTTCTGCCAGGTACCAAACGGGCTGTGAATAACACTGACAGGGGATGCTCCCAAACCCCTCCTGCAGAAATTATTTTCAAATGCTCCAATTCAGTACTGTTCTGACGCACCACAGATGCCCGCAGAAACTCTGAGAAGTCCCCTCCAGTACAAATTACTTGAGCATTTTATGGAAGTGTTTTGGAGCAATCATCTTTAAAGTGTTCAAGTTATTGCCATTCACAATTACATCCGATGAAATTCAAGTACTTTCAGTCTTACAACATTACTAAATCCTCTCAAGTACAGTTTTTCCCTCAACTACCAGTTCTTTTGCAGTCACAGCATTTCTTCTATTATCCAAAACTAATGCACACAGAACTTCATAATCTTTATGATTAATTCTAGACAGCAGAAAAATAAATATTTGATACTTAAAACCCGTATTCCACAACAGCAGACTTTGTAAAAAAACCTGTGCCTGGAAACAGAAAAGTGCATAAATTACCCATGAAATAGCAGGAAGCAAACCAAACACACTGATACAGGCAAATAAGCACTGAATGAAATAAACTAGTAGTGTTTTAAGTCCTAGAGAGCTCTTTGCTTCTAAATTGTACCTTTATAGCTTATCTATTAGAAAGTGCTACACAAAAGCTGTATGGTAATGAGTTTCTTCTGAATTGCTCTCTTTTAGGTACATACTTACTGAATTACAGAAACATATCTAAATGTATCATTATTAAAACTATATTGAACTGCAAGTTATCTCAGAAATTGTCCAAACTTTACAGATGGGACAACTGACGCATACTGCTTCAATAAATGGCCAAAAAGGGCAACTATGTGGATGGGAGATGTCAGAAATAGTTTCTTTGCCTCTGCCTCTTGGTGCACTCAGCACAGGGTAAGGTCACGGTCCCGCAGTAACTTTCCAGTCAAACTTTAACATCTGACACTAGTAAATCCTTACGTCCTTGTTCTCTGGCTCTGGCCTACTCTCTCTGCAATACTCCAGCAGTGCAAAGCAACTGGAAACCCAGCAGCCCTGCCAGGGAAGGATTCCCCCGCGAGCCATAATCCCTGGGTGGCAGAGCACCAGCTGGATCGGCACGGAGACCCGGGGAGGAGAGCGGGGACCCGAGCCCCAACAAAGAGCCGGAGATCAGCTGTACTCCTGACAAAAGCCAGTCCAAAAATACACGCACGAGTTCCTTGGTGCCCACGGTGTCACCACCAGCAGCAGCTAATGCAGCAGCACTCAGCTCCTCACAGCTGAGCAGCTCCGGTCTCCAGGGACGGCCACACTTCTGCTGAAAGCCACAAATTACTCTTTTTATAAGCCAAATTTAAAATAACGTAAGTATCAAGAGGAGGTAATTACTCACTGAAGCATCAAGGCTCAGCTCCTCACATCTCTTAATTAGCTGCCACTAAAAATATAAAATCCTCATGTGAGAATGACACTCAATAGCCCTCAATTCAAGATATTACAGGAGGCTCAATGAAAAAAAAATAAAAATCAGATCACATAACGAAAAGCACTGCTATTGACAACAGCAACATATGTTCTCTAGCACTTAATCTTGGTACTACAAGTAAGAGTGATCCTAAAATTTGAATTAGGGACAATAAATTCATGTGACAAAAAATTAATCAGTGAGATTAAAAACCATTGTGGGAGTCTGAATCAGTCAAGAGCATGAACCAACAACTAGAATATTCATAATTCAAAAATTACAGTAAAGTCACTGCTAAGTTCAGAATGTGATATTATTATTGTATTTTTATGTGGACTAACTTTGTATCTCAGCTAAACTATGCTGAGATTGCAGCTCCATTTAAAACCTTGAAGTGTATGGTCCTTCAATTAATCATTTTACCCTAGTGCAAATTTGGTTGAGCAAGCACTGCAAGACAGAGAGCTTTTTGCCTTTGGAAAGATATGGGTGGCTGAAGAAACTTCAAAAATGAGCAATTAGATTTTAGCTTTTATTTGAACTACTAATGGAAAATGGCAGTGAGTCATTTTCTATAACATTTATTTCTTCCCTGTCTTCACTGCCCATACCTTTCCAGCCAACTTCAACAATTACTGCCTCCAGCTCTGGGGCACCAACAGCAGAAGGACACGGAGCTGTTGGAGTGGGGCCAGAGGAGGCCCCGGAGATGCTGGGAGGGCTGGAGCCCCTCTGCTGTGGGGACAGGCTGAGAGAGCTGGGGGGTTTCAGCCTGGAGAAGAGAAGGCTCCAGGGAGACCTTCCAGCCCCTTCCAGTCCCTCAAGGGGCTCCAGGAAAGCTGGGGAGGGACTCTGGAGCAGGGAGGGGAGCCATGGGACAAGAAGGAGCAGGTTTAAACTGGAAGAGGGGAGATTGAGATGAGATGTGAGGCAGAAATTCTTTGCTGTGAGGGTGGTGAGCCCCTGGCCCAGGTTGCCCAGAGCAGCTGTGGCTGCCCCATCCCTGGAGGGGTTCAAGGCCAGGTTGGCCGGGGCTTGGGGCAACCTGGGCTGGTGGGAGGTGTCCCTGCCCAGGGCCAGGGGTGCCACTGGGTGGGCTTTAAGGTCCTCTCCAACCCAAACCATTTGATGGTTCTATAATTACCAAATCAGCACTTAAACGTAAAAATGTCATAAGTGGCATGCTGTAAGAATAAAAAAAGTTTTTTAAAAGCTGTTTTCTTGTTTTATTTTCCTATTAAGAATTCTGATTACATTAGATGGTAAAACCAGAATTAGTTAAGTATAAAAGGCAGAAAGCATTATTTAAGCAAGAATGTCAGAAAAATCTCTTGTATTCACTGCTGATTATTCCAAAAGTACAAACTGAATTACACTTGTAATGAAAACATGAAGTCTCCATAGCTCATTTATTCTGGATAGAAACCTGTATCATTTCTTCAGAAATAAGCTTACCTTGTAAATTATACTGCTAATCCATCAAATTCATATGGTAGAGTAGGTACGGTTTTATATTCATTAGGGATTCACTTATAAAACTGACAATCTGGCACAGTTTGTACTCAGCATAACAGGACAAGTTAGAATAAAAATTGAATCATACAGAGAGACAAGTTCAAGTCAGTGAAGATAAAGAATACTGACAGCACAGCAATAAAAGGACACTCAATTTTTTCAATATCTGGCTTATAACTCACCAAACTTAGCTATTTCTCTTTCAGCATTGGTGTCTTCAGGGTTATACACTAAAATGAAACTTAAAATATTTCTTCCATAAATATTTGAATGGTGATTGTCACAATCCTGGAGTGCTTGGATTCAAATAGAAATTTCAGCATACCTACAGAGACTCCTTGGGAGCAAAATGCTTGCTTCGAGACTCGCCAAGGCACAGCAAAGTGCAAGAATAAGGCCAAAAGGAATGCTGTTCCATTACAGGCAAAGAAGAGGGCAGAAAACGGAAGCCACTCTGCAAAGTCAGACACATGGATGCATTTGGAAATCACATTGGCAGCCCAGAACTGAACTTCTTTTCCAGCTGAACACCTCCAGATACACACAGAGAACAGATTAATCTGAGGTTTCAAATAGGCAGGGAATTCTGTCCTTTCCCACCAGTAGAGATGAGGCCATGGAGGACTTTGTGCGCTGCTCTTCTCAGGAGAAACTTTTAAAATCTTATTTTGGCTTGAACTGATTTTTGAGCCCCTGTGTGCAGTATTACCTGTCTGTTCAGAAAGTTCACATCGTAAGGTCCTGCATTACCTTTGCGGATTCAGCTACACCTTTCATCTTATGTATTCCTGGATGGTTGTTTTATCTTCTCACCCCCCGCCTTTTTTTTTTAAAGGCTTAGTGCAGGAAGTATAAGTCACCTTTCAAACAGAAAGTGATGTGCAAGGGAATCTAATTCATTTCTCTCTCATTCTCTCAACTCTCTCCAAAACTTGGTATGTTCAGCATTTGTACAAACTCAACACAGATCCACCACCTAGAAAGAGAACATAAAACCAGGAAGTGCAATACTGTGGACAGGAAAACACCACAGCACTATTATATTGTGGAATAATCATACCTAATAAATTACGTGCATCTTCCAATATTCTGTAAATGAGTAATCGCATATGCCTTAAGAAGACATATTTGTTCAGAAAAGTCAGTCTTCTAATCATCAGCTTTCTGCTGTTAACTCAAAAACATCATTTGCTGTATTGGAACATACGATTTATCCTTCCACTGATGTGATACCAAACACTTAAAAATGTGGTGAGCCACTACACAGAAGACACACTCAGGACCATTCATCCAACTGAAACACCAACTAAGGCTTCCTTCAGAAGATCTCTGACTAAGGAAAACTAAATGAAAAAAAAAAAAAAAGTTCTCCCAAACACAGGCACAAAGCAAAACAAAAAAGCGCTCATTTAGAGGACATTTGTATCCACTCCCATCCCCCAGAAGCACGTATCACCTTGTCAATTCCACGCTTCCTTCTTAGTAGTTCAGGAACTGCTCAGAGACAAGAGATTTTTGAGCTGCTCCTAAGAAAAGTAAGTGCCTGAATACGGCTTATTGATCAAGGCCTCGGTCTCAAAGGGACACAAAATACACCAACCCCTGTGGTAGCCACAATCGCTTTTACTCCTCTCCTGGTCAAGCTTTTTGCCAGTTATCTCCTAGCATATTATCCAAACTCCACATGACCTTTTTGCACTTTCCTACTCCCCAAGACAGTCCAGGAGCTTTCTTGTTTTATTTTTCTGGATTCATTTTCCACCAGAAAACAGACACATCCAACCATACGAAACACAATCTCAGCTATAAGAACATTCAAACCTGAATATTAGCTGCTCATCTGATTCTTCTCCCTTCAAATAAAAGCAGGCAATTGCTCTTTACCTCAATTTCCATATGAACTCCCTCAATCCCCTCCATCCTAACTACATACTCTTCATGTCGTCTGGTTCTCATTAAACTAAAAACCTTGCTGAAGATTTTCAAGACTGACCCATAAAGACAGAGGAAAATAAAAAGGAGTCATGCATATTCACTGACCTCAGGAAAGTCTGCTCTCATTTTCAAGTCTTTGCTTCCCATTGTATTTCCAAAGATGCCTTCAAGATGTTCTTCCCTAGGAACACTCAATAGAGTCTACCTCAATAGCAGCCATACAACACAAGTAATTGTCTTATAAACTTTGTGGTTAAAACAGAAATGAAAAGATATCCTTTATTGTGTTAGATCCATTCCTTTCATTAATCGTAGGTGAAAGAGCTCAGAAAAGCCACTGGCTTTCAGTATAGATGCTCTGCCTGGCATTATTCATTACTGTCAACTTCACTTTATCACAGGACACTTAACCTCAAACAGTGCAGTACAAAACATGCACAAATATACACCTAATATAAACATGGGTAACTAAATCAAAACCATCTAAATTCTCAAACTTATCATATTGAGGTCCTGTTTTCGTCATTTATTTCTCATGGGTGAAGAAGGCTGATCCAGCAAACAGGTTAAGCCTTGGATTCAGAGAGTACACAATCAAGCAGATCCTCTGTGTGATACAGTAAAAATAAATATGTTCTCTGAAAGAGTGATTCTGAGTGGTTTAGAAGAACGTTACGGAAGACCATGTGAGCAGCAGTATAATGACTGTGGCAGGAATCCTCACCTCAGCCGTGCACTTCATGTACATCCTCCAGGAGGGAAAACATTAACTCAGTTGCTCCTCCCTGCTCCCAAATCAGCAGGAATGAGGAAAAAGAGACAGAGATGTGGCAGGGCAGTACAGTGGTGAATAAGCAGGACACATGCTTCGTGACCAGACTCACACCGCCACACCTACAATACCTGCCTCGGAGTGCACTTGCGTGTTGAGCTATTTCAGAAAATTTATGGACAAGTCATGATAACTATTTTTAGCAATTTGTAGCAAAATGGAATTTGTAGTAAAATTTGTAGCAAATATAAATAGAAAGGTAAGGAATTTAATTATGAGTAAGATTTTACTGTAAAAAAAGGAGAAGAGTTCCCTGACAGGAAATCTGTTCTAGAATATTTTCTAATAAACCAATCTTGGCGAATAGATGTATTTAAGAAATAGTTCACAATGTATCTTTGAGTGTAGCTTTTAGACAGTTTCTCCAGAATAGATTCCTGTGGAAAAACCTGTAAAAAGCTGCAACTTTTTTTAACTATTTAGAGGCCATAAAAGACATGGGCAGAGTAGCCAAATCCAGGAAGCAACATACGTACTGCTGCTTTGCACTTCTGCCATAACTTGGCACAGGAATGTAAAATTCTCTTAACTATACAGTATCTAAAAGCAACAATATAGTAGTCAGCCTGGAGAAGAGAAGGCTCCAGGGAGACATTCGAGCCCCTTCCAGTCCCTCAAGGAGCTCCAGGAAAGCTGGGGAGGGACTCTGGAGCAGGGAGGGGAGCGATAGCATGAGGGGGAAGGGTTTTCCACTGACAGAGGGGAGATTTAGGTGAGATGTGAGGCAGAAATTCTGTGCTGTGAGGGTGGTGAGCCCCTGGCCCAGGTTGCCCAGAGAAGCTGTGGCTGCCCCATCCCTGGAGGGGTTCAAGGCCAGGTTGGACGGGGCTTGGAGCAACCTGGGCTGGTGGGAGGTGTCCCTGCCCAGGGCAGGGGGTGCCACTGGGTGGGCTTTAAGGTCCTCTCCAACCCAAACCATTCTGTGATTCTATGATTCTATAGCAGAAAAATAGCTTTTGCAGAAATATGTGTATTAATTTTGTTCTGTCCCTTAACACGATCTGTAAAATGATGGAAGAGCTGCTACTGGCAGGAAGAGGCAGCGTCACTGGCCTCAAGCAGCACAAAGTTTTATTGAAAGAGAGGAACAGCTCATGGGACAACTATGGACAACTACATCACTCCATTCTCACTGTTTAATGGTTTAATCCTTTTAAAAGCAGAGAATCTTTCATGGAAGGGTGTGTGCTCTGTTCTAGAAAATGGATGAACATCACGTATTATTTGCCAGGTAGCTATGAATAAATCCTACATAACAATGCTCTCTCCAGCTTTGTACTTCATGATGAGCACATCTGACTGGTGCATCTCACTTGTTCTACTTATTTCTACTTCATTCTACTCTAAATTCAATTCATTTCCTAGCTGACGTGAATGATGACGCTATTAGGAGAAAAGGAATCATAATAATAGATATGGCCAATTCAGATTAATGCAGTTTGACAAAAGCTCGGTGTGAGCCACTCTTTCGACAGCAGCGCAGACCCCACTGGCTGAGCATCACCTCTAGGAACACAACCAAAAGGTTGATCAAATTTTCAGAACTGCCAGAACGCCCCCAAAATACATACAGCGCATGTGCCACTGTACAGTTTTCATATGTGCTGAGCATTTTTGTCAAAATAAATGAATCTCTGCTCCCCCCGCCCAGCCCCCTCAGAATTATTTGATCACTTAGTAACAAGTTGTTGGTTTTGATGCTGAATTCTTTCATGTCTTTCTGAAAACATGATATATCTTAAAAGTGCTAATTTCGTATTCAAGTTTCGGAGGCTCCATATGCCTCCATGTACAACCAAGTAATTCGTCTGCAGCTGTTTAAGCACCAAATTACCAAATTTGTCAGTTGACTAAACACTGAGAGCACTTTATGTCATATACAACTTTCTTGTTTATAGTCTAATATGTTCAGTTACCATCCAGACCAACTTAGGGCCCACATTTATGTTCCACATAAAGTTTATTCACATATTCTCCTCTGATAGCAACAGATTCAATATGCCCCCCCCCCTCCTTTTTTTTTTACCGTGAACATTTTGTCTACGTTTGGTAATTTTCCAAACAGACATACACCATGGTCTGAATACTGCAAACATCACCCCAGGCAAATGAATAATTTTACTTAAAGCAGCACTCTTTTTGGCACTACAAGATGCAGCATCTTGCTGTAATACACAGGAAAATAGAAACACTAGCAAAATTGGACCACAGTCCTCCTCCTAAGCAATTTCAGAGACAACTGAAATCTTTTGGAATATTAAAAAAAAACCAAACACGAATTAGGGAAGACAAGCATATAATGCACTGTCTGAATTGCTATGGGTTTGACTAAAGATAGGTGTAACAACTAAACATATTTATGCCAGAAGAAGTGAGCTATAAGTGAGATGTTATACTGATGACCATAATACTTCAAACTCACATAACAGATAAATTATTAATTTAAACCATAATTTAATCGTCATAATCTAGATTATGCAGAGGAATGCAGAACTCAGAAATACTGAAAAAAAACAGTCTACTTCTAAGGAATTTAGAAGTTTAATGTTACAGAACAGGAGAATAATGCAGGAAAGGCTTCATCAATTACCACAATTCACAAGTAAAAGAGGGCATTTGATGTTTTGCCTGGGAAAACAGAAATAAACGGTTGAGCTGGACAGTATTCAGTAGTCAACCAACTTTGAAGACTACTGGGTCCTTCTGATAAAGACTGCACTGCGCAAATCTGCAAGGACTATGGATCTATGTAACAGTGGTGGAAGCATGATTATCTAAACCAAGCAGATTTCTACAGCTGTCTTTATGAGCTTTCTGGACCTCTTAATTTATTTGGGACATTCTTTGCCCATGGCAAAGCATCTTCTAATAGCTCAGTACTTAACCAGATAAAATGCAACACAACTGAAATGCAAACATTTTCCTCAATTTTCAATCAAAGCAAGGTCTCCTGTTTCAAAGAAATAAAACTTTGAATTGGTAGTAATAACTTTTTTAATTGATGCCATTGAGTGTACTATTAAGATGAATGACATTTAATAAAACTTAATAGTTTAGCATAGCCAAGAACATAAAAAAATTGCATTAGTCATTGTTTAATACTAACATATAAAAAAAAAATAAAATCAGGAAAGTTAGCTGAAGGCATTATGCTAGAAAAAACGAGTAGCAGGTAAATGTGTACTGCTAGGCGTTCCTGTCAAAATTATGGGCCGCCTACAAACACTTGTATGGTATGTTAAAGTCAACCTTCCGAAGGCAAGGAAGGGCCAAAATAAAATGCTCATTGAAATTTATTCTTTCAAATTTACCTCCTGATGAGCATTACCCAATAGGCAATCACTAACTACTTTTTCACCACATCATTTTATTGCCACAGAAATCCTGTGATGAATTAAGGTATCCGTGTTTTATGGATGCAATTTTCCTGGAACAATGAGCCCTGTGGCACTGGTGCAAATCAGAGCCCAGGCACTCCAAGTTCAGCATGTGGAAAAAAAAGTGAAACACCTTCTAGGAACTCTGCAATTATGTAAGACAGTAATATATTCTCCATGTCAGCATCTAACTACTTTAACCTTGTCCATCACTCTCTTCCTGACCTCTTTTTCTCATTTGCTTCCCTATCTCCATTTTTTTAACAGATCAAGGAAAGGATTTGCTGAAAAGCATCAATCATAGCACTCTCAGCTCATTTCAAACTACTTAGTGTATCTTTAGTAAGTGTGGCATGATACCACAAGAAGCAAAAAATAAAAAGCACATGATCTTGTATCTAAAGACAGAACAACTCATTTTTGAATGCTTGACTGAAATTATTAATATGCTTTAGTTTTTTAAATATTATTAAAACTAACTGCACAGTTGCGTAACATGCCATATTTTATCACAGTCATCTTCATGCACAATTACCCACTAACAAAATACTTCTGATATATACATGTAAGTATTTTATTAGAAGTAATTATAAAATGTAACTAAAAACCGCCAACAGATTGACTTATTAAAATTGATACTTCTAATCTAATATGTGGTCATAAATGTTTCATTTTTAACAATTAGGTTTTCATCTTTACAAGTAATACTTGATACATATAGTATATTGCACTCCAATTACCACAGAAAATAGTTAATTAATTAAATCAGACAGTAATGGTGAGATAGCAAGCATGCCAATAACACTGCAGACTCTTATTATTGTACAAAAACGTTTGACAGCCCTTAGAAAATGCTGCAAAACCTGCGCTAGTCACATATAAGCACAGTACTCTATTAGTTTGCTTTCTACAAGTGAGGTCATTCCTGACATAAATCACATTTATTTGATCTGTGTGGCCAGAAAGAGTAAGGAGTCTCCAGCCATGCCCCTCGCCTCAACAGCAAGATGCCAAAAGGGCTACCAGATAGAGAAATGAGCCGGTCAGCCTCACCTCCATCCCTGGAAAGATGATGGAACAGCTCGTTCTGGGTGTCATCTCAAGGCACGTGGAGGAAAGGAAAGCTATCAGAAGTACTCAGCATGGATTCACCAAGGGGAAATCATGTCTGACTAACCTGATAGCCTTCTACGATGGCATGACTAGATGGATAGATGAGGGGAGGGCGGTAGATGTGGTCGACCTTGACTTAAGCAAGGCATTTGACACGGTCTCCCACAGCATCCTCATAGGGAAGCTTAGGAAGTGTGGGTTAGATGAATGGACAGTGGGGTGGATAGAAAACTGGTTGAAAGATAGAGCTCAGAGGGTTGTGATTAGGGGCACAGAGTCTAGTTGGAGACCAGTGACGAGTGGTGTTCCCCAGGGGTCAGTACTGGGTCCAGTCCTGTTCAACATATTCATCAATGACCTGGATGAGGGGATAGAGTGCACCCTCAGCAAGTTTGCTGATGACACCAAGCTGGGTGGGGTGGCTGACACACCGGAAGGCTGTGCCGCCATACAGAGAGACCTGGACAGATTGGAGATCTGGGCAGAGAGAAACCTTATGAAGTTCAACAAGGGCAAGTGTAGGGTGCTGCACCTGGGGAGGAACAACCCCATGCACCAGTACAGGTTGGGTGCTGACCTGCTGGAGAGCAGCTCTGTGGAAAGAGACCTGGGAGTCCTGGTGGACAACAGGATGACCATGAGCCAGCAATGTGCCCTTGTGGCCAAGAAGGTCAATGGCATCCTGGGGTGCATCAAGAAGAGCATGGCCAGCAGGTCAAGGGAGGTCATCCTCCCCCTCTACTCTGCCTTGGTGAGGCCGCACCTGGAGTACTGTGTCCAGTTCTGGGCTCCCCGGTTCAAGAGGGACGGGGAACTGCTGGAAAGGGTGCAGCGGAGGGCTACAAAGATGATTAGGGGACTGGAACACCTCTCTTATGAGGAAAGGCTGAGGGATTTGGGTCTCTTCAGTCTGGAAAAAAGACGTCTGAGGGGTGACCTTATCAACGCTTATAAATACTTAAAGGGTGGGTGTCAGAACGATGGGGCGAGGCTCTTTTCAGTGGTGCCCGGGGACAGGACAAGAGGCAATGGGCACAAACTTGAACATAGGAAGTTCCACCTAAACATGAGGAGGAACTTCTTTACCCTGAGGGTGGCAGAGCACTGGAACAGGCTGCCCAGAGAGGTGGTGGAGTCTCCGTCTCTGGAGACATTCAAAACCCACCTGGACATGTTCCTGTGTAACCTGCTCTAGGTGATCCTGCTCTGGCAGGGGGGTTGGACTAGATGATCTCCAGAGGTCCCTTCCAACCCTATGATTCTATGATTCTATGAAATGATTGTCAATCAACAACAACAGATGAATGTCTGCAGAGAGTACTTTTCCAGAAAGTAATTAATAAAGAAATAAGTTAATAAATAAAGAGTGTCTAACCGACAATATTGCATGATGAAGAAAATCTGTGTAGGGTGCTCAGATTCCCTACTTATGTTGAACACCTGCCATATCTCGGGGTTTTGAGCATATGGATTCTCGTAAACGGCAATTATTCAGCCAGCCTATTGATTTGTGAAAGAACTGCCCCATTCCTGTAGGAAGAAAAGAAACAAAGGGTTATATAGGAGGGAAACTCTGGTGAGAACTTGTAAGTATGACTGCCTTCAAAACTCAT
Source organism: Chroicocephalus ridibundus (assembly GCF_963924245.1). Classification (NCBI taxonomy): domain Eukaryota; kingdom Metazoa; phylum Chordata; class Aves; order Charadriiformes; family Laridae; genus Chroicocephalus; species Chroicocephalus ridibundus. Next base: position 1,467,797 of record NC_086316.1, on the reverse strand, counting down.
TGCTCAACAACGGCCATCACTGCCATACAAAAGCCTCACCATGGGCAACCATCATGCAACTACGCAAAAAACCCAGATGTGTACACCTTTAAAAAAATCCAGCAAAATAAAGCAGGGACAAAGAAATCAACCAACAACACGGATGGATACAAAACAACCTATAAAGTTAAAAGCTGGGTTGTAGCTTTTGGCCATGGCACTGAGGACTGCAGAAGTTAGGAAAAAAAATAATTGCTTGCAGAACATGTTTCCTATTGAAAAAAACTGAATGCATAGAACAGAAACACGCTTGGAAAAGTTCCTGCTCCCACTTTCAGGTAGAGGAAACCAGCATGACAGGCTGGCTGCTGAGCCAGTGATGTGGAGATTGGTGCCCAGTTTCCTGAGCTGCTGTAGACGCCAAGGCATTTACTGATGAAACCCAAGTTTCATCTTAGGTAGACAAGTGTGCTTTTTCCACCTCTGTTCATATATTTATGTTTAAGACAAGTCCCATTCCTGCTTAGGAAATTCCTAAGTTCTATGAAAATCTGTTAAGGACACATGCACACTGGTACCAGAAACAGCCATAGTAACTGGTAACTGCAGAAAACCAGGTATGTCCATAAAATCATCAAGTAGGCTGAAGCAAACCTCAAATAATGTCTGTTTTACTTATTGACTTCTAGTAGTATGCTCACTTGCCCTCCTTTTTTAATCACAGCTGAGGTTTTTTGGGGTAACAATTTCATAGAATCATAGAATCTTCATGGTTGGAAAGGACCTTTGAGATCGAGTCCAACCATACACACACAAAAAAAAACCCAAAACAAAACAAACAAAAAAACTCCACAACAACCTACAATCTCTACCCTTCAGAGCATGCCCTGAAGTGCCAAATCTAGATGTTTCTTAAATACCTCTAGGGATGGTGACTGATTTGATTTCAGTCAAAGGTGAGATGAATGGTAAAACTCAAAGGTGAGATGAATGGTACAGAAGTTACCAGATTTCAGACAGTAAAAAAATTAGTTACTTGTTAAAAGTTACTTTAAATCACCAAAGTCACCAAAAAACCCACTTTCTCTAAAAACACAGATTGTTATACTTTTCATATGCTGAACAAGCTTTCTTTTCCCTTAGCAAACCTCAGCTCCTTATTAGTTCTCCCTAACTTCTGAAAGTCTCTTTCATGGACTGTGCAAATTTTGTAATTTCTGCGTTAAATAAAGTACCAACCAACTCACTGTCAATGAGATTGTTGTAATTCTTTCTTTCTCCCCCTGTATCTTGGACTAGATAAAGAGTAAAACTCCATTCAGTAATTGTTAAGCCCTTACACTGACTGCACAGTGAGAGAACCAAGCAGTGCAGGAAAGCGCACTGCAATTTTCAACACACAGAGCAGATTTCTTGGCTGAACCTAGAACTTCTCTGTTAACCCGGTTTTTGACCTCCCTTAAAATGAACTCTTCTCAGACAATGGTTCTGTATTTCTGATCACACCCTGTCAGCTTTCCTCGTAAGAGCTCTTTAACCAACCTCAGGCAAAACTGCGGCCTCATTGGGCCACCAGAAAAACAGTTTGTTCCTCATTTATATGGTACTTCTGCATCTGAGTGCACACACCTTGCCACCACTGCTCCTGCCCACAGGAATCCACACACATTGGCAGTCTGGGGACAACCGAGTACCAGTGATGCATCACGCTGGATGCCTTCCCCACATGGTGTTAGCAATAAAAGTAAAAAATTTCTTCCAAGTGCTGCAGCTGAATGCCACTCCACACAGGATGGAAGTTTTCTTACACGGTAAATTCCTGTATGCCGACAGAAGAAGAACACCTTCAAATCTGCTCCAAATACTTCTCCTACACATGAAAATCTGGGAAAACAATAACATTCGCTCCATCTTGATTTCCCCTTGAACAATGGATTTTACACCTAATGAAAGAACAGTGTCTGAAAATAAAAAACTTTTGATACGTTTATACACTCTAGCTCATCTACAAAATGTCTTAATTCCTAGGGGACCAGTAAAGCCCACTAGCAAAACTAGTGCTAATATTCTGTGAAAAACACCAAGGTAAAACTAAAAATCTTATGAGTGCTTCATATTATACTAAAAGCAACATTACTGTAATTAAAACACAGCCTCTCCAGTATGTTAAATTAGCTGTTTGGAAGTTCATTATCTAACAATGAAGTGACTAGGACTGATATTTAAGCTAAAACATCATGTTTTAGCTTAAAACAAAATGTTCAGCACCTTTCAATTACAAAGGGCTGCATAGAGGCCAGCACTGCTACCCGAACAAATGCACTCCCTCCAGCCATGGATGCAAACTGCTGTGCTCCGGGCAATGCACACGACAGCCAACCCTCCCCAAGCGCATGGATTATTTTGAGGTGAGGACGAAGTGAGCCAAGAAGCACGCAGAATCACTGCTGCTGAGATGATTACGGCCAGATTTAGACACAGCGAGGCCACAGACCGTCATGGTTTTGGAGCCTCCCATGCACGGGAACAACATCTGGAGGGTCACCTCCATCCTGCAGCTCAGGCTTTGCTCCAAAGAGCCTCCCCAATTTCTCTTGCTCTAATTATTTATTCCCAAAGCCCAGCTGGAAGCACGCTGAGTGTGAGTAGCCTATGCTAATTTTAGGACCTTAAATCCACTAACTACGTACCCTCCAGTATGTTTTGTCTGTCTCCCAAAGACAAATCTTTTTTGTGCTTCAAAGCACAAAAGACAACACATGAACATAAATAGAAGCCACAATCCTTAAAAAGACAAGAAAAACTACTGGAAAGAAGTACTTGAATGAACAGGGAGGAGAATCTGCACATAAGGAGACATTTAAGCACCTCTGACCGAGATTTCACAAAAACTGACAGTGAAGTGGGAATGTCTCACAGTCGATGCTAACGAGGGAGGGTAATTCCTTACCCCTCCTTAAGGATTTAAGCAGCTCATGCTGTGATGCAGAAAGGCACCTGCCATGATCCAGGATCTGAGGCTCCAGAAATTTCCTCAAGGTAGTGCACCTGGACCCCAGCAGGAGGGAAAGGGGCCTCCCTTTCTCCCTGCAGCATCCTCTCAGATAAAGTTATTTGCCTCAGCAGCCAGAGATTCTGACTTAAATGATCTCCGTGTTTGACGAACCTGAACCTCTAATTCCCGTCTCAAAGGGAACTTCAAACCATCAATCCAATAAGCAAGTTAATTAGAAACACCAGATTTACATGTTTGGACCAAGCAGACCAAACACAGAATCATAAAACCATTTAGGTTGAAAAAGACCTCAGCCTTTGCTCTGTTGTAACTTTACAACACTTTCGAGATAAAAATAAGCAATACTATATGTCAGAGAACAATGGCAGCTGAACAACTCAACTGAGCTTTAAAAAAAAAAAAAAAACACAGAACATTTATTTTGTAATAATTTTAACTTAATAACACACTCCCACAAGTATTTAGCACCTCTTACAATAAAACATTTGAGAGCAATAATTCAAAGTGGTGTAAAAATCATACTCTCTAAGAAAATACCATAACCTGAGAAATTACTGTAAAGTTTTGCCTAATGAAATAAAACCAAAGCTCAAAAGCAAATTCTTGACTGTCTCCTCTGTGATGAAGACACACAGCAGATACACTGAAGAATTACCCATCTCATAGCTTTGAATTTCTAGTAATCCCAAAACTAACACATTAAACCCTGAAACATCTTATTTTAGTGGTCCCTAGAAGCCTGCGTGTATTTTTAACATTCATAGGAGAACCTGCTGGTTCTCCTATTCCCAGGACTTCTGTGGAGCACTGCTGTCAGTAATTGCTGCTCCTCTGTCTCTCGGATAATTACATTCTTCCCCCAAAGTGGAGTTTGGAAAGGTGTAATTTCCTGCAACACAAGTTTGTTGCCAAATAGAAAACATACCTTTGAAAGAGTTTTTTTGGTGCTGGGTGATGAAACAACCCCTTTAGAAAGGTTAATTTCTACACTTCAGAACTTAGAAAGGTTACTCTCTAGCATCCCCTGCTCCCCTGCACCTCTTCAACGGTGTATCACCTTTGCTTTCGGTAAACTTCTGACTAGAAAGAAGAGCCTAGAATAACAGCACTGGGAAATTCTAAACAAAAACCTCAAATTTTAGAAATCGTACTCTGGGGGAGTACTAACAGCTTTACGAACTGCATGCCTCAGACAGCTGATGGTACTTTTGTTGTAATTACGCACTCTAATATTTATATTATTAACTGAGTTTGTTTGAAATTCACAAAGCAATACGAGAATCAACCACTCGTTCCCGCATTTTAAGGACAGATGCAGATTAGCTATCATGGGAAGTTTCTAACCAAGCCAGGAGAACACATCAGAGAGCCAAGATATGTGGGAACCAAAGGCGATTTGAGAGGTGTTTGCATTAGGACCCATCAACCATTAGATCCGAAACAGACTCTACATCTAAAGCAGCATGTGTCAGCTGTGCGAAAAGGACCGAGCTAGCAACAGGGAGGAGGCCACTCCAGTCAAAAGGTACACAGGAGCGACTGCGTGCCAGACATACAGACAGAACACAAGTGTGTGCAGAGATATGAGCCCTGTAAAAACACAGGGCTATGTATTTTTCTGTGGTCCAACATTAAGTTCCACTTTACATAAATTTGTAAGAGTGGGATCAGTAGGAGATGGTAGAGTCAACGCAAATATTTGGTAGAGTTACAAATACAGCTCCTAATTTTAATCGACTGAGAACACTTGAATGCTAATGCATAATATTTTAATAGAAATTGGACACATTTTTCACTACCATGTTAATAGAGCTACATTCATATTACATTCCAAATGATTCACCACGAGAGTGGCCCACAGAATCATTAATTTTCCAGCATTCTCAAATTTAAGTCTTCTGATAAGGTGTTGTGAGAGTTGTCCACGACAACGATTCAAGAACTCTGGGAATCACTATTAGCCACTCTCATCTCTGGCTTCTCTGCACTCCCAACAACCGGGACAGGCACAAGCGGAGGACTGTCACCCTGGGTAGCAGACTCTACGAATAGAGGAGGGTACTACGTAACTCGCTAGCTAGCTTGCAGCCACTAATAATGAAACACAAGTGATACTCACACCTAACTAAGCCAAAATATAATGTCTAGAAAAGACTAAAAAGGCAGGACAGCCAAATACACTCTCATGGTTATATCACAATGGACATATCACAGACAAATTGTTTAATATGCTGTCCAAAACATTTGCACTTAACTCTACGTTCATACCTTTCTATTGATGACATGCATACGTAACATCCATGATTTAATGAAAGGGCAGGGAGCATATAGTACCTCTGTTCCCTTTAAAAACATTTCCAGGAATGCAGAAACCCACAAGAATGCTGAAGAACTTTTCATACGAATGATGAAAAAATATCAAAACATCAAACCTGGCAACTGATTATTCCCAAGCACAGAGTAAAACCAAAATTGATCAGATGCCACATGCCAAAATACAGTAAGTGAGAGGTGTCCGTCAGTACTCAACAGAGCTGAACTTAAAACCGCTCAAGTTACTTATTTCTCTACAGAAGGAGAAAAACTGTTCCAAGTCCAATCTCATTCAGGACTTTTTTTTTTTTTTTTCTTTCTCAAGCATTGAATTATATAGGCATTTCAGGGTCTTTGTTTACAAACCCTTCCAAGCCTCTGCTTTCATGTATATAAACCTAGATAACATATTAAAAATGAATGCACTTGCTCTTAGAAGCTAGACTCCCAGTATGCATTGTCTCTGGAAGGAGCTGGAGAGGAAGAAGAGTCTGCCATATGAGTTTGGGGAGTCCTTATCAAATATTCAATCAACCTAATTCCTGGGAGAACGTGAATTTTTAAATATGATTTTAAATGTACAGGAGTGCATTACCCCTCTACTAAAATTTTTATGAACCACTCACTTTGAATATATACATGGTGCATTTGTTTATGAATAGACGATTTCAAAGTGCATTACATATAAACACATTTAAAAGATGATTAAATGTAAGCTTGACACACACACTAAAAGTAATTTAAGAACAGTTACTATAACTGTTTAATGAGTAGCTCTGGACTGGGTTTACTATTTTCCATCCTTTGCTCAAGGGGTATAAATTTAATAAAATGCAAGTTGAAAGGCAAAATAGCTACTGCCTACTAGCTACACAACCACAACAGAGACGTAGAGTACACAGAGAACTGCAACTGAGCATTTAAATAACAGATGAATCTCTGATGCTCAGAATTTGTGAGCATCTACAATTTGTGAGCACAGACCACAATGTCTATGAGGGGCCAAACAATGAAAAAGCTGTAAGATTTGCTCACATTTCAGCACGAAGGACACAATAGAAAACAACAGATCAGTTTTGGAGTTAGAGTGCTTCAAAAAAATTTTAGACAATTAATTGTTTTCAAGTCTGTATGAAATTGCGATGGCATAAACTGAGAGTTGAAATGTGCTGTACTACTGCTGTCTTTTCTTACCCAGCAGAAAGAAAATGTAGGACAGTCAGCTTTTTGTGTCCAGATATTGCAAAAACCTCTGGGGAACAAATCAATGAAAAATTGTGCAGATTGCCTTACCCAGGCAGAAGCAATCATGACGATCCCTTTGAGATACTCCAATATTCGGGATATCAAAAGAACTGTATGACACATGTGGATCAAAGTTTACAGAGAGCAGACCCTCGAGGAGATGGAGTTCCTGGCCACCTCAACAGATTCTAGACTGGTTCCTGCGACAATTAGATCTGCTGGTGAATGAAGCCCCTCCCGAGGGACGCGGAACATCTCCAAAGCCCTTTAGTTTCTAAACATGGGTGGGGGCACACAGAAGGGAGCTGCTCTGAGAAGAGATAACTTTAAAGGAATTACGTTATCCATAATAAACTCATTTGTGCTGATGAATTCCTAATAACCTAACAAAAGCATCACTTCTGCAAGCCAGAAGAAATCCCAATGCTCACAAAAATGCCAGGCCTAAACGGGACACCGTAAAGACAACAGCCCACACCTTTAAAGACCGAAGATTGAGCTTTCTGGCATATCTTTATTTTGCTTTTACCTGTTCCTATTATTAACTGTTTGTCTTCCAACAAGTACCTAATCTTATCTGAATGTTTTCCTGGCCAAGCAACTATCAACTGCATATCCCCCAAAATGCATCCAGCTACTAGCCATAAACTGGGCACAAATTTATGTAGTCAACTCGAGTAATCTGCATAAGGTACAATATATGCAGTAAAACTCATTATATGATCTAACAGATCTGGGATGCAGGATATTAATTTAAAACCACTGCATCACCAATCACTGAAGCAAATGCTTTAGCAAGTAAGATCTTTCCAGGTGCTTTTTCTAAATAATGGCCGTATATCCTTTTTTGGGTGACGGTTACAATTAGTAGTAATAGTAGAGAATGGCTCTGCTCTAGTTAAGGTTTACTGTTTAGTAAATAGCCGTTTACTATTTAAAAGCATTATTCCTCCAAACTCAACATGTTTATCAGCTCTACTTTGCTGATTCATTTCAACCCCTGGGATTCAATAGGAAAATAAAATGAAAAGTGGTAGCAACAGCTGGTAGAGTTACCTCCGACTACACAATGTCCTCGGCCTGAAGGAGCACTAAGTGGAAACTGGGCATTTGTGGTGTTTTCGTGCCCCAATCATCACCCAAACAGCAGGGTGGTACTGACCGGCACTCAGATTTCCTCAAGCTACGAACAACTGGTAAGGCTCCTTAGGTATAGTTGCCAGGTTTTTGTTTTTAATTCATTAAATAAAATCTTAGAAAACTTGAACAAAACTAACAGATGGATTAAAAAAAAAAAAAAACACAAACAAAAAACGTTCTATATGCAGAGAGTGAATCACGGTATTACTGTTCGTGCAGAGCCCAGCAATATGCAACTGTTGCTCCTAAACATTATGTCAATACAAGGAAACGTAGAAAAAACAACCTCTAATAAAATATGCAATATCAAAATATTTCTTTATCTTGGGGGGAGGGAGGGGGAAAGCTATTTAAAAAAAAACAACAAAAATAATCAAAACTCGAGCAGATCCATGGTGGTCTTTATACAAATCGTGCAGGCAAAGATCAGCTTTTTAATTAAAGTATAACATTGCCAACAATCATGACCAAATCTGGGCTGAAACATTAAAGAAAGTGTCCCATTACTCAAGGAATATGGTTCTAGGACCAGAGCAGAAACAGGAGAGAGAAAGCGAACAGCTTCCCAGGTGGTCTCTTAGTTCTTGAATGCGGTAAGACGACCTGGTTATAAACCATATTCAAGGGACTGAGGCCAGGAGGTACCTCCCCGTCCTGCATTTCAGTATTTCTATCCTTCCTCTACTACTCTCAGGTGTGCTGTATGTCAATTAGTTACGTTTTCTATAAAGTGTAATAGCCTCTCTTCAGCGTTGCATATGCAGCTTCAAATTACTATCCTTCCCTCATTCCTTTGTTTTGCAAAGATAATGGTTTAACCCCAACCCCATTTATAATTGGGTCCTGACTGAAGGCATGGTTTTTCCCCAGTTCAGCACACCTTCGTAACAGGACACGTTACGAACAAACTCATTTATGTATGTGGGAAATCCATCCTTTTAGAGTCCAGCTCTGAGAGGTTCTGAACTCAAGGCAGAAACCTGCAACATCCCACCAGTGACACAATCCCCGCTGGAGCTCAGCGCCTCTCCGACTAGACCCTCAGCAACTTGGAGCTTGGGACACAGGAAAAAAAAAGAAAAAGGAAAAAAAAAAGGGAAAATAGAAGACTGTATTCTGTAATTCAAGCTCTTAAAACACATGAATGCGGAATGACTTGCCGTTGCTGTAAACAACTATTCTGTCTACAGTGCAGAAGGAGTTCTTGTGCTTTAAAGTTCTCCTGACTTGAGTATATAAATTGTAGGATTAAATGCTACCTTCTCATTTAAGTAAGGTACAGATCTGTCAAAAATGCCATGTTTGCATCAGTGGAAAGTGCAATGCCAGTATATCCCTGCTACATACAACTTCTTTCTAGAAATGTCAAGGAAAATAAAATGTATAAATAATTCAGCTTTTAAAAAGAATGCTCAAACCTATTTAGGGATATCATATGCTCTCTGTAGAAGAATGCCCTTTAGACTTGAGTAGGTTTAACATACAATATAATATACACATCACGAAAAACAGGGAAGCAAGCACGGTCTGATTCAGTGAGTTCTGCCTCATAATATTTACAAAAGATCAGAAAAACCTGTACAAGTTTCCACTGACCCACCAACTTCAGAATGTAAGACTTCACGGGACTATGAAACTAGACGCCTTGACTGCTCTGCAGCACACACTGACGCACGCTGGCCTGACACTGTGTCCACCACTGCTTGGACAAAACGGAGCCTCCCGAAGTGCAAAGGGATGGAAAGCCTGCTATACGCCATGATAGGCTGCTCTCAAAGCTAATTATCCTACTAAAAATAATTATATATGCCTTTTTACATAACAAGAACCAAGGGCAGGGAGCTCTTTCCCCACTTGATTGATGTGCCCGCGTTTATGTAATGTTGCGGAACCAAGCAAGATACTGTCTCCCTTTCCACTCCTCTCACCAGGAGCAATCCTGCAGGGAAAAAAATCTACTGAAGAGACCCCTTCTGCTCTCCTGAGGGATTCCTGGATTATAATCATTCTCCACCTTCCTTTAGGTAAGCTGAACTCTAAGGTTTTCTCTGTTCGGCATTTTCTTCAGCCTGCAAATCGCTTTTAAGATAACCCAAGACTGTTTTTCAACATTTTCCTGAAGACGCAGACAATGTGTGCAATATTCCAAAGTCCTTCTCAGCCGCTCCTTACTCACAGCTGCAATCAGCTCTCCTCGCAGGCAGGATCTTCAGTTTCGTACGTCTCAAGGTCACTGTAGATCAGTTTGCTGCAGTGTTACACTAGGTTCTCTCACTAAACTGCTTGCTGACTATGACTCCTATTTCTCTTTTATGATTTCTCCTTTCCAGGACACTGTTCCCCTCTTACAGAGATGAGAACTGAGAACTGCATTTCTCATCCCTCAGTGTATAGGCAAATAACAATTTTGACTGTATTTAAAAACCGCTCTTTTTTAAAATGAGGCTACTTCCTGAAGTCACTCAAGCTGTCATCTATGCCTTTCTGCAATGTGTCGCCTGCCAATTTTATTAACAGCAAATGTATTTACTTCTAGATCATTAAATAGTGTGTTGAAAAGCATTGGATGGAATGCTCTGAAAAACCTCAGCAGAAATATTTCTGTTCAGTGATGCTACAAAATGACTATTTTTTGTGCATGACTATTTTTAACATGAGTTTTAATGACACTGTGCAGCGAAAATTTTTAGCTATAATTGTGCTGTATCAGATCGGCTCCCTGTGATGCTGTCACTGGCATGAAAGGAAAAGGCTAAGTTTATGCCTCTGATCTCCCACTCCTGCCCAGGGTACCAGAGCTCTCCCGTGCCCCTCCTCGCCCCCGCTGGACGGACCACCGGGGACCTCCTCCTGCAGTGGCACTGCAAGAGACATCCTGACACCTCAGGTGTACAGGGAGAGGGCTGCATCTTGCATTTTAAAATTACACATTTCAGAGATGGCCCCCAGGTGATCGCTTTCCTGATATGCTTCAACAATACTGCTGCTAGATGCATGCCAACAGGAGCATCAGTCATGGACTTTTGTTCAGTCTGCGATCACACACTGTATTTAAGCATACCAGATTTATAACACGAAGCCACTATATTTCTTTCATTCTTATTTTAATAATGATGCCAAGAGAACTGCGAGTCAACATTTTGCCTCTGTCAACATTATTTCTCATCTAGATTTTCTTTCACATTTCATATTTTTAAGTGTTTCAGCAGTCCCTTGAACGTACATAATTAAGACCAGTTTCTGCTCCTGGACAAAAATAAAATTGTAGTAAGCTATATTACCTTACAGATCTTACATTAGTTCTGTTCTCCGATGAGAAAATATTGTTATAGTCGCAGCAGAAAATGCTACGGGCCATCATTATCAAATTATGAACTCTAACATTACACGGTGAATGCATTTTGACACATTTGAAGACAAATCTATTGCAATTCTTTACAGACAAATGCCCTGTCAAAGGATTATTTGTTTTCATAATTCATCAGTGGCTAAAACAAAGACTTATCGAGACCTCACAATAAAGCTGCTGACTGCAAATGCTTCAGTTTACAGCTCCCGCTATAGGAGCGAAGGCAAACGAGACCCGGGCAGCAGCCTGCAACTACCCAAAGGGGCAGCATCTGCTCTGCATGAAATGCAAATGGGTGTCACATGCACAGATTTGGACTGGGATTTCCTACACATGCACAATAAAAATGCTTTTTGAATAGTTATAATAATAAAATTCCCCCTCCCCTGCAAATACTTGAAGAAGAAAAAAAACATATCTACAAACACCATTAAGATTGAAAAGCTGACAAATCTCAGTCTCCCACAAGAAAAGATGAGGTCAAACCTAAATGAGCATGCACCTCTAAAACATCTTGTAAAAATACAGTTGTCAAAACCTGAAAGTTTCTGGCATTAACACCATTTCACCTCAGCTCCAGTCACATCATCTTCGAAGACATTCAATAAACCCTGAAAACTGCATGTTGGAAAACTGGTATCAGGGTGTACGGCAGCATGGCAAAACTCCATGGCCCAAAGAAAATAGCCAGTCATGATTGAAAATGACAGAACATGTGAGATTGCAAGAAAGTCCTTTCATCTAACAGCAAGAAGCTGCAACTGGATGCTACCGATACAAATCTTGGTCAGAAAATACAGTATCCAGTCACAGGGCCATCCACAGGGGACCACTAATACTGCAGTGAAACACTGAACATAATCCAACCAGAAAAGGAATTCAGAGACTGGAAGTGCTGACCAAAACCATCAGAGACAGTCTGCAGCAATGAAACACGCAGTAAGTGTTCAGACTAGTTCTCATCCACTACCTAGGAATTCTGGTTGTGATGACTTTCCTCTGCAAATGTAGTGAGAAGCACAGCATCTACACAAATCTAAAATGTCAAGATAGTGCTTCAAATAGTTGCTTAATTGTGCTTGCCAGCAAAATATATAATGAAAGAAAGCAATCTGCTTTTTCCGCTAGAATCCATGCAAACAGAAGATGAATAAGCATAAAAGAAATAGAAAATCTGCAACCAAATTTTAAAGATGAAGTTATTTTGATATATGTTCATCCCTCAAGTAGTTTTGCATGGCTCACAAGATCATCTTCTACATTTTCCTGAACAGTATGAAATTACCAAGTACTCTAATCAGACTTAATACTTTGAGCATCACTTCGCAGACAGGTATCTATCTTATTTCAGATATTCTTATAACCATTTCCATTTTTAAAAAGAAGGAAGGAAGGAAGGAAGGAGGGAAAGTCAGCAATTATAGCAGCGGAAGTCGAAATCCCATGACTATAGTTCTGCTTTTAACTTCACATGGCAGCAAACGACTTCTCTTCATAGAAGACACAGGGTATCACATCCAGCTAGCTAGCGCTGGCTGCGGCACACACAGCCTTGCAGTCACTTAAGATTTCAGTGGGCACTCAGGGAACAATCTGAGTCATCTGCTCACTGTTGGCACCAAAAGACACAGATGTTTACAACAGTAAGAATTCATCAGTGATGCTTATTAAAGTACTGCCAGTATGACAATTCTGAAACCGTACACATTACCAGGAAAAGCATTGCCATTCACTTATAAACCGCCACTGAAACCGCCAAAAAGATTAATTTAAAAAAACCTAAACAAACAACAGAAAAATCCCAACTGTTCATTTGCTAGAAACAGAGGATGGAAATTACAGAAGAGAGGTCCTACTAAAATTCCAGTGTCACAGCAGCACACTCTTCAGAAGGATCTACAGCTGCAGTTTAGTCAGTAATATTAGTATTGCGTTCCTCATCAGTCACAAGGAACAGTCTGCTGGCTTATGCCTCTATGGTTACCTGAAAAGCACGTTCAAAATATTTTCTAGAAATACGGCTATAATACAATTTTTATCCTTTGAAAAGTAAGCAGTGCTTCATTTTACTAATGTTAATCTTCAAGTGACAGGCAATGTAAGAGCGTTACCTGTAAGCACCCTTAAAGAACTATTTGCTCTCAAAGACTGCTCATAAGTTTAATTAAACAGATGATTAGGATGAAGAAGGGTAACTTACGTAACACATTGGACTTTCCTTCAGAACAATTATCTAACCATACAGTTAAATACAACTGAAACAGTGGCAGAGTTTATTCATGCGTAACGCTGCTCCAACAGATCTCCATCTCCCTTGAACACACTTTATGCCCTACAAGAGAGGAAAGTACAGGGGTGGCTGAAAAGCTCTGTCACTACCGCTATTGCGTCTTGCCCACGGAAGTGAGATACTGGCTAACTAGTAAAATACACGGCATCTACCTCAGAGAGTCTCCTTACTAGATTTGAGATACTGCAGGAGTTTTGATTTTTGACTATAAATAGAGCCCTGGTTTAAAACCTGCCTACTTTACATCCTTCTCCCCATCCAGCTTCTGAGAGGCAGCAAGCCGAGCTCTTCTCCCTGTCCCGTGTTTAATTTAAGGAGGCTGCTCCTTAGAGTCCTCTGACATCGTGCGCATGACCAGCTGCTCAGGGATACATGGAGGAAGAAACCCACTTTTATGCCCACGTATCCACAGCATTAGGAGCATGACTGTGCACAGAGCCTCTGGATCTTTAAGGCAGTCTTAAAGTCACGTCACTTCTCCCTCATTCGGAAAGGTAGCAAGTGAATCAGTTACTCCATTTGTATGATAAGGCATTGTTTTGCCACTAAAATGCAATACAACTGTATTATTTAACATATTAACTTATATTTTAGGACAACAGACTGGGTCACATCTCCTCCACTACACTTGACACATATAAAAACGTTTCTGTTGAACCGAGCACTTCATCCCAAGCAGAAAAAGTATTTGCCAGAATTCTGTCCTGGTTCTTTAAGGTAATCACCTTACAGGACCGAGGCTAAATAAACACACCACACTCATAAACAAAGCTCTCAAAATTATACAACAGCATCAGCAAACTCCTCTGAGTAATTTAGAGAGGAATGGCGGGATGTCTCAGTGCTCTCCTGGTGTCATACATGGCATATGCTTTTCCTCCTCAGTTCTGTGATAAGATGTTTTGCCTTGCTGATTGCACAAAAGAAATTCAGATTCAGAGTTTGACAGTGCCATGGAAAGTAACTAATAAAAACATGAAATCACCACTGAGAAGAGACAGAGGTTTAGAGTAGACTCTTCCCAGTGCCAGATAAGTGGAGCGCAGCGAAACCTCAAGTTTCTGACATTGTAGCATTGATGTACACGAATGAAAATATACTTTATGCATACGCATACCCCTGCATGTAAACATACAAAGGTACATGCATAGTTTTTTTAGTTATTTCCAAGAAACCCAATTCTGGAAGAGGCAGAAATCTCTCAATGGAATAAATCTAAACTTAAGCACATCAAGTTACCTAGCTGCCAAGTTTATATGATACAGAAGTACTTCCCGAGGAAGTGCTCCATGCACAGATGCCCTCCGACAACTCAGTAGTTAAAGAAATATATATGTAATGTGACATATATATGCATATATATATATTATATATATACACCTCTTCCTTCCTAGAACTGAATACTAGTGTTCCCTTCAGGGAATTCCTTTCATAGATAATTTCTGTTGAATTGAATTATTTTAAAGGCTTTCATCCCCCCTGCCCCCACTGCATTACTCTTATGCCCTAGCTGTTACACATAAAACTGGAAATGTCTCAGTTGAACACATAAATCTGAAAATACAGGCTACACATTCCAACACATGCACTTTTAGAAAAGCAATGTGCATTTGTTGAAGGTTACTAATGAGACATTATGTTTAATACAAACTATTTTTAAATTAACTTTAAAAATACAGAACCAAAACTTCTCTGAAGAGGCATAGGCAGAAAAATGTTTGCTTTCAGAGAATGACCAGAAAAGAATTACTCTAATTCAGTGAAATTCACTATTTTCATTATTTATCTATTCAACAGAGATTCAGAATACACCTACTGGGTTTGAGTAAAAAATGAGCAGGATCAAAAATACTTCTGGGAGTGAAGAAACAATGAGGACCGGCTGTTGTTTGGCACCGGAATACAAACCCATGCAACTCTTCCCTTATATGCTTAAAATTAGGCAGATGTTAAAGTATTTTACTAGAGTGAGGTCAAAGTCATAAATTAAACTTCCACAGTGGAGCACTTGCCTCATTTAACTAAAGATGATTATTTTGAGACTCTGTTCCACTCCAGACACCTCACCTAACGAAGTAAATTTGCACTGCACTTCATTTTGGATGACGGTACACTGCAAAGTTCAGCATTTATTATTATTTAATCAATAAGCTACACGGTTTTCCAAAAGCAGAATCGAGTCTCCTAGTCTTGGCCGAAATTCAGTCCATTTTAGGTGTGATGCACCAGCAGCAACTGGCTGAGATTTAACTCAAGCTACCTAGGTAGCTCAACTGTGGAGCCAAGTTCAGCCCCAGCTGAATAAACTGCCAAAAGAAACCACGTCAATACTGGTGCTGGTGAACCCAAGCCGAGATCCTTACTGTTGAAGCTACAGTACTTCATAGAGAAATTGGTGGTTAATAAATTTTACCACTGTAACACTGATAAGTAAAGTATACTGTTATCGTAGAAGCAGAATCAGAAAAACAGGACTTGTTGAAATGATTTCAGGGAGCGAGTGGCAGCATCCAGGTTTCCCAGCATGCGGATTAGCACCCTCCGCGCAGAAACCCGTTACCTGTTAACAGAAGACATTTAACGCTACTGGAATCTAGACAAACAAAATAGGTTTATCACAGCACAGGAAGACTGTAGGACAAAAAGATTTAAAAAGGGGGGAAAAAAATCCCTAAACACCAGAGAAGTAATTATTACATTATTACGTTAGTTCCTATGAACAGGAATATTCTGACAGAAAAGTTCACACAGGCTATTCTCAGAAGCAGATCATGCAATTATTTCTGTTTACCTATTTAAACCACTTACTCCTCTTAGCAAGACTCTTTTCTTCATACGTGCCTGGAAGCAGAAATGTTTCATACGCATTCGTAATACAGCTGCTTCCTTCACACGATGCTTTCTTCCTTGTTCAGCTCTGCAGCCGGGGAAAATACTTTCACTCCTTTCACAGGCAAAAAAAACAAGAATACCTTGAGCCTGTGGAAGTTAAACTTACAAATATACTCCCAGCACTATTTGAGCGGTGTTTGTCTTGAAAGCAAAGCAGGTACGAGCTCTGTCATTCATCCCCCATGCAGCAATCGGATTTCTTGTTGAGCTCTGGCTGCTCCACAGCAGCTGTGACCTTCAAGTAAGCTAAACTTGGCAAGTGAGCAAAAAAAGCCCACCTAGGAGATGGGAGTTCACCATGAGTGAACAACTCCCTACACAACTTCTGTCCTCCAATTATTTTTTTTTCCTCAAAAATACTTTATAAAAAATATTTTTAAAAAACACTAACACAGAAATTATGTCCCTGAGAAAGTTCTTCATGAACAAGCAGACACATGGCCATTAGGTTGCATTTCCGCTTCTTCCAGCTGGCAAAAAAGCAAAATCATAACTGCAGCGTTTGGCTGATGCAAATTTTTCTTTTTATTTCTAGAACAGCACACTCAAATGCAAACATGCAGGCAGTAATAAACTCTGCCAAATGCAATTCTGATTTTCTGGCACAGAATTCCATTTTGCCCTGTGCTCTATCAGCAAATGTGTGCACCGGGCCACTATCAGGTCAAGAGTTACAGACTGTCGCATCTTCCACAGAGACGATACTGAGCTCCACGCAACGCATCAGTAAAGCACTTTCAGGTAGGCTTTGATGTCACATAGTTTGCTGAACTGGGATCTGTTGCCACCTCTTCGGAAGGAGCTGTTCAGGGGGAATGCGAAAATACTATATATTGTGGCTTCAGAAACAGGCATTTTAGACATTTTTCCACAGTTAAACTGACACCGATATGTGAAAAATGCTCATAAATAGGGAATCAACTCAGAGAGATCTGAACTGATAAACAGGGATTCGGGCAGATAAAAGCAGTGCTGGAAATCTGACAAGTACTCTCAATTTGAGGAATGTCTGTTTGTATTCCTCAGGTTAATGCTCCAGTCTTCAGGGTCCAAAACGCCTTATAAAAGCCTAAGTGTCAGGGGATCGGTTGAATCCCTGCTTTTGTTGTTCGGTTCTTTGCAGGGGTTCTTTTTTAAGCATTAATGAACAAATTCATAGAAAATCCCCTTCCATTTATTTTAAAGCTCGGTCATTTTCCTTTCTGTTGTTTTTACACGTTGACCTTAAATCCCAAACCAACAGAAAGCAAAAAACATGCAGGGTGTTTGAGTTCACCCTTCCAATAAAGAATCATTAGTAAGTAGTAAATTAGTTAGTAGTATGAAAACATTATTTTGTATATCAAAATTCTAAAAGAATTTTTTTTCCTTAACAACAAAAGCATAGTCATGTTTGGAATCCTTTTCCTTTAAGTATCTGTACAAAAATGTGAACAATATCTCTCACCCCTTCTAACATGTTTTATGTTGTGTCAATACCAGACTTTATGAAGGGAAGTTGGGAGGGGGCCCGTTCAGAATTGTTTTTTTAAAAAAAAAAACTCACTGAATTTTAGACTACAGACCTTTTTTCCCCTGTGTCTATCATATCTAGCTTCTCGGTTTTACTGTGTTCCAATCTATTTTCCTTTTTTTAATTGCAGTTCTTATTTTATATTTCGTAATACCCAAAACCCACACATTATATGAATTAATGTGTTTGTTTGTTTGTGTTTTCAAATCTAAATAATTCAGGAAGGTGAAGGGGTTAAAAATTTGCTTCCTAAGCTGTAAGAAAATGCTTGAAGAAAAAAAAAACAAAACACTACACCAAAAAAATGCCACTCTCTATGTTTTTTAAAATATTGCTTTTCTTCTTGGTCTCACAAGAGGTTAGCATACCACATGCTTATTTTTAGGCATTTATCTTCAAGTACATGCATTTTCCTTTTTTTCTGTTTCTTCCAGAGACTTAATAATACATGGTACTGGATGTTATAACAGAGATTTTTGATCTTCAATTTTATCAATTTTCCATAACTAAAGGACAATATTTGCTATTAAAAGAGAGACTCTTCCTGCTGTCTCTTCAATAAAAAGCAACCATTCTTTCACTTTTCTTTAAATTCCTGAATTTACTTCTTCCAGCTACGTTTTGAATAGACTGTGTTAGCATGGGATGTCAATTTCCTGTCTTTATGTAGGTATCCTACATCCCAAAATACCCTGCAGATTAGCTGCCCCACTCCTTGGCAGAGTCAGTCCTGTGGATTTTTGCTTCTTGCTTTAGCATAGTGCAGGTTAAACTGAAGCTATAAACTTATTTAAATTCTTTTTGCTTTTGTGGGAATTTTTCTTCTTTTTTAGCTACCTCCTTTAAACCCTTCAGGACAACCAGCAGAAGATCTCCTAAACCTGCATGCACTGACCAGTCTCTGCCTTGACATTACCAAAGTTTACATCAATACCAATTTTGCCTTCCCTGCTCCTCTTTCTTTGCACTTTCTATTGTCAAAAATCTCAGCTGCACGCATCGCCAGGATTTCCTCTGCAGTTTATTGCTGTTGCTTACTAAAACTTGTATACTTAAAGTTTTCAAAGACAAAAAGAACTCGTGGTGTTGCATTAGCACATCAAAAAAAAGATACTCGATTTGAACGCCAGCCCCCCATAGTTCAGAAATTTCTCACCAAGATTACTGGAGACTGGTAGGACTTACCTGAATAAATTGTTTTGTCAGTTTTATCTTGCTAAATTATCACATTAAAATATTACAGGGAGTTGAGTTTTTATCATAAAAACCAAAAGAGCTACTCATTCTTTGCCTAAATTAAGGTCAGAAGCAGGTATCAAGACATACCTGTAAGAACAGTTTCCAAGAACCACTCCAGCATCTGCCCCCCAACAGCTATTCACACTGATTGGTCATATAGGGTATATATCACCCACAGTAAATTCGGTGTACAATATTCTATTGGTTTAATCTAATGCTTGCATGAAAACTGAGTTCCACTATTATCTTTACTTAGCCTGTACATACCAAAAGTTTTATCAAAATAACCATCCCAAAATTTGATTATAAATGCCAAAATTTGTTTTCTTTTACTTGACACATTGTAATCCTGCTAAATCAATACATCATGGGATTTATTATCCTAATTATAAAAAAACCTTTCCTGTCAAGTTATCCATATAACAGTATCTTATATTCATCAGATTCTGTCACTAAAACTCATTTTGCCTTTGCATTTCAAAAGCTGTGTTTCATAAATTTTGACGGAATTAAACCCCTTACTAGCAAAGTTTCAATTTTAAGATTTTACAATATTCTTCCATTTTATTTAGATGAATTTGCAGTCTGAACTGCCCCTCTAGTTCTAATGCAGTCATCATGATACATCCCACAGACCAAATTTCTTCCATATAAATGTGTTTACATATAAATCCACGTGTGAGTTTACATAAACATTACTTAAACAATTAAATATCGGGATTTTAATCACTATTTTTCTGAAACATTGCATTCAATTACTATTTTTGTCACATTTTGATTTGAGGCCAGTTCAAAAAAGTTATACTTCAAATCAGTAGAGGGAATTAGTACAAGGAAGCTGGGGCGGGTGGGGCTGGGGGCTGTCAATGTCATCCTGCAAAATATAGGGTGATATTCTTCAATACTAAAATTTTGTAACTTCCAGAAGAGTAACTGATAGCAACCGTTGTAAATCAGCCAGGGCCCAGCACTTCCATAGCTGAGCATGGAGACCCCCATATTCATGGCAAGGAAATAATTCATACCCTGACTGACAAAAGGAGATTTCCAACCACTTTTGGCAGAGATTTTTTTATATTTTTTTTTAATGTCAGAAACTGGAATTCTGCTCCTTTACCCCAACTTCAGAAGAGAGACAGTTGCATGAACGTCTCTATGGTCTGCTCTCAGACCTCACGAGCTCCCTCTGCGGAGCCCCAGAGTCCAGCTCCTACAAAGTTTTTGCCCGCAGTAACTGCAGCTCCTGCCCTGGATTCTGCCCCTCAGACTAGCAGCCTTCGCTGGGCAACCACTGCAGCATCCACCGGAACACAAACAGGATCCCCGCTTTGTCTTCTTTAGGAATGGCTGTGGGGGAACATTCTTCCTAAACGTAACACCTCATGCTTTCCTTGGAGCACATCAGCACACCAAATGAATCCCAAAGTCAGATCACACGACCATTCAACCTTGAGCCCCTCTGCAACTAAGACCATCAACTATGACATTGAGCCTAATCATGTTACTTACAGGTTTCCATGCACGCAGAAAATAAATGCCATTAATAGTAAATGTAGAGTCTTCCCTCTCCAGGTGGGGCTCAACAGTAGGCAAACGCTGACACATACCCATGTTGGATATGGAAATTCCTAAATTACACTTAGGAAATGTATCTTCCTGTCAGTTTATCCACACACTGATACACAGGTTAAAATATTTCCCTAGGACAGAGGACTAAAAAAGCACCCATTAGATCAAGTCCCAGCTGACACAAACTAACCAGTCTTCTAAACTAATTATCTCAACATATAGCTGTCTAAACATTACTTTTTATCATCTGCTCAAAGAAAGAACATGCAAACAGACTTAAGACATGAAACACATATCTGGCTGAGGATTCGGCTGCTCCACATACACCAAGGCAGACAAAACCCCGGCCATGTCTGGCAGAGGCAGGTAACCCTGCCAGCACAGACAAAAGTTTTTTTTCAGTGCTGCAGCTCAAGAACAGAACGTGCTGTTTTCAAGTTGACTAATAAACATTGGCTTGTTTGGAAAAGGTCACCATGTGTTCCTGCAAAATTTCTGCTCTCTCTGCATACCTCCCAAGGAGGCCAAATCTTGCACAGGAGTCATGAGAGGATAAAACCAAGCAGCTGAAACCAGCAACGCAGCGATGATTACAGGGTTCATCCTTGGGGGGGGGAAAGAAAGGAAAAAAAGGGGCCCCGAGGCTAAAAGAACACGTTCCCAGAGAGACTGTATAAAGACCAGCAACACAGCAGTCTCTCTGGCACTCTGACAATCACCTAGAAAGATTGCATTACTTGGCAAATAGAAAAGGGAATACTTTCCACTACTACCCTCCGTTCCTGCTTGATGCTTCACACTACCAGATTGCTCTGCCTCTACACCTTTCTCCTATTCTTCCTCCACTTCTTTGCTCCCAGAAGGATCTTCATCAAACCAAAAGTATGTGAAAACATCCCAGGACCTGAAAACATCAATTTAGACCAATTTGGTCTTCAAAGTTTTTAAGAAAAAGCAAGGAAACTGTATCTAGGATAGCTATTCAGAGAACTCAGTTCCGGTCCACTAAAATCTCAATTAATGCTTAAATGGGAGCTTTAAAAGACAGAAGTTCACAATTGTTAAAAAATCTCAGCTCTCAAAAGCTTTATGTGAAATTTGAAAATATAATCATCAGAAGCTGGTACAGCGGCTTCTTCTTTCACACCACTTTTGCATAATCCTTCCACTGACTTCTTTACAATATTAATTAAGCTGCCTGTCCTTTAATAATGCCTCGATAAAGTTTGTCGATCTTTATCTTATACTTCATGAGACAGAAGGTTGGGAGACCTGACATAACACCAGTACTTGGGCATCTGATGCACATACTTTGCCTCACATAAATAGAAAGCCCAAGTTTAGGAAGTCAGATACCGTCACAGCAGCCAGCCGAGCGTCCCGTCCCGCACAGTAGCATCTTTTAATGGATAATAGCAGCTTTATTTTCTGAAGAGGAAAGCAACAGTATTATAGCAAAATAAAAAAGCAAAGTCCTTCCCTGCTGCCCATCTTGCTCGTTTGCCCTTTGTGGGCGACCCACGAGGTATGAAGACACATTACAGAAGTTTAGAAGCCAGCAAGGGACGGCTCCATCTGTGCTCCCGTCTTCAGACTACTGGGGAGATGGACAGACAAAAGTCATTTTCACTTTGTAGGTATCTTTCTGCCTTGATTTCCCTTTCTGGAGCTTTCTTGTGCTGATTCATTCTTACACTGGCAGTACATTTTTCAATTCTGCAGTTGAGGAATTTGCTTCTTTCTGGTTTGTGCCATGCAGACCTATTTCTGACTTTACTTAATAGCCTCAGCCAGTTTGTTAAAAAAAATTTTTAAAAGAGAATCACAACTACTTTTGCCACCTCCTTTGGTTAGCATGTATGTACCTAGAAATGTAGTTGCCATTACTTTGCAAGTGGTGTTATGAAAAGAAGAGAAAGAATTAATCTACAACCAGAAATGCCTGAATTACCCCAAACAAGAAAGGTCTGTCACACTATCCCTAACAGGTTCATATGGGGTAACTTCAAACTGCAGTTTGTGAAAGCCAGAAGGGTTTGCAAGGGCAATTTCCGTTTGTTTTAACAAAGCTCTCTCCGGGAAGTTTTCCAGTCTAGATGGGTAAGAGGAATAAACAGCAATATACGGCTGACATCTGTAAAACCTAGAATTTAAAAAGCTTAGTGCAGTCTGAGAGGAAATGTAAATCTAAATAAATGTACATGGTTATCAGAAAAAGGATGCTTCACCACAAGTCCACTCCGGGAAAAAAAAAAAATTATCCTCAACTTTAGCTCATGCTCGCTTTGCTCTGGTATGCTGCTCACGTTTGACAATTGTATCCACCTTTTTCCAAGGGTGGATGCAGGTAACGTCACCAACTCCTGCCTGCCATCGAAGTTAAGCTTCTTATTTGTAAGAAATACTTGTAATGCAATGCTTCCTTGTAATGCTTTCCATCAAAAAATGCACACTAGCCTGCATTAGCAAATGCAAACACTGTTTGCTTGATAATTGCCTGACTTAAGTAACGCACCTTAATAGAAGTAAGTGCTGACCTGTGACAAGCAATTTATACTGTTTAGTGACCACGCTCACTCGTACAATAAATGCTGAGCCTGTTTCTCTTCTGCTGCACTTCAGTCCCTCTCTGCTGGGCAGAGTGGCCAAAGCAGCATAAAGAGAACGGATACCTGAGTCTAGGTCAGGAGGGCTTCTCTGGGAGAGGCCGGGTCATCCCTGGTGCGGGAGACGCTGAGGAGGTGGCAAGGGCGACAGTGTTACACCCCACAGCTCTGTACGCATCTCCCCGGCCTCCTGGTCCACAGCATGGCCGAT
Source organism: Chroicocephalus ridibundus (assembly GCF_963924245.1). Taxonomy (NCBI): domain Eukaryota; kingdom Metazoa; phylum Chordata; class Aves; order Charadriiformes; family Laridae; genus Chroicocephalus; species Chroicocephalus ridibundus. The sequence continues at coordinate 1,444,435 of NC_086316.1, read as the reverse complement.
GGAGACCCCTGAACTCAGAAACCCTCCTCTTCCGCAAGAGGCCTCAACTCGGAAGGTGGGGGCAGACCATGCTTCCCTGCTCCCAGCTGCCACCCAGAAACACACTTTGCATTTGGGAAACACCCGAGGACACTGAGGAACTACAAAACTGTCATTTGAAACAAACAAATAAGCCTTTGCCAGGGATTTAAAGACTAAGTTAAACGTCATTCTATGAAGGCAGTTTAAAAGTTCATTTTTCTCCTTCAATAGAAGACCAAAGATTTGCTGTAGTCAGAATGCAGCACACACCCTGTTTCTTTCATCTGGCTCCTCCTAACAGGAGTCCCTCGGGGGCCTCACCAACAGTCCCATGGGTTCTCTACTCCCGGACCCTTCTCTAAGTTTCACCTCTCTTTCTTACTGACCTGCCTACTTCAGAAGGTCCCATACTGTCTTAGCACCCAACTGACCCACTCCTCCACTTGCCCAGATAAAACACAATCTTTTAATATCTTGTTTATCCAAAGAAACACAGAACTAGAGAGATTTTGATTAAAGTAATGAAGAAGGTCTGCGCTCATAACTTCAGCTATCTTCAAGTTTCTCCTTTCTTAGGACGTGCCCATACCTTCCTCAGGACATGCAGAGCCCAGTGTGGAGATCTGAACTCCTTCGGCAGGACTACAACAACTGCAGAATAGCAGACAGTATACCTATGTCCAAAGATTGCCATGAACAAGTTCATTAATCCTTTTCGAGGCAGGGCTTTTTTTTTTCCTCCCCAAATACAAGCAGGCACTGAATAGTGTCACAGTAAATGTATGTTTCCTCTCTGTAATAGCATTGAGGAACTCTGTGCTCCACTGCACGGGAAAACATTATGTCCCTACTTATTGTACCACGCCACAACAGCCTCTGGGCTTTACCTGCAAAAACTGTGTCATACATATTTATATCAGTAATTTTCAACAGAACCAAATCTCACAATTTCATGCTTCGCTGCTTCAAATATCCAGCTTTGGTTTTAAAACTTATTTCAACCAATTACTACCTTATTGTGCCTATGGTTAAACAGTAGCACAAGAGTTAACAATTTACCTCCCTGGTCCTTTTCCTACATGGACAGATTGAAGCAAGAGTTAATCCCTTGAATTTATACCACACACAACATAAGAATAGTTAGACAAATGAGTCATACTCATGGATACAATACACGTCTTCCATGCTCTCCACATTAGTACACAGTGGCCAGAGTTAACTGTCACCTTGTAAAGCATCACAGTTATTTTTTAGTGCTGGAAATAGTGCAGCAGCATTTATAGAAAGCGACTACTGACAGTCCTACAGCAGTCTGTGTTACTCTGCAGACATAACCAAGGTATACATTAAAAAAAAATAATAATATATGCATCCTATGAAGTAACTGGAAAAAATATCCCCTTGATGTGTAACTAGTGATCCTGAAGTGAAAATACCTCAGAATTTACAAAGCAGGTAACGTTGCCCAAAACCCCTGGGAAAACGACACCCAGATTTTGCTGAACAGCTCAAATCCAGAAAGCACAGCCTGACCTAATCAGCTTCTTCAGCTGACCTGGCTCATTAAGTTATCTATTTTCCTAGTTTCAATTCCAATTCACAAAAAATTGCTCATTGCCAGCTGGTATCAACTAAAATAAGAAACATGGCATTATTTTCCTTTTTCTGCCATGTGAAAAATCTGTTAATGTCTGAAGATATGCAAACCATCTTAACCTTGAAAGGAACAAAATAACACAAATATTTTGACTCAGCTGGTAAAGGAGGTCCAGTCTCTGGCGCAAGAGATAGTTACAGCAGCTTTACATTGTTATGTCTGATTACAAGGTTAAGGTTTCTTCTTATTTTTAAAATACAACATCCCTTCCCTGCAACCTCTCTGTGGTTCCAAATTAGTCTGCACAAAAAAAAAAAAAACACAAAACAACCTTGTATCCCAGGCACAAAACAGACTGGTAGAAGATTAAAACATAGATCCTTTCCTCAGACCACTCTAGAGCATACTAGCTGAAATACGCCTCCAAAGCATCAAAAGAACATCTTCAAAAGCTAGGGAAAAGAGAACACAAGAAGCAGGCAGAGAAATTTTGGGTTTTTTTATACTGCTTTGATTTCAGTGTCTACGCAGTACACTCAAATCTTTTTGGAACTCTTCTCACATTCAGCAATAAGTAAAGATAAAGCTGACAAAAATTAAATTAAGGCCCCTAGTATCTGAAAAATAAAATGATAGCTGCAGCCAAGCTCAAAAAAAAAACCTAACAACAATAACAGACTTACCACCCTGAAGCCTTAAGACAGCCTGAAAATCTTCAACTCCACAGCTGATCAATAAAACCAACAAAATTCCTTTCATTCAGTCCTTGGCCTAAACATGCATCATAATCTATGGAGCGGTTTGTAAAGTTTTTAAAATCTAAAATATTGTTACTTTCACTATATGAAGTTTCTGAGTAATGTTCAGGAGGAAGAAAAGAACCAGGTCACGGGGACACTGAAAAGTAGTTTGTATTAGCCACTAACCTGAGCAGCTCCCTTTCCTTCACGCCCGACATGTTCTCAGAAGTCCATTTCTCTATTAAAACAAGTTAATCTCTGGTCCCTCTAGTGTCTTACCTGTCTCTGAAAACAGGATATTTATACAGACATTAGTGTGCGTACATTTGAAGATAAAAAAGTAATAGTGAACTGAGCACAACACAAATTATATAGGATAAGAGATAGAATTTCCTGGTTTGAGGTAAAATGGTAATTTTACTTTTCTGTTTATTACTTTTACTTTTCAGTTAAGCCTTTTCCAAGTAACTGAACTCTCTGAAGTTAACAGCATATTTTTCGGACAGTAGTCTGCTCCCAGAGTGATAAGACCTAACATTTCTAGTTAATACCCAGGGATGGTATGCAGAGAGGCTCTTGCTTATGCTTATTGCTACATATATAACAACCAACGTCAGCTAACTCCGTTATTTGCCCCACTGGAGGGTCAGAAGCAGAAGAGCGCAGAGGGGTCCCACCTGCAGAGAGGAGCAGGCAGGACAGGGGACCCAAAACTGACCAAGAGGGTATTCCATCCCATCTGCCCCATGCTCAGGTGTCAAAGCTGAGGCATCAAAGGGTCAGCCTCTTTCTTCAAGGAAAGAAAGGGTCTAAGAAGGATCCTGTCTGTTTGTCTGCCTTTGATCCCAATCCATGTGCTCCTGAATCCAGTTCCCATCTGTCGCTGATTCCAGTCTGGAATCCCACTGGCAGCATCTGCCGGTGATGTGGTCATCATCCTGGGAACTTGATATGGGTTGTATATATTGTATATAATTCATTATTTTATTTTTTTGTATTATCTTTTCTTTTTATTATATTATTATTAATATTTCATTAAAGTAGTTTATTTTCTCTTAAACTCATAAGTCTATTTCTCTCTTATCCTTCTCTCCCTGAAGGGAGAGGCTGGGGACAGCCTCTGTCATTCGTTTCAGTGGCCAGTCCAGCCCACACCACCACAATCAGTAACAGCAAATGACAAGAAGTATCATTTCGCTTGGATGTTTTTTGAGATATAGAGTCTATCCTTTATTTCCACCATCCCCAATCACCAGGGAAGGTCAGCAAAAGACATTCTGCAAGCTTCTCTGAAAGCATGAAGCAAGAAGAACCAAGTGTGCACCAGCGCTGCTGGTGCTTCTCCTACTCCACACTTTCTGCTGCCTCATCAACAATCCTTTCACTCTCCTAAGACCAAATAGAGAAGTTTGTCTAGCTCAGCAGTTCTTCCTTCTCTCTCTTCTCACAGTTGTACATACAAGTAATTTAAATATTTCTGACTTACTGTGGTTTAATAAGTGGCTGCTAGGTGACCTGTATTAACTGACCCAGGAAAACATCCTAAGCGCTGCAAATACAGAATATGCTCTAGTAACCTCACTGGCTGCAACTGTCTGTACTCATTCTCCAGTTTTGCAACAACATAAGGCTGTTTTTTCCAAATATGGAGGTAGGCTGTTCTTCTTTAGGGTACTTGTTTTGCTGAGTGCTCCCTGCACTTGCAAGCATATGGCATCGTCATGCTGAATGATGGGAGGCCTCAACAAGGCTCGTGGCTGCCTGTGATCCATGGGCAGCCACAAGCCTTGGTGAAGCTGAAAATGCAACAGCAACATTCAGTGTAATTAAATGAAAGAGACACTTTTTATTAGCCAAAACTGTGAAAAATACAACCCTAGGGACTCTTGACAAATAGCACATGACTAGGCTGAATACAAACACAGAAGCGAGGAACTGATTTGGATGCAGTTGTATGTGTGTGTGGCAGAAGCCATCATAGAAACAGAAAGCCAAGGTGACAGCCAATAACAATTTGGGAAAAGTAATGGCTAACAAGGGTAGCCTGAAATTATAAGTACGGAGATTGTCTCCATTTTGGGGTTTTTTTGCTCCTACTTTATCCAGCAAAATACAGGGGCAGAAGGGACTGTTTACATTCTCTAAAGGTCTAAAGAAGGGTAGAATTTTCCTTACGTCAGTTTTTTTAAAATGAAAAAAAATAATTCTAAAGCTGAAGACAAGCTTAGAACAGAAATTTGGACTCTGTTACCTCTGTGATGCCCGCTACTATAGCTTACCAGCACCTACTAACTACACGTCTTGCATTTACAGTGGATGTGTAGACCCTAAAGTGTGCAATGGCCTGAAGCATGATACACGCACGACATGTATACATACCCAGATATTTACTTGTATTATTTGCACAGCTCTGTTAAGTATGCAGGGAACCCAGCAACCACACAGATAAAATACAGGCCATGTGATAAAACAGCAGTGTAATTCTTTTTAAATGCCATGTTTGCATATATAAATTTTTCCCTTTGTGGTTTCATGACTCCCTGCAGCTCACATTGTTGTTATGTATGGCTGCACTGCTATCTTTGCATTATTTAAAAGTTTTATTGAACATTTGTTTCATTTTTCCCCATAAACATTTTGATAGATCACTTCAACCTGAATAGTTCTGGTTTAGTTTCCTTCCTGTCCCCTTCCTAACAAAGTCATTTCACGCTTTAAGATAAATCATCCACGATAAAACAACCAACAGTTAACACTTGGTTAAGAAAAAAAACCCAACATAATAAACCAAAAACCTCAAGAACTAAAAAAATTCAGAACCTAACTGGCTTTTCTCACATATTTTTAACATGATCATATGCAACAGTTTAATACTACTGTACAATCTAATCACTCATTAATGTTCGTTAATCTAATGATTACAAATATTTAACTTAAGCAGTTATCAGCAGCATCTGTAGCTTTGTGTTCAGAAATCACCTAAGAGACACAAAAAGCGGCTGTTAATCTTTGACCTTGGACATATCAACACCACCAGTTTTAAGGATTATATGAACTTCAAACTAGTAGTCTAACTGGACTGACATGAACTTCAGCCAGCAATTTATCTGGACTTTTAAATAAAGTCTTCATGTGCATAAGCATGCAAGGCCACTGTGCACAAGGAAAATGCGGAAACTGCTTACAGATACTTTTGAGATTTCCTATAAAGGGTTTTCTATCAGAGATCCCTCTCCTCTCCTCCTGCTTAGCTGAGGAAATCCTCTACCGTGTGTGTGTTTTAAAACTTTTTTTCCGCCTTTGTAAAGCTGTAATTCCGTTCTGTCCCCCTCCACGGCTCAAGGATCAGGGTGTGAGGAGTGGAGCCCTGGCAATGCCTTCAGCTCAAGAGTTGCAAATGAATCAAGGTTCTGGGCTGCCTGAACCGCTCCACCTCGCAGGTGCGGGAGCAGCGGGAGTGACGGGGATATCTGGGAAGCCAGAACTCCCCCACGAGCAACATACAATAGCTGGTGGCACAGAAAACCTCAGCAGCTGCATGCAGACTTTGTATCTGCATCCTTTGGTCATTATTATTGCTTTTATGAACGTGGACACAGCTGGGAGAGCTCCAATTTAAAGCTTATACCAGACGAGGAAAAGTCTTAGAATGAAAAGCTGCAAAAACACATCGGAAAGTTCACTCGATCTGTGTGTTGTTTTTATTCCACTAAATGTTTTCTACTTGCATATTAGCTTCACCTCACGAGTCAGATTTTCTTGAGTATCTTTGGAGAAGGTACTAAAATACCTTCAGTCTGTCTACTCACATTTACTTGCAGAGTTTACTGTGGAATTTCCTCTATTGTACCACATGGGATCACATGCACCACATGTTTGTTCAGTGTTAAAGTTGCTTCGATTTTTATCACAGGTCTCATGACATTCTGAGGTTTTCTTCAGAGCTCCTAGAATCAATACATCATAGTGAAATATTAAGCCTGAGGTAAAAGACCCATCTTTTTCATTATTTTTTAATTATTTTTTTTAATACCCATTGCAGTTTTGAGTCTGAAGATTCAGCAGGAATTAAAGTTTCCTGAAAGTCATAAGGAAGCCGCAGCATGCATCCAAAATAAAACATCGGTTTCACAGTTTCTAAGCGTGTCACTCTGACAAGCATAGGTCATTCTTGAACGCTCCAGGACAGCAGTACAACACTGCACTTCAAGATCAATGCTTGATTACCTTTTCACCTTCCCAATTAGTTCTTAGAGCACTCATGGTGCCTGCAGTGGTTACGGTAAATCTAAATTACCCTGTAACAGGATAGCACTTTTATTCCATGTGTTTCTAAGTAATGGTCTTGATACCTGACTTTTCCCAGCAACTTGTTTGGTCTTCTCAGTGAGAAACACGTAACAAATGTTTAAGAGGAATGCTCCATTTTTATCACAGTAAGAAACTTGACAATTCTCAGCACCACTGACACAGTGAAAGTGTGCTCCAAGCAAACCTCTAACAACTACCTTGCACGTGCACAAAGCAGCAGCCGGTCCACATGCTAGTACCATCCACAAAACCAGCATGAGTTTACACTTTCTGGGTGTGCAAGAGCAACTTTGAAATATAAAGCAAATTTTAAGACCAGATTCTCCTGACTGGCAAGCTCAACGTGCTACAGGATCTGTCAGACAAAGGCCATGCAGATGGATAACTTTAGACTGCTCTCGCTCAGCGCTGGCCCCAGCGGCCACTCTGATGCTCCAAACAGTCTTGAGATGAAGTTGCAGCTGATTGTGGGACAAGAAGAGCATTCAGGAAAGGAGGGGCTGCCACGATATACAGCTGCCTATGCATCTTTGTTTCTCTGCAAACACCTCTTGGGTGAGAGACTTAATGTCTGACAGTGCCTTGGGCTTCAGCACCCAGAAACTCCTCTCGAGCAAGGAATTCACCAGGAATTGGCACAAATCATCCTAGCAGCTTGATCCCATTACAGCAACATAAAATGGCAGGACTTGAATTTTAAAGACTTTAAGTAACTGACAGTCACAGACAGAAGTCTGGATTAAAAGAGGCACTATTTTTTAAATCAGGATACGGATTCCTCAAAAAAACGAGATAATGACAACATAAATCTTTGGAAGTGTAATAAGAAGGATTCAGTTTCCATTCTTACTTATTTAGAGTATGCTACTAGAGCCATGTAAAAATCGATCTTGCTCTCCTACAGGAATGCCTGTAGCAACTAATTTCTTCTAAAAATCAATTTCTGGTCACATACTGAGAAGCTCTGTTGCAGGTGGGCATACCAAGAAAGAGGAAAATCTCTGAGGATATACCTAAAAGTCTCAAGGGAAGAAACAAGCAAATAATTCCTTTTGGCTCTTTCTTCCTCTCTCCTTCACTCTTCTATACCCAGACCCTCTTACTTCCCCACAAGGACATTTTCAAAACTTCTCATGAAATATTACAATCATAGAATCATTTAGGTTGGAACCGTAAACCTTACACTGTCAAGTCCAGCACTAAACCATGTTCCTCAGTCCCACGTCTACCTGTATTTTAAATTCCTCCAGGGATGGTGACTCCACCACTGCCCTGGGCAGCCTCTTCCAATGCTTGACAGGCCTTTCAGAGTAAAAATTTTTCCTAATACCCATCTAAACCTCCCCCAGCACAACTTGAGGCTGTTTCCTCTTGTCCCATGGCCTGTTCCTTGGGAGAAGAGCCCGACCCCCCCTGGTTACCCCCTCCTTTCAGGGAGCTGTAGAGAGCGAGAAGGTCTCCCCTCAGCCTCCTCTTCTCCAGGCTGAACACCCCCAGCTCCCTCAGCCGCTCCTCACAGGACTTGTTCTCTAGAGCTGGTCCAAATGAACATTTCCCATGTTAGGGCTGTCAGTGCTTCAAGGTATTGCTGACCAGCAAGCAGGAAGGAAACCCTTCGGCCCCCATGTGGGAAAGACAAGAAAATACTTAAAAAGCACATCAAGCCTTGAAACATCAATCCTTGCTGCATAAAAAGAAGCCTGGCCAGCAGGGCAAGGGCGGGGGGAGATTGTGCCCCTCTACTCCACTTTGGTGAGACCCCACCTAGAGTATTGTGTCCAGCGCTGGGGCCCCACAACATCAGAAGGATGTGGAGCTGTTGGAGCGGGGCCAGAGGAGGCCCCGGAGATGCTGGGAGGGCTGGAGCCCCTCTGCTGGGAGGACAGGCTGAGAGAGCTGGGGGGGTTCAGCCTGGAGAAGAGAAGGCTCCGGGGAGACCTTCTTGTGGCCTTTCAGTGCTCAAAGGGGGCCTACAAGAAAGATGGCGACAAACTTTTTAGAAGAGCCTGTAGCAACAGGACAAGGGATAATGGCTTTAAATTAAAAGAGGGTAGATTCAGACTAGATATAAAGTAAAAAAAAATTTATGTTGAGGGTGGTGAGACCCTGGCCTAGGTTGCCCAGAGAGGTGGTGGCAGACCATCGCTGGAGGTGTTCAAGGCCAGGCTTGATGGGGTTCTGAGCAACCTGATTTAGTTGAAGATGTCCCTGTTCACTGCAGGGGGGTTGTACTAGATGGCCTTTAAAGGTCCCTTCCAACCCAAACTATTGTGTGATTCTATGGTTCTAAAATACAACAGGAGAAACAACACCTGCCCAATGCACTGGCCCTACTGCACACACACATGCACAAAGTATACCAAGACTTGCAGCCAGCCTTCCTCCCCTTCCATCCTCACGCCAGCTCAGATCACTCTTCACAGAGATTTTGGGACAGTGAGGAGAGGAAGAGATCATGGGAGAGACAGAAGAGTACAGGAGGAAGGGGGAAAGGCTAGACAGATTTGTCTCACAGCTCTCTCTCCTAAGCCCTGGCTGGATCCTGGTGGTTACTCACATACAGAACAGAGACCTCTCCAGACTGAATTTAAATGGAAGCTGTAGCAAGAGGAAGAAACACCTCGGGATAGGGAAAAAGAGACCCAGCCCTCCCCTCACTGCTACAGCATTAAACTTGTGCTTCTTTCAGCTGTTGAAGGATCCTTCTACAAAAACACACAAAGAGAAAGTGAAAGTCAGTACCACTGGTTCTGCTGAAGAGTATCTGCTCAAGCGAAAAGGATGATCAGACGGCTGGAGCCCCTCTGCGGTGAGGACAGGCTGAGAGAGTTGGGGTTGTTCAGCCTGGAGAAGAGAAGGCTCCAAGGAGACCTTAGAGCCCCTTCCAGTCCCTAGAGGGGGCCTACAGGATGGATGGGGAGGGACTATTTATCAGGGAGTGTAATGATAGGACACGGGGTAACGGCTTCAAACTGAAACAGAGTAGATTTATATTGGATATCAGGAAGAAATTCTTTAGGTAAGGGTGGTGAGCCCCTGGCCCAGATTGCCCAGGGAAGCTGTCAATGGCCCATCCCTGGAGGGGTTCAAGGCCAGGCTGGATGAGGCTTTGAGCAGCCTGGTCTGGTGGGACGTGTCCCTCCCCATGGCAGGGGCTTGGAACTAGATCATCTTTAAGGTCCCTTCCAACCCAAACCATTCTGTGATTCTGTGAAAGTTAACAGCCTGCAGCCACCTTCTGTTTTCAGGCAGGTGTGGCAGTCACAAGGTGACACCAGGGGCAGGGGTTAATGAACAGCTCCATCAGAGCACCCACCTCCATGCACCCCATGTGGATGGGGACCCTGCCCCAGACCACTGCACCTCTGGGAGACAGCGGTGCATGGCGGGGATTGCCGTGGAGCAGCAGTGGAGCTGCAGGCAGCTCACACCTCCTTCCAGCCATGATACCACCCGCCTGGCCTTGTCTCGGACTGCCCAGCAACAGGTTCTCATGGGAACCTTCTGTTCAATAGCAGAAATAATGAACAGAGTTGTTTTCTTTCAACAGAATTCTTGAAGGGCTCAAAAGACCAAAACATCACCTAATTTTTCCACGGACAGGATGCCATCCTGACGGGAGGCCTGTTCAGTGCTACACAACTCAGGGTTCCCAGCACCTCAGGAAATGCAAGATTACCTATACTAGCCTTTTTCCTATGAATGTCGGCTCCCTTAAAGGGCATTTTATGTGCCATTCTTACCCGGCTTATAATGAACCAGGTGCAAAACAACGTTGTGGATGTGGCACTGGACAGGCACATCATAGGCCTGTCACCCTCTTGCCACAAGCTTCTGCCTTCTTATTCTGCGCTGCTGTTTTAATACATTAATTGGAGCAGTTGCTCCAAAGGTAATTTTCCTCGTAACAGAATCTTCCTTCAAATACAGGACACAAGCATTGATAGCACGTGCTTAAAGTTTACAATTATGTGAAGTACATGAACCAAAGTGCGGACATAATTCCTCATTTTTCTATCCATTAATGTTTTGCCTTTTCACTAAACAGTTAGTTGCACTAAAAGAAAAAAAAAATTAAAAATTTCTGTGCAACCACTGCTAGCACCAAGGGCTGCCAATTTATCTTCTAGGTTAAAATTCCAAGGCAGGAAAAAACATCTTTTGGTTCAGCTACAGATTTTACTAAGAATACTTTTCTGTTTAAGCAGAAGTACTGCCTAACAATGAGTACAAATTATAAACAAGATCTGGGGTTTTCCGAATGAATGCTTAAGTCAGACATGTCTATATTTCAGAGCTTAAAGAAGCAGCTTGATTTTTGAAATTCAGAGCCCAATTTGTAACACAAGTTGCTGAAGACTTCTAAAAATCAGGTCTCCTACTGAAATGTTAAAACATGAATGTAATAACTTAAACAAACCACCCCTAAGTGTTGCACATCTAAACAAGTATCACAGTGAGACTGTGAATAAAGAGAATACATATACTGCTACACAATTTTTATATGGTATGTTTTCTAAAATTCAGCATCAAACGTACTGAAGTTTAATGAATATCACATGCATATCCTTGGCGTAGTACACTAAAAAAAAAATCACTTTTCTTTTGAGGTATCATATTTGTGGCTTTTTGGAACACACATATCCTTGGTCCAAGGTATAAACCGGGAACAACATATTTTGGTAGACAAGAGCGTCAGTACGTCAGCAACTCCAGCACGCAACTTACCTTGCTCTCATCTGCAATTAATTTTGCATAATGTATCAGATGACAATTTAAGTTAAAAATAGGTGAGGGTTGTGTTTGTTTTTTTTCTTTTAAATAGACTGTTTAAGTAATAAATAAAACAGGGAAGAGAGAGGAGTTGTTCACCACAAGACATCACTTCAGCAACAGTCGTGACACCCTGAAAACTAGCTAAAGCACCCAGGCACATTTGGGTGGAAAAACATTCATACAAGTGAAAGCAGAGTGCCTTCAAAACTTGAGATTCTGAATTCTGAGGAACAAAAGAACATTACAACTGGTGGTACAATAAAGCTACATGAAATTCATTATGCTTGAAAAAATACAAAATTGGGGGGAAAAACAGACAACTGCTATGTAGTGCAAGTTATCTACAAGAGATTGAACTATTTCTCTGATATTTTTAGTTCAGCTCTTCTTTACAAGCCAAAGCCTTTTTCCTAAAGCTTTGTAATGAACATTCACAAAGGAATAAATTAGGGAGATTAATCTAACTCTGCAGCTCAGCTCTGACCTAAAAATACAATGATTTTGAATTTATTGAGATGAAATGTACAGCCTTCAGAACAAATCATCATAGGCCACTGGGTAAAAAAAAAAAAAAGCTTTAATCTATGTACCTTCTGTTTCTCAATATATAGTAGCTTTGGCCTGTCCCTATTTATCAGTCTTCCATATCTTTAAAATTCTCACTTAAATGTACTTCAAGTCAAAACCAAAAAGGTTAGCTTTATTCCAAATTTCTAGGGCTATCTACCACCATATTTCCAGGTGAAATTCTTCTTCAAAATTAAGTTCTGTACTTTTTCTCCTAAAAAAATTGCAGCATGGAATTGTTTATTGTTTTTCAATGTTTTCCACACCAAAAGCTTGCAGTTTCCCCTGCCCCCTCCAATCCTAAAAAAAAAATTCAGACCAAAATTAAGTTTGGCTCTGTCTACTGCATTGTTACCAGCAATAAAAATTGTTACCAAGCACAGAATCATCTTTTTGCCCCGTTAAAACTAAATAGTAACAACCAACATAAGGAGTACTTCTTCAGGCCAAATTTTGGCTGCCAAGGATGCAGAACTGCCACTGGAGAAATACGCAGGCAGATGGAGATCTCCTTGAATCAATTTCCTCCCCCAGCTTTGGCTCCCCAGAGGAGCACACCACCAGCAGACACCCTGAAACAGGACCTCAGTGCTGGAGGGATCCATTCACAGGCCAGGCTGGAGGACCATCAGACGGCTTCTTGCTCTCACGCTGGAAAAAAGAGTAGCAGGAAAGGAGCCGTGTTTGTCTGAGCCTCAGCACCTGCACTTCTACAACCAGTAACACCAGAAAAAGGAATTTGCTCCAGCACCTGAAGTGAAAATAGACACTAAAACCGCTGATCAGTTTGAACACTAATAGCAGTGGCCATCAGGCCCCAAGGTCTGCCTGCTCATCTCAGTTGCTACTATGGTGCAGAGGCAGATTTACTGAGATACTCTAGGTTGCTATTCTTTTTTTGTTTGGTTGGTTTTGTTTTGGTTTTTTTTTCTTCAGGACTCAATATTTACTAATTATATTGGAAACTAAGTATGCCCAGAACATCTGACACAGCTAGACAAAAACCAGGTTTTGGGGCAGGTATAAGATTCCAGAACACGTCACCCCAGGGAAGCTGCTCAGTGCTGCTCCAGCATCTTCAGAATGGTGCAAAGCAGCACAAACACTGCGGAACCTGTATCTGGGCTGCCTCGATCACCTAGTGGACACTTTATCAGTATATAAAAAGGGTAATGAAAGGCTAGGAACAGTATGAAATCCCACAGATGAAAAGAAAGGTGACTCTCTCCTAGATTCTCCAGGAGGAGCAGGAGATGGACTCTAAAAATAAATCAATGGCAATTCAGAAGTCTTTTACAGTTTGTCAGTCAGCAGCCAGTTTGTCACATATTGCTGGGGGAGGAGTATGATCGGGGTTTTTTTCTTGTATTCCCCTAGTTTTCCGTGCTCAATGATATTAAAACGGAGATAAATACAAATATTACCAATATTGTCTTTTACATGCCAGCAACTGAAATTGCCATAAGGTTGTTAATCATGACACAGGTAAGAGAGACAATCTGATCGTCTAAACAAGGAGACAGCAATATGTTCTCTCCAATAAAATACAATACAAAAATACATAAAATTTTGAGAAGCTAGATACTAAAAGGAAAACAAAAAAAGCCTCATCCAAATGGGTAGCTCTCCACAGGGAGGGAAAAAATAAAAAAGGTTTATTGCAGACATCCACCTTTTACAAACACCAAGCTGAAACACATTAAAATGACAACTTAAACAGGCTGCCTTCAGCAAAATACTTTAGAAAACTACTCATCCATGACAGGACGAGGTTCATTTGATGGCAAAGATTATTAAATTGTACAAGGTTTGTTACTTAAATTGTCTACTTCTAGACAACATGCACACACAGGAAAAAATATTTAGCCATCACAGGTATCACATCCTAATCAAATATGTAAGAACAGTTATCAAGAATTACCTATATTTACGTGGGAAACAGGTAAATTAGTCCTCACTCTTCATTACTTTGTTATAAAAGTGATAATGACAACATTGAAAGTTGGAGCTAAGTATATTTTTTTTTCTGAATTAAGGTATTTTTATTAATTTTGAGTAAATGAAGTGGGCAAGTCTCCAGCATTAACAAAGGAATAAACACACATGGAAAACCGTATTAAGTAGGTGATAGCTTTGACTGTCAATTGTCTATGCATCTGATGTCACACATATGCACCAATTCCTAAGAGCACTTCAGCGATGTCATAAATTAAATGAAAAAGTATTTTCTTTTTTTTTAACATACAGAATTTAACATACAAAAGAAACAAAGATTATTTCAGCTGTCTTATAAACTGGTACTGAAATGGTAAGACAGCTATTTCCTGCAACCTAACTTTTCTTTCAGAACAGTCTCTATTTCCTTTCTGCAGGCTATTAAAAATTTCGGTATCACCTTGGACAAAAAGGTGAACCAAGATCTCTTCCCTAAGTCCATTCTTGCCGCATTTCACATTGAGTGCTCTTTATGGGAAAAAAACAAAAACAAACCAAACCCAGAACACCAAAAACAACAACCCCACCCCCCAAAAACCAGGAACAATTAAACAAGTATTAGCATTTACATTCTTAATTGATAGGTGATAGGTTCACGTTTACTCATGTGTCTTCTACAACCACTGCAACTTTAGTTTTTCCCTTTATAGTAGCACACCTTCAACAATAAGCACATAAAATGATTATCTAGAAAAGACTCTAACTTGACAGGAGGCATGAGATGAGAATTTCAGTATTTTCTGTATAGGAAGGCACTAAACCAAGGTCTCCCAACTCCTAGATGACAGGTTTTACCTCTTATAACATGATGCACTGGAGGCAGACACAAGTACATTCTTTCCCATTGCATGATGTAAAAGACAGCTTTTCCAAATTTTCTGTATGGATCCCAATCCCACTGCTGGGCAGTGCCTAACAGTCTATCAAAACAAGGTCTTCAGGGCACTTAGACACAGACCCATTTATTTTTTAGGCCCCCAGCTCAGACAGAAACTCAGCAGGGGGCTGCTCGGAGTGCAGTACTTCCAGATGAGCACAAAGCAGACTCACCTGCCTCTGGAGAACTCTGAAGTCACACAGAGCTACATTTAATGGGTTTGAATGCATACTATGAAGGGGCTTCTCAGATAGCAATTCCTGACCAGTAAAACCAAATGTCTCACCTTTGTTTATGGTACCTGTATCCCTGGAGCACGACTTAATTATATCAAACCCAGACCAAATCCTGAGCAAGTACAAACTGATCCTTTGCCTTGTGTATCACAGACGTATACCTATTAACACCAGCTGAGGATCTAACCTGATACAACAATTAATTCCAAGTAATAGAAGCAGCCTACACTAAGAATAGTAATTAATGTAATCAGGTCAGGAGTAGAAGGGAGTTCTTCAACCCATAGTGAATAAGCAGAAGCCACTTAAAATTCAAAACAATTAAATGCTAATTAGCTTTTCGTCAATTGCGTGCTAAAAATGATATTGCTCCATTTCAAATATGTTTCTTCTCTGCCTAGATGAACTACACAAGGAAGGAAAAAAAGAAAAAAGCATGCATACAGACAGAACTCAATGTAAATCAAGTCTGCCTGCAGCTGCAGACCAGGAGGATCTCCAACTGCATAGCAGCATCACAGGACAGGACCATTCTGAAACAGGAAGACCACAATTTCTACGTATCACAGTCTAGGACCATAAAAGGCTGAACGTTTAACTGTCAATGCAACGTTTTACTTCTACTGGGGAAAAAACAAGGATGTGGGAGAAATGGAAGAAAATATCAATCATGTATATTAAGCAAGTATCATCTTAAATATAAGCACACATTTAAACCACTCACCATATTTTCATTCAGATAATCCACACTTGAAGTAATAAAAGTCAGAAAGTAAAGCAAATGAAGATAAATCCCACACAATGCAAATAAAACTTAAGATGTAGAGGTGGGGCGGAGGGGCAAGGAAAGAGATTCACTGAGACTCAAGAACAGAATATTAGAGCTCAGGGGCAAGGGGGTCCCTGTTTATCACAGGGATGCAAGCTCTTGGGTGGAAAGGCTCTGGAATACACTCTGTATTAACCTGCACACATGCACTGTCAAGCTGCTGCTACCTCATAGGAGAGAGAAAGGCTGTGCTGTTTCATTTTTATAAATAATCCATACCATAAAAATATTGAACCTTCCACTTCAAACCTGCCAAGTTCTCCTTTGACCAAAAATATACATGATTACTTACATCAACTCCTTTGTTTTAGCAGAACATTAACTGCACAACAAACAATAATATTAAAAATGTCAGATACTACAGCAGCATACAAAACCAAAGACTGCAGTTATTCAGAAGTAATATGAGATTAAATACAGTTCACGCAACACTACAGATGACCAAAAAAAATCCTGACAGGATTAGGTCAGAAATGTGACACCAAATTTTATCTTTTTTTCACTACCTTATTAGTCTGCAGTAGGCCAAAACAGGTGAGAAATGGCTGATAGAAGATTGCAGGTATCATATTTTTGAAAGTCTTTTGTAGGACAGGGTCATTTCCAATTCCTGACACAAATTAAAGATGACACTGCCTAAGCAAAACCTCTGGGTGAGGGAGGCAGTGTAAATCAAGCGTGACCTCTGTATCTCACACGTCTCGGCAGGCACTTAACACTTTTGACATACTGAAGTGTCAGAGATTCTGGGATTTTATGTTACTGATGTTCATACCTATTCTTCCTCTTTATGTCACAAGTCCCTATGCAATATTCTCAACCAAACCAAACAAAAAAAATAATATTCTCTTATTTATCAAATAACATTCCTGACAGCATTTTGGCTCAAGGTTGTGTCTTAAAACTTACCACTGAAGGAATGTCATGAGACACTTACACAGCTGAACTTGGGGAACTCGTCATCAGATGCTGAGACCTTCAGCATCTGCTTAAGTACCATCTAAATGCACATGAAGTCTGCATTCTGGTTTCCACCAGCAAAGCCTTCCAGATATCAAGGTTTCAGATACTCAACACCACAGAGCTGTTCTGAACACCACCCCTTATCCGAACCCTCTCAGAACTTTCACAGAAAGGATCTTCTCACCCTGGCACCCTGTGCAATAAGGCAAGAATGCCTGCTGTACACCTACCCTTCAGGACATCAGAGAACGTGAACAGAAGGAGGTAGCATATTCACTTTAAAGGCAATATCCCACTGTAGAACAATCTTACAATGTACCTGAGGCAAGTTCAAATGCATGTTGTTCTGCCTAATTTGGAGCTGGAATTTAATAATGTCAGCTAACACCCACCTAAATGCCCTAACCATCAGACCATGGTCATCTGGGATCCCTCTCAATCTTTCTCAAGAAAGGTCGTCTTCCTGTGCATTAGACAAAGCAATTTTGTGACCACTACGTGAAACAGATTCATTTTCCAGCAGCTCAAGTCAATTAACTCACCCTGCTGGCACAAAACGGATCCTACAGAAGGCATCTAGAACCTGCAGGCAGATGCGAAAGTGTAATGAATGAGTATATCCCAAGGCCAGTGACAGATCCAGCACTCCACTGGTTGAAGCTCCCTTCTATATGGTCCAGTTTTGAAAAACAAACACCTTGGGGAGAAAAGTCAGTTTTCATTCAAATCAAAACACAGTTTTCCTTACTTTATCAATAAGTTCACCATTATCTTAGCAATATCTTTCCCATCCTGAAGGAAAAGTCTGGCATATTTTCCATATATCATATTTCACTGACAGGCAAGGAAACAAATTAATCACAGTTTTACATAAGATATCACATATGTCAGTTTCCAAGTAGCTTCCTTAGAAACAGCAATTACTGAACAGAGTAGCTGCTGGTTGTTTATTCTTCTGCTTTGAACTGTCTCACTGTCCTCCTCTGCTGTTTCTTGTGACTGCTATCACATTTTGTGAGATTACATCTCACCTTAAACTTATGTGGGCAAAACCTTTGATTTCCCTGCATGCTTCTGCCTCACCATCCCTAGGTAATAAGGCAAAATTTGATTATTTTAGTTTGAAGTTTAAAACAAAAATTTGGTGCACTTCTGATAAAAACTTTTTAATTGGATTTAATGATCTGCTAAGAAACTAAAATACCAATTATCAGAAAATTTCTCTCCCCTAAACGAACTAGTAAGAAAATCCATGACTAGCTATTCTGGAAAAAACAGGTGCATTATCACCATTCAAATCATATACTTCACGAAGCACAAAAATTTTTCCCAAACCACAGCTCAACGTCACATTTACAGGCAGAGCACATTAATCTCATGCTGTCATTACTAGGTCATTCAGCAAGTATGTTTCATGTTTTGAAAGTAACTGTACTGGAAAGCTCCTTCTGTGGGCTGCAAAGCTGCTTGACTTGTAGAGTGGCTTATTCCTAGGCCAGTTTATTACATGCCTAATTTTTTTCTCTTGGCATTTTTAGACGATTTTAGGCGATGGAGGACTCTCGGAGGATCTCACTGAAAAGCATCAGAAGATATTTAAGAAAAATACTACTAGATCAACAGGCATGTCTTTTTTTATGCTGATATCAATACAACAAAGATAAATAGAATGGTCTTGTGAAGAAAAGTCAACTTCTAAACATTTTACATGTAAAGACAGCAAAACAGATGAACCATAATACATTCATTTTGGATCACTAAAAGATTTCTTGCCCCCTGTTGGTATGAAATACATTAAAACCCAAAATTACAAAAACAGGGGAAGCTGCTGGGATTGAGCAAGGGTGGGAAGAGAGACAGGGATGAATTTCTGTCTGTTTTTTAACATTTACCAATTATAAACAGACAGTGTGTCTGGGCACCAATGATTGAGGTGATGCAGAATCTAGTTCTGCATTATTAGGAAGTAGTCTAACAGTCCACCCCATACAGTAACTACAGCTGCAGTGCAGGAAACAGTATTAGACATCTGCCATAAAGACGCACAGAACATTTCTTTTCCTGCTTATTGTTATAATGGCTAGTCCAGTGGTAATCTTGTCTTTCACGTTTTGTAATGACTTCATCTAGACACTGTTCATGAACTGATGCATGACTCCTACAAGGGGGAAAAAAAACAATGAAGTGTGTAACTGTTCAATTATTTTTTTGGAAGCCACAGTGTCATTTTGAATAAAAAACAACACTTAAATGTATTTTAGGCCTGAAGGCATTTTTTCCATTATAGGCATCCAAGCAGCACAAATAAAATGTAAGTGTTTCTGATATGCAATAAATAAATAAATAATGCTAGTTTATTCTTCTCCCATCGGTTACCACAGTATATTCCCAAACAGGAGAAATGACATTGGTTTTCTATTTGTCTAAGCAAACTACAACGCAGTGGATTAAGAATCCCAACCCAGCTGACATTTAGCTCTATTTAGAAAAACAATTCCTCTGACAGGCTAAGAGGAGAAATTTATTAAAATGTTTCTTTTTCTGATGAATAAATACAGTGAACAGAAGAAGCCCCTAATCTTGCTGAACAACTGGAGCAGAGCTATTTCGCTTGTTATTGTCATCAGTGCTTTTTGCAATCTTCCCCACTTTTTAAAAATTAAATTTAGGATAGGATAGGATAGGATAGGATAGGATAGGATAGGATAGGATAGGATAGGATAGGATAGGATAGGATAGGATAGGATAGGATAGGATAGGATAGGATAGGATAGGATAGTTCAGTTGGAAGGAAACTACGATTGAACTAGTCCAACTGCCTGACCACTTCAGGACTGACCAAAGTTAAAGCATGTTATTAAAGACCAAAAGTTAAAGCATGTTATTAAGGGCATTGTCCAAACACCTCTTAAACACTGCCAGGCTTGGGCCATCGATCAAGTCTCTAAGAAGCCTGTTCCAGTGTTTGATGACCCTCTCAGTAAAGAAACCTTTCATAATACCAAGTCTGAACCTCCCCTGATGCAGTTTTCAACTGCTCCCGCACACCCTGTCACTGAATAGATGGGAATTTTTGAAAATTTGAAGATAAACTACGAAATACAACAACAGGTTCCCATCTATGCAGTTCAATGAAGACAGAAACAATGATTTCCATTAAATTATATGATATTAACAAATAATTCACATGCAATAACCTGGACAACGAGCGCCACCTTGACCAGAATAAGTACACCTGGCTAATGAGAATTATGTGGCAATCCTGGATTTTGTGAAAATTCATACTCTAGCCCTGCAATAGCTATTGCTTCTTTTAAGCAGGGACATCACCAGGTGACAAGAAGTGTATGTGATATAAGCATATATAGCACAGGATGAATGAAATATTTTGTATACTTTTCACAAGATAGATAAGCGTTTCACTAAATATCAAATACTTCAGATAGAAGACAATATATAAAATGTCAAGATTTTGTATGTACTGATCGTAAATAACTCGCTTTTCAACAAGATTTGTTTAAAAAAAAAAGCATGTTCACATTGCTGCCTTCTCAAATCTCAGTCTTCATTTTTAGTACTGACAACAAGGTTAAGGTCAAATAGTGTTACTTTCTAAATCTCTAATACCTCAATCTTATGCCCAACAACAAAGATTTCAGCAACATGGTAATAAACCTTTACATATTTTAAAAATAAACTCATGGGTTGTAGATCTGCGCTGCTCCTAACAAATTCAGTCAATAAAAGATGTCAATCCTTTTTTCTGCCAAACCTCAAAGTGCTGAAATATTGACTTCATCATGCACTATATATAGCTGAAAACCACTCCATTCCCTGATGAATTCATAAAACCCAAATGATGACTACCTCAGCCAGGATGCCCTAGAAAGTTGCAATGATAGAAAACTTCTCCTGCCTCCTTTACCAAGTGTCTTCCGAAGGACAACATGCCTGCAGATTCTGGACAGTGAAAGGGAACAGACCAGCAGCTTCTGAAGGCTGTACCCAAATAATGTGACAGTGACACGCTAGTGCAACCCTTCTGCAATCTGGCATCCCTCTGCCATCTGTCATCACACCCTTGTGCAGCAGAAATCTGTACTGTTTTAATAATGGAGACCTACAGACCTGCCTTACCAAGCAACTAAATTGTAGGGCACGTATGGAAACCCATAACCTGTAACACTAACCATAAATAAGACTGTTACGTAAATAAGACAGAAAGCCGGAAGAGCTACTGATGTTTTAAAGTACCGTATTATCATTGCAATACTATTAAGATGATGACTAAATTTTAAATAAATGGTCCATGAATGGGCCCATTATAGAACAGGATTAAACACTGACGATGATAACAGCTGGAGCAGCGAAGGACCCCCATTCCATCCAGAACTTTGAATTAAGACCAGATTTACCGCATGGATGAAGACATGTGGCAATGCGGGAAGGCATCAGAAGGGACTTCCACCTCAATCCAAAAGTTTCTGCTCATCGTCCCTGTGTTCTCCCCCACTTCACCTACTTCCCTTCCTATTCCATGCATGCATGCACACACATGTACACTGTTTCCACCTAACTTGTAAACAAAATCAAACCTGTTACGCTAAAACAAAGCTACAGACCAAAGCACCTGTCCATGACTGGCCATCTCCCCTTGCATCCCAAGAACAGTATTTATAATCCCACTTTTACTACCCCATCTCTTTTTCCCCTCTGTCGCTCTCATCAGCTATCTCAATGGCAATAAAACTAACACACATTACACCAATCATATGAGAATAAATCAACAGAATGAAGTCATTCTTCTTTGCTAAAAAAAGGACTGGCGGAGCAAGCAACTGGCTGATAGCCTTTTCCTCAGAAAGTGACTTGCAAAGATTTTGAGTAGCTTTGTCTTGCATAACTAGTCCATTCCAAAATGCTTTATGCATTGTCAAGGACCCATTTCTCCTGGGTGCCACCACCTCTCCAAAAAGTAACTCTCAAAACTTTGGTATGGAATCTCCAGTGCATTTGTCAAGGAAATAAATATGTCAAGATCTCTGTGCTTAGAAAGACAACAACCCAATACTTAATTGCAATTAAGTGATGTCAACACCTTTTGTTCTTTTGCATCACTTACTACACCAGAAGTCAACAAGATACGCTACTGTGCGCAGCATCTTGCCTCGCACATCACAGGTATCTTACCCCCTTTCCCTCCTCACTCCTCCACTAACATTCAGCTGAATCCTTAGGTTTCTGTACACATGCAGAAGCCCCAAAAAATGCCCAGAGCCCACTCTGAGAACAGACATCACAGTAGGGAATAAGTGGCTAAAAGGCCTGGTACATCCTCTTGGCAAGCGCTGGACTACTGCACATGAACTGCTCCCAGACACGTACCGTTCAATGTAAGGACAAACAAAAGTTCTGTTTTTCTAGATATTTTCCAGTCATTTGTAAAAATAGGAATATTCTAACATACTATATGCAGCTGCTTCTCCTTCTATAACCAAAGCAACTAACACCAGGATTTTGACAAAAGTTGTTATTTGAGTACAGATCATGTACTGTAGTAACTGGCCAAAAAATGGCACTGCTGATGTTTCTTTTCTAAATAATAAAATGTACCCCCAGCTGAGTTTTGTCATTTGTGATCAGTATTACAGCAAAATAAAAGTATAAGCAGAAACAAGCAGGAATAATCACAAAGCATGCTTTTTTATGCTTTTATTTTGTTTTTGTCAGTAAGTGGTTCTAGAGTATGGCTGGTCTTCAATGCCAAGATAGGCATATTTAAAAACACTAGCTAGAAAGATCAAGTAAATTCAATATTAGCCTGCAGTTCTGCAACTGACAGAGGCTTCTGGCAATACATGACTAACTACAGCTTCTATTATTCAAAACGTTGCTACAAATAGGCCTGAAATTAACGTTTGTCTGGAGGAACAGCAGGGCAGAACACCGGCAGAAAAAGCAGAAAACTGTACAGCTGCAGTTAAAATTTGGCTTCTAAATATTTGAAATTATTTAACAAGGCTTGAGATACACGCTATCCTTCAATATACCACCTTTGGAGAGGACAGAGGAACCCTGAATGTCCTTGAAAAATTCCATTTGTGTCTATTTATTATTTTAGAGACAATTTTTTCTAGCAACTTATACTCACAGGAAAGGAACAGAATTTTCTCAAATTTCCCAACTTTTAAGGCAAACTGGAAAGCAAAGGAACCAAGAATTTGTAACCAAAACAAGGCAGCACTTTGCATGTTGATATAAAGCTAAAAAGGTTCTACTGGGAAAAGCAGAAAGAGGCAAAATTCATGATACTACAAACATACCTTTTTCCATCACATTAGAATTTTTAGGATGATACCTATCTCATTTTTCTAGTCTTGGTCAATATAAGGAGGTTTGAACTGGGAATTTGCCCAGCTCTTCTGCATTAGGTGACTAAGAAACACTGCCTCCGTAAGAGATGCACGAAATACAGAAATTCCGTATGAGATGACTGACAAACTTTCTAAAGCTGAGGAACCCAGTTTCAGCATACCAAAACAAACCTTTCTAAGTCACTTACACCTAACATATCAACTGGAATCCTAGACGCAACATACCATATGCCCAAACACTGCTACAGCCTCACACCCAGTGTGTCTTCCCCACACAAAACCGCATCACCATCCACCATATGTTTATAGTCTGAAAGCCAGGCGATCAAAGCATCTGACTGCTCTAACAGGGGAAAAAAGCACAAAAACCACACACACGCACACCCCAAAAAATAAAGCCCCCACCTCTGCCCTCCCAAACTGTGTAGATACAAATTTAAAAGGAAAATCCCCTCATTCTGTAGATCATTTCAGAAATGCAGATCTCCAACACATCAAGACAATCAGACTATTTCTATTGTTATTCCACACTAACCCACAGAAAACACTGTAACGTGCATGAGAAGATTAACTGTTACCCTGCACATTGAACTACATTTATTAGCTGGATCTTAGATATAAATGTTACAAACACAATAGAGATTAAAATCCCCAATTCCTGTAATTCAGAGAGGGATTTTTATCCATCACATAAGGGTGACATTATGACTATGCATTTATTCCTTCACATTTCCTGGACTCCAGCTGATTCACAAATGGTATTACTGTTAGTTTTGTAAAAATGTAGTAGAAAACCAAATTGCAAAAGCCAGTTCTTGTGGCATAAAATATTTTTCATACTAAAACTATACTGACTACAGTAATTTAGAACATCAAAACACCCATCTAATGTGAATAAAGTTCAAAATTTTAAAATGGAGTTATTAAAACTGTAACAGCTTTTATAATAAAAAGTCTGTGCCAAAGACGGCAATAAGCCTCTATCTGTTAAAGTAAGGATGTCCTTAATACCTTCAGTTAACAAAGTCTGATAATTCTTTCTACTTCTAATTAAGCATCCTGGAACTTCAGACTCTCTCTCAGCTGTGCATGAAATTTCATCTGATAATCATTCCTCACCCAGCAAATACAACAATAGGAAGTCAGCATTTGTTTTTTCCTGATGGAAAGAGTTTCATCCCCTCTTTCCAAGAATTTAGTGCCTTTTGGCAGATAGAATTGGCTGGATTTTTTTGAGATGGCACTTAAATGAACAGATAGAATTTTCTAACTTTGGGAATAAAAAAAAGAAACAACAAGTTCCTGGAAGGTAGTTATATTTTCTGGACAGAGCACAGGAGCTTTGCCACAGCTCAAAGTGAAGTCCTGTCCAAACTGGGCAAGAATTAGTTTCTGGAAAAACTCTCAACTTCTTTCCCACATATTGTGTCTGCCAGCATACAGAGAGACAGCACAGACTGAAACTACATTTCAGCCAGTGACCTCTGCCATGTGCTTTGTTCTAGGCTCCAGAACCCAGAGCCATCTAGAAACGGCTTGGAAAGAGAATTTGGCTCAGTTATCAACAAAAGCATTAGCTGTAGTTCTCCTCTTATAATTACATGAACTGCAGCATAAGCCACCTTAAACAAACACAGGCAACAGAGAAGTGTCTGGGTTCTCACTCCTCTGGCACTGCACAGATTTTGGTATTTGTCTAAAAATTAACTCCATAAAAAATTTATCACTAGCTACAGGGCAGTCTAGCTGCTGATTTAATAACACCCATCAGAAGCAGCAAAAAAGTGTCTTAGCAGTACATGCATCTCTTACATGAGAGATATGAAACAGAAAAGCTCACACAAGGTAAGGAACCAATAATGATATTCATCAACTGCAAGGTACCAAATGTGGCTTAACTGGACATACTGCACAAAGAATCGGTGAGGCACATTAACTGTATCTTGTTCATCAAATGTTCGCAAACCTTCAAAGGCTTATTCATTTTTGCTGAACACGATCACCTGATCACACGCACAGCAGAGACAGCAAACTGACTGTCGCCAGATCAAATACATCAAAACCAAGTAGCATCCTACCCATAGCATGCCTGGCGTTCAGACTAAAGCCAGCTTCCCTATGTTAACAGTACTCTGACTTTCTCCAAAAAAACATCTGATCTGCCTGATATCATATTTCATGACTCATTCTTGAATATGATTTTCTTGAGAAACAGTTGCAGAGCTTCCCCAGAATAGGATGGAGGGAGGAGAGTAAAATTTTGAACACTGCGTCATTTCAAAAACTGGTTTGGTATTGAGTTTTACAGACCGTATTAAGAGTGCCAGTGGTTAAAAGAATAACGAAACAATTGACTAATTTGGCTTTGTTTTTCTGGAAAGAAATTTACTTCCTCCTTCCCTTTCAAATGAGCAGAAGAAAACTAAAGAAAAATTACAAAGCTATAGAGAATTAGATTTACACATATTCCAGCAAAGTTTGAAATACAAGTATTTTTCATTCAGAAGTATGCACTGTTGTTGCCCCCGGATTCTCTGCAGCAACTTGTGATCTTAGTACGAAGAAGGTAATGCAGAAACGGGGAAAAAGAGGAAGGGTTTGACTCAAAAAATAATTTTTAAAAAGATCTAAAAGAATGAACGGCCAAGAATGACAGAGAATACAGGCTGAAGGCAGGCATAAATTCCGCTCACAGAGGCTTGCACTTCCCAATATCAAAATGAAGAGACAGTTCAGAGGAGATACTGCAGATACTTGAACATTTTGACAGCTTATCAGAGTCTGTCCCAGTAGCTGAAGTTCCCTTCCTACTGACAGCAAAAGCTCCAGATGTGCTTCTGCTGTGCCATTACCTGGCCTCAACGTTGTCCAACATTCATGGCATACATTTCAACTGTGAAATGACACATTATCAGAATAGCATGTCTGTAATTCAGCACAGATTTTTGCTCTGTTTCTGGAGGGAGGAGAAGGAGGGAAAAGGGAAAAGGGAAAAGGGAAAAGGGAAAAGGGAAAAGGGAAAAGGGAAAAGAAGCAACAGTCCTGAAGATATCAGCTATTTATCTACATAAGGTCAGTAAGAAAACAATGTATATCTCAGAAAGCAGGAGCTGGGGGGAAGTGGCAGAAGAAGGCTAAGTTGATCAAAATCCCTTTGACAAGAGATGGTTAAAACACCAGTCATCTACTCCAGCATTTCTCCGCTTAGTGGGAAACAAAAATATTCAGCCTTGCAATTACATAAACCCAAAGAATAATAAAGTCAAGAACTCCATCTTTTTTTCCCCATCTTGTGACCATCAAACGCGCTGATCCTGACAGGACTTGCACTGTGTTTAGAGTTCCCAGAGAAAACCACCTGTCAACATGCTCTTCTAACCTGCATCTTCAGGTCAGAAAAACTTCACTAGGGACATGAAACACTGGGACACGATCTTTCTGTGGTAGTGTTTACACATCATCTCCAGCTCCCCTACAGTGTTAGGCCACATCTTCTGGGGTGTAAGACACGAGTCCACACGGAAAAATTCTTTAATTGATGAACAATTTTGCAGCCATTGCTGGTAGTTATAGCACCTGGTACCCAACTTAGCAGTTAAAGGCTTTCCCTGCCGAAGTAAGTGGAAACATGTAAAACATGAACACCACGTTGTATTCAACAACAGCCAAAAGTTTTATTTTAAGCATCAGTGATGCTAAGTCTCAAATGCATCAGTGCAAGAACAGGGTTCTTACTCATTTGTAAGGATAAAATGACAAGTAATTACCAGACTGCTACCAGTGCTAACGACTGGAAACCCATATGACCATCCACAGAAAAATTTGATGAAAGAGCAACACAAACAGATCGCCAAATCACTGCTCCCTTAGGGAGTCTTTAACACGAATATTACACATATTTAGTCTTTTCTTTAAAAACAAGCTGAAAAATCACATTGCTCTAGAAGCAATAGGATTTAATGGACAATATTCTGAAAGTATTGATGCAATGCCCAAACATGGTATGGTGTATATAGTGTTACTGCCTCTCCCATTTTCTCATGAAGATGCAAAACTAAACCTAACCGTTTGAAGAAACAAGGCTACAAGTATCTCAAGCCCTTCCCATGACATGCTCTATCAATGGGACACACCTAGATTACAACTCAAGCTACTGGATTTGCCCACCTGGAAAATCAATGCATTTTTTCAGAGGGAATATATCACATGCTTTGTTAACGACTTACTGCCGAATCTCTTCTCAGACAAATGCAAAATTTGTCAACTAAACTGGCTACAGAAAAGCACGAACAAGGCAGAGCTCGATGTACTGCTACAGAGACAAAAATGATCCATTTACCTTACAGCACTGTTATCCTGTAGTGGTAGATATAGCCTACAAAAGAAATACAAAAGGAAATGCAAAAAAAAATAACAAAAAGACAAGTCCTTTCAGCATTACTTTGGTACATATCTTTCAGCACGATGTTAAATACTACCCTTCAAGAAAATCTTTATCCTATATTGCACTGTTCCATGTTAATCGCTGTTAACAGTTCTGTTTGGAACAAGCAGAGAATCTATTTTAAGGCTTTTATATATATTTATCACCCCCCCAGTCACTTATATAGTTAATTACTTCCCTAAAGAGAAAGAATTAAGCACTTGGGAACTTTTAAGAATTTGAAACTACAAATGTTATTTGGTCAATAATCTGAAGCTATAGATTTTATTTGGCCAAATGACTACATGGGAAAGTGTATCGGCAACACCCAAGCACAAAGGAGCGGAAGACTGTAAGACTGCTCACCATCCTTATTAATTACTTGATTTGCTGAGACATAGTCTTCCTCTTCACCAAAAAAATCATTCACATGAAACACACGTAACAAGGTGGCTTTAGTGACAAATACCCCAGTCCTACAATAGCTTTATCCCCAGGTCCCAATTCTCACAGGCAGAGTATGAAACTTTCAAAACCCCATTTTTTTGACAGCAATGGTCTGTCATAGTTCTAAGTCTTTGAAATAGGAAACCTCTGGTTTGGTAGCAAGGTATGAATCTGCTACCCCACAAGACTTCAATACTTGCAAGTCCAGAGGTGTCTATGCACTTGCTATGGTTTGTCATCAGTTCCCCATTACAGAAATATATGGAACATACACTGCTATGTCCCTGAGCAGAACACAAACTCTACATAAAACGAAACTCCATACTGAAGTAAAAGTGATCTAATTTGTAGTTTTGATAAATTAAGTCTACCCTAGATAAAGTATGGGAAAATTCTGCCTTCTTTTAAAAGGGAAGAGGAAAATATTTCTTTTTTTACACTTAACAGCTTCAGGGCTTACATTATAGCTACCGTCTTAAAATTCCCTAGAAGATAACCCTTACAATATGGGAGATCTAAGATCGATAGTACGATTAGAGAGGAAAAGCCAAATTCAGTTCTCAGATCAATGCGGAGTTCTCAGTTGTCTTGCCAAAGACCAGCAATTCATCCCTCCCTCATCCAGGAGGGAAGAAAAAAAAAAAAAGATGACACTTGGGTTTATTATTATATTAGCACCACATCACAAGACAAAACAGTTAAATTAGAACTACCTACAGAGCTGGGTGCTGAATGACACACTGGCAGTTTTAAAACTGGTTTAGTCATATTTTTTAGAACACTAAAAAGTACTTCTCTTTGCAACAATATAGTAACTGGAGATTAGTCTTGTTGGTATGTCTAATTATTTTCTGCATCCAACATTTCAACAAGAGAGAAAGAACATTTTTCATCATTTCTTGCAAAAGAACTTTAATGCTATAACCATGTTTGGGTGTTTGTCTTTCCACATTTAAAAAGTTCAACACAATTCAGAATATTACAAAACACACACAAGAAGTACATTGAAGTAACAGAGTTTTCACACGGTCACTTGAAATCCAGCTAGAATCTCTACACTGACAGTTAATCACTTCACAGCAGAGTCAGCTGTGACGCATTGTTTTGTTCCTTCAGTGCAAGGACTGTTGCAATTCCTATCCACCAGCCATCTATTATTCTCAATGCAATTATTTTACTATGAACACCTCTATATATGAGCAGTGAAGGCAGGGTGAAAAAAAAAGAGAACGTAAAGCTTAAATGAGGTCATGGATAACAAGTAAATCAACAGCTGCAACTTGTTCACTTTAAAATATCTAATATTTCATGTGAAGATAAATGCAAACTGGCCAATTCTGAAAAATGATGCAGTTCACTTTGAAAATTCTGGAGAGATTCTCTAGTTAATTAAGCAGAGGTTATTCAGGATATAATTAAATACAGTTCTGTTTTGCCGTCTCTAGATTTTCATGTCAGTAATATACAGGCAGCGTATTGACATACTGTAAATTCATAGACTGGTCAGAGGCTGACAGAGCATAAGAAACAGATTAATGCATCTCAAACTGCTGAAAGATTAACCTTTTATCAGAAATTAATACTATGACAAACAGGGCAATGCAGAACATCTCTTGATAAAATCAGATGTCTAATTAAACTCTTGGAGAAACAAACAGCCTTGAGAGACTGCAAATGCTTTCTTAAAAATGAATGTTAGCAACAGCTTTTCACTCCTGCTTGCTATTTCTACTTTTATGTAATTTCTATTAACAAGCTCCAGGCTCTTCTGGCCCAGCCTAAACATTTAGTCGTCTCCTTATTCTCTATGTGTCAGTTGCCAGATCCCCAAAAGCAAGCTTTCTCCTGTTGCCTAAAATTTTGCCCTGTTATTCTTAGAACACTGCTACCCTCAAATCACGTTCCAAATGCCTGTGCAGATTAGCTTTCTCCAGGTCTTCTTGTATTGTATTGGCATTATCTCAGGAAAAGGTAATCCTTGACAGTCAGAACTGTTCAATTTTTTTCACAACCGTCACCTTTCACAGTGCAGTTTCTTAGAAATCTGAAGTAGCAATTAAGATTCTCTAGGGTGACATTATCTGTGTGGCTTTTCACCAGCATTTTCTGCCTTTTCTTTTGTCTTTATTTTGCTCTTCTGCCTTCGTTGACTGAATCAATTACTGAAACATGACCTGTGACATATGCCAATTAGAACAAACAAGCCAAATTTTTCCCTTGTGTAACTTCACTGACTCCTGTGGCCCTAAGCCACATATAGATTTATTCTGGTATAAGCAGAAAAACGTGCACAGTACGCCAGTGAGGTTTTCATCCCCCTCCACGCCAAACTGAAAATTCTCCCCTCTTCATGCTTGCTCACAGCTCTGTCTTTGCTCCCCTTTCATCACTACTCTTCCCTTTCTCCTTCCCAGATGTCTCAGTTTCTCACCATGCTCCTTGCCCTGAAAGTACAACCTCTCTTCATAAAACCCAGCTCACCATACCACCCCTTTTCTGCTGATCCCTCTCGTGTGCCACACGGCGCACTCTCACACCAACTTTATTGAGCAATACTTATACATTACCGAGAGAATGAGAGAGACCCTCCATGTGGGTACATACTGCCAGTTTTTCTCATCATCTCATCTCTCTTGCATCATGCTGTGTTATACAACCTAGACCACTGTCATCTCTGGCCCTGAAGACCCACAAATGTAGGTCTGAATGGATGCTTATTAATTAAGCAAATAGTTCTGTGTACAGCAAAACTAATGAAGCTTCATTTCCTATGGCTATGCATCTAGCGGTTGAGCAACAACTCAACCTCCCCCCCCCTCCCGCTGCAATAACCCCAGAGCCCTCCCACATCTCCAATTTACCCACAGAACCACAAAACTGGAGACAGATGGGGAGGGAAGTGGTTAAGAATCTGTCCACTCTTTCAGCTTAATGGATCAATCTGGACATACTTTACAAAGTCACGAAGTTTGTTGCTAACAAATCATTATCTTGCAAGAAAACCCACTGGAGAAATGTGCCCACAATGGACTGCTGCCTGGACACTTCTTCAGCCAGAACCCGCTCCCCAAGCGCTCCTCACCTCCACTGTTGATTCAAGATGAGGTATGCCCACACCCATGTTCTCTGATTGAGACGAGGAAACACTTGTAGGCTCTTTATTGTTGTAAATCTTAAGAAACAGCGATATTTCCACCCTCCTGGTTTTCACTACATGATTAGGACAAACTGCAAGTGGCGTAAAGCTTTCCACGCAAAGCTACATCTCACATCCAGGAGAAAGGCCATGCTGGCACAGGCACTGCTGGGTAAATCCAAGCTCCTGCTGGCAAGCAGATGCAAATTATAAGGCACAAGTGGAAAAACCCTTGCCACACTGCCTTGGGGCATGGTAGCACGCTGAGCTACTGAAAGTCTCTTAGAGCAGCAGAACCCCCAGAGAGCTGTTGTTGTCATCTCCTGCCCATGAAACACTCCAGGAGGCTTCCACCACCCTCGGCTCACTTCCTTTAAGGGTGCGGCACAGCATACGTCCTGCAGCTCTCAGCTATATGAAGGTGACTGGATACCACGAGTAGGGTTAGCAAAGGTCTGGCCAAGCAAACCTGCCACATAGCCTTTGGAAGCTGGAAGGGAGATGATGTTTAATTCCGCATGTGTTTATTTAATTGTCCTAATAAACCATGTTCATACTTTGGCTACCCTTTAAAAGGAACCTAAGTTTCCTGCCAAAAAATGTAGTAGTTATGATGCCATTCTCTCCCCAAAAGGGGAGGGAAGCTTTGAGAAGTATTCAGCCTTCAGGTGAGAACTAGATCAGTATGGAGTGCTCAAATGTAAGGGTTATTCTTTGCATAAGACTGCACTCTTAAGCATGCATCTTTACTCAAACCAAGTTACTAACCCAAGTCACTCCAACAGAAGTTTTATTCAATGTTGAGAAAAGGAGGGCTCTGCCAGGTTGTCCATGTCCAATGCAATATCACTATACCGCATTTTAAGTAGTTCAATTTATTTTTTAAATGGTTTGACTACACCAAAAAGTACATTCCAAGATTAAATCCACACACAGTAGCGCAACAACTAAGTCTTCCCAGCAGCCACACTAACTTGTGCTCCTTTTCAGAGGACAAATGTATTATTTCAGTGTAGAAGCACAAGAAATTGGACTTCCATGGGGATTTTATTTTCATCTTCCTTAAAATACCAAATAGATCTTTTTGTGCACATATTTGCTAAAAAATTGAGCAGACTTGGTCTAAAAGGGGCAGTAGCATATGCTTCCCTTTTATTCCAATCAAATCTTAAACACATTTTAAAGCAAGTTGTAATTCTAATATTGTTTTACTTTTATAGAATTTAATCTCATTTTTGTGATTCTCTTAGTTGTTAGAATTTTTCTAATCTTTGGACATGTAAGGCTGCTGGACAATGAAAATCTGGACACCTCTGAAAGTAAGGAAAGCGCGGATTTGAAAACTGTAAGTTATTCCAAACTTGTGTTACCAGACTTCTAAACCCAGATCCTCAGAGGTGTATAAATGCCATGACTGAAGTTAGGCAGGGACCTTACTGACCTGGGGGTGCAGCGCGTAAGTGTGCAAGACTCAACTCCCAAAAGAAACTGAATCAGAAACTCCAGATGGTCAGAGTGGAAGGCACTTGCTCTGTAACAGACCACTGAAGAGTGCCAGACACAAATTAAGACAGTCCAACAGTGCTTTATAGTCTGTGCTGCATTCCACCAACAATCCCATAGCTCAGTGAAGCTGGTGAATTAAATCAGATTTAATAATCTAAGTGAGATTATACCTCTAGAGATGAGAAGAGCAGAGGATGTGCCGATAATGGAACAGCAGAACAGCTGTTTCAAATCATCCCTCCGAAACAAACATCATGATCAGCAGCTCCGCAAACTCCACCAGCAGGCAAGCGATGTAACAAGCTTTATTTAATACCAAAAATAGCAATTTTGGTATGCAGGCACAGCCCAAGTTAATACTAGAAACTGTTTGGAGGAATTGGCGATAATCCTGCTCATTAAAGACAAATGTTAGAAAGCTTGGGTACCACTTTGTTTTGATTCGCAGTATTCTTTACAAATGTTATGACTGTACCTTCTTCAAAGCAAGAGTAATGCCCTCACCACTAAATAACAATTGACATGTTTGGTAAATAAATGTACTGTTTCTTTGCTGAACACAACAGCAGAACAGCACTGAAAAAAACCCCACATTTTCATATTTATTAATTGCTAGATATATCAGTGCAGTCTTTAAAACAGAAGACTATCCTGTAGTCCTGAACAAAAATATTTAAAATGTGCCATACACTTTTGTGAGCCAGGGGTGGGGGGAGGAAAGTGACTGACTAGTGAAGGGAAATGCCCGCTTCATAAACGCCTGTGAAAATAATCCCAGGTCAAGAAGCAATGACCTAAAACACTTACGAACATGATTTATGCAAGGGATAACCACAGTAGTTTCGTGTCAGCACCCGCGGACCTCAGGGGATGCTTGCAAGTCGTCACTAGGCCACGACCAGCTTCTGTAGCCCTGACAGAAGCCAAACACACTCACACAGCTTCTTTGTGACACCAAAACAGATAGAGCGTGCCTGTTACTTCAGTTACTCATGTCTCCATAATTATGACAGAAGACAATATATAATAATATGTATTAGTCAACTATTCCTGCAAAAAGTGGATGACTGCTTAGAATTACACAAACTCCAGAATGACTCACATGTTTTGCACTTTTCTCACAGGAAATTTATTCCAAGATTCAGCAGCCCCTATTAACACTAGCTTCACCACTTAATTTCAAAACCGGCGGTGGGAAGAACTACAGCTTTGTACGCTGTCTTCCTCCCGCAGCGAGGGAAGAACGGCTATTTCATCGGCCTGCACCAGCGGCCACCTGTGAGGGTGCCTGGTAGGTTCTGACAATTAGTGATCTGCGGTCTTATTGAATTTGTACTAGTGGCCGTTGCTCGGGTGTCCTGCAGAAACTAAAACAAGTCATAACTCAAATTTGGATAACCAGGCACGGAAAAAGTGGAGGTCACCCGAGCAATTACCTGAGCAAAAGCTGCGCTGGAAGCGACAAGGGCAGACACCAGCAGCGAGGGGCTCCCGTGGAGAGGCGAGGGGGGCTTCTGGGGGAAGGCCTGAGGGGCAGCATGGGTGTGAAACCCCAAATTTGGCATTCAGGACACCTTTTCTCTGAGGGAGCTCGCTGCTGCTCTGGAGGACGAGCACCACCGGCAGCGCGGACATGGCCCCGCCGCACAGCCTGTCACGACGGCCGCCGCCTCAGGGGAGCCCCGCGGCGGGGAAGGGCGCCCCAGGGCACGGCGACCCCAAGGCGGCTCCCCCCTGAGGCGAAGGGCGCTTCGCAGCAGCGCGCTGAGGGGAGCGCCGGTGGCTGCCGCCTTCCCGCCTCTCACCTCGCCTCACCGCCTGTCCCTCACCTCACCGCCTCTCACCTCGCCTCCCTTCCCCAGCGGCCGCCCTCCCGCCTCGCCTCGCCTCGCCTCCCCGGGGACCACCTTCCCGCCTCGCCTCTCCCCGCCGGGAGCGCCGTACCGCCCGCCGGGGGCCGCCGGCGCTGCCCGCCAGCGCAACCCCGCGGGGAGACGGGGCGGACGCCGCCACTCACCGCGCTGCCGTCGCCGTCCTCCGCCCGCGGCTCCTTCCTCCTGCCAGCGGTGGGCGAGCCCTGCAGCAGCTGCTCCAGGCAGGCGGTGCTGGGCAGCGAGGAGCTCTTCTGGTGGGACAGGTGGGCCCCGGGCCGGCGCCCCTCCTTCCCGCCCTTGGCCCCCTCATCTCCGCAAGCGGCGTCCTCCCGGCGGCCGGGCGGCGGGCCCTTGCCCTGGGGCAGCAGGTGCTCCCGGAGCCGGCGCAGGGCGGAGGCGGACTCGCCGCCCGGCTCCAGCTGCTCGGCGGCCGAGCAGCAGAGGTTGGGCTGGGAGGAGGAGAAGACGCGGTCCAGCACCTGCCTCCGCCGCTTGAAGCCGCTCCACTTGGCGCCGGCCGGCAGGTCCCCCTTGCCGCCGGCCGCCGGCGGGGCGGGGGGGTCCGCAGTGCGGCGCTCGGCGGCCGCCCGCCCGCCGCCGCTCCGGCCCTTGCCCCCCAGCTGCAGGTTCTTCCACAGCCGGGCCTGGAAGGAGACCGCCGGCTCGGGCTCCCCCGCGGCCGGCCGGGGCTCCTTTCCTGGCTCCATCCTCCTCCTCCTCCTCCTGCGGCGGCGGCGGGAGCAGCAGCAGCAGAGCCCGCCGGAGCCCGGCGCCTTCGCTCCCGTGCGGGGCGGGCCGGAGCGGAGCGGCGGGGACGAGCGCGGGGCTCCGCCGCGCCGCCCCCCCGCCCCCCTCAGCGCGGCAGGCCCGCGGCCGGCGCCGGGAGCTGAAGGGCGGACGGAGCCCCCTCCGCAAAGTTTGCCGCCGCGATCCCCCCCCTCTCCCCGGGCGGCACCGCGGGGGCTGCGCCCGAAAGTGAACGGAGGGGCGCGGAGCGGCGGGCTGGCCTCTGTGTGTATATAGATATAAATATATACGTGCGGCAGGGCAAGGACATGCCGGGAGTGGGCTTATCCTGCCCCCCTCCCTGCCGATTTTTTCGCTTTAGTGACAGTGTCGGGGGGGCCGGCGGCGGCGCAGGAGGGCACAGCCCGGAGGAAGGGGGGGGGTGCAGCGCGGTGATGCTGCAGTTTCCCGGGAGCCCCGGGGACACCCCGACCTTTGGGGCAGGGAGGGAGGGGTCGTGCGATGCGGCGCTCCGGGCCGCCGTGACCGCGGGGAGGGGCGGGGGGGGCGGCAGCGAAGCCGGGCTGGGTGCCGGGGGGGTCTGCGGGCAGCGGGGGGGGACACACGCACGGCCGGGCCCGGCTGGTGCCTCCTGTGTGCGGGGGGGAAAACCCCGGCTCGTCGGTCACACTCGGCCTTTTTCTCAAAAAAAAAAAAAAAAAAAAAAAAAAAAAGCCCCATCGCTGCATTTTTGGATGCTTAACTCTATCTAAAGTTCCTTTTTTTAATTGAAATAATAGCAGCAGGATTATTTTAGGACAGGTTTCTACATTCCTGAAGCAAACTGAAGCCGAATCACAGAATGGTTAGAGTTGGAAAGGACCCTAAAGCCCACCCCCTGCCCTGGGCAGGGACACCTCCCACCAGCCCAGGTTGCTCCAAGCCCCGTCCAACCTGGCCTTGAACCCCTCCAGGGATGGGGCAGCCACAGCTTCTCTGGGCACCCTGGGCCAGGGGCTCACCCCCCTCACAGCAAAGAATTTCTGCCTCACATCTCATCTCAATCTTCCCTCTTTCAGTTTAAAACTGATACCCTTCGTCCTGTTGCTCCCCTCCCTGATAAAATAAATATTCCTTGCATACAGTAAACCACACCTTTCTCCAGTGTAGTTTTGGGTTTCATTTCAAAAGTCACTTCTTTACACCATGGAGGATTTGGTCACCTGTATTCTGATTCAGGCTTCCCCAAAAAGTTTGCACCCAGGCATTTGACAATACAACTTTTGCTGAACCGAACAGTAAGAATACAAATTAAAAGTACTGAGATAAAAGGGGCACTTTCCAACCACAGGGGCCTTGGGAGTTCACTCTAGAATATTTGAAAAAATAGCCAAAATAACCTCTGAACCACTGCAGGTTATTCTTGATAAGTCCTGTCAGATAAGTGACATTTCAGGACCAGAAAAGGCTGAACATAGTCATACCCCACCCCCTCCCCCCCCAAAAAACCCCAAATAAAACAAAACAACAAAAAAACCTGAAAGATAGAAAATCACAGATAAGTCAAGCTACTTTGATCCCTGTAAGCAAGTACAAATAATCAGCTTCAACCACCTAAAAGAAAAAGTATCAGATAGCAAAGCTCAAATAGATCAAGGCCTGGAGGAAGCTTATGTGTCTCCATTTCTGAGATGACATCTTTAAATCAAAGAAGAAATGTACTGAAATCAAACCTCTTTAAAAGGCTTGCTTTCTTGTAAATAATGGATTTACTCAACGAGCAGGAATCAAACGAGTAAAATGAAAGATGAATTTTGTTCTTCATCTATACTGGGGAGAGTGACAAAGGCTATCAGCTAAAGAAGTGTTTCAATATATGTATCTGCCTTGTGTTTTAGTTTTTTTATTTTCATGTTACAGTTGAAAAAGCTCTCAAATAAACAGCTTTTCTGGTAAAGAGTAATTTCTATTAAAGTTATGGAAAAGTGAATACTCTTTTCACAAAGCCAATAGGCGTATTCAACATTGTATTCAGAAGAGCTGCTTACTTGACAAAATACTGAACTACTCTTGTGTCTTTAAATTACAGTTATTTTCAACATTCGTCATACTTTCCTATTAAAAAAAAAAAAAAAAGACCAGAAATTTGTTATTCGTATAGGTCTGTTCACTACAGCAGCTACTCTCATAAGTGCAGTGCCACACAGAAGCTCATGGTCTAGGAGGAGTGGCCACAGTAGCGCAAATGGGTGTTTTCAGTCCAGTTTGTGCTGTGTTTTTATGACCCCTGCATTGAGAGGTCCCAAATTACATGCCAGCAGGCCTCCTCATTCTCTCTCCACAAAAGCCAGCATAAGCTTTCCTTACATTAAAATCATGTAGTTACATCATCATTCCCAAATCCGTCTAATTCTTGTCCATTTTATCCAACTAGAAAGTAGATTTGCTTATAAAAGAAAAAGGTCAAAGTAGCTTAGGCTGTTTAGTTGCAGAAACACTCATTGTCCCGGGGGCGAAGTGGATCTGGGACCAGAAGGCAGTATATGGCCGCACTGTAACAGGCAGAATGGGATTATTCTAGAACTAATTCAAACTAATTCGCCATAAACAGTTTTATAATGAAATGAGTCATTCTGCACATTGAATTCTTTGAGCTATATTCATTTATTAAAGTTGGAGCTGAACCTGGCAGAAAAGATCACAGCAAGACTTCAAGTGACATTCAAATGGAAATCTCAACATTTAACAAGAATATGGATGTAACACCTGCACGGATGGAAATGACAGTTTTCAAAATGTACAAATAAGCCTTTATTAGCCTCAGAAATAAAAGGATATCTGAAAACATTTCTTTATGCCTTATTGCTTCAATGTTTCATAAGCTGAAACAAAACAGAACATAAAACCAAAAAAAAAAAAAGATCCGGTATTTCAAACATGAAACCAAGGAGCTTCATAGTGGAGAATGTTTTTTTTGTTTCCAACATATCAATTATACATGTCAGAAAGGAAGAATGTTTTCTGAGGAGAGCAACTATCAAACTCCTCAGAATTGTATTTGATCTAGGCATATATGTCATACACTAATGAGTTTAATTTAAACTGATAAAACAGATGTACCACTCAACGGATGTACTGCTTTTTATAAAAATTATTTTCTAAGACTCTTGCAGACTGACCCAAAGCCCCAGATTTCTCCAGTGATTTAGATCAAGTAAAAATCTCTTGGTTTGGTCTTGGTTATTTCTTGGGGGAAAAAAAAAAAGTTAATTCATAGCTTTAATATTTAGGTAATTACCTATATGTATTTATGTTTGGAAATATACTTAAATTCTTAGTTAACTTCTCCTTTTGAAACACCATCCCTTCTCCCATCACTCAGAATCTAAAATACAGCAAAGATGGCAATATTTTGAAACACATAGCAGACAACTATGGAGGCAATATGTGATTGGAGGCGTCCTTAGGCACAAAGGCTGAACATGATTTCGGTCTTCTCAGCCTGGAACCACATTTTGACACCATTTGCACATGCTCTGCTCACTGCTGTCATTTTGTCTTACTCTCTCTCAATGTCTCTTCAGTCTGAATTATTGTGAATTTGTGTCTCCTTTTTCTATCTGAGTTATGTTTCACATGGCAAAATTCTCATCTGTAATGCAGTTTTTAAGTACAGCCTTGAATGTTGTTTTTTTGCTTGTTTTTTCCCCCACAGTAACAATGGACATAGGCAACCCACTGACAAATTTCAGGTATGATAAGTGATATCTCAGGCACCTTCTTTCCAACTTGCAAGAAATTTTGTGTTATGCTGACAACCACATGTTCTTTGACTTCTATTGTCCATGGCTAAATATTTTTACCTGAAACTTTCTAATTGGGATTCAGCACAAAACACAAATCCAGCATAGAGCATTGTAGCCAAAATAGCTGAGGGATCTGAAATTTAGAAAGTATTGAAACCGTGTCATATGATTTGAAGCTTCAGGCAACCTTAGCTATAGGCAGTACTACAAGTCCTGTCTTCACCCACAAGTACACAGTAATGAGTACATTTCTTCTTAGATTTTATACAGATAATTATGCTCCTACCACATATGGCTCTTCTAATTTGACAAAACATAGCATCTCACAAAGCCAATCGCAACTCAGCTCTGCAAAATGCTTCATCGTCTAACTGCAGTTTTGAATATTTTTAACCAGCTATGGAGATTGTCGGGTGTAGCAATGACAATACAGATTCAGCCATTAATCTGGGACAGTGCAGGCTTCAAAATGTTCTTCTGAAGTGAAATAACCCCCTTTCTATATTAGCAAGGTGCCACCGAGGTTATAGGATGCACTGTTACGAGAACTTGAGTCAATTTACTGGAGATTGATTTCCCTTCATTTCACGGACATCTTTGTCTCTAATATTTTAACCATATTGCTAGCCTTCTGCTAATGTTCCTTAGCTATTTGTTTAATCGTTGATGTTGATGCCTGACATAGTTCCTCTAACAACCTGTGCGGGAAGGTCTAATGCAGCTCCCGGGACTAAAGGGAAGGAAAAGCAGAGTCACGGGTCAGCAGAAAGTCACGCCATCGGAGGTTCGTAAGCCACATGCATCTCTCCAAACCGTGCGGTCAGACCATAAATCGGTCTACAGGCAATGGTGGGAAATGCAGCAAGACATTCTCACAACTGGGGAGAAGCACGTTACCCCTACTAGAGGACTGAGTATCAAGACACGGCCCTCCCTCCGATGTTGGCAGGGTATTTCCTCTTCAGATCTCCACCACTGAATATACAGCTCTTTTTCTTCAAGCGGGTTCTGGCTCACTTTTTCATCCTTAACATCAGTACTAAATTGCAATAGTGTTACTGCTAAATTGTAATATTAATTTAGGAATTTTATAAAGCTTCAATTTTATTCTAAATTTGTCTGACATCTTCAGTAGTTCCCCAGTAAATACATACAAACATTGACAAGAAGTCTACATTTGGTGCAACAAAGTACCCTTTGCCTATTTGATATTGTATCTGTGCTGGTTTTATAATTTGAGCAAATAACTGTTAAAAAAATTTGTAACCTTAAATGCTTGTAGGGTCTTCAGGAATTGGTAGTATTATCTGTTTTGGCCTTTTCTATTAGTCTAATCTTTGTTTGCTAGCATGAGAAGTATTTTTGCACAACAAAATATGTCCATCAATTGTTCTCTTCTGCTCTGTGATTCATCTCAACTTCAGCCTTGTTTTATTATTCCTGTATTGTAAAACCCATCAGTGCTTATGATCCACAACTAATAGTCACGTTGACTTTTAAAGTTATCTTTGCTGGTGGACCTGAGTAGTTTTATATCATTGCAAAATTCAATGTTCATAATCTGATAGATCAATGGGCAAACCTTGAAGTGCTTCCCCTGCTCCTCAACGCTTTCCTTAGGACAGGTTTTGGTGAATCCTTCAGTATCTGTCAGGGTTACTGGATGAGCTGTAGCTCCTTCCCCTTTCAGTCCCTCTGAGAGCTCTTTCTAAGGGGGCTGCTTTTAGGCCTAAAAGCCAAAAATCAGGGAAATTGCGTGATTCTCTCTTAGCCTGGGACCTGTGTCTCTGTAACTCCTGGATCTCTCCAGGTGTGAAGTTCAGGCTTCTTTATTTCCATCCTTTGCATGCACAGTAGCCACTGAGTTGACAGTCTTCTTAGAACAAGAACATCACTTATTTTAGCATTAGTAACAAAACAAAATACAAGAAAATTAGTTTTAAAGCTGCAGCTAGTGTCTGTATTCATCTTATTATAGCATCTTCTGTTGCTAAGCATCTCATCCTTCAGATCCCGCCTGGTTCCTTAGCCACCTTAACACAGTGCTTCTTAAATTTTCTTATAACAGTTTTACTCTTTGTCACTGTACTGTATTTTTACCCTTTCGTCAAAAAAGCATCTCTGTAGGTTTGTCTGGATGTTAAGCATCTCGGATGTTCAGAGTGAATCTTTCTGGCAGGAGTCCTTGACAGCTTTCATGTCTCTCTTGAAGCGTCACCAATGGTGAGCCCTTTTTTCCATTCCTGCTCGTTCTTTCAGATGTCTCCTGTTGACCCTGTGTAGTTATACAGGGAACTGACTATATGCATCATAAATTAGAGTTCCAAATGCTGCAATATCCAGAACATTTACTGATTTTTACAGCCAATACACTTCACCTATTATCAAACTACCATTGAACATATTTAGATAGAATAATGATTTTTTTTTTCTTTCTTAAACTTTTATTTATTCACGGGCCATCTCTGCTTAAAATCATCTCCCCTCCCAACAGCCCTCTTGTTTTGTAAGCTCTCAGTGTCCCGAAAGGATATAAGCTTTATGCTTTTTTTCCACATTAACATCACTCACGTTTAGAACTGCCTCCTGATTCCTCAAATGGCAATACCAGCAATTGAGCAATTTCAATTCCAGTTGGAATGAGAGATGGTGGAGGAATCATATGGTGTCCTCCATTTCCTCCTCCATCCTAGCACCGGCATTAGGAGCAGTGCGAAAGGAAAAAGCTGATTGGAGAATCATTTGGAGCTTATGCATAAATACATATATAATCTGAATCATACTGCCTTTTTCTGTTATTTCAATCACCAAAATGTCAAGCTCCTTTAATTATAATTTCTCATACAAATAGCTACTTTGGTTGCCTTCTATTCTGTAAGTATTAATAATAAAGGAAACAATATATATAACTCATATTATAACTCTTTCTGATTTTAAGCATATGACTTGCATCTATGTATTGCACAGACTGTCTTTTCCTGAATAAATTCCTCCATAGACCATAATGATATCAGGCACAGAACGTAAATATTTCATTTTTCAGTCTTTAGAGCTTTTTGCTTGGTCTTATGGTCTGCCTTATGTAAGACCAGTCAAGTAGTGCATTTTAAGTAGTAAGCAATACTTCTTGACTGCTGGCCTTCTGGAGTATCCGTTTGAGATATAACTGCGTCAATCCTAAACACAGATTTTGTCTAGCCTTCTTAAGTTATTTTAATGAGTTCAGTTCTATGTCTGTTTGTCCCTGTTGTTTGACCTCAAATACTGCTCTTCATTGCATTTCAGCCTGAACGTATTATGATCTGACAGTATGCTGGCCCTGGACCTTCCTTGCTTATCTATCCATCTGCTCTGTATTTCCCAAAACACTTAATTGCTGCTTTTTTCCCAAACCACATTAATATTTCCTTGAGGCTACTCAGGGTTTCCTAACACAGTCATTAGTATTCCTCGTAACTTCTTTGCAAAACTTTTGTTTGAGGAAAACTGTATTTCTACTGCTGTTGTCACATTCTGCATTTCTTGGAGCAAGACTGAATTTAGTAGTTATGTTACACTGCTTGTGCAAACAAAATCTGTTTGTATATAGCTGCATGATTTTTCCTCTGGGTCATATTTTTTAAGGTGTTTTCATGTCTAAGGACACAGAAAGCTATCTGGTGTGAAGGTAAAAAATGTCTTGGTTCTTAATTTGACTGAGAGTTTTAGTGCCTTGGTTGTCTGTAAATTCATCCTTTTTCTTATAACTGCCTATCAGGTTACCTAAATAAAAGAATATTTGGCTGCCTCTGTACTTTTTTTTTTATTATTTTCTGGCAGCGCTGAGAATCAAGAGAGGTTTCTGTAACTGTATAACTGTGCTCTAATTGAATGTACTCTAATAAAGTTTTTGTTCTGATGTATCCTTTCAGCTGCAATTTTATTTGACTGCCACCTTCTCGGCTTTGCAAACCCATTTTTCGAGCCGCAGTGCAGACAATTTGCTCTTGGCCCCTTGTAGCAGTCCTAGAGTAATAATATTTTCATCATAGCCCTGGATTTCCAATATTTGTCTCTGATGCTCCAGAGCTATTATTGTCTTTATATCTTATCTTTGCTCTCCGACGTCCTCCTCAGTACTAGGACCCATCTTTGTAGCTGTCATTAGTAGTTTATTCAACTGAGTATTCACTACAATGAGTTCTCTTTTTGTTTTTTAATTTTTATTTTACTTTATTTTATTTTTAATTTTTCTGGCACCCAAAACAACTACCACCTTGTCAGAAGTTATAGATGCCACCCTCTTATTGCTCATTCCCACAGCTACAGAGCCTACGCTCCAGCACAGTTAGTTTCCTGAATTTACCTTGTTCCTTTTCTGCTCTCCCCGTTCTTTGCATCTTTCAGAGCTGCTGATCACCTGCACGCTGGATAAACGACAAGGCCATCTGCTGCTCTTCTTCAGGCTGCATCCGTTATACATCTCCCTTGGGACTGCATTAATCCAAACATAAAGCACATTTGGGAAAGGGAGCAGGAAGGAAAGAACGATTTCTACTGACAAAGTCTTTATGACTGTCCCAGGCTCAGGGAAGTTGTCCATCCAAACGTGTCTCATCTTGCACACCTAGCCTGCTAATATGCACAGATGCAAGAATGAGCCTCTCAGTCACTGCTCTGCTCTGTTTTCTGCACAGCAGGGAGACCTTGTCTTCCACAGCCATGTTGTCCCCTTGTCCTTCTTGTACTGGGGAGGGGTTGGAGGCTGATGGAAGAGGAGAAGCTCTCTCTTCTCCTTGCATAATCCAGCACTGAGGGAGCACAGCCTGTCTTCTTTGCTTCTCAGTGAACATGTCTTGCAGGTTGAGGTAGAGAATTTCAGAGCACTTCCACTCCCCCCTTCCTCATCCCTGGGTCTCTCAGATCTAGCAAGGACTTCATTAGGAACATGCTGAGATATGAAGCAATGAAACTGCTTCCTCAGCTCTGGTCTCGTGAGACCTGTGGGGTACTGCCTCCGGCCCTGGTTCAAGCAACAGCAGAAGGACACGGAGCTGTTGGAGTGGGGCCAGAGGAGGCCCCGGAGATGCTGGGAGGGCTGGAGCCCCTCTGCTGGGAGGACAGGCTGAGAGAGCTGGGAGGGTTCAGCCTGGAGAAGAGAAGGCTCCGGGGAGACCTTCCAGCCCCTTCCAGTCCCTAAAGGGGCTCCAGGAAAGCTGGGGAGGGACTCTGGAGCAGGGAGGGGAGCCGTGGGACGAGGGGGAACAGTTTCAAACTGGAAGAAGGGAGATTGAGATGAGATCTCGGGAAGAAATTCTTTGGTGTGAGGGTGGTGAGCCCCTGGCCCAGGTTGCCCAGAGCAGCTGTGGCTGCCCCATCCCTGGAGGGGTTCAAGGCCAGGTTGGACGGGACTTGGAGCAACCTGGGCTGGTGGGAGGTGTCCCTGCCCAGGGCAGGGGGTGGCACTGGGTGGCCTTTAAGGTCCCCTCCAACCCAAACATTCTGTGATTCTGTGGTATCTGAGCAAGAGACACCTGCCAGAATCTCAGACAGCACCAAGTGGCAGACGGACAAACCTCCAGCGGTGTATGGTGGTAAGACAAGATGGTGCTTCTGCTGTCTGTTCAGACTGCACCTCTTGAGCACTGTCTCCAACATGGTCTGCGTGGT
This sequence comes from Chroicocephalus ridibundus, assembly GCF_963924245.1. Lineage (NCBI taxonomy): Eukaryota > Metazoa > Chordata > Aves > Charadriiformes > Laridae > Chroicocephalus > Chroicocephalus ridibundus. The sequence continues at coordinate 1,399,582 of NC_086316.1, read as the reverse complement.
TGCCTTCTGGGAATCCAGTAACTATTCGCTTCTGCTTACTGTTAGGTGTTTCTTGCAGTTGTAGTTTGGAGAAGGTAAATCGGAAATAACATTGTGAATAAGCATCTGCAAGATGCTTGCATTTCTTTTGGTAATGGAACTGCAATTAAACATGAATGCATATTCCAGTGCGATCTCAGGGGAGCGCATGCATTTAGCAAACCTGCAGTGATGGTTTTAAGATCACAAGTAGTAATTTTAAGTGCTAATAATTCATTTTTTCATGAGAAGTAATTGGTCCACAACTTTATGACTTGGGTTGCTTTCAAGTGACTATGGTATGATTTTTTAACTATTTCTCTGCTGTGGACCTTGATCATTCTCTTGGTATTTTGAGTATTTTCTCTTTGCCTTTGAGTAAGGCTTTAATGTTAGATCGTATTCTGAAGTTTCTCTATAATTTACATTTCTCTGTCTCCATGTGGATGACATTTGATCTGAGGAAGGAGAACATTTACTGATTCATCAAATGACTGATTCTGGAAATGAAGAAGGTTTTCATCATGTTTCCTTAATGCATTTTTGTCAAAGCCACAACTATATTTTGTTCTAATACATTAGTAACATATGTAAAGCTTAAAAAATAGTCTTATTTACTTGTCTGAAACATTACAGCCTTGTGCTGCTCTTAACAGAGTAGAAGAAAAATACTTTTTTTTTTTTTATTTAAGATGAGATAGCAGATAGACACAGATATTTCACTTATGAATTATTTCTTTATCAGACCTCTCAAAAAAATCTGGTATAGCCCCATTTAGGAGTTACCAGTGATTGCAAAGATGAACACAACATTCAGGGCAATGTACATAGTCAACTCCACATCTACACAGTGCAGTTAGATGAGTATTAGAGCTTTCGGAGACAGACAACCTGATGAATTTGATTATTGGAGAATTACAGGTGTGATACAGAACTTCATGATTTTCAATATGTCAAAGCTAGCCTACACAAATCAGTAATAAAAGAACCATTATCATCTAAAGATTGTTTTACCAGTATTTGAAACAATGTCAGAGACAGTCCAATCTTCATCACAAGACCAAAGCAAGGGCTTCATTCAGCATCAGCTGTTCCGTCCAAAGCATCTTTGGACGTTGTTCCCTCGGGAGCATTTCACAGATGAAAAAGGAAAAGACACTTTCTGGATGAACGTGAGGGATGACAGATAATCATCTCAGGAAGTGATCTGTGGTTATGGCTTTTTTTTAATAAAAGATCTTCCAAAAGAAATCCTACTACAACACACAAGCAAATTAGGCAAATGTATATTGCCTTAATTTGAGGTTCAGTCAGACGGGATTCAAAACCATAGCTCTGATTCAGCTGCCATGAGTCTTCCATGGTTCCAGATGAGGAAGACAAAATGAAACAAGAAATAAAAAACTCAGTGTTCATGAGGAGAATCCAATGAAAAAAGAGCAAAAAGCAATTAGACCAGAAAGTAACACAAAGACTCTGTGGTAAGAGGTTAATAAGAAGTTAAAAAGGACAGGGAAAAACGGAAAATATTGGATAATTTGTGGAGTGAATTTCTAGGAAAAGGTATTATAAAATTAAGATGTGTCTAAACCACTGAAGTTTCTATAGGAAGAATAACAGCAGTCACAGATAACTAACGGCATTGCTTTAGTCTGGCGTGCGACGGACTCTTTGGGAACAGCAGGGGGATGGAGCAACTTCTGAGTGTTAATTCCCCCTTACGTCTGTGTGGGAGAAGAGACACGAGTACACCTTACACACACAGGCCGTGTTACACGCTGGGAAATATATACATTGGATCCGTAGCTGTACAGACTAGACTGGTGGTTCTTTACTGTAAAATGCAGTGGGCTTGCTTTCAGCCTTACATAAGTTACTCTTTAAAAGCTTGTATCTGCAAGGAAGAGGATGCAAAAAACCTAATTTCTGTCACATATGTGAAATGTGTTTCTGGATCTATTTAGTACCGTATTCCGCAGGCTTCCCCATTCCAGAGCAAAAGATACTTAATCTTATAAAATTAATCTGATTTTGTTGGATCAAGCCTATATCCACCCTACTCCCCAGGGACATAAAACATACAGCAGCAGATAAAAGTAAAACTTCTGATGTAGCTGTAAATGCAGTGGGGACAGTCTTAAAATACAATCCTAAATTTGTTCCGCTTCAATTGATTAAAGAGCCATATTATCCTGACAGAACGCACATGTGCAAATAGGTAATTAAGTACCTAACTACTAGTGCCTGCATCTGCAGCCAACGTAAAATAGCCAACATGAAATGCAGGTGCCGCTTCTGATAAGGAGAAGCGCAATAGACAACAGTAACAGGGTTCCTGGTGATTACCTAGACTCCTGGAAAGGAAAGACTTTATGGTCCTACTGGAACAACTCTATTTTCCAACTGCACTGCTGGATTTTTCCTTCAGGTGATGTCTGTATTCTCTGTCTTTAATCTAGACCAATTACTTTAAAACAAGGCACTATACTTGCTGTATACTTTCAGTGGAAAAAGACGCTTAAAAGTAACACATATTTCCCTTGCATATAATATTGTCTTACACAATTTTGACCTTGCTTTCATTTTGTTCATTAATAACTTCAGTATGAAGCTCATAAGAAATGCAGTGTTTATGTGCCTGATTTGTTCAGTAGTTTTTACTATAAATTTTCTGATGTCAACTTTCTCAAAGTTCGTAAATGCATTTATTCAAGTTGCATGACAGGGAGAGAGGAATTTCTGCAAATCAAGAGGGAGTAACAAACTTCAAAGGTAAGCTAGAGTTACCTTAAATGATGAACATTTTCACAACATTGATAAGACGCATAGTCATCTGTGGCCAGCTCCTTGAGAGCCAAGTTCAATGGAAGTGCCATCTGGTGCACAGGATCCTGCAGAAGCCCAAACAAAACTGACTTTTGAGGGTTTGCAAAGGCATCTACAGCGCAGAAGACAGATGGCGAATTCAATGTTCATCGACACACAGATTTTCAGAGCTGTGAGTGCAATGTCATATTTTCTGGGTACTCTTTTGCATTTGGACTTTTTAAATGACAGAGGCAAGCGGTAGTAATTTGTTATCTAATTACCTGCTTGCACATGCAAACTCCTAAAGAAATGTATGTAACGTACACATTTTATTATTCTTCATGTTTTGAACTGAGCATTGAAAACCTCAGGCTGGATGTCTACCAGCTCATATTTGCACACACTTTACCTTATTTGTTATTTGCGTGTGCAAACGCCCAAACTGCAAGCCACATTGAGAACTGAACACAAAAATTACGAGACTGAGAGCTCTGAAAAAGGAAGCTGCTGTGGAGCAACAGAACTGCCCTGATTTGGACAATGAGAATATAACTTTTTTGTGATCTTCCATCCATTTGAGGAGGAATTCTTATGGGAAATGTGAGACTTTGCAGCCCATTATTAATCCCATTAGGTATCTGCTTATCAGCTGGAGATTGATTATGTATACAGTTCACCTGAAATTTGTTTTCTAAGTATTTAACACTTTTGAATATTAAAATGATTTCATATTTCATATCTTTTCTACATTGTATACACTGGAAAGAATGAGTGTCCTTATGATGGGGAAATAATTTTTTCAGCAGCATGAAACTAACACAAGTCCTCTCAATCTGTAGCAATCTCATACCACAAACAAATTAATTTCCCCTGCTCACATGAGACATTATGATCTGAGTATATTATTCTCAAACCCTTATTACCCACTCACTGAGATTAGGCTTGACTCTTGGGATTTTCCCAACAAGCAGAATTTTTCAGGAAGCTGATCTGTCACAGAAGTGGCGTGACTGAGATCATGCTTTTGTGAAATCCAAGTGGTCTAATGTGCAGAATGCGTGCTTCATTTTGCATAGAATCATAGCATCGTCTGGGTTGGAAGGGACCTTTCAGATCATCGAGTCCAACCATCAAGCCAACACTGCCAAAACCACCACTACCCCATGTCCCTCAGCATCGCATCTGCCCGGCTTTTAAATCCCTCCAGGGATGGTGACTCCACCACTGCCCTGGGCAGCCTCTTCCAATGCTTGACAGGCCTTTCAGAGTAAAAATTTTTCCTAATATCCATCCTAAACCTCCCCTGGCACAACTTGAGGCCGTTTCCTCTTGTCCCATCACCTGTTCCTTGGGAGAAGAGCCCGACCCCCCCTGGCTACCCCCTCCTTTCAGGGAGCTGTAGAGAGCGAGAAGGTCTCCCCTCAGCCTCCTCTTCTCCAGGCTGAACACCCCCAGCTCCCTCAGCCGCTCCTCACAGGACTTGTGCTCCAGACCCCTCACCAGCTCCGTTGCCCCTCTCTGGACACGCTCCAGCCCCTCAATGTCCCTCCTGTGGTGAGGGGCCCAAAACTGAACACATGTTGAGTCCTGGGTATGTACATTCTCATGTGAGCTTGTTTCACAATGTGCAGGCAACTGCAAGCAAACACTTTCTAACATGCAGTTGTTAACCCAGAATTTTGCCTTAGATAATCAAGAATTGGTGTACCTGCTAATATCCAGCACCTGTTTCCTTGCTGTGTTATTAGACCTACAGCTCACCCTTCTTCACACTCATTACTGATCGCAGATGGCTCGTCGTCAGACAGGGCTAACATCATGTCTCGTACAAGAAGGCACTGATAAAAGACAAAACCAAAGTTGTTGTCTTTATGTTTAAGCAGCTGTTGTAATTGTTATAGGTTTGTCACATAGGCAATTAAGAGAGCAGGATTTTTACATCCGTAAATAGATGTGAAACAGGACGTCTGAAAATTAAGCTGAAAAACCTTTCAACTTCTGGCTGAACAATTTTATTCACTAGGGAATGCTATACAGCCTCAGAAGGTGGTACTCAAGTGTTGCTGAAGGTTTCTGGCCCGTTCACATCTGTTGGGCTGTAGACCACCATGTAGCTGGGCTGGTGTGTCGCCGGGTATCACTGGGGCGCGTCGCAGTAACTCATGGTGATTGCTGAAAATAACTGGATGTTTTTATAAGGTGATGGAATTACTAGAGGTAGCTCTGTCTGACATTTTCCTTATTGATTTTAAGTATTTAAACAGCAGCCCACATGAATACAAAACTGTTTACCACTTAAAAACTTCAGCATTTCAGAGTTTATTCTATCTTTGGAAGCCAATGTGGTGAAAATCTCTGTACAGCTAATGCATTGCCAATAAAAGGATTAAGTACACCTGAATTTTCCCCTATATTTTGTTATAATCTGTTTTCAGCAAAAGTTGGGAAGATGCAGAGAGGGCTCTCATACTGCTGAGGTTTCTGCTGCATTAAATGCAGCCAGGCAGTACTGCAAATGAGCAATAATTTGGTTTTCAGGTTTATAGTGTGTTTATTAGAAGGCCCTAAGGAGGTGCCAGAGTGTTTCACTTATTTGCCTGGTCCTGAGGAGAGAAAACCGAAGAAGTGGGGTTAGTCCAAGAGGAGAGGAGTTGTCCCTCTAATCTGGCAGCAGCCTCATACTTCAATTCAGGTAAACTAATTTTCTGCAGAACATAAAATTCATTTTGCTTGCAAATCTACGGAAGGAAAAATTTACCAGTTACTCAGCAGCACAGTAAGTACACCCAACCCTTGTCTGCTACATTGCAGAAAGGCATTCTTATTTTGATCAACTAATTTCAGAAATCCCTTTTGCCTAGAAAATTATGATCAGATAACTTCAGTTGGAAAAGCAGAAATTTAGAAAAAGCAGAATAGCTGGAAACAAGGAGTTAGAAAGAAAAAAATATATCTGTGCAAGATGATCTGTCTGGTGTAGTAGTCTGAATTAATATAACCTGTGATGGGAATATTCTCAAGTGAAAAAATTTAACCTTTATTTTGAAGCAAAGAACTACCTCTTGAATATGATAAGCAGCATATTGTTTATCTATCATTTGTATAAAGGCACATCTTTTTCTACTAAACATGCAAAACTACACACATATATGTGTATATGAGGAAACCCAGAGCTCAGGAGGGTTTGACTGTGTTTCTCCCACTTTGTGCTGTGTTTTCTGCTGAACAAGGAGCAGTTTTGAAGACAGCTGAGGAGCAGAACTGTTGTCTGATGGCTGTGCTGCATGAGAAATAAGTCCCACGCCTTCCCCTGGGAAGGGCCATCCCAAATTGTACAGGCTACTTATGGCAGGACTTCAAAATTATGTAAAAAGCCGAAGTAGCTGGCATTTAGAAACCAAGCGTGGATCCTCTCTTCTGGGACCAACTGAATTTGGTTGCACAAGATGCTTCCTTACTACCTGTTCTTTTATGGACTTTGTAAGGAAACAAGAAATTGCTGTTTAAATTGAGCAATTTCCCACACCTTAGGGCTTGCACAGGAAGAAATTAATCTTCCAAGGTTAATATGGTGCTGCCCTTGTGCTTTTATAGGTCGAGTAGTTGCAGGATGATGAACTCCCCCGAAGGGACTTGTTCCTTCTGCCGGTCCCCGTGGAGCAGCGTGGTGAGCGTGCGTTCTCCTTCCTTCGGGCCATGGTGGGCAGGTGTGGGGTACAACAAGCATTCAAGGGTACGTGTCTGTGTTGAGCTATAGCTCCGTCTTACAGCATAACACGCGCTTCCAACAGCATCCCAAAATACGGGAGCTGAGCACGCTGCCTTCATCCCCTGCTACCCAAATTCCCCTTGCGATGTGCGTTCTCATCCGCCTTGTAAGTGCTCTCACTGCCCACGTACCGTTTCCGTCATTTCACTCCCACTAATCCTTTCAAGCGCTGTGATTACTCTCTGCCTGTTTCTGTTTATTCCTTTCTGGGTGTTATTCCATCGCTCTCATTCACTCTTCTTTTGACTTGTTTGCTTTTTCAGAGTTGTCTTTGCCTTTTTGTTTCAAGTGAAATCAGAAATTCTGTCGGATTCAGTCCTACAGTCTGTCATACCACATTTTAACTCTGAGTGGCAGATTTAAGAAGTTTAAAGTGCCAGAACACTTTAGGGAATATTATGATGAAAAGTAAAAAAGTAAAATCTATCTAAGCAACACTTGCACATTTCCCTGCTTGCTTACACTACATAGATATTTAAAGACATTTTTTTTGGAGGATATTTCATTTCTTTCTTACTTCTGTCAGATGTGCCTTTTTTCTTGGTTATTTTTCCTTCATCCTTGAAAGTATCCATGAGAAACCCAGTCATTGGTGTGAAATTAGGAATTAGGTTTAATGATTTCTCCTTCATAATGAGCTCTTCTTATGTGTTTTTCTGAAAGAACCAGTGACAACAGCTGGTCAAAGAGTTAATTACGTGTAGAAAAATTAATTTTTGTCTAATGAAATTAAGGTGAACATTTTCAAATAAATCAAAAGGGCTAATAGATGACTGAGTATTGCTGGAAATCATTTGATGCATAATACATTCCTGAAATGAAGACTACGGTCTATGAAACAAATTGATTAAAAAACACTAAATCGTATTTAAAATACATGTGCAAACAACTACAAGCGAGGATCGCAGGCAGCTGCTGCAGTGCTCGTTTTTTGTGGACTTTGCACTCTCGAGGGGTGGCTGGTGCGCGCTGTTTGCACAACGATGTGCAGAGCTACACCATGATGTGAATGCCTGATTGTGTGACCCCGAGGCATTAAACTCTACACTGGCACGTACAGAAAACTCATCCAGAAGAATTTTAGAAAAAACCCAAGAATGAATTTACACCGAGGAGGCCAAGCTGCAGAGCTCTCCGATGAGCGGCGTCTCCTGGGGTTTATGAGTCCCTGCAGCACGTCCGAAGTCCTGGAAGTCCTGACTGTTGTTGGGGGTCCCGGCTGAGTTCCCGGCAGCGCGGATGGTGCTGGGCTGGGGGGTGCTGGGGTCCCCACGTCCCTGCCAGGGTCGCTGCAGCCTGGGAAGGGCCAGCGAGGGCGCCCCAATTAAATCTCACCTGCATTCCCACACCCCTTTGTCAAACCAAGGCATTCCCGTTCCCAAGGGTCTCCCGCAGGCTGGTGCTGTGGTACCTCGCTAATGCACTGCTGTGCAGGGCACCGCCGCCTCTCTCGGCTTTCAGGTAAGAGCAACTATGCTTCTAAATTCAGTGCTTGTGACGAAAACCTTGCACATAAGCCCCAGAAATACCTCGTCTATTGAGCAGTCCCAGTGTCTTCAGTAAGCCTGCAAATAGCTACAGGATACACAAACACTCCTCTTTGTTTGCTTTTTCTTTCCTTGTGCTGCAGTATGGGTTGGATGTATATTCTTACTAACACTGTCCTGGCAAAGGGCTTGAAGGACATGGCATCTTCCATCTCCGCTGTTCTGGGTTAGGGGTTGCACTACTGACCCAAAACATCTGAGATGGACAATGCTACAGACTAGTGTCTTTCCTCTCTGAAAAAAGTCCCTTGGCAGGTTGTTCAGATGGTCTGAAAACTGCTTAGGAAAAGACACAATATAAGACATAATATAAGTACAGGTAATGTTCTTTATCACTGATTACGAGGAGTGGGATGCTGGAGTGCGCCTAGTCTGTCATGACCTTCATCTGCTAGGCTCCAAAGCTAATTAATCCACCTGTTTCTGAGACAGTCATTCCCACGTGATTTTAAACACGAAGAATAAAACATCTTGTAAAATTCATACTCCCTGTGACATGCATCATTTTTATTTTTAAATTAAGATAGACTGACCAATTAGTTTCCCGAAAAAGAACCCTAAATGGATACAGAAGTCCATATTCTTCCCTTTTATTCAGAGGCTTACAGTAGATCTTTTTAGCTTGCTCTTTCTAGTGTCTTGTTATTGGTATGGATTTCCAATGGAAAATGATGTTGCGGAATAGAGCCCATAGAAAGCATTTATCTGCCTTCCACTTTAATAAGCTGGTGTGCAGATCCATTTCTCATTTGGTTTCATTAACATACCAGAAAGCTGACCTGTATTTTGTTCTGGTACAATATGAGTTCTTAGATGTGCAGTAGGCTTTCCGGGGCTGCGCACGTTTTAATTAATGTAACACTTACTTCATAGGGATGTTGAGAGGCTTAATTAATTCAGTCTTCCACAGTCAGGTGGAAAACAATGAGTAATCACAAAATACTGCCAACAAGTATTTTGTCCAGAGCTTGGTTGCTGTGTCTGTTGGGAAAAGGACTACATTTTATCAGGAATATAATGCGAGTACACAGTACCGTAAGAAAAGCCTATTCTGTATATTAGTAAATTCACTCCTACAAGAATAATTCTGCAACAGGGACCCACATCCACATCCTTCCCACCCGAGACAGCCCTGGACGCTGGACGGAGATCAGCAGCCCTGCGTGGGGGCGAGGCGGCAGGTTTTGCTTATTTAATAAAAGCGGACTGTCACACGCTGAGAAAGCCCGCTGTCCACCTCCTTCATTAACACCGCTTTGTGGCTCCCAAAATTAGAGCTCACGGGGGATTGTTTACAAGTGCCGCTTCCTCGCAGAGACCTACATAATCCGCCATCCAGCGGGATCTCCAGAGTGCGCTGCCTGCCTGGGTGTGGGCAGCGGGCGGGATGACGCCTGTTTGGACTAAGTCAAAATGACATTTCTCTTCGCTGAATTCAGGTCAACCTGCACTTCGGGGTTAAGCCAAGCTGGAGGACAATGAAAGTAGCAATATTCCGGAGAAATTTCTAGTGAGTTTTTCTGTGCCTCGTCCCTTGTTGCAGCTGACGAAACCTTCTTAGACATCTTCAAACATTCATCTGAATTAATAATATGATAAATGACATTGTAATGCAGGAGCTATTCTCCTTAGTGAGTATGCACAACGGTGCTCACTGTCTTAATACGTATAGGAAGAGAGATATATGCAGTATCTGTATACGTGTGTTGACCACCGCCTGACACCAAGTCGTTGTGGACAGCATAAAGAAGCCATAAAAGTGACAAATCCAGTGCTTTACAAATTTCCTATATAGACTATTGATCAAATGGTGAAGAGGTGTTAAAACAATAAAACAAGGTACAGGTCATTTTGCGCCTGGAATACATCAGTGTTCACATTTTTTTTGAACTGGTTCTGCATTTTTACTGTCATCAGAGCTTTGGGAAGTCACTGTCAAGTAGGAAAAAATAACGTAGCCCTCTCTGTTGTACTTTGCACTGAGAATTAATGTTACCCCAGCTGCCTAGCATTGCTTAGGGATGGGAATGGGAATGTGTCGGTTCTTCCTGAATGGCAGGTTATGGCCTTTGGTTATGTCTTGTGTGACCTCCTGAAAGAAAGAGATGGGAAGGGACACCAGATCAGAGGCCTCCACGAGTCTGGAGGAGACAACTGTCAATTTCTTTTGGAATGAGACGTTCACTGAAAAGTTGTTTGACGCATGGTAAGTAGAATAAACATCCTAGATTTTAGGGCAAATGTGTTGGTGAGGTATTTACTTAGTAATGCTTAGCAAAACATCAGAGAGGATTAGTAATGAACACCTCCATCTGAACTGACTACATAATACCTACATCCTTCTGATCTTTGTAAGCCGATGATCTGTCATTGACAGGGACTTAAAGGTTCAAAGCAATGTAATAGAAATGTCATGTCGTTAGAAAAGCTAAATATCATTATCTTTATTATACTGTGTATTATATATACTTAAGTATACTTTTTTCCCGATAAAAATATGAAGTTATATTTGCAGCACGTTTCATCAATTTCAACAAAAATCAATTAAAAAGACAGGGTCTTCTGAAACAGCATTTTTAAGTCCAGCAAAATTTTATGTGATTTTCATAGCAGCTTTTTCTGCCTCTGGATAATATTACACAATTCTCATTAAGTATCATTATGTACAGCCAAAAAAATTGAACTATAAATGGCAGAACAATGTGAAATCAATACACTCAGGGGTGTCTCGTAAGAGACTCAGTCAATTTTGAGTTGTGAGGAAGGTTGGTATTTGTTATACCCATATGTAACTTTGGTATTTTATTTTTCTGGACCTCTCAGGATTTGAGAGGTCTTCTTTCTCCTGCTTTTATCCAGCATGACAGCAATGGGCAAATTCCCCTTTTCTTTGGCAGCTTTCACTATTTTCATGTTGGTGGTGTCTAGGCAAGGCTACGAGGGTCCCCTATCTTTTATCTCTCTGCGCTTCTTTTTTGTCCTGGGCTCTGTGCCAGTTTGCATCAAATTTGGTTTGCTCTGCTGGCAACAAAATATTCTATATTTTTTTATTTAAAAATATTCAAACCAAATACATTTAATTTCTACCATCGACTCTAAGCCAAATTGCTCGGTTCAATTACATTACAAAGTACTCCTCCTCTCAGAGGAGCCAGCTCCTGCTTTCTCCACTAACCAAAAAGGGCTCCTTCATCTTGTCATTTTTTGTGAGTCTCAAGACACTTCAGAGGAACATGACTACATGTCTGCTCCCTCTGTGGAGATGATGTCATACTTTTATTACTCTGAGCTTTAAACTATATTGATTGCTCTTCTTCATGGCTATCAAGAGAGTCATGCTACATTAGACTTTATATAGACTATCTCATTCCTTCAGTGAACCTCTCAAAGAAATAATACTGAAACACATTACGTGTTGACCAAAGAGGTCAACTGACCCTGCCAAAAACACTGCGAGCACTGCAGCTTCTAAAATAATTGTGACACCATTCTTACAGTGAATAAAAACAGTCAGCTGCCTAAGTAAGCAGCATAAACTTTGAGTTAAAGCACACAAACAACATCTTAATGGAGAGATGTCCTCAGGAACCTGTGAGCAGGTCTCGAAGCTGGAGCCGCTCGTTACCCGCGGTGGCCGGTGACGACCCACCCGGTCCAACCCTGCTCTCTCCTGCAGCTGCCTGCCCTGAGGACCAGCAAGGGTGGGAAGGGTGGTAAATAAATTGACTTTTTGAAAGGGACTTAAACTCACTGTGCTGAGCTTCGTTACATAAAGCGTTTTCCACTCCCAAACGTCAACTAGAACAACAAATGATTTTGAACAAGAGTGGAGATTATGGGAAGGGTAGCCTGTTTTAGAGCTGGTCAACCACTCCTGTTACATCTCTTTGTTACTTGGCCAAACTTTTGGGTTGATGTGTCCAGTGCTAATATACTCGTACAAACAGAGATTGATAAATTGTTGATATAAATATACCATAGGATTGATTACACAAGACTAGCAACTACAAAGGAGCATATTCAAATACTTTTTGTATATAAAACAGTCTTTCTAACAGCATTACTATGTCATTAATGAGAAATTACCCCTTTATTACATCTTACATGCAGAGCTTATATGCTGATGATGGAGCATTTTTGATGATAACATGAGGATTAGTCTACCCAGAGGTTTTTTTACATCGTTGTACCAAACATGCCCTCCCCACTGCACATATGTAATCCCTGTAATAGCTGCAATAGTTGTTCTCCTTTTAGGATTAGCTGAGGTTGGCAGTCATATTTTTTTCTATTTCATCAGCATTAGAGCTGCTAATATTAAGCAGCTTTCATCATCTGTTTTTTTTTTGTTTTTTTTTGAGAGGTACCTGAAGCTAGGAAAGTGCACTCATTTCTGTAATAAAAGCAGAAACAGTGGCCTATGCTGCTGAAAGAGCACGTTTTCTAAAAAATCCAGAGAAACAAGAAGTAATAATTGGGATCACACTTATTTTTCTTCCTACAAAATATTTTTTTTCTCAATCTCTTTGTCTTGGATGATGCTCAGAGGAGATTGTACTTCTGAGAGCATGTAGTGCAGAAATTATTTTCCTTCCCATCTCCTGCAGACTCAACGCTGTTGATTGGAGGGTAATAAAAGACCGTGGGTGCTTGAATGGCTTGACATGTGCCCCTAAATACCTTTGCTCTTTTTCTAGATTAATCCCTAAAATTGTTATGTTTATTACTCAATACTATGCCTTTTAATGAATACCCTATCATTAGGATAAAAATGTTAAAAATAGGTAGAGGCTTAATTACTTAGCAATTCCATCTTTCTACAAAAATGTAAAAATTGGTAGCCCCTCCTTCTATTGAGAAATAAGTCTTGCTCATGCTTCTTGCTTTCAAGGACAATTTACAAGACCTTCACAGCGAGAGAAAGTTAAGAGAAGAATAAACATACTTAGAGACACAGAGCAGGCCGTATTAGTGATGTCTGCAAAAGACCACAGTCCCCGGGAAATTCTGTGCTATGCAGGTGCATCTTTGTATTAATGTAAATATATAACGATCTTTCTCCAACAGTAACACGCAGCCACCCTCAGGCAAAGTATCCCCTTCCGAAGAGTGAGGTGACAATAAAAAAAGTTGTGAAGCCAAGTTCCCTAATTTGTTTACGGCGCGCATCTTATTCCTACCAAATGAAAAAAGCATTAGCAGCATTTGAATTGCTCATTACGACGTGCTGTGTATCGCTGAACTTGGGCTTTGTTATGTTTCATGTGCAGTGTACATCTCTACTTAATTTAATCATGGGATAAAACAGTTATATTCTTGCAAGATTCTTTTATAGTGGTATTTATGTAATTATTGTGCTGTGTTCGGTATGCTAGTGTATTTGATTTGATTCACTGAATCTAATAAATACTTCTGCTGTGCTCATCATTGAAAAATATTATGACCATATGTCCAGCCAAGATAATTGAAACAACATTTCCTACTTATGTGGAGCTAATACCCTTCAGATAGGAAGCCGTAAAATCTAATTGGAATAACTGTGTAGTCATTCAGCAAATAAAAACCAGTAAAAGAGCAAACCACACGAGACCTGGTAGTCTGATGCATGGGAATAGCAGTATTATCATGCTACCTTTGCCTTCTAGATGTTTTAATATAAGATGAATTAGATTGTGAAGTGCTTAATGCTCAAAAATGTTGCATTTTACAGTTTGAATACATATACACACACATACAACCTGCTGCGGCATCATCTTTGCTCCCACTGACACTTACTATTTTTGCGTTTTTGCTACATACACCTTTTTAGCTTGGCATGTTCAATTAGAAGAGAATGTCATGGTTCTTGCTTACAGAAGCAAGAATTGCCAGATTTTACATTGAAATAAAAACAGCAATAATTTTAATAGCATTTGGAATGCATAAAAAAAAACCAACACCAACCATCAAGCAGGTCGGCACTAATGGGCTGCTCCCAACTGAAACCAAACACAGCATCTTCCTTTGGAGCACTTGGAAGCCTGGTGCTATGCAGATGCAAGTAAACCATCTGATTCAAAAAAAAAAAAAAAAAAAAAGAAAAAAAGAAAAAAAAGTAAGTATCTGTAAGCTTTTTAGCTCCTGTCCCAATCTCTTGAGTAATTACAGGCTGCATGTCAGGGATTCCCGTATGGGTGCTTCTCTCTGATCTCAGGAGGCTTTCTCCAGGGTCCCCATCCCAAGCCTGGTGCTGCTGGTGGGCTCCTGCTGGCTTTGGGGAGCTCGGGGCCGAAGGAGCTCAAAGATCCCACCCCGGGGTCCAGCCACCCTCTGGATCCCACCGAGAGCCCCTCTGCCCTCACCGCTCCCCCTGCTCCTGGCCACATCCTGCGCTCAGCTGTGCTAAAAAGGCCACGAGGTTGAACCAGCCATTAACTTTGGGATGAAACCAATCCTTTGTTATCTTTTGGGGATTTCCCTTCCACAATGTCCTCTGGTTTACGTCAGAGATTGCACAAAAGTCAGGTCCGCCTCTGAGCTTGCCATGCTGTGTTTACGTGGTTCAAACACAGTGTGCTTTTCTGAACTTTGGATTTCTTTCACACAAATAGGGGCCTGCTCATCATTTTGCTCCTCAAATCTTCCAACTTCATAAGTAAAAGCTTTCTTGAAATAACATGGGAAGGATTTGGCTGATGGTCACTACTGAAATGAATATTTTAAATTTGCATTTTTTTTTTTGCTCTTACTGACTTACTGAACAGTGTCCATGAAAGAATTGCACTAATCTGCATTGATAATTCCCGAAGAATAAAATACCAGAATAAGTCCCAGTAGAGTAGAAACAAAGATGCAACTTGAGGGCTCAATACAGGAGCAGACAGTGCTGTCTACGCAGAACACAGGGATACGATTGAGAAAAGTTGCAGTAAATGGAAAACTTCCAAGAAACCTGATTTTGGAGCAGCCTACCTCTCTGCTAGAAGTGCACAGGAAAAACCAAGCAGCTCTTCCATGAGAATCCTCCCTGTCTCCATTTAAACCCCGTCTAGACGAGGTATGCATTATTTTCGCGCTGAGGGAACCCAGCCTGCATGTGCCCTGTGCGAGCAGCCCATCTGTTCGTCCCCACGCTAAACATAGCGCGCCGCAGCCCGCCGTGCCGCGGCTGCCTTCAGAAACACATGGCTATCTGGCAGGTCCCCGGAGAGTTTTCTGAGGTACAAGATACGTGGGAGCCCATCTGCCTGAAGACACAGCTTGTGACAGGCACCATGAACACCACTCTTTGTCTGACTGTCATCTGGGGAAGAGTGACGGTCGGGCAGCAGAGGGCCTGGGTGGGCAGCGTTGGGTGCCAGGAGCCCGTTGCTGGTGCGCTCCCTGGGGCAACAGCAAACCCAAACCCATGCCAGACCCCTATAAATCCATCCTCTGCCTTCCATGTCCTGTAACACTGCTGAAAATAGTAGCAGCATATTTCTATGCGCCCTTCTGCTCCTTCCCACCGACCCAAGGCAGAAACCCCTTGAGATGCAATGAGGGGCTGGGGCAAGATCTTCAGAAGGCTTTGAAGGTGCCGGTGGAGGACTGAGGTGCAAGAGGTTTCACTGGGCCAGCCCTGCAGGCGCTGGCACTTGCTGGGCAAAGAGGGATCTCTCGTTATGTCTTTTAAAGGTCAGCGCTAGTGACGGGTCTGGGGGAGCACAGGGACCTGCCGACCCAGCCCAGCAGCCCGGGTGCTGCTCCACCAACCAGGTGCCTAAAAACCAGGTGTTTCAGTCACTAACTTAAGAAAGCAGTGACTCTACCCTGTTGTCTTCTGTCCTACCTGCGTGTAGGATAGATCTGGCATATTTCACTAATATTTACGTTAATATCCCGATACTGACAGTTGACACTGCATCCTTGAAATATTTTGCAGTGAAAATAAATTTAAAGTAAGTCCATAGCAATATTTGTTAAGAGTACATTGTTCCTCCTGTTGGGAGGGTCTGTAAGAACTAATTCCCTTATCCAATCCTATAGGAGTCTGGATATTTCCTCTTTGTTAAAAGATGGCTTATCAATAACATTATATTTTAATAAGTAACAAAAATGATATCTTTAAACTCTTTCTACAGCTGCTTAAAAGTATCCAGAGATAAACCTTTATCTATATTTTCCAGTGTAATTTACCAGCTTTTCAGTTTAGTACCTGTATGTTTGTTATTCATTTTTTTTTTAATTCTTCTGTTTGGGAAAAGAATCTCCAGCACTTAATTTGAGCAATAAAAATATTTGGCTGGAAAGAAAGACAATCTCTGTAAATAAGATAATTTATTATTATGATTTACTTAAAGCTTTTCTTACGCTCAAACAGTCAGGATTTCTCGATCATCACTTCTCTCTGCGTTATTGCAAATGTCCAAAGCCAGTGGGATGCATTCAGAGGGCAACGAGGTGAGGACATATTCCAGAAATCACAAATGCATGTGGTTCACCCAGTAATTCTCAAGGTCATTCTCTGATAAAAATCCAGAGTTCAATAGCTATTAACACATTTTAATACAATTTTCAGTTACTTTGTCTTCTCTATATATTTCCCTCAACAAATAAAATATGGCTTTTGGCTAGTTTTCAGCTCCTGTGTTCAGCACTTTTTAATGGGTCGTTTGTCACCAAAATATGGCTCTTCAGGATTGGGAACTCAGATTTACTCCATGGGTAGAGAAACAGGAACAATAAAACACTTTCTCCTTTCCCAAAAGGCAATGTAAGAAATTCTGCCCCTCTGCTCCGCTCTCTGAGAGCCCCCTGCAGTGCTGCCTCCAGCGCTGGGGCACCAACAGCAGAAGGACACGGAGCTGTTGGAGCGGGGCCAGAGGAGGCCCCGGAGATGCTGGGAGGGCTGGAGCCCCTCTGCTGTGGGGACAGGCTGAGAGAGCTGGGGGGGTTCAGCCTGGAGAAGAGAAGGCTCCACGGAGACCTTCCAGCCCCTTCCAGTCCCTAAAGGGGCTCCAGGAAAGCTGGGGAGGGACTCTGGAGCAGGGAGGGGAGCCATGGGACGAGGGGCAACAGTTTCAAACTGGAAGAGGGGAGATTGAGATGAGATCTCGGGAAGAAATTCTTTGGTGTGAGGGCGGTGAGGCCCTGGCCCAGGTTGCCCAGAGAAGCTGTGGCTGCCCCATCCCTGGAGGGGTTCAAGGCCAGGTTGGACGGGGCTTGGAGCAGCCTGGGCTGGTGGGAGGTGTCCCTGCCCAGGGCAGGGGGTGCCACTGGGTGGGCTTTAAGGTCCCTTCCCACCCAAAACATCCTGTGACTCTATGAAATTGACTGTGAGCATCTGACTCCCATTAAGAATTTCTGCTCTGACTCTTAATTTTTAAGATGATTGCTCTGAGGGAAGTCCTTGTCTGGACCTTATCATCCCACTAGTGACCATTACTTGTTATGCCTCTGCAGGGTGTTGTTACTGTCAAAGGTGTATATACATATAGGGGGCATAAAGGAATGTATGCATGTAAGGAGCATATATGTGTGTATATATACATATATATCATCTGTCTGAGAAGTAGGTTAAACCTTCAATTAGCTGTAGAGGTCAACAGAGGTTCTTGAAATACGTCCTGGAAAATGTAAATCATAGAATCATAGAATCTTCATGGTTGGAAAGGACCTTTGAGATCATCGAGTCCAACCATACACACACACAAAAAAACAAAAACCAAAAATCAAACCTATAAATCATTTTAACTGCTTATTTAAAACACAACATATATTTTTGGTATATATTGGTGATTAATTCATTTGTTTACTATCTTTTCTCTCCACAAACTTTCCTTGCCAGCTGCGGTACTCAATGGATCCAACTTCCTAACAGCAGCTAACCTTCAGTTTGGTTGGTAAATTAGGCAATACCCTCACTTCTAGGATGTTCCTTTCCATCAGCAACTGATAAAGCATGTATAGGGTTCCTCTTCTGGTCATCCTAGAAGATTGTATTTTCCAAGGTGGAAAGGAGATCCTTGGGGATCTGACAGGGCACAGAGATAAATTTGAAGCCATCAGTTGAGGTGGATTTTGGACTTGGTTCTCCTCTACTCAATTAATGGCAAAATACCATCTGTCCTCCGAGCAGAGACAAGTGCTGTGGTATTGCCTGGAGTTGTGTCACCCCCGGAGGAGTCACAGGGAAGATGTATTTCAGCCCGGAGGTGGATTTTCACACCGTCTTTCTCAAAATGAGTGCTATGAGAGAGGACTTGCCTTTTCCAGAGTTCAGCGCTGGTGAACTTCCAAATGCTGCCTTAGGATGGTTTCGCAGGTTGTTTGCACCGGGGCAGAGCTGAGAAGGGGTGCCCAGATGTTCGGTTGTGGAGTGCTTTAGCTGCCCTAGTAGAGTCATCCAGCTGTCACTATATGACACTACAGTGCCACAGAAGGATTTAATTTGTAGGCTGTTTTCTCAAGCTAAAATATTGCCTGTGTTCAGAGATATTTCCTCAAGGGCCTTTTAGTTTTCTTACATATTCAGATCTTGCTTTTGACATATGTTTGTAGAAAATCACAGTCATTTTCTATTTGCAGAAGCATCAAAAAAAAAGGAAGGGGCTGTCGGTTTGTGTTTTGCATCTTGACATGATCAGCTCTGTGTTGTCCCCTGCACATCCACGCTGCGTAACACGAGCAAAACACTAGAAGATTTCACTGTCAGATATGATTCTCTGATCATTTACGCTGTGATCTGTTTGAGTCTGATGCCTCTCTGTACCTGCAGATGCTGATGATGGTGTGCACCACGTATGTACAACCGTGTCCTTACAGCTTACCACTGGCTGTCCCACGTGCAAGACATTGCGTGGAGACAGCAGCATTTACCATTTCTTGGACATCCGTCTCACTTACGCTGGCAATGGATTTACATTTTGTCCAGCACACCTGGAAATGAAGAATGGTGTTGGGTATTTCTGCCAAATGAGATTTTCCTGACCATGCAAGCCCTTGGACACCTCAAACTGTCCACCTTGGACACTGCAACTACCAGGTGAACAGTGATGACAACAGTCTTCAGAAGAGGTTCCTGTGAGGTCTTGTGCAACTTGTCCTGGAGAAATCATCTGCAAACACGCCAGCATGCTCCCTGAATCACTTGTAATATCGTTCACCTGTGACCATGTATTTCACTTAAGGGCAACCCACCGCGCCAGAGTTCTCCTGGGTATTTACCCAGGAACGGGCAGCTGAAGGGGTCTCTCAGGTGGAGGCGGAGGGACCCACACACTTCCAGAGACAGGGGCCAAGCCCCCACCATGGAGCAGTCAGTGTGGTGCTGCTGGGGGTGGTTTATCATCCCCAGAGCCCCGCCGTGGCTCCTCTCCTGCCCGGCTGGTAGAGCAGCAGCTCCTCAGCCCCAGCAGCCTCTCCTGGAGGAGGACAAGAGATCGCGAGTCAAGCACGGCAACTGAGATGGGATATGCAAGAGAAGCACAGCTACTAATCCTGAGCACACTTCCTCCTCGGAGCAGGCACCGGGGTTTCCTGGAGACAAGAGCAAACACAAAGCTCCTGGCAGCCGCAGTGCCCATCCACCGGGACCCGCTGCCCCTCTGCCTGGCTGCTGCTGCTACTGCGACATGCTCAGGAGGCAAGTTTTGTGCGCCTTCCAGGTCTTACTTTAATTTAAAGCATCTTGCCTGCCCCCCGTGGGCGGGATTTTGGGGCGGTTGGCAGCAGGGTGTGTGTGGTTGTGCCATTTCTCTGTTGGCCCAGCAGACCCCCGCGGCGGCCGCGGTGGGAGCAGGGACCTGGTGCCACTGGGGCTTGGCCCTTGTTCCCTTGGCAATTGCTCCCGGGGAGCCGGCTGCCCGGGATTAAGGTTAGCTGAAGTTTCAAAAGGCAAAGGGAGAGAAAACTGCCAGTTTCAGGGTAAAGCAGACAGTCTGTGGCTTCCCTGAGGCTGTCAGGTGCTGCTGTCAAAGGGGACAATTTGGTGCTGCTGTGGCGCTAAGGCGGTGTTTGTACCGAAAACCCCAGCCTGCATCCCTGTTATTCTCGACAATTTTTAAAACTTTGTTTAATTAAGAAGCTTGTACATAAGACTGCTGTTGTCTAAGCAGGTATTACATGTGTAGCACCAGCTCAGACCTTCGAATTCAAGAAACCCCCCTACCATTGCTTTTCTTACAGAATCATAACGGCGTGTGTTATCAAGCTTAATTTGTGCATTTATGATTAATGATGCAGCGCCAGACAGACAGAAGTATGTTATGGTTATTTACCTGGATTTCTCATTAGCAATGTTAAGAAAATATTTATTATCCTCTCTAATTCTTATTAAACATCTGCAGAAATTGTTGCAGAATTGGAGTTCCTGGAGACATTTATGGGCTGAAAGCGTTGTGTTTGACAGCACTGATGCAAATGCATGGGTTGACACAGACAGCGTCCTGCTCTCAGAAGTGTCTAAGCCATGCAGTTGCTCTGAAAGCCCGCCTAAACCTGCGGAACAGGTCCCTTGCAGCCCTCTGCGGTGCGGGGCGAAGGGTGAGCTTTGTGCTCCAGGCAGCAGCCGGCAGAGGAACCACGGTGCTGGTACCCGGCCCCATGGCATCAATATTGCTTTGCCTAGCCTTTTCCTAGCCATTCTGAGAGGATTTTCAGAGGTCTGATGACTCCTCTGAGCACATCTGTATCTTCTGAGCATGCCCACAGCCCGAACAAAGGAGACTCTGCCTCCAGAGCACCTCAGAGCATGCTCCTCAAAAAAAAGTGGAAAGCCCTGGAAGGTAGTGGGGTGGAGGCCTGAAGATACCTCTTTTTGCAAGTGCTTTTCATTCAGTTACAAAACTGTGACGGGCAGGGGATGGGCTGATGTTTTGCAAACACGATTAAGTGACACAGCACATAAGGCCTGCAATCGGATTTCTCAGAATAGATGAGTTCAAACACTTGCAGGCAGCATCCTCCTGGAGCTCAGGCAGAGCCGTGCAGCCTCAGATGGGCAAAACCGGGTAGATAAAGTGCTTGCCAGCGTTAATTATTTTTATACCTTTGCCTTTGTAAATAGGGATGGAAACTGACCAAGGAGAAAGGGTAAAATACGTGGAGTTACACAATTTTGTTCTAGTTTTGTCCATGTTCTGCACAACATTGCAGATAGATTGATTTCTTTCAAAAGACTTTCTATTTTAAAAGGCTCTGCATGCATTTGATATCTCTGCTCTTAGACCATTATAGACCAATTTTCTGTGGTGATAAAAACGTAAGGGGAATTAAATCATTAATGTTAAAATTTTACGCGTGGTGGACAGGCAATAAAATATCATGTTTTGGCTCCATTTCTGGAGATTTAATCCCGTGTCAAAACACAGGTCGAGACCAGTAGATGAAGGCTGTGTCCTGTGTTTAGCCACTGCTGGAGGAGTAAGTCGTATTTGTCCAGCCAGACGATCACGGCAGCCCTCGGGGTTTTAACACCTCAGAAAGGCAGAGAAAGCAAGCTGAGGGATGAACGATGAGCACTACCAAGGAGCAATAACTTGAGTCCCCCCCTCCTGAAGCTGGCTGCAGTGTCATGGGGCTGAAGCCGTGCATCCTCCTGCTGAGGGCATCCATCCCCAGCCTCACGGACTCTTCTAGGTTGCCCATTTGCAGCCTCATGATGGTGGCCATGGGAAGGGCTTTGGCCACCCACCAAGGAGGTGCCCGCTGCCCCCCAGAGCACGCATTTCAGCTTCGCGGCAGAGGTTGCCGGCAGCTCTCCCAGCCTGAGCCATCTTCCCAGAAAGCACTCGCTGATGCTGCTTTTTCCTGCCTTTGGGTGGTACAACTCAACGATAACTCAGTGTACTCGCTACACTCAGCAACTCTCACCCATGGGTATTATCTGGTATGGGAAGAGACAGCTCATGTTTCATCCTGATTCAAATGAAAATTCAGGAGACAGATCTGAACACAGCAGCAGGCTGAGGAAGCTGTTTGCTGAAATCCTTAGATCGTTAT
The DNA here is from genome assembly GCF_963924245.1 of Chroicocephalus ridibundus. NCBI lineage: Eukaryota > Metazoa > Chordata > Aves > Charadriiformes > Laridae > Chroicocephalus > Chroicocephalus ridibundus. The sequence continues at coordinate 1,377,478 of NC_086316.1, read as the reverse complement.
CATTGCTTAGAAACGTCCTGTTCAACAGAAGTTATCAAAGAATTGCTAATAAGAGCACCAAGATTATTTAATTCATGACAGAAGCAATTAGGCAACGCTGACAAATCATTATTGTGGATATGCTGCAAAACATTTGTTATTGGTTTTATCAAGGAACATGCCTGGGGCCAGACTCATCAAATACTTTCTGCTCACCTCCACGCCGGGTCGCCCGCCCTCGGCCCCCAGCCTTCTCTCCAGACTGCGCTCTGCTGCTTCCCCAGAAACAGCGTGGAGAAGCAGCTGAACGACCCCCAAATCCCCACCCTCCTTCCTCCAGGATGGCCAGGAGCCTCCAGGAGCGTTGTGGTACGTGGGTGGGATGGAGGAGGCCAGACCTTCGCTCTGCTGCTGGTCCAGCCCATCCATCGACATTACAGCCCAATGAGATAAAAAGCCATCGGTACAGACGGCTGCGCTGCCGAAACTGCGGCCCCGTTGTGCTGCACTTACAGTACTGCCTTACACCTTACTGTGCCGTACTTTTTATTTTATGTGGAGTTGCATGCATCTTTGTTGTGCGTTGGTTATTTAAGAGGGTCTCTATGCAACAGCTATGCAATTTTCTGCGTATTTTATAGTCTCATTTCTCTTCGTGCAGAAACCTTCATAATGACTTAATTGATTAGCAGTACAAATGAGTTAAGTCCTCTGTAATATGTAAAATAAAAGTCAGGTAATAGTTCATGGGGTTTATATAGTAGAAAAATAAAATATATTAAATATATATTAATATTAAATCTATTAAATTAAAAATAAACTACTTGATGAAGTTTTCCTTGGCTTGTTCATAGCTACAAGGGACAATAATTTCAGAAGAGTGACCCTAAATTCAGTAGTTCGGTATTCTCAGACATACATCACTATTTACATCCGTATTTATCTGGATACCAAGGGATGAGTCACATCAGAGATCACTTTATTCAGCAGGTTACTTACTAGAGAACAATCTAAATGCATTCAACTCACCACCTCGCAGCACGCGTTCATTCCCAAGCTGCAGTCCTTCCAGGGTAACCCCAGGTATCACACCCTGGCTATGAAACACGCGGCTCCGTCCAGAAGAACGCTTCTGTCAGCAAGCTGATTTCTGTGGCATCCTTTCTACCCTGTAATTAAGAGCCAAGTGATTCATGCTGAGGTATTATGAACCTCTGCAGTCCGGTAATGTACTTCTGCAGGGCCTCTGAGGCTCTCCTGGAGCTCCACGTGGTGGTTCATGCCGCAGCAGCTCTCCTGCACCGTTGTGGCTCCCTCATCCCATAACATTGGCTTCAGTCCCCGTGGTTAACCAGTGCCTGCGCTGCCGTTTCCGAACCTCCCCTCCTGGCCTGCCACAAGCTCTGCTCCACTCTCTGCCGCTACTGGCTGGAGATATTTTTCTGAAATAAGATCTCCATCATTTCCATGACGTGTGCCTCCAGGCAAGGATTGGCTTCCCATGCTGTTTGGAGAGCTGTGGGACATGCAAGGCTCCTTGGCTTCTCCTCATGTTGCTCACCAACCACCCACCACTGGACCAGGAGTGTTTCATTGACGGTCAATGAGTATCATGAACTTCTTGAATTTTGAGCTCTCGGGTAGGCTTGTATCTTTGCATATTGGTATTTGAGTTGCTAGAGCCATACATGGCTGTTGAAGCAGCAATTTGCCTTCTACCCTCCTTCTCATGGGTCATTGTGTCCACGTTTACACGTCCACAGCAGAGATGTTGCACTTGCCTTTCTGCGAGAAGCATCACAACGACTGAGGAAGGTGAAATCATGGCACTGACTCCACACTGGAGGTACCACAAGCCCGAGTCTGACCTGCGCCCTGCTGAGGGGCAGTGAGTGCCCTTGCTGAGCTCCTGGGTGCCCTTGCTGGGCGCTGCTGGAGCTCCTGGCCTATGGTGATGCCGAGGGCTGCTTCCGACGCACAGTCTCTCGGCCACCTCGGCATGTGAAGTTGCAGACTCGCAAGTCCACGCTTTGCTGGGCACTGTGTGGCTTCTGCTTGAGGAATAATGCTGTCTCAAGCCTATCTCAAACATTTCACTAGCTGGGAGAACAAGCTAGTAAGAGCTCTTCTTAAAATGTTGACACTTTTGTTTGTTCATTTTATTGACCAAAGTATGACATTTTAAGCCACCTGTCTCAGAGTCATCGAGTCTCACAGCTTGCTGGGCTCCCTCGCTCCGGACCGTGCCTGGAGCTGCTGCAAGCATGGAAGATGCTGTGGATAATTTCTGCGAGTAGGGAAAAACAGATACGGGGCCAACCTTGAGCTTTTTTTGTAAAGACATATTTTCCCAAGCTGAAGTATGGGAAATGTTTTTATTGACTGAGCTAGGGGGTAAATAGCGATCACTGTTTTGCAACAGCAGCTGCACGTAAGTTATACTGTTATGCGGTAAATTTCCACAAGGTTTGGAAGGCTTTTTCAAGATCTGTGTTAAAATAGCTCCAGCGAAACCTTTCTTTGCGGCTGGGTTTACTGTGTGTTTCAGACAGTTCTTAAAACTGACCCAGGAATTTTTTTAGCGGAGCTTTTGCACAGCAGGGACGGTCCCTAGTTCTCAGGGGAGACAGAAAAAATCTGCAGCTGGGTCGCGATGGAGAAGAAGGGGTGTCTGGGACGCTGCGGGAAGGGCAGAGTGACCTAATTCAGAAGTGCAAACCGCTCTAACCTCAGCAGGTGAAAATTTCCAGGACACTGGCAAACTGCACACCAGTGGTTATAAAAATTCTTTCTTGGGTATGGATTTCCAAAAGCCAAACAAAAAATAAATTATTTGTGGAATATATGAATTAAGTCAGTCACGCAACAGCTCGGGTTGGACAGGAGCTGTTTTTCAGCTCTGGGGAGCACCTCTGCTTTCTCAGTCCTGTCCTTTATCAGTGAGAATTGTAAGCGCAGGACTTGTTTTTGGCACTAGTACCATGCAGGGGTGGTGGCCAGCCAGGGAGGGACACGCTGGTAAGAAAGTCCCTGTGTCAGGGATGGCAGAAGCATTCCGGAACAATGTGCAAGAAGTACATTATGTGTTCAGGTCTTCATGTATTTTTTCCTACAGCCCTGTCAGCAGCTTGACAAGAAAAAGCCCAGATTCTCCTTAAGACACATCCTTGCATGCTTTCTGCTGAATAAGCAGAGAAATGAGGATGGATTTGCATCTACCGAGAACGTTCAAGGTTCATGTGAGTTGAAGGGCCATGTTGATTACTCATGACCGTGAAGTGCCATCATGGTAGATTATTCTTTTTTTTTTTTTTTTTCCATAGAATTGAGGGAACAACTTTAAATAAGAGCAAATTGATTAACTACCCTTGATGTCATATTTGTAAGTGTTCCTCCTCTGAATTTTCTTGACGTTTTCTTTCAGTCTCTTTAACCTGCAGACCCTGACTTAAACTTGGTTTTCCAAAGTTGAAATTGCAGTTGTGCCACCAGAAAAGTCTGTTAGGAAATACTCATAGGCTCACTGGTAGAACAATGAAGTTTTTTGCCAGGAGCAAAATTCCACCCTTTATTTTTTAATTAAAGCACTCCCACTAGTAACAAAAATAAACAAGCAAAATCGAGAACATACAGCATCCAGAAGTATTTGCCCCATTTGAATCTTTTTATCTCCCTATGGGCAATAGTTTACTGCAACTGTCCCTGCATTGCTGATAGTCTGCATTTTGAGGAAAGTGAAGTTTCTCTGACTTTAACAATTTTTTAATTCCTTGGGCATTTCAAACACATCTGATGGGGGTGCAGTGCTCAGAGTTTTGAATTTCCTGCCAGTTTCAAGAGAATCGATGACCATGTAGAGCTGCAGATAAGCGTCCCTGCTAATCTTCAGTGTGAAGTGGAGGTCATTTCTTTAATATTATTTAATTTTATTTAATTTCATTGACCAGCAGCACACAGAAGCCTAAGCACGGCTTGCAGCTACCCGAGGCGTGCTGCCCTGGGCTGGTGGAGTGGATTTGCAGGCTGCGCCATGGGGAGGGAGGGAAGGTCCCAGAGCCACCCCGGGGGACTGAGGGCATCCCAGCAGGAGGGATGGGAAAGGTCATGGGAAACAGGGAAAGGAAGAGGGGTTGTTTTGGGGGGGGGTTGTAAAACCACAGACTTTGGGAATCGCAGTCTGTTCACAGAACAATTTTTTTGAAGAAAGCTCTGTTTAATACAAGAAGTTAAAGTGTGGTCTCCAATGGCTTGTGGCAAGCCCTGGTTTTCTGTCCCCTGAAGAGATTTCCAGAAAAACAATGTGAATAGGCCAGTCAGCTGCACTGGGACCCGCAGATGCCTCTGTAGCTCTCCAGTGACACTTGTCAAGGGTAGGAGCAAGGCTGGGGCTGTCATACAGATGCACTCTAATTTTTCTCTTACTTGATAAAATGAGAGCGGTATGACCCAGATTGCCTTCACCAACCCCTCGCTCTCCTCTTCCCACCTCCATCCATCTCCCGTCATCTCTGCTAGCCTCAGTTGTCAGTCCAGACTGTAGATCTGATCCAGCTGATCCTGCTTCCCTGCTTAGTTTTCCTCTTTCAGCTGCTTGACTTGCTTTCTCTTGAACATCCCATGAGCACCTGCGCTCAGGGTTTGGGATATCTTCTGCTACAGCCGGTTCCTCATCACTCACTGAACCTCACTCTCATGGGAGCAGATACTGCAGCTTATCCAGCTCTTATTCCATCAGCTTCCTTCATTTTCTAGCAGTATCTGTGCTGGTAATACCTGGATACTTAAGGCCATTAGCGTGGATGCTTTAGCACTTCAGCTGGAGAATGGAGCATCTCATTTGCCTTGGCCCTGAGCCACGGGAGATGGCTCTGCCTGCAGAAAGCACCCTGACGTGGGATGAGCAACTAATGTAAAGTACTCTTAGGATATGAAGTCCTTGGAATTGAAAAACCTTCTCGGCTTCTCCACTCAGAGGAGATTATGACTGATAATAATAATTATGACTGATAATAATAATTGATGTGTTTAGAGCACACAATCTTTTGAAGGAGGTCATTAATAAATGAAAGTGGCTCAGACCTCCTAAATCCCTGTTAGTTCTATTAAAGACAAACAAAATCAAAACTAAAATTTTCATTTTAAATTACAAGGCCCATGAGGTTTGTAGCAGAAGTTAATTTCTGTAAATGACGTATCTAAATCTTTGGTACCTGTCCCGGTGGCGACAGAGGATGGAGGGTGTTTTGTTGCCCTGATTGTGCATACGAGCCTTCAAACTGGCACACGGTGACGGAGGGTAGAGGGTGACCACGGTCCCAGCCTCGTAACGAGGAGGTAGACGTTTATGGGAGGTGATGCGAGGCAGCTATCTCCCCTGCTCCCAGACGTTTGCATTGAGAGATGTGCTCCCAGCCCACGACAGCTTGCCCGGGGCCTGGCCGGCCAGCGGGGGCTTCCAGCCCAGGGACATGAAAAGGCTCAGAAACCCCCCAGGTCCGGGTGCTGGCTTTGGTGGGTGTCCTGCAGGCTCCAGACAGTAATTGTGACAGCAAAACTTCTTGTTAGCCTGATGAGTCACTGCTGGTTTCCATTTTTTTTCTGTATTTTTTTTCCTTTGCTGCCTCCTCAGCTCTTCCCCCTGTGCTGATCTGGATGTAAAAATGGGACCAAATGACTGGGAGTGGGGTCAGAGGAAAAGGATCAGAGGAAAGAGCAGGAGAGAGGGACGGGAGAGCAACACCTATCCCTTCTGGTGATGGGGACCATCCCAGCTACCCACGAAGGCTCTGAGGGGAATTCCCTGGGACTCCTCGGGAGGAAAGTGGCTGCAAGGCAGGTGAAAAGGCAAATGAAGCCTCAGAGATCATATGATCAAGTCCTTTGCAACTCCTTAGCAGGGCTCAGCCTGAAATCGAGCCATTGCTCCTGCGCTGCCGGACACCAGCGGAGCCGTGGGCCACATGGCTGGTTGGGTGCACAGAAAGTGCAGAGTGCCAAGGGTTGTTTCTGACTTACTGAAGAGTGCACTGAGTTATGGTGTCCCACTCCTCATGTACTGCGGTCTACAGTCATGGTCACGGACAAGTCAGGTCAGAGTTTGTAACTTGTCAAGCTGCTGTAGCCACACCTCTAGCCCAAGCCTTGAGACTGACTACGGAGGGTGGGCTGTGCATCAGCGGACTTCACTGAACTTACATTCTCATACAACCACTTTCCTCTAAAGCATTATATTATTTTCTTTTAAAAAGATGGTTTGTAAGAAACAAGATGCTTTTGAAAACTGAAGGGGAAAAAACAGATCGTAGACACGCTTCATTTCCAACCCATGACGTCTGCTGTCACAAGTAGAAGAGAGTGACGGTCATCTTGATGTTTTAGAGTTTTTACCAAGAAAAGATTGAAATTAAGTGTTCAGATCTTGGTGGTACTTCATGGCTGCCAAAGGTTATGTTTATTTTAAAACCTTAATTGCGCAGATAAACGTAAAGTAGCTCCCGGTACACGCAGACGTCAGACAGCTGCAGAACATCATTGCAGCCCATATGGCTTGTAAAATTTGTTGCAGAATATCCTTAGGCGCACTTCAGTCATTAAACTGTCATCTTTGCATTTTGTGTATTGATCGAGTAGGGTAGCTGAACTCTCTTCTCTTCTCCTTTCTTTTTTAAAAATTATTTTTACATCAGAACTTTTATTTATAGCAGTCTAAAAGCAAGAGATCAAGAGAAAACGCGTATGACTGCTTTCCCAAATGACTAACTGGGTATTTTTCTTCATCATTAAGCTGCAGGGTTTAGCTAAACTGTGTCATGAAAGGGTACTTCATATAGCATTGAGAGCGTAAAAAATATGCCATTCAAGTTACACTAAGACATAAAACAAACTTCATTTTCTAGATAACATGCGAGCCCAGCTTTCTGCAGTAATTAAATCTCTCTCTGGCTTTTTACAAAAAAGTAAATGGTGACTGTATTTTCCCTCAAACTCCAGATTGTGCTGATCTAAATTGAGCTTCATTCTGTACCTGCCAGTTTCAGATCCTTGCAACATCCTTCCTCTCTTCTATATTTACCCCCAGTTTCACTGGGCGTGTTTGAGCCCCTGGCTCATTCCCCTGGGTTTCAGCAGGCGGATGGGGAGAAAAAAAAAACCTGAAAGAAAATCATTAGGATTTCAGACTTTTTCCCAGTGGGTAGGTGTAAATAATACAAAGGAAAAGCAAACCCAAGCATTGCTGTACTTGGCAGGAGCTCGCCTTCTGCCTCTCTCAGCCAGTGCGTGTTCCTGGGGATGCTCTGCAGGAGCATCACTGTACCCACCAAGACGTCTCCAAAGGGCATCACTGGTTTTGCCTTGATTTAAAAATGAGATAGGAAGAGGTTCAAATGAGGATTGCGATGATGGTATGTTACAGAAGTACCTTGAAACCTCTGAAAAATAAGCCCAGGTCCTTAAGCTATATGGGTTTTGCCTAACAGCTGCCAAACTGTCATTTACATCTCCAAGGGCATTAACGGGGCCAATGCCCAAATGCTAGCCCTGCGTTGAGAGGTTGTTATTGCTAGTTGGATTGCAGGGACGCATAAGTAATGTGTGGAAGCATCAAAGTCCCTGGTACCACAGAGAATTTGGACCACCAGGGCTGAGACTGATCCCACTGTGGGCAGGAGACCACCAACACCCGCATCCCTTGGCTTGCTTGCCGTGGCTGGTGTGACACCGGGGTTTTGGTGTTCACAGGAGAGACCCTTCCCCTCCTCCTCACCCTGGAGACAGGGCTCGCCTGCTGGAAGAGCGGCTGTCCAGCCAGGAGAGGACCACGGCTTTACTCCTCCATCAGGCTTTCCGAATCAAAGACGACATCGCCTCCTACCTCCAGGGAAGCAACGGTTATCAGCACGGGGAGACTGCTGCCCGGCGGCTGCTGGAAAGCCACATCCACACCATTACGAGCATCGTTAAGAAGCTCAGTCAGGACGTTGAGGTAATACATGCCGAGGAGCATTCCCCTGCTTTACTGGTGCAGCTCTAGCCTGTAGTCCATTCCGCATTAATATTGGCTTCAGGAGCAGAAAAGTACTCAACATGACCATTTTAGTTAAAGTCCAATTTTTCTTGTATAGTGGCACTTGCAGTTACTTGTGAAAACAGAAGGGAGGGGACTAGGTAAAGTAAAGTTAAAAAAAAAAGGAAAGCAAAATGAAACAAAAAGCAGATCAATGAGTTTTGGTGGTGTTTTAATGCAAAGGTTCAGATTCTCTTTGCTTTCGGTTTTGTTGGAGTGTGGGAGATTGAGTCCAAGGAAAATCAGGAGCAACCTGTATTTTAATCTAACATACAGCATCAAGATGCAAGTTTGGGTTTACTTCTTACTTTTCCTGATGCCGAAGTTCTACTGCTTTGTATAACTTCTGCATGCAAACATAATCCAATATTGCTGAAAGTCTTCACAAAGCTCAGTGCAAACTGGGAAGGTTTAGGTTCACGTTTTATTTAAACTGACTGATGGTTCTGTGCTGGAAATGCATGGGATGGCCTTTTACTGGCTGAGGACCTCTGATTACTTGCTGTTACTCGCCTAATTTATATGTGAAACTTACCAGCACCTTTTTTGGACAAAGATCTAAAATATGAAAATATCCTGAAATAGACTTCTCCAGAGATTTGTTTTGTCCTTTGAAGTGTTAAATGTCTTACAAATGCCACTAAATTCACTAAATGCTGCTAAAATCATAATACATTTTGTTTACTGTGTACTTGGAGAAATATTTGATCTGCTGTACATTTATCTTAAGAAGTATGCAATTGTGTTTCACCTGAAATTAATCTGAATTATAACTAGGGTCTGTCTTCATTTCATACTGATTTTATTTTCAAGATCTTGATCCTATAGTGATAAGCAATGCTATAAAACCACTTACTTATTTTAGATCATCCAATTCCTCTAACCCTATCCAGGTAAAGTACGTACAGGACTGTTTTGCTAGAAAAATGCCGGAGATGCTATCAGCATCTGAATCTCATCTTTTCCCTTGGTTGTAAATTACTCTTCTTTAGGTCCTGATCTCAGGTGGTATTTGCTTTGTGTGTTTGGGTTGCGAGGGTTTGACAAGGGTAGAGCACCGACAGCACAGAAAACAGCAGAGTGAGTCATGTCAATCAAAGACACTACAGAATTAGTGGAGGTTTGGAGAATTGCTTCTGGCACGCAGCAAATTAGAGTGGTTGAGCAACGTCAATTTCTCAAGAATTGAAAATAAAAATAAATAAAGGGATCTGCTAGGAAATGTGACTCACCCATACTCCAAATCTTCCCCAAAGCAGGAAGAAGGACACGGAGCTGTTGGAGCGGGGCCAGAGGAGGCCCCGGAGATGCTGGGAGGGCTGGAGCCCCTCTGCTGTGGGGACAGGCTGAGAGAGCTGGGGGGGTTCAGCCTGGAGAAGAGAAGGCTCCAGGGAGACCTTGGAGCCCCTTCCAGTCCCTAAAGGGGCTCCAGGAAAGCTGGGGAGGGACTCTGGAGCAGGGAGGGGAGCCATGGGACGAGGGGGAAGGGTTTTACACTGAAAGAGGGGAGATTTAGATGAGATCTGGGGCAGAAATTGTTGGCTGTGAGGGCAGTGAGCCCCTGGCGCAGGTTGCCCAGAGAAGCTGTGGCTGCCCCATCCCTGGAGGGGTTCAAGGCCAGGTTGGCCGGGGCTTGGAGCAACCTGGGCTGGTGGGAGGTGTCCCTGCCCAGGGCAGGGGGTGCCACTGGGTGGGCTTTAAGTTCCCTTCCAACCCAAAACATTCTGTGATTCTATGAAAAAAGCCTGCTTTGGGGAAGACACTGGCATGCCATGGCCACCAGGAAAGGAGCTGAGCCCAAGTAAACACACGCCTCTGCCAGAGTCAGAAAAATGCCCCAGCGGCATGTGGCTCACTCTTGCCCAGGGCTGGTAGTCTCCGGGGTGGGAGCGCTGCCAGGAGCCCAGGGAACTAGCTGGAGAAAGAGAATATTGATTTCCCTTGATAAACGTGAGGCTGCTGCTCTCCATCCTCATGAATGTGCCACTTTTGCCAGCGAGGGAGGGGTGATCCCATTCGGCGCTTTTGTGGCCCTGTGCCATCAGACTTGTGTTGCCAAAAACACTACCAAAAATACACTTGAATTGTGCAGTATATCCAGCCTTTGAGAACGTTATTTTCTGACGCAGAACAAAAATAGGAATACCCGATACACTCGGTATTTCAGTTACCAACCCTCTGTGTCCAGGGGCGGGGGCAGGATTGTCCAGGAATTACTGCATAAATGACAGATTTGCATTGAATTTTACTCCAGAGTTATTACTGCCTTCTCTGCTCACCCGTCCCCCACTTCTGATGGATGCTGAAGGGTCTCCTTTTGCCGGGGAGGCGGGACAGTGCTGCTGCACAGGGTCCAGGTGTGAGGGGTATTTCCACGCTGGAAAACGTTTGCCCCAGCTCCAGCCAGGACGGGAAAACCTCTCCACATCAACTTCACCAAACTTTCAGCGTTTGCAGCAGCACAACCCTGCTGGAACCTGGATGGGTGGTGGGATGAGCCTGTGTGACCTGCAGGACAGGAAAACCTCTAAAACCTCTCTGCAACAACTGTGCCAAACTTTAAGGATAGGCAGTTGAAATTTTCCTTGCTATTTGTCCTTCCCCCCCTTTTTTTTTTTTTTAATTCACTCAGTGGGAATCATTTCAAATAAAAAGTCAATAAAAGCCACTCCATTTTTGCACAAATAGGATATTTGCATAAAAAGGGGTAAAAGCTGTGCTTTGATCAGTTGAAGTGCTGTGTGGGGCTGAGTTACACCAAAATACCAGCTCCAGGCCTCTCCTTTCAACCTGAGAAGTAAAATCGGGAGATTTTAGAAACCGTTCTCCCCCTCCGCTCCGTATCTGTAAAAGGTCACTGCAGACGCACAAGGGCTTCCTAAAATTAATGCTTTTGACACATTCAGATACCATCAGGATGAGCCACTTCAGAAGAGCCTGCAGGGTGGTTACTCCTTCCATCTTTAGATCAGGCTTTGAATACTGTGCAATAAATCAGAAATCAGGCCACATACCGAACAACAAGGGTAAAACAAGGCATAAGAGCTGCCTACACTGACCCGTAGCCACGTTCAGGGCAGGGGGGGTGTACCTGGGATGTGCTTTAACAGCAGGTCCATGCCCTCACTGGAGCCAAAGCCATGTTAAGGACATGTTTGTGTATGTGCCAAGTGCGGCGCATTGCCTTGGACATCAGAATTGGAACAGGGTGGTGAGTAGGAGGACTGGGGCAGCGATCGTCCCCCGGTACTTGGCACTGGTGAGACTCCACCTTGGACACTGTGCCCAGTTTTGGGCCCCTCACCGCAAGAAAGACATTGAGGTGCTGGAGCGAGTCCAGAGAAGGGCAACGGAGCTGGTGAGGGGTCTGGAGCACAAGTCCTGTGAGGAGCGGCTGAGGGAGCTGGGGGTGTTCAGCCTGGAGAAGAGGAGGCTGAGGGGAGACCTTCTCGCTCTCTACAGCTCCCTGAAAGGAGGGGGTAGCCAGGGGGGGTCGGGCTCTTCTCCCAAGGAACAGGCCATGGGACAAGAGGAAACGGCCTCAAGTTGCACCAGAGGAGGTTTAGATGGATATTAGGAAAAATTTTTACACGGAAAGGTTTGTCAAACGTTGGAAGAGGCTGCCCAGGGAAATGGTGGAGTCGCCATCCCTGGAGGGATTTAAAAGCCGGGTAGACGTGGTGCTCAGAGATATGGTGTACTGATGGTTTTTGTCAGTGTTGGGTTGATGGTTGGACTGGATGATCTGAAAGGTCCCTTCCAACCTGGGCAATTCTATGATTCTACAGTCTGTGGTGTGGGCAGGCTGGGCTGGGAGCAGAGACCCTGTGCCCATCTCTGCTCTGCCTGGTCCACCCTGTGAAGCCCGGCTGCAGCGCCCGCAGCTGCCGCAGAGCACTCCTCCCTCCTAGAAATACCTGGTGTCCCCTGCTGAAAGGAGCCTGGCTTAGAAAAAATACGTGTGTTATTTATTATGGGCTGCACTGTACTGCGGATGTTTGAGGGGGTCAATAAAATTCATTTCCCAATTTTTGCATTTCCTATTTTCTGCATGCTAGACTTTTCAACGTAACGCACGTATTTTAAGGAAAAAATTAACATATTATTTACGCAGAGATACATTTTTGAAAGAAAAACACACGGTTACTTTCTCCAAGAAAATAAAACAAGCTTTTAGACCTGCTGACATAAACGCTGCCTTGAACCCTATTTTGAAATGAAAAAAAAGCCAAACAAAATAGAAAACCAGAAGTGCATTAATGGTCTTGAATTTACAGGCTTTGGAGAGGCAAATAAGAACAAGGGACGGTGCCGCAGTAGAAACTAATTTTGCTGTTCGCAGTCTGGACCATAAATACATCCAGGGTCTTGGAGACCTGCGTGGAAGAGTGGCGAGGTAAGGAATGCATAATGGCCCTCATTTGCATCTCCGCTGGTCGATTTGTGCAGAGCAGATTCAGAGTGGGCATGAATGTACTTTTCACTCATTTTATATCTCCACTTTCATGCCAGATCTGTGCTTTGCACTCTCCGTGTTAGAAAGATTATCAAACCAGGGAAGAATAACTATATTTTCCTGTCTCATTCTTCATCACACACTTAACATTTTCACGGAATCACGGAATCACGGAATCTTCAGAGTTGGAAGGGACCTCTAGAGATCATCTAGTCCAACTCCCCTGTTAGAGCAGGATTGCCTAAAGCACATAGAGAGATTCTTCACATTTTAGAGAACTTTTTTTTCTTCTCGGGTCTGGCTAGACTTCAGCTGAAGTGGTTATTTCCTCCTACTGAAACTCTCCTGTTGTTTCAATAAAATCTTTACTTCCTCTCTTGAAAAGTAGGTCTTGTTGAGTAAACTTGATTTCTTCTTTTGGTAATAAGTTTTCATTGGTGCAAGTAATTGCATGTACGTAACACAGGAGGACTTCTATGGAGTGCTTAGTTACTCAAAATATTATGATTAAAAGAAAGACAAAGTGAAACTGTGCTATGTAATATCAAGAGAGCACATGGGTTAAGAACTGTCTGAACTGATATATCAGGAAAAGTAATAATTAAGGAAGAAATCTCCCTGAACCAGTGTGTCTAATACTGGAGTTTTTTTCTCCTGAGACTAATCATTATGTTTTTCATATAAAACACTGCTATTTAAATTTGTGGGTAACACAAAAATTGGTCAAATGAGGACAAGGTGGTAATTAAGAGTAACTAAGAATATTGGCGATGTGGGATGATTGAGGACAACTGTATTTTTTTAGCTGTATGTATGGCACAGAGACTGATACCCGAATATTGTACTGAGCCCAGAGTCCCCTTTCTGGAATTAAAAACTTATGGTGTAAAGAGCCAGGAACATGGTGGTGGGATGAAGAAAATTTCTGGCTGAGAGAAGTATACATCTATGTATATAGATCATGGAAAAAAAATAAATCCAGAGATGTCTTCATTTCCATGTATAACTACCAGGAGAGACAGATAAAAAATCACAGGGTGCCAAAGTATTCCAGACTATGCAGAGAGACCCAAGAATCCAAATCGAGAAGCTGAAGGCAACACATTCAAAGTTGGCAGGAAAAAGATGGGTTTTTTTAATCTTGTGGCTCATTAGCATTGGAACAAAGTAGGAGGTGATCCTGCAAGAGCCTCCTGATGTTTCCCAATTTGAGTCGGCAGATTGTCTAGACGATATGATTTTAGCGAAGCCATAACATTCAACGGGTGAAGTGTCTCGCTCCTCTTTTCCTAGCGTTTTCCTAGGCGTGAGGCCTTCCTTCACCAGCTGCACCAGGGCTTGCTCCCATCTTCTGTGCTCGAGCGTTTGCCTGCAGCAGAGGAAAGCAACAGCACTTGGGGAAAACAGGAAAACGGGGTAATTGTGGGGGGAAAAAACAAGCACTCCACTTCCACTTGTGTAAAGAAAAAAAAGCAACCAGACGAAACAAGAGATCAAGCAATTGTGGAGGTCCACAACAACACATTTGATGAGGCCCATCTTCCTCTTCCTTCCTTGCCCATTTTTCGGGTGTGCAGGTTGGTCTTTCCCATGAGTAGAAGGGTGTATCCCAAAACACACATACGCGATCGCAGATCAAAAACTATCATGAGGGGACCCAAGTCATCACCCTATGGTGCTGGAAACTAAGTCCTAAGACCTCTTTTATTTATAAGGAGAGAAAAAGGAAAATGGCAGGTTTTCTAGCTTCATCCAAACACTGGAGAGACAGAGCTGGCGTTCTTCACAGCATTTCAACAGTAACATTATAATGCAGTTTTATGTGAATGATCGCCATTAAGCTAAAGCACGATGTAGTTTTGTGTGATTCATGAATCACCAGCACTTTCTTGTTTTTCTTGCTGCTGAAGTTCCCCTCTGGAAATGCCAAGCCTCAGCTGCGTACCTGCCCAGTGCCGTGGTTGAGGAGTGAGCCAGGAATGACACGCAGAGGAGTGCCATTACAGTGATGATTAATATTTTGATTTTTCACTTTTCTTTGCTCTTGAGTTTCAGGATTTAAAATTGCTACGTATATTAAGTAGAGCCCAGAGTGACTGGAGTCAAATGCACGTGTTCATATAATTTACATTTATTGAATTAATAGAAATCTTCCTAATGCAAACTTGCGATGACAGTTTTCCTCTTGATTTGCAGCATAACCTTAATCCAAGACTATTTGGGATGAAATGAACCTTAAATGGAACCACTGCTGTTTCTCACAGCAGATGATTCATCCTCCTGTATTCTGCAGTGTGTAAAGGATTGATGTGGATTAGCTCTTGTAATTCAAATTGTGTCTATTATTTTACTCTCTCTTTCCTTGAAAAATAGATGGAGACCTCTTGCCAACTGTTGAGGTGGTTGTCCATTAATTCTCGGACTTTCTGACCACACTTCTACATCGTGTAAACATTGATGTGTCAAATAGCAGTGATCTTTAAGAAAAACAGCCTTCAGCATCTCAGCTATAGTGGCATTCCCATTAAATTAACCATATATTTTACTTGTCTTCTAACTCTTAATAAGAATTCCGTTGGCCATGGGAATATGTATTACAGTAATAAGAATTAGGTAATCAACTGTAAAAAAAGCCACACTTCTGATAAATACTAATTCATTCTCTTCAGCCTCACCAACAGAAGAATTACTGAATGCACAAATGAGGAAAAAATGCACTTTACACAGATAGTTACATTTTACTTATTTTTCTCATGAACTTTTTTGTTGCTGAGAAAAAAGTCCAGCATAGCTCTAGGCAGTGACGTGTACCCATGACTCAACCCTTCAGAAAATGCAATATTTCACCAAGTGCAGCGGTCCGATATGTCCTGTTCCTTCCCTGACTTTGGAGGAAAAACCTCTTTGAACATATAGCAGGTAGCTATATTCCCATCTCTAATTAAATGCTTTGCTATAGCCATCAGAAGCGTTTATTTCTTTATATTTTTTAATTTATATGCAAATCTCGCAGAGGCACACTTTCTGTGCCGTTCCCCGACCGTCCGCACTGCTGCTCACACTCCCTCCAGCCTCTGTTCCCTGTGACTGGAAAACCGCGATCTCGCTCTAAGCTGCGGAATGTCTCCTACATGAAATATCAAATTAGAGCAAGGCTTAAGCCAGTTGCAGGTATCCCCGTTCTCTTCTGGACTCAATCTGTCAAACAGCAATAATGCATTTAACTACTTCGCACATAATAACAATATCATGTGTAGGGAAAGTGAGATCTGAGCAGGTCCAGAGACTTAAGGTGCATCAGCTGAGAGTCCTTGCAAAGCTCGTCACATCTGCAGGTCTCCAGCCAGGGCTCTGACCCCTCAGGCCACGCAGTAGTGCAGGTGTAGTTGCAGTAATCCCACACTGCAAGCCTAATTCTCTGGCTTTTTGGATCCTACTATCAAATCCCCTATTTTTAAGTATTCTCTGTATAGAATATTCAGGTTTCTTTCTCTTGTAACTGAATCAGTGTCAATCTGCCTGAGGGTAAGGTGGCTCTACAGAGGGATCAGGACAGGCTGTATGGATGGGCCAAGGCCAATGGTGTGAGGTTGACCAAGGCCAGGTGCCAGGTCCTGCACTTGGGTCACACCAACCCCATGAACGCCACAGGCTGGGGCAGAGTGGCTGGAGAGCTGCCTGCGGGAAAAGGATCTGGGGGTGTTGGTTGACAGTGGCTGGATATGAGCCAGCAGCGTGCCCAGGTGGCCAAGAAGGCCAACAGCATTCTGGCGTGTATCAGGAACAGTGTGGCCAGCAGGACTGGGGCAGTGACCGTCCTCCTGTACTGGGCACTGGTGAGGCCCCACCTCGAGGGCTGTGTCCAGTTTTGGGCCCCCCACCGCAAGAAAGACATTGAGGTGCTGGAGCGAGTCCAGAGAAGGGCAACGGAGCTGGTGAGGGGTCTGGAGCACAAGTCCTGTGAGGAGCGGCTGAGGGAGCTGGGGGTGTTCAGCCTGGAGAAGAGGAGGCTGAGGGGAGACCTTCTCGCTCTCTACAGCTCCCTGAAAGGAGGGGGTAGCCAGGGGGGGTCGGGCTCTTCTCCCAAGGAACAGGCCATGGGACAAGAGGAAACGGCCTCAAGTTGCACCAGGGGAGGTTTAGGATGGATATTAGGAAAAATTTCTTCACCGGAAGGGTTATTAAGCACTGGAATAGGCTGCCCAGGGCAGTGGTGAAGTCACCATCTCTGGAGTTGTAGACATGGTGCTGAGGGGTGTGGTTTAATGGTGGTTTTGGCAGTGTTGAGTTAATGGTTGGACTTGATGATCTTAAAGGTCCCTTGCATTCTAGACAATCATAGAATCATAGAATGCTTTAGGTTGGAAGGGACCTTAAAGACCACACAGTTCCATTCCTCCTGCCCTCGGCAAGGACACCTCCCAGTAGACCTGTTTGCTCAAAGCCCCTTCCATTATGTCTTCTTACTGCTACAGATCTGTTAATCCCTTTCTTTCTCATGCTGTGCACTTCTCACAAATCCTTGCAATCATTGCCTTGGGGTGGGATTTTCCCCAGGGAGAGGTCAGCCTCGATCCCCTCACCTCTGCTGAAAGAGCTGCCCCACATGTGGGTCCAGTCATTCATCAACCCCCCATCTCAACTGCGGCCTCCTCTCGTTTGGGCGTTAGCACCCCATTTCCCCCAGCCCCGTGGGTGTGAGGAGCCCCCATCCCCCACCGTACTGACTGTCCCCGGGACCTTCCTGCCCAGGGACCATGGTCCCCCCGTGCCCTTCCCTCGCTGGCCCACGGCTCGTCTTCTGGGTTTGGAGCTGGAGAAGCTGCGATGGCAGCCAGCCCCAGAACAGCCCCCTCCAGATCGTATGCACCTTCGCAGCTATTTTGTACTTGTTTTCCGAATCAATGGTTTCTTTTGATCAAAGTTCTGGCCTTTGTACGAAGCCTCTATTATCTGCAGTAACTTTTATTTCCTTGAGCTACGCGCTCTGTAGGTGTATCGCAATATCTAAGCATCCTCAAGAGATGACAAAAAGCTGGTCTATTTAAACTGTCAAAATTTCTCTTTAGATCCTTTATCTGTCAACAGCACCAGCTTTATTTGGTGGTGGTGCTTTGGATGGTAATTTCTCTGGCATTTTAAAACTTAGCTGTTTTCCTCTCTCAACTTCTATTCCATCATTTATATTAAATTGCGCACTACTTTGTGGCCTTAAGGTATTTTTTTCCACGCTCCTGTTCTAAGTACCACCTGCACTGGGGCAGACAGTTACTCCTCGGGGGCCAATGTGCAGGAGGGGTGCAGAAGGGGAAGTCCATGTCTCCTTGCTCATGTTAAGTGTATGTATAATGTTATATGTATAACTTCGTATAGACTACAGCATATATTTATAGTATACATATATGTATAGTATACATACATGTACATGTATACTATACATACATAATGTGTGTGTGTATATATATGTGTGGACATTAAAGACAAGGGCTGAAACAGTCGCTCATTCCAGCTGGAAAGGATAGCTGGATGAATGCCTTTCAGTCCTGTGCTACTCAATTAATGCTGCCACGCTCACATCATTCATTTGTCCATTTTAAATCATAGAATCACAGAATCTTCACAGTTGGAAAGGACCTTTGAGATCATCGAGTCCAACCATACACACAGAAAAAACCCCTACAGTCTCTGCCACTAGAGCATGCCCTGAAGTGCCACATCTGGTCGTTTCTTAAACACCTCTAGGGCTGGTGACTCAACCGCCTCCCTGGGCAGGCTGTTCCAGTGCCTGACCGCTCTTTCGGTAAAGTCATTCTTCCTAATATCTAATCTAAACCTCCCCTGCCGCAACTTCAGCCCATTTCCTCTGGTCCTGTCATTATTCCCCTGGGAGAAGAGCCCAACCCCCACCTCTCTGCACCCTCCTTTCAGGGAGTTTTAGAGGGCAATGAGGTCTCCCCTCAGCCTCCTCTTCTCCAAGCTCAACATGCCCAGCAGTGTGATGGGATGTTTTGCTGAGTGCAACTGGAAGAGTTTAAAGAGCAAACAAGAAACGCTCCTTACAAGACATCAATGTTTTTTCCTCTAGAAGTGATCTTCCTGCATCCAGCCAGCAGACCCTGCCACTTCCTGGGGTGGTTGTGGCAGCAGCGTGCTGTCTCTTCTGGTGGGCATCAAACAGCTGGGGATGCTCAAGGTGCAGATTAGCCTCTCAATTTACACTTCAGATTTAATTTAATTTACTGAGATTGGATGGCGGGAAGTCAGGGGGACGGGGTCTGGCAGGGTGAGCTGTAGGCGGGCACCACCAGGAGGTTTACGGTACGAGGAGCCCACGGGGATTGCCCCGCCATCACCTCCCGCAGATCTCTTAATGGGCAGTCATGTCTGAAAGACCAGGGCTGCTGCAATGGGGTGTCTCTGCCTATTTGCTGCTCTCTGGGGTGGCACCAGGGGGCTGGATTTGATCCAGCCACAGCGCGTGGAGACCAGCATCTGCCTTCAGCCACCCTCCAGCATCTCCCTGCAGAGGGTCTCTTGTCTCTGGTTTGACTGCAGATGCGAGGCAAGCATTGCAAAGCTGTCGGGGGACATCAGTATTATCAGGCGTGAGGCCCAGAAGACTGATAAAGAGATTTATGACCTTCGCTCTGCCCTCAAAAATTTTGTTGGTGATTTTGAGAGGAAGGTGAGTAGAGAAGCCTACAGTGAAACACCTGGTGAGTTGTGACTATGCATATATAGTTATTGCTCCTTTTCCTAATTGCTGATCAATACTGAAGGCTGATATGGTATTTATACAATTTATCAGGATTTTTAATTAAAAACTATTTTCCATGATACTGTGGAATCATAGAATAGTTTGAGTTGGGAGGGATCTTTTAAGGCCATCTAGTCCAACCCCCCAGCCATGAGCAGGGACATCTGCAACCAGATCAGGTTGCTCAGAGCCTCATCCAGCCTGGCCTTGAATGTCCCCAGGGATGGGGCCTCCACCACCTCTCTGGGCAACCTGGGCCAGTGTCTCACCACCTTTGGTGTAAAAAATGTCCTTTTTATTTCTAGCCTGAGTCTACCCTCTTTCATTTTAAAGCCATTACCCCTTGTCCTATCCCTACAGTCCCCCCCATCTTTCTTAGAAGCCCCCTCTAGGTACTGCAAGGCCACAAGAAGGTCTCCCTGGAGCCTTCTCTTCTCCAGGCTGAACCCCCCCAGCTCTCTCAGCCTGTCCCCGCAGCAGAGCGGCTCCAGCCCTCCCAGCATCTCCGGGGCCTCCTCTGGCCCCGCTCCAACAGCTCCGTGTCCTTCTGCTGTTGGTGCCCCAGCGCTGGAGGCAGCACTGCAGGGGGGTCTCCCCCGAGCGGAGCAGAGGGGCAGAATCCCCCCCTCGCCCTGCTGCCCACGCTGCTGGGGATGCAGCCCAGGCTGCGGGGGGTTCCTGGGCTGCCAGCATAGGTTGAGGGGGCGTGTGTAGCTTCTCACCCACCAACACCCCCAAGTCCTTCTCCTCAGGGCTGCTCTCCAGCCATTCTCCACCCAGCCTGGATTTGTGCTTGGGGTTGCCCCAAGCCAAGGACCCAGCACTGGGTGTTGTTGAACTTCATGAGTTTCACATGGCCCCACTTCTCCAGCCTATCCAGGTCCCTCTGGATGGCATCCCATCCCTCAGGTGTATCAACCGCAGCACTCAGCTTGGTGCCATCTGCAAACCTGCTGAGAGTGCACTTGATTCCACTGTCCATGTCATGGATGGGGATATTGAACAATACTGGTCCTGATACAGATCCCTGAGGGACACCACTCATCACCGATCTTCACCTGGTAGTGGCATTTATAATAGACGTAAGGTGATAATAAAAGTATTCTAGGGTTTGGGGATCCTCATTTCATAAATGACCATAAATTACTCATGATAGAACTTAAACAAAGATGTCTTACCTGGAATTCTGTTAAAAGACACTGTTTGGACATATGTCTCCTTGAATACCTATGAAAAATGTTCTTCATATAGAAACGGGGAATGGAGCAGGTGTGTTTGTCAGAGTCACATGAAACAGTACACAAAATCATTTAAAAATAAGTCAGGCTAGACAATGAGCAGGATGCAGAAAAGGATCCTCAGCTGAAAAGGGAAAAAGTTGTTCTCACGTGACTGTAGGAAAGAAGAAAGGAAAAGATTTCTGAAAAGGAGTCATCTGTTGCTGTAAAGGAAGAAGGTACCAAGTCAACATCATGAGTCTTCAGTGGCACCTTTTCGACATTGACGTGCCATGGCTACCAAACAGGCGGTGGCATCTGCTGGCCAGGGGTTTTTTTGTGCTTATTCGGTGTAAAATCTCTGAAGAAAAACGCTGCGATTTCACAAGCCCTTTAATTTATTAACTGGGGGTAAGCAGGCTGAATCCCTCATCCCTCGCATCAGACTGCCCTTCAGGATGAAATGTCTCCTTGCATTAGCAGGTAACGTAACCCAGGTCGCAGAGGGAAAGCTCCTGGAGGATGAGGTCATGCAAGAAATGGGTTCTCTGGTGGCTTCCAGCCTCCTGAGTCACTCACATTCCATCTTCCAGAGGCACGTGGACATCCAACTTTTCTTGAAATAGCAGATGCAGTTGTTGTAGCATCCACAGTGTTTCCAGG
The DNA here is from genome assembly GCF_963924245.1 of Chroicocephalus ridibundus. Lineage (NCBI taxonomy): Eukaryota > Metazoa > Chordata > Aves > Charadriiformes > Laridae > Chroicocephalus > Chroicocephalus ridibundus. The sequence goes on along the minus strand of NC_086316.1, from coordinate 1,356,341 downwards.
CTGCTCCACTGTGCTCCAACTCTGATGCATCGGGAGCCCTTGGTGTCACACTTTCACACTAATAGTGATGTGCAAAGACAGAGATTTGTAGATGACGGACCAGCAGCTCAGGGCCCTGGCTTGCAAGACCCTCTGAGAGCTGAAATAACGACTGCCAGATGAGACGTTTCCAGCTTTTCCTGCCCGGTGCAGTCAGGCCACCGCCACCAAAGGGCAGTGTCTGTCCCCACAGGACGTGGGTTGCTTGGCTTCACCTCGTGAGTCCACCTCTGCGTCCCAGCTGAGGGCCTGCAGGTCAGGCCGCTGAAGCAGTCTCTAGCAGTGTCTTGTCCCCCCACCCCAACAATGAATGTTCCTTTGAAAGGGGCATCTCCAACCAAAGAAGAGTGGGAGAGCAGAAGGTACCTGGGACACCCTGCACCCAGGAGGGCACAGGGCTCAAGGCCACCCCCTCGGTTCCTGCCACCGCTGGGGGGATTTGAGAGGTGTCCAGTGCTTTGGTCAAATAAAGAAAGCGTTGCTCACCTGTGCGCGACAGTGAAGCCTGAATCCACAAAGGCTTTGACTTCAGCAGGTCTTGCAGCCTTGTCGGCTCCGAGGTCCAGTCTTCAGTCTTTAGGGGATGAAATTATTTGTGAGAAAAGTTAATTTTTGTGTAGCTGTACCTTGATGTCAGCTGTATTTTTCCATGCTAGCAATCATAATGCATATTTAAATGTGAGTGCTCACGGTCTGGCTCATAAAGGCGTTCTCTGTTGAATTCTCATTAGGTAATGCAGCTATTAGGCAAGATAGAGACTTCCAGCTCTGATCAAAGCTCGCATTTAAAGACAGTCCAGGGAGATCAACAACATCAGTTGCAACTTCTGGATTTCAAGTAGGTGATGGTGGGTTTTTCATTATGATAATTCACTCTGAACGCTTTAGTGTGATGAACAGGTTGCCATGAAACAGCAAAACAAACCCGTTAATTAACATCCATTCACAACACCTAGAGAAGGTTAATGAAGTTCTATGCCATAAAATAATGAAAATACATAATGAAAGTATATTGTCTTGCAAGCTAATTGTTAAAATGAGGCGCTAAATGCCACCCTGTAAGAAGAAAGGTATGAAGCCAATTAACTCCCCATACTTAAAAGAAAGGCACCAAATACAAAGACATGATTTACCATTATAATTGGGGCTAATTTGTGACGTGCAGATCAAGGTGTTTTCATTATGCACTTGCGCTGTCGCCCGTATCCCGGCAGCGCCCAGGTTGGGGGTGCTGTGGGTTGAGGAAGGTGAGCACAAGGATGAAGCCTCACGTGCCCACAGACTCGCCATTTATTTGTTTCTTACCCACGCAGTATATTTTTCTGATTCTAGCTGAAGAAGTACTTTTAAGGTGCCATTTTAACCCTGATGAGTTTTAGAGAGGGGGGAGCTCCAGGGAAGGATGCAACGAACAAAAGCATCTGGCAGCATATGCAGAACAATGCAAACCAGCCCAGCATTGAATAGCACAAATAATTTAAAATCTAATTATAATAACCCTGCAATAATGATATTTCAAAGGCAATAGTTCCCCTCCTTAAAATGGCAAGGTATTTGAATAAAAATTATTTTAATTAATATTGTATCTGAATTGTATTCAGAGGTAAAAATAGGCTAGAACATTAAACAGAAGAAAGTTCTCATCAAAAGAACCGGAAAAGGAATGGGTGAGCGGGGAAAGTTATTCCCCCATTCTAAAGTGGGCAGCAAATTAAGACTGGGAAAAGGGAAGGAGGAGACAGAGAGCAGAGAACGATGGAGATGAATGGGACACGAAATGAAACCAAAATAAGAGGGAAGGAAAAATGGAGCAATGCCAGGAAAGAAAGAAATCGGAAAACTGAACTGAAGTAAATGCTGAGTTTTTCAAAAGTGAAGGAGACCTTACATAAATTTTCGTCAGAAAGAAGAAGCTTGAGAAGAGATGGCTTTCGAGAGACTGAGATATGCTGGCATTGTGCATTTATCATGAAATCCAAAATACCTATTTACTAAACACTGAGATTTTATTCCAGTTAATGTAAAATTTAGTTAAAATAGGTTACCCTTTGGGGAATGCCCATCTCCTTTTATATTGCTCCTTTAACAGTCTACCAGATTTATGTATTCTTTTTATAGACCTAAAATAAAATTTAACTTCTGGAACAGACTGGAGCTTCCCCATAAAACTTGGCGTGTTTAAATCAGGTTTACAGCCCAGAGTTACCTCTTCACTTGACACGCCGTTGGCTGGGACCCGGTCGTCTTTGACTGCAGTCTGGCAGTTGTATGTAAAAGTACAAAATGATGTCGTTACTGAAAACTGGATGAATTTTAAACATATTTCAGGATCTCGTGGGAGTCGTGCCTTGCTCAGAAATTTGGCCCTTCACAGTGAGGGGAGTGGATGCTTTTCTCTCGGGTCGGTTCGGGTGGAATAGCTGCATTCACCCGCAGAGAGTCAATTCAACCGCCAAAAGTTCTGTTTTCACACGTGAAAATTTACTGTAGCACAACTGGAGTTTTCTCTTATTAAATACCCACAGGTATCCCCTTATCAATATTTCAGGGCTTTGCTGGACCAAAGACTGTGGCGAATCATCTGCCTTTTCAACCTTGCTCCTGCTAGATGTATTTTTGTAAGCTCCGTGCAGGAGGGATGCTAATCAAGAAGATTAGCATTTTTAAGAAAGTTTAAAATAAAATTAAACATGTTACTGTTTTATTATTGATAAGAAACCATTAATATTCTGAAACAAATTATTCATATTAATAATAATAATAATTTTATTATTAATCATCGCCTTGTCACCATCAAGCATGTCCCTCCTGAGACAGGCCCCCGCCACTGTCATCCTCCCCCCCGAGCCTCTCGCCGGCTGCGGTTGATGGGATTTGCATCCCAAAGAGACCGTTGTGATCATTTGGTCTGAACCGTACGAGTTGTAAACCTCATGGTTTACGTAACCGTAGCCGCTAGTGTGGTTCACGGAAATAATTCTCAGTATTTGTTAAATGACTTTCTAAAATGTTGCGTTAATTATTTCTGTAGTTCTTCCCATTCTCCCCAAGGCAGACTTTGCTTGATGGCCAAATCTTTCCTAAGTGGTCTAAACACAGTCTCACATAATTTGGTTTTAGGTTTAAATATTTCCTAGGTTTGAGTATTTCCGTCTCCCTCCCTTTTCCAAGGGGGAGGAAGGAAATGCCAAGTCCAATGCCAGCTGCCGACTAGACAAAGTTTGGGTTTGGCCTTTGAACAAAGCTGAGAGTCAGTTGTGTCATTCATGGTTAATTCACCTTTGCCCATTAAAATGATATTCCCCAAATTTGTTCAGTAATATTAACACAAGCAATGGCATGAGACCTTTGTTTCATGCCTGATGGACTAAAATCTCCTGGTTATATATGTATGTATATATATAAATATATATGACAGTAACGGCATGAAAGGTGTATGGGAAGAGGCGCCAGTGCTGCAGTCGCCTGCTGCGGTGGTCGAGCAGAGCTGTAGCTCTTGTTCAGCCCATCCACTGATGCTCAGATGTGACAATCTGCCCTGGCGAGCCATGACCTTGGGGACGGGAGCAGCGGTGGCTCCTGCCGAGCGCTGTCTCCATCCCCACCTGAGCTGGCCAGAACTGCGTCTGGATGGTGATTTCTGTTATTCCAGTCAGACGGCTCACGCCGTTAGGTGTGAGGAAACTCATTATACCTCCTCTTCCCATGCTCGGGGTGGACACTGGCCAGTATCATCAGCATAACATCACAATGTCATTTTATTTTCTCATGAACAGAGATCAGGAAGCAAACTCTGTGTTGCGTGTTCACGTGGCAGGACTAAACCCAACAAACTCAAGTTTTTATTCTTAAAAAATAAAATCCTAGAACCAGTAAAATGAGTAATAGTGATAAACTGACCTAACTGACTGCTTGTGTAGAAGACATTGAAAAGACACTGTTTATAGCAAACTGCAGTAACATATCACTTAGAGAGATTTTTGTTAACATTAGGGTTTTTTTACCACATTTACAGTGGCTGCTGACGGCAATTATCACTTCATCAGACTGATACAAAGCTGTTATCAATCACCCGGTATAAAAACACTTTCACTCCAACACCCTTTTGGAAAGTGATGTTCAGTACTAGAAGTGCCGTAAGCATTAAGTCTAGTTATAAAATCCTGCTCTTTACCTGTTGGTTTGCATCCTAACTGAGGCCCAAACAAATTTCAAGCGATCATTGTTTGTATGCAAGCATGTGTTAGAAATTTATGCAATTACATTAAAATTTTCCATGACACTCCTACAGTCGGGTCACATGCATGAAAATTTGTATGTATGACTGCAACTTGGACCTAAATTCATGCCTGGTCGTGGTTCGTGTTGTAAATTACATGTTGCAGCATAAGAAAAGCAAAATCTAAATGATATTGTTCCCTTTAACGCGACGTTTTGCAGATTTGGCCCGAGCAGCGTCCATTCTCCGCTCTTCCCCGGGGTTCCCCATCTCCTCTGGGTGCTGCCTGCTCTGCTCCCTTTGGGTCGGCTTTCACATTTCCATCCGACTTCTGCCTCAAAGGCAACCATGCATTCTCTTTTTGTTTGTAATCTTTAAGTTACAAACTTTTTTTACTGTTATGAGCTTCATTTTCAGAGCACAAGTGATTTTGCTGCTCTCCCCGATGCCCAGCAGTGCAGTTGATGTTCTGTGGGATAGTGTAGTTCCTTCATCCACCTTGAATAGAGTTAATTCAAATGGGAAATTAACATTTTTCAGCCCTCAGATATTTTCCTAAAGTAGACCACACTACAGAAATCACATCTTGGCACGTAGGTACAACCTGCAAGGTAAGGATTAATGAAATAATTGAGCTGAGGGCTTCTTAGGAAGTTATTGAAGAGATTTAGAGTAATTTAAACAATTTACTCAAGTGACTCAAGACTCCCCCATAACACTGACTAAACCTTAGTCTTGTTGCTAAAAAAATAATTATAATTTTAGGCTGACAAGTATTCTAAGTGACTTCAGGGATCAGATACAGACCCATCGGAAATGGACAGAAGCGCAGCTGACGCGGTCTGAAGCAGATCAAGCCCAGCACCAGCATCAGCTCCTAAACTCGGTGAAGGAGAGGCTGGTAAGTCTCCCCAGCACGGCCACCGGGGTGGCCACCAGCCCTGATGGGGGTGGCAGCGAGAAGCACCGCTCCTGCCACCTCCATCCCGGCAGGTACCAAATCACGCACGCAGAAACCCGAGATCTTACACAAAACCAGGTGGCCGGGACAGGGCCAGCGAAATGATGAGTTGTGAAAATCGTGTAATCGTATTTTGGAAGGGATATGTGGAAGTCATAAAGTTCAACCCCTCGCTCAAACAAGGCCAACAGCAAAGTCAGGGCTCAAGCACCGTCCCCGTGATTTTTACATATCTCCGAGGATGGAGACCCCACAGCGCTCCGGGCATCCCAGGAAATAAAGTCTTACTTGATCAGGGCACCACCACACCGTCTGTGTCACCCCGACGTACCTGATGAAGATATTTTCCTGTCCCAAAGTGACCATCGGTGCCACCAAGGGATGCCACCCCGTCTCATTCACTGGAAGCTCGGAACAGGGAGGGATCTGTGCAAATTCTGACCGGTTTTAAATACAGACAAACCTTCACCATCCCGCAGTCGGTATGTTAAAACGCAGCACGTCTCGGTTTCACAGCAGCAGTTGCCGCTTGGTGCAGGACCAACACCTTTTAATTAATCCCTTCCCAGCTTTTAAGGTTTTTCCTCGTTTGCTGCGTGCAGTTCACTCTGCTTCAGAGTTCAAAAGCAGTCGAAAGACGATCACCGTGTCTTAGCACCAGGATGGAGGCTCCTGATCAAAGACCAGTCAGAAGGTGCTCGGAAATAAAACACTCCCAAACTTCCATCTCCATTTATTCCATCTGATGGTGAGCTCTCGTATTCAACGCAACCAACGCCTAGTGCAGCCAGGAAGACATTAAAAACATTTCTGACTCGTCAGCTGCTATCTCAAAGCTTCCACTTGAACTCCCTTCCTCCACTAATACTTTATGTGATTATTTTGCAGAAAATACAGAAATATACGTGATTACTCTCCCCTAAGGGACACCGCTGTGCCAAAAATTACAGTGTTAACAGGAATGAAAGTTTTCAAAGCCGCTTTTATAGAATCATAGACTAGTTTGGGTGGGAAGGGACCTTAAAGGCCACCCAGTGGCACCCCCTGCCCTGGGCAGGGACACCTCCCACCAGCCCAGGTTGCTCCAAGCCCCGTCCAACCTGGCCTTGAACCCCTCCAGGGATGGGAAAAATAGGGATGTCCCTCCAGGGATGGGGAAAAGTCAACCTTAAATAGGTTTGAATGAGGAGCGCATCTGTTTTTCTGCGTACACATACATGTGCACGGAGGTGTGCAGCTGGTGGTTCCCTGGAAGCCTTGTCAGTGGAAGCACAACTCAGCCCCTGGGAGCTGAAGGAAACCTCCACATGAACACTGGAGACAAAGCTGTTGGAGATGGGTTTTGACCTGCACTGGGAGGATGCTCATCCCACTTCAGCAGCAGGTCCTGGCAGCTGCCTCCAGCATCAGTCCTGTCCATGTCCTTCTGTGGCTGGGGCTGCATGGACCATCGGGACAATGGATCTGGCGAGCTACATGCTGGTGGTGGAGCCGTCTGGGAGCACAGAGCAGCAGCTCGGTTATTGCTGCGGCTGAGTGCCTCCACCAGCCACCTGCACCGCACGGCAATGTTTGTAAACTCGGAGCGTGTTCCACCACCGCGCTGAACCCTCTTTAGGTTCAGACAGCTCCGCCAGGCTGGCAAACACCTCCCTCGGCAGGCAGAGCCATGGCCTTGGGGACATAGGACTCCCCTGGGCTGCAAGGGCTAAAGAAGGTCCAAGGATCTGGATCACACCAACTAGATTTGGAGGTGACCAGAGGACTCGGTGCCAACTTGAAGACCAAGGAAGGGGCGGGCAGCTGCGCAGCTTGGGTTTGGCCCCCCCTGAGGGGGGGGAATTGCCTCTGAGAGCTGCGCTGAGCTCTAAAGAGGGAGAGGACGGCTTGGCGTCCCTCAGACGGACAGCTGGCACGGGCTCAGCCTCGTGACTCCTGCCGGCGGCTGAGCTGGGTTCACACGCAGCGTTGCAACCCGTAGGCTGGAAGGCCTGGGCTTGAGATGGGCACGTGAAAGCAACCTGAAATGGCTTTTCCGAGTCCCCAGTCTCTTGTTGCAAAGTGTGACAGCAATTCACTGGATCTAAAATGAAGAAATAAATAAAATAATAATTTGAAAAGCCCCTCTGTCCTGGCCCAGCCCCCCCTTTCCCAGTTTATTGGGTTAGTTGGTTGGGGAGGAGAGGAAGGACACATCCTCTGGGGCACCAGACCTGCATTTACTCACTGCTGTCACACGCGGGATCAGGAAGCGAGGCTGGGTGAACGCATGGCTGGCAGGAGGCAGGTTAACGTGAGCGTATGCAAAGTGTCTCACTGTAAACCCGTGTTGTGTATTTAAAGGAAAGAGCAGAAAAAAGAGTAGAAGAAAATCTCCTACTTCTGTCAGTAAAGCTAGAGCGAATGGATAAACCGCAGAAATACGAAAAGCAGTTGAACCAGATGAAAAGTGATGAAAAAAACCTACACGCAAGAATCACCAGATTTGAAAGACAGATCTTGAAGGAGCTTGAGGAAATCCAAAATGAATACAGATCAGGTGAGGACGGGCTTTCATGCAATTTATTTTTAAAATATGTTTCTACAGTAACTCGCTGCTCCAGAAAATACTTTCCAATACAGACAGAAAGACATTAAAAAGGCCATTTCTCTCCCCAACCCCCATTTACGGGGGTGTGTGGGTTAGCCCGCTGTCTGCAACCAGACAGCTAATGTTTGCAGACAGGTTGCGTTCTCTTCCCAAGAGTCTCAAGGTAAGATCATTTAAAAGGCAATTTCACAACCCGTTTTCCAGATTTTTTAGTGTACCTATTCCTTCTGTTAGCGAGGTCACTGGCCTTCCCTGGGAGGTACAGGTCACTCCCTTTTGCACAGATCCCGCTGCTGAGATCGCGTTTGATGGCTTCCTATCATTTTCATCCTTTAGTCCCCGTTCCCCACCAACAGCAGCTGGGGAGGGAGGCACCGGGATGAGTTACAGCCACCCGAAAGGGACCAGGCATTACGCAAGCCGGCAGGGAAGCGGTTGGGTAACGTTGCTGAATTCACGGCAGCTGCTTCTTCTGGGGACAGTCAATTAATGCAACTCACAGACCATGAACTAATTTACCAATCCGAGAGGATCCCGGCTGCTTGACTTTCAGCAGCGTTAGAAAGGCTTTCGGCTGGCACTCAGCACGTGGCCCTCACAAGGAAGGTTTTGCCCGCTGTAACCCATCCCACGTCCCTCAAACCCGACCTGCTGTAACACCCTCCCCCTGCAGCTGATAAGGGAAATGCAGTGAACACATCAGGTTATCCAAAAAAAACCCCTCAGCCCTCTCTCCAAGGGAACAGATGGCTGAAAATCATCACACAAGGGCGTCACATCTTACATGTTCTCACTCGAAACTCAAGCGTCTGGTTCTCCTCTTCCAAGCTGTCTGTGATCAAAGACCCCGTCTCTTTCCTTCAGCTCCAATTCCTTCGCTCTCTGCAACCCACCTACAAGCCCTGCTCCGAGGCTGCAGCAAACCAAGCTCTAAATTAGAGAAGGGCTTTGTGCAGCTGGAGACGGGGGGGCTTTGGCTGCCTGCGAGACCATCTGAGCAAGCCCAAGACAGCATCTGCAAGAAAGCTAAGACATTTCAGAATAAAAGATTCTGGTGCTGTAAAGAGAGAGCTCCTAACTTCACATTCCTGCCTGCAGAAATTAATGACAGAGACATCTGTTTAGACCCAATTTTGGCCACGCTTGTGTTCAAACTCAAGTCCAACAACTGCTCTTTCCCATGTCAGTCCTCCGGCAGGAACTGACCCCCCAAAAAAGGGGGAAAAGAGGTGACGGAAGAGGTGTGGAGCAGGGAGAAGGGCACAGTGGCAGCCTCCAGACTGTCTCAGCAGCTGCCTGTGCTCGGCACAGACGGGCGTCTTGGAAGTCAGAGACATGTCTGGAATTTACAAAATTCTAAGCCCCACGCAGCGACTTGGTTGAGCACTAGGCAGAGCGTAGCAGCGGCAAAATTAATCCATATTAAACAACCATTCCAAAAAGAGAAACATGCCATCAGCTGCCATGTTACAATAAGCACTTTTAGAAAAAGAAAAAAAAAAAGAGTAAGAGAATTAATTTTAATCCGTTGTTAGTCTGACTGCTTGCTAGTAAGTTAACGCCTATGTGACACACGGGACAAATGTGAAGAGCTCATCCCTTGTAATTTGAAAGTTACTGCAATCTGGGAACAGCCAGGTAACGGCAGGTCACAATCCTGCTTTTCCAGTCTTTATGGACAATATTTCACCATACAGTGGTCCGACAGAGGTGCATCAGGTGCTCCATAGCTCTGTTTTTGGAAAAAAGTGTGCCTGCATGCTCCCGTCTTTCTTTTTCTATACCTGTATGCCGAGGCACAAACACTCCCAAACCGCGTCCGTCTCGGGTGGAGGGTGGCTCTTACTCAAGGGAGATCCGTGGCACCAACCCCGCACCCGGCGAGCAGAGCAACAGCGTCAGTATCCAGTGGGAACGCGGGCTCTTTGGCTCAAAATAAGGACTGCGGACTTAAAAAAAAAACAAACAAAACCCCCCAACGCTCAGTGGAAGAACAACACGCTTTAAGGCTAAAAATACGCTTGGTTTTCAAGCCAGGCAGTATTTTCTTTACTCCGCACCACAAATCTGGTGCCAGTTGCAGTCTATGGCTCTGCGTAATCACGCTTGGCATTGGCCAACGTGTTGGAAGATGTGATTCCTATAGCAAGGAGCTTGCAACCTAAGCTGCTGACGCATGTCTGTGGTGGTCTGTTTCTTGTCGATGGTATTCTACGTCTTTTTTCATCACAAAATGATGAAATAAGAGTGGATTTAATGTGCTCACTATTAAACGTGGGTCAGAAACCTTTGCAAAGAAAAAGAAGAGGCTTTTAATGTATGGAAAGTAACCACTATTTAATTAATTGTTCCTATCCTTCCACCAGGATTTCAATCCGTTCATGAATCTCTGGAGCTGCTCAAAGAAATACAGAACGCAAAGCTGAAACTAGAGAAGAAGAAAATTCAGAAAGACATGAAAAAGAGACGATGAAAGCCACCTCCCAGAAGGCCGAACACCCGGCGCGAGCCTTGGCCACTCTGGTAGTGCTCTCTCCAGCGAGGAGCAGCTTTGGGTTAAAGACAGAAGTGGCTTTAGACAGACCTGATTTTGCTCTCCCTTGTCCCTGAAGGACGTTACTGCTACTTACAATACTGTGCAGCCACAAAAATAACAGCTCTGTAACACCAGCACCACACCAGTTTTACAACAGGATACTTCACTGTAGAAGAATAGTTAAACTTTAAGGATTGACTTAAAATTTTACAAGCAGATTTCATACAGAAGTATTGGTATTATCTACAGGACTTTAAGAAAACAAGCACTCAGTTATTAAGTGTGGTTAGCCCAGTCCTGCCGTGAGCTACATCAGTTTTAGGTTGGTGTAAATTTTAAAATCTGGTCTAGTAAATTCCTCCAGCTGCACACAAGGTGTACGTAGTAATAGCGTTATGAAAACTGGTATCAGAATATCTGCTGGTGCATGATTTGGACCTGTTATAGTAAGTTACTGGATCATTGAAGCTAGCTAATAAATTAGGTACAGGTGACAAAATGCAAGCCGATTATTAGCAGATACATTATTAAGAGGGTCTATTTCTCATCTTCTGTGCTTGAGTAAAAGTTAGTAGTGGTTTGCAGTAGAATGCTCAAAAATGTAACTGACATCGTGGGTTTTGCTTTGGTACAAAAAACAAGAAAAATCGATCTGGAAACATGGATAAAAACTCTGGGAGTAGGGCAAAAGAAACATATTAGCATTAACTTCCCAAAAGAAAATAATACAATTTCTTCAGCAGAGAGACAAAAAAGGTGGTCATAATGCAATTCTGATAGAAACCTGTTAATTTCTACAGTACATTTGTTTCCACAAAGCCCAATACTGTCCACTGCCCAGAGAAGAAAATTCACGAGGACTCAGATAACCACGGTCCTCCTCCAACAATCTGTATCTCAAATCTCTTGTGCTCTTTGCTCTAGAGAAAAGCAGGCCTTTTCTCTCAAGGCCACGAATTCCAGGTGGTTTCCAGGACCTGAAACCCCCTGATGCAGCCAGCGGGGAACACCACCCCAGCAATTAACCACCCTGCTCCTGCAGGCAGAACCTTTGCATGTTAACAGATCCTCTAGTGAGTAAAAAGTCCCAGAAATCACTCATACCTTGTAAAAGACGAAGAGCGGCCACCACAGTTGCAGCCAACCTTTCTGCATTCTGCATGTGGCCACGCTCTTCAGAGCCAAACTCCGCAGAAAAGGCTCCCAGCCCACGCCGGCCTTTGGATCAGGTCTGTGTTTGGCACATTCCTAGAAGCAGCAGGAAACCAGCAACACCGAAATCCCAATAACGGGCAGCAGTTTCTGAGCTACTCTCAGTCCGTATTGTGGTCCCACCATATGTTCTGTCCATTGCAGGGGGTTCGGCCTTTGCTGTAGACTTGAACTCCCTTAGTGCAGCCGTAGCAAGACATTCGGGGTTGAGGGCAGCCTCCCAAACTGTCCCTGTCTAGCTCATTCTAGGTGCTTTTGCCATTTTTTGCGCAGGTACTTGGCTGCCGGTGGAGCAGCAGTTAGCACGGCTCAGCGTGCCTGCCTCCCCACCGGGTTCTCCGGATGCTGCGGTTCCCCGTGTACCGAGCAACAGCAAAAAGGTGAAACAAGGGCACTGACGAATGTGTTTCTAAAACTGCATGGTGTCCAAAAAAGAAAAAAAAAAGAAAAAAGAAAGGAAAAAAGCCAAGACAACCATTAGAGTCTAACGCTGGGAAAGAGAAAAGGACAGAAGCATTGCTGCACGTTTCCTTCATACCTACCTACCTACCTATCCATCCACCTTTCTACCCATCTTTCTACCCATCCATCCATCCATCCATCCGACAGCACGACACAACCAAATGCTGCTCCATCCAAGCACTGATTTGTACGATCACAGCAGAAGGGCATGAGGGCATAATCGTAAATTCAGATCACACACGAATATATATTTGGAACGTTGCCATTGTTTGAGTGACTTCACTGCATAAAGGAGTTATCTCACTCTTCATCACTCCACACTGCGACCAAACTCCAAGTGACCCCTCTCTCCCCTGTAACCACCACATTTAAAAGTTATTTAACTGTCAGAGGTTTGGTTAAATCAGCAGAAAGCAAATTAACTGGGAGAGAAGGAAAGCTGAATTCTAGACATCCAGGACTACATTCAACTGGGAGTACGGCAGGATTAGGGATGTATTTTTCCTTGCAAAGCTGCATTTGTGCAGCATCGAAACAGTTCCCAAGGGTTTTATATCTATGAATTTAAAAAATAATTTTTTAAAAATACAAAAGGTATCAAACAAAAGTATTGGGGAGAGAGATGTACACACCTGTGTGTTTGTTAAACTCCAAGGCTAGGCAAGGCTAAATTAATGTACCCGCGGTACTTCGTGACACAATTTTGAGAGAAGCTCAAAAGCGGAGCATAAATCCAACCGAGCAATTCTTGGGAAATACAGAGAATGAGATGAATATGCATGACTCAAAGAAATAAATAAAATTCTCAGAAGCAAGCCATTGTCTCATGTTTGTATAAAAGGATGCGTAAGAAACCTGTGAAACCCTTCATATCTGAAGTAGCAGAATGTTCTACCTCAAAATTGTTTAAATCTCATTCTATTCTGCCTCCAGCACAAGCCAAAACAATAAAACAAATTACTATTGGGAAATATTTGGTTTTTTCCCCCCTTTACAGCAGTAGCAGCCACCCGTATGACTTCCCAGGGAATGGAATCCATAAACAACCCTGTGTTCCCCAGCCCGGCGGTGCCCTCATGCCGCACTTCGCATTCTGAGTCTGAGCGCCGCAGCAGGATAAAATACGGGGCTGGCTCAACCTGCACGAACTTACAAGTTCTTCCAGCACTACAGCAGACCTTCGCCAACTGCTGATTTTGTAGAGGCTACGCATCATTAAAAAATGAGGAAGGCAGGGTTTTTGCCTAATACTGTTGGATTTTGCAGACACTGAAATTTGAGTTCACGTTTCCTGAGCACTTTTCACTGAGTAGGTGGTAGAGATACGTGGTGGGTTGTTTGTTTTGTTTTTTTTTTTTTCCTACAGGGCACGTAATAAAACTTTGGGCTGTATAATTATTTTGTTCGAGGCGTTCATCACTGATTACAGTAAAAGTAACTTCAGGGTCTTCTGAAAAGAAAAAACACCATCGTTTTTTTTTTTTCCTAGTGCCAAATATTCACAGCTGACGGTTACATAGCTGGTTTCTCTAGTTCTTTGTCCGTTCTCCTAGACATTAGGAAGCATTCAGCGTTTAGAGCTGAAGACAGCACAGGCTAACGCTCACGTAGGAGCGTTTCTGCTGAAGGCATTAACGAGGGCAGGCAGCTGCTGACTGTGCTGCCGTCAGGCGGGCGATGATGGCTCTCCCACCACCAGAGTAGGAGGCACAAATATCAAGACCATACGCGAGGATACGAAACTATCGGCTGCAAGAACTTTTCCAGGCTTTTAATAGCAGCAAGCTAAAAAAAGTTACAGCTCGTCTTGAGAGTCACGAGCCTGGCTTTTGCAACGTTCCCTTCTAACATCTGCAGCTACTGATAGTTCAAGACTATGTGACAGTAGGCTGTGAAGGGAACCACAATTGATCTAAATTTACCAAAAAATGCCTTTTTAAGGAAGGTGTTTTGCATCGAGATGGGTGGGAGAACAAGAGTGTGGGAGACAAGGAGGGATTCTTGCCATTCAGAGAGGTTTCTACTCACCTCCCCAGAGTAGAAACCCCAGCCTACAGAGCTTAGTTTTCCTCTTTGAAGTGAGAGCGTCACGCCGGTGGCTCTCACCCGCTTTCCGGAGATCGCGGCCAGTCACAGAGACGCAGGTCCCACACACCCCAGCTTGGCATCCTGCTGGCTTTAAGCACAAAACCAAGTGTGTGTCCAACGCAGCCCCACTGCAGACCTTGGAAGTACCCTTTCTTCTCTGCAATAAGGGACCATCATGAGCCACCATAAGACTTTGATGGACAGAGAGTAATTTTAAGAAACTTCAAACCAGTAAGGGAACAGCTATCGTGACTCTTGTCAACAGCTTGAAAATCCCCAATAGTAACGCTAACAGATTAGAATAATTGCTTTTTTTTTTTTTTTTTATTTTCACGTACATAAAGGCAAAATAACATCACGTCTTAAGAACCACTGTCATGATTCATCCAATTAAGCAGTTAGCAGCAGAATTATCAAGACTTAAATAGAGCCTGTTACACACATTTATAAATATGGCCCTGTCCCTGACAATCACAAGCTTTTCTTGATGGGAATGTTTTCGGAAGCCTGCAGTCAAGAGGATACACTGCTGTAATTAGCTAAAAGAAAAAGTAAAATTAAAAAAGTATAAACTGACACAATACATGAAGTTCCAAGTGGATTTGTGTCTCAACTGCAAAACGAAGTGTATCAGAGTGGGGCAGCGAGCAAGAGTCTAACGTGGTGCTTAGCTGCTGGCTGGGGTTAAACCACGACACAGGGGAATACGGGCATTTTAAATCTCTGAACGTCTTACAATACCTGGAAGAGAAGTTTGCTGCTGCTTAACTGGTAACATTCTGCACCAAAACCACCTTGCCTCTCTGCCAATGCAGTTAATATTGTACTTCTGTGTGTGGCCGACGCAGACAAGTACTCTTCATTGCGAGTAGCGCTGAAGTTTCAGTGAGGAAGAAACGAATACAAAATTCAGAGTTTTCCTTTCAAATACAGTGTATTTCTATGGTGGAACCCATGTCAATAAGAAAGTAACCTCTTTTTTTTTTTTCAAGAAAAAGTAAAACGAAGACAAGGTTGCAGTTGCTTCAACAAAACAAAACCAGACACAAAACAAATAAAAAAGCCCAAACCCCATCAGCTCCTGGAAGATGGACTGATTAAGTTGTGTGAATAGAAGATTTTTCACTTGAGACAGTCCATACTAGGCACTTGCTGACAATTTCTCATTTAGTTCCAGAGCGCGAACATCTCCATTAGCTTTGGCATTTTCTACAAGCACCTGCCGGGAAAAACAAACAACAAAGAACTGAAAATTTAATATTTTACTGTTAGTACTTTACTGGCAATCTCAAACGCATTTTAATTTCTGCTGTGCGACTTCCCTGGAAGAGAAGGTAACGCGGAAGCCCAGGTAGGAAATATCGAACACTACGCATCAGCTTCCTCAAAGCATCGGGCACGTAAACACCCCACCCTCTAGCGACTTGCTAAATCGCAATGGGCTACAGCAGCATCCCTGGCCACCTGAGGCTGAGACCAGGTCTGACAAGTCTGTCACCTGCTGGCAATGACACAAGCCGAGCTACGCGAGACCCCTCTCCCTTGCCTCCTGCGAGTACGTTTGTATAAATCGACATTTGCCAAACAGGAGCATTCTCCTCAGCTACTTAAAACTGCCAAGGCACCCTTTTGCCTTCCCCATGCAAATTTACCCCTCTTTGATTTACTTTCCACACCTCCTGTTTCCAGCGTTTCTACTAGTTAAGAAAGCTCCCATGGCAGCCTAATGTTCACAGATGTTCATGAAGCTTCTGGCACTTCTCTTGTAATCCAATCACATTATACACATGAAAAAGGAAAACCATGAAGTAGAATCAAGCAAATCTTTACCCTAGCCATTATTTTTATTGTACTCTCTGACAGAATACAGATCACCGTGCAGAGGCAGGCATAATGAGATCATATTGGGACCATCTGAACTCATTAATTCTAGCTTTTTTATAAACCTGTGTGTCTGTGTACAGATTTTTGTCAACACCAAGCCTGCTTAATGTGTTGTACCTCCAAACCTACTTTGTTACGGATTCAACATTTCACCAGGGAACAGCTTTTAATCTGGGCAAAAAAGCTCATTGTGCCAGTGGCAGCAGCGAGGAGATTATTAGGTGAGCGTATTCAGAGTCTGAGCAGCAAAGTGACTCCAATCAGAAGTCAAAATGAATGACCCGTCTTTGCACCACATGAAAGACCTGTGCGGCTTTGTGAGTTTGACCAAATCCACTTGTGAAATACTATCAAAAGAAACTAAGGTACCACTTACTATGTACTGAAAACAATGTGCCATTACAGAAATAATAAAAATCTTAAGTACAGAACTCCACTGTTCAGATCTTTTGGGTCAAGGACACCATGCTGTTCCAGCCAGGCTAGGACTAACATTTTTAGTGCATTAATGTGTTCTGGTAAAATTCTGATAAAATGGTCTTCATGTCTACTGGAGAGTCACTAGTAGAATTCTTGCCAGTTTGGATTAGAGAGAGATTTTACCATTTGTTTTTCAATAGTATTGCATGGAGGAATGGAAGACTATCAAAGAAACTGGATGCAATTTCAAAAATTGAGGTACGTTTTGTCAGTACAGAATCCTTAAACGTTGCAACCTCTAGAGACGGCAAGCCAGCACCTCCCTACGCTCCCTCTACCCGCCTTCCAAGTTGCAAGCACAATATTCAACATCAATAGGCTGAATTTCTGTATAAAATGGACTGACTTACGTGTATTAATTCATGATCATCTTTGGCATACAGATGTTGCAGGAGGTACCAGCGTGCCACTGACACTATGGTTTCTGGATTACCTGGTTGATATACCACTCTTTCCAACATTCGACGAGTCTCCCTAGAAGCATAACCAAAACATCACCCAAATCAAATGCAACTGACAAGGTGGAATGTAACACACCAGTATACCAGAGCAAGTGACAATTATCAGGAGCAATATATGGCAGGTCCTTACTTCCATACCGCCCAAGAAAGTGAGGGAGCAGAATTGTGCATTCCTTTGTTTCCTACCTAGTTGCATCTAGAACGCTAAGGAGGACTGCCACCATTGTTATGCTTAACATAACTACACTCAAGTTAGCGCTTTAACTTGCAAGTAACCCAAATTAGATTGACACGGCAGATTTTACAACTGCTGCTGTAACATGATAAACACCAGACTGTCTGTGATCTCAGCATAATCTCTGATTTCAGTATGTGATCTGCTGAACAAGTGCAGCAGGTATTCTCAAGAGCTATGAAACACATCTTTTGGAAGACAGTGCACCTGAAAGAAGCAGGTAGCACAATAAATCTTAATGATCCCAAGAAAATTTAATGTTACAGACAAATATATTTAATCCAGGCACCCACAAAAGGTCCTGCAGTTCCTGCAAACACAGAGGCAAGAGGTGAAATTGCAGGAGATAAGGAAATTGGAATAAAGTGGTACACAAAATCTAAAATTCTATTTGGCTGATACTCCCTTCCAACATCATCAGCTTACAGCTAACTGAGACATTTTCAAATTAGAAATCTGGTAAAAACTGGCAATTGAGTTTATGGATGTCATATTCACCCACTGGTGCTCCACCAGCTTCGGCTCTTGTTTCAAGAATTCTGTCCCGTGTAAGCAATGTGATTTTCCAGTACACTGTGTTGAACAGGCTGTTGAGAGGTTACATCTGGTTTTTGTTTGCTATTAGTAGTTACGATTAATTTCTTGTTTCAGGATTTTGAAGCACCTAGGCAGATCAATTATGTCTTGTGACACACCTTACTGTTCACCTAAGTTAATATCTGAAATTGTATTAAGGCTGATATTAAGGGATTAAATAAGTTTTCAGCCCAATTTTGTTACAATCCACAATAGTCACAATCACAGGCTGCCTGTCATCTTTTTAAAAGCCCACAGAGAAAGTAAGCCAGTTTATTAGAAATATCTGTAAAACCAGGTCAAATTACTGAACAAAAACGTCAAGAATATTCCAGTTTTCCGTAGCTTAAGGAAAATTACTGTAAAAGACAAACTAGACTTAATAACCAAACTCACAAAGTAGGAGGCTTCCAAGCGCCCTCTCCCAGATCTTCCTTCCCTTCCTCAAAAAGTCACAAGGAGCACCTGGCTGTTTAGGAATGAACACGAACTTTGACTGGGAGCCCAATTTAGGATCAAAATTAATCCCAGCAGTAGATAGGGTAGTGGTATTTTTTTCCACTGTGTTATTTAACAACATGTCTGATAAATGTATAGACTTCCTTATTAACTTATTTATAGTTTTTTTGAGAAAAAGAGGAAGATTCTGCTGCTTCCTGCTCCACACACCACTAACCCCTTCCCCCCTCTCCCTTTTCACTGCCATACTACTTCCAGAATTAATTCCTGTTTTCAGTTTTCTTTTAGTTCTTGGAGTTAGATCTGGGGATAATGACCACTTGTACTTTTGGACAGCGTGTTCCATTTAAACGTAACAGATAATGCATACCTTGCTCCCATTTTGCGATTATACTGCAGCAGGGCTTGTAGGAGAGCTGCCAGGGGGCAAGAAGAAAGCTTCAAAGCTTCAGTTGTTGCCTCCTGAACCAAGGATGGCCAGTGCTCATTTGAGACATCAGCCTGTGATAAAAAAGAGAAAGAGAAAAAAGGAGAAAGAGAAAAAAGGAGAAAGAGAAAAAAGGAGAAAGAGAAAAAAGGAGAAAGAGAAAAAAGGAGAAAGAGAAAAAAGGAGAAAGAGAAAAAAGGAGAAAGAGAAAAAAGGAGAAAGAGAAAAAAGGAGAAAGAGAAAAAAGGAGAAAGAGAAAAAAGGAGAAAGAGAAAAAAGGAGAAAGAGAAAAAAGGAGAAAGAGAAAAAAGGAGAAAGAGAAAAAAGGAGAAAGAGAAAAAAGGAGAAAGAGAAAAAAGGAGAAAGAGAAAAAAGGAGAAAGAGAAAAAAGGAGAAAGAGAAAAAAGGAGAAAGAGAAAAAAGGAGAAAGAGAAAAAAGGAGAAAGAGAAAAAAGGAGAAAGAGAAAAAAGGAGAAAGAGAAAAAAGGAGAAAGAGAAAAAAGGAGAAAGAGAAAAAAGGAGAAAGAGAAAAAAGGAGAAAGAGAAAAAAGGAGAAAGAGAAAAAAGGAGAAAGAGAAAAAAGGAGAAAGAGAAAAAAGGAGAAAGAGAAAAAAGGAGAAAGAGAAAAAAGGAGAAAGAGAAAAAAGGAGAAAGAGAAAAAAGGAGAAAGAGAAAAAAGGAGAAAGAGAAAAAAGGAGAAAGAGAAAAAAGGAGAAAGAGAAAAAAGGAGAAAGAGAAAAAAGGAGAAAGAGAAAAAAGGAGAAAGAGAAAAAAGGAGAAAGAGAAAAAAGAGAAAAAAGAAAGGGCTTTATTGTAGTGCATAGTGTAATCAGTTTTTGTTTGCAGCTTTTTAGAGAGCAGGTTTAATTCAAGCTGTTCTGAGTTATGTAAAGTATTTGGCAGGTTAGAAAGAGATTTCTTTAAAAAAGCGAACCAAAATTAAAAACAACAACAAACAGTGGTTAGAAAAGCCTGGAAAAAGTCACGCTAAACATTCTAGGACCAGCCTTGCCAGCATCCCACTTGATCATTTATGCAACAAATCTTTTCATTTTTTCCATACATATTTTAGTAATGCTGGTTTTAATCAGAAACCCTTGTTTGCTCTTCACCTTGTAAATTTTCATCCCATGTACCCAATTACCTAATACACCAACTATGGAACAAATCCCTGTATCTTTTGGCCTAAGAAAAATCTTGTTACCCCCATTGTGTCAAGATAGCATTCAAATCCCTGCAGTTGAAGGGGTGCCCAAACTTTCATTTGGACAGATAATTGGGAGACAAGCCATTTTCAAACAGAGAGCTTTGTTGGATCTGAGCAAGGTTTTCATCAGGCCTTTGCACATTTTATTAAGCCAGTGCAGATTAGAGAGACTGAACAGAAATACAATGATCAGCCGCTCCGCTCATGCAAAAAGCAGAGATGAGATAATCAATTTTGTACTAATTAAATTTTTAAACAAAGTCTTGTATATTCTCAGGCACTTCAGGCCAGCATTTGAAGAAGTAGTATTAAGTAAGCTAGAGGGTACCTTGCGACCTGTGCAGACATTTAAGAGCTATAGGAAACAGGAAGCAGACCACTAGAAAACGCATGGAAGAATCATGGAAGAAAAAATCCTGTCACTTGACAAATTGTGCCATTTGAAGCATATGGCTTGTGAGAAAGAAACTCGTCTACACTGAGGGGGATTCTCTTTTCCCACCAGAAGCAACAGCTTTGCAGCTTTATCCTTGGTAAAACTGGCTGCCTTCTCTTATATAAGCACTCAGGATATATGGGGTTACTTTGCCTGATTTTGATTATGGCCGTTAGCTCAACCATCTGTTAAAATACATGAAAAAGAGTTAGGCAAGATCACAGCAGTATCTACTTTACACCAGGCTTTAAAGAAGTCTGGTAGTGCACTTCAAGTTTCTAGAGTGACAATGCTTAAAAAGAACAGACACTCGCCAAGAATGTGAATTATGTTCACCTGGCCCCTCGGTGCAAGGAGTACAATAATTTTCTTTATACCACAAAGTACACTTCCCTTAGATTGTCTTTATACTTCAAGGCAAGGCACCATATCTAGAAACGACCATACAGCACAAAGTTACTTGAAACTTGACTGAAGTCTCCATGCACCAGTGCAGGAAAAATGTTTATTAAGGCAGTTGTCTGAACAGGAGGACAGAGATTGCAGGTACATCAATTTGGATGATCAAACTGAATCTGTTATTAGAGAAATAAAACTTATTGAACAAGTTAGCTTCTTTATGTACACGGTGGTTCTACGTGATTATTTTACAGCAACCTCTCTTACAAAGAGACATTCCAAAAACAGTCTGCTTCCTCTTGCAGTCTCATTTTATTCTCCAGTTGCAATTCATAAAATGCAAACTCATTTAAGCAGGGGCTTCATTTAAAGACTGCAGAAGCCCTGCATCCCACGAACTCCTATTAAATCATGCAGTTATGTAATTTTGATTATCCTACCATGTAGACTTCCAGTGCGAGCATAGCGAGCCTGAGCAGGCTGGACAACTTCCCATTCCAGCTGCCCTGCTGTGACGCCAACTGCAGACTCTTTCTGTAACACATCTCTGCTCCAACCATCATTCTTTGAGACTGATAGACTTTTGCCAGCCACTGAAAATAAGCATCCAACAAAATCAGTCACGGAGCCACCAAAACACACATCCATTAGCTAATATCGTTTAGTTCAATTTACGAGAGCACCACAGCACGCTATTAGCTAAAACACCACCACCCACCCAGCCCTCATTCCAACAACAAACTGCCCACTGCGCTGCAGGAAAATGAGCTGGCAGTACATCTCACCACAGTAACTTATTTCAGAGTTCCCTTGACCACCCAAGGACAACTGTTTGACAGATGTCTTAATCTGGAGATTGCACACAGGTGAACAAATAACATGACTGGCTTTGTGAAAGTCACCCTTCGGACCAGAACAACATTGTGAGGTGCCTCATTTGACTCTAAAAGTTCTGTAGAGATGAAAAGATAATTTTTCTTCTGGAACAAAGGTTTTTCCTGACCATCTGAGTAATGTCAGGAACACAAAAGATATTGCAATGTGAGCCTGAACTCAGACGATGGGTGAATACTTGTGCTACAGCTTCTGACCCCGCAGGGTCATCCTGGAGGAGCCCGATGGGCAAAGGAAGTAGACACTGGGATCTGTGCAGAGTTTCATGCTCCT
This sequence comes from Chroicocephalus ridibundus, assembly GCF_963924245.1. Taxonomy (NCBI): domain Eukaryota; kingdom Metazoa; phylum Chordata; class Aves; order Charadriiformes; family Laridae; genus Chroicocephalus; species Chroicocephalus ridibundus. Next base: position 1,334,503 of record NC_086316.1, on the reverse strand, counting down.
GCTGCCTGCTCCACCAGTACAAGATGTCCTGGATTTGTTCATGAAGAGAAGGAAAAGGATTCTAACTCCTCCCTCTTGAATTCTGTCGTCATGTCACATTTTTTGAAGCAGACGCAGCCACAAGTTTGCAAATCCCAGACATGCACACAATATGCACCAAGATGCATAAGCCGCATTTAGGAATATTCTTTGCTGGATTACCAAGCAAACCAAGAAACATTAAAAAAACAATTCCCTTGCTTTTAAGCAAAGGTCCTTGGGCTTTTCCTAGCTAAAGACTGACTGGTGTTAGAAAGGGCAAAATTCATAACCCTTTAAGTTATTTATCATTAAGAAGAGACACACCAGAAAGCATTTATTAGCACTAGTGAGATTGTGCATCCTTGACATCAAGCTGCAGGACTGCTTTGTAAGGTAAAACATCCATTCAGGAGGCCATTCCAGGCAGGAAAAAAAGCCTTCTTTGGCCTCAGTTCTTTGCTGCTGAAGATACATAGCACTCAAGATGTGAAGGAGAAGAGAACCCTCGTAGAAAAGCACAATGGCAGCTCTGCCAGATCAGCTTTTATCTATTTTTCTAGTAAGCTGCAGCACAAAAAGGAGAGCAGCTATCAGATCAGGAGTTCAGCAGCACTCCTAAATCTTGCAAAACAACCAATAAGCCAAAAACTTAAGCAAAAAGCAAATTAACGGCCCTTCTAACTTAGTAAAACTGTAAGGCATCATGATGGATACTTCTGAGCAAGACAAAACATTTATCAAACTCCTAGGAAGTCTAAAGCCAGAAAACATAAAAGCATGGATCTATCCATTAGGAACAGATGTAGCAGCCAGGCTTTTTCAGAATGCTGTCCAAGCCCTGAAAAATATCTTCTTTAATTGAAGACTGAAAAGATCTTCCTCAGAGCTATCTTGTCTGTGGCCTGGATTTAAAAAGAACAAAACAACTCTCTCCCCCCCAGGACACACACACTTTCAGCTCACTTCTCCCTGCTTGTAGGCATGATGACACTTGGCTATGCAAGGGATGCTTGAAGAATATATGTAAGCCCTAATTCCATTTTCAAAACATTTTACTAAAACAGGATACAATCATGTCTTGCATGGCCCTGTATTTTGCAAATCCAATCCCAATGAGTTCTGCAGTTCAGAAAGACAAAGCCTCAGAAGCCAAAGAAAAATGCATCAAAAAAGCACCTTTCCACAAATGATACTCGTATGTCGCAGAAGGGAAGATAATCTGCAAGGAACAAGTGAGATATGGACCTCCACAGCAGCCTTGCACTGATTTTCTAAGACTGAAATCTACTTTAGTGAATCTTACCACAAACAAGGCTCTACTTTTTCAGCAGGCGGAGGAAGCACCATAAATCCTATAACTACAGAAAGGACTCTAGAAGTTCAAGGAGTTTTTCTAAACAACATGCTGCTAACACTGGTAAAGGAAGATAGTAACCGTATCTAACAGCAACGGTTAGGAAATAAATAAATAAGTGTGCTGCATCACCAGAAAGATCTCTTGGCATGTGTGAGACAGACTTCTCAGATTGTCTCGCAGAAGCAGCATATGAAGCAAGTTATAGCGCCTTCATATTAAACTAAAAATGATTTCTAGTGATGCCATGGAAGGGAGCGAGTGAACGCTGTTACTGGGAGTGACTGCTCTTCCCTGCAGTCTCACTTTACACAAAAGAACGGTGACACCTGACATCAGATTATGGAGAAAGAGACTTACCCGGGTTTTCAGACCCTGAATAAGGAATTGTACATTAGGAAACCATTTGCTTCCATCTATTCGTATGGGTTATGAAACATTTCACCAGTTTCTGCTCACATGCCAAGCCACAGATCCCTAAAGACACACATGCCAGGGGTTTATCTCGAGTTTGTAATTCTCCCGCCTCTGCGTCTGCTTGCTCTTATGAACTGTCCTTATTACTTCAACTAATAAAGAAAATTAGCATAATGTTAAACCTTATAAAGGACTAAACATAAGCGTTTTTTTCTGTCATTGGCTGTTGGCAGACAAATAAAAGCGAACAGTGAAACAAACTCTCAGCCACTTACAGTGCATACTGCGCTGAGAGCAGCACACCAAAGTCAGGGAGAGGATCCACACTTACTTGCCAGGCTGCAACTGAAGTTGAACTGGTCATGACTGTCTTGTGAAGCTCCTCCAGGACGTTGTCTGGAAGCTCTTTGTGAGACTGCAACAGCTGCTTACACTGAATTTGTCTCAAAAGCAAAAACAGAGCTGGGTGCTCAGGGCAGCTTTTTAAACCCTAAAACCAAAACAAGGCGCAATGTGATTATCAGAAGTATCATTTCCAAATATCAGAAGATACTTTGATTCTTCTATTTCGATCTTTACAGAAAACAGCATTGCAAGCACTCTCAGGATGCTTGCAACATGGCATTTTCCTCCTGCTCTACAGAAAGGAGTGTTCCAGAAATTGACACATGAAAATAGGAACGTTTTTTCTGTCCTCAAAATACATTTGAATTCTATTTTAAATTTTGTACCTGTCGTAGCCTTAGAAGTTTCCGAAAGATAGAGAGGTAAATGGCAGACCTCTAGTTCTCCTTTGGCTTCACAATCATTACAAGATTTGGGCTAATGGAAGCAAAAACCTGTCCTGTGGCTAAAAGTGACCTTGAGTACGTTCCAAGCAATTTCAGTTCTCCCAGCTAAGCTGCTTTATTCACACTGGAACAGAAGCACTTTACTAAACATTTCCTGTTCAATAACAGCAGATACAGTATTTTTCGGAACAAACTCATGCAAAAAAGTAAAGACAGAAAAACAGCCATCTGTTGCACTACCCTTCTCAGGTGAAGCATATAGAGCTTCTTCAAGTCACATTACATGTTATTTTACCTGTTCAAATCACAATACTTCCAAGAATTATAACTCAAACCAGATTTGTTATAAGAAACAACACTTGTACTTTTCACCCATTTTTTTTATAAAACAAAATATGTTGTTTGTGGGTCCTTAACAAGCTGCCACTTTGCAAAGAGTACGTGGGCGTGCAGAGACCTTCTCAAACACAGTGGCAGGTGCTAGGATTTGCTGCAATTTTCCCCAATTAATACGTATGGAATCACATTGCCTGTCTCAAATTGAATGACTGCAGCGCCTGACCGTCATACCCAGTTACGCTGCTTTCTGAGAATCCTGGCGTCCAAAACTGTCAATGGGAGTTTGTGGTACAAGGAGTGTTAACTCTTGGTTCTTCACAAATTGCAGTCACTGACTGTGCTCTCCCCAAGCTATTTATCTAACAAAAACCAAACAATACCACCTTGGTATGTTTAGAAATCTCCGATCCTTCTTAATGTACGACAGGTCAGTAGACATGCTGGCCAAAAAAGGAAAACACCTCCTCACCAAGCAAACGAAGAGACAAGAAAGTACTTCCTCCTAGAAAACCAGCATGTTCATGGAATTAATTTTTTTATTGATAGTGGTTGTAGGGTTTTTTAAACTCCTTCCCCGTTAATACAGAAATGCCATAAGCAAGGAGCTTATGTGTGTTGCTGAGTCCAACTGTTTTTCTGCTAATCTTTTGCCAAGTCTTCTGTTCATGAACACACGAAACACACAAGGATCCACATACTTGAGGCTTGTTAATATCCCATTCCCCTTCCCCAGCTGTGTTGCCTCAAGACTCTTCTTTTTAATAATTAAACCTGTAGCATCCAGCTGTGGCTCTGAAATGGAGTACCAACACAACAAAGCAGAAGACACTTAAGTCCTCTGCAAGTCTCCTACCTGGATTTCTTGCCTTGAATTTCTATAACGTCTTGCTTAATACTAGGTTAATGAATAAAGACAGGAAGGGCAGACTTCACGTTGTCATGTGACAACGTGGGAATGGCTTTAAGCTGCAACAGGGGAGGTTTCAGCTGGACATCAGGAAAAAATTCTTCCCAGAAAGAGTGGTCAGACACTGGAATAGGCTGCCCAGGGAGGCGGTGGAGTCTCCATCCCTGGATGTGTTTAAGACTCGTTTAGATGCGGTGTTGGGGGATGTGGTGTAAGGGAGAACTTTGTAGAGTGGGGTTGATGGTTGGACTCGATGATCCCAAGGGTCTTTTCCAACCTAAATGATTCTATGAGTCTATGTCATGCACTGCTTGTTTCAACTATTAACACAGTTTTGGTGTTGCAAACAGCGCTAAGGATCTTGGAGAGGGGGGAAAATGCCAAAAATCATTGCATCTTGTAGCTCTGATGGAACAGACAGTTGCTAATCCAAAAATACCTTTTTGTAAAGTGCACACAAATCATGATTTCCATACAATTCTACAATAATCTGTCTGTACGATACCATCATACCTTGGTACAAAGAGCTTCAGCTTCTGAGAGTTTACCAGTCTCCTCTAGACTGGTAATAGCTTGACACAGACACCAGTCTTCAAGATTGCGGATATAATTATGTGGAAGGTTATTTTTTCCAGCTGCAAAAACAGATAAAACACTTAACCAGATTACTGTATGTGCTGTAGAGCCATACCATGTCACATGCTCTAGATCTGGTAAGGGAGAACTTCTAGGAGTATTAACCTCACATGGCTTCCTTCATTAGTAGGAACCTTAAGAGATGGTAAAATTAAAACCAAGAGTGGACAAAAGAATACACAATTTGAGTTCATGGTTTGAGAATAATCAATCAAACATGGAATTTTAATACCAGTTTTCAAAACACTACGGACATTGAGCAAGACTGAGGCTGAGGTTATCCCTATACTGGAAAAGTTACAGAACTGAAGAGTGCTTCAGCCTTCCCTTGTACACAGTGCTCCCGTGCTGCAATACATTCATCCACCCATTTAGGCATCAGAGTTCAGAAGTGCTATTTTAAAAAAGCATTTGAGGCTTTGGACAGGAAAGGAAGCTAAGATTAAGTAATTAACCCTAGCTGTGCATTAGGATTTAGCATTTTTATGTGATAAAATACAGTTACAGATGAAACTACTACTAAGCAATTCTCAGCTTATTTGCAAATTTCTGAAATTCAGAAGAGTATTCCACTCTTAGAGCATTTCCATTTTATTTTATTTTTTTAACTTGAGAATTTGTGTAGCTTACTTTTGGCTGAAACTGTAGATACAAGTGTCATCTCGAGATCCGTTCGCTTTGGCTGGGCGTTAGTTAGACAGACTACGGTGTTTTCAGCATGACAGGCTGCCATTAGCACTGCCCAGGCAGCAGGATTATCTAGAAAAGAATGGTTAAAGGTAACTCATGCCCATTCTATATATGCTGGTAGTTCATTTAGAATGGTCTTTACCAGACTAAGTATAAAAACACAGCCACCAATGGAACTACATGCTGTAAATAAAAGATAGCAAGAACAAGGCAAGTAATACAATCAGACCCTTACATCAGCTCAGCCCAAGGCAGCTGATAACTATTTGCCTCTAACTACTAAGATTCTTCAAATTACAAGATGCTGTTTCTAAAGCCAAGTAACATATTTTCCACATAGCCACTGGTGTGCTAACCTGAAGCTGCCAGTTTACTTCTGACTGCACAGATTAAACCTGGCAATCAGTTAGTGCTGTGTAACAGTGGCAGCAAAACTCCCAAGACGCCACCCACAGCTTTCAGTCACACAGATTCAGTCTTCTCCGATCACTAGCATGACAGTTACGGCCACAGCTGACGACTTCTAGTGTCTGCTAATTTCAGCGTCAGCTTTACCCTGCCCAAGCAACCATGACTGGCAAGAGCAGTCTCTGTCCTGAACTGGACAGAGCTCAGCTGAAAATTTCACCCGTGTAAATTTCATCCCAAAGAGAATGTATTTTGCCAGTAAAACGAAACAAAGCTTAAAGATCTAACGAAGCCTTGCAAAACCTAACTGGTCGTGCAAAAGTAGACCGCTAGTGAATAGCGGTCATAGTCTTGCGTGTACCTATACGAAAGTAATTGAAATTTTTAACTTGCAGCCACACTAAGGCATCAGAGCAAAATTACTGCAGAAGAAACAATGTTTTGGCATTTCAAGTGCATATTATCACTTGAAAACCCCACTAGATTTGCACTTCATACATTTAATGAAGATCACCATTTAGTAATAGGTGAACAGTTGCCTGTGTTTAGAACCAGCATGTTGTAACAGAACATTTCTAACCCAATTTCTCAAGCTAGATGAATAAATCTCTTCTGCTTGGTGTAGCATGCTGACTCTGAGGGAACACGTGTCTTTCTTTTCTGTCTAATATACAAAGTAAAATCCCTCTTCTCCTGCGAGGGATTAACAAATTGCACAAGTTTTCAGAACAAGCCTCAAAACTCGGCGATTTTTTTTTTATTGTTGTGTGGTTTAATTCCCCATGTCTAGACTTGGAATGACAGTTAAGATTTCAACTCTAAGCATTCTCCACAAAACATACACAACAACAAAAAAAGCCCAAGAAACAACAAAACAACCCAAGAAAAGTAGATTTTTTTTGTTAGCACAGTAATTTTGTTTCTGATGGGTAAAAAAAACCACTACTGTGTTTGAGAACAAGAGTAACCTGGACAGAGGTGGACTGCCTTCTGAATATTTTTCAGGGGATTGTTTTTCTCATCTTCTAACATGTGACATCCTGCTGCCAACTGGTTAACTGCAATATTGAGCAGGACTTCCTACAAAACAGAACGTATTATAGTGTTAAGTTGCTTTTATAAGTGATCAGATGGAATTAATTTTAGGGTTGTTTATGGAATTATAAAGTCTGTATTTTAAGAAAGCCAAACCTTTCCATGGTTTACATCAAGTACATGTGCAATGGTTCCTGCCACAGCTCCCCCCTGTAAGATTAAAAAAAATAAATAATTGATTTGGTTATATGACTGATTTTATAAAAAGATCTTTATACTACATTTTGTATCTTGTTAATCAGAAACAAAAAGTTTGCACAATGAGATCCTTTCCTTGCCTACAGCACGTTCTCTTTATAAAGAATTAGGCAGAGACATTCAGGATTAGAGCTTATCCATATGTTGCGTTTATAATTTTAGAAAGGGGTTTGTTTTCAGGTGCTATTTCTGTTTACATAATTGACACAAATTAAGAGAGAAGTGCTAAGTTATTTGGAAAAGAACTGATAATAAGCATAAAAGCATCAAGGAAATACTGGCTAACGTGAAAAGTGAAACTAGATTAACCACATTCAACATAAATAAATCTTAATATATATTTATATACACACTTACTTATGTATAAAACTAAACAAAAAATTATACATAGTACATTCTTCTCATGTTGCAATAATTCTAGCAGATTTTTCCTGTAAATTTATTTCAAGAAGACAAAAGAATTGCTACCCCATGAAAGTTGGAAATAATTGGGTATGTAACTTCAGTATGTACCTGTGCCTTGCTCCTTATGTGCTCGAGTATGTAAAACTTAAGTTTTCAAATTCACTAGTGAAAGTCCATGTACCGAAGGGTGGGGTTTTTTTTTTTGGTTAAGAAACAACACTGACTATTCAGGATGTGAAGAGCACACAAGCATTACAGTAATGCACTTACTTTTGCCTTTTGTGATGCATACAGTGGAACTAGTTGAGACAGAAGAGACCAGAGGGCAGGATTATCAGGGTTACTGGGAAGAGAACAAGGATATTAGACTTTCTGGTTTAGATACGAACCTGGTCTTGCATCACTCGGCAGACAGTTGCTATAAATCCCAAATGGGTAATTTTCTATTAAGAAAACAACGCAGTATGGTTGAAAATAGAAGTAGATTTAACATAAACAACACAAAATTGAAGTTATGCGTCTGGCTAAAGAACTAAAGTGTACAATATGCATATCAATACTCATGGGAAGAAAACAAACTTTAGGAGTACAGGTCTTGTCCTCATACTGTGAAGAATGAGGAATTTTAATTGCAGTTGAAGAAAAACAATTTGCATAGTTTTCAAAAAACACTTGGAGAAACTATGAGGTGTGTATTGCTTAAAGGCATCGATTAAGGTTCCCCCTTTTTAGAATGCTGAGGCTAAAACATTTAAACCGAGACATTTAGCTAACAGAATGAACAGCTTCAGAGGGTGTTAAATATTAAACAAGAGCCCCAGAGACTTTTCTAGGTTGAAGGTTTTGCTACAGATGATGAAAAATGCTTTCACAGGAGCAGTGAACTGATGTAGCTACCAAAGAAGCCTCCAAAATAAAATCAGAAACACTCGAACAAGCCATGAAACTTCTGCCATTTGATCCCACAAATCGGAAAGGAAGCTTCTGACAGCTGATGCTACAACTGTAAGTGAACGCTTCACATTTGAAAAACAATTTTTTTTTTTAGAAGAATGCTGCAAGTGAACAGAAGTCTGCTTACTATTCAATGTTAGCAAAACCAATACATTTACAAGGCAATCTAAAGAAAGACAAAATACATACCTGTGTATTGCTTTGGAGACTTCTCTCTGGACCTCCACATTTCTACCTTGCAATGCATAAACAGCACATGCAATAAGGCACCTCTCATAAATGCTGTCGTCCCCTTTTTCATGCTTCAGTAATTCTTTTAGGGCTGCTGTCGCAAGCGTAGCATCCTGCTTTACCAGTCCTAGTGTGCACAAAGCCTTCAGACTTTCCGTACTAGGTTCCTTTAATGAGCTGTTGAATCAGAGGGAGGGAAGGAGACACTATTTTGGAGCACAAATCAAACCTACTGTTTACATTACAGTAAGTTTGTAATGTAAACAACTAAGTCCCCTTGCTCCTATGTATCCTATATGGTATACAGAATTAACAGCCTCTCACTGGGGGATTGTGGATCAAGCTAGATCAGTATCCTTGAGGTCTCAGGATATGGAAAACAGCAGTGTTTATGTGCCATTTCAGCACTCAAGTTTATAACGTATAGCTACTTGGCAAGCTTATGGCACACTAATTGTCCTTCAGCAGCATCCATAAAATGAATGGTAAGAGACAACTAACACTATTTTCTTTTCTTGAAGACATTTATACTTCTAACTCGTATCAAAACAGAGTTGTAGTCTGCCTATTTACAACTTTGCAACAGAAATCCAGGAAGAAAAAAGACAGAAATGAGCCTGCTGCATAGAACTGCTCTTTCTGAGAACACGCATGTTCTGAGAAACTATGCCTTGGTTTACATCAAGATTTGTTCCAGTGTAAGGTACTTTGAGCATGCTTTCCACCATCTAGTTTTAGTACCAGTGTCAGTTGCATTGTTCCACTCATTTCATTATGAGAGGCAGTTCCTCATATCAATAGTATTCCCAAGCTTTATTGGAGACCTACTAGATACACTTACTGATTTTTTTTCAGTATATTTTCCTAGCATAGTTGGAGAACTCTTAAATTAATCCCCTGATCTTCAACTCTGGTGAAAACAAACAGTGAGCTCAGTACAATGAGAATCAAAGACCTGAACTGATGTAACTAGTTGGAGATGTTCTAACAATAAAGGCAATTCAATACATTGCAATATAAACTGAATGGAGGCAAATAACAAAACAGGGCATGGCAGCAGTAATTTGGAGTTACTTCACTGTAATGTCCTAAACATAACTACCGAATGAAGTGCTGCTTATTTTCACTTATCAGATGACTAAAGGCTCCTAATCAAGCTTCTAATGATTACTTTTGAAAAGAAGAAAAAACGAGCCAGAGTCCCCTTTGCCCCTTTGATCCCTCAGCTTTTACACTGAGCTTGATGCAGATGGGATGGAATACCCTGTTGGTCAGTTTTGGGTCATCTGTCCCATCTGCTCCTCCCTACAGGTGGGACCCCTCTGCCCTTTTCCCCTTCCGGCCCTCTAACGGGGCAAACGGCGAAGTTAGCTGACCTTGGTTGTTATAGCGATATGTCTAAGCAAGAGCCTTTGCGCATCCCGTTCCTTGGTATAATCAGGTCTTATCACTCTGAGAGTGAACAGTGTCTGAACAATATGCTGTTAATTTCAGACTTTAGTCAGTTAGAAGAGGCCCAGCTAAAAAGTAAAATTACAAATCAGAAAATTGGTTCTGTTTTACCTCAAACCACAACACCTTCAAAAAAAGACAAGAATGTAAACATCTGATTCCGTTTTGTTTTCAGTCCCTAGCACCTGTTAAACATAATCTTAAATAGCCAGCACTGTGTTACCTGGTACAAAAGTGCTGCCCTTAGACAAGTAAGAAGTGAGATTTTATCATATTAGCTATAAAAACATACTCACTGCTAAAAATCCCTCTGCCAAGCTGCCGTGAGAAAAGAAGGGCAGCTTCTTGTTCAAGGTCCTTCTCAGGCCCTTTAAGTCATCTAGCATGAATTCCAGTCAACAGGGACATCTCTCTACTGGACTAGAATGCACCATTTTTGTTCTTGTTACTAAAATCGACCTTTGCAGCATTGTGCTTCCAACACAGATCTAGCAATATTCACTGTAGTGTTACTTTCCTAAACCATTTACTTTTTTTTTTTCTTTAAACACAAACAACTAACATCATCTAGAGAACTCTCATTGTTGATGTTTATAACAAAAGTAGAAGTCGGTGACTAATAGGATGTAGGAAATATCAGGTTCCTAGCTACTTAATCATCAGTTACTCAGGATTTAGAGTGTACTAGGTCATGGACCTTCGCTATTTCAGTAACTTCAGGAATCTGCTGGCAAGACGGAGACCGTTCAGACACTACTGGACTTCTCTACTGACAGAAAGCTGATCCTGAGAGGCTGAGATGTTAGCTCTTAATCCATAGCTACCAGGAGACTAACCATGACGCATGGGCTTTTAGCCTCCACAGCTCTGAAAAAAAAAGACATTCATGACTTAAGTGAACAACTGATATAGATCTGTTTCTTTTCATGGGTAAGCTACAAGATTGCCCTGGTCTATGACGCTTGGAACACAATTGTTCGGGAGATTTCTGACTATTTAAACTGAAATTGTTTTCATTGGTCATCTAGACTTCTTACAGCTAAAGAGCAAAAAAACACTGCCCAATGCCTGTGACAACTACAGATTAACAGTCTCTTAAAAGATGACCTATCAAGACTACCATTCAAGGATATTAGACATCCAACCTGCCCATCCCACTAACCCTTCCGCTCCATACTGCTTTAAGGATATGGAAGAAGACATAGGCCATAAAAAACCCCAGACATATCACATGAATAAGCTTAAAAGAACACTGCATCCACTCCTGTTTTTACTCTGCAACACTAAAAGAAAATATCCACCTGAGATCCCCCAAAAAGTAAATCTGAGGATTCAGCAGTACAATATATCATCATATACTGATTATTATTCCCTCCACTCACCATTTAAACAGCAGTGTCTTCGCAGCATCCACTTTATTCTGTTTATATTCTATTATTGCCAAGGCAGTCAGGATATGTGCTTTATCTTGTTCAGACTCAGCAACAGACAAGGCTTTTTCATAGGCTGGTAAAAAGTCAAGACTCAGAACTGAAGTTAAGAGAAAAAACTACAACATTTATAAAGCCTCTCGAAAGGAATGATATCAGAACACACACAGAGGCACTTTGCCTTCAGGTTCAATATATTTTCACACATCAAATCATAGGCAGAAGACAAAAGAAGTTGACTAAGACTTTGGAAATAACTGTACGCTAGGAAACGCCAGATTTACAGGGCTGTTTAGAGCCTGGGAGTTTAATACGTATCAAGTGGAAAGAAAACTCAAAAGCAGTATTGGGATATCCAGAAAAAGCCTGAAAGAGTACCGTATAAATACTCCCCTGTGATAGTTTATTTATGAAATAGTACTTCAGATGCTCACACATCGTCCAGTTAAAAACTAAGAGTTATTTAAAATGCTGTCTGCTCCTTTGCGAGTGCTTACACTTCTACGCTGACAATTCAGTATCCCATTTTGTGAAGTCTCACATCTTAGCACTGCAGAACACGACAACACAGCGCTTATATTTATCATTAAAGATAAAGTGCTTTGAGCAACACATTAATCTCCTACCAAGAACTGATTTTTTCCAGGAAAGCCATTTCATTGGAGAACAAGGGAAGCTAAGTGCACAACAGCTTAACGAACAAGAATTAAACATGTGAAGAAATGTAGCTTCCCTTTGCACATTTGAATAGTTCTAGCACCCTGCTGAACAGCCTAATGATTAAAATAGTTGTGGAAATTATACTTATGCATTAGGACTGAAAGAGTGAACTACAGCTAGGTTGGTCAGACAAACAAATTTTGTTAAAATTAATCTCAAGAGAAATGTCCCATAACATTTTGAATTTGGCAGACACTTACCTTTCATACTTTCTTGTAAGAGTCCTTTCTTGAAGTAGGCTAACGCTATCCCCACAATGGCATCAAACTCAGTTAGGGGTATGGATGTGTAAACCTCAATGGCCTTATCACACTGACCAAGGGCACTGTAAAAACAAAAACAGCCACTGGTATGAAGGATGTAGCAACAGCTGCTGTGATTCAGACAAGCTGGCCCTGCCGATCAGCATCCTCTTTTCCACAGCAGTTGTAAGCAGACACCTGGAAAAGAAGATTAGGACAAGAATGTGCAATATTCCTCACTATCCTTCTGTTATAGCTGTTACTCTCTCCAACTATCTGTTGCATGAAGAACAATTGATACAAAAAAATCCTCTCCATCTGCATGTCGGCTATGTGACTTAATGGTCAACACAATGGAGTGGGCAAAGGAGAAATATGAAAAAAGCAAATCAAAGCATGCATTCACACAGACAGGCAAATGCACATACAGGCAGACATACAGCATTCTTGTTCTAAGACCACTATGGAAGAAATTATACAGGACTGAGTTTATTAGAACTAGTTATTATTTACTGGCGCTTTGCTCTTGTGCAAGTTGCACACAGGAATCACCACACATACAGCTTGGATGTGAGACTACAGGAAACTTCTGAAGATTTGCTTCTAAAAATCTTCCCTGAAGTTAATGCATTATCACAGCCTAGAAGTTCCAGTGTCAGGTACAGAAACTGAAGAACATATGAACTTTCCTTAGAAAGCTCACAAATATCTAATTAGCAGAGCTTGAGCTATCTAACGTCAAAGAGAAGCTTGAAACTCTTCATCTGTTAAAACCTGTGTCCTGCATTCCCTGAGAAGCAGAAGGGAATTGTGAAGGGAACTTAGAACTGTGAGTAGGACTGTAGCAGAGACAGCCATCGGCAGAAAGACCATGTACACAGCACCCCAACCCCACTCGCTTCGGGTTGTACAAGTCAACACAAAATCCAAGGGCAGGCAGAGGGAATTTCAAATAAACCCTAAAGCAGCTATTTTATTCTGATTAAGCCTACTACATATATCAAATGGGGAGCTCATAAAAAGCCTAATTTATTCTGGAGACCATGTAACATCTACATTGTGTAGACTATGTTAAGGCACTTAAGTACCAAGCTAAGGATAAGGGAATCATTGATATGTTATAAACTGTGAAGACATACAGTAATTCCTTGCAATAATACCTTGCAATCTGGTATATATTTTTTATTTTTTTATTTTTTAAATACACTACCCATTTCTGCAGCACATACAAAGTTCAGTGAAACCTGTCTACAATTAAGAATGATGTTTAATAGACTATTTTTTAGCGATCACCTTTCAGCCTCACACGTGTGCCACTGCATTCGCTAGACCCAAAGCTGAAGTCAGAGGTTGTGAAAATCCGTCAACAAACACTTACCACAGTGACCTGCCATAGTTTTGCATTGCCATGTGGTATTTCTCAGTATCCTCAGAGTTCTTCAGCAATGAAGCTGCCCTGAAAATAACCACAATTAAGAATAATTACCATCTGACTATAACATGCATATTTTGAAAATAGTTATGGAGCAGAATGGATAAATGTTTTATGACAAAGCTTTTCTATGACAATTAAGCACAAAAAGAGCGTATTTTACTGTTCTAATGCATCAGCAAACGTGTTCACCAAACACGGTGCCCTTCACCACCTCCCCCTACCATTTGAATAGAGAGAAGAAAAAAAAACAACAAAGCCCAACCGCCTCCGTTAATTAGAATAGGGTAGAGACCAAAACTAAAACCAAGCTTACTAACACCCAAAATTTCACTTAAATCCCACACAGTGAATTAGCTAAATTTCCAGGTGAGACATGCAAGCATTGGAATGCCTTTACTTCTCCAGTTGCTTTTTGCATGTCCAAATTTGATACAAGAACATGCCCACACCTTCCCTTACAGTACACTTAGTTGAAATGTACTGTTGAATTGAGAGAAGAAAAATCCTTCAGTTTTTCAGATGGTGCATGGAAAAAAGGTCAAGGAGCTTCTATCAGTAAACTTTTCAGGGTGCATAGTTTACCTCTCATAGGCATCTGCCGCCTGCCTTTTTAGATCCAGATACTCATTCAAATAACCAAGCATTGTGAAAGCAGATGCATCGTCTGGATTTCTTTCTAGAAAATGTAGGAGAACATGATGAAAAAGAGCTGTGAAAAAGTGTTACAAAAACATTGCCTCCTTGATGCTACAGTCTACGCGTATATACAAAACACTTTGCCAACTGCTTCTGTCATTTGTTCACTGGAATCATTTTGACAGGCTGCAGGCAAATAGAGAGATGAGGACCCACAACATGACATCAGGTTAGCTCAGAAACGTTTCAAATCTTATGACACAGCATTAATGCACTCAATATATTTTAAGTTTTTCAGCCTGCAGTGGTTTGAGGTTTTTTGTAATAAAATAGGAAACTGTTTTGTATTTATTTGTATCTATATTGTATTTACTCTACTAAAATATTAGTAGAATCTTATGGTTTATTTTTAATACTACAACTTTGAAAAGCTTGTCAGTAGCTAAAGCACAGATTCGTGAGCTGTCATCTCACCTCAGACTTCTAACCCTTTTTCCCAGACAAGGAAGGATCACGTAGGCCCCTCCCGCAGTCTGTTTGAGAACCGGGATTTCACAGACAAAAGAAATACAGTCTCACATTTATCTCATTTTAAGTGCTTGCACCTTATTTTGCAGCTGTCAGAAGTCAGGAACAGAGCTGTTCAAGGAGTTAGTCAATAGGACCCCCTGGGAAACTGCCTTCAGGGACGCGGGAGCAGAACAG
This sequence comes from Chroicocephalus ridibundus, assembly GCF_963924245.1. Lineage (NCBI taxonomy): Eukaryota > Metazoa > Chordata > Aves > Charadriiformes > Laridae > Chroicocephalus > Chroicocephalus ridibundus. The sequence continues at coordinate 1,319,437 of NC_086316.1, read as the reverse complement.
AGCTGGCAGAGCTTTAAGGACGCTTTCCTTAGACAAGAGCTCTCCATCCCCAGGTGTAAGAAATCAGGAAAGAAGGGCAAGAGACCAGCACGGCTGAGTCGAGACCTGCTGGTCAAACTGAAGGGAAGAAGGAGATGCACAGGCGGCAGTACCTTAGGAAGAGCACAGGGAGGCTGCCCGGCTGTGTAGGGATGGGGTCAGGAAGGCCAAGGCGCAGCTGGAGCTGAACTTGGCAAGGCACATAAAGAATAATAATAAGGGCTTTTACAGGTACGTCAGCCAAAAAAGGAAGGCCAAAGAAAGCACACTCTCCCTGATGAGCAGGACTGGCAAGCTGGTAACAACGGGTGAGGAGAAGGCTGAAGGACTCAACAACATTTTGCCTCAGTCTTCACTGGCAGCCTCTCTCCCCACACCTCTTGAGTGGATGGACCGCAAGGCAGCACTGGAGGAGCAACCACCTGAGGAACCTGAACATACACAAGTCTATGGGACCTGATGAGATGCACCCCAGAGTCCTGAGGGAACTGGCTGATGTAGTTGCCAAGCCACTCTCCATGATATTTGAAAAGTCATGGCAGTCAGGTGAAGCCCCTGGTGCCTGGAAAATGGTAAACATTACGCCTGCTTTTAAAAAGGGTAGAAAGCAGCATCCTGGCAACTAGCGACCTGTCAGCCTCACCTCTGCCTGGGAAGACCATGGAACAGATCCTCCTAGAAGCTGTGCTAAGGCACATGGGGGACAGGGAGGCGATTCGAGACAGCTAGCGTGACTTCACCAGGGACAGGTCCTGTCTGACCAACCCAGTAGCATTCTATAATGGAGTTGTGTACATCAGCAGACAAGGGAAGAGTCACGGATGTCGTCCATCTGGACTTCTGTAAGGCCTTTGACACAGCTCCCCACAACATCCTTCTCTCTAAATTGGAGAGGTATGGATTTGATGGGTGCACTGTTTGGTGGATGAGGAATTGGTTGGATGGTTGCATCCAGACGGTAGTCGTCAACGGCTCAATGTCCAGATGGAGACTGGTGACAAGTGGTGTCCCTCTGGAGTCCATACTGGGACCAGTACTGCGCAATATCTTCATCAATGACATGAACAGTGGGATAAAGTGCACCCTCGGCAAGTTTGTTGGTGACACCAAGCTGAGTGGTGCAGTGACACGCCAGAGGAATGGGATGCCATCCAGAGGGACCTGGACAGGCTGGAGAAGTGGGTCCCTGTGAACCTTATGAGGTTCAACAAGGTCAAGAGCAGGGTTCTGCAGCTGGGCTGGGGCAACCCCTGATATTAATACAGGCTGGGGATGAAGGGATGGGCAGCAGCCCTGCCAAGAAGGACTTGGGGGTACTGGTGAGTAAAAACCTGGCCATGGGCTGGCAATGCGCGCTGGCAGCCCAGGAACCCCCCGCAGCCTGGGCTGCATCCCCAGCAGTGTGGGCAGCAGGGCGAGGGGGGGATTCTGCCCCTCTGCTCCGCTCTGGGAGACCCCCCTGCAGCGCTGCCTCCAGCGCTGGGGCACCAACAGCAGAAGGACGTGGAGCTGTTGGAGCGGGGCCAGAGGAGGCCCCGGAGATGCTGGGAGGGCTGGAGCCCCTCTGCTGTGGGGACAGGCTGAGAGAGCTGGGGGGGTTCAGCCTGGAGAAGAGAAGGCTCCAGGGAGACCTTCTTGTGGCCTTGCAGTACTTACAAGGGGGCTTCTAAGAAAAGTGTGAACAAACCTTTTCATAGAGCCTGTTGTGACAGGACAAGGCGTAATGGCTTTAAACTAAAAGAGGGAAGATTTAGACTAGATATAAGGAAGACATTTTTTATGCTAGAGGGTGGTGAGCCCCTGGCCCAGGTTGCCCAGAGAGGTGGTGGATGCCCCATCCATCACTGCAGGTCAGGCTGGATGGGGGCTCTGAGCAACCTGATCTAGTTGGAGACGTCCCTGCTCATTGCAGGGGGTTGGACTAGATGGCCTTTAAAAGGTCCCTGCCAACCCAAACTACTGTATGATTTTATGAAAATCTATACTTGCTCTACCTTCCAGGCTAGACATACACAAGCCCACCCCAACAGGGAAGCCACAAACCATGCCTAAGAACACGGTCTGTCTCCTACTCAAGGTTAACACAATCATATGCTTGAGATTGTGGAGTTGCACAGCACCCAGGAGCTGGCTTCTGACAAACACCATGGTGCAGGGGTGGAGGAGCGAGCATCTATCTCCAGCGACACACCCAAAGGAAGTCTGATGGCAAACACCTGATGACAAGCATGACAAGGCTCCACTTTGATCCTTACTTTGATTGGTCTTTGAAACAAAATCTGTTGGAACAAGTAGGAAGATAGAACTGACATCTATTTCATCTTTGTGTGATAAGAAAAAAAAAGAATTAAAAATCAGTGGCGCACTTACCCTGTTTTGTTTACTTACTTACTCAGTTCAAAAGCCCCTCCCTAACCCTGCCAGATTACTCTTTGATAGAACTAGTATACGTGCATCCATTCATTCACGCATCTCTTAGGCTTGACAGGTTAGTGACGCATTTAGATTACCTACCTGTATATTTGCTCATGACCACCTGGGCTGCTGGAACAGCATTCATTTGAACAATGTTGTACAGATATAGTTCAGTGTTTCTGTTGCTTTTATCCTGCAGCGTTGAACATACCCAGTGGGCATAACCTTTTGCTCCCTCAGTCTCAAGAAACAAACAAAAAAACCCCAAATAGGAGTCATTAAGCCTGCTCAAGCAACAGTGAAATAATTAATGATTATAATAACAGTTGTGTGTTTTAAGGCAGAGTCTTGGCTAAAAATATGCATTAGTGTTAAGCAGGAGAAGAAAACACCAAACTGAATTACTCCCCACAGAGTTTTAATTTGTCCTTTGGGCAAAGAGGATTCTTACACTAAAATATCACTTGCTGCACCACTGGAGGGATGACAGATGAAAAAAGCTATATGAGAATGTAAAGTCCTCCACTTTCTTAGAACTTCGGGTACTGGCAATATCCTTGCTCTCTCCTGAAATTGTTATAATTTACACATTTGATCTCTGTGCAGTTCTGTGGAACACCAAGAAAGCTTTTTCATGACTTACAGAGCTGATTTCTTGGACCACTGGGACTAAAGCATTTAATAAAATAATTCCTCCTATTCCATGTCCGCACAGGCCAGGAACAACAACAAGGAAGTCACACAATCTCATCCAGAACATGACCATAACCGTTTCATCATTCAAGACATGCCTATTTTTTACAAAATTACATCACTTAATAAAGAGATTAGATACGCAGAAACTTCAAGACAGTACAACTGCTATACTTACATGCATACTGAGTTCAGTTGTGTGCCTGAAGAGATCCATAGTATCGTAGCTGCCTACGCTCTCTGCAATAAGAGCCTACAGAGAAGCAAGAGTTGCTGTGGTCAGCTACTTTAGAAATTACGGCATTGACAAGAAACTCCGCACACGACAGGCATTTAACATCTTAGGCATGTTGAGAGATACTAGTTGTTTAGCTTACATAAGTAAGTTTTAATTAAACTGAATTACTTAGGGTTATAACAGGGTGTGCTTATTCTGTTTGCCTAGCTTTGCTTAGCACGAACGGCCAGCTTTGCTGAAGCCTTTAGGCTGCAACAGAGCTATTTGTCTCAGTAATGTTCCTACCAGCTGGCAGTGCTGCGTTTAGTTTGTCACTGTAAGAAAAATGCTGGTATCACACCGAAGTGTTGGCAGTGTTCTTCCCTAAGTCTGGGACTTTTCAGGTCCCCACGTTCTGGTGGCGAGTGCAGGTGCACAAGAAGCATAAAGCAGAAGATCGGGAGGCAACAACCCCCCGCAGAAGCTGCAAATCAACAAGATCAGAGCAGCCAACGGCCGGCCTGGACACAGAAAAAGAATCCCAGAAGGTGTTAGAAGACCCCAGACCAAACACCACCACTGGGCTCAAAGAGGCGCGAAGAGCGCCTGAGGGGCGGGTGGAGATCCAGGGGTATAAATGCCCGGGGGCTTCTTTGTTCAACGTCCCTCTCCGGCAGCACCAGCCCGGGCTGACCTCGCTGCCGGACCTGTCAATTCCATTACTCGTTTTTATAAAGTCAGCGTCTGAGACTCTGCTGCAGGAAACCTTGGGTGGCGCCTGAAGAACGAGGGAGCGCCTGAGAGCGTCTGTCTGTGTGTGGAGTGGGAAGGGGCCCCTCGGCGGCATCCCAGCAGTGACAGACTCGGGGGGGTGTGTGTGTGACACTTGTGGGATGGGTGTCAATGCTCGGGCAGCAGCTTCTCCTCTAACAAGCATTTAACATAAAGACACTTTCTTTTCCTCATACTCTCCACAAAACATTGGTTTTAAGAATAATATGAACGCAATTAAAGGGAGCACAGGCAGCTTCCACTGTATCGGTGAAACTTAAGGTCTTCTTATGCTCCTTTACGTTATTCAGAACAAAGACTTTGTGTATGTTAGCACAACTTATAACAACATCTGATAGGAGCTGAATTTCAACATGTGATGGTGCCAGTTTTTCCCTAGAATCCAGCTTCAATTAGATATTCTTAGCAGGTCAGTAGCATGGGATTACGAAGTACACCTGTAGTGATCACAGAAGCATGAGTCCCAAGTATTTCTCCTACTCGCAGATGGCCCAGATAGCAGGGGGAGCGTACCAATGGCCCCCCTCAATACCAGGGGGAGGAAGGCACCTCCCAAGAAGTACCTGGGACAAAAGCAGTTCTTACATTAAATTCTTACTCTTTCTACCAGTGGCGTTAGAAAGGGGATGCTGAGAAGAGAGTTATGCAGTGCCACATAACGAGCCAGCGGTAGAGCTGAAGCTGAAGTAACTAGCACCTTATGAAGATGGTGTTCTGCTGACAATGCTCAATAAAAAGCTTCAGCACTCAGTGATTGTTTTTTTAATAGCTAATTTCTCACAAAACTCCCAACATCAGCCACAAAAATGTTATGTAAAGATATCTGATGAACGCAGCTTCCTTCCATCGTATTACCACCATGGAAACAAAGGGTCCCATCCAAACTCAGGGGAAGCAGAAGCTCCTTTTACTTAAAACATTTAATTTTCAGGAACATGCTAAAGCACCAACTATTAGGATGGAGTTCAACTCCCCTCTTTGACTAACAACTGGTTTTGGTGTACAGAATTGTGATTTTTTGCCATCTTACCTGCCCAATCCAACACAGTAGGTAAGAAGGCTCCAGAGACTGGGCTATCTTGAAGGCTTCGTGAGCTTGCTGTAAAACCAAAGAGAACAGTGCTACTGGCACGGTAACGGAGCATTTTAAGAGTATAAACAGGTATTGACATGCAGCAGTATTGGAAGAGATTTCATGGACAAAATTAGGTCACTACTAAAAACACCTACTGTGACACAGAGAACAATGCATTGCCCAGAGAAATAAACCAGTTTAGTCTTATTTAGGGAAAAAAAAATAATCTTTAGAAGATCAAAGTTCCCCTTCCTTCCAAATACACTTCCTTCTTAAAACAGTTCAGCAGCTAGATTAGTCCTGCCAGTACTTAAAGGGGGGCTCCAGGAAAGCTGGGGAAGGACTCTGGAGCAGGGAGGGGAGCCACGGGACAAGAAGGAGCAGGTTTAAACCGGAAGAGGGGAGATTTAGGTGAGATCTGAGGAAGAAGTTCTTGGCTGTGAGGGTGGTGAGCCCCTGGCCCAGGTTGCCCGGAGAAGCTGTGGCTGCCCCATCCCTGGAGGGGTTCAAGGCCAGGTTGGACGGGGCTTGGAGCAACCTGGGCTGGTGGGAGGTGTCCCTGCCCAGGGCAGGGGGTGCCACTGGGTGGCCTTTAAGGTCCATTCCAACCCAAGCCATTCTAAGATTATCTCTTATAACAATTATTATCATAAATAATTATTATTTTAAATACTTAAAATCTGACTCTGGAAGGATCCAGTTTTGGAAATTTCTCTTCCTTCATGCAAACACTTAAACAAACACATTTTCAAACTGATTAACGCCCATAAATTATCTTTCCACTATGGAATGCTTATGTGTAGAGTTTCTTTCTCAACGTACCACAAGGTGTACAAAGTCTTTGCGTCAGCAGTCTTGGCAGTAAGCAGTTTGCAGTATCAAGTTATTTTTATTAAAATAATCCTGACCATTTCCAATTAAACAAAACTTCTGCAATTCTGACCAGCAAATAGGATAGGATGTAGTTTTAGCTACATGAGAACTCTGCACTTCACTTAAGATGTACTCTGATTTTTCTCCAAAGAAACTGTGAAGGTTACACAGAATTACAGTAAATCATATGACACGTTGATGAGCAGAAAGTAGCTACCTACAGGAAACTCAAACCAACAGTTCCGCTTGTGACTTACAATTAAAAGAGTTATTGGTCAAACCTGGTGTGCACTGGTTTGATTAACTACTTCTCAGTCCTTCCAAATACTTTTCATTCCATCCAGTTGCTTGGAAAGCAACCTCACCAATTCAAAAGAAGTTCACTTATCCCCTCCAGAACAAATATTGAATTAATTTATATGCCTCAAGTCAGGTATAGGTGCCAATTTTATTTCATTCAAAGGAACTACACTTGAATCTGAGAGGGACATTTTTCACTGTTTGCCCACACTCCCACCCCTACACACTCCCTTAAAAAAAAAAAAAATAAAAAAAAATGGAAAGGGGAACTATATTTGAGGATGGGAAAGAGAGTTACCTCAATGTTTCCAGTTGACAGATACAAAACCCCTAAGTTGGTCCAGGCAACAACATTCTAGACAGAACACATAAAAGTTAAAACCAATGTATTATTACTATATTCAAAAATAACACTGCATCAAGGGAAAAAAGTTTTAAATGCCCACTTGAAACAGATGGCAGCTGCCTACAGCACTTACGATTTGCTCAGCTTGAACAGATTTGATGAACGAATGTTGAGCAAGAGCATAATTCCCAATAGCTGGGGGGGGGAAAAAAAAAGAAAAAAGGAGAGCTAGATCTAACTGAATTTCATAAACACCATTAGTGAAGTTGCCTTCCAATTTAGGGTATTATGGAACAAGGGGTTTTGCTGAAAACTTACCACTACAGGAAGCAACTACGCCAAGTGCATTCCAACAAAGATGATTTTTGCTGTCAAGCCTCACAGCTTTTTTGAGACACTGGAAGAAAATCAAATGTGGATTATAACACTAGAAGAGCAAAAATTAAGACTATGCACTTACTTACTCAAAGATGCAGGTTTTATTGAGGACAAGAGAGAGTACGCAGACAAACACCAACGCCAGTTTAAATTTTAAAGAATGTAACAGGAAACACAGGCAATACCTGTAAAGACTTTTCTAGCAGTTCAGTGATCTCATTCATGTCAGTGCCCACTGCTGTGAGGTCCTCTGCTTGTCGGTAATAATTTATTCCAAGATCACACCATATGCTAGGCAAAGGCATCAATTTTAAAGCTCTGCCGTAACACCTACAGAAACATGAATCACAGAAGCATTATTCCAAGCCTCTCTACGTGAAGAGCAGAAAGCTGAAAAAACATTCAAGAGTGTGCTTAAAAACCTAAACCAAGCAAATGTGCATAAATACAAACACAACCAGACAAGAATGGAAAGCAAACAACAACTAACTGATTTTCATTCAGCCAGTTGCCTTCACAGAATCTATCCTGGTCTAAAGGCAGTCTGTAGTGCCCACCACTCTTGAAGCCACAGATGTGCATTAAATCAAAATGTGTCAGTTGCGATATGCATGCTTTTACTTAAAACCAACATCAGTCATTTTTACAGTTAATGAGACTTCCGCTAGGAAGTATTTGACTTTCTACATCCAGGTTGAGATTTACTAAGCTGCTGCATTTCCTGCCTTACACATCCAACTGCACAAAGCTCAGAGGGAGCCACAGAAGAAGCTACAGAAATACTAAAAATATTTTCTACCATTATGAGCTTCCAGGGCCAGAAACAAGGAATTCCCTCTTCCAATGTACTCTAGACTCCACATCTAGGGCAAGAACTGATGACTTTTTTATAAGAATGAAGTAGAGACAAGGAAAGTTAAAGTATTATCTTGGACTTTAGTAGTCCTGGAAGAATTAGTTAGCAACTACTGCAACCGTTCCATTTAAAGAGGCGCAATTTGTTGAATGACAGGATGTAGCCATGCTCTGGAGACAGAAACAAGGAGATGAGCAGGTGAGAGACGAAGTGCTGACAGCCACTGTAGCAATCCAGGAATGATACCCTGAAATGAGCAGCGTCATTTGGAAAAAGTATGAGTCTATGTACCACTTCGTTTATCGTTGCTCAATAGGCAGGTGCTGACAGATCAGCATGTCTCTCATTTTCTAGAAATGGTCTAGAATGCTTGAGACTTCCCAAGTCTCCAACTGCACAGAAACTCTTAACAATAAAAAATTATTACCTTCCTCCCAGTCTGAGCAGCTCACTTTTCTTTAGCATCTCTTTGCCTGCATCTTTACCCAGAAGGGATCCTAGAACTTGAACATTCACTTTAGTTGGTGAAATAACATGCACACTAGTACAGGTATCTCCAAGCAGCTTCCAGAGGCAAGAGACATCAGGACGGAGCTTTGTTGCCCTGTAATTAATGATAGAGAAAACCCACACAACACCTACTCAGACACTTCAGTATCCATTTCCAAAGGAACGTTTACCACTTTGAAGAGTGGCACAAACTAAAATTTAATTAATCAATGAGCTGTTTGATTTTATTTTTGATTCAGTTATAGGTCTAAATGACCTTTTGATTCAAGCTATAGGTCTAAAAGGTTAAAAATAACCCAAAAAGAGAAACTACAAAATGCCAATGTAGCCCAACTTTGTTGGTGCTAAAAGTCAGTTCTGAAAATTAGCCATTATATATCAACATGTCAGCTGACTACACCCACTCTTGCATTTCAGAGCACTACCATGTTATATTACAAGAAGTTACTCATCTGCTGAAACCTGATGGACCTTCACCTGTAACAGAAGCAATCCCAAGGTTTACTTTAGGACACTAAAGCATTTTGGATGAAATGCAAAACAAAAAGATGGAGTGAAGGAAGGAACAATTTCCTCTCGTCCACCATTTTTGATACAAATCCCCTTCTCCCAGCCCCATATATACCGGAGGACAGCTGGAGAGAACTGTGTGTCATTTCACACTTGTATTATAATCAAATGACACTGTATCTTTAAATAGAAAAGCCAAACTCTGTAATTACCATTCGTGTAAGCAGCTTAAATCCAGAATGTGTTATTCAAACCATTTTCAGTAAACACGCTCTTACATATAGATTAGAAGCCTGGTCCATTCCATTTAGTTTAACTGAAAATCCTCAAACACTTAAATCTTATTCTTCTGCCTGTGAACCCACAATCCCAGTGGAAATCAAATAACTGAATATTTAGGTACTAACCTTGTAAAAAATTCAAGGGCCTGCTCTATGTAATCCACAGCCTTCCTATCAAGATAGTCATCAAGGGCTGATCTTGCCAGCATGAGATAGCACTCACCAAGTCCTGAAAATAAGAGAAAATATGTCCATGAGAAGAGATGCTTTGATGATATGCTTGACAAAGGAGGTGGGGTGGGAGGGTGGATGCCTCCTCAGTGTTCTGCTTGATATAAAGATTTATACCCTGCACACGTTATGCCAAAAATCAAAGGCCCACAGTGCTCACAACAGAGACTTTGTTTTTAACCTGTCCTGTGAAGTGTGAACTGTAGAATAATTTGAATATTAAAATAAACCTAATTAATTATAAAACCCACAGCATTTAAGCTTTGGTTTTGTCCTTAAATACTAAGCAAAGCACTCATGAGAAATCTGCTCTGCGTTGTTAAGTCTTTGACTAATACACCAACTTTCAGTCCACTGGAGTCAAAAATTATTACCAAAACACAAAAAGAAGAAGGAATGTCAAGGTAGGGAAAAGGGGAAGTCTTCTTTGAATAAGACTTGAAACCAACATTATTTAATCCTATTCACATAAGAATTTACTTCATATGGTGTATTAGGTCTGGCTGAGATGGAGTTAATTTTTTCCCATAACAGCCCTCTTTGGTAGCTAGAAATGTGTTGGTGACACCCCAGAGTTGTGGTTATCGCTGAGCAGTGCTCACACCATCAGGGCTGTCTCCCCAACATCCCCCTCACCCGCAGCCTGGGGGTGGGCGAGTTCCTGGGAGGCGACACAGCCAGGACAGCTGACCCACACTGACCAAAGGGATATTCCATGCCATATGACATCTGTCCAGCCAGAAAAGCTAAGAGAACGGAGGAGGATATAACAAATGTTATTACAACATTTGTCTTTTGGAGCAACCACTGTTGTACTGAAGTCTTGCTTCCTGGGAAGCGACTGGACATCGTCTGCTGATGGGGAGTACAGAATTCAACTTTTGTTTTCCTTTGCTTGCGTGTGTGACCTTTGCTTCTGCTTTATTAAACTGCCTTTATCTTGACCCACAAGTTTTTTCCATCTTACTTTCTCCCTCACCCCATCTTGCTGAGGAGCCGTGCGATGGGGCAGCTTGGTGGGCACCGGGTGTCCAACCAAGGTCAACCCACCACATAGGGAATTAAATCCAACTGCTAAAAAGGAACTGCATCTAATGCCACAATTTCTAGTGTTCTGGAACCAATAAGATGCTTGGTTTATGGTCTTGCTAGCACCAGCAGTAATTCTGTCTGGCAGTAAGTCACTGGCTATGAGTACCATTCATTCCCAGTATTATTTTCAGTTTTGAAGCTACTTTTCTCATGCTATCATACCTACACCAAACTACTAATCACAGTAGTCATGTTTTGCAAGCATCTTTATCTTGTCCCCACTGGGTATTCGTCCTGACAACACAGGAGTCCCAAGATGAGCTTCTCAGATGTCAAGAAGCTCTGTAATCTAAAAACAAAATTGATTTTACTCCCCAGAGTTACACATCAAAAGATATGCTGGAGCAGAGGCAGAATAAACATACCATTTAGTAACACAAAACCGAAGTACACCAAAATGATGCATTCAAGTAACATCAGTACAGTTATTCTCTCAGGTACTAGGAAACTATGCTTCCCACAACTCAATTCGGAAACTGTCTAAATTGACCAGAACACTACCAAAAGAATACCGATGTGTGTTTCAAAGAGTTTTAAGAAGACCTACAAAAGACAGCATACCAGACTAAACATGAAACAGACTCTAAGAAGAAGATTGTTTTAAGACTCAAAGTAGGATCTGGAACTAACGAATCAGAGATTAGGATGAAAGGGATTACAAGAGAAGATTTAGGGGATTCAAGAAAACAGGCAAGTATACGTGGGGAAACCATGATACCACGTGCTTACATCCTCTCTAAGCGCTTTATTCCAGGTAAAGCTGTCAACCATCACCTACAGACACTAAAAGAGCCATACACACACGCACACTTCTATACAGCACCTTTGGAAACTGCTACTGCAGTCAGCTGTTGTTTTCTTGCCCAACACCTACTAAAACTGCCTGTCTGCAATACTCTTCAAATCCATCATGGAGCTGTTGCCCTGTGACTTTAGTCTGGCAAACTCCAAGCAACAAAATTATTCTGGAGGAGGTAAAGGGACCACCACCCTGTAGCCCTTTCAGGTGAAAAACTTACTGTTGCAATAGTTACCCAACACTTCTGACTTAGCCTTAAAAGAACCAGCTTACATTCACCAAAAAATCAACAGGCCTTAAACACAATGAAAGAACACTCTAACTTAAAAATTCATACCAGTAGCAAGCAGCATCTATTTCAGATGGATGTATGGGGGGAGAATGACCAAAGACTATGTGGCAGGGAGAATGTGAATCAAACAATTATTCATTAGCTATCAAAATTTTATACCCTCCCAATATTTTATATCTTGAGAATCACAGTTTTATCACCAGAAAGGAGTTCCAGTTCCCCCATTTCTTTCCGCTCCCAGCTATATACTGAAAAACTACCACCACCTCTAACACTTGTAAGACCTCGCGGGATACTTTACTGCTATTTTTCATCACTTGAGGAAGCTCAGAGGGATCTGAATCACCACAGCTAACACAAAAAATGAGGAATGCATGGTCAGGAGCAGCAGAAAATTAGTATAGCCCACGTCTTTGAAATGACAGCCTGACTCCATTGGCTGTGGTGCCAGTGTTTGACCGCTTAGATGAAACTACAGCATCTAGATGAAACCGCAGCTAGCTGGCTTCCTCTATCTATCTATCTTCAATTCTTCTACCCATTCGGTCTGGTAGATACACAGGAATAACTACCTTTCATGCTCACTTGAAAGAGAAATAATCACTCCCATAGAATCATTTTGGTTGGAAGAGACCTTTTAGATCATCAAGTCCAACCATTAACCCAGCACTGCCAAGTTACCAGTAAGCCATGTCCCTCAGCACCACGCCTACACATCTTTTAAATATCTTGAGGGATGGCAACTCAACCATGCATCACAACTTAAGAGCTCTCCACATATTTTCAGGCTACTACACACTACCTTTCATGCATGGCGTCACAGTGCTCTACATACTCAAAATCCAACCCTATCCTCCTACGCAGGCAAACCTCAACAGACCAAGAACCTCGCCAATAAGGCTGAAGCACTACAGTGTGCAGAGAGACAAAGAGTTAACACTTTCAAATACAGACATACTACCTTTTAGTGCAGGCACATAATCTTCTGTCTTCTTTAAGATTTGTTGATAGGTAGCTATAGCGTTTTCGTATTTGCCTAGAATCTGCTCAACTGCTGCAGCTTTGTAGACGCTGTACACAAGCTCCGGGTTCAGCTCACTTGCTTTCCTGAAGGATTTCAGAGCTGTTGAATAGCTACCTCTGCTCAAGTAAGCCTCCCCTAGAGACTCCCAGCAGTTGGAATCCTTTGGATCAGCCCTGAGAGCTGCCTGCAAACTGAAGATACCAAGATATAAATTTATTTAAATAAAAGGTGATACAAGTTAACATAAACAAATTATTTCCTTGCATTATATATTCTCAAGACACAATCACACAGTTATACAGGACTTTAAAACGCATTATAGTAGTGTCTTCATCTTCAGAGCACATTATACAAGTTTAGACATTGTACCTAATCTTGACTCATTATTCAGTGCTATACTGTGCTCGTCTATGACAAGCCTGTCACCAGGCTTGTTAGTACAGAACATCGGTATGCTGAAAAGACTACTTTGTGCTAATTCTGGAACGAAAGACAGCTTGCTCAGACCCATTTCCCATTGTTTAGTACAAGCCATCCTATAGTCAGCTAACTTATTTTCAAAACTTGCTAAGATCAAAGACCATTTTACCGGGATTTATAGAAAATGACTTAAACCAACCACCAGTTCTCTTACTCAGCCACTGCTTGTGACGGCTGACCAGTTCTCAGGTAGTAAAGTCCACGATGAAGCCAGGCCCATTTTGCTCCACCAGTACTTGCTTTTTCAGTTACCTCATTCAGGATTGACAGAGCAGTGTCCTAACAAAGCACCAAAATGCCAGGTTAGTAAACACATTATGTGTAAGGAACAAAGCTCTTGTTAAAGAAGCACACTCCTAATCCAGCAAACCATTAAACTGTCTAATCTGTTAATTACTGCAATGAAGAAATGTTACAGGGGCTTTTTAAAGCTGGCAGGCTGAGTGGCAGATTAGAGGAGGAAATTATCACATCTAGAAAAGTGATTATTTCTTATGTACCTGTCTTTGCAAATAGACAGTAGCTTCCTGCAGTTTTGTACAGAGTATTTTTTTCAATTTTTCTTTTTTTTTTTTTAAAACTAGAGAATGATACAAATATTTGCAGTAAGTCAGATACTTTGACTTTCCAGATGTTCAAATGGAGTCTGTCGAAGTATGGGTTGCTTTCTTGCTCTGTAATATCATAGGCTAAGACCTTTTTATACAACTATATATGAAATATTTTTTAAATGTTCGGATGCCTTTGTATGCTTTTTGTAAAAGCAGCAAGGTGGAGGATGGAGCAAATAAGTGGCAGAAGTTAAATATGAAGACAAAACTAACTTCCCCTTCACGTTCCCTACTGAAAAAATCCTTCACCTAAATCACATACGTGATGACTACAGTGTTATGCTTGGTTCCCTTCCCCTTCTCTCCAGACAGATTTAATTTGGAACTGAAGCATGAAGCTGAAGCAGGTCCAACTATGAAAGCTGCTAAGCAATGACAGAACATCTGTCTTCATATCTTAAGTCTCAATCACAGAGGAAACCCGAAGTGATTCCTCAAAGAGCAGGATTAACAGAAAAACAAAACAGCAGTAATCCAAAGCCCTGAGTGTACAATACCATGTCTCCAAGTTCCACACTTAAGTCTACAGCTGCTGTTCCAGATTCTTCATCGGTTCCATCCAGTTCAAAAGCCTTTTTATAGCAACCACGAGCTCTACTTTTGTCTCCAGCAATGTCTCTGTAGTAGTTACCTAAATAACAAAAGACACGTCCCAAGTAGGTGTCCAATTTTGCAGCCTATAAGGAAATATGAACACAATATAAAATGGCATTTTGAAGGATTATCCTGATGGACAGGTCCAGTGATAACTACTTGTTCAATCTCTGCTTATCAACTTATTTAAGCTCTTTCTGTGATACATCTGAGTAGCCAAACTTATTTTAAGATTTCAGAGATAACCTGAGCTTTAAATATTTGCAGAATCTGCTACAAACCTCATGACACAAAGCATTTTGTACATGAAATACTAACAAGCTTGTTGTCCTAGGAGAAAACAATTCCTTACTACATCACATCATTTCCATATTCTACTCCATTTCAACCATTATGTTCATACTCTTACCATATTACATCACAATTAGCTTCAGCCTTTTCTAAAGTTTAAGTTCCTTTTTAGATACACTTGCCAAATTGTTTATACTTAAGAAACCCACAGCTCCCAAGCAACGGAAAACAGCTTTGACAATAATAATTACAAAAAAAAAGCTCATACAAAACAATTTAGAACCAAAAGTATTGTTCACTTCAACTACATTCTCCAGTATACTTTGCTGTTACCGAAGTGCAAACAGTAGGCGATGATTTGAGTTGCCAACACCTAATGTGAAGTTAGATGGTGAGCTTACAATGTCTAGAGTCTTATTTTGTAGACTTCCATGTTCCCAATAAAGATGTCAGACTAATTCTTTTGGATTCACATTCTTACCTATGTTCAGAGAAAAAGCCCAACCCCCAACACCCCGAAGATCAGGAAAAGTATATAAATTGTGGCATTTTGCAGACTTACTTCCTTGGACAGACACTGAAACTGTAACAACATTTTAATCTTTTTTCCTTTCTCACTTTTTTTCCCAACTTGAATTTTGCCCTCCCCTTTTCAAAACGTCTTCAAAGATCCACACTGGTAATCTAGAGGCCTCGACTTTACAGCCCTCAAGGAGAGAAGATCGAGAAAATCACCACTACGTTTGGCTAAATCAAAGGCCTCAAAAATTAGGTGAAAAGAGGAAAACAAAAGCAAGGAGATTCCAAGGAACTGCACAGCTCCCTGCAATGCCGTTTTGCACAGCTGAACTTGGTCTACAGGCTCTGGAGGCTTGTATAGGGTAACAAGCAGAAGTCTGTCCTTCCAGTCAGTGTATTTTCCATGTTTGGCTTCTGATACAGGAAACCACTAATTCTACATGAATAGTTAAAGCAGCCTTTACCTTCAAGAACTGAGTGAGTGCTTTTCCTTTGTCTTTTTTTGTCTCATCACTCATGAACCAGTATGTGAGTCCCAGGTACTGATGATACTCTGCAGTTTCGTCCTTTCTTTCAATAGCATTTAGAAAACTAAATAAAAGGAACAGAGGTTGGATCAGAGAAATTCTAAAAAGCTGCAAAACACTATATTCTGTTCTCCCCTCACATTTCCCTGTTAAAGGAAAGAAAAAATAAAACTACCTTCTTTCTGCCTGTTCATAGTTCTTTTGGGAATAATGGATGAAACCCTCCAGAGCATGGGACTCTGCCAGATCAGAGTGGGACGACAGAAGCTCTTGTGAAATCTGCAAAAGGATGTCATTCTTCCCTGGTTATTTCCTCCATGAACCAAGAATTCCACTTAATTTACAGGAATGCCAATACAGCACTAACCTTTGAAGCTTGGTCCATTAAACCTTTGTTTAGATAAGCCCGACCTCTGAGAGCTAAAACCACTGGGTCACTGCTTGCATCCACAATCTAGAAAACCAAGTATTAGAGAGGACCAAGTTATTCTCTCCCCAGATTAGGAAATCAAAGGTATCAAAAGCAGACAGACTGCATGAAGATTAAGGCAAGAATACATTCAGACAGAGTACCCTTGAGAAGCCTTAGACAAAATAATTTTGATGGAACAAAACTCCATCAAAATGGAACAGATAGAAGACTGCAGAGAGCAAGGACAGAGATTCAGAAGTCTAAACAACAAGGAATGAAACTGTGAGGAAAAAAAAAGAAGGGAAGCAACTTTTGCTTAATGCTTAACCATTCAATCTTAAAGTAATATGCTCTTGTTCATGACTAATGACAAGTGAACGAAGGACATGGGGAGTAGGGTTATAACAATAATTCAAATTAGGATGATCAACAGCCACAGAACTAGCAAGAACCCACCAGCACTGAGCAAGACCAGACAAAGTCAAAAGTGACAGCTTCTAAAATTAGAGTAGCGAGTTGTAGAAAAGGCTAAAAAAAAAAAAAAAAGAAAGAAACCAATATAGAGAAGGAAGGAGTGTTTGGATTACACCACAGTTGGTAAGGTTGTCTAAACAACACAGAATGTAAAAGAGAGGCAAAGGAAGAAATACACAGCTTGAGTTTTCAGTACAGAAAGATGACAGCACTTTTTTAAATAAAAAAAAAAAAAAAAGGTTTTAGTCAATGAAAATACCTGCTCAAGTGATTGAATGGCTTCTTCTGCAGCATCAGCATCAGCTATTTTAATCAAAGCCTCTGCTTTCAACTGAAGGATACGGTTCTTCCACCGAAGACTAGGACCCTCAGGAGTTCCAAGAGCCTTAAAAGCTGTTGACAAAGAAAAGTTTCATCAAGTCAAAACAGAAAAAGGAACTACAAAGAGCACCACTGTTCCCAATATTTTTAAAATCTTGTTAATTACAATTTTTCAGTCTAATAGAGCACGACTTAATAGAACAATTTTTTTGACTGCTCTTTCCCATGTTGAAGTAATTGTTCTGTAAAATTTCTATCCATTTAAATTTAGAAGTTAAATCAATTTCAGAAAGGTCCTCTCAGACATGTGGAGAGACTGATTGCTTCCTAGCTGCTGGCCTTTATATATGGAATGCTACAGTTTTCCGATTTATGTTCTGAAGAAACAATGACCTTTCAATAAACAAGTTGTTTTATGCTTCACTGTTAAAGAAAAAAATATTACTGGAACCAGGAATTTAACCCTGTGCCTGTGCAAAGGTAACTTTGTACTTTTCTACACAGTATTGATTACTTCTCCAATACGCAGCATAATCTCACTTCAGAGGATAAGGGCACCTCTGTTGAACTTCAGCATTCTACAACGGCAAGAACTTTCTGAATAACTCAATTAACTGTATTTATTTTCATGTATGATTAACTTTTGTCTGACTTGATAAAGCCAATAAGACAGGCCAAGCATGAAGAATGCTTCCCCAGAATTCTCTCTGACTTTCCACACAGTCATTGGACTCAAGGAAACTTTCTGCATCACCAGCATCTACCAAGGCACAGTAGTTTACCTTACACCTTGCACTGAGAATAAAAAAATTACTTTCTTTGTTCTGAGCCTGACAGCTTTTAGTTTTATTTGGCACTAACCAGACCTCACATAGGAAAACAAAACACTTGATCTTTATCTTTCACAACACTTGTCATTTCAGAGATTTCAAAATCATCTCTTCTCCAGGCTGGAAAACAGGCTACTCGCTTGTTCTCATATGCTGCATTTTCCATACATTTGATCACCCTTATTACTAGTTTATTAACTTCTTCTATTATTTCATTTTTGAGAAGGGGTAGATGGGTACTAAAACTGCACACAGATTTCACCATGCTGCTGAAGTTCATAAAGCAACTGCATGTTGGTACTGTTTCACTAACCATTCCCTTCCCTGTAATTCCTAATATTTGACTTGCCTGTAAAGCACAGAAGGGGAAAGAAACAGTCCTATTTTTTCATACCAAATGATGGAGAAGCACCTTTCTGCTCTCTATTTCAACAAGACTGTAGGATAGTTTTGTGGGAACATTTCTTGACACAACTGCATGATTTTGCATTTAAGACTATGGAATTTTATTCATTATTTTAACACCTAGTTACCCACTCCAGTAACCTCCTCTTAGGGTTTTGCTGTCTGCTTTGAATAGCAGCAAACTTCATAGCCTTATTACTCAACCTTCATAAACGACTAGAAAAAAGGATAAACAACACAGGTATCGATGAAAATGTCAGGGACACCTCCTTCCAGCCTGAAAACAGAAGTTATTACTATACTGTGCTTTAGCTTTTAACTTATTTAAAACAACAAAAACAACAAAACCAAAAAGCACAAAAAAGAGCAATGTTACAACTCTACTTCTTAACTCAAGGTTGCTTACTTTCCTTAAGAGCCTTGTAAGAGATCTTATCAATTACCACCTGGAAATCAGAGAAGACTGTATCACTTCTCCCTTATCCAGATGCTCATAAACTCCCTCAAGGAGGTCTCAAAAACAACTTTACTTTACATACGAAAGCCATGCTACCTATCCTCTACAATCATTTTTCTACATAAATTCCCTAATTCTGTTCTTTCAGTTTAAACTAATTCAACCACTAAACATATTAGGCTTGTCGGTGGTTACCCTGATCTTTCCTAAAACTATTTTTAAAAGTTAGGGTCGCACTATCTACCTCCAAGCATTTGGGTGCAAAGAAAGTCCGTTTAAGCAAGCAATTACAAAATCCCCTTAGTACATCAGCAATTTCACCTTTATGTTCCTCAATCAATTCCTACGTAAATATCTCAGTTCCTTACTGATAATTATTCTTGTCTTGTTTTACAGCAACTTCTACTAATGGTACAACCACAGGCAAGTTGTCTGATGAAACCCCTGAAAGGGAGGGTCATGGTGTAGAATTCACCCTGACCTCTTCCACGCTGAACACAGACAGGAAAAGAATTACCTCATTTTCATTCCTTGTGCAATAAATTTCTTTTTACCTACTTTGTTCTGGTTTCACATTTCCTCTGGCCAAATTTATGGGCCTTTTGAGTCTCCCTCGTTGTCAAGTACTTCCCCTTGCTTTTAATAATTTCCGATGGCTGTTTACAAAGGTTTGCATAATTATACCTCTTCAAATCTTTCTTGAGAATTTTTTCATTGCGTTTGTCCCTGTCAGAAAAAAGTCCACTTTGGCTGCCCCTTCATTTATAACCATCAGATAATGGCTGTATTCACATTAGATATGCATCACTAGATCATAATAACTGCCCTCATTCCCAGCTAGCACAGACAAAGCTTTACACTCAGTGAGACTTTCTGAGATGCAGTTGTACTACACAACACTTCTGCACTTTACATTAACTTGATTAAAATCTTATCTTTTACGTGTATACACGAAGTCTACCAGACTCAAAATTTGTGAGGCCTACCCTTGTAGTTTGAGGTAATTACCTGCTGTTTGGTTAAGTTGGTCAACTACCAGCTGAAGAGGCACATGAGATCACACAAACCTTCTAAATATTAACCATTAGATGACTTTGGTTCTGATTAGACAAATATTTTCTCTTTTCCTGAGACTAAGCAGCACAAGGTCCTTTTCACTGTCATAAACCAAGAGAAGCAGGGGACAGGGGACACCAGCAAAAGCCATGAGACTGCACAAGGCAAAGGACTGTGACTGCTGCTAACTCAGACCTACCACGCAAAGGCAACATTGGCTGGACTACATAAAGTGGTGTACCCCTACAGCTGCTCTTTCAATTAGCAGGCAATTACCTTGATTGCAGGACAGGACAGCATCCCTGTGTTTGTGAATTTTCATCTGTGCCTCTGCCAAATAATGCCATGCTGCTGGACACTCGCTAGTCTTCTGCAAACCTAATAAAAGAAGAGTTTAAAAAGGGCACTAAAAAAGTTGCTAAGGACTGCAAAGACACTGTAACTGGTAGATACTGTCTTGCCACATAATGCTATTTAAAACATATTATCAATCAGATAACAAGACACAGTAATTTCTTCTTTGAGTCTTATTTTAAACTGTTTTAGACGTACAAGCCTCCATGCAGTAAGGCAAAGACAAAGAAGCACCTAAGTTTCTGTTAGACTTAATTTTGCATAAAACATTACATAAACAGAAAAGGAAAAGGGAAAAAGTGAGGAACTATACAACACTGGCTTATTGTGCACTTTTGTTTTAAAGAAGAAAAAAGTCTTTCACTTTGATCGGACATTAACATCAGCAGCCTGCAGACCACTTCATAAAGTTTTTCTTAGAAACCAGAAAAGGCCTATAGAACTTCCATACAGTAAAAAAACTACATCAAGAGCGTTTCACTGAAAATTCCTGATAAGTATGCCTTAATTAAAGATTCAGTAATAAAACTGAATTTGAGTCTTATGATTACTACTAAATAACTACTTGAAGCTTCAATGCCTAAAATGCAAATACTTGGCTTACTGGGACAGACATTATTTCCAAGCTTTATACTTTTACACATTATACCAAGAGCCTTGCCCTTTGCCTTCTCCCCTTCATGAGCAGAGTATTATATATAAAAGTATAAATAAATAAAAAAAAAATCTGGGAGATGTATCTTTTGTCAAAAACGGGTTGTATGTTTTGTCAAAATATCCAATGGCATTTAAGCCAGAAGAATTTGCTTTCCATGGAAGACTTTTTCCTCCTAAGCACCTGAAATGTTTATTTCAGATTTTAGGCAAGACATGTTATTTCACTGTGTGTAAGCTACTGTAGAGTATTGTAGAATATAACGAAATCCACTTTCAGAAACAATCTTATTCTAAACCTGGGTGAAAGGACGCAGGATATCTCAGCATAGCCTGACCGACTCCTAATCACTCAGATCCCAAATGCTTATTCACCCAGCTTTCTCAATAAGTTGTTTTGAATTTTTCATGGCCAGCACAGTGACAGTGAAGAGTCCTATTTTCCCACAAGTATAAACAGTATATTTAAGTATACAAAAGTATATATAAACCATTTTTAAAAAGCTTTGCCATTACAGATTAGTAAGACAAATCTTCAGCAAATCTTGCTACTCTAAAAAAAAAAACCCTCCAATATTTCTCTTTAGATACCCAACACAAGCGTTTACCTAATGTAAGTGTTAAAGAGGTCTTAACATGATGTAACTTTAACGGGAAGTCATCTTTGTTGAGGTATTGAAATGCAGTGACTAGATTAAAGGAGTTGCACTATATTTTACTTCATAAATTCCACATTCCTTCATGCATTGCTGTATTTACTGCTTCATCTAGGTATTTCCCCAGTAACAGTCAGATTAAAAAAATGTTTAAAGCTGATTACACTAAAATACTACAGAGCTGACTATAACAGCAATGACGGACTTCAAAGATATACTTAAAAAAATTTCAGCGCCCAATCAGAGGAAGCGTTGAGTATCTAGATGGTCTTGGAACTGGTAAAGTACTATGCAAGTGTAAGATTACCAAAATAGCCAGCATAAATTAGCTGGTTTTCAAGTTACAGAGTACTTATACCTCATATTACACATTTACCTTCAGTAAGACTCTTAACAGCCTCCCCGTATTTCTTTTCTTGGAGGCATTTTATACCAAAACCGATGATGCCTGGACCACTACTTGCATCCATCTCCAAAAGCCTAGAAAAACAGTCCAGGGCCTCTTCTGACAGAGTACCTAGTTTCAGAAAAAGAAATATTTAAGAGAGTTTTAGATTAAAAAAAAAAAAAGGCAACAGCATACCTTATCTACATAAATATGACACTTATCCTTTGAGCTCAAACGAATTTATTAACTAAACTTTTTCCAAAGGTACTACATACTTATGACCTTCCACCTCCAAAAACCAAGCAGTACTCTAAATACCCAGTACCACCAAACAAAACAGTCAGTATGAAACCTAACCACTCATGTTAAATTACTACAGGTATACTTTATTAATAAAAACTAATTCATCCTATGCTTTTCATGTAAGCCCAGCTGAATGCCCATGTGTCAAAATTTGCCTCAAATAAATCAAAATAATTTCCTTCCAGAGTAGGCCTTATGCACCTACAAATTTGCTGTGATGAGCTTGCTGAAACAGTCTTGCTATGAAACCACATAAGTTAATAACTTGGCTTAATTTTAACTAATGTCACTACATTTTTATGCTTGTGTTTAGCTGTCATTGCAGACTTGGCAGTCCTTGCTTAAAGCAACTGTTGTGACTTGCAGCAACAGTCTTTGAACTACTATTTTCTTTAAAAAATTACAGACTCATTTGACGTAAAGGTTGCCTTTGATTTGCATTTGGTAAAGGTGACTAGTAATGCATCTGCGTTACAAGCCCACGAGTTTGGGGCAGGAAGGACTATGACATGGCTGGAATGACTCAGATATAAACAAACAGGCTTAAAAAACCTAAGCACCATCCTCTCTACCCCAAGATGGCTGTGGGATGGTGAGACCTTGTCAGAGCACTAATATATAAGAACTGCCAACCACATGCTCCTTTTCTGTTGGAAATTAGTTCCTGCACGTTTCTCCGAACTGTAAAGTGTTCTCATGTAGAAATGAGAGTCTGGGCCTCATTGGTCTTCAACCTTTCCAACTGAAGTGAAAAATTCTCTCTTGTTTTATGCTGCTGCGTTACTCCATGAAGCCTGCCTTCAAAACTGGAAAAGGCATTCTTCTACCTAAGCTGAAAACTATTTCTCTTTCATAAAAACCAGAGGGTTTTTTTCCTGATTTTCTTTCCGTGTTTTAAAAAGAAATAAAATCAACTTCTGATGCTTTAAACAATAAAATGAAAGCCCAAAATATAGTAGCTGTCTTTGAAAATGCTAAGAAAGTGCCCAATACTATTGCAATGTTGTTTAGTGAACTACCAAAGACAGCAGTTGTGTACTTCTGACTCCCTGCACTATTGAACACACCATGTTGTGTTTCTTTTACCTCAGAGATTCTCCTTTTCTTAGAACAAATATCTAAACAGATCTGTTTATTCCCTATTCACCAGGCTTTCTTTTCAAGAAAGTTTCACAAATGTTTGTTTGGATGGGTTTTTTTGCCAAGAGAGGCTTTCTGTGTCAAAAGTAACCTAAGATTAGCCAGTCCTCAGCCTTAGAGCACTGGTTAACATTCTCTCTTCCCTCTTCTAAGTTTAAGAAGCTAACCTCCCTTTACCTGGAGAAGCTGCTTTTGAGTTCTGTAAGGTGAAAAGTCTTTCTTTGCGACTTTGTACATTGCCAGAGTTTGGCTTGCAGAAGTTACAGAAACAGCAAATTATAGGGCCAAACACTTCTCAGGCAGAAATGTAACATAAAAGTAAATAGTGCACATATATTGGATTGTGAAGGGTAAAGATTGTCACAAAATGAATTATAAAAGAAATAATTTAAGCCTCAAAAATATATAAGTCCATCCTACTCACCTGACTGAACAAAGTGCAAGCAAAGTACTTCTAAAGGATAACTCACAGTAGGATACAAAGCCATCATATCGTGACAGGCCTTTTCCAACCTGGCCGTTTCATGAGGAAACTTGAAAGCGAAAAAATAAATAGTTACGTGTGTGAATTATCAGATGTGAAATATTACTTCTATTCACCGATGAAGATAGATTAACATAGCCTTACTTTTGACAAGCACTGAATAAAGTCCTTGTAAAGATTTTGGTGGTCTTCACCAGGAACAGTGTCAGCAGAGTTCACTGCATGTTCAAATGCGGTCAAAAGCTGAAATAAGAAACAATTAGGAGTGCAATAAATAATGACTCTAGGAAAACGTTATTTTCATAGAACTTTTCAGTTGGAGGGACCTACAACAATCACCTAGTCCGCCTGCTTAGCCACTTCAGAGCCAACCAAAAGTTAAAGCACATTGTTAAGGGCATTGTCCAAACGTCTCTTAAATACTGACAGGCTTGGGGCACTGACCACCTCTCTAGGAAGCCTGTTCCCAGTGTCTGACCGCCCTCTCAGTAAAAAAATGATTCCTAATGTCCAATCTGAACCTCCCCTGACTCAGCTTTGAACCATTCCCATGTCCTGTTGCTGGATCACAGGGAGAAGAGCTCAGCAAGTCCCTCTCAACATCCCCTCCTCGGGAAGCTGCAGAGACCCATGAGGTGGCCCCTCTGCCTCCTTTTCTCCAAATGAGACAAACCCAAATTCTTTAGCCACTCCTCACAGGACATGCCTTCCAGCCCTTCCATAGTTAAATTATCTGTTATCGAGTTATTATCTGGATCCATCTAAATTACCCAGGTATTATCTGGATACTTCTCATTAAGTTTACACTAGTGCTGTAAACAGGGAAAGTCACAAAGCAAGTTCCTTATCGTGAAGTAGCACTCAAATAGTATCCAAAGCACTTTAATTGTCTAGTACAAGATGATGCAGTAATATACTGCTTCATAATGTAAGATAGGTACAAGGGAGGCAAAGTTTGTAAGAACATAAGATTCCTCTTCATACCTAATCCCAATTCAAAGGACCTGGTACCACAAAACCTAGGTGACTATCCTCTACGGCTAGCTGTCAGCCTTTTCTTGAGAAGTCTAGTACCACTGAACATTAATGAGACAAATAGTCACAAGATTTGCATGGCTTTCGAGACTTCATTTGAAGTCTAGCTACATTGTGCACATCCATCTATGTAGATGAGTAGGAGTGAGAAACATTACCGACTGCTCAGCCTTA
The DNA here is from genome assembly GCF_963924245.1 of Chroicocephalus ridibundus. NCBI lineage: Eukaryota > Metazoa > Chordata > Aves > Charadriiformes > Laridae > Chroicocephalus > Chroicocephalus ridibundus. Next base: position 1,294,549 of record NC_086316.1, on the reverse strand, counting down.
TTATCCTGGTTCTGTGTGCTGTCTTTCAGTAACTGGATCATCTTCTTCCAAAACTGATGAAGCTCTGCCTTTTCTGCACCTTCCTCCTGTTTCATTTGTATTAGTTTCTGCCATGTTTCAGCCACCTGTCAAGAGGAAACAAATGAATCATGCTGTCACTCTTTAAAGAACTGGAGTTCTAAAACAAGCTCTCCAATTACTGTCAACTCTACCACACTAGGGCAGACAAGAGAGTAACGTTTAAAGTAACAACACAGATTTATCTGCTTTCTGATTAAAGCAATAACAAGTCCCAAAGCATTGTCAGGGACCCGTGCACCTTCCAAGGTACAGTAAAGAAGGGAGGCAACATCAAGAATATGAATTCTGAGTGTGGTTCTTGGAGGAAACCAATAATAAAAATAGACCTGAACAGTCCTCCGGTAAACTCCCAGGAAAAAAAAGACAACCTTGTTGGATCTACAGCACTACTAACAGAAATAGAAGAACAGCAGCAGTACATGTTGAAACTCAGCGTGAAAAAAACCAACAGAACCAAAAAAGAGAAAATAGGACCCTGAAGCCTAACTTGTGGTCTCCTGGTCCACACAGAGCACGCCTGCCTTCATATGCTAAACCATTAGCATTGAATTTCACTTCAGAAACTGGTATAGAAAGAGGCTTTGGAGCTAATTAATAGCCTTGAGCCTGATGCTATGAGATACGAAAAAAATTTCATTTTCCATTGATGAAGGAAAAGGGAGAAGATGACATGGAGTAAGACCATGCACTACCTTGTGAGAAAGCAACCTTTTTGAAGAGTAAAGGAAGAACGAATAGCATAACTGCAAAAAAATAGGTATCCTGTAACATTACTACAGACAATAGGCAAAGGTACTGTTAACGATTCAGACATTTAACAGCTCCACCTCGTGGTAAACTGAAAAGAGCCACGATTATTTTGCAACGATCCTGCTGACACAGACTTCGGGAGTGCTAGGTGAGCTGAAGCCTGGGCTGCCCTGGAGCAGTTCTGACGGTCTGTATCGTTGTGCATGGAATGCAGTACATAAGGCACAGGCAATTAATCGAGTTCAGGTTGTGTGGGAAAGTAATGGAAGACTGGCAAGGAGGAGTGTAAACGCCCAAGTGACTCGCACGTGGGGTACTGAAAAACGCATATATCACACTAATTGTTGTTTAGTTTTATGTGCTTGTAAGTATAACATCTGCACTTAGGTAAAGTAGGTCTGTGATGGATTCAGGAGCACCTTATCCAATGTGTCCAAGATCCCTGCCCTGCTGCTGAAGAAGATCAAAGCACACTGAAAAACGGTGCCTGTTAGAATCCTTGAAATACAGACAAGAACAGCAAGTCTCAGCTCTCACTCTCCCGCTAATAATGACTTTCTTGCTAATAAGTACGCTCTCTTGCTCCGTGGTACCTGCGTACCCTGCTTGCATGCCTCTGCCTAGGTGTTGCTTCAGAGATTCCCCATTCTGTGAGGTACTAAGATTAAACTTGTTATTCGCCTTTCATCTGTGATTTTGTGGTTGTTCCTGCATCCTGCCTGTACTGGCGCACACGGGTTGTTTACAAATTCCACCTTAATCTCTGGCATGAAGCATCAGGGATAGTGTAGGAAGGGTTCACCACAACAGCGAAGGACTAATCAGACACACAGAACCAGCCAAGCTAGGCAAAGGACACCTAACTTGCACATACTGCACATAAATGTGCATTTGGGATCATGCTTGACTTTTAGAAATAAGACAGAAGAAAGATGTTCCATCCTTTCAGCCTGTATAGTAACACCCTTTGCCAAGTTTTGTCAGTTTAATGGATTGAATCCAAGTCCGTCACGCAGTGGAAAAGAAAGGAACATAGTTAAAATCAGTTCTTCCTGGCAGTGGTCCAGAAGGAGACCCTAAGTGGTCTGTGGCCCAAAAAATAGGGGATTCCTTGATAAAGAGTAGTTAGTTCTGATCAAATGGAAACTTCTTGTTAGAAGAGAGAAAGTAAAGTACTCAACCTACCTCTAAATATTTCTTTTCCTGATGATATAGTTCCACAAGCTTGTTACATACATCATACCATTTCTGCTTGTCACCACTAGAAAGGAGGAAGAAAATCCCACACAAACAAGCTAAGTTTTCCATAAAATAGTATAATGTTTTTCAAATTCTGACAAATAATTTTGATTAGATTCAGTTGCCAAATAAATATTTAGAATAAACACTAAAGATTGCCCTAAAGGTTTTATTAATTGCTGCTGTAACTGAGTAAAAAAAAAAATTACTTTAAGGGATTGTACTTTTCTTTTTGAACAATTGTCACATTAAGGAAACAAATCAAACACTCCAGTCAGCTACAGTGACAGCTGACAGTTAGATTTGTTTTAGAACTGTACCTATATGAATCGGGTAACATATGTTCTGTGATCTTAAAGCAGAGAAAAACAAGCCTACTTATTATGCAGACAGTGAACTACCAGAGTTAAACACTTCAAGGCAGTGAGTTTAGACAGAGAACATAGAATAACATTAGAATCCTCTAAAATATTAACCTCGAGTACAATTATTCCAAGAGTTTTTGCCTATCAAAAGCGACAGATCAAGAAACCTTATACAGGTACAGAAAATCTTAGTAACAAGTGCTTACCCACGATGTGACACGGCCTAAAAGAACCAAATTTGCAGATTATCCTGCATATCAGCAATGACATTCACTGAACTAGAAATGTTAGACTGAATTACAGTATGCAATATTCTTTACCTTTCATAGAGTTGCAAGAGCTTTTGGTAAACATCTGCTAAGTCTCCTCTGACATCTGTTTGGTTAGGTTTCTCATATAAATTTGCTAATCCCTTTAAAAAAAATATAAAAAATAAGTAAGATTCGATGTCAACAGTTACGTGGTACGAGAACATTGCAAGTTCTGCCGATAAAAATTATTCCATTGCCTTCAATGGAATAACTGGGATCAAGTGTTAATATAGAAATCTCTGAGCAGAATCTACATTGATGCTTCCGTACAGCCTTCTGAATCTACTTATTTAAAATGAAATGCTTTCCTCACTTTCTTAACTCATATTAACAACTATTTGAAACCTTATTTTACGTAAAATTCAAACCTTATATTATGTAATCTTGTCTGCATAACAGACAATATGCAATGCACAGTAAGTCATACGATAAAAGATCTACGTCGAAGTATCACACTGTCTTTTATAGTAACAGAAAGCCAGAATCTCACTGCGAAATAACTAAGGTAATTTCAACATCCCTTGAAATCAGGCACCAACATTTATACTTTAAAAAGCTATTTATATTGAAAACACTAAAACCTTACCACCTCAGAAAAATATTGATTGTTGGTATCTGAGAGACAGACCTAATATGCAACCTTATGCTCTACATGTCTCCAAATAACACAACAGTATGTTGTAACTATGTACTGTTATAGGTTGTCATGCATACAGCACCCAGCTATTTTAAATGTATACTGTTCTTTTCAAGTAACAACAACAAAATACAGTAACAATCCACTTGATGTCAGAAGCTGGAAAAATAACTTACTAGATAAAACATTTTCTTTCCCATGAGAAAAGCACTGTCAAATACTTCTTGAGCCACAAGCATGGAAATTCCTATGCATGGACAAATTTACTGCACCTGTTTCAATTCATGTTCTCCCTTGCACGTTTCATTGCTATCTAGTCTACACAAGAAATACAAACTTAGGTATACTGAAACTGAAGTTCACCCTGCTATACATATGCAGTCACACATGGCTTTACTTTAGACACACAAATAATACAAACCTCAGCTACTCCAAAGCTTCAGTAGTACTAAGAGCCTAAAAAAAAAAACATGACGCAAGCCTCAGCTCTGCTTTATTCCCATATTTAACTCCGTAGAGACACTTTTCAGAGAAAGAAAAAGTGAATCTGGACATTCACGTACCTGCCACGCCAGTAACTGGTTTGGTTCAAGTTCAATAGCCTTCTTATATGCACCTTTGGCCTGATCAGGCTGCTCCAACTCAGCAGCTGCCAGGCCAATGAATACCCAAGCATTGTAGTTATTTTTTTCTTGCTTCAAAACTGCCTAGAAAGACACAATTTTACGTGAAACTGATGAATGAAATGCATCTTAAAGATACATGTATTGAGTTTTATCACTACAGTTTGGTGAATTATTCTCTATGTTAACTTCTGTATCAGAAGTTAACTCATTTTTAGGAAAAAGATAAGATTAATAACTTCACCTTTTCATGCCAGAGAATGCTTCATATCTGATCTGCTCTGCCAGTAACCATATCTATAGCTCAGCAATTAAAACACTCCTGTCAAGGTCTGGATTAGAAATCCATTTTATTACTATCATTCTAGACTTAATATTCTTATCACCACATATAAGCAAATGCAAAAGGGAAGGGGAATAAACATTTACCTGTGAGCAACTAACATGAAGTTAAATCTGAAAAGGAAGTTAAATCTGAAAATCAATCTCAATTTATTAATCTCAGCTAATGAGGTACTCCACACTCTGCATTACTATACAGCTGTAGGGTTTATGGGAACAGGAAACAAAACATGCAAAAAATATTACCCTCCAAGTAAAAAATTAATTACCTTGCAATGTTTTAAGGCTTCCTTATATTCTTTATTCCGTATTGCATCTCGAGCACTCTTCAATGCTGCCTTCACCTCCTTATTTGACATTGTGGCTACTAAGTAAAAAGGACATATAATTAGTGCTTATGAAAAGACATACTGAACTCAGAACATTGTTCATATCCTACTGTAACTGCAAGAGAGCATTTTAAACACAGAAATATAGAGCAATATGCCAAAATGCAAACAGCGCTAAAAACTGCTGAAACAAATAATGTGGTTAAAATTAGTTATTTACACTTATCTCCAATGCAAGATTAAGTCATTATTCCAAACAGTTAAACAATACAAAGTAGCTATCCCAGAGTGAAATTTTGGTTAAAGATAAATTTCAATAGCAGGAGAGGTGTTATCTGACAGTCACGATAGTCAAGATTCCTAGAAAGACATCCTGCATACAGTTTCTTTAAAAAGATGAATTACTAACCAGTGAACTGAGCTTAAGAGGCATATTGCACTGGACATCTGCTCAATAGGTTCCTAAGGATCAGAGCTGATACCACAGACAGCCTGTCGCTTGTGTTCAGGTGTGCTCCATGATGCTCCTCACCCTTCACACACACTTAAGGCAGACCCTACTTCTGACTACAGCTGTCTAGTGAAAAAGACCAATCACTCAAGGACACAGAATGACAGAACGGTAGGGGCTGGCAGGGGCCTCTGGAGATCACCCAGTCCAACCCCTGCCAGAGCAGGGTCACCCACAGCAGGTGGCACAGGATGGCGTCTCCAGGAGGGTTTGGAGTATCTCCAGAGCAGGAGGCTCCACACCTCTCTGGGCTGCCTGTACCAGGGCTCTGCCACCCTCACAGGAAAGGAGTTTTCCCTCACGTCGAGATGGGATTTCCCGTGTTCCAGTTTGTGCCCGTTGTCCCTTGTCCTGTCCCCAGGCATCACTGAGAAGAGCCTGGCCCCATCCTCTTGCCACCCGCCCTTTAGCTCTTGCTGATCATTGATGAGACCCCCTCTCAGTCTTCTCCAGGCTAAACAGCCCCAGGGCTCTCAGCCTTTCCTCATCAGAGAGGACACATCAGAGGGGCATTCACACTTGTGAAATCTGACATAATCATGCACTGGTTTGATGTAGATGGGTAAATATTTTGCTGCAAATGAACTTTAGAAACACCACCGTCAAAACTGTCTAAACGGATGAGGCTGAGAAACACCACTGCTGGTGACAGCACAAAAAGAGACTGAAAAAGTGACAATCTGCAGAACACAAAAACCTATTAGCAACTGAAGAGCAAAAGACAAAAGTGTGGATGAAGGGCCTAGAGATAAATTAGTAATGAGAGGACAAAGGAAGAGGGGGAATTTCAACGATTCCCTCAGAGAAAATGATACCGAATCTGTCAAACCTACATTGCTCAACAGCTCCTGGAGATAAACGTGCTTCCTGAGAGGGCACAGGCTCCTCGATCACCACAAACAACCGCTTTGGCTGACACTGTCGAGCCTGAGCTCCATTTTCACCTACAGAGAAAAACAGACACCACGTCAGCGTAAAGCCTGTGCCACCTCCGAGGAGCTCGGCTCCGCGGCCCTGCTCCGGAGCGAGGGGCGTCCAGGCCGGGCCGCGCCGGGCCCGGTAACCTCGGGCTGCCCGGAGAAGCGGCTCCGGGACAGCAGCCCCTCCGACGGGTCCGCCAGCTCTCACCGCGGGGGAAGACACGACACGACAGACCGACCCGGACCACCGCCGACCTCCACGGCCCTGCACCGCCTCACCGCCACCTCCCGCCACCGCCGCCGCTGCTCAGGCGCATGCGCGCTACCGTCATCGCGGCGACGCTGCCCAGCCGGCCGCCATTTTGCGCGGGGCCCTGTGGGAGATGTAGTTCCCGTCTCCCGAGGCACGCCCACAGCGGCGGTCCGCGGGGCCGAGGACGGTGGGCGGCTCCGGCTGTCAGGGCCGCTGCTCCCCTCTCTTCGGGAGAGGGGCTTGGCGGCGTCGCAGCGATGCGGGGCGGCGGCCGGCCGCTGGGGCGGGCCGGGCTGGCGCTGCTCCTCATGGCTGCCGCGGCCTGGGCGGGGAGGAGGCCGCGGCCAGTCGCTCCCGGGGGCCAGCCCCGGCCCAGCGTGGTGCTGGTGGCCTGCGACTCCTTGGTGAGTGTCCAGGTGAGGGAGGGCGGGAGAGCGGCGGTGGCTGTCTCGGCGGTGGCATGTTGCCGGTCCGGGCCTGACTGGGACCTCCGAGGATGTGGCAGCGAGGGCTATGCCCAGGTTACAACCACAGGCTTTCGAAAATAGAGCTGTTTTTTATTCTCTGTCATCTCCACGGGGCGCAGGGCTTTCTTAGAACCATGAGGGCAGGCCTTCACAAGGTAACTTTTGTTATCTAAGCCAACCTCCTCATTCTTCCCTGGAGTGCGCTCTATGTTTTCACCAGGTGCATTACAGTAGTCAGAAACTTATGCATAACCCGTTCCCTTGATCAGCTGTGGTACCTACAGCTTGTCACTGCAACTGGAGGCAGGTGGGGACAGGTCATCGGGACTGTGGGGTAGGGCAGTAATTGACAGAGCAGACCTGCTGCTCCAAATCATAGAATGGTTAGAATTGGAAGGGAGCCTAAAGGCCTGCCCTGGGCAGGGACACCTCCCACCAGCCCAGGTTGCTCCAAGCCCCGGCCAACCTGGCCTTGAACCCCTCCAGGGATGGGGCAGCCACAGCTTCTCTGGGCAACCTGGGCCAGGGGCTCACCACCCTCACACCAAAGAATTTCTTCCCAATATCTCACCTAAATCTCCCCTCTTCCAGAGTAAAAACCATTCCCCCTTGTCCCATGGCTCCCCTCCCTGCTCCAGAGTCCCTCCCCAGCTTTCCTGGAGCCCCTTGAGGGACTGGAAGGGGCTGGAAGGTCTCCCCGGAGCCTTCTCTTCTCCAGGCTGAACCCCCCCAGCTCTCTCAGCCTGTCCTCACAGCAGAGGGGCTCCAGCCCTCCCAGCATCTCCGGGGCCTCCTCTGGCCCCGCTCCAACAGCTCCATGTCCTTCTGCTGTTGGTGCCCCAGCGCTGGAGGCAGCACTGCAGGGGGGCTCTCACAGAGCGGAGCAGAGGGGCAGAATCCCCCCCTCACCCCCCTGCCCACGCTGCTGGGGATGCAGCCCAGGCTGCGGGGGCTTTCTGGGCTACCAGCCCATGTATGCTTTTCTATTGGCTTGAAAAGCAGAAAGGAAAGGAAAAGTCACTGTTGTTCTTATTGTAAATCCTAAGAATGTTAGGTCTCCACAACAGATGAAATGGAGAGTGTCTGTAATAAGAGATGAAATGACAGAGTTAAGCTGTTGGACATCGTGTATTGACTTACTTAGACTTATTATTAAGTATAACAAATATTACAATAAAATTGTTGGGTGAATATCTACAGTTAAAAGGAAACAGTAGGTATGTTTTTATAAATTTCTGGTGGTTTTATTACTGCGACTTATTGATACATTTCTTCTAAACCACAGAGAGGTAGAAAAGATTTTATTTATTTTTTTTCATTCACAAATACTAAGTCTATTCCCTTGTTTACAGTTAAAACAGCACATTTTGTCACCCTTTTCTCACTGTGCTTCTGTCTGCCCACCCAGCATTCTGGAAATGCTTTTATCAAGGTTTTACTTTGGGGAAAGGAAAAGCCTTGGTTTCTCTGCCTCATCTGAGCTCTCGTTCCTGTTAAATCAAACAAAAGCTCCATCGTATTACTTCCAAGGACTCTCACATCTCATCACTTCTCATTCACTGTTGAGAAATCAACACTTGGCACCCAGTCATCTCAGTATGCCATCCTTGACAGCATGGGTAAGGGCACTTGACTTCTTGGCTGCTGCTTGTCATTCTTGGGATAAATTGTTCTGAAGTATTTGGTAAACACATATTATCCTTCTTCAAACCCCTTCTTAAAACGCACGTTTGCTATGATTTACAAGATAAAGCAGTAGCTCCTTACTTACTTTCCTTCCTCTGACTGTATTTATTTTAAGCATATTGTCTCTCTTAACATTCCAAAGTGATGTGTTGTTTTGTAGATTGGAATTTTTCTCCAAATTCTCACCTTTAGTAAAACTATTATTTACCAATAAAACGCCAGATTTATAACAGTTTAGGTTCTGGGACTTCGTCAATGGCCAGTTTGTTTCCAGGTGCTAGCAGAAGCTGCAGACAAATCTTAGTAAGGCTTCTGTATGTCATCTTGTAAACAGGGAGATTCTCATGATTCCCTTATGGGGATTAGCGAGGTAGACCTTACAAAAATGAAAGACAGAATCCCGGATGTTTGTAATGTTCTTTACAAAACCAATTAAGAACAAGGTGCCAGTTCTGAAAAGTATCGTATTTGGTAGTGCACATAAAGGAGAATAAGTTAAAAGAATTGTTGTGCTGGATAAGTTTTTTATGAGATGGATTTGAAGGCAGAAATGGATGAACCATTTTGATTGCATCGCTAGTAGAAAAGAGGAAGAGTGCTGCTATACTGTTGAAACTTACAGGTTTTCTGGGGAAAAAAAAAAGCTTAAGTCCTGCAGGCTGTCACAAGGTAGGGGCTTTGATTTGAAAGTGTGCCTGCCTGTGTCACAGGTGAAGCTGTCTGTGAAAGAACCACACCTGTTTTGTCAAGAGTGATGAAAATTTTCTTCTCAGTGATGCTGGATTGTGTTCGTCCTGCAGAGCAGGGGCGTCTTGCTTGAACAGCCAGCTTTCTGCTCGTGTCACATTGAGTGCTGTGCTTCCCGCAGGGCTTGCTGGTGGAATGTGCCAGTCGGGAATTCAGCTCCTAAACTGCTACTTGAGGATAACTAGGTGATGACAGGCTTTGCTTGCAGTGCAGCTCAAGTTCCTGGATGAAGTGTGCTTGCTTATGTCACTCAGAATAAATTGTGTGGTCTCAGGTACTTCATAACCCGGAAGTCCTACGCAGTTCTTGGAGAGATTTCCAGAAATAGCTGTAGATTCTCAGCCTGTTAAAGAAGCTTCTTTCACTGAATAGACACGTCACCTGTCTGTCCAGTATCGAAAGAATGAACTCTTGTCTCCAGCAGTTCCAACAAACAATATCTTTGTTGGAGAAACTTGTGAATATGTTGTTGACAGGATGACAAATCAGTTGTGTACTTTCTAAGAGCACTTTCAGCCTGAAGTTCCTTTCAAGTTCATATTGCATATTACAGCTTTGTTTCCAGTTTCTCCTGAATGCTTGTTCTAGTTGACATTTGTAGTAGTGTACAAAATCTGGTGATCAGTCTTTTATCATATTCTGATCTCCAGTGGCCTGGTTTACTGCGTAGTCATCCACTGCAGCGTGGTGCTGGGATGCCGCAGTTTGTTCTCTTGGTGCCCAATGAAGTGATTCTCTCTACAACACCATGTTATCCAATAGCATTTTCTGTCAGCAAACAAATGGAGGGAATTGTTTTCTTCTGCGTGCAGTTCCTGCATTGAATTCTAAAGAGTGAAGAAAATGATGTTAGTCTCTGACTACGGACTTAGTACATGAGCAATGGCTGGGTGGCTAGTGAGGTAATGAAGTGCTCATGCTGTAAGGTTAAAATACTTTAAAAAATGCCAGAATAATTCTAACCTTAAAATATTTTCAGTAAATTTTCTATTGTGGAGCACAGTTATGCTGTGCTTAACTCTGCTTTCTGGCTTCTTTCTGAAATGTTGCAGACTGACTATTTGCAGTATTCTTTGTAAATATTCACTTGGACGATGAGTGCCTGCCACTGTGGAATTGTGGTTAATGGAAGCAATAGTAACACAGACTGTAAATTCTTCAGGTTTGCTCTCACTTATCTTTATTTTTTTCTGTTCTCCCACAAATTATTGCAGAAAATTAAGCTAGTAAAACTGAAGTGAAAATTCAGAAACACATCTGCTAATGTGCAGAAACAACATAGTATGAAATAGCAAGTCCTAGATTATCTGATCTGTATTCTTAAATGCTGAAGACAGAAACAAACTATTGTTCTTTCCATGTAAACTTGCCTGTTGTCTCATATAGAAGAATATTATGTTAAATATGTGTTTGTTTCAAACAGTTATTTTCAAAACAAATACAATCTTTGAAAAAATAAATTAATTTTCTTAATTAAAAACTGAGGGTAGCAGTTCTCAGAACCCATGCATCCATCTACCTGTCTTGCTCTAAGCTAATAGCATTTTCCGTTATACTTTGGAGTTTTCACTGTGACTCAAATGTCTGAGAAGTGTTTGTACCTGTTTCAAATGTACCATTATCTAAAGGTGAAATTTCACAGAAGGTAAGGCCTTGGTTCTGCGTCCGTTGAGACTGTGTATGTTCTTTACATTTTGAAGTACATGATCAAAGGTCTTCATCTGAAGCAGTCATTGAAGTTTTTATTATACCTATTCAGTATTAAGAGAAAGCAACTCCCGTAATTCACTGTTGGTCATATCTGCTGATTTTTGGTTATGAGTCAGCAGGAGCAAAGTGGTCATTCAGTTGAATATTTTCTGTTGAAGAGGTAGTATCTCACTAAATAATTGTTTTCAAGATTTCTCACTTAGCAAAGTATTACAGTAAAAGCCACAGTGCAATTTTGTACTTAATGTCATGTAATGATGACTGTTGGCTTCAGCAGACGCCGGGAACCCATTGTGCCAAATGAGGCTCAATGTATGGCATGGATATAGGATTTTTTGTAGGCTTCTGCTGCTGGTAGGCTGCATGTGGCTGCAGGGTTACAAGCAATCATATACCACCTATTTTGCTGTGGTTTCTCATATAGGATCTGTTTTCCCTTTAAAATAATTTGAAGTAACTTGGGAGGATGGTCCATTGCCTACGTATGGTAAGGCATTAGAGGTAAGAAATTGCATGCTGGCATATGTTATGCAGAGGCTGATGTGGTAATTTGTACATTGTCTTTGGAACAAATGAGCCAGTAGCTGGTGAATTTGTAACTAGAGACAACAGTTTCTTCATGAAAAGAGCCAACCAGTAAGTCTGCGGCTGAGCTGAGACAACTTAACTGGACCAAGGAAAGACATACAAGTTACAGGAGAAGACAGTGACCTGAAACAGGACAGTCTACGTGAAACCTGGTTTCATGTCATCATAATTTTGTACAGTAAAAGTACCAATTCAAAATTTTGGGTCTTTTTAAAGTTACTGATTCAAAACTCTATCTAAAGGAAATAGATAAAATAAGGGATCAATAAAGTATTAAAAGGGAAGCACTGCAAACAGCTTTTCATTGGGAGAATAGGCTTCCTTCAGGCTTGCTGATCATTTTTCAAGTCCATAGTTTAAAATAAGTTCACAGAGATGTTGTGTGGAAAAACTTTTAAAAAGAGGAAGAGGATGAGTTCTGAGAAATACGTACCAGTGCACACGTCTGCATCAGGATTCAGACTGACTCCATTTCCTCTTTCGCCATACCTATCCCTGTTAATGTGTCATGCAAGACTACTCCTGCAAGAATTGAAGCTTAGAATATGTATAGCGATAGAAGGGAAGTAATTTTACTATAAAGATGTCCACTTATCTTTTACATTACACTTTTTCATAAGTAATCCATTTTATGTTGATCTAATTAAAGCTTCTGAACACTTTATTTTCCGTACCTAAATGGAATTGGCAACATTTGAGTAATACATGTTCAAGGTAATAAATCCATGAATTAATGCAGGCAATATTTTGGGATAATGCTGTTTACATAGTTTTTCTGTTTGATTACAGGATGGACGCTTGACATTTCATCCAGGAAATCAGACTGTGGATTTGCCTTTCATAAATTTTATGAAAAGATACGGCACAGTCTTTCTCAATGCCTATACCAATTCTCCAATTTGTTGTCCTTCCCGTGCAGGTAGGACCAAGCAAATCATCAGATAAATACTTGCACATGTCAATTTAGACATGTGGTAATGATGGGAAATCTCAAAGGATTGAATTTGGGGGATTTTTTTTAAAATAAGACCCAATTTTTTTAGTTTATGTCTGAATTTATACGGTATTCTCATGTTTGATCCATTTCTCTTTTGTTTTTCATGCTTCTTCCTTTCTTTTTGTTTTTGTTTTTTTTGGGTTTTTTTAATTCTCTTTTTTCCAGCTATATGTGAGCTCTCAAACCTTTGCAAACTTCACTGAAGCTTCAGTATTTTTAAAAAATCTTCAGGATTTGTAGAGAAATTGTCAGTTTGTCTCCAGCAGTGCTGAAGCTGCATTCAGAACTACTCTCCCTTCCCAATACAAAGCTAGTAAATCTCTTTCCTGTTCTCGGGAAGAAATATTAAATAATAACAACTGAATAAATAGGTGGCTGTTAGCACTGTGTTCTGATAATATTTGTTCCAAGTGTTCTGAAAAATACATAATATATCTTTTGGTAGCTTTAATTGAATACTTCAGTATTTTTCTGTACATGACTGTTTCATCAGGATCTGTACTACCATGGCATGTTATTTCTGCAATCGGTAAGAAAATTCCCTGATCTATAGAAAACCTTGATTTTATGATTGCACAGTGCCTGGAAAGAAGACACCTTCTGCGATTTTGGGGATTATTTTAGTAAATGTTGTTATTCATATCGATGATGAAAATGTAAGAGTACTACTTTGTATTCCTTGCTCTACGGGATCACAATGTGGACTTTTTACCTCTAAAATAATAAGACTGATCCCTTCTCAAGTACATTCAACTTAGATTTAGATGGGAAGTACCGCTTACTCGTCAAAAACCATATCCTTTTTTTTCTCTTTCCCCCCAGCTATGTGGAGTGGTCTTTTCACTCATTTGACAGAATCTTGGAATAACTTCAAAGGTCTAGATCCAGGTTATGTAACGTGGATGGATCTCATGGAGAAGCATGGCTACCGTACACAGAAGTTTGGGAAATTGGACTATACTTCTGGACATCATTCAGTAAGGTAATCAGATAAGTTTTCCTGCTGTGAAATTAACAGGAGTGAATAAATCATTTAATGGTCTGGCAGGTGGTTTCTGTGTCTGATTGAAATGGTAGTAGCTTTAATTTAAAAGAACTTGTGTTAGGAACTTGTCAGAGGTCTGTTCTGCAACTTTATGCAGAAGCAAGCTCATCCCATGCAGATGCACTTTGGCTTTTACCTGTAACCAGAAGGTGAATATCAAGACTGTGGTTTTGCCCAACACGAATGAAGGTTATTCTTGATCATTGATTGGTATGGCTCCCTAAGACAAATTTTCATAAACCCTTCTTGCCTTGAGACTTCCTGGCTTTATTATACTAGCAGTGTAGGAAAAGCAGAACAAAGAAACATGTTTGATAATACTTGAAAATTAAATCCAGCATCACAAAACACAAGGTGGTCTTTTTTTTTTTTTTTTTGAAGGCGATATATTTTCAGACTTCTGCTGTACTTCCTATACTGTAAAGCTTTCTTTTTAAAAAAAAAATTACTAGAATTGCAGCAATTTATGAAAAATACTTAAACATTTAGAGACTAACTGCATTATGTTCAAAAAGCAATAAGCATAATGTATCTGGGACTGTTGGGGTGACACATGGTGTCTTCCTTCTGTGTGTTTTTTATGAAGATGCACTATCTCCTTGACTAATAATGATGTCCATTGTTGAAATAATAATGAAGAGTAGCTTTTTCTTTGATATTAAACAGGTTAGATTTACTTAAAATTTCCTCACTTCTGTCACTAAAACAAGCAATCAGACGTTGAAAAGTCACATTAGTAGTTAATAGTATGCTGCTTGTATGCACTGCTTTTGATCTACAAAATAATTTATAAAGCATACCCACTTCAGAATCTGGCCAAAGTAATAATTTACTTTCAAGTTTAGGACTGTCAAAAAGAAAAGAAAGCTTTTTTTCCGTATACCAGTTCTACACTGGAAGTGAAAGATTATTCAAATACAGACTTACAGCAAAAACTTAATGTTTACTTACTTTACCAGACAGCGTACATATTTGTGTACTACTGATGCTTCTCTCTTGTCTCTGTCTGCAGCTCTTCTCAGTAACAGCATCTAAATGTGAACAGATGGGTGTTCAGTCTCTGTTCTTTTGCTTTGAATTTTTTTTTCTGAATTCTGCCTTATTCTTAAGACATTTATTTTTTCTTTCCACTAATAAATAATTATTTGTACAATGTACTAAAAAGTCATCTGCTGTAGTATTATTCTATTCTTTTTGCTTGCTTGTATGAATGTTGGGAAAATTTCCTCTCTGTCAAGACACAACTGAACATTAAGATGAATGCGTACAGATGTTTGTATTATTGTAGTGTAGAGCTGGTTAGTTGTGACTGCCTGAGGCATTCACGCTTTTCAGAAGAGCTTAGTCTTAACAGCGTACTGTAAAGTGCCAGTAACAGACCATTCTTTGAGAAAGCAAAGGGTCAGATTTTGTTCTATGTAATGAAGCAAAAGAGAAACGATTATGTGGGTGCATCATTTCTTAAGCATTTCTAGAATAGATTTTCAGTAAATTGAAATTACCCTACAAAATGAAAATTTTCTGCAGTATTATACAGACCCTTACACTTTTCTCCTGAATCACTTTTGTGCACGGAAGATTCTGTGTTGTCTAAATAGTAAACACTATGCACTCACCCTGCCCTTCCCTGAGATAGAGAAATGTTTTATAACATTGAAATCTGTTTATCTCTAATCTAAAGTCACTCCGGGTTTAAAGAAGAACAGCTCTAAGTAGTTCCAGGAGTTCCTGGCTGTTCATATGATAACTGGAACACAAAGGTGGCACTGAAAAAAGGTTGGTTGCATATAAGTCTCTGGATTCCAGAAGTCTTGCTTTCATTTGCCTGAGCTGAAGACAGGAGGTGAATTCTGGCTTTAGTATGAAGTCCATTACATGGGGAATGCCAAGCTGAACAACAGATTGTCCTTAGTTCTCAAGTTAATTTTATTGTGTAGGAATTAACGCAAAGAAAATGTTAATGTGAGATCATATAGAAGAGGAACATATTTGTTATGTTGGTTAACTTTCTAAGTTTGTTAACCCTGCCAACTCACAATCTCATACCCACAAACGTACTCACAAATACTAGGGTTTGTGTTCAGGTAGTCTGAACAGGATTACTGGCAAGGGATGCAGCAATCATCTTTCCTATTTTCCTGTTGGCTGGCAATCATGAAATGGCACTTTGCATGGGTATTTTACACTCTTTAGGAGTGAAGAGTTGCTGTGGTGTGATATTTTGCCTTGAAATCTTGCTTACTTCAGTCTTCAGGAACATTAGGCTAATAGCCTTTTTGTTTCCTTACTGTGGCTATCTTACTGTATTCTGTTTTTCCGTCGGAATAACGGGAAGAGGAATGGCACACAGAGAGCACGATGACCTGGTTACCATCCTGCTCTCAGGATGCTGCTGACAAGTCATCTGTACAGTGATATTAACACTGACAGTCCCTTCTTCAGAGTGCGTATCTCATTGATGCCATTAGCTATGGATGCACGCCATTGCTTTAACCTTGCTCTTGTACTTATTTTATCTGCTACTCTCTGATTTGAATGGTTCTATTGGTACCATTCTAAATATTTTTGTTCCAAGTCTTCACAGGTGAGAAATAAATTAAGACAATTCAGGGTTTTGCAAAACTGTAGCAGCACCAGTATCAGGAGAGTTACAATTGTGTACTCCGATTTTTCTCATTCTGCCATGTATAGGTTCATCTACTTTAGTGGTAGGGTTCGAGTCTCACAAACAGAAATTACAATGTAACCATATAATCACATCATGTTTGCAGCTCTTGGTCCCATGAGGTTGATTTCTCAGGCACTTCAAAGATAACAGAAAAATACTGAAGTCTATGGTGTTGCAGTTTTTAATTATCTTTTGTCCTAGATCTTCGTCCTGCATTTTAACCAGGTGCAAATTTTTGATACGTTTTTTTCTAACTTTCCCTTCAGTGAAAGTTTGAGATCTGTACTTACTAGGATCAAACCCTTATTATTATTTGAGTAAGCGTGGGTAGGTCTTGAAAATAAATGAAAATAAACACATGGTTAGCCAGCCTTTCTATGCCTACACAAGAGGAATTGGAAAATGGCAGTTTACACAGTTTTCGATGCAAAAAATGAAAACTGCTAATACAATTCCTCAGTCAGAGAAAAATGTGCGTCTCATTCCTAGCATGGCATCTGTGTAGATGTTTAAAAACCTTAAGTAGCCAATTAAGTAATCTATAAATAGCGTAGAAGAGTTATAACAAAGGTTCACATACATTGTGGAGATAACTAAAATGTCCTGCTGTTTAAGTTTCTTGTTGAAAGGGAGACTAGCGAAGGAATATAGAACAGTTCAGCTAGCACAAGATGAGTAGTAGATTCAGTGGAGATCAGCTTGTTCCACAGAAACACAGTGAGCGGTATTACCTCTTTAGAAACTTTTCTTAAGCACATATGTTGTTTCTTTGAACAACAAAATCACCACTGCTCACTGGTCCCATATTTACCTAATAAAAAAAGAATTGTTAACTTCTCTGCTGCAACATTTCAGTTGTGTGACATAAATTGATTTTTCTTTGTCCCAACCTGTTGCAAATAGTGCCTTGCTAACAGAAATCATCTCTGTAAATAAGGAAATTTATGTATCTTAAAAATACATAGTAAAATATACAAGGATCCATTTGAAAGTGACTTACTCATAAGATAATTATTCATAGCTGTGGATTAATGATATTTGGCGAAAATGGCTTCTAGGAAGTGCATACAAAGAAATGCATATTAACAGAGAGAAAGAGCTGGATCTTTAGCCTCCAGACTGTTGAGTACGGGAAGCCTCTGCTCCCTGTCAAAAAGACTCTGTGGGTCTTTTTGAATGTCCCTGGCTGTCTTCACTTAACATTTAAAACAGATGTAGTTACTGACTGTCATGTGATTATTTCCACTTAGGTTAGTAATGATGGTAGTTCATTAAGCTTTATTTTCAGAGTTACATTGACGTATTCCCATTCTTTATTTATCGGCTTTTTTCCATCGTGTGTTTGTTACGGTCTCTGTAGTACTACCTGCTAGCAAAGGAGGTATGATCCCCCTTCATTCCCATTTAAAGTGTTGAAAATTGGATTTCTGAAGGTTTTGAATAATTATCTGTCAAGGATTTGCTCTTTCCTTTTAAATTCAAGGATTTAATTTAGTATTGCGCCCTTTTTCACCTCTCCTCCTGGCCTTTTGAAGACTCTTACTTTGGCATATCTTTTTCTCCTTTTCTGCCTGAGGATTAGTTTTGGTCTTGGATGTGTCAAAACATCTCCTGTGTTGCTCCAGAATGTGGAAAGGGTCTGAAGTGGAGTTTTTTGGGGAGGTTTTTTGAGTTTGGGTTTTTTTTAAACTTGATCCTAACCTCAGTCTGATTGGAGAGTCAGACTGGCCTATGGCCCACATAGTAATTTTTTCTGTGCAAGTCAGTATTGTGATGTTAGATGCAATCTGACAGACCCAGTCCTTTACTGTCACTTCACTTTAATGTGTATGAGATACGATTTCTCTTTAGGCCCTCTAGCTACCTTAATTTGTTCTAATTAATTTGTTTAAGCCTGCTTATCTTGAAAATGTGAGCTTAAACAAGGAGTTAAAACAATATTTAAAATTATTGTTACAGATAATTCCGAATAGTTTTTTCTGGAGGTTAAAAGCACGCCGTTAAAATTTCTATGGGGACAAAACTGGTTAGATCCTCTTTAAACTATAATAATGCTGTGTTTTCATGAAAGTATGCGATCAAACCTTGAGCAGCGTCACATTATCTTTTATAACTTCTTTGTTTATATTGAAATTGCTGTGAACAAAATGTAGTCAAGGTCTTAAATCTTGTTTCCTCCCAGCCCTTGTTTTTGTCAGTTGTGGTGTCATTCAGTCTGGCAAAGGACATCCGCAGCTCAGGTTTCTCAGGGTTTTAGAGAGGCAACAATTGTCATGACATTAGAAAATCTGTTCCAAAAATATTTTATCATTAAAGTGTTGTCTTTTTTTTTTCCCCCACTTCACGCTTTCTCCCTACACTCTTATTCTCAGTTATTCCCTTTTCTTTATAGATTTATCAACTGTATCAAAAGCAATTGTACAAGATAAATCACTCTTACAGATTTTTGTTGTAATTAATAGTGTTTAAAAAATGTTCTAATAGTGTGGTCTAAGAACAGAACTTTGGTTCTAAAGGCAGCCTCTCCAGGCAAGTTATTTCCCACAGGACTTTCTCAAATAACAAAAATCTAAGGCCTGCTTTACCAGATAAGTAGTATATGAATCCAGCCAGAACGGAGAGCAGGGTCAACAACATGGAGATGCTATTTCTAAATGTTATTTTGTTACGAGAGAAGAACGATTCTGACATGAAATTATAATAAATAAGAAAGAAGATTCAGAAGCAGAAAACAGATTGGCTAAAGCTTTGAATATAAAATAGATGCACAATAGCTATTGATCAATTGAGTAACAATTCTCCTTTATGTAGAAATTACAAATAGATGGCAGCTACAAACACAGGGGAAGTTTTTCAGGAATTCGTCACTTTTGACTTGGAGAAAAAGTGGAGAAAATGTTTTCCACTGAGTATTTGTCTTGTGTCTGTATTTTCAGTAACCGTGTAGAAGCCTGGACGAGGGATGTTGACTTCCTGCTCCGGCAAGAAGGGAGACCCATGGTGAAGCTTACTGGTGATAAGACACATGTGAGAGTGATGGAAGCAGACTGGCGGACTACTGATAAAGCAGTAGATTGGATAAAGGAAGAAGCCATTAACCTTACTCAACCATTTGTACTTTACTTGGGACTAAATTTACCACACCCGTATCCATCACCCTATGCGGGAGAAAATTTTGGATCCTCTACATTTTTAACATCTCCCTATTGGCTTGAAAAGGTATGTGAAAATGAAATTTAAATATAGATTTATTTATAACTGTATTTATTTTGAATAGCATTTTATTCGTCATGTGATTTTTCAAGTCGGACCCGTTTTTGATATTTCAGTACACAGTAAGAAAGTACTTGGATGAGATGTTAGATTTTTGGTTTAAGGCTAAGCAAATAGAAATGAATAATTTTCCTCTGTTGTAGGAAAGGGTTTGTTAACAGTAGTCACTGAATCAATAACTAAATTTGTAGTTCAATGGCTAGAAACGTATTAAATGGAGAATGAAATTGTTGCTATATTGTAATTGTTTTTTCAATAATGGTCTGACTTCATTGTTCATAACATTCTGTATTGTGCTTGTTATAAATGATGCTATATGTAGTCATTCTGTCTGAGTTTTATAGTGAGAGATTGACTTTTGCTACAATATGAACCTAAAGCAGTAAGACACAGCAGAACTCTCTCTTTTCTGTTAACTTCTTTTCATGCTACTGTAGCTCTTCCATGTTTTTACCCATTATGTCCATATGTGGAAAGCTAGCAGATAGCACTCTATCCCAAAGAAGCAGTAAATATTTTTGCTCTCCCTTGTGTGGTCTCCACGTGCCATTATCTGTCATAAGAATATTAATGGATTACAACTGCTTAAAGGCAGCATTAAGTTTATCTGCAGCTGAAGAACTGAGAAATAGGTTTGAAAAGACTTTATGCCTATTTCAAAAAAAACCATACATGATTTATATAACTCATTTGGCATTTTCTACTGAGGAACTGCAAAATCTGTTTATTTAGGTGCAACAAAAATACAGGGACTTAGAAAAAAGGATATACAAAGTAAGGTTGAGAGATGTGAATTTCTGTGTAAGATTGAGGGTTTGGGGTTCTTTTCTTCTAGGAATGGTGAGAAGTGGATGGGGAAAAAAACCCTTCATTTGCAAAAAGTAAGATCTAGTTCGGATAGTAAGGACAACTTTCTAGGTGTGAGTTGCTTGGTTAGACATGTCTTGGGAAGTGGGGGTACCTTTTTTCAAGACACAGACAGAATTATTACATCTCTGGCAAATTTTTGTCATCCTTGATCCAGTTAAGAGCACTTAAATTCCATGGTTTGCTGAGGTCCTTTTCATCACTAGATGCACATGCTCAGTTATGTGAACTACATGTTACCATTTATTGACCATTGGCTGATGCTTCTGGAATGTATCTGTGTTTTGGCCACGGAAGAAGTCATCTTTGAAAATGGCAGAGGTCAATCTCATGAAGAAGTTTGAGTGCACAGATGAAGAACGTGAATTAAATTATATGTTTAACAGGGAGCTAGTACAGAACGGAGTATCAACATGGTATGTTTATGAAACCCTGTGTTGCTAATCAGGCGGTCCCCTGTATTTTGCACAAGCTGGCACTTTTTCAGGGCATGTAGCTTCTTTCATAGCTATGAGTTACAACCGACAGACAAAGGGATTATGACTTTGTGAATCCTTAAAACAAGGTTGTAGTCCTGTAGAAAAGGGTTCCGTCTTCTGATGAATTGTGGATGGAGAGGGATACTTTTTGCTCCCATTATATCTTAAGAAACTAACAAATAACCATTTGAGGAGTCTAAAACATGACTTTATGTAGCCAAGGACCTTCAGCCATAGGAAGATGAGTGAAGCAGTCCATGGTTTCTTCTTGTAGCCTATTTTCTATAGCACCTGAGGAAACTTAAGTTTTGGTATGTCTGATTATTCCAAAGCTGGGTTTTGTCTGTATGTTATGGGCACTCTAACTTTTGCTGTCTTACCAACTCTTTAGATGACTTAATACCTCTGCTAGATAACTCAAGAGAGAATATGGGCTGTCGAGGGAGGTGGAGCTTTGTGGGTATTGGAACACGTGGCCGTGACAGCACTGGTGGTCAAAGATGGCATGTGCTTGAGACAGATGCTATGCTAGTAGCTCCTCAGATAGCTCATAGTTATCCATGGCACACCATGAGGCATACCAAATTGGGTCCAGTTTAACTATCAATGATAGTTAAATTGCTGCACCAGTAAACAGGGATGTAATGTTTCTAGGGATAACTTTGGTTGCTATTGTGCTGCCTGGAGCCCCTTGGACAGTGTGTATCAGTTACTTTTCCAGGAACCAGTGTTACCGTAAAATCTGGTTAAAGGGAAACCCTCTAAGACTTGTTTTGCGTTTTAGAAGGTAGGCGTTTTTTATTGCAGTGCTGGATGTGTGTGGGATCGTTCCTCCTAGCGTGCATACTGTATGTTAAACAGAACACAGTTTTTATTAGGCTATCACATACATATGCATTTTGACGTCCGGGAATGGTTATCATATTCACTCAAATTCTTGGAACTCATTTACACAGTCCCCTCCTATAGAACGCATGCATGGTTGAGTCGTGGTTGTCCCTCTGGTGGTCCGCAGTGGTCGTAGACCCCAAAACTTGCGGTGACTGCTTGGTGCACTCGGTCCATCTAGCCATGCATGGTTTTTCTTTGGCTTGACATATGTTTTGGTGGTTAGTTTCTTCAGTCTGTTCCCGTTCCTAGGTACCTGCCTTATTCTTGACCCTGCTCTGGCAAGGGGGTTGGACTAGATGATCTCCAGAGGTCCCTTCCACCCCTACCATTCTGTGATTCTTAACTAACCAGCTGTGAAACTCATAACTTCTCCTATTAGTCATGCTGTCTTACATTAATGGCACTACTGATTTATAACTTACAAGAACTTTGCTGAACTACCAGGTTACCTTTATTCGTTGGCTTTAGTCTGATATCACCAGTGCTGCCTGTGTTTGGGGCCAACCCAGGAGTGGATCTGTGGCTGCAGCCCTGGGAACGTGCTGCTGCACAGGCACCAGAGCTGCTGTGCCACGATCTAGGCCTCAGATCTGTTTGTTAGAGAGATTTTCAGAGGTAAATGAGAGCAACAGCTGTGGTTTTATTTAATAAACTTAAGTTTTCCATACTGAGATTACAGCTCTGTTTTGTGGTAATTTGTGCTTTAAATCTGCAATATAGAAGTAATTAACTGTGTTAAATGCACACAGAATCACAGAATCTTCATGGTTGGAAAGGACCCTTAAGATCATCACGTCCAACCAAACAACCTACAGTCTCTGCCACTAGAGCATGCCCTGAAGTGCCACATCTGGTCGTTTCTTAAACACCTCTAGGGCTGGTGACTCAACCCCCTCCCTGGGCAGGCTGTTCCAGTGCCTGACCGCTCTTTCGGTAAAGTAATTCTTCCTGATATCTAACCTAAACCTCCCCTGCCGCAGCTTCAGCCCATTTCCTCTGGGCCTGTCATTATTCACCTGGGAGAAGAGGCCAACCCCCACCTCTCTGCACCCTCCTTTCAGGGAGCTGTAGAGGGCAATGAGGTCTCCCCTCAGCCTCCTCTTCTCCAAGCTAAACATGCCCAGCTCCCTCAGCCTCTCCTCAGATGCCCTGGTCTCCAGACCCCTCGCCAGCCTGGTCGCTCTCCTCTGGACACGCTCCAGCACCTCAATGTCCCTCTTGTACAGAGGGGCCCAGAACTGAACACAGCACTCGAGGTGAGGCCTCACCAGCGCCGAGTACAGAGGCACCATCACTTCCCTGCTCCTGCTGGCCACGCTATTCCTGATACAAGCCAGAATGCTGTTGGCCTTCTTGGCCACCTGGGCACACTGCTGGCTCATGTTAAGCTGGCTCCACCAGCACCCTCAGGTCCTTTTCTGCTGGGCAGCTTTCCAGCCACTCTTCCCCAAGCCTGTAGCGTTGCTTGGGGTTGTTGTGACCGAAATGCAGGACCCGGCACGTGGCCTTATTAAACCTCATACGGTTGGCCTTGGCCCATGGATCCAGCCTGTCCAGGTCCCTCTGTAGAGCCTTCCTACCCTCCAGCAGATCAACGCTCCCAGCTAGTTTGGTGTCATCTGCAAACTGACTGAGGGTGCACTCAATCCCCTCATCCAGATCATTGATAAAAATATTAAACAAAACCGGCCCCAAAACCGAGCCCTGAGGGACACCACTGGTGAGTGGCCGCCGAGAGGATTTCACCCCATTAATCCCAACTCTCTGGGCACGGCCATCCAGCCAGTTTTTAACCCAGCGAAGAGTACGCTTGTCTATGCCAGGATTCGCCAGCTTCTCCAGGAGAAGGCTGTGGGGGATGGTGTCAAAGGCCTTACCAAAGTCCAGACAGACGACGCCCACAGCCTTCCCCGCATCCAGAAGGTGGCTCACATGGTCATAGGAAGAGATCAGGTTGGCTCAGCAGGACCTCCCTTTCCTAGAGCCATGCTGGCTGGCCCTGACCCCTTGGCTGCCCTGCACTTGCCGTGAGAGCTCACTCAAGATGATCCTCTCCATGATCTTTCCTGGTACTGAGGTCAGGCCGACAGGCCTGTAGTTCCCCGGATCCTCCTTCCGACCCTTCTTGTAGATGGGTGTCCCATTAGCCACCCTCCAGTCATCTGGTACCTCCCCTCTTGACCAAGACTGTTGATAACTGATGGAGAGGGGCTTGGTGAGCTCTCCCGCCAGCTCCCTGAGTACTCTTGGGTGAAGCCCATCCGGCCCCATCGACTTGTGTGCGTCTAGGTGCAGAAGCAGATCATTGACTGCTTCCTCCTGGATTATGGGTGGGTTGTTCTGCTCTCCATCCTTATCTCCCAGCTCAGGAGGCTCTGAGCACCCTGGGGACAGCTGGTCTGACTGTTGAAGATGGAGGCAAAGAAGCCATTAAGGATCTCAGCCTTCTCCTCCTCATTGGTTGCAACTTCCCCCCTGTTGAGCTCCAGCTGGGCTTTTGCCTTCCTAATTTTCTCTCTGTATAACCTAACGAGATCTCTGTACTCCTCCTGAGTTGCCTGTCCCTTCTTCCAAAGGTGGTAAACCCTCCTTTTATTCCTAAGTCCCAGCAGAAGTTCCTTATTCATCCAGGCTGGCCATTTTCCCCGCCCTTTAGACTTGCGACGCTTGGGGACAGCCTGCTCCTGGGCCTTTAAGATTTCCTTCCTGGACCCCTTTGCCCTTCAGGACAAAGTCCTGAGTCCCCCAAGGGACTCTCTCAACCAGTGTCCTGAACAAGTCAAAGTCCGCCCTCCGGAAGTCCAAGGTGGAGGTTTTGCTAACCCCCCTCCTTACATCGCTACGAATTGAAAACGTGACCATTTCATGATCACTAAACCCCAGACGACCTCCGACCACCACATCTCCCACTAGTCCTTCTCTCTTTGTGAGCAGTAGGTCTAGCGAGACACCTCCCCTGGGAGGCTCCCCTACCAGTTGTCTCAGGGAGTTCTCTTCCATGCACTCAAGGAACCTCCGAGCCTGCCTGCTCTCTGCTGTGTTGTATTTCCAGCAGATACCCGGCAGGTTGAAGTCCCCAACCAGAACAAGGGCTGGCGATGGCGAGACTTCAGCCAGCCACTTACAGAAGACTTCATCTGTCTCCTCATGCTCGTTGGGTGGTCTGTAGCATACTCCCAGCACAACATCTCCCTTATTTGCCTTCCCCTTCGTCCTTACCCATAAACACTCGACTTTACCATCACTGGAATCTAGCTCCACACAATCAAAACATTCCCTAATGACCAGAGCCACACCCCCGCCTCTCCTTCCTTGCCGTCCTTGCAGCACTTAAGGGAATACTTCCAAGTATGACTGCCTAGGTTAAATATATGTCAAACTTTGAGGCTCTAAAGGTGGTAATGCAGCACACAATATCTGTGAGCATGCCAATTTGAATATTCAAATCCAGCATTATTTGTAATTGATTGCCTCCTACTTTTTAGTTTCAAACTGATCTTACACTTCTTTATAACTAAATGGATTGACATGTGTGGAAACAAATAGAAAAGTATTAGAAAGTTTGACATTTGACTTTTTTTATCAAGATGTCAAGACTTGTCATCCACTGTCCTGGAGACCTTCCCAGACTAAGTAAATTTCCATGTTGTTCTGTAGGCTCACATAATACCCTAACTTTTTGATACATAGGGTTTATAGTTATCCTGTAGTTAATGAGACACTATGCCAATACTTGCTCTAGAGTACAGTCCTAGAAGGTTGCTCTGTGGTGTCTCTCTTAAAAAAAGGCATCAGCTGGTAGAGCACGTGTTTCTGGCTCCTAGCCTTAGTTTCTAGCTGATTTTTATAGCACTCTCAAAATGACTTGATACCTGTGGAAGCAGAGGGGAAGTATGGAGGAGGTAGCAGCACCATGTAACAGATAAGCAGCTGGTGTTTCCTGGACCACAAATTGAGAACTGTGAATTTATGCTTAAAAGTTTTAAATTAAATCTGTTTTTTTTAAAAAAATATTTAATTCAGTTGCTAAAGTAATGTTGATTTTCTCTTATTTTTAGGTAACTTATGAAGCTATTAAAATACCCAAGTGGTCTTCTTTTTCAGAGATGCATCCAGTAGACTATTACTCATCTTACACCAAGAATTGCACAGGAGAGTTTACAAAGCAAGAAGTGAGAAATATTAGAGCATTTTATTATGCGATGTGTGCGGAGACAGATGCTATGCTGGGTAGGTAATGTTTTGTTATACAGTGAGTTTTCGTGTTCTGACTTCTTTAATAAAATGCTGATTGGGGTGGTCTTCTGGGAAAAAAATAAAACACAATTTAGATTTGGGAGTAAAGCACATGGGTGTTGCTTAATCAGTCTATATGATAAATAACTGGATAGCTTTTAAGGCTATTGCAAGGTGAATTCAGAGCACTTTGAAAAGTAATCACAATCACCAGTGAGAGACCCTGTAAAAGCCCAGTTACTGCAGCAAAATGTTACTGGACCCATGTGGAACTAAAGAGGAACTAAATACTCTTTGATTAAGTGCTAACTGAAATAATGGAAACGGTTGTGAAGGGGACAGGCCAGCAAAGCAAAGCTGGAAGCAAAGATAAATTTTAGGGCATAAGCAGTTTCCTCAGAGGTTGATTTCAAATGCATAGAGTGGATGACAGCTATTAACACCTAGAGTAAACAGGAAAGTTACCTTTAAAGTCTATCTTAGCAGCATATTATTGAAAGTTAAGAAGAAGAAAAAAAAAACCCCTAATTAGGCATTCAGTATTTTTCCTAGTTTGCAGTAAGGTCTATATACATAAAAATTACAATGCCAGTTTGTCTTCATTTACAGTGTTTTATTTCTTAATTTGAAAAGTGACCATGAAAGAACAAGAATTTCCTTGCATTCTAATATTAAATTCATTAATAAATAAGCTGATATTTTTAGCAATGTTAGTGTGATAAAGTAGTTTAAAAGACAAAGAATGACTCTTGCACATTTTATGAAAGAAAAGAGATTGACGGCAGCCTGACGGTTTTAGGAAAATGAAGGTACTGCAAAGTATCTGTGCTGGGGTTTAATTTGGTAATGTCTCTTATGTTTTTAACTAGTCTATTTAAGCAAGGATCATCTTAGTGTTTTAACATTAAAGATGTGTAAGTTTGCTTTGTTACCGACTTCATTGATCTTGGCCCTGTCTCCGTTGCACAGATGTATGTGCAGGGGCCTCCTGTGGGGGTACAGGCACAGGAAGGAGAGACTTCCACTGGTTATGTGTAAGGTGGGTACTGCCAAGAGTCCTTCACCCTAAATGTAGTGTCAGGGCGTGTGCTGTCCTATTTTACTGCCGTTGAAATAACTATTATTAGTTACGCTAGAAATTAAACAGAAGTGACTGTAGCAAAAACGCAGCTTGTCCTGTGGTGCCTCCTTGCCTTTTGAAATTGTTATGGTTGTTGTTTAGTGCCCTCCACGCTTCATTGGGAGCCAAACCCCTGCAACTCATTGACGACTGTGCATTATTCTGGGCTGAGTGCTTTGAGCTCTGCCTTCCGTGGCAGGGAGAGGAGTTTCCAACCCTCCATCTAGGATTCCTCAGGGTTTGCATGCTGCTTTGCAGGTACAGAAGTCGGAAGGAATATTTTGAAGGTATCCTTTTCAGTATCTTTTTCTTGTTACAGGTGAGGTGATTTCAGCTCTGAGAGATACTGGGCTTCTTAAAAAAACAGTCGTTATATTCACGGCAGATCATGGAGAACTTGCTATGGAACACCGGCAGTTCTATAAAATGAGCATGTATGAAGGAAGTTCCCATGTTCCTCTCTTAGTTATGGGGCCAGGCATAAAAGAACAGCAGCAAGTACCAGATGTGGTATCTCTTGTGGATATATATCCTACTATGCTTGGTGAGTTAAGTAATTTCAAACTGAAATTTTTTTCACAGTTACTATTATTATTATGCATTTGTATTATAGTCAGAATTACGTATCTATTTGGTGAGGCAATGTAGTAACACAACAGGAGATAACAGTTTATCTGTGGAGCATACATACAGACTTAATACAAAATGCAAAAAAATGGATGTAAAAATTAAATGAAGGAGCTGATGATGTTCCTTAGTAGTGTTACTGTCATCAGCACAATTACAGTGAATTATTATATATAGGATTATTTGGGGTTTATCACCTTTTTATTTTTTTATAACAATCAGATGTATTTTAGATACAGTTTAGGTTCAGTGACTGCAATTAATACTATTGCTGGTTTAGGATGATAGAAGACACATCCCTTTTTCATTTGTTCAAATGCAGTAAGTATTTGTTCAAGTTTTTAGCCCGCACACTGGGTGCTACGGGGTTTACATGTTACAGGTCTTCCTAGTGCTTAGTCAAATGCTGGCCTTTTTATTTACTCAAGGAAGAACCACGGATTAAAGACAGGTATATATGCTGTGAAAACAGACGAGTAAAAGGAAGATATGTGCTGGTGAAGGAAAAAGCCACTTGTGGGCAATGTGTATGCACTGAGTATCACCACGCGGCATAGAACTGAGGATAAAATACTACCACAGTGCACACAGCTGCACGGTGTGAAATGGGAAGTGTTGAGTTTTGAATGACTGTATGCTATGTTCTGTAGGGTGATTAAAAATAGCAGTACTGTCATACCCCATTTTTAGGACGTGCCAAAGTTTAGGTAACATCCCTGGGATTCTCAGCTGTGTTTTTCAGAATGGCCCTGAGAGATCCTTGTGGCCTCTTAATATTGAGCTGATCTTTGGGAGCTAGAGACACTTGTGATGTAAATTGATGCTGCGGAGCTTATTCAAGTTACAGCATCTTCCAGGGGGCATCAAGTAGGCTATACAGTCATCCAGTGTTTTCCATACACACTGTGTTGATGCCACCTCTGATACCATCTTTATCTCCAGCCCTACCAGAGAAACAAGTGGCTCTGTTCCTCAGTTTCCCCAACAGTTATAGATGGTAACTGTAATGACCACCTTCCATAAAGTGTTTTGTAATTCCGTGATGAGGAATGCTAGACAGGAGCTTAAAACCGTTATTATCAAAGAAATGAATGGTTAGGCCATGTTGGATATGGAGCTTGTAGAGGCCTTTCATGTTATGACAGTCTCTTTCTCCTGCCTGACGTGGTCAGAGCAGAAGGGAAGGGTATAAACCCATGATTTAAAAAAATAAAAAAGCACCACCCATCACTGGAGGCTATCGCAATTGTTTTTAGCAAATGTCTGTTAATGATTGACTTAGACATAGCTGATACTGCTGTGGATCAAGATGGTGGGCAGCCGACCTTGGAAAGTTCCTTAAGGTTTTTTATTATTATTTGTGTATCTTGGCGTTCCTGGGTTCTACAAGGAGAACAATTAGGAGTACATGTTTTATTATTGTAATAAAATTTGTGTGACACCTGTAGTGTTATGTTGGGTTTTTTTAGTCACAGTAACCGCAGTAGCATTTTGACTTTGTATATCTTTGCTTAGATATAGCAAGAATTCCTGTCACACAGAACCTTAGTGGACATTCTCTGATGCCGCTGCTTTGTGGAAAGGCTGAAAATGAAGTCTCACCCAGAGGGCCACGGCCCTCATGGGTGTTGAGTGAGTTCCACGGATGCAATGTGAATTCTTCCACGTACATGCTTCGAACTGGCAAATGGAAATATATCGCGTACTCAGATGGCCGTTCAGTACTTCCACAACTGTTTGGTATGTTACAGCTTTTATGTCCTAACTCACTGAATAGTTTACTTAAATACAAATTGGCTCTTAACTGACTTTTTGTTTGTTACAGACCTTTCTGATGACGCAGATGAGCTAACAAACGTTGCCGTGAAATTCCCAGTAATTGTACATTCCTTGGACAAAATACTCCGCTCTATAGTAAATTACCCAAAGGTCTCCTCTTCTGTTCAGGAGTATAACAAAAGACAGTTTATCATTTGGAAACAAAGTTTGGGGCAGAATTACTCAAATGTTATTGCCAACCTTAGGTGGCATCAAGACTGGTTAAAGGAACCACAAAAATACGAGAATGCAATTGACAAGTGGCTTGGTCAAAGTGAATAAATAAAAACAACCTAGCTTTCATACAACTGGGGATATGAAAACATTCTGCATTTGTAATGTTATGATGTATTTCAAGTGTTCGAATTAGTCTTATATAAGCTATTGAAAGCCAAGATGCCTGAACAATTACCACTTTGTGTTAGAAACCCAAAAGCATTTTATATAACTAGCCAGCAAAACAAATCTAGATTTTTACGTGTTATAATTCTGTAACACCTATGTATACATAGGAAGAATAGTGCATAAGTACTGACTGTGTGTGTGGAATATTTAGGTTGTTGCAAAAATGCAGACTATTAAGCATTAGAACTCAACAGGAATTTCCATTTCTAAGGACAGACTGAAGCAAGGGTTATAGAATTTAGTGTAGTGTAGTGAAATGTGCTGGAGCCCGCTTACCATCAAGAAGGATTTTAAGTCCACAATGAGTACATATTCATCCATTTTAAAGAAGCTATAGTGGTTAAACTGTAATCAAAAAGTTAACAACTAGTATTGGTCTGAACTTAGATGCAGTTTATTCAAGTACTTACTATGTCAGCGTTCCTTTTTTATACGTGACTGACTCTCCATCTTCTCAAGATCTGCCTTCTGATCTCTTGCTTTTGGATCTGGTGCTTGTCACTCCTTGCTGTTTAAAATTTCATAATACGCATAGGCTACTAATTGAGCATGTGTGCAAGTGAAGCGGAATCTGGTCTCTGGTCACCGTCAGAAATTTTAAAAAAGACAACAAACAAACAAACAAACAAAAAACCCTCTGACAAACGCGAGTAGAGCAGCTCTCTGAGAAGGCACAGTGTGATTTGCATAGCATAAAATGAAAACTGCTTGAATAGGTCTCGTTACACAGCTAGATTCTGCAGGCAAATGTTTTAATGCACGTCAATGAGTGGAGGACTGGAACCGGCAATGTACACAGAGGAGATGCAATTGAATCTTGCAGAAAAAGTCCACATAAAAATACTATTATTACATTTTTCCAGGGATGTGATAAGAAAACAAAACAGTTTTGGAAGAAGGTAAGGTTTAGCTAGTAATTCTTCTGCTTAAGGAACAATGTAATTGTAGCAGCACTTATGATTTTGCTTATTCTTGATCACAATTGTTGCTGCTATAGTAACAACTCAGGATGACATTATACTTCATACCTAAACGCTTTCTGGAATCTGTAGTGAAATACTCAGCAGTGGCAGTAAGCCAGTAAAAACAAACATGAAATTTACGTGTCTGTTCTGATGGCGAAGCACTCTACGTGCATTTCGTAAACTACTTACCACCACACTAGAATTAGGTACCCGTTTGTGAATAATTTGTCTGGTTTATTTTTTTGTGTTCATAGAACATTAAGGCTAACCTTGTACTACATACCGCTATGGTAGCTTTTTGAGGGCAAGGAACAAATTAATAGTTAAACCTTCAAACAATGTGGCACGAAATAATTTCCACAAAAAACATATCTTAGCAGTGTGATGTTAAACAGCTGCATGAGAAAATAAAATGAATATATCCATATGAAGGCTCATTCAGCAGGGAAAAGAATAAATAAATTGATCACTTTCCAGAGGTCTGGACAGAACGCAGTACTTTGTACAGAATACAGCAAAATAAAATTATGGTGAACTGGATGTGGTTTCTGTGTGTGCTTTTTTTAATGGCTGAATGTTTAAAGAAATTACTAGAAAATGTTTATAAAGAATTTACTGGGGTAATTTCTGTTTTGTCAGTTCTGTGGACAGTGCTTTCCTCAAAGACACAAGCTTTTAAGACGCACTACTTCGTAAGTGGTTTTGATCACACTGAACGCGTTACGTGGTATTAAATTGAAGAGACACCGGGGAGGGAAATGGAGAAGAAGGCTGGAATCCCAACAGGTTCAAGCGTGTTTATTAGATGCAGCCAGGTCAGAGCCCTACCAGGCACCGGCCGGATCAGCTGCTGAACCTTTCTTTTAGCTTATCTTCAAGTGCTTACAAAGGCAGCAGAGGTACCACTGTCCTGATGAACAAAGATGGGAATTATTTTAGTAAACACGAGGTCCTAGCGGTCACTGGAGGGGTAAGAGACTTCGCAGTGTCAATTTGACAACAAATTGCATGGAAAATAATCACCCGCCCTTTCTGAGGAAAAACAGCCTAGTTGGTAAAAAAAATCGGTGGGGAAATCCAGGCTTTGAATGCACTTGGGCGACAGCCTATCTGACCTTATTTTTAAGCAAGCCGTGGAAATAAGAGTCTAGCTAAAATTACTATAAGTTAGGTTCACAGCTGGCTAAAATCAAACTTGGTAGTAGATACCAAAAACTAAAAAGTGGGAAGGTTGATCAAATAAAGTCTGCAAGAGTTTGACGTAGTACTGTTTGGTACCTTTTTAATAAGTAATTTGAATGCAGAAGTAGGTGGTTTTTTTCTCATTAAACATGAAAAAATGCACCCTGGGAGCGCTATTGGCACTTCGAGGATAGGCTAAAATTCAAAGTAGTCTTGATCAGCTGGAAAAATGATCTGAAATGGATGGGATAAAATTCATCATGGATTAGTTAAAGGTCAAAATAAAAAGGAAGGGGGAATATACTAAAACAGTGAACAATGAACTGCCTAGGCTGCAGTTTTGCAGGAAAAAAAGACCCACACGCCTGGAGATCTGAGAGCCCCAGAAGCAGAGTATGAATCAACAGCACGATGTGGTGATGAAGGAAACGAGTGACGTTCAAGGGTGATTAAAGGAGCATTGCATGTAAGACACAAGCAGCAATTATTTTATTATTCTTAACACTACTAAATCCTCAGGGTACTGTCTCCACTTCATGGCTTTGATTTTTTAAGGACGTAAACAGATGAGAAGGTTCAGAGGAAAATAGTATAATAAAGGGTCTTGTGAATCACATTGGGTTTATTTCAGCCGCCAGAGAAACCTTGACAAGTCCTCAGCTATGAGTAAGGCCCATCTAAGAGCACAGCAAACGCTGACACTGAGAACGGAAAAATAAATGTCTTTGTTTTTCAGGCAGGGCCGTTCTGATGAGCTATTTAGAGGGGGAAAAAAAAGAGCTGTAAGTGGTGAAACATGAAAACAGTCAAGAGAATACCTGCACAGAAGCTGCAGCCAGGCTCTTCAGGGAGAAACGGCTTCACTTTGGTTCAT
The DNA here is from genome assembly GCF_963924245.1 of Chroicocephalus ridibundus. Taxonomy (NCBI): domain Eukaryota; kingdom Metazoa; phylum Chordata; class Aves; order Charadriiformes; family Laridae; genus Chroicocephalus; species Chroicocephalus ridibundus. The sequence goes on along the minus strand of NC_086316.1, from coordinate 1,261,543 downwards.
GTTCAGTGTCTCTGACTCCTCCAGGGCAACAGTCGGACTGGGAATCCACTGTGAAAACCAGAAGTGGGGATGCCGGTGTACCTCCTGCTCCGTCGGGCATTGGTGAGGTCCCTCCTGCCTCCAACAATCACATCTAACACAGCTCCCGTCCGCAGGCACAGAGCTCTCGTTTGTCAACCGTCTCCACACGTCAGCTGTCATCACCACATGGAGGGTACCGATACGCACGTGGTACCAGCCATAAATGTCCCACATCGTTTGTGACTGGTCCTACAGAACGAGAGGTCTTGTACTGCAGAAAAATGTAGGTTCAGCTTAATTTGTGGTGTGAACATGACAAAAAATATCTAGCTGGTGAAGTGGGTGTAACGGAAATCGTATGAATAAAATGGGAGCCAAACGAGGAGGATACGGTCTCGGTGCAGTATTCCGTCATTGCTCTGCCTTAAAACATGCTATGCAGGAATAAATATAACAGTGTTTTAGAAGACTTTTGCTCATTTGACACACGTACATCCCATTGCAGTGTGCCCGTTACAGCCGCCTGCTCAGTCTGTACAGCTAATAAGTTAACTTACGCAAGAATTACAGCAGCCCACCTGAAACGAAACGGTCACAGCCATCCTTTTCTAGTGGATTTAAACAACAGCAACAACAAAAAAAGAGTAACTTCTTGGACTGACCAGTTTTATTTCCAAATTAGGTATCACAAAATCCACAAACTACGACCAAAATACTCATAAGGCTTTGTAAGGACAAGTAAGTTGGCTGCTGAATGGGAACAACGTTTGGGCACTTTGCACGGCAACAGCCATCCTGCTGATTTTGCCCTCTTCCATATGCATGTTCAACAGGAAAACACACCAATAAGTAAAAAAAAAGAAAATATATCCCCAAAGCTCAGCCAATGCCAAGGTAAAAGATTACGGGCACCATTGCGCAGCTGCCCCAACGCTTCCCAGTGCACGGCCTGGTCCCGGTGTTGGGATGAGAGCTCTTCCGTGACCAGCCGTGTCCTGGCAACTGCACTAACACCGCACCACGCGTGGAGACGGCCCAGGTGCTGCGGCTGCGGCCGCCGGGGTGCCAGGGGAGACCGGGGTACCGGGGGCGCCCAGTGTGCCCGGGGTACCGGGGCAGCGCAGGATGGTGGGGATGCCGGAGGAGCCCGGGATGCCGGGGGTAGCAGGGGCGTCCGGGATACCAGTGATGCTCGGGGAGCCCGGGATGCCGGAGGAGCCTGGGGCGCCGGCGGTTCCGGGGGAGCCCTGGATGCCCGGGGTGCCGGCGGAGCCCGGCTGGCCGGGAGCGCGGCGGCGGAGCGGTCGGCGGAGCGTGGCCCCGCGTCGCCCCTGTCCGTCGGCGCCGGGGCGGCAGCAGGCGGCGGCCGTGCCGGTGGCGGTGCCGCAGAGCCCCCGCCGCAGCCGGCCGTGCAGCAGCAGGCAGGCGAAGGGGTTGAGCGCGCTGTTGGCCGCCGCCACGATGCCCAGCGCCGCCAGCGCCTCCCGCCGCCCGCCGGCGCCCCCCGCCGAGGCCAGGCCGAGCTCCAGGGCGCAGCGGGGCAGGCGGCACAGCCCGAACAGCCCCGCCAGCACCAGCGGCAGCCGCCGCGCCCGCGCCCCGCCGGCCCCCGCCGCCCGCCGCCCCCCGCCGCGCCGCCGCCGTCGGGCGGCCCCGCCGCGGGCGCACGCCCAGCAGAGCAGCCCGGCGGGCGCCAGGAAGCCGGTGGCCACCCCGTAGGCGGCGAAGGCCAGCCCTTGCCAGCGCGGCAGCTCCTCGAAGACGCTGCGGCAGCGGGGCCCGCCGGGGCGCGGCGCCGGGCGGAAGGCGAAGGCTTGGGGCAGGGCGAGCAGCGGGGCCAGGAGCCAGCCCAGGGCGGCCAGCCCGCGGGCGGGCAGGGCCGGGCGGTGCCGCTCCAGCGCCAGCAGCACCAGCCCGTGGGCCGACGCCAGCGGCCCGCAGCGCTGCAGCAGCGGCAGCAGGCGGCAGGCGAAGCCGCCCGGGGCGGCGGCCGGCCCGGGGAGCTCGGTGGCCAGCCGCGGCAGCAGCGCTAGCCCGCAGCCCGCCAGGTCGGCCAGCGCCAGGTGGCCCAGCAGCAGGTCCCGCCGCCGGCGCGGCCGCCCCCCGCGCAGCGCCCCCAGCACCAGCCCGTTGCCCACCAGCGCCAGCAGCAGGACGGCGCCCGCCCAGGCCGCCCGCGGGCCGGGGCCGGGCGGGGGGGCGCCGGGGGCGGAGAGGTTGAGGCCTGGGGGGAAGGGGTCCTCCTCCATCGGGGCAGCGCCCGCCCGCGACCCCCAGCTCCCCCGGCGGCGGCGGCTCGGCGCTCCCCGGAGGCATTTATAGGGGCTGGCCGTCAGCCGGCACCGGGGGTGGGCTGCGCGCACGGCGGATCGCACGCCCCCCGCCCCCGGCACCGGCGGGCGTCTCGTCCCGGTGGTCCTCATCCCTTGTACATCCCGGCACCGGCGGGCATCTTCCCTCGGCGGTCCTCTCTCCCCGGGACGGGCGGTCCTCTCCCCAAGGTGGTCCTCACCCCCCCGGCACCGGCGGGCATCTTACCCCGACGTTCCTCATCGCCTGCATCGCCCGCGGCCGCCGGGCATCTTGCCTCGGTGGTCCTTTCCCTCCGGCACCACGGGCATCTTCTCCCGGTGGTCCTCATGCCCTGCACAGGCCGGGGCCCGCGGGCATCTTGCCCCGGTGGTCCTCTCCCCCGCTCTTACCCCCCCGCCCCGAACCATCGGGCATCTTCCCCCGGCGGCTCGGTAACGTCCACCCGCCTCCGCTCGGTCCCCCCCGGCGGCCCCGCCGCTGCCCGCCGCAGCGGAGCATCCTCCGGGGGGGCAGCGGCGGGGAGCGGGGGGGGCGTCGCGTCTTCACCTGTTGTTGGGACCCGGGGCAGCCCCCGACGGCTGCCGCCCCCACACCGGTATCGCCGGGGCACGTCAGACCCGCTGTGTTTTTCCCTTTCCCCGAAGCAGGGAACGGAGTTAGAGCAGGGCAGAGTAGAGCAGTGAATTACTACGACTCATAAGCCCAGCTGTATTTCTAGCTGGAAGACGGATTCTTTGGCTGCTCCCAAATCCCTTCGACCGTCGTTCCCAGCAGATGGCACTTGGCTGCAGGGACGCCTCCATCCAGCGCGCTGTGCAGTGACTCAGAAAACATCAAAGCAGCCAAATTCTTAGGAAAACATTGGGAAAAAAATCTAGTAGAAAATCAACTTGAAGCGTGTGTGCGGGGGAATAACCTTTTCTCTTTTTTGATTGAAATGTTTTTACCTCCATTGGTAGGTGCTGCTCTGGGAGCTGGTTGGGAGCTCAGGATTCTGAGCTGGGGGGGGTTACGTGGGCCGCTGTACTCCATGCCGTGTTTGAACGGCTGGTTTTAACACAGTCATCAAGCTGGAAAAAAAACAGGAGCAAGGAAAACGGCTCATTATTTCACCTTAGAGTGTGATGGACTGTGCGCTTCCCAAGGGGGTGCGAGAGGGCAGACCGACAAAGTGCCATTTTAATGTGCTTTTGATACGCACGTGACACTCACCAGCTCAACGATCTCCTGATCCACACTTAACGCCCGTGTCTGTGCTGTGCAAAGAAAGGTAGGAGAAAGCAGGTCTCTGTTGGTCTGGTTCCAGCCATGGAGGCAATGTTATCTGGGTGGCACTGAGCCGGGGGCTGAGGTGGAAGAGGAGAAGGTCACGTTGGGTGGAAACCACGCACAGGCCTGTTGTCTTTCCCATATGCTGGGTCCTGTCCCAGGCGCGGGGGACTCCTCTAGGCGAGAAACTGCTGCCTCCTTTGGGGATTTCAGTGCCTGGGCTGCCCCAGGTTGAAATCTCTCATTTTCTGTTCGTACGTTGCAGGTACACGTCCCCTTAATGGATGAGAAAGTGGCCAACGGTAGGCCTGCAGTAAGAGGCCTGGCCTCTATCAGGAACAGTGTGGCCAGCAGGACTGGGGCAGTGACCGTCCCCCTGTGCTGGGCACTGGTGAGGCCCCACCTCGAGTCCTGTGTCCGGTTTTGGGCCCCTCACCACAAAAAAAGACATTGAGGTGCTGGAGCGAGTCCAGAGAAGGGCAGTGGAGCTGGTGAGGGGTCTGGAGCACAAGTCCTGTGAGGAGCGGCTGAGGGAGCTGGGGGTGTTCAGCCTGGAGAAGAGGAGGCTGAGGGGAGACCTTCTCGCTCTCTACAGCTCCCTGAAAGGAGGGGGTAGCCAGGGGGGGTCGGGCTCTTCTCCCAAGGAACAGGCCATGGGACAAGAGGAAACGGCCTCAAGTTGCGCCAGGGGAGGTTTAGATGGACATTAGGGAAAATTTTTACACTGAAAATGTTGTCAAGCATTGGAAGAGGCTGCCCAGGGCAGTGGTGGAATCGCCATCCCTGGAGGGATTTAAAAACTGTGTAGACGTGGGGCTGAGGGACACGGGTTAGTGGTAACTTGGCAGTGCTGGGTTAATGGTTGGACTTGATGATCTTAAAGGTATCTTCCAACCTAGACAGTTCTAGAATTCTGTGATTCTAAGAGGGTCTTTTGTGATGAAGAGTCCTTAACTGCGCTCTGAGGGAAGTCTTTTGCCACCAAGCTCATTAGCATATTAACAAGTGTACGTGACCATGAGGGCTTCCTTCTGTAGGACCCCGATGTGCCAAGGCAGTTCCTAATCTGCAATTGGTTGTAGATAAGCCTGCCAGTCTTGCCTGTAAAGCGAAGCCGTTGGCTATTAATGGCTTACGCCAGTTGGGCCCTGTAGAGTCCACAACGTGCTGACAGTCTGGGACGGGTTTCAGGCTGGGGTGCCTGGACAATTTATGTGTACAAAATCCAGGCTGACTGCAGAAAAAACATTGCTAAATGAGCTGGAGGTTCAGCACCCAGTGTTATTTTAATACTGGTCTGGACATGTACGTGTGTGTGTGTGGATGTAGGTAGAGAGACGTCTGTGTGTGTCTGTATTTCAATATGTGTACGTCTATAGATATGCAATTTTTTAGAGGTGCCTTCGTAAGAGTGTTTCTAACTACGGGCTTCTGCATTTTAAGATTTTGGCCAATCTGGGAAGTTTATACACTAAGTCAGCCAAAAGGTGACAGTAAAAAATCAGGGATTTCTTACACCAGTTCTTGTGGTTAGCTTGCTGCATGCTATGGTGATTTCCTGAGGAAAATAAGCGTGAACGCCTTATTGGATGGTCCCGTGAGTCTGACCGCGACGTTTCACTTTCTAGGTAAGACTGGGTGGAAGTTCCTCTAAACTGGAAAGCAGAGAGTCGGTTCTTGTGGTTGATTGTGTGCAAATCAGATAACAACTGGCCCTGAAAACGCCACACTCTTATTTACCCCAGTCTTCCCAGCGTAATAGTGTGTTAGAGAATGTGCTGTTGCTTGTCCCCAACAAACACATAACGTAACGCGTGGCTCTGAGCAGGGTTTCGGTTCGGTGTGTCCCCCTTGGTGGTGGTGGCAGGGGCTCAGGAGGGACACAGAGTTCTCTTCTGCTGTTATCAGGCCAGCCCAACGCCTCCCTGCTCCTTATCAGCCCCGGCAGAGCTGCCCCCGCCGTGCCGAGCCTCCCTGCGTCCTGCCGCGGGTGCCAGAAGGGCCGTCCCGCCTGCACGCACAGAGGGTCCAGGACGCTCGCCCCCGCAGACGCGAGTGGGGCACGACGGGGTGCCACGGGCCCGGCGGGGAGAGGCCATGCTGGACCTCATCGTTCTGAGCCTCCACTTCCTCCTCTGCTTCCTCATCTTCCTCGCGATCTGGCGTGGACACGAGGTACGGGGCGGCTCGCTGCCACGCTGCCCGCGGGGGCCCCGCACCCCCTGCTGCGGCATCGCCCGCCCGCGTCCCCATCCTGACCTCTTTTACCTGATTTTTCAGGGCAAGAGAGGGTACTATGGTCGTAGTGGGAATTCGGGGGGAACTGGAACACGTTTGTAAGCAACTTTAATAGGAAGGCAGGTTTTGTGATAAAACTACTCACGTCCTCTGCTGGGAGAGGCTATTAGGCATTTGAATTTGAAATATGTAAGAGGAGGAAGGGAAAGGCAGACATCTGCTAAAAAGGCCAGGTTGAATACAGCTTCTCAATAAACAATTTTTTGTCCCCTTTTGCAGTTGAAAATTTTATCAACTTATATCAGTTTGTATTTCTAGCCATAATATTATTTCAAGAGTATTGGATTTACATGTAAATGCTAACCATCGCCTAGCTAAATTGTATAGTATTTTACATTTACCATCCTTGTATTCGGTTGCACAGAGCTTTCCAGGGGATGTGGCAATTAAAGTGCAGAGTAAGTGAAAAGTGATTTAGAATTTATCTTGCCTCAGCCTCAGGTATCAGGTTTGCAGCAGCTGGTTTTCCCAGTCCCGGTTCTGTTAGTGAATGCGTTGCCCGAACATTATCACCAAACTCCCGAGCTTGGCTTTGTGTGCACATTGATAGTCTTTTACTAAAACTTCCGCTCCTTTCATCTCATGTGTTAAACGGGTGGCTTTTCTCTGGGACCCAGACATCGATCCATTCTACACATAGAAATCCAAACATGAACTGCTTTATAAGTGGCTTTTTGAATTTTGAAATTTTTTTTATTTGTTTTTTTTTTGTATTTTAAGGATGTGGATTTGCCCAGCTCAAGCACAGGCACAGTTGAAGTGGAGCCAGACGGTCTTATATTAATTGGCAAAGAAGAAGACATAAAGAAGTCCCGAAGAATAACAGCCAAAGTCAATGGCAGAGAAGTCGTCATTTTCTACCATGAAGGGAAATTTCATGCTTTGGACTCTCGCTGCTACCGTAAGATATTTGCACATATGATCTCAATGTTGCAACAATTAAGCGTAAAATCTGCTGCATAAATTAATACTGTGTTCTGCCGTGTTTCAGATGAAGGAGGCCCGTTGTGTCTTGGAGAAATAGAGGTACGTAAGCAAAATAAAAATGATGTAGTGGCACAGAGTCATGTGAAAACTCTGTTACGTTTTTTGGAATACTTTTAGCTGAACATAACATCAAAAGAAATAGATATACATGTAAAATACAGCCGAATCGCCAAACAAGTCTTTTGCCCCAGAGATTCTTCCAGGAGAAGAATCAGAAGCCGATGACTTGCTATTTTTTTCTTTTTCTTGTTCTTCTTGCAGGATATCAATGGTCAAGCGTGTATTGTCTGTCCTTGGCATAAGTATAAAATTACTTTGGAAACAGGAGAAGGGTTGTATGAAGGAATAAACCCTTTGGAGCCATCGCCAACACCACAGTGGCAATCAAAAGGAGTCAAACAGAGGATTCATAAAGTCACAGTAGACAATGGAAACGTTTATGTGAGTCCTCCAGATCTGTCTGTAAGCTTTGACTCCGATTATTTTGCTGAGAAGTACAAAAATGGTGGTGATTTATCTATGGAAAAACAAAGCAGCTCACAAGCAGCAAGCTAAGTGATGGCCAGAAGGGAGAGAATCCTGGTGAATGCCCCAACGAAGAACCATTGTCATGAAATAAAAATGTACTGTGGCCATGAAGATTGTCTCCAGATTAAATTCTAGTGTTAATGTTATGTTAAAGCATTGAAACACGTAGAATTGAGTAAGGTAAGGAGCTCTGCATTGTCAGAAATGTGGCTGATCTTGTGCCAATGTGGGTTTTTTTGCACTTGCGTTTCAAAAGGACTTCTTTACAGCAGAGTGCTTCATAATATTTGATATTTTAGAGATCCTATTTTGCTTGAATTGTTTTAAGTTTTACGGGGGAATGTAGTATGTTACTGCTTATAAAACACGTTACATAGTTTTAAGGTAAATAGTTAGGTGTAAAGGTTATGTTTATATACTTAACAGTTTGTACTTATACTGCCTTCGGTATAAATTACATGGAAAGTTTTAACTTTTTAGGTATGTGAGCAATCTCTGGACGTGTATTAAGTGCCACAAAAAGAAGTACAAAACTTGAGCATATTTTAGGGAGCTTAGTGTATTACTAATGTGATTCCATAGAAGTATTTCTCTTCCTTCTCCTCACTGAACTCTTTTTGGTAGTTCATCAAATAATGTGACAAGCATTTGCCGTGTATGGCTGCTTCTTCCTGGTTCTGTTGGAAAAGGAAGAAGCTGTTGGGTATAAAAACCTGATACATAATGTAGTGGCTCTTGTTTGCTTTTATTTATTGTAAGTACATTTTTTATACATTAATTTGAAAAAGTGTGCTTTCAGTTTAGAGCCAAAAGTTATGTTTCTCTTTATGCCTTCACTGTGTAATACCAGATTTGCTCCAACAGCCCCCTGGAGAAGGTTGCCCCCGAGCTGTGCTGGGTGAGGGACAGGCCAGCTCTGGGACATGGTGGGCTCTCTGCCCAGACCAAGGGTCCAGGGTACAGAGACCCTGCCAATGCTCCGCATCGTCTTGCATGGCTGCAGTTCTTTGGGGCACATTTTGGGGCAATATGTTGGCTGCTTGCAGAGTTTGGTCGTAATCAGGCTCAGTTTGAAGTTGCCTCATCTCCATCTGTAGGTTTCTCTTGAGCACACAGAGGGCCGTCTGGCTTTTGGTGTCTGTGAAGGGTAAGTGGGTCTGTGTCAACACCATTGTTCGTATAAATGTATTTAAAAGTAGTGAGGCGTCGGGAAGTGTCAGGGGAAAACATCTGTGCCTTCTGTGATGTTGCCACAGCATTGGTAGACAAGGGGAGAGCAACTGACATCATCTACCTGGACTTATGCAAAGTGTTTGACACTATCCTGCATGACATCCTGGTCTCTAAATTGGGAAAGCATGGATTTGATGGATGGACCACTCGGTGGATAAGGAACTGGCTGGATGGCCGCACTCAAAGGGTTGCGGTCAATGACCCAATATCCACGTGGAAAATAGTGACGATTGGCATTCCTCAGGGGTCAGTGCTGTTTAACATCTTTGTTGGTGACATGGACAGTGGGATTGAGTGCACCCTCAGCAAGTTCACCGATGACACCAAGCTGTGTGGCGCGGTCAACACGTGGGAGGGAAGGGATGCCATCCAGAGGCACCTGGACAGGCTGGAGAGGTGGGCCCGTGTGAATCTCATGAAGTTCAACCAGGCCAAGTGCAAAGTCCTGCACCTGAGTCATGGCAATCCCAGGCAAAAATACAGGTTGGGTGGATAATGGCTTGAGAGCAGCCCTGAGGACAAGGACTTGGTGTCAGTGGATGAGAAGCTCAACATGAGCCGGTAATGTAGGCTTGTAGCCCAGCAAGCCAACCGCATCCTGGTCTGCATCAAAAGAAGTGTGGCCAGCAGGGTGAGGGAGGTGATTCTGTACCTCTACTCTGCTCTGGTGAGACCCCACCTGGAGTACTGTGTCCAGCTCTGGAGTCCTCAGCACAAGAAGGACATGGACCTGTTGGAGCAGGGCCAGAGGTGGCCACAAAGATGATCCAAGGGTTGGAGCCCCTCTGCTGTGAGGACAGGCTGAGAGAGCTGGGGAGGTTCAGCCTGGAGGAGAGAAGGCACCGAGGAGGCCTTAGAGCCCCTTCCAGTCCCTGAAGGGGGCCTACAGGAGGGATGGGGAGGGACTCTTTATCAGGGATTGTAATGATAGGACACGGGATAATGGCTTCAAGCTGAAAGAGGGTAGATTTAGATTGGATATCAGGAAGAAATTCTTTAGGTAAGGGTGGTGAGGCACTGGAACACATTGCCCAGGGAAGCTGTGGCTGCCCCATCCCTGGAGGGGTTCAAGGCCAGGTTGGCTGGGGCTCGGAGCAACCTGGGCTGGTGGGAGGTGTCCCTGCCCAGGGCAGGGGGGTTGGTACTAGACGATCTTTAAGATCCTTTCCAACCTGAACCATTTGTGATTCTATGACAGACCACAATGAAAAAGGCAAAGCCCACAATCAATTTATTTCACTACATTTAAATTTAGATGTCCACAATTTAGATGTCCACCTCTGATCATGTCTCCTTGTCAATAGGGAGACACGGCACCTTCAAGGTGCTCTTGAGCTGACCTGTTTCACTTTGGGGTTTTAGAACAACTACAGCACAGAAATGTTTCTCTCCTCTTCCTCCTCCTCCTCCTCCTCCTCCTCCTCCTCCTCCTCCTCCCCTCGCTGACTGCTCATCCAGCCAGTGCTGACAAGATCAGATGTGAATTCCTGCCTTCTGTCAGATGAATCACATCTTCGTCATCTGCTAGGGAATGCTGTGACAGACTGACCAGTTCTGTGGGGCTTTTTTTGTTTGTTTGTTTTTTTGCAAGAAATACTCAACCTTCTCCCCTCGCAGGCAGAGGGCAGGTGATGGGAAGGTGGGAGGTGGTAGAGCTGGTACTCCAAGGGGCCAGGACCACGCATCCCTTTGAGTGGTGCCGGGGGAATGGAGAATTCCTTCCCTTCCCTCCCTCCGCACCCAGCTAGTGGCACCTGCAATGAAACCTGACCATTGATGTCTTGTCCTGTAGAAAGACATGGATCGTATAAAGAAGAGTATTGCAAGGTCTTCAGATATACCTGCATTGACTCGCGTGATTGCTTAGATAGTAATTGTATTGCCTTTTTTTTAAAAGTACTGCATTAACACAAATTAGCTATTTAAATTAATAAAGATGCAGTTCAGTTTAAGAAGGTATCAATTATGAGTAATATGCTATTGCCTGTATGACATTTAGTAGAATGTTAGTAATAGGAAGTTTTACTTGAAAGTTTAATGAACGTGTTCATATTAGTGGAAGAGTGCTCAGGATTTTGCAGAATTGAATTTTCTGGCTAAAATCCAGCAAAGCGTTTAATCATATGTTTACTGTTAATCGTATGAAATCAGTGGAACCGCATGTCCAGGCTGAGATAACTCCCTTTCCTCCGCTGCTTCTCAAGCATAATAACTATCTGTAAGCTTTTAAGGTGTTTTTGCTTTTAGTTTAAACAGGTTGTTATTTGCAGGGAAATCACATTAATTTAATATCCAAAGTTTGTCGGTTAGTATGCTTTCCCTTCAATTTTCTTGTTGATGATTGCAGAAGGAACAGAGAATTATTAACTCCAGTGTCTGTGAACTAAGGAGGGAGAGTTAGCTGGCAGATTTTCTTTTTTTTCTTTTCTTTTTTTTTCCTCCCCCCCCCCCTTTTTTTTTTGACAGCAAAGAACAGAGGCTACAGCATCTTGAAGTTACTAACTTTAAAAAAATATATGCGCTATTCTGTTTTATTTGTCTGAGCTTTGAAACCCTAGAATACGCACCTAACTTGAAAATAGTGTATAACCATTTAATGTCCCAGAGTTCTACGTTTCTAAGTCTCTTGTCCTGCCAGCCCTTTCTAGGTCTGTAGTTACACCAACATATCATGTCGGGACATGGGATTAGTCGTGAGATTGGTGTGGGGGATGGAGGGGAGCAGGGGGGACCTTGGATGCGGTGGGAGAGGGGGGACAGCGGGGACGAAGCTGGGTGAGCGGCGAGGCGTGTCGGGACAGGTGGGAAGAGGAGGTGGTGGGGGCTCGCAGGGAGAACCAGAAAAGGCAGGAAAAGCACTTTTGGGAGCAAGGAGACTGAAAGTGGGTGTGTGTGGGGGCACCGAGAGCCGCCCAGGGAGCTGGTGGAGAAGGTGTAGGACGCCTGGACGTGGCTGTTTGCAATTAGGGACGAACGGCAGGATAAGGAGGGAGGCGAGGAGCGGTTAAGCGAAGGCGGTCAGACTGAGGTGGCATTTAAGGGACCATGAAGAGACAGAAGGAATGAGTAGTTGTGGGCAAGAGATCAAAAAGTCACTGGATAATTAGAGCTTCCTGGAGAGATGTGTTAATAAGAGCCGTGTTAAGATCAACCCTCCAAATCATTCAGGAGGAGTGTTTTGTTGGTAATAGTTTGGGGGGTTTAGTTTAATTTGACAAATGAGCAAACACCATCTGTTTTTCCATCATTAATCAGCCAGGCAAAGAACAGAGAAATGTATTTTGTGCTTTCGCTTGAAAATGTTCATGATGACTCTGCGAGACATTCAGGCTCTGTAAGCTGCTTTCACAAGCAGCTCAAACAGAATAAACAAGTTATATTTATCCTATCATTGAGCCATCCTTTTGAGAAAGACGGGCAAAAACTATGCCTGTAGTAGTTTGAACCACAGCTTGAGCCTTGGCCTGATGTAGCTGCACCGTAAACCGTAATTGGGCAATATTAACTCAAAGGCAGGCTGCTGTATGTTATGTTTTCGTTTCTGCATGTAGTGCCTTGTTCTGCAGTGTCCCCTTGTCTTCATTGAGTGCTGTGCATTAAAAAAGGGACAGCATTAATGTAAAAAGAGTTATAAAGTCAGGATTGAGAAGCTTCTGAACGTACCCCGTATGAAGGACATTATGAAGGGCATATGCAGGTGAGAGCAGCGTTTGCAAGACAGGAGATCCAGGCAAGGGAAAACATCTAGTCTGTAGGAAAACAGTTTTAAAACCAACCTTTCACTCTTGAATCCCTTTTCAATAGCATTGTGCAGTTCCTAATTTCATGCTTAACTTCGGAATGAAATCAGGCCTGAAGTTCGCACTTGCTCTTCCTGGTATGGTAAGAAGTAATCCACATTGTTCCCCTGCTGATGGTTCAAACAGAGAGTTGGCACGCACCATTCCAAGCACCCCATCGCTCTGCCCGCCTGGCTCGGCAGCTGCTTTTGGAGGTCCCTGGGGGAAGCTGGGGATGGGGAATGGAAATCACAGTGCTGGAGAGGTTCCTGAGCCTCTGGTTGAGTGTGGGGAGAGGGGCTGTGCTGGGGGGCCTGCCCCTCGCTGGCAGTGCCCTGGGGGGCCAGCCCCACCGTCGGTCCCAGTGACGGGGCTTCCTCTCCCTACTGAGTGGGAGGCACCCGCGGTAAGTGGTTTTCTGCTGTTAAGTGGAATTTTTTACTTGAATGAAGGGTTAAGCACAGTTTTCAACATCTGGGATCTATCAATTACTGAACCAAGCCAAAAGTGAAAGTGCCAGTTTTGCTTGTAGGTACACAGAGGAATCGATGCAGATACCGTGATTAGCCCATTAATGACTTTTCCTCCATGGGAGGAAGAGAGGGCCCTGACAAGCACCGCCTGTGCTTGAACAGTGGGATTGTTCTGCTAAAGAGATGTTCGGGAAGTATGGTGTCCGGAGGCAAACACTAGTAGGTAGAAATCCAAGGCTTATGAAGGAAAGATTGTCCTGGAAATAATTATCCTGTATGGAAGTTAGGGTAAAATGTGTTCTATCTTATCTTATAAAAGAGTTGTAATTCATGTAACTCTTTGAATTACAAGGAACAAATGAAATTATTTCATTTGTGGCTTTCCATGGGCTTTCGGTATTTTGCTGAGGCTGTGATTGACTATGGACCCCGGAATTACAGATGAAGGTAATACCTTTTATTTAGCCAGCCACTATAGTTGGAAAAAATACTTAAGTTTTGAGAGACACTAAAGTAGGGCTGGAGTGCCTGAAGGCTTTTCTGATAAATTTATTTTTATATATGAGTTGTTTAATAGGAGATAGTACCTCTGCTTGCAAATGTCCTGCCTTGACTTTGATTAACGTCCAAGATACGTCCTGTCCCCATTCAAGCATCATAATTTTTATTACAGTGTATATTGAACATCCTGAAAAAATTGCATGTTTATTCAGTACAGATAGCTCCAGGGAAAATTGTGTAATTCTGTAGCTGCAGTTTGGCCCAGGAAAAGCCCAGAAGAGCAGTGCAGTGGTTGCCTACCCCTGTATGGGTTTTGTGGCCTTGCAGAGCTCCTGGCACTGTACTGGCTCAGCACCCAAGAGACCAGCACCGTTGCCTGGATTGGAAAAGCAATAGCTGTTCAGAGGAAGAGCAGCTGCCTGGGGCTGTGTCACCTTGCAGTGCTTAGGGCATTTTTTATGAGACTCAGCATTGCAAGAAAACCTGACACTTGACATCAGCTTGGAGAGGCAGGCGTTCACACGAATTTTCATTATCAGTTTGGATACTCTAGCATTGCTGAGCAGCAAGGAGGCTCGATGTTAACTAAATTCATGTGCAAGGCCAAGTGCAAGGTCCTGCACCTGGGTCAGGGCAACCACCGGTCCCAGCCCAGGCTGGGGATGGAGGGATGGAGAGCAGCCCTGAGAGAAGGGCTTGGGGGTGCTGGGGGGGGAAAAGCTGGCCATGAGCTGGCAGCATGCGCTGGCAGCCCAGAAACCCCCCGCAGCCTGGGCTGCATCCCCAGCAGCGTGGGCAGGGGGGTGAGGGGGGGATTCTGCCCCTCTGCTCCGCTCTGTGAGACCCCCCTGCAGTGCTGCCTCCAGCGCTGGGGCACCAACAGCAGAAGGACACGGAGCTGTTGGAGCGGGGCCAGAGGAGGCCCCGGAGATGCTGGGAGGGCTGGAGCCCCTCTGCTGTGAGGACAGGCTGAGAGAGCTGGGGGGGTTCAGCCTGGAGAAGAGAAGGCTCCACGGAGACCTTCCAGCCCCTTCCAGTCCCTCAAGGGGCTCCAGGAAAGCTGGGGAGGGACTCTGGAGCAGGGAGGGGAGCCATGGGACGAGGGGGAATGGCCTCAAACTGAAGGAGGGGAGATTTAGATTGGATATTGGGAAGAAATCCTTTGGTGTGAGGGCGGTGAGCCCCTGGCGCAGGTTGCCCAGAGAAGCTGTGGCTGCCCCATCCCTGGAGGGGTTCAAGGCCAGGTTGGACGGGGCTTGGAGCAACCTGGGCTGGTGGGAGGTGTCCCTGCCCGGGGCAGGGGGTGCCACTGGGTGGCCTTTACAGGTCCCTTCCAACCCAAACTATTCTATGAGTCTGTGATAACAGGTTTTACATCCTTGTGTCCTCCTTCACTGAGGAGAATGGAAAAATAATAACTGAGGTAGCATAGAGAGATCTTTAGGAGTATTTCTTTACAAAAGCATTGATTAAGCAAATAAAAAACCCCTTCAAAAGTAGAAACACTTCCTGCCAATAGGATCTTTCAAACGATGGGGTGTCTCCAGATACAGAATACTGTGTCGGATTCAACTGACTCCTCGCCATACTTTGGTTCAGGCTCGCTAAGGAGCAACCAGCCTCATGTCCCGGGGCTGAACTGGCGAGCCGGAAAGCCCCTGGCTCGTATGCAAGGGAGTGAAGGTGTCTTGAAAAATATTTCGAAAGGTGGTTTTGAAACCCAAAATGCAAGACAAGCGAAGTACAGGACAAGATACCGGAACTAAAATGAAGACATCTATCTTGTCCGTACTATTGACTATCAGCCAACTATTTCACCCTAAATATTGCCATCAGGCTGGGCCCAGGTGGAGCTCTCCCTGAACTGCAGCTGGACCGCAGGCCGGGTGACTCCCCCCTTGAGAAGATCCCTCTCAAGGCTTGAGATTGCTTACATGAGACTAAGAGATCCTCCCGCACCCGAGGCAGAGAGATCCCCTACCTGCGACTGATCACCTGTGTACTCGATAGCACGCCACATTAATGCTATGAACCGTCACTAACCCATAGAGTTAATATGATTCTAAACGTTGTATGGATGAGTCCTTTAGACATAAACCACTGTTCAAGTCTGAGACTCAGACTGGACCCAGCCACACCCAGGCTCCAAAAACAGAGCTGGGGGGGGTCCACTCTGAACCCTGTATCTCAACGGCAAGGCCCTCTTTACTCTGCCCCTCTGGTCTCTGTGTGAACCACTCTAGCTCGAGTCGAACTCAATTTTCCTTTGTATGTTTCCTCCATGCGGTAATTAATAAGGTGAACCTTGCCACCAAACTTACTGAACCACTGTTACACTTTGTTAAATTCCATCAAACTTACTCAACTGTCAAATTATTATTTTACCTTAATAAAACATATTGCGGCTTCTGTCTTTCGAGTGAGGTGCATTCCACTCATCCGTGACAAATACGCACCTAAGAGTGATTCCCAACTACAGCCATCAGTTCATGTGTGACCACCATCAGACACCGTATTTTCAACACTCTATTTCAATATTCTGCAAGACCTGAGCACGCTTAATGTGATCACTGCTTCTCTTCAGGGAATATCGACTGCACTCCTATGCAAGTCATCTTCATAACGCTTCTTACACTAAGAGAGGGGGTGAAACTGGATGATCTTTAAGGTCCCTTCCAAGCCAAACCATTCTATGATTCTAGAATACCTTTACCAACAACATGGATGAGGCAATCAAGTGCACCCTCAGCACATTTGCAGAGGACACCGAGTTGGGCAGGACTGTTGATCTGCTGGAGGGCAGGAAGGCTCCACAGAGGGATCAGGACAGGCTGTATGGATGGGCTGAGGGCAGTGGTGTGAGGTTGACCAAAGCCAGGTGCCAGGTCCTGCACTTGGGTCACACCAACCCCATGAACGCCACAGGCTGGGGCAGAGTGGCTGGAGGGCTGCCTGCGGGAGAAGGATCTGGGGGTGTTGGTTGACAGTGGCTGGATATGAGCCAGCAGCGTGCCCAGGTGGCCAAGAAGGCCATCAGCATTCTGGCGTGTATCAGGAACAGTGTGGCCAGCAGGACTGGGGCAGTGACCTTTCCCCTATACTGGGCACTGGTGAGACCCCACCTCAAGGGCTGTGTCCAGTTTTGGGCCCCTCACCACAAAAAAGACATTGAGGTGCTGGAGCGAGTCCAGAGAAGGGCAACGGAGCTGGTGAGGGGTCTGGAGCACAAGTCCTGTGAGGAGCGGCTGAGGGAGCTGGGGGTGTTCAGCCTGGAGAAGAGGAGGCTGAGGGGAGACCTTCTCGCTCTCTACAGCTCCCTGAAAGGAGGGGGTAGCCGGGTGGGGGTCGGGCTCTTCTCCCAAACACAAGTGATAGAACAAGAGGAAATGGCCTCAAGTTGTGCCAGGGGAGGTTTAGGATGGATATTAGGAAAAATTTCTTCACAGAAAGGGTTGTCAAGCATGGAAACAGGCTGCCCTGGGCAGTGGTGGAGTCACCATCCCTGGAGGTATTTAAAATATGGTCAGAAGTGGTGCTGAGGGACATGGCTTAGTGGCAGGTTGGCAATCTTGGGCTGATGGTTGGGCTTGATGATCGTAAAGGTTTTCTCTAATCATAATGCTTCTGTGATTCTGTGATTCTATAAATATCTACAAGGCCAGACTCTTCTCAGTGGTGCCCAGCGACAGGACAAGGGGCAATGGGCACAAACTGGAACACAGGAAATTCCATCTCAACGTGAGGGAAAACTCCTTTCCTGTGGGGGTGGCAGAGCCCTGGCACAGGCTGCCCAGAGAGGTGTGGAGCCTCCTGCTCTGGAGATACTCCAAACCTGCCAGGAGGCGCCATCCTGTGCCACCTGCTCTGGGTGACCCTGCTCTGGCAGGCGATTGGACTGGGTGATCTCCAGAGGCCCCTGCCGACCCTGGCCAGTCTGGGATTCTGGGATTCTGGGCCCCACCCCAGCAGGGGGGAGTGAGTGAGCGGCTGCGTGGTCCTGGTCGCTGGCCGGGGTGAAACCACGACATGCTGCTCTAGCCTTGACAAGAACATGGAGACCTAAAACGCGTCAAGGGCTTACTTGTCTTTCATTCCTCTATTCAGAGAAAGCAATTCCACTGCAGCGCGGAAGCTTTCCTTAACACCCTCCTATCTCAGGCTTGGCCAATCCATAGAGACATGACCCGCGAGCCCACATACACGTGGATGTCGCCACGTCCAGCACCTCTGGCCTTCCTGTGGGGCTGCCACCACTGGTGGGGCCACTCTCCACCCCTGCCGGCGCCCCGAGCGTGCCTGGGCCAGGAACTGCCGCTCTGCTCAGCACGTGGTGGAGAAGCAACGGGCTCCGACATGGCCAATTCCATACCTAGACACCCCCGATGTGGCCCCTCCAGCTCTCGGGAGGGCTGGGGCTCCACACGGTGCAGGGGTGGCCCGGCAGAGTAGGTCCCCGTGGGTGTCTGGGGGGCAGCAGGGCAGTGTGGGATGGGGAAGAAGAGCCCAAACACCACATGAAATTCCACAGTCTTTTTATTAACGGCTGGGAGATGCAGGCATGCCGGCTGTGCTCCTCCTTCTCCACGCCCTCCGGAGCCAGGAGCACGGCGCTTGCAGGCGGAACCTGGAGGGAGGCTCTCTCACGGCTGCCTTCATAATCATGAGGGTTTGAGCCGCCAGGGAAGACACGAATGCGCTGCTGTCGTTCACCGCGCCTTCAAGGGCTGGGGCGGAAAGGAAGAGAGCCAAGGTCAGAGCCCAGGTGCACAGAGACCTCTGGACCCCTCCGGCCAGGGCCGCCCTTGGCCCCCCGGCTCTTCCCACGGCCAGGAGGGAGCCAGAGGTGTTGGCATCAGCCAGAAGGTGCTGGCCACCAGCGCCCCATGTGCCCCTGAAATGTCTCTGTTCTCTGCCCGCACAGGGAGCAGAGCCCTCCCCGGCTGGGGCAGGGACCGGAGCTCCCTACCAGGGGCTCTCCTGCTCCCCGCCAGCCCCGGCAGACACCCCACTGCCCTCGCTCACCGTCGCAGATGACCTGGAGCTCCTCCTGGCGCCCATCCCTCAGCTGCCGCCCGGCGAGCCCTAGGCACACACAGCCCGTCACAGACCCTGCTGGCCTGCCCGCCCCAGCAGCCCAACTGCCCCCCACCGACCCCACGGGCCTGGCCACGCGCCCGCCTGCCCTCGGGCCCGGCTGAGCCCAGGCCGGTGCCCTGAGAGTGAAGCCCAAGGCGGCGGCCAGGGACCCCGCAAGGCTGCCAGCAGCTGCCCCTGCGTGGGCAGGGGTGGGAGAGGGCGGCAGGGAGCCCCGTGGGCGCCCGGCCCCGCGTGGGGCAGTCGGGGCTCTGCAGGCGCCCGGTGCATTCGTCAGCAGCCGTGGCTGGGTCTCAGCTGCCACGGGGCAGGGAGGGACCCGCGGCGGGGTTGTGGCTCACCGATGAATCTGACGGCCGCCTCGCGCAAGGGCTGCTGTGGGCTCTGCAGGTACGGCAGGCTCTGCCGCAGGTAATCCCCCGCGCCGCGGCTGCTTTCCGCCAGCTGGAGAGAGCAGGAGGGGACAGGGTTGGCCCAGAGCCTCCCCCTGCGCCCAGGGCTGGCCTTCCCTGCCTTCCCCTGCTCGCGCGCCCAGGACGCCGCAGCGGGCAGGGGCCCAGCTGGGAGCTCCAACGCGTGGGGGGAGAGGGGCTTCTCCAGTCTGGCTGTGGGGCTTCGAGGCCGCCCTTACCAGGCACTCGCCGAGCCTCCATGGCTGCTCCGTCTCCAGCAGCTTCCTGAGCTGCCTGCGCTTCAGGAGCTTGGCCGCTCCGAGCAGGGCTTCCCGAGAGGCCTGCAGAGCAGCAGAGAGTGGGAGATGGCCCTGCCGCCCAGGGGACAGGACTGCCAGGGGGTCCCTGGGCAGGACAGGGGGGTGGCAAGGGTTGGGGGTCCAAGGCCTGGCCTCAGACACCTGCAGGCCCCCCTGGGAAGCCCAGGGGGGCTCCAGTGCTTCGGTCTTCGTGGCCGCGCACTGCTGCTCTGCTCCGCTGGACCGAGCAGGGCAGGGGTAGGACACGTCCCTGCCCACCTCCTCAGCTGCTGCCAGCTCTGCGGCTGCAGGCAGCGGGGGGCTCGGAGCCCTCCTCAGGGCCCCAGGTGCGGCACATGCCAAGGGCTTAGAAATCCCCACCTGAGCCACGCTCTGGTCCCTGTCGTGCAGGTGGAAGAACAGGGGCATCATCAGGCTCCTCCCCACGTCCTTCCTCGTCTGCTTTTTGTGGCTGCTGACTGCCACCCCCATCGCATCTCTGCAGAGGAGGATGGAGTGCTCTCGCACGTCGCTGGACTCCTAGGAGGAGAGAAGGAAGAGGGGAGGACCTCAGTCCCGCTCCTCCAAGCCCACGGTGAGGAGACGAATGCTTGTGGCTCTCCCTCTGCAGTGAGGAGAAGAACTCTCGGGCCAGTGGGCACGCGCGCAGAGGGACGCGCCACCCCGGGCCAGGCACACGTGCGCCCCCGGGCATGCTATCCAAGCCTCCGCTCTCCCGCCGCCTTACGTTTTCAAAGAGGGGTGGGAGCGTCCTGAGCAGCTGCAGAGCGATGGGGCCAGCCGTCTGCCTGTCCAGCACGCGGAGCATGTTGCCGAGGACAGCCAGGGCCCCTGTCGTGACGTCGCTGTCACCGTCCTGCAGTCGTTGCGTGACCTCTGGCAGCAGGCCTTGCAGTGTCGCTGCCTACGAGAAACACACCGTTTCACTCTAGGTGAACCTGCTCTGGCAGGGGGGTTGGCCTATGTGGTCTCCCTATCATTCGGTGATTCTGTGGTTGTGTTGTGTGACGCAATCGAGCACCGCACCGGCCGACCCACGCTGTGTGTGGAGGGTGCGGGGCCAGTCGGGCAGAGGTCTCTGCGCGTGCGGAGCAGCCCAGGGCCTGGCCTGAAGCGCTCACGGGCCGCTGAACGGGGCAGCAGGGACAGCGGGCAGCGCTCCCGCCGCTCCTGATTCCTGGCAAAGCCCGAGCAAGCCGCTGCGCGCACCGCGCCTGCAGCCCAGCCCCAGGCGGACACCCGCACTGTGCCCGGCGGCCCCTGCCCACCTTCTTGGGTCTCCCGGACAGCGTGACGAGGCTGCTGACTGCCAGCCTGCGCAGCAGCACCTCCTCGCTCCTCAGGTGGGCCTGGAGGAGGGACAGGACCTGGGCATTGACGTGCTCAAAGTCGGTGTACTCCAGGAGCTGAAAGGCAATCGGCAGCAGAGTGAGAGCCCGGCACAGCCAGCAGAGCTCCCGGACGGCTCGGGGCAAGGCGCCAGGGCCGGACACAGCCCAGGCGGGAGGCAGCAGGGTCCGCAGAGGGCCCTGGCCGCCTCCCCTCTGCCCTCTGCCGCACGCAGGCAGCCTGCCTTCCCCCCGCCTGCCCTCAGACAGGCAGCGCGTGCCAGCAGGCCCACCTCCACGAAGACCACCATGGCGCCGACGTCCTGCACGGCCCGTCTCTGGAGGAGGCCTTTGACCGCCTGCTCAGACAAGGTGGCGCAGCAGTCCGGTACTTGATGCCGCAGCACCCTGGCCCGGGGAAGAAGGCATTGGTGGCACCGAGCTGGGCAGGCCAACCTCTCTGGGACTGCGCTGAGAGGTGGGCGTCCCACTGCCCATGAGGACGGGGATCGTGCAGGCGGCCCTTCCCCGCCAGGGGAGAAACGCCCGGGCAGGCAAGGGCGGCTGAGCAGGCTCTCACCTCGTCAGCATGGCGACGCCGCTGTGGTAGGTCTCAGCACTCATGAGCATGTCCCAGGCCCCCTGCCTCCCGATGACTTCAACCAGGGAGGCACCGCCCAGGCACTGGAAGAGCGCTTGCATGGCGCTCACTGCACTCCTGCGGGCAGAGCAAAGTGCGGTCACACGTGGAGCCCCGGCTCCGGCTCTGGGCCCGGGGAGAGACCAGGGACAGGGTCGGGGCACCCGAGGAGTGCCGGAGCACCTGAGCACTGAAGGATGTGTCCCGCTCCTACTGCCAGGGTGGCAGCAGCCCTTCCGTGAGCCGTTCAGGCTGCAGGAGATTTGGAAGAGCACTGCCATGAAGAGCTCGTCAAGAAGTAGCCGCACATGGCGTCGGTTGGCGGGCACCAGGAAGATCTCGCGCATGGCACCGGCCACCTGCAGAAACAGCCCGGGATGGCTCTCACTGCAGAGGTGTCCGGGCAGCAGGGCCGGGACAGGCGGCCTGCCGGCACGCCGTGGGGCTGAGCGGCACGCGCTGCCCTGCCCCGCTGTGGCCCGAGGGCCCTGGGCCAGGTGCCCCGGGGAGGGCCGGGTTTGGGGGCGGGTGGAGCGGGCCCGAGGGGCTGGAGAGGGGCGTGCAGCCCCGGGCAGGACGGAGCAAGCCTCATCCAGACACTCACGGCCGGGAGTTCTTGGCAGCCATAGTCCTCCTTGGTGCCGTACCGCCTGGTGCACTGGTGGCTGACGCGCAGCAGCGTCCTCAGCAGGTCGGCCACGAGGCTGGGCTCACAGGCCAGCGTGCTCCACATGGCCCTGGCAGTGCTGCGGAGCCAGAGCACGCTGTCAGCGGGGCCACCTCGGCCACCACCCCTTCTCCCTGGGCAGGCCCCGGAGGCCCTGAGCTGCCCCTGAGGCTGATGGGCCACGTACCTGTCACAGCGTCGGGAAACCCTCAGCAGGCCAATGACCACCTCCTGAGGGTTCATGTTGGCCAGCTGGAGAAGGGTGCTCATCAGGATGTCCCAGAGCAGCATCCTGGTGGCGCGGGCCAGCTGCCTATGGATGGTCTTCAAGACGTCGCACACCTGCCAGAGGCAGCGGGCTGGAGCAGGCTGGAGGACGGCCATGGTCCCCGCCGCCACCAAGACCTGCTTCCCTCCCGCCGCCCTTTGCTGGCCTCAAAGGCTGCCGTTACCCTTTGGGTGCCATCGAGGAAGGCCAAGCCATAGGTGTGGGCTTCCTTCTCCTCGCCCTCCAGCCAGCAGCTGGCGGCAGAAGCAGCTCCACCTGATGAGGAACAAGCGCGGGGAGAGCTGTAGCCGCGGCAGGAGGCAGAGGGAAGAGAGGGGCCCCCTCTCCAGCCCTGCGCCCGCTGCCCTGCTCCCAGCGAGCCCTGGCCCGGGGTGCTGATGCCCCGTCTCCCCCGGGATGGTGCTGGCAGCAGGGCGGGAAAGGCCCCAGCCCGGCAGCACCGCTGCCTCCCGCCGGCCCAGCGGCCTCTCCCTGCCCTGCTCTCTGCCCCGAGGCTGGAGGTGGTCCCCTGGGGTCCTCTCGCTACTCACTCATGGCGGGGATGCCGGGGCTCTTCTCCTCCTCCGCTTGGAGCATGAGGAGGCTGGCGCAGCCCAAGTCCTCGCTCTGCACCCGGCGTTGCCTGGGGCTTTCTGGCCGCTGATGGTCCTCGGCGGCCACCCCGGCCCTTTGGTCCTCTGCCGCCTCAGGTGCAGGGCTGCTCCGAGGGCAACCGCTCGCCGTCCTGCGGGACAGAGGAGAGGGCTGAGGGTGGGGAGGGGGCTGCCCACGGCGAGCGGCCCCAGCGCGGTGCGGCCTGGCCCGAGCAGGGAGGTGGTGGGTGGCAGGGGCTGGGCAGGGCTGGGGGGAACTCCTGCAGGACGCCGTTTCCAGCGGGCAGTCCCCCCTCGCCCAGCCGGCCCTGGCGCCGGCTCTCCTGCCCCCAGCCCCTGCGGAAGGGCCTGCTGGGCCCGGGTGCCCTGGGGTCCCTGTGGCCCTGGCCCGGCCCAGACCCACACTCTTACGTGCTGCAGACGGTGGAGCCTTGGGGAGACGCCTTGGCCCCCGGCGGGAAACGTCCCAGGGGTCGTAGGGAAACACGTGCTCCGTGCACAGGGATTCGCACACGCGCCAAATCGCTCACGTCCACTTGCCACGAGTGTCCAGGACACTGTGGCGCTGCCGTGCACGTGCTGCTGGGCATCACCAGCCGTCACAAGGGCAGGTCACTAAGGGCTCATTGTGACCCGCCACCCCAGCCCGGAGGGGCAGCCCGTCCCGCCCCCTGCTGTGACCCGGGCTCGCCCAGGGGACTCATAGAATCATAGAACGTGTTGAGTGGGAAGGGAGCTCTAACGGCCATGTAGTCCAACCCCCCTGCAGTCAGCAGGGACATCTTTAACTAGATCAGATTGCTCAGAGCCCCGTGAAGCCTGGCCTTGAGCGTGGCCTGGCCCCAGGGATGGGGCCTCCACCAACTCTCCGGGCAACCTGGGCCAGTGTCTCACCACCCTCAGTGTACAGAACTTCTTCCTAATGTCTGATCTAACCCTTCCCTGCTCGAGTTTAAACCATTGCCCCTCGTCCTGTCGCTACATGCCCTTGCCAACAGCCCCTCCCCGGCTTTCCTGTAGACCCCCTTCAGGGACTGGAAGGCCGCTAGAAGGTCTCCCCGGAGCCGTCTCTTCTCCAGGCTAAACACCCCCAACTCTCTCAGCCTGTCCTCACAGCAGAGGGGCTCCAGCCCTTGGATCGTCTTCGTGGCCCTCCTCTGGACCCCCTCCAAAGGGTCCGTGTCCTTCTTGTGCTGAGGGCTCCAGAGCTGGACACGGTACTCCAGGCGGGGTCTCGCCAGAGCAGAGTAGAGGGGGAGAAGGCCCTCTCTGGATCTGCTGGCCACGCTTCTTTTGATGCAGCCCAGGATGCCATCGGCCTTCTGGGCTGCAAGCGCACGTTGCTGGCTCATGTCCAGCTTTCCACCCACCAGGACCCCCAAGGCCTTTTCCGCAGGGCTGCTCTCTATCACGTCATCCCCCAGCCCGTATTGATAACGAGGGTTGTCCCGACCCAAGTGTAGGAGCTTGCACTCGGCCTTGTTGAGCTTCATGAGGTTTGCTCGGGCCCACCTCTCTAGCTCGTCCAGGTCCCTCTGGATGACATCCCGTCCCTCTGGCACGTCGACTGCACCACTCAGCTTGGTGGCATCGGCAAACTTGCTGAGGGTGCACCTGATCCTACTGTCTAAATCATTGATGAAGATACTGAACAGCACCGGTCCCAGCACGGATCCCTGAGGGACACCCCTTGTCACCCCTCTCCATCTGGACATCGAGCCATTGACCACTACCCTCTGGATGCGACCATCCAGCCAGATCCTTATCCACCGACCAGTCCACCCATCGAATCCCTGTCTCTCCAACTGAGAGAGAAGGAGGTTGTGGAGGACTGTGTCAAAGGCTGTGTCAAAGATGTTTACTGATATTATAATTACTGATTATTATTACTGATATCCCGAGTCACTGTGTGCTGGTTTGGGCTGCGATGGAGTCGACTTTCTTGAGGCAGCTGGCGCAGCGCTGTGTTTTGGGTTTGGGATGGGAATGGTGTTGGTAACACACCGGTGGGTTTGGGTGTTCTACACTCCCAAGGCCGTTCCTGCTCTTGCACCGCCCCGCCAGCAATGGGCTGGGGGAGCACAAGGAGTTGGGAGGGGACACAGCCGGGACCCTGGCTGACCACAGGGACGTTCCCTGCCATTGCATGCTCGGAATATAAAGCTGGGGAAGAAGAAAGAAGGGGGGGATGCTGGGAGCGATGGCGTTTGTCTTCCCAAGTCACCGTTAGGCAGGATGGAGCCCGGCTTTCCTGGGGATGGCTGAACACCTGCCTGCGATGGGGAGCAGGGAATGAATGCCTTGCTCTGCTTGGCTTGCATGCGCACTTTTGCTTATCTCAACGCATGAGTTTTTCCTCACTTTTCCTCTTCCGATTCCGAATGAGGTGGGTGCCCTGGTGACAGAGGATGCGGGGAAGGTGGAGTTACTGAATGCCTTCTTTCCTTCAGTCTTTACTGCTAAGGCTGGCCCTCAGGAATCCAAGACCCTGGAGGTAAGAGAGAGAGTCTGGAGAAAGGGCAAGAGGGAGGACCCAAGAAACTAGCGTCCAGTCAGCCTCACCTCCGTCCCAGGAAAAGGGTTGGAACAGCTCATCCAGGATGTCATCTCTAAGCATGTAGAGGAAAGAAGGTTATCGGGAGTGGTCAACGCGGATTCACCAAGGGGAAATCACGCTCGACCAATCTGATAGCCTTCTACGATGTCCAGGTGGGGCCAGGCTCTTCTCAGTGATGCCTGGGGACAGGACAAGGGGCAACGGGCACAAACTGGAACACGGGAAATCCCATCTCAACGTGAGGGAAAACTCCTTTCCTGTGAGGGTGGCAGAGCCCTGGCACAGGCAGCCCAGAGAGGTGTGGAGCCTCCTGCTCTGGAGATACTCCAAACCTGCCTGGAGGCGCCATCCTGTGCCACCTGCTCTGGGTGACCCTGCTCTGGCAGGCGATTGGACTGGGTGATCTCCAGAGGCCCCTGCCGACCCCGGCCAGTCTGGGATTCTGGGATTCTGGGCCCCACCCCAGCAGGGGGGAGTGAGCGAGCGGCTGCGTGGTCCTGGTCGCTGGCCGGGGTGAAACCACGACATGCTGCTCTAGCCTTGACAAGAACATGGAGACCTAAAACGCGTCAAGGGCTTACTTGTCTTTCATTCCTCTATTCAGAGAAAGCAATTCCACTGCAGCGCGGAAGCTTTCCTTAACACCCTCCTATCTCAGGCTTGGCCAATCCATAGAGACATGACCCGCGAGCCCACATACACGTGGATGTCGCCACGTCCAGCACCTCTGGCCTTCCTGTGGGGCTGCCACCACTGGTGGGGCCACTCTCCACCCCTGCCGGCGCCCCGAGCGTGCCTGGGCCAGGAACTGCCGCTCTGCTCAGCACGTGGTGGAGAAGCAACGGGCTCCGACATGGCCAATTCCATACCTGGACACCCCCGATGTGGCCCCTCCAGCTCTCGGGCGGGCTGGGGCTCCACACGGTGCAGGGGTGGCCCGGCAGAGTAGGTCCCCGTGGGTGTCTGGGGGGCAGCAGGGCAGTGTGGGATGGGGAAGAAGAGCCCAAACACCACATGAAATTCCACAGTCTTTTTATTAACGGCTGGGAGATGCAGGCATGCCGGCTGTGCTCCTCCTCCTCTATGCCCTCCGGAGCCAGGAGCACGGCGCTTGCAGGCGGAACCTGGAGGGAGGCTCTCTCACGGCTGCCTTCATAATCATGAGGGTTTGAGCCGCCAGGGAAGACACGAATGCGCTGCTGTCGTTCACCGCGCCTTCAAGGGCTGGGGTGGAAAGGAAGAGAGCCGAGGTCAGAGCCCAGGTGCACAGAGACCTCTGGACCCCTCCGGCCAGGGCTCCCCTTGGCCCCCCGGCTCTTCCCACGGCCAGGAGGGAGCCAGAGGCGTTGGCATCAGCCAGAAGGTGCTGGCCACCAGCGCCCCACGTGCCCCCGAAATGTCTCTGTGCTCTGCCCGCACAGGGAGCAGAGCCCTCCCCGGCTGGGGCAGGGACCGGAGCTCCCTACCAGGGGCTCTCCTGCTCCCCGCCAGCCCCGGCAGACACCCCACTGCCCTCGCTCACCGTCGCAGATGACCTGGAGCTCCTCCTGGCGCCCATCCCTCAGCTGCCGCCCGGCGAGCCCTAGGCACACACAGCCCGTCACAGACCCTGCTGGCCTGCCCGCCCCAGCAGCCCAACTGCCCCCCACCGACCCCACGGGCCTGGCCACGCGCCCGCCTGCCCTCGGGCCCGGCTGAGCCCAGGTCGGTGCCCTGAGAGTGAAGCCCAAGGCGGCGGCCAGGGACCCCGCAAGGCTGCCAGCAGCTGCCCCTGCGTGGGCAGGGGTGGGAGAGGGCGGCAGGGAGCCCCGTGGGCGCCCGGCCCCGCGTGGGGCAGTCGGGGCTCTGCAGGCGCCCGGTGCATTCGTCAGCAGCCGTGGCTGGGTCTCAGCTGCCACGGGGCAGGGAGGGACCCGCGGCGGGGTTGTGGCTCACCGATGAATCTGACGGCCGCCTCGCGCAAGGGCTGCTGTGGGCTCCGCAGGTACGGCAGGCTCTGCCGCAGGTAATCCCCCGCGCCGCGGCTGCTTTCCGCCAGCTGGAGAGAGCAGGAGGGGACAGGGTTGGCCCAGAGCCTCCCCCTGCGCCCAGGGCTGGCCTTCCCTGCCTTCCCCTGCTCGCGCGCCCAGGACGCCGCAGCGGGCAGGGGCCCAGCTGGGAGCTCCAACGCGTGGGGGGAGAGGGGCTTCTCCAGTCTGGCTGTGGGGCTTCGAGGCCGCCCTTACCAGGCACTCGCCGAGCCTCCATGGCTGCTCCGTCTCCAGCAGCTTCCTGAGCTGCCTGCGCTTCAGGAGCTTGGCCGCTCCGAGCAGGGCTTCCCGAGAGGCCTGCAGAGCAGCAGAGAGTGGGAGATGGCCCTGCCGCCCAGGGGACAGGACTGCCAGGGGGTCCCTGGGCAGGACAGGGGGGTGGCAAGGGTTGGGGGTCCAAGGCCTGGCCTCAGACACCTGCAGGCGCCCCTGGGAAGCCCAGGGGGGCTCCAGTGCTTCGGTCTTCGTGGCCGCGCACTGCTGCTCTGCTCCGCTGGACCGAGCAGGGCAGGGGTAGGACACGTCCCTGCCCACCTCCTCAGCTGCTGCCAGCTCTGCGGCTGCAGGCAGCGGGGGGCTCGGAGCCCTCCTCAGGGCCCCAGGTGCGGCACATGCCAAGGGCTTAGAAATCCCCACCTGAGCCACGCTCTGGTCCCTGTCGTGCAGGTGGAAGAACAGGGGCATCATCAGGCTCCTCCCCACGTCCTTCCTCGTCTGCTTTTTGTGGCTGCTGACTGCCACCCCCATCGCATCTCTGCAGAGGAGGATGGAGTGCTCTCGCACGTCGCTGGACTCCTAGGAGGAGAGAAGGAAGAGGGGAGGACCTCAGTCCCGCTCCTCCAAGCCCACGGTGAGGAGACGAATGCTTGTGGCTCTCCCTCTGCAGTGAGGAGAAGAACTCTCGGGCCAGTAGGCACGCGCGCGGAGGGACGCGCCACCCCGGGCCAGGCACACGTGCGCCCCCGGGCATGCTATCCAAGCCTCCGCTCTCCCGCCGCCTTACGTTTTCAAAGAGGGGCGGGAGCGTCCTGAGCAGCTGCAGAGCGATGGGGCCAGCCGTCTGCCTGTCCAGCACGCGGAGCATGTTGCCGAGGACAGCCAGGGCCCCTGTCGTGACGTCGCTGTCACCGTCCTGCAGTCGCTGTGTGACCTCTGGCAGGAGGCCTTGCAGTGTCGCTGCCTACGAGAAACACACCGTTTCACTCTAGGTGAACCTGCTCTGGCAGGGGGGTTGGCCTACGTGGTCTCCAGAGGTCCCTTCCAACCCCTATCATTCGGTGATTCTGTGGTTGTGTTGTGTGACGCAATCGAGCACCGCACCGGCCGACCCACGCTGTGTGTGGAGGGTGCGGGGCCAGTCGGGCAGAGGTCTCTGCGCGTGCGGAGCAGCCCAGGGCCTGGCCTGAAGCGCTCACGGGCCGCTGAACGGGGCAGCAGGGACAGCGGGCAGCGCTCCCGCCGCTCCTGATTCCTGGCAAAGCCCGAGCAAGCCGCTGCGCGCACCGCGCCTGCAGCCCAGCCCCAGGCGGACACCCGCACTGTGCCCGGCGGCCCCTGCCCACCTTCTTGGGTCTCCCGGACAGCGTGACGAGGCTGCTGACTGCCAGCCTGCGCAGCAGCACCTCCTCGCTCCTCAGGTGGGCCTGGAGGAGGGACAGGACCTGGGCATTGACGTGCTCAAAGTCGGTGTACTCCAGGAGCTGAAAGGCAATCGGCAGCAGAGTGAGAGCCCGGCACAGCCAGCAGAGCTCCCGGACGGCTCGGGGCAAGGCGCCAGGGCCGGACACAGCCCAGGCGGGAGGCAGCAGGGTCCGCAGAGGGCCCTGGCCGCCTCCCCTCTGCCCTCTGCCGCACGCAGGCAGCCTGCCTTCCCCCCGCCTGCCCTCAGACAGGCAGCGCGTGCCAGCAGGCCCACCTCCACGAAGACCACCATGGCGCCGACGTCCTGCACGGCCCGTCTCTGGAGGAGGCCTTTGACCGCCTGCTCAGACAAGGTGGCGCAGCAGTCCGGTACTTGATGCCGCAGCACCCTGGCCCGGGGAAGAAGGCATTGGTGGCACCGAGCTGGGCAGGCCAACCTCTCTGGGACTGCGCTGAGAGGTGGGCGTCCCACTGCCCATGAGGACGGGGATCGTGCGGGCGGCCCTTCCCCGCCAGGGGAGAAACGCCCGGGCAGGCAAGGGCGGCTGAGCAGGCTCTCACCTCGTCAGCATGGCGACGCCGCTGTGGTAGGTCTCAGCACTCATGAGCATGTCCCAGGCCCCCTGCCTCCCGATGACTTCAACCAGGGAGGCACCGCCCAGGCACTGGAAGAGCGCTTGCATGGCGCTCACTGCACTCCTGCGGGCAGAGCAAAGTGCGGTCACACGTGGAGCCCCGGCTCCGGCTCTGGGCCCGGGGAGAGACCAGGGACAGGGTCGGGGCACCCGAGGAGTGCCGGAGCACCTGAGCACTGAAGGATGTGTCCCGCTCCTACTGCCAGGGTGGCAGCAGCCCTTCCGTGAGCCGTTCAGGCTGCAGGAGATTTGGAAGAGCACTGCCATGAAGAGCTCGTCAAGAAGTAGCCGCGCATGGCGTCGGTTGGCGGGCACCAGGAAGATCTCGCGCATGGCACCGGCCACCTGCAGAAACAGCCCGGGATGGCTCTCACTGCAGAGGTGTCCGGGCAGCAGGGCCGGGACAGGCGGCCTGCCGGCACGCCGTGGGGCTGAGCGGCACGCGCTGCCCTGCCCCGCTGTGGCCCGAGGGCCCTGGGCCAGGTGCCCCGGGGAGGGCCGGGTTTGGGGGCGGGTGGAGCGGGCCCGAGGGGCTGGAGAGGGGCGTGCAGCCCCGGGCAGGACGGAGCAAGCCTCATCCAGACACTCACGGCCGGGAGTTCTTGGCAGCCATAGTCCTCCTTGGTGCCGTACCGCCTGGTGCACTGGTGGCTGACGCGCAGCAGCGTCCTCAGCAGGTCGGCCACGAGGCTGGGCTCACAGGCCAGCGTGCTCCACATGGCCCTGGCAGTGCTGCGGAGCCAGAGCACGCTGTCAGCGGGGCCACCTCGGCCACCACCCCTTCTCCCTGGGCAGGCCCCGGAGGCCCTGAGCTGCCCCTGAGGCTGATGGGCCACGTACCTGTCACAGCGTCGGGAAACCCTCAGCAGGCCAATGACCACCTCCTGAGGGTTCATGTTGGCCAGCTGGAGAAGGGTGCTCATCAGGATGTCCCAGAGCAGCATCCTGGTGGCGCGGGCCAGCTGCCTATGGATGGTCTTCAAGACGTCGCACACCTGCCAGAGGCAGCAGGCTGGAGCAGGCTGGAGGACGGCCATGGTCCCCGCCGCCACCAAGACCTGCTTCCCTCCCGCCGCCCTTTGCTGGCCTCAAAGGCTGCCGTTACCCTTTGGGTGCCATCGAGGAAGGCCAAGCCATAGGTGTGGGCTTCCTTCTCCTCGCCCTCCAGCCAGCAGCTGGCGGCAGAAGCAGCTCCACCTGATGAGGAACAAGCGCGGGGAGAGCTGTAGCCGCGGCAGGAGGCAGAGGGAAGAGAGGGGCCCCCTCTCCAGCCCTGCGCCCGCTGCCCTGCTCCCAGCGAGCCCTGGCCCGGGGTGCTGATGCCCCGTCTCCCCCGGGATGGTGCTGGCAGCAGGGCGGGAAAGGCCCCAGCCCGGCAGCACCGCTGCCTCCCGCCGGCCCAGCGGCCTCTCCCTGCCCTGCTCTCTGCCCCGAGGCTGGAGGTGGTCCCCTGGGGTCCTCTCGCTACTCACTCATGGCGGGGATGCCGGGGCTCTTCTCCTCCTCCGCTTGGAGCACGACGGGGCTGGCGCAGCCCAAGTCCTCGCTCTGCACCCGGCGTTGCCTGGGGCTTTCTGGCCGCTGATGGTCCTCGGCGGCCACCCCGGCCCTTTGGTCCTCTGCCGCCTCCGGTGCAGGGCTGCTCCGAGGGCAACCGCTCGCCGTCCTGCGGGACAGAGGAGAGGGCTGAGGGTGGGGAGGGGGCTGCCCACGGCGAGCGGCCCCAGCGCGGTGCGGCCTGGCCCGAGCAGGGGGGTGGTGGGTGGCAGGGGCTGGGCAGGGCTGGGGGGAACTCCTGCAGGACGCTGTTTCCAGCGGGCAGTCCCCCCTCGCCCAGCCGGCCCTGGCGCCGGCTCTCCTGCCCCCAGCCCCTGCGGAAGGGCCTGCTGGGCCCGGGTGCCCTGGGGTCCCTGTGGCCCTGGCCCGGCCCAGACCCACACTCTTACGTGCTGCAGACGGTGGAGCCTTGGGGAGACGCCTTGGCCCCCGGCGGGAAACGTCCCAGGGGTCGTAGGGAAACACGTGCTCCGTGCACAGGGATTCGCACACGCGCCAAATCGCTCACGTCCACTTGCCACGAGTGTCCAGGACACTGTGGCGCTGCCGTGCACGTGCTGCTGGGCATCACCAGCCGTCACAAGGGCAGGTCACTAAGGGCTCATTGTGACCCGCCACCCCAGCCCGGAGGGGCAGCCCGTCCCGCCCCCTGCTGTGGCCCGGGCTCGCCCAGGGGACTCATAGAATCATAGAACGTGTTGAGTGGGAAGGGAGCTCTAACGGCCATGCAGTCCAACCCCCCTGCAGTCAGCAGGGACATCTTTAACTAGATCAGATTGCTCAGAGCCCCGTGAAGCCTGGCCTTGAGCGTGGCCTGGCCCCAGGGATGGGGCCTCCACCAACTCTCCGGGCAACCTGGGCCAGTGTCTCACCACCCTCAGTGTACAGAACTTCTTCCTAATGTCTGATCTAACCCTTCCCTGCTCGAGTTTAAACCATTGCCCCTCGTCCTGTCGCTACATGCCCTTGCCAACAGCCCCTCCCCGGCTTTCCTGTAGACCCCCTTCAGGGACTGGAAGGCCGCTAGAAGGTCTCCCCGGAGCCGTCTCTTCTCCAGGCTAAACACCCCCAACTCTCTCAGCCTGTCCTCACAGCAGAGGGGCTCCAGCCCTTGGATCGTCTTCGTGGCCCTCCTCTGGACCCCCTCCAAAGGGTCCGTGTCCTTCTTGTGCTGAGGGCTCCAGAGCTGGACACGGTACTCCAGGCGGGGTCTCGCCAGAGCAGAGTAGAGGGGGAGAAGGCCCTCTCTGGATCTGCTGGCCACGCTTCTTTTGATGCAGCCCAGGATGCCATCGGCCTTCTGGGCTGCAAGCGCACGTTGCTGGCTCATGTCCAGCTTTCCACCCACCAGGACCCCCAAGGCCTTTTCCGCAGGGCTGCTCTCTATCACGTCATCCCCCAGCCCGTATTGATAACGAGGGTTGTCCCGACCCAAGTGTAGGAGCTTGCACTCGGCCTTGTTGAGCTTCATGAGGTTTGCTCGGGCCCACCTCTCTAGCTCGTCCAGGTCCCTCTGGATGACATCCCGTCCCTCTGGCACGTCGACTGCACCACTCAGCTTGGTGGCATCGGCAAACTTGCTGAGGGTGCACCTGATCCTACTGTCTAAATCATTGATGAAGATACTGAACAGCACCGGTCCCAGCACGGATCCCTGAGGGACACCCCTTGTCACCCCTCTCCATCTGGACATCGAGCCATTGACCACTACCCTCTGGATGCGACCATCCAGCCAGATCCTTATCCACCGACCAGTCCACCCATCGAATCCCTGTCTCTCCAACTGAGAGAGAAGGAGGTTGTGGAGGACTGTGTCAAAGGCTGTGTCAAAGATGTTTACTGATATTATAATTACTGATTATTATTACTGATATCCCGAGTCACTGTGTGCTGGTTTGGGCTGCGATGGAGTCGACTTTCTTGAGGCAGCTGGCGCAGCGCTGTGTTTTGGGTTTGGGATGGGAATGGTGTTGGTAACACACCGGTGGGTTTGGGTGTTCTACACTCCCAAGGCCGTTCCTGCTCTTGCACCGCCCCGCCAGCAATGGGCTGGGGGAGCACAAGGAGTTGGGAGGGGACACAGCCGGGACCCTGGCTGACCACAGGGACGTTCCCTGCCATTGCATGCTCGGAATATAAAGCTGGGGAAGAAGAAAGAAGGGGGGGATGCTGGGAGCGATGGCGTTTGTCTTCCCAAGTCACCGTTAGGCAGGATGGAGCCCGGCTTTCCTGGGGATGGCTGAACACCTGCCTGCGATGGGGAGCAGGGAATGAATGCCTTGCTCTGCTTGGCTTGCATGCGCACTTTTGCTTATCTCAACGCATGAGTTTTTCCTCACTTTTCCTCTTCCGATTCCGAATGAGGTGGGTGCCCTGGTGACAGAGGATGCGGGGAAGGTGGAGTTACTGAATGCCTTCTTTCCTTCAGTCTTTACTGCTAAGGCTGGCCCTCAGGAATCCAAGACCCTGGAGGTAAGAGAGAGAGTCTGGAGAAAGGGCAAGAGGGAGGACCCAAGAAACTAGCGTCCAGTCAGCCTCACCTCCGTCCCAGGAAAAGGGTTGGAACAGCTCATCCAGGATGTCATCTCTAAGCATGTAGAGGAAAGAAGGTTATCGGGAGTGGTCAACGCGGATTCACCAAGGGGAAATCACGCTCGACCAATCTGATAGCCTTCTACGATGTCCAGGTGGGGCCAGGCTCTTCTCAGTGATGCCTGGGGACAGGACAAGGGGCAACGGGCACAAACTGGAACACGGGAAATCCCATCTCAACGTGAGGGAAAACTCCTTTCCTGTGAGGGTGGCAGAGCCCTGGCACAGGCAGCCCAGAGAGGTGTGGAGCCTCCTGCTCTGGAGATACTCCAAACCTGCCTGGAGGCGCCATCCTGTGCCACCTGCTCTGGGTGACCCTGCTCTGGCAGGCGATTGGACTGGGTGATCTCCAGAGGCCCCTGCCGACCCCGGCCAGTCTGGGATTCTGGGATTCTGGGCCCCACCCCAGCAGGGGGGAGTGAGCGAGCGGCTGCGTGGTCCTGGTCGCTGGCCGGGGTGAAACCACGACATGCTGCTCTAGCCTTGACAAGACCATGGAGACCTAAAACGCGTCAAGGGCTTACTTGTCTTTCATTCCTCTATTCAGAGAAAGCAATTCCACTGCAGCGCGGAAGCTTTCCTTAACACCCTCCTATCTCAGGCTTGGCCAATCCATAGAGACATGACCCGCGAGCCCACATACACGTGGATGTCGCCACGTCCAGCACCTCTGGCCTTCCTGTGGGGCTGCCACCACTGGTGGGGCCACTCTCCACCCCTGCCGGCGCCCCGAGCGTGCCTGGGCCAGGAACTGCCGCTCTGCTCAGCACGTGGTGGAGAAGCAACGGGCTCCGACATGGCCAATTCCATACCTGGACACCCCCGATGTGGCCCCTCCAGCTCTCGGGCGGGCTGGGGCTCCACACGGTGCAGGGGTGGCCCGGCAGAGTAGGTCCCCGTGGGTGTCTGGGGGGCAGCAGGGCAGTGTGGGATGGGGAAGAAGAGCCCAAACACCACATGAAATTCCACAGTCTTTTTATTAACGGCTGGGAGATGCAGGCATGCCGGCTGTGCTCCTCCTCCTCTATGCCCTCCGGAGCCAGGAGCACGGCGCTTGCAGGCGGAACCTGGAGGGAGGCTCTCTCACGGCTGCCTTCATAATCATGAGGGTTTGAGCCGCCAGGGAAGACACGAATGCGCTGCTGTCGTTCACCGCGCCTTCAAGGGCTGGGGTGGAAAGGAAGAGAGCCGAGGTCAGAGCCCAGGTGCACAGAGACCTCTGGACCCCTCCGGCCAGGGCCGCCCTTGGCCCCCCGGCTCTTCCCACGGCCAGGAGGGAGCCAGAGGCGTTGGCATCAGCCAGAAGGTGCTGGCCACCAGCGCCCCACGTGCCCCCGAAATGTCTCTGTGCTCTGCCCGCACAGGGAGCAGAGCCCTCCCCGGCCGGGGCAGGGACCGGAGCTCCCTACCAGGGGCTCTCCTGCTCCCCGCCAGCCCCGGCAGACACCCCACTGCCCTCGCTCACCGTCGCAGATGACCTGGAGCTCCTCCTGGCGCCCATCCCTCAGCTGCCGCCCGGCGAGCCCTAGGCACACACAGCCCGTCACAGACCCTGCTGGCCTGCCCGCCCCAGCAGCCCAACTGCCCCCCACCGACCCCACGGGCCTGGCCACGCGCCCGCCTGCCCTCGGGCCCGGCTGAGCCCAGGCCGGTGCCCTGAGAGTGAAGCCCAAGGCGGCGGCCAGGGACCCCGCAAGGCTGCCAGCAGCTGCCCCTGCGTGGGCAGGGGTGGGAGAGGGCGGCAGGGAGCCCCGTGGGCGCCCGGCCCCGCATGGGGCAGTTGGGGCTCTGCAGGCGCCCGGTGCATTCGTCAGCAGCCGTGGCTGGGGCTCAGCTGCCACGGGGCAGGGAGGGACCCGCGGCGGGGTTGTGGCTCACCGATGAATCTGACGGCCGCCTCGCGCAAGGGCTGCTGTGGGCTCCGCAGGTACGGCAGGCTCTGCCGCAGGTAATCCCCCGCGCCGCGGCTGCTTTCCGCCAGCTGGAGAGAGCAGGAGGGGACAGGGTTGGCCCAGAGCCTCCCCCTGCACCCAGGGCTGGCCTTCCCTGCCTTCCCCTGCTCACGCGCCCAGGACGCCGCAGCGGGCAGGGGCCCAGCTGGGAGCTCCAACGCGTGGGGGGAGAGGGGCTTCTCCAGTCTGGCTGTGGGGCTTCGAGGCCGCCCTTACCAGGCACTCGCCGAGCCTCCATGGCTGCTCCGTCTCCAGCAGCTTCCTGAGCTGCCTGCGCTTCAGGAGCTTGGCCGCTCCGAGCAGGGCTTCCCGAGAGGCCTGCAGAGCAGCAGAGAGTGGGAGATGGCCCTGCCGCCCAGGGGACAGGACTGCCAGGGGGTCCCTGGGCAGGACAGGGGGGTGGCAAGGGTTGGGGGTCCAAGGCCTGGCCTCAGACACCTGCAGGCGCCCCTGGGAAGCCCAGGGGGGCTCCAGTGCTTCGGTCTTCGTGGCCGCGCACTGCTGCTCTGCTCCGCTGGACCGAGCAGGGCAGGGGTAGGACACGTCCCTGCCCACCTCCTCAGCTGCTGCCAGCTCTGCGGCTGCAGGCAGCGGGGGGCTCGGAGCCCTCCTCAGGGCCCCAGGTGCGGCACATGCCAAGGGCTTAGAAATCCCCACCTGAGCCACGCTCTGGTCCCTGTCGTGCAGGTGGAAGAACAGGGGCATCATCAGGCTCCTCCCCACGTCCTTCCTCGTCTGCTTTTTGTGGCTGCTGACTGCCACCCCCATCGCATCTCTGCAGAGGAGGATGGAGTGCTCTCGCACGTCGCTGGACTCCTAGGAGGAGAGAAGGAAGAGGGGAGGACCTCAGTCCCGCTCCTCCAAGCCCACGGTGAGGAGACGAATGCTTGTGGCTCTCCCTCTGCAGTGAGGAGAAGAACTCTCGGGCCAGTGGGCACGCGCGCAGAGGGACGCGCCACCCCGGGCCAGGCACACGTGCGCCCCCGGGCATGCTATCCAAGCCTCCGCTCTCCCGCCGCCTTACGTTTTCAAAGAGGGGCGGGAGCGTCCTGAGCAGCTGCAGAGCGATGGGGCCAGCCGTCTGCCTGTCCAGCACGCGGAGCATGTTGCCGAGGACAGCCAGGGCCCCTGTCGTGACGTCGCTGTCACCGTCCTGCAGTCGCTGTGTGACCTCTGGCAGGAGGCCTTGCAGTGTCGCTGCCTACGAGAAACACACCGTTTCACTCTAGGTGAACCTGCTCTGGCAGGGGGGTTGGCCTACGTGGTCTCCAGAGGTCCCTTCCAACCCCTATCATTCGGTGATTCTGTGGTTGTGTTGTGTGACGCAATCGAGCACCGCACCGGCCGACCCACGCTGTGTGTGGAGGGTGCGGGGCCAGTCGGGCAGAGGTCTCTGCGCGTGCGGAGCAGCCCAGGGCCTGGCCTGAAGCGCTCACGGGCCGCTGAACGGGGCAGCAGGGACAGCGGGCAGCGCTCCCGCCGCTCCCGATTCCTGGCAAAGCCCGAGCAAGCCGCTGCGCGCACCGCGCCTGCAGCCCAGCCCCAGGCGGACACCCGCACTGTGCCCGGCGGCCCCTGCCCACCTTCTTGGGTCTCCCGGACAGCGTGACGAGGCTGCTGACTGCCAGCCTGCGCAGCAGCACCTCCTCGCTCCTCAGGTGGGCCTGGAGGAGGGACAGGACCTGGGCATTGACGTGCTCAAAGTCGGTGTACTCCAGGAGCTGAAAGGCAATCGGCAGCAGAGTGAGAGCCCGGCACAGCCAGCAGAGCTCCCGGACGGCTCGGGGCAAGGCGCCAGGGCCGGACACAGCCCAGGCGGGAGGCAGCAGGGTCCGCAGAGGGCCCTGGCCGCCTCCCCTCTGCCCTCTGCCGCACGCAGGCAGCCTGCCTTCCCCCCGCCTGCCCTCAGAGAGGCAGCGCGTGCCAGCAGGCCCACCTCCACGAAGACCACCATGGCGCCGACGTCCTGCACGGCCCGTCTCTGGAGGAGGCCTTTGACCGCCTGCTCAGACAAGGTGGCGCAGCAGTCCGGTACTTGATGCCGCAGCACCCTGGCCCGGGGAAGAAGGCATTGGTGGCACCGAGCTGGGCAGGCCAACCTCTCTGGGACTGCGCTGAGAGGTGGGCGTCCCACTGCCCATGAGGACGGGGATCGTGCGGGCGGCCCTTCCCCGCCAGGGGAGAAACGCCCGGGCAGGCAAGGGCGGCTGAGCAGGCTCTCACCTCGTCAGCATGGCGACGCCGCTGTGGTAGGTCTCAGCACTCATGAGCATGTCCCAGGCCCCCTGCCTCCCGATGACTTCAACCAGGGAGGCACCGCCCAGGCACTGGAAGAGCGCTTGCATGGCGCTCACTGCACTCCTGCGGGCAGAGCAAAGTGCGGTCACACGTGGAGCCCCGGCTCCGGCTCTGGGCCCGGGGAGAGACCAGGGACAGGGTCGGGGCACCCGAGGAGTGCCGGAGCACCTGAGCACTGAAGGATGTGTCCCGCTCCTACTGCCAGGGTGGCAGCAGCCCTTCCGTGAGCCGTTCAGGCTGCAGGAGATTTGGAAGAGCACTGCCATGAAGAGCTCGTCAAGAAGTAGCCGCACATGGCGTCGGTTGGCGGGCACCAGGAAGATCTCGCGCATGGCACCGGCCACCTGCAGAAACAGCCCGGGATGGCTCTCACTGCAGAGGTGTCCGGGCAGCAGGGCCGGGACAGGCGGCCTGCCGGCACGCCGTGGGGCTGAGCGGCACGCGCTGCCCTGCCCCGCTGTGGCCCGAGGGCCCTGGGCCAGGTGCCCCGGGGAGGGCCGGGTTTGGGGGCGGGTGGAGCGGGCCCGAGGGGCTGGAGAGGGGCGTGCAGCCCCGGGCAGGACGGAGCAAGCCTCATCCAGACACTCACGGCCGGGAGTTCTTGGCAGCCATAGTCCTCCTTGGTGCCGTACCGCCTGGTGCACTGGTGGCTGACGCGCAGCAGCGTCCTCAGCAGGTCGGCCACGAGGCTGGGCTCACAGGCCAGCGTGCTCCACATGGCCCTGGCAGTGCTGCGGAGCCAGAGCACGCTGTCAGCGGGGCCACCTCGGCCACCACCCCTTCTCCCTGGGCAGGCCCCGGAGGCCCTGAGCTGCCCCTGAGGCTGATGGGCCACGTACCTGTCACAGCGTCGGGAAACCCTCAGCAGGCCAATGACCACCTCCTGAGGGTTCATGTTGGCCAGCTGGAGAAGGGTGCTCATCAGGATGTCCCAGAGCAGCATCCTGGTGGCGCGGGCCAGCTGCCTATGGATGGTCTTCACAACGTCACCCACCTGCCAGAGGCAGCGGGCTGGAGCAGGCTGGAGGACGGCCATGGTCCCCGCCGCCACCAAGACCTGCTTCCCTCCCGCCGCCCTTTGCTGGCCTCAAAGGCTGCCGTTACCCTTTGGGTGCCATCGAGGAAGGCCAAGCCATAGGTGTGGGCTTCCTTCTCCTCGCCCTCCAGCCAGCAGCTGGCGGCAGAAGCAGCTCCACCTGATGAGGAACAAGCGCGGGGAGAGCTGTAGCCGCGGCAGGAGGCAGAGGGAAGAGAGGGGCCCCCTCTCCAGCCCTGCGCCCGCTGCCCTGCTCCCAGCGAGCCCTGGCCCGGGGTGCTGATGCCCCGTCTCCCCCGGGATGGTGCTGGCAGCAGGGCGGGAAAGGCCCCAGCCCGGCAGCACCGCTGCCTCCCGCCGGCCCAGCGGCCTCTCCCTGCCCTGCTCTCTGCCCCGAGGCTGGAGGTGGTCCCCTGGGGTCCTCTCGCTACTCACTCATGGCGGGGATGCCGGGGCTCTTCTCCTCCTCCGCTTGGAGCACGACGGGGCTGGCGCAGCCCAAGTCCTCGCTCTGCACCCGGCGTTGCCTGGGGCTTTCTGGCCGCTGATGGTCCTCGGCGGCCACCCCGGCCCTTTGGTCCTCTGCCGCCTCAGGTGCAGGGCTGCTCCGAGGGCAACCGCTCGCCGTCCTGCGGGACAGAGGAGAGGGCTGAGGGTGGGGAGGGGGCTGCCCACGGCGAGCGGCCCCAGCGCGGTGCGGCCTGGCCCGAGCAGGGGGGTGGTGGGTGGCAGGGGCTGGGCAGGGCTGGGGGGAACTCCTGCAGGACGCCGTTTCCAGCGGGCAGTCCCCCCTCGCCCAGCCGGCCCTGGCGCCGGCTCTCCTGCCCCCAGCCCCTGCGGAAGGGCCTGCTGGGCCCGGGTGCCCTGGGGTCCCTGTGGCCCTGGCCCGGCCCAGACCCACACTCTTACGTGCTGCAGACGGTGGAGCCTTGGGGAGACGCCTTGGCCCCCGGCGGGAAACGTCCCAGGGGTCGTAGGGAAACACGTGCTCCGTGCACAGGGATTCGCACACGCGCCAAATCGCTCACGTCCACTTGCCACGAGTGTCCAGGACACTGTGGCGCTGCCGTGCACGTGCTGCTGGGCATCACCAGCCGTCACAAGGGCAGGTCACTAAGGGCTCATTGTGACCCGCCACCCCAGCCCGGAGGGGCAGCCCGTCCCGCCCCTTGCTGTGGCCCGGGCTCGCCCAGGGGACTCATAGAATCATAGAACGTGTTGAGTGGGAAGGGAGCTCTAACGGCCATGTAGTCCAACCCCCCTGCAGTCAGCAGGGACATCTTTAACTAGATCAGATTGCTCAGAGCCCCGTGAAGCCTGGCCTTGAGCGTGGCCTGGCCCCAGGGATGGGGCCTCCACCAACTCTCCGGGCAACCTGGGCCAGTGTCTCACCACCCTCAGTGTACAGAACTTCTTCCTAATGTCTGATCTAACCCTTCCCTGCTCGAGTTTAAACCATTGCCCCTCGTCCTGTCGCTACATGCCCTTGCCAACAGCCCCTCCCCGGCTTTCCTGTAGACCCCCTTCAGGGACTGGAAGGCCGCTAGAAGGTCTCCCCGGAGCCGTCTCTTCTCCAGGCTGAACAATCCCAACTCTCTCAGCCTGTCCTCACAGCAGAGGGGCTCCAGGCCTTGGATCGTCTTCGTGGCCCTCCTCTGGACCCCCTCCAAAGGGTCCGTGTCCTTCTTGTGCTGAGGGCTCCAGAGCTGGACACGGTACTCCAGGCGGGGTCTCGCCAGAGCAGAGTAGAGGGGGAGAAGGCCCTCTCTGGATCTGCTGGCCACGCTTCTTTTGATGCAGCCCAGGATGCCATCGGCCTTCTGGGCTGCAAGCGCACGTTGCTGGCTCACGTCCAGCTTTCCACCCACCAGGACCCCCAAGGCCTTTTCCGCAGGGCTGCTCTCTATCACGTCATCCCCCAGCCCGTATTGATAACGAGGGTTGTCCCGACCCAAGTGTAGGAGCTTGCACTCGGCCTTGTTGAGCTTCATGAGGTTTGCTCGGGCCCACCTCTCTAGCTCGTCCAGGTCCCTCTGGATGACATCCCGTCCCTCTGGCACGTCGACTGCACCACTCAGCTTGGTGGCATCGGCAAACTTGCTGAGGGTGCACCTGATCCTACTGTCTAAATCATTGATGAAGATGCTGAACAGCACCGGTCCCAGCACGGATCCCTGAGGGACACCCCTTGTCACCCCTCTCCATCTGGACATCGAGCCATTGACCACTACCCTCTGGATGCGACCATCCAGCCAGATCCTTATCCACCGACCAGTCCACCCATCGAATCCCTGTCTCTCCAACTGAGAGAGAAGGATGTTGTGGAGGACTGTGTCAAAGGCCGTGTCAAAGATGTTTACTGATATTATAATTACTGATTATTATTACTGATATCCCGAGTCACTGTGTGCTGGTTTGGGCTGCGATGGAGTCGACTTTCTTGAGGCAGCTGGCGCAGCGCTGTGTTTTGGGTTTGGGATGGGAATGGTGTTGGTAACACACCGGTGGGTTTGGGTGTTCTACACTCCCAAGGCCGTTCCTGCTCTTGCACCGCCCCGCCAGCAATGGGCTGGGGGAGCACAAGGAGTTGGGAGGGGACACAGCCGGGACCCCGGCTGACCACAGGGACGTTCTCTGCCATTCCATGCTCAGAATATAAAGCTGGGGAAGAAGAAAGAAGGGGGGGATGCTGGGAGCGATGGCGTTTGTCTTCCCAAGTCACCGTTAGGCGGGATGGAGCCTGGCTTTCCTGGGGATGGCTGAACACCTGCCTGCGATGGGGAGCAGGGAATGAATTTATTGTTCTGCTTTGCCTGCGTGTGTGACTTTTGCTTTTGCTTCTTAAACTGTCTTTATCTCAATCCACAACTTTTCTCACTTTTACTCTTCTGATTCTCTCCCCCACTCTCTGGCGGGAGCGAGCAAGAGTCTAACGTGGTGCTTAGCTGCTGGCTGGGGTTAAACCACAACACAGGGGAATACGGGCATTTTAAATCTCTGAACGTCTTACAATACCTGGAAGAGAAGTTTTGCTGCTGCTTAACTGGTAACATTCTACACCAAAACCACCTTGCCTCACTGCCAATGCAGTTAATATTGTACTGCTGTGTGTGGCCGACGCAGACAAGTACTCTTCATTGCGAGTAGCGCTGAAGTTTCAGTGAGGAAGAAACGAATAGCAAAATTCAGAGTTTTCCTTTCAAATACAGTGTATTTCTATGGTGAAACCCATGTCAATAAGAAAGTAACCTCCTTTTTTTTTTTTCAAGAAAAAGTAAAACGAAGACAAGGTTGCAGTTGCTTCAACAAAACAAAACCAGACACAAAACAAATAAAAAAGCCCAAACCCCATCAGCTCCTGGAAGATGGACTGATTAAGTTGTGTGAATAGAAGATTTTTCTCTTGAGACAGTCCATACTAGGCACTTGCTGACAATTTCTCATTTAGTTCCAGAGCTCGAACATCTCCATTAGCTTTGGCATTTTCTACAAGCACCTGCCGGGAAAAACAAACAACGAAGAACTGAAAATTTAATATTTTACTGTTAGTACTTTACTGGCAATCTCAAACACATTTTAATTTCTGCTGTGAGGTTTCCCTGGAAGAGAAGGTAACGCGGAAGCCCAGGTAGGAAATATCGAACACTACGCATCAGCTTCCTCAAAGCATCGGGCACGTAAACACCCCACCCTCTAGCGACTTGCTAAATCGCAATGGGCTACAGCAGCATCCCTGGCCACCTGAGGCTGAGACCAGGTCTGACAAGTCTGTCACCTGCTGGCAATGACACAAGCCGAGCTACGCGAGACCCCTCTCCCTTGCCTCCTGCGAGTACGTTTGTATAAATCGACATTTGCCAAACAGGAGCATTCTCCTCAGCTACTTAAAACTGCCAAGGCACCCTTTTGCCTTCCCCATGCAAATTTACCCCTCTTTGGTTTACTTTCCACACCTCCTGTTTCCAGCGTTTCTACTAGTTAAGAAAGCTCCCATGGCAGCCCAATGTTCACAGATGTTCATGAAGCTTCTGGCATTTTGCCCTGGTTTCAGTGGGGATAGGGTTAATTCTCCCCAGACTCCAGCAGGGACACAGGTATTCCATCCCATGTGAGCCATGCCCAGGCTGTAGCCAGGAGTGTAGCCGCTGGGAAGCAGGCTGGTGCGTCCTGGGTCCGGTCGAGGAGTGGTGGTACCGTCATCGTGTTCGTACATTCCTCTGTCTGTGTTGTTGTTGTTTTCTCTTGTTCCCTTTGCTGTTCTCTTAAACTGCCTTTGTCTCAACCCACGAGTTTTGCCTTTTTCTTCCAACTATCCCCTCGTGGGGGGAGTTTGAGACAGTGGCCACATGGTTCTTTGTTGCCATTTGAGGCTAAACCACAAAAATGTCCCTTTATCACGTGCCATTTCTCA
This sequence comes from Chroicocephalus ridibundus, assembly GCF_963924245.1. Classification (NCBI taxonomy): domain Eukaryota; kingdom Metazoa; phylum Chordata; class Aves; order Charadriiformes; family Laridae; genus Chroicocephalus; species Chroicocephalus ridibundus. Next base: position 1,218,109 of record NC_086316.1, on the reverse strand, counting down.
CATCACACGTATAGTTCATCACCCAGCAAAGACTGCTGAGCAGTCAAATACCTCTTGAGAGTGTGCTCCAGCATTGGAATAAGTAATATAAGAGTGCAGAAGAACGCGAGAGGGTATGAGACAAAAATTAAGTGATTTTTCTCTTGCAGTGAAAGCATTATGGGCAACAGTCAAATCCATGGAAAACATCTAGCTTCCACAGAGATCATCCTCTCTCTTGCTGCCTTGATACATGCTTCTCTAGTTAGAGTTCTATGGTCTATGGACAGCAGAGGAGGCTGAGAACTCATGAGAACAAGAAGGAGTATTAAATAGCTGTGAAATCATAACAGAAGGGAAAAAAAAGAAAGCAGGAATAAGATAAATAAATAAACAGCCTATTTAAAGGCTAGACCTGGACTGGATTTGGTGATTTCTGGAAACAAAAACCATTTTTCAAACATGAAGTGACCATCCAATGACCACTTGGAAGATGTTTAACATCTGTATCAGGAAAGCTAATAATAATGTGCTCTGTGTTTTAATTGTGGAGAAGTGCAGTTGTATAAAAAAGGTTAGAAGGTAAGTTTAAATAGAAAATTTACTCCTTGTGAAGTTTTATTTACTTATTAAGAATTTACAACATTGATAGGTGAATAATTAGTGCTGTTTTGCATACACATATGGTGGATATTTTTATATCTAGGTATAATCTCTAATTTTCGTTTTCTTAAAGTGTACATTAACTCACGTGTTTAGCTGACACTATCAGACCATGTTCCTTTGCCTGATGTAATGAATGTTGTCTGCACTCCTGCAATGCATTTTTAGTAATAAAAATTTGAAATTTTATACATTGCTGAACAAAACTGTGAGCGGGCAAAGGGCAGAGCTTCTGCAGGAGCATAAGTAGTTTGAGACACTTCTCTCTGTAGAATTCACATGCTGGGTCACTCAGTCTTATGTGCTTAACCAGGGGATCATAAAGTGGATTAAAATAGCCCAGCGCTTTCAAAACAGAGTGTATGCCATGCCTTCCCTGCCCCCAGACTACTGCAGCATCTCCTGCCAAGATGATCCCACGCCTCACCGAGCTCCTTGTGGAAGGGGAGACACCCAGGCAGCAGAGACCTGTGGAGCGGTTTTAGCAGTACATAAGGCCAAGACACCCTAGAAGACACCTTCCCCACCTCTGTGGTGGGGAGCACCTCTCCTTTCCCCATCTCCCTTGGTGCTTGCTCCATGCCCACTTCTCCTTGCGGCTTAGCCACAGCACAAGGCCAAGCCAACAAGCCTTGGCAAGGAGAACCAGGGCAGGCTGGGGTGGGGATGGTTCTCCTCTGCGTGACATGGTGGTCCGTATCCACCCTGGGGTGATGGCTTTTGTTTCTAAAACAGCAGAAATAACATATGAACTACTTTTTTTGGACTCATCTTGACAATGACATGAGAATTACACGGTGCAACCATACGTCTACAGTTGGGGACTCTTACCACGGTGAATGGGGTGTCATCTGCTGCAGCGTGTAGTGTTTTTAGCCCTTCATCTCTGCAGCAGAATGGGGCATGTCAGTAGCAGATGGGTCACCTTCTTGTGCTACGGGACCTTGTTCCCTTCCCCGCCAAAGGCAGCAGGACTGGAGGACAGACCTTGCCCTGGGCTTCTGCAGCAGCAGAGCTGGCTTCAGGTAATCCACAGCTCACCGTCACAGTGCTAGCAGTTTTCCACAACTCCATACTTGCTTTCACCACTCTGTTCTGCTACAACTGGATTGGGTTTAATTTTAAAAAGTATCATTTTTCTGTCTCCTTCTCCTCCCATAGGATGATTTTCCACCCCATTCATACTTTTGATTCAATATTGGGCTGATATTACGTTACTTGATCTGACACAGTAACACTAGAAAAATAGTCAAAGTAGATGTTAGTAAGTGGCCAGGAGCAGATAACATTTATGAGACCGTTCATCAGAAACCCAGATAAGCAACCACAGAACTGGGACTGAGATCTGTGTATCATTGGATGTGCCATCAGAGACTGCCAGTATGTTCAAAACCTGCTTTATCAGGGTCTGGGGAATGCTAAAACAATAGGGCCAGCTGCTGTTCCTGGTGAGATGATACAGTCTGTGATAGAGAAGGAGATCAAAGGACACGTGGAGGAACACAGTCTGTTGGGAAGGTGTTGGAGAGACTCCAGTGAAGTCCAGCATCACTGGTGTTTGGAGGAAGGGCAGTAAGTATGCCGACAAAGGGGGTCCTGTGGGCATAATAATCCTCTTGCATTTTCAAAAAGCCTTTGAGAAGCTTTTTGCAAAGCTTATTAAAATTGTAAAGAAACTAAGTTGCCACAAGACTGGACATGAGGTTGGGTTTTGGGTTGAAAGCTGGTATAAGAAGAGGAAGTGGAGGATAGGACTTAGCGGTCTGTCTCCAGGAGGGAGGGGATTCGTGGAGTCAGGGGATAATTCAGGTTGGATGGAAGGGACCTCTGGAGGTCTTCCACTCCAAGCACAACTAATGACCTTAGATTGTGCAAGGACTTTTTCCAGTGAAACCTTGAATGCCTCCAAGGATGGTGATCCACAACTTGGTACAAAAGCCTCAGGATTTGTGCTGGTTTTCATTGATGTCTCCAGCAGCAACCTCTAGAAAGCAGTCAACAATGAAATCTGTTGGGCTGGAAGGACAGTAACCTCTGGCCAGTGGCACCTGTGTGTCGCAGATGGAGTGATCCACTTCACTTGTAAGAGAGAAGCAGCGATATATTTATTGATATAAAACAATGATTTAACATTTGGTAGTAAATGCAACAGTGGTTTAACAAGATTCGATGGCAAAGCACACTGAGTTATTTACTGCCTCGAGGACAGGGTCAGACAGAGCCGTCAGGGAGACTGTCCCGTTCAGTCGAGGTTCAGAAAGGACCCCCTGGCTTTCTAAACTCCTTCTCAGAGTGGAGTCTGGGTGAGCTGGATCCAATCCTACTCCCAGACTTCGTCAACACTTTATGTCTGAAGGATTATATGCTCAATCAGTCCTTTCTATCACTTCGCTAAGATTTCAAGGTTTAGCACGCTATTAGTCACTTAGTGAGTATTTGTTGTGGCAAGGAATCTCTGAATCTCGAGAAGTAACCTTGAGCGGGCATCCCTACTCAAGGCGGGGTCCTGGTGTTTAGCCCGTTGCCATGCAGGAGAGCTCAAAGGGCTCTTGGGCTTTTCACTATTTATGGGGGTAAGATGATTGACCTACAGTCATGTTTGCATATTGACCACAGTACCAGCATTGCTCAAGTTAGCCCTTGGAGATGGTGTTGCTTTCTGACTCCTCAAAACCACACTGAGGCCCAGATGGAGCCCTCACAACTAGATGCACTCATGATCATCACCACAGGTGGTTATCGCTAGGGCAGGGTGATGGGAGATGATGGTCAGGTTGGTGCCCAGGGTAGGGGGAGTACACCGTCACCCTGTGCCGTTTCTGAAACCGGCTCGAGTATTCATGGGGGAGACAAAATCCCCACATTCTTCCAAGCCTGATCAACCCTACACCATTTTTCTGGCATAGCTGTACTGAAGAATGTTAGTCACAACATTTATTCCTCGCTTTCCCACTTGCAGACAGCTTTTGTTGGTTTGGATGCAGCAGATGGCTACAACAACAGAGAAACTCCTTTTGTTTATGGTGCTTTGTCTGTGCAGGAGGTCTCAGCTGGCAGATCTTGCAGCAGCCATCTCTAGTGTGGACAAGCGCCAACAAAGTCAAGCCTGTCACAGGTTGTATTTTGCAGCATTAGGAGGAAACACCTCTATCCACCAAAATGTACTGTTACCTGGAGCCACCTTCTATCTTTGAAAAAAAAATATGGAAATTCTTCTCTCCTAGAATAATGTCATTTCTTATGCACCTAAAGCTGCTTATAACATCATCATCACCTCTGTGCAGCCTGCAGGTTCAGCTAATGGGTGGGCTTGGCAACGACTTTGAATCCAAGTGCATTAAATTCCCTCACTGTCCTGAAGATAGCAGTGCAAGTAAGGCAGCAGCTTCCTCAAGGAAAAAGTCCTTCTCCTTAATTTGGCTGAAGTTATGTCCTTGCTGTGGAAAATATCAGCAAAGGCTGCGTATTCGTTTTCATTGCTTTATCTGAGATACTCACTGGAAAGGGCGAGGGGCAATGGTTTTAAACTAGAGCAGGGCAGGTTTAGATTAGCCATGAGGAAGAAGTTCTTTACACTGAGGGTGGTGAGACACTGGCCCAGGTTGCCCAGAGGGGTGGTGGAGGCCCCATCCCTGGAGACATTCAAGGCCAGGCTGGATGAGGCTCTGGGCGACCTGATCTAGTTGAAGATGTCCCTGCTGACTGCAGGGGGGTTGGACTAGACGGCCTTTAGAGGTCCCTTCCAACCCAACACAGTCTGTGATTCTATGGTTCTATGACCCTATGATTCTATGAAAGCTTCAACAGAAATAATTTGAAACAAAATAATAATGTTCCAGTGTAAAATGCACAAGACCAAATATGCCATTGTTTTCTGAACCCTGTCAAAGACGCCCTTTTCTGCAGTTTTGCCTTTGTATGTCAGCAGCAACGGTAAATGCCTGCTGGCTGAAACGTCCGCTGGTCATAGGATATTCAACTTCCAGATTGCCAAACAGGGAACAGTCAAGCAATCCTCCGTAATCCTCTTCTCTCAGCTAAGCAATCTTTTATGGCTTTCCCTTGCAGCGCCCACGGAACTTTCAGAAAGCATCTGAGGTAACGGCGCCAAGAAACTTCTCTGTTTGTGATGTTGTTTATTGCCCTGCAAAAGTTAACTCATTCCCTTTTCTGTTGGTTTTTTTTCTGTTTGTTTGTTTGTTTGAAGTGTATTACGCAGTCCCCTGTTAATGCAGACAAAAATGCGGTTATAGACCTGCTTTCAGAGAAGAACAGACAGCATTTTCATCCAGTTCTAATGCTTGCTTTTTAAATGTTGCTTTAAGTCCTCTGAGTGCTGAAGTGTTACTAAAAATGTACAGCATTTTAGTGCAGAAGGCTTTAAGTTCTGCTCATCAGGCGAGATGAATCCCGCATCCACCATCTGCATGATCTGCCACAAATGATGCTTCTGGCAGTCCTAATTGGTTTCCCAGGTGTTTCAAGGAAGGCATGAGAGGAAAACAAGTGTTTTCTGTGCCCCTCCATCTCTGTTGGTGCCCCTGCCCTTTGCCTAAGCTATGCTAATTGGCGTTTGGGTTAATTGGGTCACTTCTACGGCTGCCTTATTTACCAGCCCAGTTTTTCTTGGTGTTACAACTCTCTACGTGTGCAACAGTCTGCACGTGTTTATGTATATATATTTTTTCCATGTATAAATGTATGTAAATATACGTATATGTACTTGTGTGTGTATATACATGCGTGCATGTTTATTTATTTATTTATTTAGCTACACTAGGTTATGTTCACTAGTGCTGCAAAGAGCTTTTATCTCAAAGGTTTCCTCATTTTCAACACCCAGACCCCTGCAAGTTCAAATTTAAGGATTCCAAGGGACATTCAGTGCCCTTTTAAAAGTACATGAATAGTACACGGTTCCAAGAGCGTGATGGCTCTGAGAATGTTGCCTCTCATGAGACAAACTTCATCCACCCGGTGTTTGGACGCTACTGAGGATTTGGGTGTAGAGGAAGACACATCACAGTCCAAGGATCATCTGGGGAAGAAGACACTGGCTTCCTTTGATTGCCTGGTTTTTTTAACTCACCTAAGAAACATGGGTTCAAACTTTATTTTTTCTGGGGGGAAGAACAAAAACAAAACCTCCACCTGCCATTTGTCTTTCAGTTTTCTAAGCAAAGCTAGACTGAAAAGCTGGAATGTGATAAAAAGTGGGGAAACAAAAATGTTGGTAAATCATCTGTTGTTGTTTTGATTCGTTTTATGGTAGTTTTCTTTCAGTAAGCCTGTAGAATTTACAATAAAAATATTAAAAAAATAAAAATCTAAAATCTAAAATAAAAAAAATATAAAAAAATATAAAAAATATAAAATATAAAATATAAAAAAAAATATATAAAAAAATACTATTTGACTTTATTAGCATACAACAGACATTAAAAAACATTTATTTTTTAAAATGGCCCAGCCAATCAATAAAAAATAGGTATAAAACTTTGGCAGTGATAGTGCTGAAGGCAGAACAGACCATATGTAGTTAAATAAGACGAGACCTCGGGCAGTGAAAGAGAACAGATGTGTTGTGTCCGGCTGTAGACAGCAAAAAGACAGAAGGAACACAACTCGGGAGAACTGGGGCATTCCCCTAAAACCGCAAGGTTGTGGTTGTACAAAGTGGTGAAAACAAACAGCATGTGCCCTTCAGGTGAACCGCGCTCATTACAACGTGCCCACCACACCTCCACCTCTGAAGCTCCACGCCTCCTAGACGAGACCCCCACTCTCCGGGCTCGCGCAGAGATTCAGGAAGGTTCTATATCTTTAATCGAAGGGAGAATACCAGTCGCCAACAGGCGCTTCTTGTGAAATCGTGAGCCGCCAGAGAGAAGCGTAGCGTGGCAATGAGTGGATTTTTGTAAAATATCAAAGCTTACAATGCATAAGCCAAGGTGTGCTGGCTTTGTGGAGCTTCCCCCAGCGCCCAGCTCCGCGCAGACATCAGGAAACACGGATCTGGGCTCTGGGGGTGGATCGGCTCTTTGCATCCCGGGTGAAGAGCCCAGGGTTGGGACAACATCAGTTGTCATCTCCCACATTTGCCAGTATCAGAATAGTACCTTTCCCAGAGCATGGGCTGTTACAGGCAAAGGTCTGTTAATTATTCTGTTGATAATCGTATCAAGACCCATGTTGAATGAGTTCCTGCCTGTGGGATTAACAGCAGAATGTGTTCACGTAATAGCGGGTGTTTATTTATCATGTAGTGTGCTTAAAATATTTTTACTGTTTTTTTTTCCTCTAAAGTGTATAGTGGTATCTGACAGAGAACGTGCCATTTTAGAATGGATTTGCTTACAGGTATTTGTATATATTTTATTATAATTAGAGATTGTCCTTTTTGAAAACAGTGCTTTAAACATCACACGAATGCTAAAAAATCTACATGGCATTTAAGAAATTATCAACCTAATATTGAAAAGGTAGATACTATTTAACTTAAAAAAAAAAAAAAAAAAAGAAGCTTTAAATACTTTAACAAAGGATCTTCGCACTGCCCTCTCCCTTAGCCGTGCTGGTCCCTCGGAGCTGGTCTCTCCTCCAGAGCAGACGAGCGGTGGCAGCGCCCTGGTGTCGCGATGTCGGTCCTTTCTCTGCCGCGCACGCAGCCCCTGCTCCAGTGCCTTTCCCTGCCTTGGCTGAACGTCAGCTCGCTCTGCCCATTGCGTCTGCTCAGCTCCTGCCGGCTGACAGATGGCCGTGACCAAGCGGCTGGCCGCTTGCCTGGCGCCTCGAGTTCACCTACAGATGCTCAGTAACGCTGACACCAGTGCTGGGGCTGCTGCTGACGCTGCTGTTGCTGTTATTGCCTCTACTGCTACTGCTGTTACTGCTGCCACTGCTACTGCTACCAGTGCTACCGCTGTTACCAGCGCTGCTGTTTCTGCTGTTAGTGCTGTTACTGCTGCAGCTCCTACTTCTACCACCGCTACTGCTGTCACTGCTGCTGCTGCGGCTCTGGCGTGGGGCTGCATCCCGGTCACTGGCCTGGAGCTGCGGGCAGCCTGTTAGCCAGGGTGGCCACGGTCGAGGGAATGCGACAGGAGCCCCGGAGGTCACAGCAGCGGGGCTGAGCCTGGGCATCGGCAAATAAAACGCCAAGCCAGCTGGGGGTCTGTAATGCAAGCGGCGTTTCCAGGTCTCCTTTCGGCTTTGCTGTCACCCTGCTGCTGGATTTGAGATCATGTATGTGTTTTGCTTTTGATTACGGGGGATGGGGGGTGCTAAAATCTGGGGAGGGAAGAGGATTCGGAAGGATTAATATGTTAGTTTTGATTTAAGGGGATTATTTTTTTTTCCCCTCTCTTGTCCCTGCCCTTCATCTTTGTTAACGCAGCTTTGTCTCTATTATTTTCATTTTAGGTCAGTTAATATTGTAGCCTTTGGGAATGAAAGAGATGGGTTTTCTGAGGACAATCAGCAGCCGAGCCTGTTCTGGAGCTATCTCAGGAGAAGCGCTCTCATTTCCCAGATCGACAGCAGCTTGTCTGCCAGTCACGTCGGAAACCCAGTTTTTACCGAGTATCAAGCCTGCATGTTCGGCAATGTCAGGCTGGTGGTACACGACTGTCCTCTCTGGGTAAGAGATCGGTCTCAATCTTTTTTACCTCTTTTTAACACTGAACAGCATTAGCTGATTTAATCAAATGAAAATAGATTAGAAAAAATTATTTTCATTCTTGTGGGCTTTCATTCTGATTTACTTATTGCCAGCAGCAATAAGCATATAAAATATAACCAGGCAAATGCTGCAAAGTCTTCAAGGTGCTACAGAAAGTTTCTCATTAACCAGCCACTGCCCACCTCCTCTGTAGGAAAGTGATATTTTCAACTGGGCTGTTGAGCAAAATATTGAAGGTAATCCCAAGGTAGACAAGAACCCTTTTTTTGTGACATTGCACCATAAGCACTCTCTCCAAATACTTGTCAGCAATAAAACAAAGCATTTTATTTTTTTCTGTAGAAAACGAAAAGGCAGTCAGTTTCCCAGATTTGAAAAACAACAGATTATAAGATTTGATGTCTTGCAAAATACAGTATATGGAGTCATTTTACTTCTGTTGTAATGAATAATCACCTCTTAACATTATCTCCTTTATTTGAAGGTAAATAAAAGGATTTTGGCACCGTTCCAGCTTGTCAGCCGTTTTGTTAGTAAGTGAGATAACTTAGTTGGGAGTACGAGCAGATCAATGATTATGCAAGAAATGATACTGATAATCTAAATTAAAACATATTAATGACTACTTAGTAGCCTTAAAAAAAATTAAGCTTAGCAGCTTTTAGAAATTAAAACAATAATCAGTTTCAGCTCCATAATTCTCTGCTTGGGTTGATTTTTTCAGTCCTGTGAGGGAAAATTGTTTTGGAATCTGCAGGAATCCTAACAGTTCCAGAAATGCGCCATCAGAAGTTTGTAACTGGGCCAGTTCAGCGATCAATCCATTCTCTATTTCCCGGACTTTTCTGCCCACTGCGCTTACAGCCAGGGCTTCAGAAGGGCCAGGGGATCCTGCTCTTACTCTGTGGAGCTGCTCGTGACCCGCAGGTGCAGTTTGTGGGAGCCATTGGAGCGCGGCAGTGAGTAAAAGCTCCTGAATGCAAATTAAGGCTGCAGGACTTCAAAGGGTGTTTCGGAGGGTTGGAGGCTGGTAAAGGGAGGGGGGAAGGCAGGCAGGGGCAGCTGGAGAAGGGCGAAGAAAGGACCTAGGTCGGAGTTGCAGTTCATGTGTTTTTATGTTGTTTTATTTGCATTTGCTCTTCTACAAAACAAGGTCCTTCAGCTCTGGAGACCTTATCAGTTTTGCCCTTGAAAAGCTAGCTTGTTATTGCCTGGAGCATTATGTTTCTGAGGCCTCTTGTTTTTTTGCTTTCTCAGCTAAAGGAGGCAGGAGATTTATTGCTGGGAATGGTGAAGAACAGTTGGCATTTTTTGCTTAGTAGAAGACTTCTCAGATAGTTATACTGGGCTCTGCAGGAGGGCATTAGTTCCGAGAGAAGCTGTCCCCTTTCTAGGGTTAGGCAGAACAGGATTTTTTTCCGTATTTTGGATGCTTGAGGTTTGCTATGTCACCATGGTCCTGTCAGGACTATTCCTCTGCTAGCCTGGCAAATGGCACAGGACAATCCAGAACGTTGACTGACATTGCCTCAAGTCGTATTCTTCATGGAAAAGGATTCTTGTTGTGAGTTACTGAAAGATAGAGGTGGTGGTATGGTGGGCCTTGCATTATTTCCACCTTTGTTGTCTGAGCCCAACATAAAAGCAGATTGGCATTTTATCTGAGATTTATACCTCATCTAGATTAAATCCATATGCTTAAGGCAAATTTATTAGACGTAAACTTGTCAACTGATAGCTCTGTGTCTCCAAAGTCAAGGGTGCCCACCTGCTCTTTGTCCTCTACACCTATTGGTCTGGAAAAGCAGCATGGATGCAAGTTTACCAAGTAGACCTCCCCAGTGCATGGGGAGACCCTTTTGTGAGATAGATTGTGGAACAGGGTGGATCTGCTCATGTTTTGGTCTGCTACCTTTGTCAGCCCAGGACACTGCTCCACTTTTTGAGTCTCCAAGAGGGGTCAACAGCTCACGTGTCTTCAGTTGAACTCTTCCTGATGATATTTGCAGCACAGCAAGCCAACTCCATCCTGGGCTGCATCAGAAGAAGCATGACCAGCAGGTCAAGGGAAGTGATTCTCGCCCTCTATACTGCTCTTGTGAGATCCCACCTGGAGTACTGTGTCCAGCTTTGGAGTCCTCAGCGCAGGGACATGGACCCGTTGGAGCGGGTCCAGAGGAGTGCTGCAAAGATGATCCGAGGGCTGGAGCCCCTCTGCTGTGAGGACAGGCTGAGAGAGTTGGAGGGGTTCAGCCTGGAGAAGAGAAGGCTCCGGGGAGACCTTATAGCAGCCTTCCAGTAGCTGAAGGGGGCCTATAAGAAAGCTGGGGAGGGGCTGTTGGCAAGGTCATGTAGTGGTAGGAAGAGGGGTAATGGTTTTAACCTGAAAGGGGAGAGATTGAGATGAGATCTGAGGCAGAAATTGTTTGCTGTGAGGGTGGTGAGCCCCTGGCCCAGGTTGCCCAGAGAAGCTGTGGCTGCCCCATCCCTGGAGGGGTTCAAGGCCAGGTTGGCCGGGGCTTGGGGCAACCTGGGCTGGTGGGAGGTGTCCCTGCCCAGGGCAGGGGGTTGGAACTAGATGATCTTTAAGGTCCCTTCCAACCCACACCATTCTGTGATTCTATGATATTCTGTGATATTGGGCATCTTACTATGTACTATATGTCTCTCTGAAAGAGCTGCAGAAAAGTTTTTCAGCATCTGCTGAAGTGCTTGTGCACTGATGGGTTCGAGAAACGTGAAAGGTCTGGACCATGCAGTGAAGGCTGCCATGGTGGCATCATCCTGCTGGGCACGTGGTTGCTGAAACACCAGCAGCGTTGCTGTGAGAGTATTTTCTAAGCTGAGGGTGACCAAAGGTGGCTGCCAAACTGCAGAGATAGGAAGCGAGGCTTCTTGGCAGAGGTACAACAGCAGCAGCACCTTGTGAGAAGCTCTCTTTCCCATGGCAGTTGCAGGGTAGAGGATGGACGTGCTGACTTTGAGGAGGATGTTATCAGTAACGCAGACGACACAGGGTTGTAGAGATAGTGGTAGAGCATAATTTTCAACATCTGGGGGCAAAATGTCACTGTTTCCAAAACCATGTTGATCTCTGTGTGTCAGTCACTGTGTATCGCAATGGCCTGATGTCTCCTGCGCTACGTTTTCAAGGCTGCTGCTGGTATCTCCCTCGTGCGGGGGATAGATGTGTGAGTGGACCCACATCCTTTGATTCACGGGGCTGGAAAACGCTCTTACAGAAAATGCAGACCCAGGATGAGAGGAGATATAAAGAACCAGGGAAAATGTATATGTGTGCTAATGTCAGTGCTGAATATTGTGATTTTAATAGCTGAGCGGTTGCTAATGCTCAATTCGTGCTCTCATTAGGCATGTTGAACTAGCATGTCCCAGTTTTTCTCATTTTTTTGGCGAGTAAACCTCAGTATGGGAGCTAGTAACTTACAAAGGGTAATTTGCAAGATGAATTTTAAGATTTGCTTTGGAAAAGGTTGCTTTATTTGGCACTTTGAGTATGCCAGATTTGACAGTCTTAGGGACCGAGTTGCTGTTTTATTGGGTTGTGTATAGTTTGCAACTCCAGTCAGTTTACACTGAATTTTCTTATGCTTCTGCATATGTACAAGTAAAAACTGCAGAAAAAAAGTGCAGGCAAAATCTGCAATATCTGATGGCAAGAGAATCTTCCTCAACTTCAGAATGAAGCATAGCACAGGAGCTATATTTCATATTTTGATTCATTTAATTATGACGCAGGAAAAGAAATGGTGGAATGAAAACTTGACTGAGTGTCCTCCGATCTGCGTTACCTCTCTTGTTCTTTGCTCTCTCGTTCAGAGCAGGACTATAAGGATACAAGAACGTTTCGGTCCTGGGCTGGGTGGGATATTGTCATTCTTTTTAATTTTTTTCCTCTGTGACCCACCGGTTGGTTTGTTGTTTTTTTTTTCCCCAAGGAATGCCACTTCCAAAAATTTTTTGTTTTCCCCTAATTTATAAAAACTGCCTGGTTTCTAGAGAATCTCTGACATAGCAGAAATGTTACAAGAGGAGAAAACGGAGGAGCTGGGGTTTGGAGGGTTCTCTGCGCCGGGTTCGGCACCTGCAGGGCGATGGGTGCCGAGCTGTGTTTGTCCCTGCTCTGGAGGCTGCACGGAGCTCCGCTCCTCTCCAGGATTCGCTGGTGCTCAAATACCCTAACCGCGACTTTGAAAAGCTGTTCTGTGAATTATTTTTTTCAGATTTCTCCCTTTTCAACCACCTCTTCCGCTGAATCTTTTCTCTTTTTCCCGTCTGCTTTTCTTACCGCACCAACAGTAGTAGTTCCCTGAACCCTGTGAGCTTTCTTACCCCCGTGGCATCACCCACAGCGTAGTTATCTGGCTTTTCCCCAGCAGCAACGTCCTTGCGCTCTCTGTGCTGGCCAGCCTGGCTGGCCCTTGGCATGTCTGTAGGTAAAGGAACCTGATCCACTTTTTAATTTCTTCACAATTTTTAGAAATCCAGTCATACTACTGTTTCAGTACAAAACCATAGTTTTTCATTATTTTTTTTTAAACTTAATTTTTCTGTAAACTTTTTCATTTTTTGGTGTGTTATCCTTTCACATTTTTAAGCTTGGCTGCCTCAGGTTGACAGTTTACAACAAGCGATTGTATCCTGGTGAATTATTTTCCCTACTGTGGTCTTTATTTTTGCGTTTTACAAATATCATTGCATTACTGTATGAGAGGACAACACGGGCCAACGCTAGCCTTCACTGATTTTGTTTCTGGGTCAGCTCAACCAGTTAAAGCTCTTTTGGAAAGCCTCAAGTGAAAAACAAAAGTGTCATTCTAGTGTTGTGCTCTGAATTCCCTCGTTTTCTGAAGAAGATACTTCCTTCTGTGCTGCACGTGCAGTTAGATGAGCAAGTTCAGGGAGGTCTAGTAAGTTACGGAGAGCGCACCTGCAAAATTTGTTCTGCCGCGGGCCTGAATGGTTAGAAATTGTGGAGAAACCTTGAAAAAATGTGGAAAAGGCTCTGATGAGTGCGAGGCATCACTGGGGAGAAGGGTCTGTTAGTGGAGGGTGGGTCTGTAAATGCATCCCTAGACAGGGATGAACTTTACAATATTCCCAGTGCAGCCCTCTGGGATGCCGAGAAGTCCCAGGGGGACGGTCCTCGGGGGTGGCCAAGCTCCCTAGTCCCCACAGAGGGCATTTGCTGTAGCTGCTGCCCCAGTCCGTGGGCTGGGCTGGGTGGACCTGGGGATGTTTACGGGCAGCTTTTAGAAAGAGCGTGGGCATTGCAAGGGCACGGTGGATTTCACTGCCGTTCCATAGAGGCATTCATAAATTATTTTTAACAAAGCAAGTATTGTCCTCGGGAGGGGTCATGTGATTTTGTAGGAAAATCAGGTCTTCATTGCCTCGGCAGGCTTTATTTTCAATGTTAATGCCTGAGACGTATGGTTTACTAATGGGAAGAATATATTAGGAGACGTGCATAATGGAGAAATGCAAGGAAAGAATGAAGCTTTTTTCTAATCAGCCCTGAGAGGAGTAGCAACAGCAGTATAATTATAATTAAGAAGGTCGTATTATAATAACCTTAGCTATGCAGTTACTTTTTCCTTCTGTCAGTGGCTCTCTTGGGAAATGACAAGAGCAGGAAGCGCGATGAGGAGTAGCTGCTACATAAATCTCATAGAAGAAGCTGGGAATTAACATTACTCCTGTATCTGAACTCTTGTTCACCATCTAAAGAAATTCCCTCTGGCATTTTTGCATGAAAGCTTCCCTAAAAGTGATAATGCTCTGTGTCAGTGATGCCTTGGGCAAATAACCCTTTGTTGTCGGAGTCATTTTTTGGAAGATTTTCCTGGCACAGAGCAGCAATCTGAGCAGTCTTTGCCACGCTTGATGCAAAATGAAAATAATTGCAACGAGACCTCTGAAAACATGTCTTTCTCTGGGTTTTTAAATGTAGCATCCATCCTCAAGAATGGGCTTTTCAGGGCAAAATGAAAATAATTGCAACGAGACCTTTGAAAACATGTCTTTCTCTGGGTTTTTTAATGTAGCATCCATACTCAAGAATGGGCTTTCAGGGGCATTAAATCAAATATGTGAGGGCACAGGGAAACCACACAACGGTAACAGAGTTTGGTTGTTGTCACACATTGGGTTGGCACATTCTGCATTTTTCGTTTCTTGATGTACCCAGGGCTGGCCCTTACCCCAGGAAAATGGGCTCCATCCCCACCAGAACTTCATGGACTTTGGTAAAATCTTCCCTGGTAGGATTATCAGCGACACGCAGCGGTGTCACAGGGAGTGGTGGGAAGCACAGACCCCCCCAGACCTGCTGCAGTGCACGGCCACATGTGCCTTCGGAGCTGTTAAAGCCCGCACCGCGCTTCCATAGGAATTCGTTCCCCTAATAGTTAAACACAGAGGTGTATTCACACACCTGTGTGGCTGTTTTTGGGAAGGATTTTGCTACGTTTCCCCACACCTGCAGAGATGGAAATATGGCCAGTGGGGCTAAGTACAAAAAGGGGAGGGGAATCGTGTGAGGTAATGGGCATATTTTCTGTTTGTTGTTTTGTTTTCCAAAATATAATTGCTTTTCTTAGTAGTAGTAGTATTTTCACTAGGAAAAAAAAAATCCCCATGTTTTGGTTTTGGTTTTTTTTTTTTTTTCCTGTATGATATCAACCTCTTAAGCCACTGTTTTGTTCTACGCATGGGCGGGCACATGCAGACAAACACAGGTCCACTTCAGCATACTCTGTTGAGGTTCCCATCGACAAGAAGAGCGTTAGAGCTGCCACCGGTCAAGGTTAGGGCCTGGAGGGTCTTCCAGGCTGGTGTTTTAGTGTGCGATGCTTTCCTGGGAGAGCCAGGACGAGGGCTGGGGCCAGAGCAGAGCGCACGTCCGGGTGTGCATCAGGTACCTGGTGTCCTGTCCTCTGCTGCTGGTGGGGCTGGTGGCAGGATGGAGCCACAGCGTGGGGCACTTTGGTATCTAGAAGTGCTGTCCTCTGCTGTATGTGAGGACCAGGTTTATTCTGAAGATAAGCACGAGCGTCAGAGTTGGTTCTTCCCTCGGGCATGGTGGTGTTCCTATTGACCAGAACCTTAGAAATCTTCCCAAAATCTTTTCATTTTGTAACACGAAATTGTGTCACTATGCACCGGAGATTTAGTTCTGTTGTAAAATGGAGGGAGCTGCAAACCATTTACATGACTACATGTAAAAAATACACATTACATTCTGCAAGAAGTTGCCATAAACATTTTTTATTACTAGGGCTTGACGTTGTGGCGGAGTTCTTTTGTGTTTGTGCGCCTGCAACCTAGACCTTGCTGGTGATACTGCTGGTTATGACCCAGCTCAGCGAGATGGGCATGAGCAAACCTGGGCTGAGCTTGGACACAGGCAGCCAGAAGGAAATTGCAAAGGAACCAGCACGCTTTCTTCTGCCAGCATGGAACAACTAAATATTCTATATTATTTTTTGCTTTGTATTGTATTTTTCTCTTAAGCCTTTGCTGTGTTAAATGTGTACAACCCTATGAAAAATTCTCTGTTGAGATCTTAATCAGCTAAAACATATTAAGGCTGTCCTTTGAAAATTCTGCGGTTTTGCCTGACTGTGTGGTCAGGTTCTGCCCGCCCCGATCTGGCTGGTTGTCTCAAAGCGCTGTAGCTGGTGGTCATACTGCTACAGGTGCTAAACTTGTGTTGTGTGTTCACTTTATACTCTTAGCACAGCTTAAATGATTCTGTTAAATGCTGCTGGACATTCCCCTTAGCCTGGGATTATAATAGTCTCTGAAAAAAAAACAAGAGCAGTGCTCTGACAGCTCTTGCGAACATGTTGAATTGTTGAATAGCTGTTCTTGATAATTTGAGAATTTTCTGCGGTTTTCTTATTACAGAACAAGAACTTCTGTTAAAGACATTAACGGGAATAGCTATTATACTTTAAGTTTATTTCCGGACTTTTTTCTCTGTATAGACAAGATCTAAATTGGGTACAACGTGCACTGACAGTCTAGACAAATATTTGCCGACTGATACATTTCCGTCAAGTTCATGCTACCTCTGGTACTTAAAAGCGTGGCAGCTACTTCACCACAGATCTGAAACAATGACTCTTTTGAAGTGATCAAAAATAGTTATGTTGACAATGCAACCCACTTGTTGATATTAATAAGCTTTTATGTATTTCTCCAGCTCCCATCTGTAATGCTCTTATTTCTGTGACCTGCTCTTCAAAAATCACATTGACCATCCCCAACACACCCTTTGGGTCCCTTTTGTCACTTCTTCTGTGCTCACTTACTCCTCTCTTCCACATCTTCTGTATTTCATCATTACCCGTTTCTGTTTTTTTTCCCAAGATCCCAAGTTCTTCTAGCTTTGCCTCGTGTTGTACAGGACTGTTAAAGAATCACAGAATGGTTTGGGTGGGAAGGGACCTTAAAGGCCACCCAGTGGCACCCCCTGCCCCGGGCAGGGACACCTCCCACCAGACCAGGTTGCTCCAAGCCCCGTCCAATCTGGCCTTGAACCCCTCCAGGGATGGGGCAGCCACAGCTTCTCTGGGCAACCTGGGCCAGGGGCTCACCACCCTCATAAAAAAAAAAAATAATGTTTTTTTCCTTATGTTGAATCTAAACCTCCCCTCTTTCAGTTTAAATCCGTTGCCCCTTGTCCTTTTACTACAGGACCTGGTAAGAAGTCTGTCTCCATCTTTCTTATAAGCCCACTTTATGTATTGAAAGGCCACAATAAGGTCCGTCTGTTCCAAGAGGTCATAGTATTTCAATTTTTTGAGTGATTTTCAGTTCTCTGGACCAGTTCCAGATTTCTGTCAAGAATTTTCAATTGAACATATATGCAAGACTTCCACCGGTATTTCTGAGCTACCTTTAGGTAAAGTAGAAATCATGAAATTATAGTTCTCATGACAGTTGTAAATGAACAGGATACAAAATAATTTTAGAGTGCAAGGCTTACGCCTGAAGCACAGAACGATGACAAATTGAATGTGAAGTCAAAAAAGACAGTTTAGTTGTGTGATTAAACTCCTTATCCTGAAGACGTTAACACTTGTTAAAGCTAAATGGAAGCTCTCGTGAAGCAGATAAAAATCCCACCCAGCTGATGGAACTTGTATTTATAGGTTCATAAGTACATAGCATAGTTCTGTGTGACCCTTTCCCTAAAATATTGTGGGAAGTAATGGGTTTGTATGAATTGCTGCAAACGTCCACCACTGAAGCTGCTTTTATTTCCTTAATAAAAACTTTTGAAGATTAAGTAATTAAACCAGTGAAGTTTCTTCCTGCAAAGTATATTCCTAGATTAACCCTATTTTTTCCTCTTCCTGAAGAATTCCTGAATTCATAAAAGAGATTTATTGTTTATTATAATGAACAACTTGTTCTCCAAACAAGGAAATTACACAGCATGAATTCTGCTCTTTGTTTCACGTCTTCAAATAAGAGCTTAAGTTACCATTTAAAAATACTTTTGTAAGGTTTTGCGTTCAGACTGTTGAATAGTTTGCCTTTTCCTTTATAGACAGGAAATTCTTGATCGGTTTTTCTTCTGTTTAGGATATATTTGACAGTGACTGGTACACCTCTCGCAGTCTCATTGGAGGAGCTGATATTATTGTGATTAAATACTCCGTCAATGACAAGACTTCATTTCAAGACATAAAGGAGAGTTATGTCCCAATGATAAAAAAGGCATTAAACCACTGCTCAGTTCCAGTAATAATTTCTGCTATTGGTGCAAGAAAAAACGGTATGTATCCAGTTTCCTGTAGTAACAGTTAAAATCTCACTTGGAAGTTAGACGTGCTGTAATTTCAGGAGAAGCTGGTTGTTTCTCCAAGTTTCTAACAGAAACAACTAGTCTGCCAGGATGACAGTAATATGTGCATGTATTATGGCTCTGTAGGCTGGTGCATTGGCAAGAAGTTTATGCTTAATTAGCCCAGGGGATGAAAGGCATCCTGCCTTGCTTTGACCTCTGGGAGGACTCCTTGTGGAGCCATCACACGTGGGGGATTAAATCTAGTGCGTGGCATTTAGCAGCGTACATTCGAGTGCATGGACCCTACAGTTACGAGCTCTGCCTGGTCATGTCTCAGGTGTAAAATATCTCTAGTGTATGAGATTAAAACGAAGTCCGCCAGCTTGCAAACACTGGAGAGGGGGTGGGAAAAGCCTGGACGTTGTCTGGGATGTCGTCAGAAGAATGGAGACACCAGCTCTTCGGGTACCACAAGGGGCCACGTGCTGAGGTATCCACAGAGTTGATGGCTCATGGCAGTAGCTGTGGTGTAGGTATGGTATAGGTATGGTAGAGCTCTTGTGTTCGCACCGTGCCTTGTCCAGGCTGGTCTGTAGCCTGCTGTGAGAGCAATGCAAATCAATTTTAGAATCACTGTTTAAAGTTGTTGTTGTGGCTGCTGTTTAATCAATATGAAAATCACAGTCGCACGACTGCGTAAGGACCCAGAGGACCTCCGAGTGTCCAGCAGCCGATGAGGGCGGCGCTGCCGAGAGCGTGGTCATGGCTTAGGTAGACGTTAGTGACTCCTGTCTGTTTATATCAGGGAAATAAAGTTCAGAAAAAGTACCGGGGATACCAATAAAACAAACATACAAACTCTATTCTGTATTTCCAAATATTTTTAAATGAGCTTTTGTTGATTTTCATGTGGTCTAGTTGGTCATGGGGCCTGATTTTTAAAACTTATTTTTTCATAAAGCAATGAGTGTAAAACTTGAGCCTGTGAGTTGTCTTTTACTTTACAAATTTGACTAAACCAAGTGTTTCTAAGCATCCCTCCTGCTATGAGTAACGGACATGATGGATGTAGATGTAGACGTTTACTTTATAATGTAGAAAGAAGTACTAAGCTATATGAAGTGTGTCTCCTGTGGACATAATGTCAGGTTTGCCAGGGTCTATTTATGTGTCTTTTTGCTCAGTGATTGAGAAAGAACTGTTAAAGAACTCTATAACAATTAAATCTTTATTTTCTTCCCTTTACTAATTCACTGATAATGATCAAATGTTTTTATGCTCTGATTTATACGGGGGTGATAAATCTGCCATTCTAAAGGCACGGTCTTGCTAAACTAATGTTTGTCTTCCCAATGCCTTTTCTTACACTTTTTATTTAAGCATGGGATATCACCAATCTGAGTGACTCCACTACTGACATTTTTCCACTTTTTTTTTTTTTTTTCTGTATTCCTCCCAGAATGACGTGGCCGTGGGAGAAGTCAGGCTCCCCATCAGCAGTTTTGCTCTGGGACCTGCCGGAGCAGACTGCCGTGCGCACACAGAACCCTTTTGTTTCTCAGAGCTATGTGTGAACACAGCAGTTTGCTCATACAAATTACTAAGATCTTAATCCTCTGTAGTAGCAAATGGGGCTGCCAAAAGAAAAAAAAAAAAAAAAAGGAAAAAGCTGTGTTATTACGTGTTATCCATAGGTCTGAGCAGCAGAAATTAGTGTAGAGCATGCTTGGCACATTTGAAAGCATGACCGTGGCCAGCAAGTTCTTACTGGCATTAAGAGAAGTTGAGCCAGGGTGGCTAAGAGATTTTTATCAGTTAACCTACATAATCATCAAAAATACCTATTTTGGCTTTAAAAAAAAAAAAAAGTAAAAAGTAAAATATGTGTAATTGAATCATATTCTGCAGTATCTACGTGCCCATAACAGCTGGGACTGCTGTGGAAATTTTCCCCTTCCGTTACTGTGCGTGCTTGCTGCGCGGGCAGGCCACAGTAATTAAACAAGTTTAAGGGTACATTAATGAATGGTAACACCTGCGGGCTCGTAGAACACCTGTGCGTGTAAGGATGTGGGGCACCAAGCCAAATCTGATGGAAGTCATACTTGACCTTTCCGCCTTAGCAAAACTGAATGTAAATTAATGCTAATGAAATGTAAGGTGAGTTTTGCATAGCAGCTAACATTTTGAACTGATCAATAAGAAGTTTTTTTCAGTAATTTTAGATTTCTTGCTAGGAAAGGACTATGTTTCCATTTCCCTTTCTGCTCTTTTCTAAATAATACATCTTTACAATTATTTAGGAAGCTAAATATTCCAGATTGTTTGACAAAAAAATAGCTTTTTTTGCACAATTTTTTACCCCAGGAGTGCCTTGCACCTGTCCTCTGTGCACTTCGGACAGGAGGAGCTGTGTCACCACCTCCGAGGGTGTTCAGCTTGCCAAGGAACTGGGAGCCACTTACCTCGAACTGCACACTCTCAATGACTTCTACATACAGAAGTACTTTGGAGACGTGGTGAGTGAGGAACTGCCGGGTTGAAAGACGGGTGGCATGCATGGGAGGTGCATGGCTGATGTCAGGGCTTTGGAGAGCGAGTGGAGGCCCACCACGAGCCCTCCCACCGAGGGCAAGATCCCACTGGTGTGAGATTAGGTATCAGGAAGAAATTCTTTGGTGTGAGGGTGGTGAGGCCCTGGCCCAGGTTGCCCAGAGAAGCTGTGGCTGTCCCATCCCTGGAGGGGTTCAAGGCCAGGTTGGACGGGGCTTGGAGCAACCTGGGCTGGTGGGAGGTGTCCCTGCCCGGGGCAGGGGGTGCCACTGGGTGGCCTTTAAGGTCCCTTCAAAACCAAACCATTCTGTGATTCTAGCCAAACTGACAGTACTAAGGTTGCTCCAGTTTTAACTGCCTTCTAGGAAGTTTCAGGAAAGTCACAGTACATGCTGCAAGAATTTCCCCCCTTTATTCCTGTCCTTTTGTCTTGCTGGGATGGGATAAACAAAACCCAACTGGATGAAGCACCCAACAATCCCACCCCACTCTGAAGATGAGTTTTGATCCGATGCCCTGAGTGGGTGACATCCACAGGTCCCTTCCAAGCTGAATTATTCCATGATATTATGATATTTTTAATTTTAATTGCTCAAACTCTCACAGCTGTTCTACCGCTAAAGTGAGACAGGTATGATTGTTGAATTGCCTGGTTTTTTAGCATGTTCTTGTGCTTGCTCAGTTCACAGTCACGATGCAGTCTGCAAGCCTGACCAGAACCTGGGGTCAGACGCAGTGAAGTGGAACGAGACAAAAGCAGATAGACTTATTAAAATGTCCCACAACTAATGAGCTTGTTCTTTTTCTGCTCTCCTGAAGACAGGGAAGTCTCCTGAGCAGTTTCTAAATATGGTCTTTTGGATTTACTTGTCTTCTCCACAAAATTATTTCACGCTGATATTTCATTTTCAGTTTTATGATGTGTTTTAAGCTCAGCCTTTTTTGGAACCTTTTGGGCATTTGGGCTTGAATAAAAAAATGCAGTTCTTTTGGTGCCGTAGTTTCATATGGTCCATGCCGTTGTTGTCCCCAGTGTGTAAGTACAGTGTGTTTCCATGGGTTTTGATAGTAAGTTGGAATATCTGGCACAACAATTAGCCTGGTTTTATTGTATCCCTTCATTCCCAATTAAAAATGAGGAATCCACTCAACATCTGGTCCCCCAGAGTATTTTTCTAGTTTTCAGAAAGCACTATGTGTGCTATGATGATACCTTGGGTGGTAAAAGTGTTTGAGACGTGCATTAACTCAAACTGAACCCCGCTTTGTGCCTCTTCATTCCTGTAAGAGGGAGAATTTCCCCTCAAATCGATTCTTATTGCAGTGATGACGCTTGTAGTCTGTCCCAGTGAGACAAACCGTGCCCACAAATATCGCGATGTAATGTGACTTTTTCGGAGGGCATGGTAGTAGTGCGTGGCAGTGGTGGTTAGTTGGAAGGTGAAGAGCTTTTGTTATGGTTGCTATTTCCATCACTTGCACTTGATCATTATCCTTCAAGTGTTATTATTCTCTGTAATTCTGTAATTAGCATCTAAGGAAGTTGGTAAATTAAATATCTTTGTGCCTGGACTTTCTGGGAAGGTTAAATACAAGAGAAGTAACCACTGTCATTTGAATAAATAGTCTTTTAAATTGTGCTGATTCCACCTAAATGTGGTACCTTCTCCTGGCAAAGGGGCGTCAGGGCTCGGTGACCTCGGTGACTGTTCATGGTGGCAATAGGCTCAGCCCTGCACACAGCACCCGCTCGTTCCCCACGGTTTGATGTCTAGGTTGTTCTAAATAACTAGGATTTTTTAAAAATAACATTTCCTGTTTTAGCTGGAATATTTTATGATCCAAAGTTTGAATCAGAAGTCGTCTGAAAAGATGAAGAAAAAGAAAAAGACGCAGAAGTGCCATCGAGTTCAACCACCGCAGCTCGAACAGCCAGGTGCTCGCTGATGTCTGGTCTCTAGTATCGTTCATTACGTGTGACATGTTCTTTGTGCAATTAGCATTTTGTAATCATGACTGTGACCTGTGCTATCTGTCATCAGCTATTCTGGTTATGTTGCTCTAGTTGCTTCATCTTTTAGTGATGGCTTAATTAATTTGGGGAGAATTGGGTGGCAATACATAACATTGCTATAAACTTCTAATTTATTTTAGGCAAAAATAACAGGAGAGGTTTTCTGGTGTAGTTGATGAAATAATGCAAAGGTAAATTAATAAAAGCTTTACAGGCAAATTATAATATGAAGTCATTACATCATACTTTATTATCCCACAGTATCATCAAATAATATTTTTGTTTCCTGCAAATAAAACAATTTCCTGCACGTGGTTTCTGAGCATCTGATGCACTTGCTCAGTGAAAGAATTACTGACAATTACTTACCTCTAAATATGTGATTGCCTCTTATCACACGTACTAGAAATTTGCTCACATCCTCTAGGTTTGAGGTTCACAGGCAAGGTTTCTTTCAAATGTAAATGCCTAATGAGTTTTCATAAAAGGATGGACACTTTTTACTAAACTAAGGATTTCTTATATTTTTTATTTTACCATACTATTTCTGTTTTTAGAGTATTTTACTAAACATATTCAAACAGCACTTAAGAAATTTTCTCATCGAATACTTTTTTCAAAAATTGTCCTTCGTTTGATCAGGTCTCTGGGAATAGAGTTGTCCTGCAGTTAGTACTTGCTTCGAGCCCGACTCGTTATCTTTCGCAGAAAAAATGCCAATCTTGAAGGGCGAAGCCTCGCACTATGACGCGGACCTGCACAACCTGCTCTGCTGCTGCCAGTGCGCAGACGTGGCGTTTTGCCCTGAAGACCTCAGCACGGTGGTGGAGGCCCACAAGGTCATCCTCTGCTCTGCCAGCCACCTCTTCATGCTGCTCTTTGAGGTGAAGAGCCCCGCCGACATCCACGATGCCTCCATCGTGCACATGGCGCAGAGCCTCTTCGCGGTGGAGGAAGGGGCTGCCCGCGGTGTCCCACCCGGCGTCCCGCCAGTGAGGGTGGTGGTGAAGGACGCCATCTTCTGCTCTTGTCTGCCAGACATCCTCCACTTCATCTATTCAGGTACCCCCTGGAACGGGTCCGGCTGCTCATTTCTCTTACAGCCAATGCCCTGCGAAGGAGGGGCATCACCCTAAGGAGCCTGCCCGTGATGTTGGTAGATGATGTTCTGCCATGGTGCTACATCTGTTTCATCCTTGTGATTATGGTGAACGATGTCTATATGAAAGAAGCCCTTCACCTAGGTTTAATAAAAACTAAATTGCCTGTTATTCCACATCTAATGAACATAAATCACGCGCAGTAATTTACTGAGCAAAGTCTGCAAGCTACCATCAGTTAGTTAACCAACCTGCTGTAGGTGAACCTATTTTAGCAGGGGGTTGGACTAGATGCTCTCCAAAGGTCCCTTCCAACCCCGACTGTTCTGTGATTCTGTAAATTCAAAAGCTTTGCCAAAATAATCTAGAGTTTGAGACAGTTTCAGATTTTGGGCTTCTGAAATACTTTAAATGGTTGCATGTTCTAAACACATTGATGAGAGTGTAGGGTTACTTAAGAAGAGTCAAGTCATTTCTCTTCTGGGTATGGTGGTTCTGAAGAGAAAACCGGGATAACGGGTCGGCGTGCAGAGGGCTCTGACACATCACATGTGCTTTGCTACCAATCCAGTGCAGGCAGTGACCTCACCTACCTGATCCCAGCTGTCTATTAAAATGGCACTGATATTCTTCTCTCTTTTTTAAAGAAGTTGCTTAGGAATCCTCAGGTGAAAGAGAATTGTTTTTTCTTTTGGAGGTACCTTTTGTTCTTTAGAAAATATTTTGCAAGCTGTCAGTACATAAGAATATACATTTTATATTTGCTGAAAGAATTAGACAGCTTTTTAATGATGCATTCTGATTTTAGATGCAATTAAAAAAAAAAGTTCTAAGTAATTCTATTGTTAGAGTTGCATCCATAAAGAAGCTCATCCAATCTCTGTAGGCTGATACCTGCCTGACATGTGAAAAGTATTTCTGCCTTACTGGCCAAGACATGAACGCTTGCTTGTGAAGACACAAGGGAGACTCTTTCAGCTTTCAATTAGAGTTTGTTATAGAAATCATCCCTTTCAGTTCTTTCCAAAGCAGTGTCAAACATAAAGAACAGATGCAGAAGTTTTTCAGCATGAACGGATTGATTTTTTTTTTTATTTATTGGTGACATGAATAAGGGATTAAACCTGGAATTTCAGCAGGTTAAAGTGTGTCTGCTGCCTTCGGTGTGTTAATTTTCCTTTTGCTTGTGTCAGCCAAAGAGGTGGAAACTTTGCCCAGCAGCAGCTGAAGCTCCGCTCTCAGTCCCAGCTCCCCACCTGAAGGCTGTTGCAGAAGTCGTTGCACCGTTTGATACCTTTGAGAGGGGACGAGGTCTTTCAGAGACACTTCAGGCAGGGCCTGAGGAGAGGCCATGTGGCAGTGTCATCGTTTTCAGCCTTTCAGGACCATGACGTTATGCCCACGAGGTTACAAGCACTTCCATCCCTACGGTACACGTCGGAGCTGGTAGAGCCAAGGACGCCGTGTGCTGTGTGTGCTTTTTCTGCTGCGGAATTCCTCCAGGGCTGTGCTGAGTTGTGTTTCACCATGAGCTTTATCCATCTCTGACTCCTCCTCGCTGCCTGGCCCTGGGGATCAGAGCTGAAAGTTACCAAAAACCCCATGGTGTCTTTGAGACTTACTCCAGCAAAATGTATAAGGATAAACTATGTTCGTTTTAACGCTGGCCAACGCTTTTAGTGGTTTCAGGAAAGTTATTGAGAGACCTAAGAGAATATAATGGCTCTGACTCTGAAAACAAGAGAAAAAGAAACCCCACTGCAAACTTTGTGCTGGTTTTGGCTACCAGTATTCAGAATATAACTGTGCGTGAAGCGTTTCTGGTCCAGACACCTGCAAAGCAATGCAACCAGCAATATGAGCAGAATTTAAAGAACTTCCATAACTATCAAAACATTCAGGACTTTTTTCTGAATGTCTACCTGCAATATGTAGTGATTGAACTGGGAGGAAGCCAGAAATTAATTTTGGAAGCAAGACAGATGCCTTGATCTGTCTGTACTTGATTGCATTCTTGTAAAAGTACCGTGGAAGTTTTACTGTGCAAGAATTGCATCTTTCCTTTCCCAAACACAAAGATCTGGAGGATTTATGTGCAAAAAATAGAGTCTGCAGGATGTGTTTAGCATCGTTGTTGTCTTTTGTCTGCCGGCTAAGGCCTGTGCCCTGCTGATTTATAATCCAATTTACTTGGTCTTGTGGCAGGTGCTTTCCAGTGGGAACAATTAGAAGAAGATATAAAAAAGAAGTTGAAGGATCCAGAAAAAACTGAACATGTGCTTGAGAAAGTTAAATGTATCCTGAAAACTCCAGGGAAGGTACATCTAACTCTCTTGGGGTAACCGCTAGCATTAGTTGCTCAAGTTCTTGGGAAATTGTTTTGTAGACAAGATTTCCTTGTCAGTCTTTGTTTTAAGCCCTCTTTGGCTTACGTGTCTTTTATTACTTTTTTGGTGGGTTGTTCATGGGCACTTACAAAACAGAAACACAGAGATGATGATCTAATGTGCAGAATTACTGTAGCTGGTAAAAAGCACAGAAGTAGGTTTCCTGAATGGATTACTCATATTCACAGCTTTCCACTTTGTCTAACAATGTGATATGTGTTGCTAGTTCTCATGTAATAGAGGCTGCCCAGGAAAGCTTTGCTTTCCCGAGTGTGTGCCGAAAGTTACGCTTCTGCAGTAGATCAGGAGAGATGGCTTCTCTTCTGAGTGTTGTGATGTGGACATCTGTCTATAGCTCAATATATTAGATGACTTCAGCAGATAAATGTGATTTATGTCACATTATTATGTTAAAAAAATTACAATACAGAATTAGTTTCAACAACCATTTGTTGATAGAGTAAATAGATACATTCCCTGAAACTACAGAACTCACACAAAGTACTTCTGTCAATTTAAATGGGAAATCTTGGACTGTCTTGAGATTACATAATCTAAAGATCAGAAAGATTTTAGCTGTTTTAAGCTTCTGATCGCTCAGCTGTTGGCTCGCCAGTCCTAAGTGTCCACAGCTAAAACATAAGGCTGGTCTTAGAAAATCCTGAAAACTTTTTAAGATGATAAGCCTGAGTTGTTGTTGTTTCTTCTGGGGTTTTGTTATGCCATTGGGATATTTTATTTCACATTTAAAAGTTTTTGTTTGAAGACATGAGGACTAGAAATGAATTGTGACTGCCTTGATAAAGATTAGTTATATAAATCAGATAAAATTTTAACCATAAATTAAATCTCACCTGAGTTTCACAATCCGGCAATATGATTTTGATGTTCCCTTTGGTGGCTTTAGATTACGTTCTTAAGTAAGGAAAACAAGATTGAGAAACTAACTGGAGGTACTGGGGTTTGGAGGGTCTTGATTATTGTCTTTAGTGTATTGGAGGGCCTGGATTATTGTACGAGAAGTCCGTGCTTCGGACTGTGAGCTCCCCCTGCCCCTGCGGAGGCAATGCCAGGGCAATACCAAGAGAAGCGCAACTTTTGCCTGCCTTGCATCTGTATGCGGCATTGCGCCGGGGTGGATGTGTGACCCCCAGGAGACCTCAGACCTTGTGTTTCTGCAGCCTTGGGTCCAAAGTCTGGCGTCCGGGAGATTGGTGCTGCAGCCAGGCCTGCCCGGAGGCGCTGGATGGGGTGGTTGTGTGGTGGGTCGGAGCGCCAGGGCGAGAGCTGGGGTGTGAGCGCAGGAGACAGGGACGCCTCGGAGCTGCTGCCTGGTGGGAAATGGGAAAGTAAGACATAGAGATGGTTGCAGAGGGTTGCACAGGAGAGAGGCATGGCTGAGCAGCATTAGCGAAAGAACATAAAGTAGACAGCAGAAGGCTGTTGTTTAGTTTCCCCATATAAATGGTGTCTTGTAATCTTTTATTCTGTGGGCAGCTATACATGGCGGTGTTTAATTAATAACTTATTTTGCAGCTAAACGCTGTAAAGGACTGCAGATCTCACCAGATAAAGCGGCTGTATAACACCTCTCTCAGGCTGTTCTTTAATACGCCTGTCCTAGCTGATGTCATCTTCAAAATACAAGGTACGGTACCTCTGCTCCCGTTGACGTGGGCAGTGCTGCACCTCCAGCTTTTGTCCTCTCTGTGGGAGAGTGGGAAATGGAGTGACTGCATTTTCTGTTCCATCAAAACTAAGACAATGTACGGACTTAGCTATCATTATGGAAAGTGGGGTTTTTGCTTAGGGATAACGCTTGTCCTTATGGATGCTTTACAGCAGCGTCCACTCTCAAGGTGGTTTGTGAGTGCTGATAAACCTGCCCACTGCAGCAGACTTTGTGCCTCTCTGATTCTCATGCGACCCTTGGAGGCTTGGCAAAACGAGGGATGTGCTGCAGGAAAGGCTCCTGCAATGGCACAGCACCAAGGCTAAACCAGAGACTGCATCACAGGGGACGGTGGGTTTTTTTTTAAATGTATTTATCTTGCTTGCGTTCCCACCTGTGCAAGCACCGGGACATGTCTGCGGGCTCTGCCCAGCATCAGACCTCAGAGAGGCATGGACTCTGATGGACACATCTACACTGGCTCTGAGTGAAAAGACCAGAGGTACTGGTTATTGACTCCTTACCACCTTCACTCTGCCTGTCTCAGGCTGGTGCTGGCTGTGGATGTGCCTTTTTCTGCCCTTCAGAAGCTGACAAGGACTTCTGTCGCAGCATCCCAGACTGGCCAGGGCTGGCAGGGGCCTCTGGAGATCACCCAGTCCAATCGCCTGCCAGAGCAGGGTCACCCACAGCAGGTGGCACAGGATGGCGTCTCCAGGAGGGTTTGGAGTATCTCCAGAGCAGGAGGCTCCACACCTCTCTGGGCAGCCTGTGCCAGGGCTCTGCCACCCTCACAGGAAAGGAGTTTTCCCTCACGTCGAGATGGAATTTCCCGTGTTCCAGTTTGTGCCCGTTGCCCCTTGTCCTGTCCCCAGGCATCACTGAGAAGAGCCTGGCCCCATCCTCTTGCCACCCGCCCTTTAGCTCTTGCTGAGCATTGATGAGACCCCCTCTCAGTCTTCTCCAGGCTAAACAGCCCCAGGGCTCTCAGCCTTTCCTCACCAGAGAGGTGTTCCAGTCCCCTGCCGATCCTTGTAGCCTCCGCTGGACCCTCTCCAGCAGTTCCCCGTCCTTCTTGAACTGGGGAGCCCAGAACTGGACACAGCTCTCCAGATGTGGCCCCACCAGGGCAGAGCAGAGGGGGAGCATGAGCTCCCTCCACCTGCTGGCCACGCTCCTTTCAGTGCCCCCCAGGAGACTATTGGCCTTCTTGGCCACAAGGGCACATGGCTGCCTCATGGGCAACTTGTTGTCCACCGGGACTCCCGGCTCCGTCTCTGCAGAGCTGCTTTCCAGCAGGTCAACCCCTGACCTGTACCCGTGCAGGGGGTTATTCCTCCCTCGGTGCAGGACCCCCCCCTTGCCCTTGTTGAACCTCAACTGGAATAGAGCAGCTGTGGCTGCCCCTTCCCTGGAGGGGTTCAAGGCCAGGTTGGCCGGGGCTTGGAGCAACCTGGGCTGGTGGGAGGTGTCCCTGCCCAGGGCAGGGGGTGGAGGAGATTCTATGATCCCGCCATCTGACATGGTCAGTCTGGCCAGAGGCAGGTAACAAAACCCACCCAGTGTCCCAGCCCCAGCCAGGCGGAGCCCAGAGCCCAGCGCCATCCCGAGCAGAGCCAGGCGTGGGCTCAGACCTGCCACAACTCAAGGACATATGAATTATTGTGGTTTTTAAAAAAAAAAATAAAAAAATACAAGTCTGTTGAGGTGATGGTAATTATCTAGTCCACTTTGTGGCCGGGATTAAAAAGAAGTGGGAGGCCAGAGGCTGGCTTTCCGTGATGGCTTGTCTGTAACAGAGCGTGAAGTTACGGAGGTTGTTGGTGGCGTGACGTGAGGTCTGCTCACAGGGATCCTTGGCGAGGGCTCAGGCAGGAGCCGCACTGGTGGCAGCACCTTCTGATCCCATTTTGTCTGCAAAGAACGTGCTTGGGTCCACCAATATGCTGCAGTGCCACAGGTGATTTTTTTTTTTTAAATTAAATGCGTTCACCATTAAAAATTAAAGTACGGGGGAAAACAGCATCACATGCTTTTGTGAGAATAAGAATGAGACAATTTTTAAATGCTAATGATTTTCCCGATTTGTGCACGCCCACCCTCCAAGCAGAAATGGTCTTTTAGGATTACACAATTGTTTAATTATTTTCAGTTTTAAATCTCAGAGCCAAAAGTGAAACATTAATCCCTCAAAAGTAAGCACATGAGGACAGGCAGATTCTTTCTAGATGTTCTGTGCAATATGCAGAAAAAAACAAAAAGATCTTTGAAAATGAGAACAAAGCTCTGGTGCTGAATGTAACGACGCAAACAATTCCTCTCAGTGTCCCACTCCCGAGAAAGGCTTTGTGGGAAGATGATGAAACCAAACCACCACTATATATTTCACAAAAAAAAAAAAAGTTCCTGTCGAATGGGTTGACATGTATTTTTAAAAGAGTGAGCTTATCCACTAACAAAATATGAAAACTGTTTTTCCTAATACAAGCCTTTTCCCGTAATTCATTAGCCACAACAACTCTATTAAAATTAAATAATTACTAAGAGAAACTGAAGGCTTTAGTCTTGATCAGGCAAATACATTTTAAAGTCTTCAAGTAATTCTTTGAATCCTGACAGTTGCTTTGAGCTTTCTAGCTAACAAAAGAAGTTGGGAACCATTGAAAACAGGAGCACGTTATGTCCGTGCAAAGACCCGTTACGTGACTGAACATCCTAATTAGTAGGAAAATATCCAATTGCATGCACATACAAAACTACACGCATATCTTACATCACATCTGTGTATTGCTCACGTTACGTGCATAAATATATAATACCACTGACGTGTTCTCTCTACCCAGAAATAGAGACATTTTGTATGCAGCTTAGAGAATTTGGAAGTAGAAGCACAGGTGAATTAGAAATACAAGAAAAATGAAAAAGTGCCAGATGTCTTCAAGGAATTAGGTAGGCGGCAGCATTATGGTTAAGAAGGAAATTAAGACACTAACTTCTGTGTAAGGTTTTACAGGCGGTGAGCCCCTGGCCCAGGGTGCCCAGGGAAGCTGTGGCTGCCCCATCCCTGGAGGGGTTCAAGGCCAGGTTGGACGGGGCTTGGAGCAACCTGGGCTGGTGGGAGGTGTCCCTGCCTGGGGCAGGGGGTGGCCCTGCCCTGGTGGTACTGCCTTTAAGGTCCACTCCAACCCAAACCATTCTGTGATTCTATGAAATTCACTTAGGCAAAATACTTAATCTCGTTAAATTCATACTTAGTGGATTTAATGGAATTTCATCTGGGATAATTTGGCTTTCTCTGCTTTGTGTGGTTATGTGGAATTTTGACTTCTGGAACACACATTCATTACCAGTGGGTTTACTGATGAACACAAATTACTCATTTGCATAATAATTCACAGCACTGCATATTTGTGTAATGGGCCAGAGGCTCAGTTAGTGTAAACTGGTGCGACTCCAGTGGTGTCAGATTTTATACTAGTTGAAAGCCTGTTTCTGACTTACAAAAGTTTTCCCCATTTGGAATACCTTGTGTTGGGGGCGGGTTATCGTAATAAATTCGGTATTTTTGTTCACTGGTGGCTACAAGGCTACCAAGTAGACACTTTGACTAGTATAAAGTGAGGCTGTTATTAGTTATCTATTGGATATTGTTAAATACCTTAATCATGTTCAGTGAACTGAAGGCCTCCTAAGAGAACATGAGCTTTAAAATCAAGGTCTTTCTGTGTGAATAAAATCATCACAGGTTTTTATCTTGCTTCCGGCAGGTGCAACTGTACCAGCCCACAGAGCAGTTCTGGTAGCTCGCTGTGAGGTAATGGCAGCTATGTTTAATGGTAATTATCTAGAAGCAAATAGTGTTCTCGTTCCAGTGTATGGGGTTTCCAAAGACACTTTCCTCTCCTTTCTAGAGTATCTTTATACCGACTCCTGCTGCCCAGGTAAGAAAATTTAAAAATACACATATATCTGTTACTTATTTTTCCGTAGCGGGGCATTGATAGAGAGTAATGTAGCAGCATTTATTTCATTGAAAAATGCCAATATTTTAATATATAATGTCCCAAGAAAGAGAAATTGTCCATACTGGGCAATAAAAAGAGAAATCAGTCTCATTCAAGTAAAAATCAGAACAAGTGTCACAAGTAAAATGCTCTATGTTTTCTGTGCTTACATTGCAAGACTCAAAAAATCATGAAATTTCATTTCTAGTCCATTACAATCACCGTTAAGAATTACAGTTCTTTCTACATCACAATAATAATGCTTTCTAATCTTATTTCTGCTTCTAATTTCAAAACTGTCATGTCTTTTAGCATATATTTTATTGTGTTTAATATAAACAAGGTTAAATTGTACCTTATTTAAACACATGGATATCTTATTTATATGTGAAACCAGGGAAAAAAATACGTCAACTGGAGTATTTAGCAAGAAAAATTGAGCTAAAGTATTCTTTGTGTGTTAACATTTCTCTTTTTTAATGAGAAGAAAAAATACATACTAAATATGAAATATAATTTAAATACAGATAATTTTGCTTTGATGTAATGAACGAATTAATGATGTTGTGATATGTGGTTTTGCTTTTGTTTTCTTTTCAAATAATTCTACCTTATTCTTAGATTTTCCATATGTTTCTCCTTATAGTGCATCTAACATTTCCTTGTCCATCAGTTTACATATGCAGCCAGTGTACCATATATTTTTTAAAATACGATTGCTCCATTCTCTTTTTGGCCTTTATAATATATTTTCTTGTACGTGTATCATAGAGGTTCTTTTTTGAAAGACAAGTTAGAAAGCTAAATCCCTCTCACTAATCATCACTTACTTTAAATAGACCAACAGCACTTGACTCAGTCTCTTCAAGATAAAGGATATTGATAACAATTTATTACACATACCTTGTAAAAAGTGCTAATTACTCTTTTCCTGTTAATTAGATAGTTTATCTGGGAAAAGGGAGTGACGTGGCAAACTTACAATGATAATAGTGAAAAATAGAAGAAGGTGATCAACAGCCGCTTGATTTTCTATTCACTGTTAGGAGTTTAAAAGATAACTCGGTGAAAATTGGCTTTGATCGTCTTGTCAAAAAGGTAAAACGCATGTAACTTCCATTTTCTTGTTTTTCAGCCAGTATTCTCCAAGCCATGTCTCTCCTGATCTGCGCAGAGATGTACCAAGTAATGAGACTCCAGCATATTTGTGAGCTTTACATTATCACGCAGCTTCAGAGCATGCCTAGCAGGGAGCTGGCATCCACAAGTCTCAGCATTGTCAGTTTGCTCAAAAAAGCTAAGGTACGTGTCGCACGTATCAAGTAAAAATATGTATGTTGACTCTAATTAGTGAGGGTAGTTTAATTGCTAACATTTTTAAGATCTTAATAATTTCCATTCCCAAGGACAAACACTGATATACAATCCATTGATTGGGGACATCTGGTGGCACAAGGCTGGCTAAAATAAAGCCTTCTTCAGCCTTTCATAGCAGAATGTGCAGTCATACCAAAATGCGTGTGCTTCCTTCATCAAGGACACATTGCGTTAATTCAGCCTAATTGCAGCTTCTGCCAGAAAATATGGGTTTTAGGCAAGTGAAAATGCACTACTTCCTCTTCTAATCAAAAAGAAAATCGTGTGATATGCAAGTGGTAAAGGAGATCTAACCTGGTAGAATATTGAGTGAAATACATAAGAAGCATGAAAAGAAAATATTAGAGGCTGAAAAAAGAGAGAAAGGGAGACACTAAGATGGATTTGGAAAACAGAAGAGGAAAATAAAACCTGAATTGTTTACAAGGCTGAAGCAGGATATTGTCTTAAATGAACAGGATTTTGTGGAGAAAGAGGAGACAACAAAACCAACATGCCACGCTCCTTACCTTCCTCTTTCTCAAGCTCTGCTCCTGTGCAGAAGACAGAAGTTTTCAAGGTTCATGACCAAAGGACCCTGAGGGGTTAGGTCGCACGTCTGGGGGAGGAAGTTTTATTGTTACTTTTTGGGTTTCCATCTGGTTACATATTTCTGTCAATGACTTTTCCTTCGTTATCTCCTCCAGTCATAGAATCATAGAATTGTCTAGATTGGAAGGGACCTTTAAGATCATCGAGTACCACCACTGACCTACCACTGCCAAAACCACCACCAAACCATGTCCCTCAGCACCACGTCAAAACTTTATTTAGTAAACTGCTATGTTGACAGTGGAAATCAGAAATATTTTGACATGCGAGGCGTGGTTGTGTTTTAGACATGGTAACGTTAAGTGTTGTTTGTGTTTCCTTTCTTCTCACAGTTTCACAATTCTGATTGCCTTTCAACTTGGCTTCTTCATTTTATTGCCACTAACTACCTCATCTTCAGTCAAAAGCCTGAATTTCAAGATCTTTCAGGTAATTTATCAATTACTTTTAAAACAAGAAATGTTTCCAGTTCTGCTTAAATCAGAAGTGAGGTACAAGACAGTACTACTCCTGCATGAGAAGATGATTAGGGATCCTTTAGACTACACTGTCTAGCCCAGTCCAGAGTCTGTCTGAGCTGGATGGTTCACCACCTAACTGTGGGACCAGCATGCGACACGTGAAGAGCAGCACAGCCAGAAAACGCATCCCCTCGTCTGTTGGTTACTGTGCTGAGGGCCAGGTTCCCACCTATTACTGCGTTGACTGCGGCAATTTGGTCATCGTATGTCGACCCCTCCATGCCCTTATGTGTATAAGTTTGTGTAGTTTGTACATTTGAATCAAGGTAATGAATCACCTCCAATACTTGATTTTTAAGGGTCAGGGTTTTCTTTGAAGAAAGTAGGATTTTTATAGTATTCTCCAGCAGATCTCACAAAAATCAAATAACTAATGTCCATCCAAGTAAATAACCCAGGTTCTTCCAGGGAACTGATATTTATTTTCCTAATCGGTATATTTGTTTCCTGATATGTAACTCTGGACAGGTTTGCTCCTTGCCTATGGGATTTTTCATCACCCTGATGAAGGTGATCTTGACGGGTGTATCTCTTTGACCCGTGGTTCTTATTCAAACCGTTGGTACAGAGACAGAGTATTCCAGAAGGCAATTTTTCTTCTCAGTGAGACGATCGCTTGGTCCAAAGTGCATTGAAGGTCCTCTTTCCTCATTTGCAAGGCTCATATACGTATATGTGATGATGGACAACTTTGCAATCGTTATGAGCAAAGAAGGGAGAGCTAGGTCCTCCCTGCTTTGTTTGGACCTGGAGTTTGTCTTTCAGCGGCCCATCTGCGCACCCTCTGAAGTGTCCATTTTGTGTAGCCAGGTCTGGATTAAACATGAGAGTGCAGGGCACCTGTGCTGGCGGGTGTCACCCACCAGTGGGTTCGGTCCACAGTAGACCTGCTTTGCTTTCTTCCTTCTGCGTCAGGTGACAGGGTGTGTTTGAAAGCACTTTGTGATGTCTTCCTCACTACAGGGCTTTGGTCTCAACCACACGGAGGTTCTCCTGAAGCTGCAGGAATCAGGTTGTTCTCCCCGTTTAGCGAAGGTGGGAACTGCCTCTGGCTTCCCCTTGGTGAGGCAGGAGAGCACAGACACATGGTGGCTTGGGGTCACCACAGGGCTCGATCTAGGCCCATCTGCTTGGTCATTTCGCAGTTCTCCAGTGGGTTATCAATTTATCAGTATCATTTATTATTTTATTTTTTTTCTGCTGGGGAAAGTAATAGTAATAGCGCTTCTGTCTCCATGTTGTAGTTGTCCTGATGGAGATCAGGCTCTGTGTGAGCCTGTTGTGAAACTTACGCGGTGATGGCTCTGATAAGCATCACTCACCGGCCCTCGTCGGCACGTGCTCCAACAGCTCCGGCATAACTCGGGAATGGGCTGTACAGTGTTGCCGTGGCTCACGTCTGCTGTGCCACCTCCTGGAGCTGCCTCCATGATTCTGACACTGGTGGAGCATCCAGGGCTGATGCAGGGCGCTACTAAGGCTGTTGTCGGCCAGATGAGATTTGTGAAGGCTCTGGCGGGTGGCTGGTACCAGGCTGGCTGCTTTGGAAAGCACCTGCGGGCTGACGGGGTGGAAGGAAAAGGGCAGCACGCCAGTGGACTGATTCCATTGAGATTTGGTGTCCACATGCCCGGCAGCCTGCCCTTTGCTTTTCTCTTTCCTCTCAGTCCCTTCCACGTGATTCACAGAGAGGGTGACACGCTCTGCTGCATCCCACTTGCACCGAGGTGCCTGGAGGAAAGAAACAGGAGAGAATAAGTAAATAGGGGTCGACGGGGTGGAAACGTTGTGCTCTGGCTTGCCAGGGCACACACACACTCCAGCACGGTCAGCTGGGAGCATGCTCCCCCAGCAGCAGCGGTTGGCCTTTCTTACATGCTTCCACCAGTGACAAAAAGCACGTGCAGTGAACGATAAAAATCTTGCTGAATTCTTAATTGCTCTCTTTACCTTGCTCTTCCTAATGATCTTGAGACAGGCTATTGGCATAGGGATTGAAATACCCTCCTCCATAGTGCTGCAGCAGAGAAAAACCCTCACAGCTGATGACCACACCTGGTTATCTTCTAAAGATAAAGAATATTCATCTTTAGAATCATCTCTCTGCTCTCTTCAATGAGTATTGTATTTATTTTATTAAGTAACTTATTTATTGCTGACTTAATAGCAAGGGAACATCGTGTGGTAACTTTTACGTCCGCACTACAGTAAGATCTAGGCAAAACGGATAGCACTCGTCCTTGCTTTTCTAATTGTTTACGTCCTTAAATTTTTTTAACCTGTTTTAAAAGACTTTTTGCAGCCTGTGCACTTCTGCCGTATGTTTGAATATTACATTTAATTCCTTTCTCTAGCGGAGGAGCGCAATTTTGTAGAGATGCACAGGTGGCCTTCCCACTTGTACCTGAAGCAGCTTGCTGACTACAGGAACTACGTCCACTCCCAGAAATGCCACTGCGCGGTGATGTGAGGAGGCTGAGCGGGCCCCAAGTGCGCCTCCACCGGGAAATTTCAGACTGGGAATTACGCACAGGATAAAAATCACGCCGGGAGCAAACCCAGATGCTGGTGTGCCCTGGCACGCTGTGCGCCGTAGCGCTGCAGCGCGCTTACTGACCTCCTTTGCTTTGATAATGAACGGCTCGACTTCTCTGCTTAAAGCACTGAGGAATGTGTCGTGAAGATTTATTTCAAGCACAAGGATTTCACACCTATGGGGATTAAACACAGTGTGGGACAGTGTCATGACTGTCATCTGTTCCCGCTTCTATTTTCTTTATTGGTTATTTTATTGTTTTTTTTGGTTATTTTTGACTGCTGAGACAGCAGCTGTTGAAAGCAGATTTTTTTTGTAAATCTGTGTGCAAGAGTAGCGCAGTAGTAGTGCAGGGAAGCTGAGAAGCCAACTCGTAAGTTCTGTAAGTATTTCAGAATGCAAAAATTTACTGCAGCATCTGCTGGTTTGCGAAATAAAGGGTAGGCTTAATGAGCATTTTAGTTACTATTCATTTTCTACTTCAAGTTGTCTGTAGTTCCTTTTACTGAGACTCTTACAGTCATACGACTTATTCCAGAGGAATACCTATGCATCACTACATTCTGTAGTGCCTCTCAAATATCTAAAAATTGAAATAATTTCTCCTCCCAGTAAATAGCAGAGGAAAGTCTGCTTTAATAATCTGTAGAACACCTTTGGTAGTGTGGTCATATTATATTTTTCCTCCTGAGAAAAAAAGTCAGGAAGAGCTCAGAGCGTACCCATACGGTGCTGCTAGGGACTGGGAGGAACGGGAGGGGGGTCAGCAGCCTTTCGTAGGTTTTGTGGGAGAAGACTCAGTGGCACTCGTGACTTTTTTGGGAAAAATGGGTCTCGTAATCCAAGGCATCCCCCTGGTCACTGACAGCGTAAATGCCCCATGTGCTGGTCGTGGAGGGAGAGGACCCACATGACCAGCCCTATGGGGAACGTCGGCTTTTGTGACGGGACCTTGAGCTTGACCCTCCCCAGCGGAGATGCAGTTTAAATTTAATTATATCACGGGCTCATAAACTACACCGGGCGAGACAAACCCGATTGTGTTTTCTGGCTGCCTGGGGTCTTGCGCAAGGGTAACAGAGAAATCCTGAGTGTTATGACTAGGATGACCCTTGCAGACGCTATTGAGAGTTTTCTTGACCTAAATCCTTGGTTTGTTGTGCCACTAACTTATAGGTATGTTGTAACGTTAATGACAGAATGAACCCAACCTTTACATAAGGGTGTCTACCGAGCACGGGTACTTTTCTGCACCTGAAATCTTATTGAGGAAGTAAACCCTTCATTGTCAGTTTTGTTGTACTTTAAATTGTGCTTTGGCAGCTGCCTTTAATTTTGGTATGTAATCTGAGCCTAGAAAAACAAAGAAAGTACACTGAACGTATCATTCATCGTTTCCCCAACGTCCACAGTAGGCCAGCTCAAACGTACCTGGAAACTGCAGCTGTGAGACGAAGATGGAACAGCAAATTGCTGCAGCTGAATCTTTTTTTTTCAGTAAGAACTGTTTTTGTATTTCAAACCAGTTTTATAGGTGAGCTGTTCTTTTCAAATTCCATCCTAGAGTCATAGGCTTTTTTTTTTGCTTGGTTTTCTGGTGACATTTTGCAGAGGTTGAGAGGGTATTTCTTATTTTTGGACACAA
The DNA here is from genome assembly GCF_963924245.1 of Chroicocephalus ridibundus. Lineage (NCBI taxonomy): Eukaryota > Metazoa > Chordata > Aves > Charadriiformes > Laridae > Chroicocephalus > Chroicocephalus ridibundus. Next base: position 1,179,563 of record NC_086316.1, on the reverse strand, counting down.
AAAAAAAAAAAAAAGAGCTTGTGACTCAGCTGGCTGCTGCAGGCTCAGAATTCTGAGGTTAGTTTTATGTAAGAGTGAGAATTCATTTTTATTTTTAATTTCTCATCTGGAGATCCTAAAGTTCTTTAAAAGATGAGATGTACTTATCGACATCTTCCATATAAGGAGTCTAAAATATAGAGCATTACGTTGCTTTCCCAAGACCACTAATGAAAACTGAAAATGTTAAAGCAAAAAATGACTAGGAAAGTAATATGTATTGAAATTAAATGTGAAAAAAAGGTTATTTCCTATCACTATAGTACAAATTTTAAAAATTAAGCCTAAGTGGATAGATATGAATAGAACTTAGTGGTTTTTGAAGCATGAAGTCGTGAACAAAAGTGAGCGTGCAGCTGCCTGGACGCCTGACAGTCACAGCACGTGCTTCTGCCGGCAGCCGCTCAATTACCCAAAGTATGGATTATACGCCTCATACTGACTTCTTGTACAAAACTGATATAAAGGATGTGTGAATGTTCGTCTGCGTTGCATGTAGTCCGAAATTTTTAGTATTTTGAAAGCTTTCCCAGGTTTTTGGTAGAAGTTCGTCCGTTGCCACTAATTTTAAGTATAGATAACAAATAAAAAAAATACTATTTTTAAATTTCTGTAGGTGTTTTATAGGCATTTAGATATTGGCTTAACAGAAATGCAAACTCTTTATGTCCAACCAAGAGAAATATTTTGCTATTATATATTTTAGTCAGTGGTAACTACAGGTTTTATACAGAGAAGCCAGGCAGTGTAAAAATATTCATTATTTATTCACAAATCAATGCACACTACTATTCAGGCATAAACCAGCTTTCCATTTAACTCAGTATTCCCATAAGGCCGCCTGTGTCAGGTGCAAAAGTGCTGTCCTGGCAGATATAGGCCATCTGATAAATTTAAATTCTTAGAATAATTCTTATTATAAATTCTTATTTTTATTCTGTATGAGGATTTTCTGTAGAAATGTATTTATCTTAAAGCTATTTTTAAAACTGCTACTTTATCGTTCAGAAGCGTGACTGAAAGCAGATCTTGATGCTTGGTGAGTTGCTGTCGGTGATTTCTTTTTAGTGGAGGCTTTAGTGGATGACACCCATCACAGAGAGACAGGAATTAGGGCGCTACCGAGTTCGGTATTTATGAATAACTTTGTATGGTACAAAGTAAAAATTGCTACGGTATAAAATAACCCACCTTTATACCATAGTATAAAGTAAAAATCAGGAACCAGCTGAAGAAAGGTTATTCAAGCAAGTAGTTTTGAAAAAAAGTAAAATGTTTGAGGAGGAAAAACTTCCGTGTTGGCGTGGGAAACCTGCTGTTTGAGATGTTTCCCAGGCAGTGCAGAGGGTTATCCTGTTAGTAACACCCGGGGCTCTTGGAAATGGACTTGTTGTGCTTTGATAAGCAGTTTACCGCATTCTAGTCCTCTGCTTTGGTGGCCACCACGAGAGCGGTCTTGTCCTGCAGGAGGTAGGCTGTGCCAGAAGGGCATCCAGAGCCAGTGACCGCCCCGGCACCGGGGAGAGCCTAGGGGGCAGGCGGAGGGACCCCACCTCCTTTGGTGCCATGGGACTTCCCCTGGTCCCAGCATCTCCCAACCCATCCCAGGCATCAGCAGCGTCGGGGTCAAAGAAGGAGGTCGGTGGGGAATTTGGGTGCCCTTCGGAAGGTCTTAAAGTGCTTGAGATTACAGTTTCAGAGTCAGGTTTGAGTGGAATTTCAACTCCCGAGTCCGTCATTAGAGCAAACTCTCAAAGTCCACTCCTAGGAGACAAATTTTTGAACAGTAGATCGCACCGTGTAATTCTTGCTGTACTGGTGCATGTGTATGCTTGTCCCAATCTAGCACTAAGCTTTATAGACACTAACAAAGAAAGCTTTCTGCACTAATAATCTTTTCCACATGATAGTTAAAAAACCTCTGCTATCGTCCTTTAGGTCTTGGTGTACTGTTTCTGAAAAAAAAACATTAGAAGGAAGAAAAGCTATTTTGTTAGGTGTGTGCTGAAACTCCTGTATGTTTTTCTTTTAATACACCCTGACTAAATGTGACTAAATGTACAAGGTTTCAGATAATATGTAAAATTTTGTTACAAAAGTAAAAAAATTTTCTCTAGTCAGTCTCATGTGATTATTTACCCATGTGCATTAGAAGATTTGAGAGTTAGGCTGGAAATATTTTTTGTAGCTTATAAGAATCATAGACTAATAGATTCATACAGTAGTTTGGGTTGGAAGGGGCCTTTAAAGGCCATCTATTCAAACCCCCCTGCCCTGGGCAGGGACACCTCCCAGCAGCCCAGGTTGCTCCAAGCCCCGGCCAACCTGGCCTTGAACCCCTCCAGAGATGGGGCAGCCACAGCTTCTCTGGGCAACCTGGGCCAGGGGCTCACCACCCTCACAGCAAAGAATTTCTGCCTCAGATCTCACCTAAATCTTCCCTCTTTCAGTGTAAAACCCTCCCCCCTTGTCCCGTGGCTCCCCTCCCTGCTCCAGAGTCCCTCCCCAGCTTTTCTGGAGCCCCTTTAGGGACTGGAAGGGGCTGGAAGGTCTCCGCGGAGCCTTCTCTCCTCCAGGCTGAACCCCCCCAGCTCTCTCAGCCTGTCCTCCCAGCAGAGGGGCTCCAGCCCCCCCAGCATCTCCGGGGCCTCCTCTGTCCCCGCTCCAACAGCTCCGTGTCCTTCTGCTGTTGGTGCCCCAGCGCTGGAGGCAGCGCTGCAGGGGGGTCTCACAGAGTGGAGCAGAGGGGCAGAATCCCCTCCTCGCCCCTCTGCCCACGCTGCTGGGTGTGGGGGGCTTTCTAGGTTGCAATCACACATCACAGGCTCATGTTGAGCTCTTCACGCCCCTGCACCCCCAAGCCCTTCTCTCAGGGCTGCTCCCCATTCCCAGGGGTTGCCCCAACCCAGGTGCAGGATCCTGCACTTGGCCTCATTGAACCTCATGAGGTTCACAGTGACCCACTTCTCCAGCCTGTCCAGGTCCCTCTGGATTGCATCCCTCCCTCCAGTGTGTCAACCACACCACTCAGCTTGGTGTCACCTGCAAAATTCCTGAGGGCGCCCTCGATCCCACTGTCCATGTCACTGATGAAGATACTGCACACTACTAGTCCCAGTATGGATGCCTGAAGGACACCTCTCATCACTGATCTCCAAGTGGACATTGAGCCATTGACCACTACCCTCTGGATGTGATCATCCAACCAATTTCTCATCCACTGAACCGTCCACCCATCAAATCCATATCTCTGCAATTTAGAGAGAGGGGTGTTGTGGAGGACCATGTCAAAGGCCTTACAGAGGTCCAGAAAAACAACATCAGTAGCAAAGCACTGTATGTTTTTCCTTTCTATTTTTGACCTTGCTGGAAAAAGATGGAGCTGATGACAAGTGCAGATCTGTGTTCAGGTTTACCTGCCGGGGTGGGGTATGTTGCTGCACCTCTTTCTATATTACTGTATGGCTTCTGGAAGTTGGGATTCCTCTTCTGCTCAGCCCCTTGACTGGTGTTTTCCCAGTGAGTTACTGGTTTGAGTGGTGGTGAGGTTTGTACTCAAGCTGTTTGGCTGGTGGTGGGCATTTCTCTTTAGAAGCAAGAAAAATATGACAAGGGAGAGATTTTGTTTTCTTGGAGTCATTTACCAATGAGGCTAAGGAGGACGTGTAAGACTGTAGAGTGTGGATTTTACTTGTCAGCCTCCAACAGACTCATTAAAGCACCACATACCTGCCAGTGTGTGGTATCAAGATAAAAATGGTCATTGTTCATATCCACCACCCTTCGTTTCCCCCTGGCTATTAGGAATTCTGATTAACATCCTGGTTGCCTCTGTAGCAAACGATTTAGAAATTATCTGAATATCCAGGAAAAATGACCAGATGTTTTGACAGCTAAAAGTGACTCCTTTGTCATGCACCCAACTAAACCTCTCGCTCCAGATCCCCAAGAAACCTCAGCTTCTACCGTTAAGCTTTATCAATCCTAACTTATTACTTAACTGTAAAACTGGTGAAGACCAGACACATCTCCAAGCTGAAACCTGCAGTTCCCAGGCCGTGGACACGGACAGGCGCCGGAGAAGGTGTGCACCAGCAGTGTCATTTACTGTAAATTCGAACTGTATCACATGAGCAGGAAGCATTAAGCCTTTATGGGAGCTAAAATGGAAATATTTCATGAGGTGAAGGTTTTTAGACCTAACGTCTGTATTTAGCTATTCCTGCTTTCCTGTCCCAGTTCAGCTTCCAATGCGTATGCAGTTACTCGGCTGCATGGATAGGGTCTTTCCTGCCCTTGGGAAAGGGCCATGGAGCAGGTGCTGCTGGAGGCCAAAAGCTCCAGCTTTTCACCGAGACACCCCAACACCGGAGTGCTCAGTTTATGGCACGGAATTTAACTTTGTCAAAGCTACCCGAATATGAATCTCCTCCGAAATGTTAAGCAAGAAGGGAAGTAGCATGACTTTTTCAAGCCTTAAAAATAGAAATTTGTGGCTGCAGTTTTAACCGTTACTGAGCAGTTTCCCTCATCATCATCATCGGCAGGAATAATTACTGCCCGTCCTCTGAAATTCCGTAGAACACACCCCCAGCAGCAGCTCTGACGCAGCTCCAGACGTGCATGGTGTGACCGTGCATGAGAAAATTCCTACAGCAGCCTCGCCTGGCGCTTGTTCTGCATCGCAACGTGTTTAAAGTTTGCTATTAGATTTTAAACTTTGAATCCAGTGGAAATTCTGCCCGCACAGAAGGACTGGGAGCTGTGAGTTCTGCTTGAGAATGGCTTGAAAATAAATATCTGTCATGCAATCTAGGAAATGTCTGCATTGAACTTCCCATATTTGAGGACTTCCCTTTGCCCGGGAGAGGGTTAAGTTATGCTGAGAAAACATGAACCTGCGGAAATTTGCACAAGTCAGCTTAAGTTGTCTGGGGCTCGCTGAAATAGGAGATTGCTACTCTGCCAAGAGCAAGAAGGAGTTTATTGCCAAGAACGAAGCTTTTGGCTTTCCCCTTCCTTTCCAAGCAGGGGAGAAAGCCCGTGATTTCTTCTCTTTCGCTCCCGAGGAGGGTAAGGAGCACCGGCAGCCCCAGATGGTGTCACCGGGGTGTTTTGCAGTGGGAGGAGGTTTCACGGCTTCTCGCGGAGCTGGGGGAGGCTCGTGCCGCGAGGGAGACTGTGCCCGGGGGAGCTTTGTCAGAGATGAGTGGTCGGGGGCCACGCTGACACGGGACGCCCAGCGCTGCGACGGGCTCTTCCCCTAAGGCTGTGTCTGCGCAGCAAATCCTAAAGGTTGAACTGTTTACTAGAAATCACAGAAGTGTCAGGCTTGAAAAAACCAGCAACTTTAATTCCACGGGTTTTAGCTGAACTTCAAAAAAACAAAAACAAAAACAAAAACCAAAACAAACTAAAAACAAGTTTTTGATTTTTTTTTTTATTTTTAAAAAAAAAGGAGGGGGGAAAAAAGGATGAGAGAAATAAAGTGAAAGGAAAACGAGCTTTTGATTTTTTTTTTTGTTTAAAAATAAAAAAAGGAGGAGCGGAAAAAAGGATGAGAGAAATAAAAGTGAGACGGGTTTTATACTTTGAGGCTTTTTGCCTCATCATCAAGTTGAAAAGGTCTTTAAACCTTTTTTGTTCGCAGATAGTGTTGTTTTAATGCCAAGAATTTAAAGCAAACTCTTGACCCAGCTGGACTTGGCAGCAGTCGTGCTGTGCGTTTCCCGTCAGTCCATTTGCCGACCAGGCGCTGCTCGGGCCGGCTCCGAGTCCTCCCCGCGCCGTCTCCGCGGGACGTTCCGCGCTGAGCAGCCGCCCCGACCCCCGCTGCCCCCGGAGTGACTGCAGCGAAAAATGGAAAAAACGCTTCCTCCCAGCAGCTGCCTTGTAACGAAACCCTTACCAAAAAAAAAAACCAAAAAACGGGCTGCTCAGACGATTCTGCAGACCGTGGGAGGTCAACCACAAGACGATGGGTCACCAGGGCAGGGGATGCACGGACGGGCTGCAGTGGCTATTTGCAAGACAGCATTCAGGGGACCCGCGCGATAGCAGTCTGTGGGACACATTATAGCACGTTATAGCAGTCCAGCTCAGACCACTGCAACGGCATTTTTTACACGACACGGAAAACATTGGAGAATTTCCACAGGGTCATTTGGGAGAGACAGGTAGGAAAAAGTTTGTAGAGGGAAAAAGAAGGCATTTAGGGTGTGTGCATGAATGGGTCTGTAGAAAAAGAACCACAACGGTGAACGCAGCCACTTAGAGCAAGTGTATTTTATTGGGCTGATCAGGTCATGCTCTGGACCTCTTTCCACAGCTACAGAAAGCATGAAGAGATATTGACGTACTGAAGCACTGATCAATGAAAGGAAAAAAACCTGCATTTGCAGAAAAGGTGCATTTGATCCCACAGAAGGAAGTGGCAAAGAAGAATTTCCTTGAACGTCCAAGAAGCATGTATGTCGAAAGGAGGCGGCCATGGCTCGTGGTCATCTCTCTCCCGAAAGCAGAAACAGCAGGCATAATGGGTAGAGGTCACCGCTGTTAGGAACAAGTTGATTAATACGACACCATTATAGAACAGACTTTGGAGACTTGTAAATAGTGCTTTTACATTGAAATATATATCTCAGCGGTACACAGATTTACGTGTGTGTCTGTATATATGCACACAGGTTTTGCGCACGTACACACACATTCTATATATTGCACATATTGTAAGTCTTTCCTAAACTCACCTTACCAAATGAGTAAGTTTTATTCGGCAAGGAAAACAAGTCCAGTCGTCAGCCACTCGAGCGCTCGTGTGTTTGGCTCAAGCTACTGTCATGGTTCCGAGCTGCTTATTGTGCCGCACACGCAGGAGCTGAACTGTGCGCGCACACACCCACGAACACACCCCGCTCTGTTTGCACAGTGAGCTGCATCTCAGCTTCTGACGAAGCGGAATATAAGTTTAAAAACAATATTCTATGTGCTGCGACGAGCTGTTGGAGGGACGCTTGACGAGTGAGAGCGGCAGGCCCCGGTCAGTGTCGGTCTTTCCCCGTATGGTTTAAAGGAGGACCCAGGTGTTCTCTTCTTGCACTGGGATTTACGCAGCCCACACGTTTACATGTACCTGGGCTGTCACTCTTGGCATGGGTTTTTTTCCTTAATGATGTCCCTAAAAACTCACTGACAGCCCATTCCCACTCATGCCCCACACAAACACAGCGGTGGCACACATCACCCAAACCACTTGCTGGAGCAGGACCCACTGCCCTCTTTCTATGGGGCTGTCTGCCCTGATGCCTCTTCCTCCTTTTCTGCAAAAAAGCCAAATATTTGAGACTTCCTAAAAGGCATGACCCTCTCCTTGCCTCCATTCCCTGCAGTTGCCCTTGGGTGCAGTGAGGACCAGAGAAGGTCCATTGCAGCATCTTCCTCCTTGTGCTCTGCATCTTCTATTGCTGCTGCCCTGCTTGTTTAGGTTACTGCCCTGTTTCTGCTGTGCATTGTGGACACGTATTTTAGGCTGCTCTGTCCTGTCCTCTAACCTTCTCCTCCAAAAGAGGTCTATCCAAAACCTGGCACTCTGGAGAACAAGGGGAAGTGTCAGGAGAGCATCATGGCTGAGGGAGGGAGGCACAGCTGGGCTGTACGGCAAAAAGGCAGGGCCCGGGAGGCGGGAGCAAGGACAAGCTGCACAGCAGGAATTTGGAAACATTGCCCAGGATCTAGGTAGGGTGGAGGAATGGGTGGGCAGGAACCTTATGAAATTCAGCTGGAGGTAAGTTTTGTCCATCAGGAGCCGCCTCGTTGGGTGACACAGGCTGGGGCTGACTGGATGGAGGGCAGCTCTGCAAAACGGGGCCAGGAGGGGGTCTCGGCAGCCAGGGAGGTGAGCACCAGCCATCAGCAATGGCAGCAAGGAGGGCCACCAGCACCCTAGGCTGCCTTCACGGCACTGCCTCTGCAGGATGGTGCCTGGCGGGAGGGCGAGAGACAGCAGATGTGTAAGGGAAGAAGTTTTGCCCATTTGGAGAGTGAAACAGTGGCAGAAAGGTTGTGCAGACTCTGTCCTTGAAGGTATTCCAGGACCTGACTGGGTAAAGCCCTGATGAACCTGGCCTGATCCCATAGCTGACCCAGCTGGGAGCAAGGGGTTGGATGAGAGATCTCCAGAGGTCTCCTCTGACCTGACCAGTTCCGTGATTCTCCTCTTGTTTGCCAGCAATTTGTCCCAGAAGCCCTCTCAGCTCCCTTAGCCTAAATGTTGAAGAGCTCTTCCCTGCTCTGGTCATCTTCTGCCTGCTGTTTCCCTGTGTGGAAGGTACTGCACGCACGTGTGGGACCTCCACAAACTTCATCCGTCTCCATGTGCTCTGACTGGTTCCTGCTGCAGCATTTCTCCACGCCCGCGTGTGAGGACCTCAGAAAGTCCATCTGAGGGTCCCCACATTCCCCACTCACAGAAGGGTACAGTGGGTCCCCCACAGAGTGTCCACGCCTTTTTTAAAGCTGATTACAGTATAAGAAAAGCCCATCTTCTGTGAGGCTGAAACTTCAGAGAGTTTGTTTGAGAGAAACAGGGTCAATCTTCTGATGTGGGGGAAGAAAAAAAAAAGGAAGATCTACATGCTGAACCATTTTGTCTGGATCCTAGGGAAAGGCTAGCAACTGAAACCTGCGCTGTCAGAGGTTTTGGTGACATTTCTTTCAAGTATGCAGGAAGAAAGTCACAGTGTATACACTGCAACTGGGAATCCCAGAAATGAATTCACGCTGTGCTGCTGTGTAATGGCACACAACGCTGCTCCGTCAAGTCATGGTCCAGTATTAAAAATATTCAAATTTGTCAAAATATTCAAAATACCACTGAAAAAGCATTGCTGTTGGCCAGAGAGCCTGCCCAGGACTTACCCCGCAGCTACTTCCGAGCACCGATCCGCTGCAGCATCGCAGGGAGCTTACAGCTCATCCTCTCCAGCTCGGACAGCCCTCCGATGCATTGTTTCCCGATGAACACGCAAGGGACCTGGGCACAAAACACCGCCACGGGTTGATGAGTGGAGCTGGGCTGCTGCAGGCAAAGAGCTGGGGGGGGGATTTGTCTGGGAAGCAGACCTCATACCGAGGAGATTGTGGTTTACCAAATCCTCCGCTTGTCCCAAACCCCCTCTGCCTGAAAGCCTGCTGCTAGAAAAGAAGGGGTAGGGGAACACGCTGCGTTTTACAGAGTGGAAGGTACTGCACGCACGTGTGGGACCTCCACAAACTTCATCCGTCTCCATGTGCTCTGACTGGCGCCTGCTGCAGCATTTCTCCACACCCGCGTGCGAGGACCTCAGAAAGTCCATCTGAGGGTCCCCACATTCCCCACTCACAGAAGGGTACAGTGGGTCCCCCCTTTTTACAGTGCAGGAGGAGAAACCCACGCTGCAGGGTAGCGCTGGGAATGCTCCAAACACATCACCCCCGAGAAGCGCGCGAGCAGCTCCGAGTGCCGAGAGCTGGGTGTCGTGGACCACGCGTGAACCCGCGGCAGGCTCTCCAGGAGTCCCACCGTCCTCCCCAGCGCGTCCCAGGCAGGTGAAGCTGCCGGGTGGGATGCGCTGTCGGCCACCCGATGGCCACCACTGCTATCAGAGTCACTTGCCACTGCAAACTTACACTTCTGGCACAACCCCTTCTCCGCGTACCCTTTTCCTGGCCTTTTGCCCTCCTCCTGCTTCACAGCCCTGGCCATCTGCTATTTTCCTGCCTGTGCTGGTCCCTTGACTTGCCCCTTTCACAACTGTCACCTGGGTGCAAGAAAAGTGGCAATCAATCAGTGCAGAGTCAAAGTCAAACAAAACCCAAAAAACACCCCCCCCCCAAAAGAAACCCAAAATACTCCTCTCTTGGAGACCAGGAACAGTTACTGAACCTCAGCATCTGAGTCTTCCTTAAAGTGTGCCTGTGCCACTCTCCACAGAGGGAAGTGAAAATAACTGTCGGGCTGGGAAAAAGCAGCCCAGCTGAAGGCAGGGAAGATAAAAAGAAATGAAAACACAGAAGTGAAATTATTGAGATGGCCATAGCTCAAGAGTTCAAGAGAAAAGTCATGGGCAAGAATAGGCGTAAAATACAAAGGGGAAAAGCACATGGTTTGTAGACAGCGTCTCGGAAAGCCCTCTCCCCTGCTCCTGCGCGGGCATGGGCAGGTGTAACTTCGGGAGGAGGGCACCCCCACCCTGAGGAGGGACCCCCACTGATGCGTTGTGCTCCCCAGCCCCGATGGCAGCCCAGGGGACGCACTGCCCCCCCCCAACAGCGTTTTGGTTTATCCTCCCCCTTTTCCTTTCCCTCTTCACCCTGGATTTCTTGACCTCAGCCGGCTCTTCTCCCGGCCCCTCACATCCCCTTATGGGTGAACATCCCAAAGGAGCCATCCCTGCTCCGTTCGCTCCCAGCCCTTATCCCCCCGCACGGAGTGGGGGAGACGTCTGGGCACCTCTCCCATCCCTCCCGAGGGCCGCACACAAGCAGTGCTCGGAGGACCACGCTGCAGTGCTTTCTGGTAGCGAGGAGCCCCTGCTGCAGCGGGGAGCCTGCCTGCCCCACGGGTGCCTGGGGACCGGTGGTGTCCCCAGGAAGGGATGAGACTGGGCAAAAACCAGAAGGCTTCCTCTGACTGGGATGGACAAGGGAGGTAACGTACTACTGGCAGGACTGGGAAAGAAGAGAGCTTTGAAGAGAGCTCGGAGAAGTTTGTTCACCTTCATCCTGCACGGCCAACTTGGTGAGTAAATGTTTCCCGTCACTGTAAATCCCCCAAACCCCAGCAGATGCCAAGACAAACCTTCTTCTGGCACTTCAAACAGTGTTGTCATGACCCTTTTGTCCCCACTAACGCCAGCCATCCCTCTCCCCCGTCCCTCTACTTCTGGAAATTACCTTCTCCTTCCAGTAACTGACTTCTCTCACTAGCAAACCTCGCACCATCCTTCTTCAGCCTGGAAATCTGCTTCCACTTTCTCTTGCTGCTAATCCTACCAATCCCCCTCCTGCTGGGAAATCGGTTTCGCTTTCCAGTACGTTGAGTCACTAACAAGGCTGGCCATCCTCTCCCTCCCTCCCAAATTCCCCCGCTGTGGGGAAAACACTTCTGCTTTTGGGATATGCCCGTAGTTCCCAGTGCTGCTCGACGCTGCCGCTGTGATTCAGTGGATGCTCAGCCGTAGGGCTGTGAGGTTTCCCGGCGTCGACAGGGACCGTCACCGGCACATGGCAGCATATGGCAAAGCTTGGGAATGGCATGGCGGGCCAGGGAAGACATAAAGGGATTAACAACACGTTCCTAAAAGGTCCAGTGCTACAGAGGGCTGAGAAGAAACATAAAAGGTATTTATTGGCGGTTGGTGCAGAAAAAGGGTATCAGGAGTATAGGAGGTGTAGGAGCCCGAGGTGTGGGAGCCCAAGGTATAGGAGCCCAAGGGCTGAGCTTCAGGACGCTTGGTCGTTGGATGCTCTCCCCAGGCAGCTGAGCAAGACGCCTCGCATGGGCCCGTGTGACGTGTGAGGAGCAGCCCAGGTGCCCAGTGGCACCTTCAAGGCCAGGCTGGACGGGGCTCTGAGCACCCTGGTCCAGTGGGAGGTGTCCCTGCTCATGGCAGGTATTTGGAGTTAGGTGTCCTTTAAAGGCTCCATCCCACCCAAACCATTCTATTACTCTGTGATCACCGTGCCCTTCTGGGACCAGGCGTCAGGCAAGAGACACAGATTAACAGCCCGACAGCCCCCAGAGAGCAAAGACATTAATGATGTTGCCCACATGGCCCAGACAAACCGCCCACCACGGCTGGGGTGAGAGGGTGATGAGCTGGTCCATGATGGACCCTCCGGGGCTGTCTATGCCTCCGAGGGGTGGGGGAATCCAGACGCACCCCCAGGTGCTGCTGCCCCCCTCCCAAACTCAGGATGGGGACGGGGAGTCAAGCAAGAAATATGGTCCTCTCTGCCACCCCAAAAGGGTTAAAATGAAGCAGGCAGGATCAGACACAAGCCGGGAAAAAGGCTTGACTCTGAGGGCGAGGACTTTACAGGAGGTATGGGCAGCATTAACGCCAGCGCTGTGCCGTCACCCAAGTGGGACAGACACAGGGACACTCTGTCAGGCCAGCTGGAACTCCCGCTGTCCCGAAAGCAGAACTACGGGTCCAAATTTTCCCTGGGCTGAGTCCAGCCCGCGAATGGATGTGAAGCCAGCGCAGGAGAAATCCCCCCGAAACCCAGGTGTAGAGCGTTTCCCTTCCGCCTCGCTGTGTGGAGGCTGTTGGCCTTTGGCATCATCGAGGCAAATTTTAGGGGGAAAGAAAAAGCTGTGTTCATTACACAGAGATATAACTAACGCTGAAGGGTGAACTGTCTGCCCTCTGTGACAGCGCTTACGAGGAAATTACTTCCTGAAAATCTCGCACAAAGCGTTGCTCCCTCGGACAGATCTAAATGTTCAGTGAAGATTCAAAATAAACAGCTGCTAAACTTCGTGAGCACAGCACCCACGTTACGGCCAGCTACAAGGATGGAATTCAAAATGCTTTTTCTGCTCTAAGTCAGCGGGGAAAGCAAATGTCCAAATTCAGACAAATTCTCAGCTCTATGTTCTTGCTCCTCTGCCAACCTGTGCTGCCCCGGGCAGCGCCGCGGGAAGATGTTTGAAGGAGCTTTGTCTCACTGCCCTAAAAGTGCACAGGTACCCTACCCCTCTCCACCATCCCTTCCTCGGCCAGCGCAGTCACGAACCGAGCCTTAACATCAGCCTTTTTCCACGCTTCTGCGTGTCGCAGCAGCGAAGGGTGTTTGGAGGAGGCGGCACGTCCCCGGGGCTCTGCTCACCGCCCCCCCCGGTCCCGGCTGCGTGTCCGGCGCGGCAGCTCCCATCCCGCGGCAGCAGGAGCGGAGACGTTGGAACGAGGAGCGCTTTTAAAAATGGGAAAGGGGGGAACATTTAAAAATGGTCTGGCATAGAAAGAGACCGCGCTTCAGCCTCTGGCAACATCTGGCCAGACTGTGGGGCAGCTGGGAAAAAGGATCAGCAAATTCCGGAACACGAAAGCGAGAACTTACGGTTCTTTGCCTTGTTGTTTGCTGTAAGTAATCCTGGACATCCTCCAACCCAGTAATATCAAACTCTTGCAGGCATTCAGGCGCGCAGACATATTTCAGCAACTCCAAGGCGTTCCTGGAGTAAGGGCAGCCGTTCTTCTTAAAAATGGTCACTTTGTCGTCCCTGATCCTGCTCTTCACGTAGGTAGCCATGCTGCTGCTTCAAGGTGAGCCGGAGCGCTGCCCTTCTCCAGAGGGTTCACAGGCGGTCGGGACAGCAGCGGTCTCAGACCCAGCTATTTATGAGCCACACGGGTGCCTTCCTCCCTGAAAACTCCTCCCCAGGAGGATGTAACCCCACCACCAGGCTGAATGCTTTAAAGCAGACATGTTCACTCTCTATCTGTTTTTATAAATACCCCAATTGCCGAGAAAAGTATCCAGTACAAAAGCAGGAAGGCGGTTTGCCACCGGGTGTTATTTCGGTGCCTGCGCTGCGGGGCGAGCTTTGGTTATGCCCGTCCTGCCCCTCACCTCACCCACCGCCGGACGCTAAAAACACCTTGGGGGTACAGTAGTGACATCAGGAAACCTGCAGGGAACTTAATTCCAGGCTTCCCACCCCAGAAGTGGGGGAAAAAAAAAAATTGATTGTTCTGTGGGTACATATTTCTCCCTGCAAACCTTCCACAATGGGTGGGATTCTTTGCCTGCAATTTCCAAAAGTGCCTAAAAGGCTTGTCAGCCTTGCTTCAGTTCCCAAAGGGTCTGTGTTTTGCCACCAGACACGGTCTAAGAACCAAAAGTGTTCAAGGAATCAGTTCCAGAATTGAAAAAAAAGTTCAAAAATGTTACTTTAGCAGACCTATGTTGAAAATGTATTTAGGGAATGTATTAGCGGAGTCAAAGGGATTCAACACACATGTTCTAAGACAGAATTAAGTACAATTTTGTAAACTTGGCAGAGGGAAAAATGTTAAGACTGTAATCCTTCAAAGATTTAAAGTTGTACAAGATTCAGTCAGGTGGCCAGCCCCGTAGGGCTAAATTGTGCCAAACTTTGGATGTTGAGCTGCGGGATGACTTTGCACCCACAGTGGGACCACGGCTGTCTCCAGCCCGCAGCATCCCTCGTCCCGGCAGAGCTCGTCTCATACACCCACTCACCAACGAAAAGCTGCTTTATTGCAGTAAACAACCATACGCAACGTGTCACACCATTGCTGGGCAGACTCAGCCTAATATTTGGTTCAGCTTTTCGTTAAACCGCTCAGCCCTGCTCCACTTGATTTTCAACTAAATTTGTTTATTGCCTAGGAGTCCCTAGCATTTTCCACATGTTTAATTTGCAGAGGACGGCAGACACCTCTGGACGTTACTCAGCCCGAGCCCCTGCTCCGGGCAGGGTCACCTCAAGCCGGTTGCTCAGGGATGAGTCCCATCAGGGCTTGAGTGTCTCCAAGGATGGAGCCTCCACAACCGAAATAGACAAAAAGTTTTCCTTATGTTTGGATGGACCCTCCTGCGTTTCACTTTGTGCCTGTTGCCCCCGGTCCTGGCACTGGGCACCACTGGGAAGAGCCTGGCTCCATCGCCTCCATTGCTCCATGAGGTATGGATGCACATGGGCAAGAACCTCTCGAGCATCCTCTTCTCCAGGCGGAGCAGCCCCAGCTCTCTCAGCCTCCCCTCGTATAACGGATCCCTTCGCCCTCTGTATAGCCCTTTGCTGTCCACACCTCTCTCCTGCTGCGGAGCCCAGAGCTGCTCTTCAGAGGTGAGAAATCCCCGCGAGTATCTCGGGCCACTTGCCAATATCAGCAACCAACTCCTATTTTAGCTATTTCAAATAACAAGGCTTAACACAGAAGGGGAACAAAGAAATTCAAGTTCTTATTTTCATGAGTTCGGAAGGGGAAAACCGGCACCAGATCCCACGCTGTCTTTTTATCAGTTAGTTGACATTGCATGTGACGGGCAGGCACAAGAGCTCTGCCCCTGCCCCAGACAGGGCTTCCGAAATTCAGTTTTCTGTAGCATCAGCATTGTAGAAAGAAACTCGCTCCATTGTGCACAGGAAAATAGGCATTTTGAGTCCTTAGTAAGTAAAATTTAGGCAGCTGGGCTTAGGCGGCTCTTGGAGCACCAGCTGCTCGCCAGGCACTGTCCCTGCGCTTGCTACACCACAGAAAGTCCTGGGCAGCGTAACTTCTCCCCACTGTGAACTTTCAGTATTACTTTTCATCCTCTTATTTATAGGAAAACAGAAGATTTCTGAGAGCAGACGCTCTTCCCGGGCTATTTTCTCTGCTGGTCGGTTTTAGCCGGTGAGCATTAGCCTTCAGAGTAAGTGCCATCCGGTTTAAATACTTGATTTCCCATCCTGAAACTACAGCAAAGGTAGGCACTACCTGAGTGTGCCTTTGAAGTCTTCATGCATCGAATTCACAGATTTAAAATGTGACTGGTCTGGGGAAACCACAGTGGGGGAAGTAAACTAAGTAATCCTACCCGCAGCGATAAGAACTCTGAAGTAGTATTTCCTGCAATTTGTCTAATTCTGGCTACAAGCATTTCTCTTCCTGAAGAAGAAAAGTCAGCTTCTGGTTTTATCGCCCTTTAAAAACGTCCTAAAAGGAAAACCAGTGAAAGCTGGAAGCCCAGCTGGGCCACCTGGAGGTTTTGTGATACCCATCGTTCCCGGTGTCTTTGGGGGCACAGCCCCAATTCTCCATCCCCTGGCTGATGCCGAGACCATCTCCAGAGGCCGCCGTTGGACATCCACCTCACCTGTCTGGGGATCTTTCCCTTCAAGAGGTTTCCTCACCTTTCAGACAAGGCTGCTCTCATTGCAGTTAGCGTGGTGGCCAACCTGGAAACTTTGAGTGTACAAGAGCCACAAGGACAAACCATGAATTTTTCTGATCTTGTTAATTTGAGATGGTGTCAGTGTATTGGCAAATAACTTCCAAACCCCCTTTTTTAGCAGGGGGGGAAGGGAGAAGGAAGCGAGGTGGGAACAGGAGGTGATGAACGTACCACTTATATATGCCATTTTTTTCTTGTCTGGGTTCAGCACTGAATTTATTTTTGTTGTATTGTTTGCTGAACTTTCATACATAATACAGGCACGTGGTTCCCGGCTGGATGCTTGATAATATCTGGTGAAAACTAAATGAACAACGAGAGGGTTGCTACTAAAACTGGAGAAGCAAAACCTCGTGGTCTGTAGCATCACCTCTCGGTGTGGAGTTAGCAGAGCTCTAACCCTCTGTTTGAATCCGTGTGTAACTGCTGCCGTGCCGTAAGACCAGAAAATAAGAATTATAGTCCGCTGGTGAAAGGCTCATTCTTCCCGGCATGTGGTGCCCACGCGTGTCCAAGCTGCGGGTTGCGTTTCCATGCGGCAGGCTGGCAGCTGGCTCTCCGTTGGGAGCTTGGGAAGGCTTGGCTCACATCTGTCGTACAGGACGGGCCGCTGTCGGGACAGGCATCACCAGGGTTAAAAACCACCCCTGAACGAATGGTCTGCGGACATCTGCCTGCTGTGAGGACTGCCAGACCGCACCGGTGAGGGGCCGAGGGGGGAACCATCAGCGGGCTATTGTCAGCAAGGAACATCAGTTCCTTTTTCTTGGCTGTTTTTGTGGCATTATTGCCATGAGGGAACTAATCTTCTGTGAAATCCTACCAGGGCTACTGACAGTACTTTGAGATACTCACCGAGGACACTACACCTCATGTGAAAATGGGAAGGTCTGCTTCCTTTGGGGAAAACCACTGCTCTGAGGATGGGTTAAAATGCATCACTAATATAAGGAAAAAGGGAAGGAGAAGGGTAGTGCCAACTCTGAAAAAATGCGTGTAAAAAAGTTAATAATATTTAGCATATATTTGTGCAGGTTTTCATCCTATACAAGCTTGAAAAGTGTGCACAACATTGTTGGCTTCCTTAGTGAAGAACCTTCTCTGCATCCAAAACATTTCCTATAACACCATGATTAAATACTCTCCTTAAAGCCGGGAGGGTGCAGATTTCGGAGAGAAGGTTGAATCTGCAACTGCCTGCCCTGGTACCAGTCATCCCTGCAGGAATGTTAATGAAAGCATCCTGGGTGACCCCAACATCTCACTGCATGAAACAATAACTCTGCAAGCTTTTTCTCAAATACCATATTTTCCACTACTGATTTCAGCCCCAGAAATTACATCAAAACATTAACTTTTTTTTTTTTTTTCCCAAAAAGGAAAGTAAAGTCTCTGTTCCTGTATTTTTCCCAGTTTTAAGGATTGCATTTCAGGGAGATTGTGAGTCAGATGAAGTGCGGAAGCTGGTGGCAGAAACAACCACAATCCCTAGAAAGAGAGTGAAGTAGTTAAAGAGTTAGCTTAATCAGTCAAAGGAAGCAACCAGAAGCCCAATGATAAGAAGAGTCAGGCTTACAAGAGGAACAAAATGGGTGAAAAGCACCACATTAAAGACATTAGAGGAAGAAACCTGGCAGTATAAACCTCTGTGACTTTATAATACAGACACTTTTAAACCTCTTGGGGGGTTGTGCTGCCTTGAGCATCCTGGGCTAGCCAAAATCCTGAGCGCCAGGAATGCACGTACAATGCATGGCTCAGAAGAACCAACCCACACTTTGCACGTGAATGAACTTTTCCTCCTGAACCAGGTAAGCCTTTTTGCCGATCCTTTATAAACAAAGTATGTGCAAGTTTTCTGCAGATTTGGAACATCTGAATTGCGTATTTGCATGCTAAATTTAGACACGTGAAACTAACTCTGGAAACCTCGTATCTCAATATTTCTATCAGATTGTGTAAAAACCTCCCCACACATCTGTGTTGACACACACACTTAATCTTTAACTTCTTTTGATGATGGTTTCGATGAAATGGGTGGTATTTTGGATCTTTTGAGGCCGAGTGGGAGGGTGAACAGCCAGGGTCTTACCCACGCAGAGGAAACCAGGCAGGGCGCTGGGCCATCTTGTCTGACCGTGCTTTTGCCAAGAAAGCTTGGCCCAGATGATCCTTGAGGTCTCTTCCAACCTGGTGTTCTATGATTAAAAGTAAACACAGGCCTTTAATACAGGGAAAATAAACATTTTGGGTTTTGTTTTGTTCACTGCTGGAGGGCTGCAACCTGCCTGGCTTTTGACGTGATCAAATCACTTGAATTTCTCAATGGCACTTGCAAAGTTTTTTGGCTCTCCATGGGACTTCCTTAGAGATGCTGCTGACTCTACCCAGTAATGCCTTCTATACATCAAGGATTTCTTGAGCTTTGAGTAATGCCTGACCGTGGAAAGCACGCAGGCACATTCATTATTTAACACATCTCAACCCCTGTTAGTCCCCCCGTACAAGTAGAGGGTCGGCCACGCTTACTTCCACCCAGACAGCCACGAAATAGGGGTGGAAATGGGAGCGTCTTGGTTACCACTCCAGTGAATATCTAGTGGCAGGTTGCAAGGTCCATGAGGTGCCCTGTGAACTTAGGGCCAGATCTCAGGTGTCTCCTGAAAATGGGACCACGTGGCTCCATCTTGTGCTGCCAAGCAAAGGCCCTAATTCCTTGAAAAATCTGAACTGAGAGTTTACCTTTCAAAGTCCTTTCTGCGCAAGGGAAGGCACAGACCTGAAGATAAAAGGAAATGATTTTTTTCTTTCCTTTTCTTCCCAACAAAAGGAGAGTCACAGTCCAGAGATGGGCAAAACCGGTGGAGAAATAACCCAGAAGGATTTATTATTTTTTTTTAAATTCCAGCAAACTCATCGGATTCCAATGATACAGCCACACGCACAGCTGAAAGCTATTTGTTACAGTTGATTAGTGGTCAATGAATATCCCGTCAAAAAAACAGTAGCATTACCACAGTTTTGCAATTGTTTCCCTTAATGTTGGCGTTGCGCCACAGGGGACAGAATGCTTGGGATCCCGGTTGAGAACTGGGTTACAGGGACCGGCATGCTGCGTATCTGTAGGAATTACTTAAGGATGGCGCGCAGTGATCAGAATTGTTTTACGAGCTTAGGAGAAGATGCAGCTCCCCTTGTTGTGCTGAATCGTTGCATTTTTAGAATGAAAGGTTATGCTTCCCGGCATTTTGAGTGGGATGCGTATCGTTGTGACTGGCAGTAGGTGGGTATGGAGCACCCAAGAAATCTTGTCTAGTTAAGGGAAGCGTTATGAAAGCCAGCCAGGCTCTTCTCCCCGCCTGCCTTTAACCAGCAGTTCGCAGGATAATTAACACCGTTTGGGCATCCCAGTGGTACGGCAGGAGTAGATAGTTGTGTGTATGAATGAGAACAATCCTTTGAGCTGGGAATGTGCTATTGCTGCCAGTTTACACACAGACAGCATGGGCACAGCCATGTTCCCAGGCTTGCTCTCTCTGTTCCTATAATTGCAACTAGATTTTTACATTTATTTTTTTTCCCAGAAATATAGTGTGACAATTGTCTAGACTTGGGAAACAACCAGTATATTCTGTGTTTCTGCCAGAATTAGGCAGGCCGCCTGCCACCCCCTCGTGTGTTCAGGGGTACCGTCAGGCCACTCTGGTGGGGTGACCAAGGGAAAAGCACCTTGGGGCCTCAGGGATGCCATGGGACTCTTATGGAGTTCATTGACCATCTCGCCTCTTGTGTCACTCTTTATACCCCTCCATAGTGAATATTAGCAGTTACCTGGTCAGGGTGGATGTTTTAACTCCTGTTGGTAGAGACGAATGTGGCTACGGGATAGTGCAAGCAATGGAGAATGGCATCCTGTGGGATGCAATTGCAGCAGAGGACGGGTGCCAGAGAACCCTTGCCTAGACACAAGTTGCTCTCCCTGGGAGCCTGTGGCTGCCCGGTCCCCAGCGAGTGCCCTGCTCGGGCGCTTTGGCTCCCAGCGGCTTTTTGCATGAAAAACGGGTGAAGGAAACCACTCGGTCAGAATGTTTCAGCACTCTTCCAGTCCCACTGGCTTCTGCTGGAAAGTCAAATCAAAAGCAAAGTGTGAACTCTAGTTTGTTTTGTTGTTTTTTTTGTTTTGGTTGGGTTGGGTTTGGTTTTGTTTTTTGTGGGATTTTTCGGTGGAGTTTTTTTTTTCTTTTTTTTTTTTTTTTTTTTTTGCCCCCTTCTTCCTGTTATCTATCTGTCTGTGTATCTATTTATTATTTGTGGTTTTGGTGTGGAGTTTGTTTTTTTATTTGGTTTGGGTTTTTTTGTTTGGTGTTTGGTGTTTTTTTGGTTTGGTTTGGTTTGGTTTGGTTTGTTTGTTTGCTTGTTTTGTTTCGTTTTTAAATACTTACCTATCGCATTACCTTAGTCCTCTGTAACTGCCGTTCACAGCACGACCCCGGTACCGCAGCCCCCATCCTCTGCCTGAACCCGGCACAAACCGTCACCCCCCGCCTTCCTCCCCAAAACAGCTGGACGGGAAGGGGCGGGGGAGGGGGGGAATGGCCACGGTACCCCCAGCGGCCCTGTGCAATGCGCAACCTCCGCCGGGCGGCACCATCGCCCCGCGCATCCCCCGCGCAGCGCATCCCCCGCCCGTCCCCCCGCCCTGCCCCGCGGCTGCCACGGGGCGAAGGGTACCGGGGGCCGGCACCGCTCATCGTCCCCATTTCTGGGTCAGAAAAGGACGATTCATCAGGGGTGGGTGCAGGGGGCAAAAAGTGCGGCGTTTCCCAAAACGCCCGTCGGCGGTGTCAGTGCAGGACACCACCACCAGCGTCTGGGACTTGTCCCCACGCACCAAGTGGCCTTATGGGGGCATTTCTGGGTGTCCTCTGTCCTTCAATACGTAGGAAAACACGTGTTTGCTTTTCTCATTGGCCCCACTGACAGCACAAAGTTCAGGTTTTGAAAATTACAGTTTTAGAGAAGGAAGGTATGGCCGCCGAGGTTCTTGGTGTTTCGTGGGAGGCCGGGGCAGTTTTGTCCATACTGGGGGAAATGCAAAGCGATAGGCTGAAGAAGGTTGCTAAAAAGAAGGAGCTAAACCTGGAGTCTGGTTGGAAGCAGATTTGGGGGAAAAGAGGCCGGTTCACGGCAGGGGCAGGGTGGAGGGTTACCCACACCCGAGGGTTTGCGGTGAACTCACCTGGACAAGCTGGCTGCAGGTCAGCCTCTTCCAATAACCATGTCTGCAGCCGTAATCCACTCCCTGTGGCCGTGGGAGGAACGTGCGCTCGGTATTGTGCTTTTCTAAAGAACAAAAGAAAACAAAATCTTCCTTGGAAACCCCTTTCTGCTTTAATTCTCCCTGTCCGGCACACCTTGAGTTGAGTGACAACTTGAACAGGTCTCACACAGGCACAGGACGCACCACCTAAAAACGGGGTTTTTCTTGGATGGTCATTGCGGATACCAAACAGGCAAAATCTGGTTTGTTGGAGGACACCATTTATGCTCTGGCACTGTTTTGGACCCTTTTTTAACTCACCTCGAGGTAGCTAAAAACAATTATTCTCTGAGTCTCCTGCAGGGTATGTCGAATAAGATGAAGGACTGGGAGGACCAGGTGAAAACAAAACAAGGCCAAAAAGGAAGTAAGCAAAAAGGGCACAAGCCCAACCTGTTCTTGCTGCCCTGTGCAGCAGCTCTTAAGCTCTGAGTGACGTGGCTGGTATGAGAGGCAACAGACGTACCGGCTTCGTCCTGTGGCTTTGAAGAATTGCTGTCAGAAGGAACTCAATGAACCCTGGTGTAGGGTGGTTAAAAGTTTGATGTGTCCTTGTAAAGAAATCAAGTCTTTCTAGTAATAACGGTACAAGCCGTCAGTGATCTTAAATCTGTTAGTTCTGATCATGAAGTGCTGGGGCATCGGTCTCATGTAGGTGTTAGGTTTATGCATTTTTATTTTAAAGCGCTTGCAGCGGTTTGGTTACTTCTGTCTGAGAAGATCCCAAACTGAGGTGCAGCAGGGATGAGGGAGTTTACTCCAGATGACACACGAAACCCCAGGCTCTGCCCTCTCCGCACTCTGTTATCACCAGGTCTCAAGCTGGTGAACTTAAACCTTCGCTTTTTTTTTGTGCGGAGCAGTTTCAAAATCTGTGGCGAAGCCTGCTGTGGGTTTGCTCCAACAGAATAAATAACCCGCATGTTTGTTTCACATATGTAAAAAAAGCCCTGTCTCGTCCGTGTTTGCTTGTTGGGCAAACGCCAGTGTTTTTGTCCGGCTCAAGGCAGGAGCCCAAATTCGCCTTTTGTATCTCCTTTGCGGATTTCGGTGCCGGGGCACTGGGAATCATTGTGCTCCAGCATCTCCCCCCTGGCCTGGCTTCAGGTGGTGATTTCCCGTCCTCTGGTCCTGCTCTGTGTTTGTCTTGTGGAGTAGATTTCCCGTCTTTATGTCTCTCCGAGTCTAATCGTGTTCCCTGGGTGGTGGAGTGTTTGTTTAATTGAATAACGTTGCGGCTGAGAAATGCTCGGAGTCATTTATCGCACAGGACGGCTGGAGGGCTGGAATTCAGTATATTTCCTCTTGCTTTTGTAATTCTATAGAAATACCAAAGCAATTTCCCGGGGGCAAGGGCGCTGGGAGTGCGTGCGAGCCTCTGTCGCTGCGTTGCTTTTGCTGCCTTTGGCTGCTGTTGGCACCCGTTGGCCGTTGCAGTGTGAAAGAAGAACTGGGGCCGCAGGATTTGTGACGGGTCATTTGAAGGGAGCCGAGTAAGAGGAAGGAAGGTGTTGTGAGAGAAATAAACAGCACGTACATCAAAGCAGGATTTCTCTTGAATTCTGTGCTAATAAACCTTTATATTTGCGTGTGCCTTTCTGAGGGGAGCGTACCTGTACTTACTACTACTATGCATCGAATGAATGAACATTTCTGAGAATGCTTGCAAAATGATCAAGTTGGACTACTTTTTTTTTTTTTTTTCCTGTTACGAGAAGTTGTGTTGCCCTGGTGTTAACGCAGGCATCGTTTTGAGGAGAAACAAGGAGTCATGGTCCCCTCCTCCTTTCCGTTGGAGCGTGGAAAGGTTATTTGGAAGTCAGTTTATAGCTGGAGCTGGGAGACCAAAGCTAAAAATTATCCTTACTTTTGAATGTATTCGCACTTATCTTTGCCAAGAAAAGCAAACTGGAAAATCCTCACAAAGCAGACCTGAAGTGTTTGCAAGATCACTTTCAGAGTTTGTAAATTGGTTTGATGTTGGGGCATCCGATCAATATAGCCCAAAATATGTGCTTATCTTTTTAACTGTGGGTAATAAAAAAAGTGGATATAAGTGAGTAGGAGCAAGGCTTGCATGTGTCAGTTCTGCCTGTCCGGGCTTTCAATAATGCTTGCTGCCCAATTTCGTCCCGTTGGTGCTAGCCTGCTGAGAACCGACCCTGTTTTCCTGAGGACTTGCTTTATGGCTCACAGCAGGCACAGTGCCTGGGGCTGCGACTTGGTTTCTGTTTGGAAACAAAAACAATAATTCCCCAAAGTGGCTTTAGAGGGGGAGTTTCCCGAAGGAAGGCAAGGCCAAAGGCTTCAGGTTGCTTCTGTCCTCCTGCTGATCTGCGGTGTGGTGTTAGTGCAAGGGGCTCCGGCATCCCCCCCCTCCATCCCGCTCCCCCTGGCCCCCCCAGGTTTCCTTGCCCTGTTGCAGGGTGGACGTGCAGCCCCCCAGAAGCCCGCAGAGGGATGCGGCTCCTGCAGAGAAGCTGCGTCCACCCGAGGTCGCGTTTTCTGCCGAGGGGGAGTAGGGATGGGACTCTGCTTTTTGACAGCGGAGCGACGCCGAGGCTCTTCGTGGGGATCGCGCTCCGCTTTCGGGTGCGACAGCCCTGCGGAGGCACAGGGTGTCCTCAGAGGCTATTTTTAAATGATAAAACATCATCAACAGGGAAGAAGATGACATGCTGTGTCTGCTAGAGAGAGATGATGTTCACACTGAGCATTTCTTTCAGCTTTTTTCTTTTAGTATTACAGAGATTTTTTTTCTATTATTATAGAGATTTTACTGTCACAGAGAAAACTACTTACTTCTAAGTATTTTTGAATGAAAGGTAAAGTTGTGCCTTACCAGGGTGACAAGCATTTTGTACATACAGAAATAAGCAGCAGTTCAGATTGCGCTGTTGCTTAGAGGCTGGAACTGCTGTCGAGAGAGATGCTGTGTCACGATAAGCGCCTTTAACGTGGAGGTAATTAGGGGTTACGATCAGTGGCCGTGTCTACCTTTCACTTTTAGCTGGAATCAGCAGGAAAAAATCTGTTTGGCATAGCGTGTGGTGAAGGTTGGCGGGGTTTAATCACATCCCCATTTGCTCCCTTACCATGACAGGTCTCCACGAGCTGTCACGATAGAGGAGACCCTCTACAGAGGAGATCGGCCTCGCCTCAGCTTTGTTTTAACAGCAGATGTTTGTGTGAATAGTCACTGAGCTCTGGGGGTCAAACTTAATCTGCAGTTATCCCAGAACAGGGTGCCCGCCGTCGCCAGAGAAGCCGTACGCCGTGACCCAGCGGTTGATCACCGAGGGGTTTCCCGGCCTCCCCACGCGTCTCTCTCCCACGGTGTTTCCCGGTGGGCAGGTGCCTCGGGGCCAGGCACCGCTGCCAATTGCCGCAGCCTTCTGTTGGCATTTTCCTCCCCGCTTCCCACTGGGATTCCGCAAACGTGAAGAAGCGGAGCGGCCGTGCAAGAAGGGGTAAAACAGCTTCAACCGTTTCAGATTTCCTTTTGTCCCAGGAAGCCAGGCTACTGCTCCTGCCGGAGCGGGGATGCAGATATCCCGCTGGCATCCCTGCTTCTCCCAGTCCTCTGTGATTCCACATCCCGCTGCCTTGGCGTCCTCCCCCCGTGGCAGGAGCCCGGGGGGGGCCAGTGGCATCACGGCGTCGCTGCCCGAATCCCTCGGTGCTGGCACATCCCGGCAAGCGTCGGTGCCTGGAGCAGTGACTCCGTAGGCGACAGCTCCCTCTGAGTCAGTCCCCAGACGATGGTTTCCTTCTGGTCCATTAGGAAGATGCAGGCAGGGCTCAGAGATGCTGCTGTGCTCCGTGTCAGAGGTAAAAGCAGTAAATTCCAGTCTTGGTTCATTTCTCATTTTCAGAACAAAGTTTTGCCTAACGTTGCCATCGAAATTCTGCAGGAATCTTTGAAGTTACTTTTCCTACAACTTATACACCCAATAAAAATCTGTTTTCTTCTGGACACGGGAGATTGGGGTTGAGGTGTGAGGCAGGCAGACGCTACATATTCTGTAAAGGTAAACTTACATTGGAGTGAAGACCGAACTGCAGCATTAATTTAAGGTACGGAATACCAGGCAGCTGAGAAAGAAGAACCTCTGAAGTTCTGCCCTTGCGCCACACAAGGCTGTGGCTGTTGAGGTTTGTACCCTGGATGCCGAGAGAGGCGATGTGCTCTTTATCAAAGTTTGCTTCCTATTTCAAACCAAACCATGATGCTGAGAGGCAAAAAATTGTCATTTTTAATGGCGCCATAGTCCCGCGAGGCTCATTTTTTATAAAGAAACAAGACAAATCTCTTGCCCCAGAGAGTTTACAGCGCACTTGGGCCATTTGATGTCTTTTTTCAAGCAAACCGTAGGTGTACAGGGAGCCCAAAAGAAGGGTGAAGGTGGTTGTGAGACTCCCATTATCACCGCATCGTTAGGGCCGAAGCATCCCCTCGAGGCCAGCAGGTGATGCTGCAGCAGCCCGGGGTGCTGGTGTCACCCACGGCAGAGATGTCTGATGGATCCGTGCGTAAACAGGAAGGGTTTTTCTGGTCAGAAGAACCAAGTGCAATTAGTAAATTGGGTGATTCAGCTTTTGCGCTGTGTCCGTGGCGGGGCTGCACCGCGCCGTGAAGCGCCGTAGGTCACGGCGCAGCTGAGGCAGGGCAAGGCGTGCAAATATTTGTCAGCGTGACTTTTATATCTAGGAACTGTTGACAAGGGTAACCCCTTTTTAATAATCACAGGAAAGCACCCTTACCGAATGGCCCGGGAATGGTCCCTTTCCTGTCCCCTCCTCCCTGGCCACCCCCACATGGTGGATCGATCTCCTTCCACTTTGTGCACCACGGTTTGTGTCTCATCTGTGTTGGTTTTTTTTTTCCCCAAGATTTTCTAAGACCCAAGATTTGCGTGGAAGAAAGATGCGCTCGCTGTTGCTGAGGAGGCAGCAATTTAATTCCCTGTACACCCTCTTGCCCTGCCGTGCCCAGCACTTACGTACGGCGGGACCGCCAACGTAAAGTGCTTTTATGCAGCCCTTGGGATGGATGTCAGTGGGCAGCCGGAGGCCTGTGTGTTACGGGTGTGAGCAGCCATCCAGGTTGGAAATGTGAGCACAGAGCATTTGGGAAGACACGGCGAGATGCAGCTCAACCTCTACTCAACAAACCATGCCGTCCTTCTCCGAGAGAGCCTGAGCTATTCTGTTTTTATATCATGCCTTTTTGAAAAGCTCTGGCAGTCCTTTCTTGCAAGCACTGGGTCACTGACCCGAAACATCGTCGGTCTTGAAAGAAACTTTTTACGAGGAAGGCGCTAGGCAGCTTTTACATGAAATTTGATATGCGGCTGCTGTGGATCCAACACCCAGTTTTGAACTGGAGACATTTTACCCGAGACACTGTGAAAAAGGCAAACCCAGCCTCATCAAATAGCTGTAGACTTGCCTCTCTGCCCAAAGCAATCAAGGTCAGTGCAAATTGCCTACACCCTCAGGAGGACCAGAGCCTTGTCCCGAACAAAGGGCCAGGCTGCCGAGCACCACTGCCAGCACACGTACGTGCCATCGCCATGGCAGATGCGGTGGCAGCAATGGTGAGGGCATGGACTCAGATATCCAGTGTGGTGAGCTGCATTTTAAGGTTTGAAAAATGGCAAATTTTGCGTTGCAGATGTTTTCACACACCTGGGTGCTCTGGGGATCCGGTGGAGATCGAAGCTGGCTCTGTAACCCTCCTGGCTCAGCCGCAGCCAGAACCTCCTGCAAGGTCTTTCCACAAGGCTGATCTTGCCAGGAGATCATTGGGTAGGAACAGGCTGAACTTTGGGATACCTGGGGAAAATAGAACCTAATTCCTGATGAAGAACAACGATAAATACAGTTAGGGCTGTCTGCCACCCTACCCTGGAAAAACACGCCAGCCTGTGCATGGCTGCCCTGACAAACACACACAGGGGCTGGATTCCAGCAGGGAGTCCTTGGCAGTGCGGGTCAGGAAGGCAAGCCACACTGGGGGCACTCATGGGAGCGGGGAGATTACTGCTGCGCATCTTTCTGGAACTCTTCTTGTGACTCTCTTAATTTCATTGCCCTTATTCCCTTTTTCCTCTGGTTATTTTTGCCTCTTGCTATGCGCCTCTCAAAGGGCTCCATCCAGCAAAGAGAGGAGTTGGATGTCCAGTTGAATTGTCCGTGGTCTACAATGACCCAGGGGGGTTGTGATACAGGGGAGGCGGGATGCTAGAACTGGCACGAGCCCCTTGGTAGAGATTGTCTCCTCTGCACCTTTCTGCATGCTGCACATGGGTGCCTGGATGACCACTGATGAGCCACCAAAAGTACCTCCTCATAACTCCTTTAAAATTGCTATTATTTATCTTCCACAGCTGAGGCAAGAGGGGAGGGAAGGAAAAGTGTTATTAGCCATTTCTGACATACCAGGTAATCTGAGTTGAAAGAAGTCGGGTTTGTGGGTTCTAGAGTTAATGACATCTGACCTCCTACTGCCTTGTCTCTTGTGGCTGGTTATCATCGGAGCATCTAAGGAGGATGAAAGCTCCAATTAAAATTTTTCCTGTGGCTAAAGGAAATTATATGGGTTTTTGCCTTCCAGCTTTTCCCTCTGAAACGTAGTGGGGCATGAGTGCGTCCTGCTGAATTCAGTGCAGGATGACAGCAGCTCTGTGAATGTCCCTGGTGGTCTGTAGGAAGAAAAGAATTTCTGAAACACTCACCTTCAGTGGGGAGGGTGTCCCCGTATAATCAATGGCTCTTGTAGAGCAGCTTGGAAACAGGGGAATAAAAGAGATCTGGAGGAGGCATCATGCACAAAGGTGCTTAGAGGGTCTGTGGATTATGGCCCCTTCTCCCCCGCCTCAAAAAAGGTTGCTAAAATATGTTGAAATTTTAAGAAAATAAAGGCATTAAAAACACTCAACTGCTTCAGAAGGCACGGTCACGGTGCGGGAGCAGCTCTGTGGGAGGGGAGGCGGCAGGTGGGGGTTCATGGAGGTGGACGTCAATTCGTATGAAAGAGGTGCCCGTTGGGTACGGGTGGAGCGGAGCCAGCTGGAGTCCTTCCAGGCTGCAGGGTGGCCTTCGGGAAGGGGTTTTGCTGCATGTCAGCTCGGACGTCGCCCCTCAGGGGAAAATCTGCCAGGGAGAGGTGAGACTATTACCCTGCTTCCAGCAGCTCCCATGGTGCTCAGTGTTTGCTTTGCACCAGTTGACCTCCAGGGTGGTCAATATTTACCTATCAAAACTTCCACTTTCTGTCATTTCAGAGCAATCCCTTCCTTCCCTTGGTTACATGCTCACAAGATCCCTGCTCTAATATGGCTAAAACTTAATTGTTAACTCTTTGCTCTTAGCACCACGGTGGGGATTGACTGAGTTGATGAAGAAGTCCTGCAAGAAAAAACTCTGAAAGACACGGAGACATTCTTTTTAGGAAGCAAACCCACCTCCTTTTTGCTGCTGTGCTAATGGAGGGAAAAAAAACCCCAGATTTTGCATAATTAGTTGGGGCTAATAAATAGGGGGGGAATAATAGGGAATAATAAATAGGAGGGGAAATGAATTTAAATAAAATCACTTGCCTCTGACTCTTACCACCACACACTATGCTGTTTGCTTTCCATGGGATATACGCACTTGTGACTCTTGCAGTTCACACTTATTCATGAGATTATGTCTCACAGCAGTGCCCCAGATAACACTCATAGGGAATCACAGCGACGGTCACTAACGGAAATGGTGCGAACACAACCCGAGTCCTTCCCTGAACTGCCAAGCACATGATGGGGGACAGAAACAACGTGGGGCTGCATTTGCTTAGAACAACAACCTCAGGGTGTTGAGATGAGATGTTGAACAGCATCATCAAGAGAGATGCTGGGTGTCAGGTGCAACCTAAAGGCCCCCTGGGAGTATAATAATAATAATAATCATCATCATCATCATCATAGACTGTGTTGCGTTGGAAGGGCCCTCTAAAGGTCATCCAGTCCAACCCCCCTGCAGTCATCAGGGACACCTTCAACTAGATCAGGTTGCTCAGAGCCCCATCAAGCCGGGCCTTGAACGTCTCCAGGGATGGGGCCTCCACCACCTCTCCGGGCAACCTGGGCCAGTGTCTCACCACCCTCAGTGTAAACAACTTCTTCCTAATGTCTGATCTAACCCTGCCCTGCTCAAGTTTAAACCATTGCCCCTCGTCCTATGGCTACATGCCCTTGCCAACAGCCCCTTCCCGGCTTTCCTGTAGACCCCCTTCAGGGACTGGAAGGCCACTAGAAGGTCTCCCCGGAGCCGTCTCTTCTCCCGGCTGAACAACCTGGAGAAATTATTATTATTATTATAATAGAAAACCCAAAGAAACCCTCTGTAGCCTAAAAGCACACAGATCAGCATCTGGAGGAGAGGACCAACCACCACAGTGCAAAGTCACCAGTTTTTATCCTGTATTTGCAGCAGACCCAAGCGGCGTCAGCTCTCAGCATCCTCCATGACAGTCCCCGTGTGATGACAGGCTTTTTGCTTTTATTGGCTAATTCAGTTAACATGCATTTTTATGTCAAGACATCGTTGTTCTGGCTATACCTTAATTTTAACCATCCATGTTTCGACGGGGGAAAGAGCCATGAGGAGTTTCGGAGCTGCGATCGAAAAGGGCTGGCAGTTTCAGTCTGCTTCTCCTTCCCGAGGGCTTTATCTCAGAATGCCACAATAGCAGGAACACTCAGGAATGGAGGTACATTGTCTTGTCGAGTCAAAGAAAACACACTGCGTAAGAACATGCACTTCATCTTCAGCGTAGCTTTCACCTTAAGCTCTTAGCTAATTCTCTTAATTAGCGTGCTCACAAAGAGACCCATGAGCAGGCACAGTTCTAGCTGGCTGCGGCAGAGGACAACCTGCACAAGCCCTCTTTGACCATATAACACTTTGGTATTGGTTGTGGGAATCACTGTCCTCCTATTCTAACATTTCTCTGAGCAACGCCTGGAACAAAACACTTGCAAAAGGCAAGGAGACGGTGTTTCTTTTTTTTTTCTTTTTTAATATTGCTAGCATAATTTGTTGATTTGCAGTGGGAGTCGGATGGAAGGAAAAAGAGGGACACACACCCCTAACCAGCAAAAAAAACCCCAAACCAAAAATGCTTACCTAAAGTATGCTTTTGGTGACAGGTTGCTGATGTAAGAAGGGCTTGCGCAGCACCAGGAGGACAGAAGTGCGGTGCAGATTCTGTTATTCACAGGAAAAGTTGGTGATTTAAAATGTGAACCGATACAGCGAGCAGTGAGTGAAAACGCCTTTTTATGAAGAGTGATTTGCAGAAACTTGAAGATAAAATGCCATATTTCTGGAAGGCACGTCTGATATCCCGCTCGTAGGTAACTAGCGCATTATGCATCTTTGCGGATAATCGCTCTGAAGCGTCTGCTTATGCAAGATGCTGACTGATGGCCTTTGAAGATAGACACCTCCCGTTCAGTCACCCGTCTGCTTCCCCGCAGTGCTTACCAGTACAGCTCCTACTGCTTCAGAGAGATGAAAGATGAAGAGATGTCTGTTCTCCACGCCTGTTCGGCCTCTGGCCCCTTCACCGAGATCTGCGGCGTGACAAGCTTGGCTGAGGCAGCGCTGGGTCCCCCTGGGCCACCTCCCTCCCTTCTGCCACCCCGGCTGCCTGACACGCGGCTGGCTGCTCCACTTTGCCTTTGCCTGAGTATTTTCCACCCTTGTGCCCTGTAACAATCAGTGTGTTGGATGCCCTGAGCACAATTTACAAGAAAGGGAGGATGTGACAGTCTCGTCCTCCTTCTCCTCTGGGGCAGGTTTTTCGGGAGACGAGAAGACAGACAGAGCCCAAGAGAGCGTGGTCAGTGGCATCCCACAACCACCTTCTCAGTGGTCCAGGCCCAAGTGTCTCTGTGCTCTCTTCTACTCGTGATGATTTTGGATGAAGCCATGGTCTGTCCTGTGTGCGCCGTCCTGGTGCAATGACTTAGGGATGCTTCTGAAATACTTTGTGGAGTGTTGCCTCACCCAAGGACCTCAGCGCTTTGGAGGTCAGCTGCTACAATTTTCTGGTTCTCTATCAACTGCTGATGTGTTTCACTTATTTTTATACCATGAAGATTCCCACAGTCCTCAGCTCTGGTCTCTGGCATGGATGCTGAATGTCCCATTGGGTGACTTGTGGCTGCATGAGACTTGGTCTCATCCTTCCATTTTTGCAGACTTTGAAGAATTTTGTAACTCCAACAGGAGGGCGGCTATGGCCACAGCCAAGTTACTGGCATGAGCAGATGAACAGGTCATGTAAACGAGAGCACGTGCCTGCAATAACCTGCTCCTTAGCTGGATGCGGCGGGATGGCATTCGTAAGGGTGAAACATGAGCCACAGGCCACTCCGGCCGTACCGTGATGCTGATCTGGGATGCAAAACTTCTGAGTTGGGAAACACTTCCAGATGCCCTTGTGGTCCCTTGCTGCCAGATAGCTAGGAAGGAAGACGCTTTCACAGGGGAAGCAGACAGCAAGCCTGGTCTGAACTGCAACCATTGTTCCCACACATCACACCATTGTTTTTGTTGTCAGTGGGATGAAAGGCACTAGAAAGGACAACTTCGTGTGCATTGCTCCACAACTGTGTGCATTGTCTGCATTTGCTCCTTATAGCACTGCAAGACATCCCAGGGGCCACCTTCTTTTTACTTCTCTTGAAGCACTTGTGTTGTCATTTCTCTCCTGATCTGCAAAATCCTCACTGGTTTCCAGTTCCCTGTTCTGCCCTTCTCCTCCTGTGCTGGTTCTCCTAACAAACACTCCTGGGGGTGGAGGAGCTTTGTGAACATCAGCCTCTCGGCATTTTTCATCATCTGTTCACCTTTTTCAGCAGT
Source organism: Chroicocephalus ridibundus (assembly GCF_963924245.1). Taxonomy (NCBI): domain Eukaryota; kingdom Metazoa; phylum Chordata; class Aves; order Charadriiformes; family Laridae; genus Chroicocephalus; species Chroicocephalus ridibundus. The sequence continues at coordinate 1,147,336 of NC_086316.1, read as the reverse complement.
TTTGGAAGCAAGACACAATTCAGCCAAGGATATAAGACTGTTTTTTCTTGTCTTCGCGGCCACTACTGTAAATCTGTGACAACGTGCTTGTCTTCTTCCCAGAAGTTTGTATGGTGAAATGTTAACCATGTTGTGACAAAAATGCGCAACTGCAAGCAATTTACTGTGGGAAGGGCTGGCTGGCTGGTTAGAAATCACACAGCAGAATGGCATTAAGTTTGCTGCAGATCACAGTGGTAACAGCTGGCATCTTGTTTCTGGGGTTGTGACATGATATTCTGGGCATGGTTTGTGCCCATTTCACAGCAGTGGTAGCAGGGGAAGCTCTGTCAAGTGGAGAGCAAGTAACACAGTAGTTGCTGTCCTTAGCAGTCCCATCCAGGAGAAAACCACAATTCCTCTTTTAGAAAATTCTGCAGAAAGCGTTGTCAGCATGAAGGCAGATGTATCGGCCAGTCCTGGTCTGCCCCAGAAGCCTCAGATTGCAAGAGAGAGAAGACAAACCCCTAAGGCAGCGACGCTTCACCCAAGTGCAGTGGGTTGTTTGGAGTGGAAGACTGAGTTCTGGTCAAAGCTTTATTTTTACAAGCTTGTAGGGAATAAGTCACCAATGATGCCGAAAAGGCAGAGGTTCTCAGCACTTTCTTCACCTCTGTCTTTGCCAGCACTGTTGGGCCCCAGGTCTTGGGCACAACAATCCGGGTTGGTGCAAACACAGACCCACCACCAGTGGAGGGTCGATATGTGAACTATTACAGAAGCTTGACCCCTACAGATCGATGGTCCCTCACATTATTCACTCAAGGACATTCAGAGAGCTGGCTGACGTCATTGCAAGGCTGCTCTCCATAATCTTTGAGTAGTTGTGGAGATCAGGGGACATCCCAGAAGACTGGAAGAAGGTTAATGTCACCCCTATCTACAAGATGGGCTTAAAGGATGATCCAGGAAATTATCTGCCCACCAGTCTTACTTCAGTCCCAGGGACTGAATTCTCCTGGGTGCTATCACAAGTCAAATGAAGCACGTGATTTGGAAGCCAGCATGGATTTACCAAGTGCAAATCATGCTTGACAAACCTAATCACCTCCAATGACAAAGTAACCTGCCCAGTTGATGTGGGGTGAGCGGTGGACATTGTCTACCTGGATTTCTCCAAGGCTATCAACATGGCTCCCCACAGCCTCCTCCTAGACATCCTGGTGCATTATGGTCCAGACAAGGGTCTGTGCAGTGGGGAGGAATTGTCTGACCGCCCACACCCTGGGGGTGGTGGTCAATAGCTCCTTCTCAACCTGGTGACCTACCTGGCACAAGTGGGGTCCCCCAGGGATCGATACTGGGCCCAACGCTGTTTAATGTCTTCCTTAAGTGGTCGGGGTGATGGGGTCAAGTGAATCCTGATGAAATTTGCTGATGACACCAAACTGAGTGGGGAAGTGGACACTCGGGAAAGCAGAGCCACCCTGCAGGGATGCCTGGAAAGGCTGGAACAGGGGGCTAACAAGAACTGTATGAAGTTCAACAAGGACAAGTGTAAGGTCTTGCACCTGGGAAAACATAATCCTGGAGCACAGCACTGGCTGGGATCTGCCTAGCTGGGGAGCAGCTCTGTGGGAAGGGACCTGTGGGTCCTGGTGGACAACAAACTCAATGTGAGTGAGCAGTGGGCTGCTGCGGCAAAGAAAGCCCACAGGGTGCTGGGCTGAATCACCAAGAGCATCACCAGCAGAGAGAAAGAACTCATTATCCCACTCCAGCGCTGGTCAGGCCACACCTGGAACACCGTGCTCAGTTTTGGTGCCCTCTATGCAAAAAAGCTGTGGACGGACTGGAGAGGGTCCAGAGAAGGGCCACCAAGATTATCCAAGGACTGGGGAGACTGCCTTATGAGGAAAGGGTTTGCTTAGCCTTGAGAAAAGAAAGCTCAGGGGAGAGACCTTATCACCACGTTCCAATATTTAAAGGGTGGTTGCAAAGAAGATGGAGACTCCCTTTTTACAAGGAGTCACATGGAAAAGATGCCAGGTGATGGGTACAAGTTACTACTGGGGAGATTCTGATGGGACACAAGAGGAAAACTGTTCACACTGATAACAATCAGCCATTGGAATAATCTCCCCAGGGAAGTGGTGGATTTCCCATCATTGGACACTTCTAAGGTTCAGATGGACAGGGCGCTGGCCTTCTTGCCTAGAGTGTGTCTTTGCCAACATAGGTTGGACCAGATGATCCTTCAGGTCCCTTCCAACCTGGTGTTCTACGATTCTGTGAATATTTTTCCTCTCCAGGTCAGTATTTTTGGCTTTCCAGTGAAGAGATGTGCTCATGGAGTTTTTTTACTTGCATGCATTTAGTGTTCAACTTTACTACTAGTAAACCAGCAATTTTAGAAGCATGTATTTCATTAAGTCTTGAAGATATTCTTAGCCTGTGCACATAGCTGTCATTTAAGAAGAAGGAGGAGGTTCAGGCAGAGGGACAGAGCCTTCAGCAGGGAGGGGAGCAGCAGGCCTGTGGTCTGTGGGACACGACTGCTGAGCCCAACAAGGACATTGCTGCATCCATCTCTATCTTGTGCCCGCTGCTGGCAGAGCCCTTTGTGGTCAGGCCAGGCCTGATTTTGACATTTGTGGCTGGGGGCGGGGAGAAGTCTGGGTGTTTCTTAACCTTGACAGATTTTCCATGACATCTGGAAAGTCACCTGGGAGATTCAAGGTGAAGACGAGCACACGAAGTTCTCACTAGCCTTTGCTCAGGATGAAGGCGCGGGGGCTGCCTTCACTGCAGTCCAGAACCAGTCACGACATTGCTTCTTTTAAACGCCCAGACAGGTGCTGTTAACATGAAAATATAGCTGGAGGAGCCTGGACCATGACAGCCTATCCCCTGTGAAGGACAGAGAGGCTCCAGTTCACACATGAGAAATTTCTAGAGACCAGGGTATCCTTTTATTTGTGTACATGCTGCTATTTGCTTTTTCCTACACCGAAAATCCTATCAGTGCCTTACCATCTAATTGTTTTTGGAGCAGCGGGCTGAGGCAGTCAGAGCAGAACCGGAGCTGGCAGAGGCTGAGTTCATCAACCTGCCAGGAAATCCCCGGTTTTGCTGTGAGCCCTGTGTGCAACGCAGGCGACTGACAGCTCTCCCAGGGGAAACCCAGGCGGGCCCCGCAACCCGCTGGGGGCTCCAAAACCGGCTCGGAACAAGTGTGTTATTTGAGGAAGAAACTCCAGAGCGCTTCTCCTTGTTGGCCATTTTCAACCGCCACAGTCCATCCCAGCTCTCTGGCTAGAATCGGACAGGGGGGTGCTGCCAACCCCTGTCACCTCCTTCCCCAGGGACGCTGCCCCAGCCCCACGGGTCTGTAGAAATGCTCCTCCTTTGTTCCCCAGATACTACCACGCATCAGCAGAGTTTGAGTTTGAAAACTCTGATCATTAAAAAAACCCCACTACGGTCTTGATCACAGTTGTATCTTGTAGCATGATGCTCAACTGTAACTTACTAGATTGGTAACTTTTTAGGGTTTTAAAAAGAGTCATGGGTTGTTTTTTTCTGTTTGGGGAGGTGTTTTAGTTTGGTTTTTAGGGATCTGGATCGAAATGACAGCCAGAAATGCACGGGCCTGTTAAGTATGTGAAAACCACGCATCCTGAAACATAGACTCATAGAATCATTTAGGTTGGAAAAGACCCTTGGGATCATCGAGTCCAACCATCAACTCCGCTCTACAAAGTTCTCCCTTACACCATATCCCTTAACACCACATCTAAACGACTCTTAAACACATCCAGGGATGGAGACTCCACCACCTCCCTGGGCAGCCTATTCCAGTGTCTGACCACTCTTTCTGGGAAGAATTTTTTCCTAATGTCCAGCCTAAACCTCCCCTGCTGCAGCTCGAACCCATTCCCTCTTGTTCTATCAGTAATGACCTGTGAGAAGAGACCAGCACCAACCTCTCTACAATGGCCTTTCAAGTAGTTGTAGAGAGCGATGAGGTCTCCCCTCAGCCTCCTCTTCCTCAAACTAAACAGTCCCAGCTCCTTCAGTCGCTCCTCATCAGATTTATTCTCCAGGCCCTTCACCAGCTTCGTTGCCCTCCTCTGCGCTCGCTCCAGCACCTCGAGATCTCTCTCGTATTGAGATGCCCAGAACTGGACACAATACTCCAGGTGTGGCCTCACCAGTGCTGAGTACAGGAGGACAATCACCTCCCTCCTTCTGCTGGTCACACTATTTCTAATACAAGCCAGGAGGCCATTGGCCCTCTTGGCCACCTGGGCACACTGCTGGCTCATGCTCAGCCGCTTGTCAATTAGAACCCCCAGGTCCTTTTCTGCCAGGCAGCTCTCCAGCCACACTGCCCCAAGCCTGTAGCGATGCGTGGGGTTGTTGTGGCCCAAGTGCAGGACCCGGCACTTGGCCTTGTTGAAGCTCATACCGTTAGCGTTGGCCCATCGGTCCAATCTATCCAAGTCTCTCTGTCGAGCCTCCCTATCCTCATGCAGATCAACACTCCCGCTTAGCTTCGTGTCATCTGCAAACTTGCTGATGATACACTCTATGTCCTTATCAAGGTCATCAATAAAGACGTTAAACAGAAATGGTCCCAACACCGAGCCCTGAGGGACACCACTTGTGACCACCCACCAGCTGGATTTAACTCCATTGACCAGCACTCTTTGGGACCGCCCATCCAGCCAGTGCTTGATCCAGCAGATCATACGCTCATCCAGCATACGAGCATATACAAGCATATGTCCCTACAGACAGAGTGAAATGTGAACAAGAATAAGGATATCGAACTCGTAAAACCTTTATCCATCCATCAGTTTGATATTTATAACCAACAATTAAGTGTTGAGAGTGATGCAACCACCTTGTACCAACAGTTAGTGAGGACAGACAGACACGCAATTTCTGTTGAAAATTAAGCCCTGGTGATGCCGCTAATGCCCAGACCCGAGACAGTGCTGCTGCCACCTTCCCCGCCTGCTGCGCGTGTACCGTCTGGGAAAAACCCTGTGACCTCTGACAGTTCCCCAGGGACCCTTCAATTTGCTGGATATCGAAGTGTTTTGCCAGGACTATGCCCTGTGCTTTGCAATGAAGGAGCACAGACAGGAGTCCAAGACTTAGAAGAGCGTGAAAAACAAGAAATGCCATTTTGCATGTGAACATTTTGCTCTTTTCGGTTAGAAATCATCCCCAGCACCAGAAGCCAAGGATCACGGCTCATCTGCCAGTGTAGGAAAGGGAAGTGAAAGAGGCAGGATATTAAACTTGAGGCCAAAAGAGGGAGAGCAGTCAGAAACAGAAGACAACCTGCAGGGAAAATACCTGCATAGGTTTGCTTTCAGCGCACGCTCAGCCAAACAGGCTGGAACAAATCACGCCCCGCCCACCAGCGATCGTTTAACACGCATCTTTCTTGTTTCTCCGTCTTCCCTGACAGCAGCACTCCCGCACGCTCCGCAAAGCAGCGGAGGACGGTAGGGTGAGGCCACGTCCCACCGGTGTGCCCCTTCCACGGTAACGCAGCACTCTGCCCACCGCAGAGATGGAGGAGGAACCCCCTACCCCCAGACAAGGAAAAACCGAAGTCTCTGGATTGGAAAGTTAACATTTTATTGAACTTAAATTGATGCAGACCTGAGGGGCAACAATGGCTCAAGTGGTGGTTAACAAAACGCCCCAGGATGCTCCACATACGGAGTCTTCACACAGTTTGTGTAGAAACAGTTGAAAGAGTAGTAAAACACTCTCACAGTCAGAAAGGGGGATTCACAGCCCTGTTTTAAGCCTTCACGTTCACAAATATTGTCGTCCCTTAATCAATTTCATACCCTTCCCCAAATTGCTGGACACATCTCTCCCCCATCAGGTACAGAAACAAATGACAGTAAATACATGAAAAGAACCATACTTCAAAGTAGCCACAGGTCTTTGCAGAAAACAACATTCACATATCGAGAAAGACTCGTTATAACATTACCATTTTAAAAAGGCTAACAAATAAAAGAGTTACAATACCAACAGCTTAACCCCACTTCTGTTTAAAACCTGTTGAAGTACCTTGCTTCCAAGACTTGTCTACATGTTCTACAAAACACTTCCAAAAGATTTGAGTACTACTTTTTTTTTTATTATTACTTTTGATAACGGACAAGGTGACCTGAAGAATTAACAGCAGACAAGTCAGCTGCTTCAAGAGACAGTTTAGAGTATATCCACAGTTTAAAAGAAGAAAAATAGTAAAAATTTACTTTAGGCAGTTTTTCTCCCTCAAATCCCGGAAAAACTGGAAACCAATCCTTCTAACCTACGCTTTTTTCAGCCAACTGGAAAGGGCTATTGCCTCCCTTTTGAGCACGTGTTTTTTTTTTTTTTTTATAAACTGTAGTGAGATTCAGAGTTTCCGCGAAGGAGACTTGTACAGTTGCCCCTTCTCTACATCAATCATTTGCTCTGGATCTCTACTAGTGTAACCCCAGCCAAAGCGCTGTCACGTGCAACATTTTTTTTTTTTTTTTTTTCCACTGAGCAGGCTGGCCAGTTTTACAGGAAAGGCAATAAAACCCAAAAAACCAAAACAGTCAGAGGCCTCACTTCAATGGGCTCTCAGCATTTGCTGAACAGGAATATCAGCCCCAGAGAAACAAGTAGGTTTACAGCAGTATTTTGCAATACGCAGGCTGTGGGGTGTACCTGCCGGGCTTCAGAAACGCTCAATGCAAATAGACAAAACCTTCAATTAAGGCCTTTACAGCAGCTCGTCAGGGCTGACAACGACACGCGGTGCTGCACCTCCGAAGAAGCACGAAGAAGCACTAAGCTCCAGCTGCAACACGCACGCAGCCTGTAAACCGGAGGACACCTGCGAATACAGGACAATGGCCAAGGGCGGGGGGGGATCAATTAATTGCACCAGGTCTCCGTTACAGTGATAGCACTACAATCGCAACAGTGCCCCACAACAGCAGTTAAATCCAGGCACACAGACTAGATAAACTGCTGAAATGGGTCCCAACATCAGGAAATTCACATAATCTTAGCGTGAAAAGCCTCTTTGCTTCTATGTTCACAGCTAACCTAACCACTTTGTTCCAGCGGCACCAGAACTACAGGGAATTCCACAGCCCTGGCATTTCTACCCAGGCATTGATACACCTGCATGCTCAGGACTGAATTGTGTCGCTAAAACCCAGAGGAATGCAGCTCTTTACAGGAAGCAAGGACTCTCCATTTCACCATTTGAAATGTGAAGCTGAAAACCACTGTTTTCAAGGGACCCAAAGTCAACTTGGTCTCAAGTCATTAACAGAAATATCGCTGTCATGCAGCTGAAAGGGATGCACCTTGCTTGCTGTTTCATCTCCATGTACGTAACGGCTTTGAATCCTTCAGTTTAAGGCAAAAATTCAATTGCTAGAATTTACCTGAATGCATGTTTTCTGGCAATCCAGCTTTTTCTGGTTTATAGTGATACACAATATTTTTTTTTTTTCTGATGCTGGAGATAAAGTCTATTAGCAATGCTAGCAAAATTTTGGCAAAAATTCCCAAATCAGGTTTGCAAACATAATGCTTCCCTTTTCAATTGGCAACGTTTTGAAAAGACAAACACAGGAAGACAGACAAAGATTTTGCTCACTTTTGATCAAATAACCTGTGTTTTCACATGATAAAGCAATGGTTTACATCAAAATAAAACAAAAGAAATGCATGAAATGAAAGTTTGTGCTGTTTGATGATCACGGTATTTCATAGTCAAATACATCTGTTCTTTGTTATATTCCTGGCACGCAGGACAAAAATCTTTAAATATGTATTTCATGTAGGTGATAGCTTCTTCGCATATCTCTCTTCAAAAAATACTTTATAGCAGTATATAAGCATGTTTGTTTTTATAATCTTGCCCCAAAACTATATATCTGTTTCGTTTTTGTAAAGTATCAATTTCCCCAATATTATTAAAGCTGACAAACAATTGAAATGGAAATGCTCTCATCTTCCACAATAGAAGTAGCAATTGTTATAGGAAAAACCTACAGCAACACTTGTCAGTTGTTGTAACCTGAGCATTCGGTCTACTGAGAGCAGCAGCTTTTTTTTCATTATTTTTTCCCCATCACGAATGTTCACATCCACACATTCCCACACACACACACGGTACAAGCGCACACTCCCAGACACTGGTAGGCCACGTCGTGCTTCCCACTGCTTCAGCGAAGCGGGAAGCAGTGCAGTTAATAATTTAACCACACTGAATATACACAAGCAAACACCTTAAGGCAACCACTGCAATGGGAGGTTTAAGTTGCAGGGGTGAGTTTCTGTTGTAACAAAACGGGCTGTATACAGCACATACACTTGCCTCTCTAACCCTCCAAAACAATGTGATGTTTTTTTTCTTAAGTTTTGTGCAAATTTCTAAACCTTCTACCATTGAAGGCAAAGAGTTTGCATCAACAAGAAAAGTCAGAAAACAGACTTACGTTTATCCAAAAGCATTTCGATTTGCTACAATATTGTCTTAAAATATGCACAACTTCACAGTAGAGGTACCGGGTCCCCAGCATCTACTGATAAAATTATTTCAATGGACAAACATAAGTCCTGAAGAAAAGAAGGGACCAGAAGAAGCAGCTTCAAATATGCATATAAGAAACATCAACAGTAACAGAAGTAGTTAACTTAGGTTTGATAATACTGAATCTTCTGTAATGCAAAAGTTTGATTCTGTTTTTTACAATCACAGAGTAACCAATTTTTAAATTCTAAATAAATAAGCTTCAGTTCATTCATGTGTCATGGTCGAAGCAGAAGACTGGTGACCTGCGTTTGCTCGCTGTCGGTCAAATTCCCCAATTAATCTCTTAATATGAGCGAGCTTGTTGTGAAGATACTCGCATCTCTTCTTCTCTCTATAGTAGTCTGCGTTTGGCTGTAAAGACAAGATAGAAAGAAAATTAGGGCACGAAAACATTTCTGCAGAGTTTAGTATTTCATGTTCTTTGCTTAAAAATAGCCCTGAGCCAGTCTCAGTGATTACTACCTCCCACAAATCTGGTGTTACATATACCTCTTTCAACTTTTTATATTTTTCTACTAATTCTTTATGAATGACCTACAAGAAAAAAATACATGAAGTCAATATGAAGAACATTTCACTACTACCAGAAAATGCAAATTTATGTAAAACACTAAAAATAAACTCAGTTTTACTCATGACATTTTCTTATCCATGAGCCACCACTCTCCTGCGTTGCATAAATAACCCCCAAGCCCCCCTATCACCCAAGATCTGCAATTAAACCTGTAAATAGGCAGCAAAAGGAGCACGTGTTTGAAGACGCCCTTTGAGAAGTTGCTCACACTGCTGTGCATTCACAGACAGCTCAAACAAGTGGAGTTTGAGGGCTGAACAACTTTTTGCAGGGTTTTGTCAGGCTTCAAAAATCAGAGCTAGCCCAGGCAGGCTCTGAGCACGTAGGTAAATTCTGCAAGTTTCCCTTTGCCTGATTGACCAGTAACAGGGATTTTAAGATACTCCTTCTCCTCACAGATACATCTGCAATCTGGCCAAAAACTAAATAAAAGCCAACCAAAAATGCTCAGCATGTGCACAGAATTAAAGAATTCTGATATTGAACGTGTGGAATTTCTATGTCCAAATCACAGAATTCCAGGCTGTAAAGTCAGAATATCAGTTTTTTAACACCCTTCTCTGTTAAAATCGTAGGTAGGATCAGCCACCTGGAAGATAAATTGTGGATGTAGGTTTAGTTAAACGGATAAAATCATGGGAAACAGAGGGTGACGAAGGCTTTGGGATTATGCCTGCTGGTTTCCAGACGCTCCCCATCTTCTCCCCCACTGGTGTGGCAGCACACCCTCACCCCGCAGGACGCTGAGGCGGTCAGCAAAACCTGAGCCAGTCCGGTAATCCCAGCTATGCCACCGGTTACTCCATCTCAGACACTGAGCCTGGCAAGTCTTTTAAAACCACATCAACATAATTTAATACATAAATATGCTGAGGAGTCTGCCTGTGCTGAAAATGCGGACTTTTGGAAGGGATAAGAGAGAGATGAAACAGTCTTCACAGTTTTGTACTTCTTTACCTGACACTCTTTGGACCCTGGACAAAAAAGCTTCAGTTTTGTACCAAGCTCTGTGAATCTCCTGGTGATGCTGTGTAAGTGAGCGCGCAGCTTCCTGTATTTGTCATACTCTGCATTGAAGTCATTGTGGTAACTCTGGCGTTGCTCGTACGAGACTACAGTTACGTATTCTCTAATGGAAAAATAAGCACACATGCAATTTCACACCAAGGTCAATATTCACACAGTGAATATTGAGCATAGACACCCAAGCTTTAAGTCGGTTAGCTACGCGACGCGTAAGCACACATGCTCCAAGAATCACGGAATCTTCAGAGTTGGACGGGACCTCTAGAGATCATCTAGTCCCACTCCCCTGCCAAAGCAGGGTTGCCTAAAGCACATCCCTCAGGGCTGCAGCCAGGCGGGTCTTGAAAATCTCCAGAGAAGGGGACTCCGCACCCTCCCTGGGCAGCCTGTTCCAGTGCTCTGTCACCCTCACCGTAAAGAAGTTTTTCCCTGTATTTGAACGGAACTTCCTATGTTCCAGCTTGTGCCCATTGCCCCTTGTCCTGTCACTGGGAACCATTGAAAAGAGCCTGGCTCCGTCCTCCTTAAACCCACCCTTTAGGTACTTGTAAACATTAATCAGGTCCCCCCTCAACCTTCTCTTCTCCAGGCTAAAGAGTCCCAGCTCTTTCAGCCTTTCCTCATAAGGGAGGTGCTCCAGTCCCATAATCATCTTGGTTGCCCTACGCTGGACTCGCTCCAGTAGTTCCCTGTCCCTCTTGAACTGGGGAGCCCAAAACTGGACACAGTACTCCAGTTGTGGCCTCACCAGTGCAGAGTAGAGGGGGAGAATGACCTCCTTCGACCCGCTGGCCACACTCTTCCCTATGCAGCCCAGGATGCCATTGGCCTTCTTGGCGACAAGGGCACACTGCTGGCTCATGGATAATTTGCTGTCTACCAGGACCCCCAGGACCTTCTCCTCAGAGCTGCTTCCCAGCATGTCCGCCCCTAACATATACTGGTGTTTGGCATTCTTCCTTCCCAGGTGCAGGACCCTACACTTGCTTTTGTTGAACCTCATTTGGTTCTTCTCTGCCCAGCTCTCCAGTCTGTCCAGGTCTCTCTGTATGGCAGCACGGCCCCCCGGAGTGTCAGCCACCCCTCCCAGTTTGGTATCATCAGCAAACTTGCTGAGGATACACTCTGTCCCCTCATCCAGGTCATTAATGAATATACTGAACAAAATTGGTCCAAGTATTGACCCCTGAGGGACACCACTCGTTACAGGCCTCCAACTGGACTCTGTGCCGCTGATCACAACCCTCTGAGCTCTGTCGCACAGCCAGCTCTCGATCCACCTCACTGTCACCTCATCTAGCCCATACTTCCTCAGCTTCCTAATGAGGATGTTGTGGGAGACAGTGTCAAAAGCCTTGCTAAGGTCAAGGTAGATGACATCTACGGCTCTCCCCTCATCCAGCCAACCCGTTATAACATCATGGAAAGCTATCAGATTGTTCAGGCATGATTTGCCCTTGGTAAATCCATGCTGACCACTTCCAATGACTTCCTGTTCCTCTATGTGTTTGGAGACGACATCCAGAAAGAAAGTGTATTTAGGTAGTTATAGAATGTTCGTATTCCTTTTTTTATAGTTTTCTTGAAGAAGAATGAAATTAAGTGTTTTAAGTCTGCTTCTAAAGTATATTAAAAATTCTTTTTAACACTTCCTTTCCCCCCCCACAATAATTAAGGGACAATCTCAGAGTTTAAAACTTGCAGGTACTCAAGTACAGCAGCTGGCTGACTTAAAGGAACTTGTCATCATTCTAAAGTTACATTTTGGTAATTTCAATTTTGTAGCTAAGTGAGAGTTTTTATAGGTAATTTTTCAACTGCTTCAATGAGTGGCAAGAGACTTAATCGTTATTTTACTCACTTGAAGTAGTCCGGTTCTTCACTTTTTAATGAAAGAGGATCTCTGCAGGCAGCGCAAGCTCCACTAACTCCTACAGAAAAGCACAATTTTGACACTTGCAATTAAAAGATTTTTAATATAGCCAAACAATACCAACCTGATGGTCTTGAAAAAAAAAAATCCTTTAGAGTTTTATTCTCACAGTAAATTACTTGGAATAAACTGTGTAAGTTTGTAATAGGGCTCACATGACCTTCTCCACAGTAGGCAGCACCAGGGTTTAAAAAGAGGGCACGGCTACTTTATTCTACAGGTCCTGCACTACCGCAGCATTAACCCCGAGGTCAGCTTTGTCTTATTTGCAGACATGATGTGGCACCTGCACAGCAATTCAAGTTATGCAGCTGCACAATGAAGATAGCTTGATATATATATATACACACACACAACAATATCCCAGCTCCAGTGACGAATAGACTAGAAAGCTGAAGTTCTTTTCATGCCATGTTTTTATCCCTCCTTCCCTGCCAATTACGGATATCCAAAGTTAGATTTAATTTCAGCACTCTTTAAGCAGGAAAGTCAGCAGCATTGTATATGGGTTGCTGGCATTCAGGCGTCAATAACCTGCAACAAAGACTTGCTCCTCATTAACGTGGCAATACTGGGTTTGAAAGTTATTTGCACTTGTAAATTGCTCTTTTGCTCTTTTAAATGGCATTATGAAAGCACAGTACACTTAAGCCCTAATCCCTCTTTTTAAAGGAGTACTTCAGGAGCACCCTATCTTTTTGATAAATGAGAAAAATAGCTGCCGTAAGGAAAAGCTAGCTCAAACAAGAAGGAACGCTCAGTATCTTGGTAATCTCTCTCTGCTTTTCATTTGGGGTTTTGTGGCAAGCTTAAAAACCACACAATCCTTTATATTCATCATTATCTTACACTGCCACTGTTTAAACACAGTGTTTCTGCTAAATCTCAATCATTCTTGCCAACTGGTAAGCTATGTGACCTTCAAATCATGAGGAGAGGAAAGAGCTATCATGAGATGTTCTACTGGATTATTTTGCTTTTAATATTAAAATTATTACACGGTATAGCAGCAGTATGAAAAGAAGTGTAAAAGTGGGAACGAAATTTGAGAAAAAGGCAAACAGCAAATATTAATAATCACCGTATGTACAATACAACTTATGTGAACAGTTTCCCTGCGAGCATTTAATTTCCAAAAATTCAAGCCTGTGGGTGTTCTTTGTGCTTTTCAATGCTATTTTAAATGCGTACCATCAAAACTCTATAAAACCTACATAATTTGGTATGTCGTTTCTGACTTTCCACAAAAAGGCAGGTTTGATGAATCTTCTGATACACCATGAAATACGTTTATGTCTGATCTACGCATTTCAGTAAACTAGTATTTCAGTAAACTAGTATGCAATAAGTACATGTGACAGGTTTGTATTTTCAGCGTGCAGACTTTAAAACTTGCTGCTGGAACAAGTGAAGTTAAGTTTCAGTAAACTGTCAGTTTACTGGAAAGGAAGCAAAAAAAAAAAAAAATCCATTCTTTGTGTTTTTCTAGTACCTAGCTCTTCCCTGTAACCAGTTTCTGCCCAACAGCAATCCATTTAAGATTTCTTTGTTCTAATGATTTTTGTACTACAGAGTGAGAATTCTTAAAAATTAACCTAATTTTAGCTAAGGTTGCAGCAGAGCAAGTCCAGCTTCCGTTTTTTGGGTTTTTTCGTTGTTTTTTTTTGTTGTTTTTGGGGTTTTTTGTGGGTTTTTTTTGTTGCGTTTTTTTTTTTTTTTTTTTTTTTAAACTAACAGTTATGAAGTAATGCAATAGCAGAAAAAAAATATGACTCTTCGTCACCATAAAGCAGGGATAATGGCAAGGCAATTAGTACACAGCAAGTGAAAAAACCAGACCATTTGAGTTCCTGGTTTAACTGGTCCCTTTTCACCAGTTACCCACATTGTAGTGAGGAAAAGCAGCATATTAATACCTTCACCTGAATCAGAACAGGAGGGTTCTTCCAGCTGGGCAGTTTCTTCCTTCCTAAGGCGTTTCCCCGCTTTGCTCGCATTCGTTGTGTCCTGCGTTGTGCTCGCATCCTTCTTCTCATGCTGTTTTACCTTCTCGGGCTTTTGGTGCAACATGGCGTCCTTCTTGCGTGTGGTCTTGGGAGGCTCCCCCTGCACCGCGCCAGGCACTGGGATTCCCAAAGTAGTCTCAAAGGTACATTTTTGTCGCTGGTCCTTGTAAATGCTACTGCCACTTTGACTGCAGCTGTCCGCTGGCAGGTCTTGTGTCCCCCGTCCCTTGGAGGTGCTGGCGGAGCTGGAGGTGGCAGTTTGAGGAGGGTTGGAAGTGGGAAGGAGTGTGCGAGGCAGCGGCTGAGGAGCGGAAGTAGCAACGGCAGGGGCGAGGCGGGGAGGCGGAGGGGCTGCGGCAGCTTTCTCCCTGGTGGCTGGCACCCGGCCACTGACCGACGGCTGGGCTCGACTGGTCAGGTGAGATACCCCCTGCTTTTTGCTCACCAGAGGATACATAAAAGTGGGATTCAAAGGCTGTTTCTGTAATAATAATAATAAAAAAAATAAATTTGAAAGTCAGCAGAATTAAGTTTTGCTCCCATTCTGAAAAAGGAACATTTCCAAACAGGCAATTGTTCAAAACACATCTTTCTTATCTAAAAATAGCTGCCAAACAAGGAAGTACTGCAGCTGAGTACATGGTTTATTTCATTCTTAGTTTCTAATCTTATGACTTAGCAAGTTTGTTCTTCAAATCTACAGCTTTGGGAGCAGCAGCTTTATCAAAGGCTTCACCAAAATGAGGATGTCAGGTTGGTATTGTTTAGGTACTGATTTCAGTTCAGACATACCAAACTGGTTAAGAGTCAGCTTTTGCTGTCACACAGCCATGCAATTTACTAACGCAGCACCGAGAAGCCTGCAGCAGCGTGCTTATCAGCGTGTGAGAAGTGCAAAGCTGATAAGTAAAACCCCCAGTTTTGCCACAGTTTTCGTTCCAGCTGAAATGCTGGTTCACATCCCCTGCTCTAGCAAACGTACGCTGCTCGTGTTGATGTACAAGCAGCAGCTTGGATCAGCAGAGCCAGGCACAGCTCCGTGTCACCCTGCTGAAATAAACCCATATTCTGTCTGCACAGAGGCAGGTCCCTGGGATCTGCACCATTTCACCCTTCGGACTGGCAGAAAGTCAGGGAGAAACAGATGTGTGACCTCCCTCCCCTATTTAAATGTAAACGTCTCAGCAGTGAACGACTTTCCGTAGTTCCCAGCTTATGGCTGCACATGCACAAGCGCTCGTGTTCTTCAGATTTAAATGGCATTTATTGAAAAGCAGTTTTAGTCACAGAAAGCATCAAACTTTTCCTTATAGTAATGCCTTTTGTGCAGAGTTTTCCGAGCTGCTTCTAAAAGGGTTTGCATGGCCCTCTTGTATTGACACAAACACAGGACATACGCATTTGAAGTCTGCACAGGATGGGGAAGGCAGACATACTACCTGCTGACTCGGATCCGCCTTTTCACACCTGGGCTACCCTGAATCAAAATGGGTGCTTAAATGATGCCTACGGGGGGGGGAATGTATTCCTCCAAGTGGATCACCACTGCAATTTGTCCTTATTCTAGACTTTCCTAAGCTTTATACTTAAACAGTAGCACAAGGATGTTTGTGCATGTTTTATGCATTGCAACTACAGTATCACAAAGAACACACGCAAACCTGTAACAGAAATACACACATGTCTTTAGAAGACCTTCCTACACACCAAGATAAACAAGTTACATGGCAATACAAAACAGTTTTAATTATTTAACCAGAAAGTACAGGGTTGTGTAACAGTAATGGGTAACCAAGGAGTTCAGCAGGCAAGTTTGAACTCTGCAGGCGAGTCTAGGCTCTGCAAGGTCAGTGTGCTGTGGATGGACACCTACCACTAAGGCCACCACGTTGGCTGTAGAAACACAACAAGGGTGGTCTCTGTCAGAGATCGAGGCGTATTTACAAAACACTGAGTAGGTAAGAATTGTTTATTTTTCTGAATATTTTAATGAACATTCTGAAATACAGAACACTAAATATAGCAGCCCTTAAGCTACATGATGGTAAGTTTTTTGCACTCTTGGAAGTGCAACCATCTTTAAAAAAAAAATATAACCACCCGAATATAAATAAATGCTTCAGTTTCTCATGTGTTAAAGAAACTGTCAGTGCTTCACATCACAGTTTTTACACCAATATAAGATGCGGTAAATCTTAATACACTGTAAATAGCACTAAAAAAAAAAAATATATACAACATACCCGAGAATCTGATGAAGAACCTTTATTAGAAGTTTCAGGAGCTTGCACGTGGCTTCTGCTGGTGGCATTCTGAGATGTCCTAAATTTTCTGTAAGAATGACCCAACATTCCAGGTTACAAGGCAAAAATGTCTATGTAGTTCTTTCATTTATAGCGAAGACAGACATTAACTTCTCAGAAAGAGTTTTTTAAATGGCTATTTTCCTTCCCCTAGAGACTGAACTTACCCAGAAAGTATTAGCTCCAATGACTGTCTTTCTGTTTCATCGTATCCAGGCCAGTCTTTCTGAATTTCTTTAAATATATAACTCTTCAGAGTGTAAGAATTATCCTCTGGATTCAGTCTGGCTACCTACAGGCAGACAGTTAAGAAAACAGATGTTCATTATACCTAAATGCAAACTACAGAAATAAGATTGGTACTGCAAAGCTAAATCAAAGCTGCAAACAGAATCACACACCAATTTTCCAGGATTTTTAGATGTGAAGATGGAAGCAGCTCTCATGTAACAAGCACCAATTTTAAAAAATGTGGTCAATCTGGGATGTAGAAATTGGCATAAGACAATCCCAAACTGCTGCAAGCAAGTATGAAACGTACTCTGTGGAAACCTCTCTCTACACCATGTATCTGGTTTCTCGCCTTTAACACAGCATTGGGAATCAAGGCAAATTATGCCAAAAGTTTAAATCTTCAATGCATACGATACATTGAGAGGCCTTGTTTTTTTGGGTTTTAAAATTATTTTTCTTTTTTAAGAACTGAAGAACACCACCCCCACACACAAACTCAGATTTGTTCAACTTCAGGAGGACACTTGCTGTTCTTTTGCTTTAGACTGCTATACTGTGATGGCAAAGCACAGACAAATGCATGTTTTTCCATCATCACATCAAGGACCGCGGTATATCGCCATTTGTCTTGACAAACAGAATTGCTATAGCTTTCTGTAGCTTTCCACTGAACAGTCATACGCGATAACCTTATGGGCACAAAACTCTTCTTTTAGTACAAAGACGAATTATTCATCTATCCCATTAGTTTTAAGCCATATCAAAGTTCCACCGATTGGGAAAATATTAACTGTACTCATATCTAGTAAGTTATATTTTGAAACCAAGACTTAGTGCTAAAATGGTTAAGGAGAGCTGCACAGGCCCAGATGCACTCTTCATTTTGCAGACAGAGGGTTCATTACAGCAAACCGTTGCCATGAGAAGGTCGGGTGTATGCCTTGCGGTATACCTTTGGAAGTAAAACGGGTTTATACCTTCTTTAAGAAAAACACAAAGTATATTCTAAAAGTTAAAATTAACTAGTATAAGCTTGAGACCATTGACAGATAAAGTGCTGGTTTAGACTTCATCACCCGACACCAGTTCATAGCTCCAGAGAAAACCTCAGTTTCCCTGACACAAAATGCCGAATAACTCATCAACAAGTCACCACCGCTTTTTGCAGTATTGCCTATTTTTTCCTCCAAAACATGATAGATAAATACTGCTAATTCGTCTCTGTGTGCATGTCTGTCTGTCCAAAGCTTGAAAAAAATTAAAAGTAACAAAGATAACCCAGAAACAGTAATTCACTTGTTAAAAACAGAATTAAAAGCTGTATTCCAAGAAAAGCAAATGTGTGCATATTAGACCTTAGCAAGTTCAGGCTGCTGATTTTAGATTTGTACAAAAAACCATCACTATGGAGCTAAGAAAAACGCAAGCAAGGCTTTTCAAGGTGTAGTGCTGCTAAAGTGACCATGTCTGAATGCAAACCAGTACCCTGAGGGAGTTCACACCACGTGCTGGAAACAGACTCCAAGAAAGTCTCCTTAAACGTTGATAATTGTAATGGGAGACAGGAGAAAAATTTTGCACCTTTTATCTGCTAGGCAGCTGAACTTTTGGAATTTTGTAATCAGCTTGAAGTATAAATAGACTACTTCAATTTGTATGTAAGAACATGGCTCTTGCTAAACTGTGTATGCCTTTGGGGTGAAAAAAACTACCAATGCACTGGGCAAACAAAGCAGCAACACTTAACATATTCAAGGAACGAGTTTTTAAAATTCGGTGTAGGATCAACAAAAGCTGTATAAATGTTGAATTTTACTCATTTTAATAGGTTCCAAAACACTCTTTTCGTAGATAAATAGGAAATACTCCTACTTTACATATTAATGCATGCATAATTCAGCCACAGTCTATGGGGTATGGGGAGTATGTAACACTGCATCTTATGCTACGTTAAGAAGCCTTTTTTGAACTGTTTTAATAGAAAATTAATGTGATGCTCTTGAACACACAGCTTAAAAGTTTCACCTAACATTATAGGCTTACCAACAATTTTGACGGATATGATTAGGAAATGTCATATCCATCATGGAACTTACTCAAACAAGCACTGGAAAAGGTACTGAAAAAAAAAAAGGTTTCAAGTAAGATACAGACACAATCCACGTGCCAGCAAGGAAACACTACACTCAAAATCGGACCATCACCTTTTTCATTTATGATTTGTCTGTAACACCCTTCCCTGGATCGCAATTCTAACCAATCCCAGGAGAAGCCAAGTACCATTTACAGGCCACCAACTATGTTCACATGAAATGCTAATCTATGCGATTACCAAGTTTCTCTCCTCATAAACTCCTCACAAGAAATATTAAGGATTATGACAAACGATTTCATGCAATCATTGAGAATGCATGGTTAGCCTCTCTCAATTAAGCAGTTAAGTCATCCAAGTAAAAGAGAGAGGATAAAGTAAGACATTAGGAGCAACAAAGCTAGAAATAGTTAATTATTGCCTGCCATTTTAGAAAAACAAAAACAGCCCCCCACAATCTTTTGTTTCCTTTCCTCCTATTGACTTGCAGTTTGGGGCATCTGTATAAAGTTGATTGAAAAACTTAAAGAAGGAGAATTACGTACATTTCTCACTTAAATACAGGAGTAACACACCTCAAAATCATGACTGAAAGATTAGCAGGAGGAAAAGAAATGTTGGCACAAACCCCATGATCTCACCTGCTGAAGGATAGGTCCAAGCGATTTCTTGTCCTTTTGATCGATACCATCTCTCTGCAAGCGAGCAAGTAACTCTAGTTTCTTGTAACTTCTCAGTGCCAGTAAGTGAATCACCCTATCCCTGTACGGTCGCAGAGAAACAGAATTTTGTGTGTGAGTCTCCTGTGTTACGTCTGCAGGGTTCATGGGTGTCGTTCTCTTCCTCTCAGGCACAGCATCTGGAATGCTTTGTGGTGCTCTTCTGACCGGTACTCTTTTACCTAAAGGAAGGGTTAAAAAACAAAAAAAACAAAATAAACCAAAAAAAAAAAAAAAAAAAAAGAGTGATATGGGCGCTTGGGAGAAGACAAGAAAGTTGATTTGAAAGAATTTACTAAGCCAAATAAACTCTAAAATCTGTATTTAATTAGCATTTCAAGATCTATAAGAATATACAAGATATATTGAGCAAAAAGAAATATTCAGTATTTCTAAAAGCTGGTAAATGAGTGATACCAGTAGGAAGACTTTACCAATTACTTATACAAATGGTGCTTTTATTATTTTTCCAGTGAATAAGCTCAGGCACTGAATACCCAAAATGAAGCATTTTTTTAGAAGAGTACTCTGAAGCGTGATGCAAAGGTCTTCCATATAGCTAAAAGACTCCCCATTAATGCCTAGGGATACCAAGTCTACACAACTGATTACATCACTGCTTAAAGAAACTACCAACCCTTGGTGTTAATCACTTTATAGAATGGTTTGAGTTGGAAGGGACCTTCAAGATCATCTCGTTCCGACCCCCTGCCCTGGGCAGGGAACACCTCCCCCTAGACCAGGTTGCTAACCTGAGTTACCATAATTTACACCACACTTTAAGCTGAAATGTTGCCCTCTTATGAAAAAAGCCCAGGTTTGTCAGAAATAATACACCAAAAATTTACAGTTCTTTGGACCAAGGCCAGAGAAGTTTTGAACCATGGCCTGCATAGCATTTTGGATCAAACTCTGCAAAAATAAGTGTTTCTAAACTGGAGGAACAATGCAAGTGTTTGCAAGCGATGCATCCAGAATTTAAAAATAACACCCCCCAACCTGAATCTCAGTTTTCCAGGAAAAGACCCAAACTTCTCTACTCTGTGTTTTGAGACAGCACTTGCTATCAGACAGAAAAAGAAGGATTTACCAGTATATTGCAGAAAATCATTGCAGTAAACATTGTTTGCAATCCAACAGAGGATGTGGCACAACCTGGCCATTTTTCTGAAACCAGCAACTCGTGTTTTGTGCATGAGGGAGACTTAATAAGAACTGGCGAGAAAATCTGGAGCTCGCTGTCTTGTATCAGACACACAGAGACTGGAAGAGCAAAAATTTGTTTCCATTTTGCAGTGGAGGCCAAACCTTTATAACCTTTCCACCCTGCGTGTTCTCTGGACTTTGCTCTTCTGGTTTTGAAGAACAAACCCAGTCGCACAAACACATGTGGTTACACTTTTGGAACAGTATGAACTTGCCAGTTGTTTACTGAATGCGTTACAAACGTTTTGACAAGCTAAATTCCATGCAGATACACAAACCCCTGACACAGTGGATAGTGTAAGCAGCAAATACCTCCTGAAGTCATGTCTCTGAATCACTTAACAAACAAACAAACAAACAAAAAAACCTGAAAAAATAAACAACCATTAACATGATTAACAAACCCACTTCCTAATTAGTGCTGCATGAAGCATGTCGCAAAGTCACTCCCGTGCCCTACCAGCAAGTAGACCTGCCCTACCTGAGCTTTGTCAATGCCAGTCTGAAAAACAAGAGTATCCCAACCACTGTAATTGTTCTTCAGACCTCATTTATTTAGTCTTAAATATTCACTTAAATTCTATTTAAACAACTAACAAGAATCACACAAATCATTCACGTGTAAAACAGAACTTCCCCAATGAGAAGTTCAGAAAGAGATGAAAGTGGCTCCTCCCACGCTGCCATTAAAGAGCAGTTTAGACAACTGGGGGAAGCAGTTACAACTCCATTAAGCCGTGCCCAGCTCCCCTAGTGTTAAGGACACACAGAGGTAGTTTTGTATCTCCAAAAAGCTGTGACAATGCTGCCTTAAAACACTCTGCAGTAAGTTGCGGCAGAGCAAGCGTTGCACCACCACTGTCAGGGATGTCCATGCTGGAGGAGGACTGCAGCCAAGCCACGGGAGAGCCCGTTTCACCTCGTGAAGATGGATGTACCTGGCCCAGCACAGGGCCTGTAAGGCAGATGCTCGCCTTGCCTCTATCTGCAGCTGGCACCGGGCTCCTTGGGCAAGCGGTACTCAGAACAGTTTAATAATGAATGACTCCACCTAAACGTTTTGTGTTTTGTGGAAAGTGATGAAATCCATGGGAAGATGCCAACATTACCTTACTTTAACTTTCTTCTAAAAAAACCCCAACAATCAAAAAATCAAAAACCATGGCCATGCAGTCACAGTTGCTTATTAATGACCAAGACATAAATAAAATTTAAGCAGCGTTAGCAAGTGTGAAAAACAAAGTTTCTCATATTAAGCTTATGACTTTGTATATGAGACTTCCTCACTGTTCAGTTTTTTAGATTACAGGCTAAGGTTAATGGCTTAGCACAGTATTTAGGTACTCAAAAGTGCTCCTACAAAACCAAAACATTACCTACCAAATCAGAGAATTTAAGTGCATGGGGTAGTAAAACCTCTCACCTCAATGGCCAAAATCTGAACCAGTCAAGCAATATGGGAACAAGGATGGACTGGCAGCCATTCTAGGGGAAAAAAAGGCTAAACACTGTATGCAGCAACATGAGACTGCAAATCTAGCGTGAGAGTAAACTACCTACCTACACCGGCATCTCTGAACACACCACCTTTCCCAAGAATATGCTAAAAGACCAATTACTGAGTTTGAAAATTTACAGACATCTAGCAGAAAATGAAATACAACCATACCTACAAATTGTCCACCAGGTTTAATAACATTTGCACTTTGATTGCGTGACTCCTCTTCTGCCTGGGTCACGCGCTGTCGGGTGGCCACACAGGAATGGCTTTTTGCACGTACTGTAATTTTACTCTGTAGAGATCCCGGGGAAGCCAGTTGCGAGGCTCCAAAACTATAAAAACATTGAAAAAAGGTTGAGCCCAAGCACTAGTTCAAGTTTAGAAGTATGGTTGTGTCAGGAACTCTACAACCTGTCTTAACAGGTGAAGAAAAATGTTTTCCAGTTCTGACAGCTGGCTACGGCATAAATATATTTCAAATTGTCTCTAAACATCCAAATTGTATCAGTTTTACCTGTCAGTGTAATTCCATTTCTTCACATAACTGTTGTTTGAGAGGCAGGCTCAGGGCAGTGTTGGTGGTTGTACTAATAACTGCTGTAATCATATAAAGGTTAGAGTTGAAAGGGCCCATAAAGGCCACCCAGTGGCACCCCCTGCCCTGGGCAGGGACACCTCCCACCAGCCCAGGTTGCCCCAAGCCCCGGCCAACCTGGCCTTGAACCCCTCCAGGGATGGGGCAGCCACAGCTTCTCCGGGCAACCTGGGCCAGGGGCTCACCACCCTCACAGCCAAGAACTTCTTCCTCAGATCTCACCTAAATCTCCCCTCTTCCAGTTTAAACCTGCTCCTTCTTGTCCCATGGCTCCCCTCCCTGCTCCAGAGTCCTTCCCCAGCTTTCCTGGAGCCCCTTTAGGGACTGGAAGGGGCTGGAAGGTCTCCCCGGAGCCTTCTCTTCTCCAGGCTGAACCCCCCCAGCTCTCTCAGCCTGTCCTCACAGCAGAGGGGCTCCTATGTGGTGCTTTTAAATGACAATTAGAGGGACAACTCGGGCAGTTACACTGGCACCCTAATGGCAGGCAGCTGCTGCCACAGAGGCTTTCCGCCGTCTGCCCAGCTCCGAGTTCAGCACAAGTCTCCTCTCCTCCACCCAGGTGGTGCATGGTGGCCCCAGGCCCTGCGAGGCTGAGGGAGGGAAACACCTCAAATACTGTGTCCGGTTTTGGGCCCCTCACCACAAAAAAAGACACTGAGGGGCTGGAGCGAGTCCAGAGAAGGGCAACAGAGCTGGTGAGGGGTCTGGAGCACAAGTCCTGTGAGGAGCGGCTGAGGGAGCTGGGGGTGTTCAGCCTGGAGAAGAGGAGGCTGAGGGGAGACCTTCTCGCTCTCTACAGCTCCCTGAAAGGAGGGGGTAGCCAGGGGGGGTCGGGCTCTTCTCCCAAGGAACAGGTGATGGGACAAGAGGAAACGGCCTCAAGTTGTGCCAGGGGAGGTTTAGATGGACATTAGGGAAAATGTCTTCACGGAAAGGGTTGTCAAGGATTGGAACAGGCTGCCCAGGGCAGTGGTGGAGTTGCCATCCCCAGAGGTATTTAAGAGAAGGGTATAGACATGGTGCTGAGGGACATGGCTTAGTGGTAACTTGGCAGTGCTGGGTTAATGGTTGGACTTTATGATCTTAAAGGTGTCTTCCAACCAAAACTATTCTATGATTCCACAGGGTAAGCCAGTGTCCCCTCATCTTGCTTTCAAAATGTCCACCCCTCTCCTTGCCCGCCGGCTTCTCTGAGGATTCACGTCCGAGCGGAGGCACTTTGAGCAATCCTGCACGAAGGGAAGGATGGATGGCGAGGTCTCCTCCACAGCATCAGGGCGGACACAGGGCTTCAGGAGGCGTTTCTGGAGGAGCCCGGCCTGCCATGGTCGGTCCAAAGCAGCTCCTGCAGCACACGGTGCCCAGACAGGAGAGCACCTCAGCTGACTAACACCGGCTTCGCTTAAACCGGCCTGACTATCACTGACCAGAGGAACGACACCACCTTTAGCCAACACGAAATACTTTAATCACCCTAAAACTCCCCATCAAGGCTCCAAGAAGTGTCAAGAATCTCGTGTCTTGATGTACCACGTTTCTGACAGTTGCAAAGCTGGACCAAGCCACTGGACAATACTTCAGATAATACTGCTACAATTTTCTCCATAGCCTAAAGCCACGTATTGATTCCTTGCTCCAAAATCAGCGCTTTTACAACAGGAAAAAAAGAGCCTTCACATCTAAAGCTCAGCTTTTACCTGTTGCCCATTTCCTTGCCTTTATGTGCTTTTCAGGCACAGAAGCAGCCGAGCACTGACTGAGACGCTGCGTAATACTCCTCCTCAGGCTGGGCATTTTCAAAATCTGAGCCAGTTTTGAAGCTAGACCTGCCCTGAGCACAAAATTGGACTAGATACCCTGCTGGGGTCCCTTCTGTGTTTTTTTTTTTTTTTTTTTTTTTTTTTTTTAAGCAACCCTGCATGTAACACTACACAGCTTTTTATTAACTTTGCAGGCGCTTTGCACAAACTGAGAGCTGGCTACGCAGGACCTCGCAAAAGCCAGTCTGAATTACAGTTTGAAGTAGATTAGTAAAACCACATCAAAACTACCTAGGCGTGCTAATCAGAATTATTCAGAGCTAGAGCAGCTTACACTTAATCTTACTTAAAAAAAATACAGTTTAATTGAACTGATGGTTCTCCTTCCCAAAGAAGGAGGTGCCCTCAGAGATGCTCGGGAGAGGCAAGCCAGGACCTCTCACCTTGCTTTGTGCCAGCCTCATCAGCTGTCCAACCCCTTTCAGACACAGTTTAATCCCAAAAAAAATGCAAAAAAAACACCACGCTGCCCCAGGCTCCCCCAGATCTGCCACTAAGCCATTTGGCTTTTCGCCAATCCCATAAGTTAAGTGAGTTCACTGAAAGGCTGTACTGTAGTAGAAGAGACCTAATACAAGGGGAGAGAGAGGAGGATGAGGATGCCGAGAGATCTCCTGTTAGGCAGACAGCTATTATATCACCTCATTTTCTGATTGCTCCCAAAACCTGCTATCTAGACAAATCTCTGTTTTGAAATTGAGGGCAGAAGCTCTCCAGTGACTCAGAACCTGAGCAG
The DNA here is from genome assembly GCF_963924245.1 of Chroicocephalus ridibundus. Classification (NCBI taxonomy): domain Eukaryota; kingdom Metazoa; phylum Chordata; class Aves; order Charadriiformes; family Laridae; genus Chroicocephalus; species Chroicocephalus ridibundus. Next base: position 1,121,986 of record NC_086316.1, on the reverse strand, counting down.
CGCCTTTTGGAGACGTCTCGGTGTCCCTGTTTGTTATAAGCTTCCCAGATCAATACACAAACTCTGCCTGCGATGTCCCAGTTAATCAAATGGGACAAACAGTTATTCAACACCACTGGAGTACATCAAAACTACGCTGAAAGTAACATTCTAGAAACTGAAGCAAACTTGATGTAAAAGCGTAGTATGTTTTTGCCTTTTCGGTAGACGTTAACACTGTTCACTTTGACTCAAAGGACCAGGACAGGGTGCTGCTGTATTACATTTGGGTTCTGAAACACCATGGTCATGCAATTATGGATAAGGTGACCATTTTATGTGGTTCTTAAAATAAGACAACTATCTGTCAGGGCCAGCATGCCGCCAGCCATAATCATATTTACATATGGTTATAGAATGGATCTGGTCTAGCTTGGACAATGCTGAACTCCAAATGCTTTTAAAAATAGTACTAAGAGGTGAGAAAGTACTCAAAAGGTTACTTTTTTAAGAGCAAAACCAAAAAAGAATTCTATGTAAATGCAAGTATTTATAGTTAGCAAGGAATCAGGCTATTGCTAGAAATTAATGTTCTACTGCAGCTCATCGCTAGGAGCACGCTTCTTTTAAAGGTTTTTGCTATATGTTCAAAGCCACAGAATCTACTTAAAATTTGCCATGAAAGAAAACGTTAAGTAAAACTTACCTTGAATTTGTTTGCTGGACACAGTCAAAGCTTCCCTGAGGATTATCTTTGCCAACATTTGACATGTGGAAGTCAAATTTACGCACTTCCTTTGGTAGATCAACTTTGGGAATTTCAATAAGCTAAAAGGAAAAAAAAAAAAAGTTTAAGTAAAAACTTCAATCTGCACTCCTTTGGTTGTGATTAACTAGGACCATAATTTTAAATGGGGAACTATACTGTGAAAGCTTTGATTTGACTTCAGTCACGTCACTAAAAAGGCTGCTTTGGCACAATTCTGCCCCTGAAAGCAGTGGTGGCTGCGCGTCTGCCACAGTGGTAACAGGCAGTGGTAACAGGCAGGTTTTGGCACAGGATACAGAAAACAGAAGTGGAACAATAGACCTGTAGAAATCATTAAGTCTGATAATTTTTGCGCTTTGGAAATTTGATACTTTAGGATAAAATGGTAACGTTTTCTTACTGCAGGGTGGTTGGAAACAAAAGGATGCAGAGATCACTTCTAAGTCTTCTCAAACTAAATTAAGCTTCTACTTTTAAGTGACACAAAAAAAAGAGTCAAGACTTAAAACAAACTCAGACAAACTCCAGCAAGCGCCGATCAAGCGGCTGTGTGACCTGGGGGAAGCCAGGCAGACGAGGGCACCAACAGAAGCGTGTTTTGTGGCCCACGGGGGCACCCTGTTCCTGCCTTTCACCCCTCTGCAGGGGGAGTTTTCCCGGCAGACCCCACAGCTGCAGACCCTTTCGCATGCACATGGAGCGCCACGCTGTGCCATGACCTGGCCCCAGTGTCACCACTAGCCAGGGCCGGAGCACTTCAGGACGAGTGTTGAGCGCTGTTGACCCTCTGCAGCCTACTCGTAATGTCATTTTAAATTCTACATCCTCAAACCGGCTTGCAATTTCTTGCCATCTAATGAATTTAGTAATAGAGAATATCCACTAGAACAACTCAGACCCTTGACTTTAATCCCTTCCTCTTGGTAATTGAAATCTGGATCTATCATTAGCCTCTCTTGCTCTGACATATCATCCTCGTTGGCTCTCTAACATAAGAGCAGACCCCAGCCAGGGCTTCCTCCGCTCGGCACCCAGAGCCCAGCAGCGGACGCGTTACCGTGCTCAGCAGGGACACCGGGGCACCACGGGGAGTACAAGAAAATGCTGAGGGTTGTACAAGGGTATTTGCTGCACGGAAAGGAGTGTCAACTCCTTCTCTGCCCCAAGCGCCACTGAAATGTGTGAATCCAAACCGTCAGGCTTTCCCCCTGCCAAGTCCTTGGCCTGCCGTCCCCATCACTTATGGGTTGGGATCGGCTTTGTTTCCAAAAAGGCTATTCAATGACGCTGTTGTTACACCTACTTGAGTTCCGTGTGTCAGCTGGAATTACGCAATTAACACAGGCAACCTGCCTACCCACTCAAAAGGTCTTGATAACGATGGCTTTGCTCGTTAGGACAATGCTTCCCACTGTCACAGATGACCTGCTCTTTGCCCAGAGCCCCACACACGCACCAGGAGCAGTTGCCTGGCTGCAAACCAAACCTCCCAGCACAGCAGCTCTCGTGCTGCTCCCAGCAGCGGGGACAGACGGCTGTCCTCACAGACGGCACCTCTCTTCTGCTCTTACACTCTTAACCCAAGCCAACTGCGTCAGTCAGCACCTGTCTCCAAGACGAAAAGAGATCCAGTACAATCAAACTACCTCCAAAAGAGCCTCTGAGCCCCCCTAAACAACCCTTGCTTCTTCAGCTCCCTATCTGCCAAGGGAAATATGCAATATGGCCAAAAATAACAAAAGCCACCTGCGCCTTGTCTCTATAATTTCGCAGCACCAAGCACAGCCCATTCCTGACCTACGAGGATGGAAGTGTCCTGCACTGCTTCTGTGCTGACACCGCAGCCCATGAGGCCTTGCAAGTGTTGGGGGGAGGGGGGAAAGAAGGAAAGAAAATCAAGGAGCTTGCTGGCTGGAAGTTACTTTTCTCTGTCATGAGCTGGCTTCTGGTCAGATATGCTCCTCGACACAGCCCAAACAGCAACACCACCAGCGCCAGCAGGAGCCCCCTGATAAGAATATCCTGTTTTAGCAGCAATGCTGACTTTGCTCAGCTTTACTGAATCCTGAAATTATGCCACTGGACACAAAACCACGGGGCAGCTATGCTGACGAGCTCACTTTGCTGGGCTTTGTGCACGGGGAGTTTGCCAACCCACTGCAAACACTTATGCTAAACAAGTTGCACCAAAAAATGAAATCCTAGTGAATACAGACTTTATTCCAGCAAAAGCAAGTATTTATGGACTTAAAATTTAGCTGCCGTTCAGGAACATTCAGGACTCGGTATCACTAGAAAGGTGAGTTAGATCCAATTCCTGTCCTCTTCTCCCTACATCTAGAGGTTCCTCCTCCACTTGCACTTGTCTTGCCCTTTCGCAATAAAATCCGCCTTGCTCATCCAGCAGAAGACTCTCCACACTGGGCTTGCTGATGAGCTGATCCTGCTTGTCCTGCGAGCGCTGGAGCAGGCAGAGGCCAGCAGCAGGAGCGTCCAGCTAAGCCCAGCCTCACCAGTGCTCAATGTCCCCAGTGAGCATCACCCGACACTGGGAAATCCCACAGCAGGGCTCAGGCAGAAATAATACCGCCGGAGAGCTGGAGTTCCCACACAGATTGATGGTGGGGTCTTTAAAAATGACTATGCTTGTTTTTCCATGATCAGAGGCTGATGCACTATCTCAAGTTATGCATCAGACAACAACATGTACCACCTTAAGCCCTGAAACCGTTTACTACAAATTTGCCTGCTCCACAAATCTTCCAACTTAAAGCCAGAAAGTTTTAGAACTGAGACAAGTTTGAGATTACTAATGTACCTATCTGCTTAATCTCTTTTTTGCAACTCTTTTTAAGAATGCAATGGGTTACATGTGCGAAGTCTGGTGTAGGGTTATAAATCCTAACCCTTGTCTGAGGTTTTCAAAAATGAAGTTTAACGCTCCACACAGAAATTAACATATGAAGGCAATTAAAAGCCAGACGGGAGATGCAATGATTGTGTAGGACCACGCAGCAGCCATCACCTTCTTGGAATGGCCCACAGAATTTGACACAAGCTGCTTTTGAGCTGAAGAAACCATGCTGGCATTAAGCAGCTACCCTCCTCTGCTTCAGTGTGAGGAAAGAGCATTACAAAAATCTGAACTTAGCAGAAAAGCAGAAAGGTCTCACCTGCCCGCTGGCTGGTGGAGGGGCAGGCTGCTGCAGCAGGGAGCGGGACAGGGGACCTTGGTCCTCCAGCCAAACCTTCTGCCACCCACCGCGCCCGAGGAGCCGACTGCTCTGCAGAGCCACCATGTGGACCTTGGGATGCAGCACAGATGCAGGAAGCACCTCTCCAACCCCCCCCTTCCCTCTGCTCCCCCAGGAAAACACAGTTTTCCTGCATTTCTTTTCTCACAGCAAAGAGCATATACTTTTGGAGAAGTGGCTCTCTGGGGGAGACCAGGAGACCCACCACTTTCCCATGCCCATTCTCCTTGAACTTCCCCACCACCCACCCTTATTAGGAGTATTAGAGGGTGTAACCCTCATTAGCCCTGTTGTGCATCCGTTTGCACACTTGCTGTCCAGGAATTAGTCTAGTCCCTGTCCAAAGCCCCCGATACTGCCTGCCCCTGGCCTCCTATGGCAGCAAAGTGCAGAAGTCCACCATCCAACAGCTGAACAGACACAATCTGCTGGTTCTACCAGCTGCCCCTCGCTCCAGTACTGCGAGACACAAGCAGAACCAGCTCCACCATCACATCACTTACAATTCCCCAACCCGTAGCCCCGATCCTTCACTCCCCAGTGGAGAGCCCCAGCCTCCATGGTCTCTCCTCGCAAGGCAGCTGCTACAGCTGGAGAGGACAGCTCTACTCCCTCGCACCCCTCACAAATCAGGACTGCACAGGGGACTTGAAATGCAGATGCCCAAGAGCTTTACACAGCACCCTTGCCACCAAGGAAAATCCCTAGCAGAGGTGACAAGAAGGAGCAAGTGCTTCATTCTTTATGCAGACTGCTTAAATTGGAACAGTAAGCAATTAAGCATACAGAGCCTGATTACATGCTACCTAGGTTCTACAGGTGATGGGATAAGTACGTCACCAGAGGGTTATCCTGATTTCTGAGCTCTACACCCTTTCTGAGATATTACTTGTGTTACACAGATAAGATCTCCAGCACAGAGCAGCAGCAGAGCTGTAGGTTACCTTCCTCGCATTACCTTTACCACCTTCCCCAGTTCTTGGCCACACTGATTTTGTGCTTTCATTGCAAATTTTTCAGTTGCATAGTCAGAACTGAAATGGGTCAGGAAAGTGGCTGAGCATTAAGAGAAAAGGAGAAGGTACCACCCTAGAGAAAAGGAAGGTACCACCAGCTACACACCATGAGTCCTGTCCTCCTGCAGCACTGACAGACGTGTGAGCCAGCAGGTCACAACCGGACCTATTTAAAGTAGAGAAAACAGAAAGGGACAGTTTCTTCTCACTCCCTCGTCCCTCCCCCTGATGCTGATGTTCTTGTCAAACATTAGTGAAACAAACCAAAAAGCATCTGCAATGAGATAAGTCTGAGGATCACTTCCTGAACAGTGCCACAGGAGGTTTTTCTGCCAGTGTGAAAGTTAGAAATGTGTGATTTGGTTGAATAGTTTAAAAGATGATCCTTTTTAAACCCAGAAATTCCAGAGGCTGGAACAACAGAGCCTGAAGTTTTTATGTTCCCTTATTCTTCCACTCGCCACTGCTCAAATGGCACATCCAAACTCCAGCAGGACCACATAATGGAAAGCAGACCTGCAGGAAGAGTTGGAGTCTCATTTACAGTTCGGGAGATGAAGAAACAGCAAAACAGGGAAAGAATTTCAATTGTTTTCTTGAACATGATGACCACAAATAGCTCTTCACTCAGTCTGCAATACCCTGATGATTAGGCATGCATTACTCATTTTTCATGCAAATTTACATTAACTTGGGAATTGATCCTAGTGTGGAAAAAACCACAGGTAAATAATTTACCCGAGTCGTTTCATAAATCAGAAATAATTAAACCTCTTCCAAGATGCATCTACCTGCAGTAAAGAAAGCATTTTTACTACAGTCAGCACAATTTCCAACTCGCCACATGCATGAACACGTAGAAGTGCCTGACTCCAAACCACAACATCACCTATCGCACCACCACCCCTTGGGGGTCTCCGCTCCCGAAGACAGCGCCGGATGCCCCAGACGAGGCGTGAGGGCTCCCGTCGCCAGGGATGCGCTCCCACCCGAGACGCGTGTCCCACCGGCATCTCACCAGTATCCCGCTGGCATCCCACCCCAGCATCCCGCCGGCATCCCACCCGCATCCTCCCTCGAGAGCACCTCCTTCGCCCCGAGCTAATGACTCTAATTAGCCGTAGGGATCCCGGCACCACGGAGCGGAGCTGTAACTGCAAACACCAAGCACCCGAGTCACTTCGGGACGCGCTGTCCGGCTCCTGCCGCCCGACCCGCTCCCCCCCACCACCCACCGCCGCCGCCGCCGCCGCCCGGGCTGTTCCCCCGCCGGGGCGGCACAGCCGGCGCTGGCCCTAACAACGCCTAATGACAAACTCATTAATTTCAGCCTAGGAGGAATGCCGATGAGCTGCTGGAAGTTTGCGAAGTGTCACGGCGCACGAAACGTGCGACAGCCGCCAACTCGCCACCGGCCGCTGCCCGCCCGCCCGCCCGTCCCCTCGCCGGCCGGGTGGACCGCGACTGGGGGAGCCCGGTCCTGCCCGGCGGGTTCCCGGGGGATGCCCGCCGCACCTGCACACCTCCACGGCGGGGGGGGACCCCATGGGAGACGGGGACGGTGAGCGGCGGGGGTGCCCGCACCGAAAACAAGGTGACAAGCTCCCCACACCGCCACCGCCCCGGTGCCCACCGCCCGCACCCCTCGCCCCTCACTTGACAGCGCTGGTAGCTCTCCAGCGCCCGCAGGGCGGTCTCGGACATCTTGACGCGCAACGCGGTGACCTGCCGCACCTCCTCGCAGCCGGACATGTCGGACATGTCGGACATGCCGCAGATGCCGCACCGCTTCCCGCACCGCTTCCTGCCCCGCAGCTCCGCCATCTCTCTCTGGCCACAGCACCGGCCGTCTGCCAGTACGACAGTCCCGCCGCCGCCCGTCTCGTGCAGCCGCGGCCTGCCCATTGGCCGGCGGGGCGGGGCCTGCGCCACGTCACGGCAGGGCGGGGCCGCGCCGCTCCTCAAGGGCGGCGCCGGCGGCGGGCACCTGTGAGGGTGTGTGAGGGGAAATTGGGGGCGATGAGGGTGCCGAGCCGGGGGTGGGGAATGACACGCCCCGCCGGCTGCACCCCCCCCCCCCCCCCCCCGCCGGCTGCACCCCCGCCGGCTCCCCCAGGCTCCCCCAGGCTCCCCCAGGCTCCCCCAGGCTCCCCCAGGCTCCCCCGCCCAGGCCCTAGACACGGACCCCCGTTCCCGGGGCCTGAGGTGGAGGACCGGCAACGGCGGCCCCGGGCCTGCACAAAATGATCAGGCGTTACGTGCATATACCGGGAAACGGGCTGCCCACCGCGGTCCGGACGCACCCGCCTTGTCACGGGGGGCTTTGGTACCTCACGTCGGCCGCCGGCTTCACCTCCTGCAGCGCTGTCGCTAATTGCTGCTTTTTATACAGAATTGTTGAAGCAGCTTTCTTGCGTGAATCAGGGATAATGGAGCGTTTCTGTGGGAAACTGCCCTGCTTTACCGTCTTGTAGGTGAGGGAGCAGCCTGGCACCACGAAGCCGAGCAGCAGGGTGGTCCTCGCCCGTGGGCGCGTGAGTCGGTCTGCAGGGATCAGCGCAGCTGCCCTGTCACGGCCGTTCAGATTTCATCCATCTGACAGAATTCCTCAGGGCCTTTTCTCACCCCACAGTTTCGTAAGAAGAGGTAAGCCGGCAGCATCCGAAGGCTCCCATACACTCCACAGGAGGACCTGACGTGACAGAGTGATCAGTTTGGCACCGACCAAAGTTATAGGCCGATCGTTCTGCTGACTGCAGGTTGCCATTTAAGTTACTTGCATCCATGGAAAATATCTCATAGGCAGCTTAAAACAGTCTTACTTTTCATTTTCCCCATGCCCAGTCTTACTCCTGCTGTACCATTCATCTCAGTCAGCTAGCACCAAAAAAAACTTGTCCAGTCTTTACAAGGTTAGGATTTAAAAGCATGCTATTTAAAATGTGTTGGCTGTTATCTTCCAAAGCATGTGTTTCATGTGGCAAATTAAAATCTTGTCTTTACCTTCAAGACCGTGTTCATATCTGCCCTGGTCTGGTCTCCTGGATGCCATGTTCAGATTATAATTTACTGGTTTTGCTTCCGTCTCCACCAGGTTTGTTCTTTTTCTCCACTGGTAGTTGCTCTTCTGTGCTGTCCTGGACCAAAATGCCTTTCTGATGTATACACACATACATGTGTGTATATATATACACCGTCATACATGCATACATATATATGTACTTGTATATATACCCCCTCATACAACCCTCTTTCTTCAGGTCATTTCTCAATATATACCTGTTTAGCTGTATTTTTTTTGTGATGTTTAATTGCTGTCCAAACTATCTGAATAAAATATATAATAAGAAGAAAGCTAATGGTAAAAACCTCTTGCCCATATAATGCATAATTCTATCCATACTGTGTCCTTTCTTATTTAAGGAGGACTTAAGTGAGTCCTATAAATGTTATACCTATAGGTGTGTCTGTGCAGTGCTGTGTCGCAGTCAAGGTTTCCTGTAGATGTTTCTTTGCAAGACTGGTCCTCTGGAATGTGAATCTTAAGGTGACTGCTTTATTATATGCATAATAACCGCTCAGGGGCCAATAGGGTATGGAGAGCAGAGGTCAGTGATTTGTTCAAAACACCTCGATCTGTAGGGTCTTGAAGTTTCCACCAGGTCATCATATATGCAGCAAGTAGCAATGCAGAGTCTGTACAAAAATAAAGACAAGAAAGTAGAAGGAAAAACGTTTGAACGTGTTGAAGAGAATTCATGCTTTTGGAAGGGCAGTGCATTCATCCTCCTCTGTTCCCTTAACACATTCTGCCATTGCTCAGCCCTTCAGGAGTAGCTTTTAGCTTTTCTTCCGGTTGTATTTTTGGGATGTGTGGCGCATATAATTTTCACTATGTTTTCAAATGTCAGGTGAACAAAAAACTGAGAATAGAGCAGTCTGCTTCAGGTCCCAACTTTGAGACTTTTCCATCCCATTCCCCTTCAGTAAGCTCCCAAGCACATCACCACAGGTAGAAGGCGGCGGATCCTCTCCCCCACCAACAGCCCCAGGAAAAGCAGAGAGAACCTCACCTGTGAGACACACAGCTAGGAGCTTTGTAAAACAAGCCAAAGGTTTATAGTAGAAAAATAAACATCTTCAGCAATTGCAAAGGAAGAGCCTAATTTATGCTTGTTTCTCCCGCTTGCAGTTTTTCTTTCTGCTGTTCGTTTTCCTATGTGAGAACATGCAGAGTGTAAATAATCTTTTGCCGGGAATGAAACATTTCTGGTCATTCAGTTAACTTGGGATCTGGTCCAGCTCCTGTTATTACCGGGATCAAACTGAAAAAATACAATACGAGACTCACAAAAAAGTAATGGACATCTTACCAGGTGGATGACGGCATTGCAGCTCACTCTTTGGTGTTACAAAGCGAGGTCGCAGGCCCTATTCCTGAAAACAGACCCCAAAAGAAAACCTTGCATGCCTCCTGCAGGAGTCAATGGCCTTGTGTTCTCCGTGCTGCAGATTTTTTGGATTTTTAGGGCTTGCCTATGTAGGGAAGAACCTGTGGTCTTGCCAATGTATGAAGTTGCACCTTTTTAATTAAACGTGTGATTGCATGCTGAGCTACTTAAACCAGTGCAGCTTTGTAAGTGGACACCTTTAGGCTAATGACAGAGGTTTCACAGTAAATTGTTTCAGCTTATCTTGCAAAAGTGAGTTAAGAAATGTTGACGCAAATTGCTTTAGTGGCAAATGATAAGTGAAATAAGTTCTTCCACTGGCACAGGTAGATATGGAAGAAGGCTTTTTTCTTTCCCTCACTCATTTAAAGTGCAAATTCCATGCTCAGATGAGCTTTAACATCTGTGCAGTTTCTAGATCTTCTGATAATTAGAGTTTTTCCAAACACCATTCTGCAAGTGTCAAGGTGAGAAATCTAATTTAATCTTAAAAAGCTTAAACTATTGTTTCTTTGTGATAGTTGCTTTCTATAAGCAGAGACTAGTATCAATATATAAGGTTTGGGAGGTTTTTTGTTGCTGTTTGAAGTGGAAAAGGAGAGCATATGACCGTACTGCTTGTTTTGTATACTGTTTCCTCTTCCATAGTCTGCTTTGCCCTAGAAGAGCTTCTTGGAGAAAGGAGCTGTAAAATAAGAAGCTTGGTAACTGGGCAACGGCGTCATTCATCCCTGGCCTATTGAGGTGTGACAGAGGAGCGTATGTGCCTAGAGGAGGTAGGGGGTGTGTATGGAAAAAAACAGTTGTATTCAGAGGTGCACAATTATGCTGGTAGAAACAACCAAAGGGACTTCGGTCTTCACTGGTAAAGCCGTCCCTCACACATCCCATACCCTGGAGGCAAGGGGGAAGGTCTGGAGAGAGGAAGATTTTCCCTTAGTTGAGGAGGACCGGGTCAGAGACCACTTGGCCAAGCTGGACATTCATAAATCCATGGGCCCTGATGGGATGCACCCGCGAGTGCTGAGAGAGCTGGCAGATGTTATTGCTAGACCACTCTCCATCATCTTTGAAAAGTCATGGGGAACAGGAGAGGTGCCTGAGGACTGGAGGAAGGCTGACATCGCTCCAATCTTCAAAAAAGGCAAGAAGGAGGACCCAGGGAACTACAGACCGGTTAGTCTCACCTCTGTCCCTGGGAAGGTAATGGAGCGACTCATTCTGGATGTCGTCTCCAAACACATAGAGGAACAGGAAGTTATTGGAAGTGGTCAGCATGGATTTACCAAGGGCAAATCATGCCTGACCAATCTGATAGCTTTCTGTGATGTTATAACGGGTTGGCTGGATGAGGGGAGAGCCGTAGATGTCATCTACCTTGACCTTAGCAAGGCTTTTGACACTGTCTCCCACAACATCCTCATTAGGAAGCTGAGGAAGTATGGGCTAGATGAGGTGACAGTGAGGTGGATCGAGAGCTGGCTGTGCGACAGAGCTCAGAGGGTTGTGATCAGCGGCACAGAGTCCAGTTGGAGGCCTGTAACGAGTGGTGTCCCTCAGGGGTCAATACTTGGACCAATTTTGTTCAGTATATTCATTAATGACCTGGATGAGGGGACAGAGTGTATCCTCAGCAAGTTTGCTGATGATACCAAGCTGGGAGGGGTGGCCGACACTCCAGAGGGCCGTGCTGCCATCCAGCGTGACCTGGACAGACTGGAGAGCTGGGCAGAGAAGAACCAAATGAGGTTCAACAAAAGCAAGTGTAGGGTCCTGCACCTGGGGAGGAAGAATGCCAAACACGAGTATATGTTAGGGGCGGACATGCTGGGAAGCAGGTCTGAGGAGAAGGACCTGGGGGTCCTGGTAGACAGCAAATTATCCATGAGCCAGCAGTGTGCCCTTGTCGCCAAGAAGGCCAATGGCGTCCTGGGCTGCATAGGGAAGACTGTGGCCAGTAGGTCGAGGGAGGTCATTCTCCCCCTCTACTCTGCACTGGTGAGGCCACAGCTGGAATACTGTGTCCAGTTTTGGGCTCCCCAGTTCAAGAGGGACAGGGAACTACTGGAGCGAGTCCAGCGTAGGGCACCTAAGATGACTGAGGGACTGGAGCACCTCCCTTATGAGGAAAGGCTGAAAGAGCTGGGACTCTTTAGCCTGGAGAAGAGAAGGTTGAGGGGGGACCTGATTAATGTTTACAAGTACCTAAAGGGTGGGTTTAAGGAGGACGGAGCCAGGCTCTTTTCAGTGGTTCCCAGTGACAGGACAAGGGGCAATGGGCACAAGCTGGAACATAGGAAGTTCCGTTCAAATACACGGAAAAACTTCTTTACGGTGAGGGTGACAGAGCACTGGAACAGGCTGCCCAGGGAGGGTGCGGAGTCCCCTTCTCTGGAGATTTTCAAGACCCGCCTGGCTGCAGCCCTGAGGGATGTGCTTTAGGCAACCCTGCTTTGGCAGGGGAGTGGGACTAGATGATCTCTAGAGGTCCCGTCCAACTCTGAAGATTCCATGATTCCGTGAAACAACAGATAAAAGCAGAGTCTTTTCGTTCCTTCTACTGCTTTTCCTGTATTTCATTCCCTACAAAAAGGAGCAAAAGTACTTTGCAGGTTTTTAGCACTGTAGTGCATTTATATGCACAAACAAAATCGAAAAGCAAGCGTTAGCAATAATTTTAAAGCATATGGCATGTTAATTTGCACGCTACTGTGGTACGTGGTTTAGTTGACATATGGTACAAATCAGGCTATCGTTCCTGTGATGCCATTGCTGAAAATCAGCATTGCTTTGCTCTGTGCTCAGGAGGGGAGGAAGGAGATGGCTATGCTTTGGAAACGCTTTGTTTCTGGCAAGGTTCATCTGCAGCCCTGCGCTGGCGAGCAGAGGGCTCAGCACCCCTGAAGTGCCACTGCCCTGCCACTGCAAGAGAGCGGAGCACCAGGAAGACGGGGCGGGTTGGTAGTTGCCTGATGAAGGCGACTAATTGCAAAGGACTTTCACAGCTACAGGTTTCTGGCGTGATCTTCCTCTCACTAATGTCAACAGCAGGAGGTCCGTACGCTGCTGCTCAGTAGGATCAGATCTCACAGGTGGTTGCTGTGACCCAGCTTGTGGGGTTTGGGGTTTTTCTTTTTTTAAGCTTGGTAATTGATGGTACTAAGCCAAAGTTCATATGGCTTCAGTCCTGCACGCTCTTATTGTGATGAAAAGTCAAACCAAGTTCTTAGGGCTAGCTCTTCCTCTAATGAACACGCTTAAAAAAAAATAAAGTAGCCAGTGTTCAGGGAGAACATTTACTGCTACAAAACAGCCAATTGCATTATCTGTTCCTTTAATGCACTGTGAGCTCTTCGTGGGCTCTCAACGGAGGCTGCAGTGATAATTCATGCTGCTGGAGGGGTGGTGAATGATGTGGACGTATTTTGTGGTCTGCCAAGAAAAAAATCTCCTTTTCCTCATTATACAGGTTAAAAATACACATACACAGATAGTGGAAACAAAATGTTTAGATGTACCTAAGAAATGGCTGTGCTTAGTTTTTGGTAGTCTTCGCTAGTGAATTACTTATAAGAACGTCAAAACGTTGCTTTAAAATTCAGTGCAGTATTGACTTTTTAATCTACTTAACCACTTATGTGGTTCTTGCACTGCGTTCATAAAATGTCAGTGTAAGTTAGTGAAATACTGTCTATTATACAAGCTATGCCAAATTGCCTATTATACAGTCTCTGTTTTCATGGCTAACACTGTAATCGCTAATCCATGTTCTACATGGGATCGTTCACTGCTGCAACAAAGTGAAACCTTCCCATCCCTTCTCATGAACCCCATAACGTACAGGGATCATACAGGGTCCAGGCGCATAATTCCTTTGCAGTCCTAGTCCTTTGTACAGCTGCCATCTACATCTGCATAGTGCCAAGGTTGAGCTTGCATAATTTCTGGTTTGTAGGTTATTTTTACTACTACTTACTGGCTGTGTGAGACTGAGAGGCGTATCATTCTCAAATCGCCCGAACAGATTATGTAGGTATTTTATTGGTCTGTACAAGGCACGGGGAAGATCAAGAAGCATTTAGAAAGTAGAATTATTTTACTTAACCTCTATGCAGTTTTAAACTAATGGCTGTTTACCATCAGTCCTGAAGCTGCACTTGTGCCTGCATGTGTTTGTGTGTGTATATATATATATATATACACACACAGATATATATATGGTATTTAATTCTGTGGCATATATATCAAAGCATAGGCAAGATTTCTGTTTTCAAAAGGCTGCTGAAAAATTTACAAGAACAGAAAAATGTTTTGTCTTGACCTAAATCTACTAGACATCACTGTTACTTTTTCCCCTGAAATTCAGCAGAAATCGTGAAACAGAAATATATCTGCACAATGTATGCTGCAGTTGTTCTTGACTCCTGCGATCTTTCCTGCCATGAAATACAATCCTTTCTTTATCCTGCTTAACTTAAAAAATAAAATCATAATGTAGGCAAAGAATTAGTTGGATATATGCTGCCTGCATACCGGCAACGTGCCATGCAGGCGTGGTAACTGCTGGGAAGCATCCGGCATGGCATGCTGCCTTTGTTTTGGCCGAAGTTGCATGGCTGTGATGCGTTTTAAATTCCTCTGGATAATGTGAAGTTGCTAAGGTAACTGAGATTTGAATGAAGAAGTAGGAGAACCAAACAGTAATTCATTTGGCTGAAGGACATTATCCACTTCTCTAATCAGGTATACACAAACGTAGTCATGTCATGACAATCTGACATTTCTGAAGCAAATGCTGTAGTTTTATTAATGAGTGGCTTCAGATGCAAAAGGATGAATGCGTGTGCTTCTCTGAAATTGTCTAGCGATTTTTAACCAAATTATTGCTTATTATAAGATAGCAAGGGTAACAGTGACATAATTTATTCTGAATACAGCTGAGACAGAATGAAACTGTGGTTTGGGTTTATGTTAAGAGGTGAATAAAATGACAGGGTTGTTCGTAGAAAGAGATGTAGGATTTTTTGTTGGTGGTGGTGCTCTGTTTTAGATAAGTTTTAGGCCATGGTCCCAAAAGAGCATTCCTGCTGATCGTTCAGTACGCATGTAAGAGTTTGCAGGATGAAAGGTAAACTAAAATCATGTATGTCTAAAGCAGAAGCGTTACCAAGTACTTTCTCTCTGATGTGAGAATTTAGGAGTCTAAGTAAAGTGGTGTTCTTAATGTTAACACGCTGTTTCTCCCCAAGTCTTGTTCATTTTCTTGGTCAGTCACGAAGGCATGGAATTTGTGCCCCTGTCTGAAGTACACAGAGGGTGAAGGTGTTCTTAGTCGGTAAAATAGCCATGTTTTTTGCTTCATGGTCAAAGAAATGGTCCAAGGCCACAGGGGATGCTTTGGACACCGTCACAGGAGCTGGTTGCTCTTCACGCTATCGTCATTGTGTCTCATCCCACGTGCATCCCCCTGCTTCAGCTCCTGGTCCTGAATTGAGCAGGTGTTGCGGAGGGACCTGCCCATGGCACGAGGGGCTCTGTGCTGCCGGAATGCCATCATCAGCGGGTCGGTACCTGAGAACAAAGCTGTTGTCAGGCGGGTTTCCCATGCCTGAAGTCCGCCTGGCTCATTAACCGCAGGTTGCAAAGCGCCCTCTTTTGTCCCTCTGTTCCTCCCTGGAAAGCGTGAGTTTTGCCCAGAATTCGATTTTTAAAGCAGTCCTGCCTGGGCTGGGGTCATTTTCCCCTGTTTCTCAAAGAGAAGGAGGTCAGTCCTCTGTGTCCCTCCCTGCTTTCTGGGCACGGTGCTGCTTCAGGAGGACTGGAGCATCGCTTCAGAGCAGGCAGACATATAGGAGAGGGTTCTCGCTCTGTGCAGCTGCAATGGGAAGAAGAGTTTATATACCACACTCTGTGGTTTAGAAACCTTGCGCATTTCTAATGAAAATTCGTCTCATTTAGTACATTAATTGCTGTCAAAATAAGTATAATTTAAACTGGCGTATGCCAGTCCTAGAGGTTTGCACCAGTTCATCCAAATTCATCCGTAGCCCGTGGCTCTCTGTAATACTACATCGGATCCTAGGAAGCCTCGCGCTGAACCAAAACTGCTTTGTCTCCCTGGTGAAATGCACTAAAACTAAACGTAAAATCACTGTGACGATCTGTGAGAAATCAAATCTGGAAGCTGTGTAGGAAAATGTTGTTTTCTTTCTGTAGGGTAGCAGGCTCGGGTGTCCAGCAGCCAGTGTCGAGCCAGTGCCAGCCTGGTGCGGTGTCTGCTGGCCCTATGTCGTGGTTTTGGACAAATTGGCCATTGGCCGGCGACAAATGCACCCCCCCAACGTCTCGCGTATGGAGAGGAAGAGGAGAGATAAAGAGATTTACGAGTTTAGAAGAAAGTAAACCACTTTAATGTGATATTAATAATAAAATAAAAAGGAAATAATGAAATAGATACAGCAGATACAAAGCCGTACCAGGCTCCCAGGATGCCGTCACCGGCAGGCACTGGGGAAGTCCCAGACTGGACTCGGCGACGGGTGGGAGCTGGATTCCAGAGCCGGAGCCGGGAGCACGCGGGTGGGGATCCCAGGCCGACGAACAGACAGGGCCCTGCTGGGACGCTGCCCATTGAAGAGAGCGAGCTGACCCTTTGATCCCTCAGCTTTCACACTGAGCATGGGACAGGTGGGCTGGAATACCCTGTTGGCCGGTTTGGGGTCCCCTGTCCCGTCCGCTCCTCCCCTCCCCGCAGGTGGGACCCCTCTGCGCTTTTCCGCTTCCCACCCTCCAACGGGGCAAATAACGAAATGAGCTGAGCTTGGGTGTTACGGCAGTAAGTATAAGCAAGAGCCTCCCTGCGTGCCGCTCCTCGGCACAAGCTGCAAACGTTGGTCTTATCGCGCCGAGAACGAACCGTTTTCGGCACAACGTGCTGTTAATTTCAGAGTGAGAAGAGGCCTAGCTCAGAAGTAAAATGACTGAACGCACAGTTGGTTTGGTTTTACCTCAAACCAGGACACCCCGTGTCCGTACGGTGGTGCCAGCACTTGCACAGGGAGGAAAAGTGAACAATACAAATTGCTGAGTACAAACTGGCCCGTGCTCTGAAATTATCTAGTGATTTTTAACTAAATTGTTGCTTAATATTAGATGGAAGGGAAAGCACGGGGATAGCACTGCTCCAGGCTGAGCGGTGAGAATGCTGCGAATACTGGGTTTGTGTTTTCTTGATTGTATTTCTGCTTAGCCCAGACTGAGTTTATCGGGTCGGCTTGTGCACGAACACAGCGGCGTGGCTACGAGGGAGTGCAGAGCCGTGGGCCACCCTACCTGCTAGGGATGGGCCCACCTTACAACCGCCTCACGTCCTCTGTCTTGCAAACAGCTCTGATCATCTTCCCGATGTCTCTGGCTCCAGACTGAAAAAATAGGCATAAAACTAAATCAGCAGCTGACTTGTTATTTCATGAAAAGTGGTAGGGAGGACAGACCTAAATTTTCAGTTCCATTCACTTTAAAAATATGAGTAATAATCTGTAATACTCTTGGTTTCTCTCATGAATGAACTTTTTGTGGTTATGCTTTCTGTAAATAGCCAAGTGCAAGGCACATGTTATTAGAAGAAAATAAACATGGCTCTTGCTTTCTCTTCTTGCTCTTGGCTTTAGAGGTGAAAAGAGAGTATAATAGTGTAATTTTCCCAAAATGGGGAAAATAGGAGTGTGATAGTGAACTGTAAGAAGTAAAACTTTTTTCCTTGTGAGAATGACACCAGATTTATAAATTTTTCTCTGTATTTGGAGCTTACAGACCAGTAAAAGCTTCCAGATTTCTTGAACGGTCTTTTTATATCACTGTTTATCACACTTCACGTCGAGTATCTTTTGTTTCATTGCTTGAATACAACGTGGAAAATTATGAAGGATGTTTTGTTCTGCACTACTTTTGCGTGGTCTGAAACACACCAGCCTTGATGTGCTTTCTTACGGAGGAGTTCAGCTGCTAAACTTGCTCCTTGTTAAAATACACGGTTGAGTACTTGTAGTTTTAGTCCTTATTGTAATTTTATTCTATAAATAGAAGTACAGCCTCTTTGCAATATAATACATGTCTTGTATGCCTCTGTTATGCTGGAGAATCATTAAACCAATTAGAGACATGTTTTTCCTGACTATAATTTCTTTAAGACTTGCAACCTGTAATTTATATGTAACTTAGTATGTAGGAAGACATTTGGGTTTTTGCTTTTCTTTCCCTGCACCATGCTTAAAATTGTCCCAGACGTTTAGATACAGCTCTTGAAATAGGGATGTGCAGCGCTGGGTTTCTTCACAAAATAGCACTGTTAACTGCTGTAGTAATAAGATTTGTTTACCATATTTGCTAGAAATAGTCACCGTCACCATTCAGATGCCTTCAGCTCTGTCAAAATACCACAGTTACTGTAATTTTGACAATTAGAATTGTGCGTCCCACTTTGCTATTGTTTATACTATCAGGTAATCAGTAGCTCGTCACCCTTTCCTATTTCACATTGCGCTGTTTAAAATGTTTCTTTTTTTTTCTTTCTTGTATTTTAAACTAGCTTTTCTTTTTCCTTTTTTTTTTTAATCTTCTTTTAATTGTAAGCTTGGAGTTTTTTCTACTTTGTTGAAGGGAAGTTTAAATTTTGATATAGGCTGGAACTGCTGAAACCAGCTTATTTATGTTCAGTGGGTTTGGGTTTACATTTGCTCTGTAAAGCTTTTTCATTCATCGAGAAAGTTAAGTACGACTTGGAATGTTCGCCTCCCGCATTACTTTCCAGTCCTTAAATTTCTGTCATGCATTTGAAATGAAGACATGGGTTTTGGTGGAAAAATCAGGTGTTTCACTTGATTACAGTGCACTGTATAAATAATAAAGAAATAAATACATAAATGACTGCACTCAAGAAAGGAAGGGAAAAGGTGCCATGTACCAATACCATTGTCATTTGCTGTTGGACTGAAATTCTGATTCCACTTAAACTGTCGGAAAAGCTGCCGTTGACTGCAGAGGAACCATGGCAAAAGGAAAATAAAACCAGCTCTCTTCACTCTGATCCTTTCTCCTCACACCCCAGACCCACTGGAAGAATGCTTTCTGGCTCAGACTGAAGCAGAAGCAAAGGCCATTTAGTTTCATGACAAAAGCGAACAAAATGAAAACACCAAATTGGGGAGTAGGGTTTCAGTGATGCTTAATGTGAAGAAAAACTGGCTTTTGACTAGGAGCTGGTAGATGCCACAATTGTACAAGTATGTCATGGCAAAAAGAGCGGGGCTTTGTTCCTCTCCTGGCAGTGACTTGCAAGGAACATAATTGCTTGGCACCTAATACTGATGTACCTACCTTTGCGGTGTCTTGAATTACTCTAATGGAAGATACTCTGTAAATGCAAAAATACAATTACTATAACATGTCTGCCTTACTATGAAGCTAAACGGGAGAACAAGAGGTTGGGATTAACTGTATTGTTGTGCTTTACAGTAATTAATTTATCCTTAATCCTGAAAAGCCTTTCACATACAATTTGTCATTTCTGGGAGCAGTTTCGTTGCTGGAAAGCTGTTGAACGTGAGGTCTGGATTGTGACTAATTAGTAATTAGTTCTCCAGATAATGTGAGGTGATCACAAAGAATTGGCCCGCATTCAGAAAGGGACTTTTCTGGCAATAGTATTACTCCTGAGTGCCGTGTGTTGCCCAGGTGCTGTGTGTGCTGGAGCAGGGGGGCTGTTCCAGAGGGGAGGACCATGGAATGGCCTGAGGTTTTATTTTGCAAATAATTCCAAGAAATTCCAATTCCAAGAAAGCGCATGAACCCTTTTCCATTAAGGTATAAGCTGTGCCTTTGAGACCACTCTGCAGCTTGCGCTGCTGGACGTCATTGCTGCAGTGCTGTGGGAACTGAAAAGCAGCTTCTTGGGGAATTGCCAAAATGAGCAGAGTAGGGAAATTAATAAGCGTCTGCCACTGGGTCGCCCTGTCTGCTGGCCCTTCTTTCGTATCCTCAGGCAAACTCCATCGCACTGACATCGTCCCCACAACTACACTGGGCCACTGCCTTAGAAGGGCCTTGTCAGAAAAGTCAAGCTTGCAGGCTCCCACTTAAGAGTCACCATATATATAAACATATATGTGTGTGTGTGTGTGTGTGTGTGTGTGTATGTATATATGCCTTCTATTTCCAGGACACCCGTGGAATAAATCTTGCAGCTTTGGTTGCCTAGTAGGTCCCTGTGGCATCTCATTAGCATCTTTCTAAGTCACTTATTGTCATCAAAACCCTTAATGACTTTGCTCAGGATTTCATTAAGTTAGAGGCAAATCTAATTAGCGGCTTGGTGTTAGCCAGAAGGGCTCTGTAGGGCTTTCTCTGGACCGAAGACTTTAGTGACGAGACGAAATTGGTGTCCCCACCTTTCAAGGACACGTGGCACACCGGGGGCAGAAGCCCTCCCGCGCTGTCCAGAGGGACCCTGGCAGCAGCCCCGGTTCCCAGAAGTTCCTCCGGCTGCTCCCGGTGCCTCCTGCAGGCACCGACAGCCCCATTTCTCCATTTGAAGCTTTTCAGTGTGGGACAGAGACTCTCCAGCCCACTCATGGGAGCAGATGTGCAACTGATCTCCTTCTAGCTCATTCTTCGGAGAAGGCAGGGCTTCAAATGCCAGGAACTGCTCTTTTTTTTAAAATTTGAGTGGTTTTTTGTGCAAGTATTTTTTTGTCTCTGTGTAGCATTATCTTGCTCCTACCACCATATAATCTCCCTATAATAAATTTTCCTTTCTGGATACCTTTCAGCTGCTCCTAGAACAGCTGAACTCCTTTGTCCTGGCCCGGACTGCTCTGAAACGGTTTGGTGATGTCCACATTGCTGGAGAAAAGTCACCTTTTGCTGGCTAAATGCGAACTGAAGTGTGTGAAGCTGCAAAGTACAACCCCATGTTATTAATTACAAGAGCAGATATATACATATACAGACACCTAATGAAGTTTTACCTGAAAAACATGGTGGAAACATGAATTATCAGTCACCTCCCTTGGCCAGCACGTTGCTTGTGCCTCTGGATGGTGTGACTGCGTGGTCATCCAAGTCAGCTCACCAACCCTGTCGACAACTTACCTTTCCAAAAAGTGCTTGTTTTCACTTGGGCCAGGAAGCTGAGTTGGGTGACCGTGTGGGTAGATGGTTGGTAATGCAGTCACGGGCAGAAAGGGTGGAATTCACAGCTGGAGTCTGAACAGAAAAACACCTCCAGCCCTTTTGCTAAAAGCCCTTGTTTGGGTTGGTTGAGGTACGGGACAAATCTCACTCACAGAAAGAAGCAGGTGAGAACAATAGTTACAATGCTCGATGTGAAAGCAGCACGGGATAAATGAGATTGAGCATTTGTCCTTTCTCCCGTGGTGTCACTTCACTTTCTCTTCCTTGCGTTGTTGCTCTGTATTGCAGCCGATGAGCTTCCAGGCTTAATGCACTTGCGATCCAGCGTTAGAGCTTTTGCAGAGCCCTCTAGATCTTTGTACGCGAAAGGACTAACCTGAGTGTCTGTGGGAGCATAAGAAGACTAAAACTACAGGTTGGTGTGAGCAGACACACAGGCTTTGGACGAGTACACTTGCTTCAGGGAGCTACGCTTGCATGAGAGAGTCATGGCAAGAGATGGGGTAGAGACAACAACGTGTAAGTCCCACGTTGCTGAGTCTGGGTGCAATACAGTCGCTGAACCAGAGAGGCTTATGAGCCAAAGCCTTTTCTGATGCTCTAGCGAGCTTGCATCTAGCTAATCACTGACAATTGCACCAATAGGGACTAGGTTAACAGGAGAGAACACCCCAAAATTTGGTATTGCTCCCCAGAAGTATGCATTTGACGCACAGCTGGTGTGCACTGGTTATCTGTTCCACTGACCACTTCTGCAAGATCCCCTGGAAAACATCTGGTGCAAACAGTTTCAGAGGGTGTTTGAGATATTCTGACAGATGGCTGGCTGTAGCCAAAGTGCGACCGTTGCTTTGGAATGCCATCCTTAAGGTTTCCCTAGGGCCTTGCATAGGGTTGAGACCACCAGGCACATAGGAGACGCTGTGGGAGCTGCTCACAAGGAGACAAAGGTGGTTCCTACTCTGTGCTGGGTTGGGACTGCGCTGGCTGTGCGCCTGGGTCTCCTGGGTGAGCCGTCGAGGTTGAAAGGAGCTCGTTCCCACAGTGGGGGTGAGCTTTGCCCAACAGTCCCCACTGATCTCATGGCACGACCCCGTCCAAACTACTCATGGGCTCCACAAAGCTCAGGAGCCTGCCAACCCACCAAACTGTAGCAGGCTCTAGGTAGACATCTAGGTTTCTAGGCAAACCTCTGCACCTCTTCCAGGGAATACCAACCTCGATGCAGTTACGGTGACAACAGTCAGTGGCTTGCAAGCCCACCACCGTTTGATTGCTTGCAGTAGTTTCAGACAGTTTCTATTGACAAGGCATGGCCTTCACAGCTGTAGGAAATGTCTTTCTTTTGGCTCAGGCTTTGTAAGATTAATTGCAGTGAAATTCTTTCAAGGAGAGGGCTGAAGTGTGAGACTGATTCAGCAAAACATGGCAATGTTTTTAATAACGGCAGTGGTTTTTCTCTAGAAAATTCAGTCATCTGGATGCTCAGACTCTCAAAACTGCCAGCTATTTATTAGTATTTTTAACAGCTAAGTCCTTTTTGGAGTTATGAAGTCTTCCATTAACGGTAGAGAGTGTTTAGCACATTGTGATCTCATGATGATGATAAATACAAATATAGGTTTAATTAAAAAAGATGGCCATCATTTGCGAATACGGGAAATAATATGATTATGAACCTTCAAACTGTAAAGTCCTGGTTTTGGGACCTGGTGCACAGCCACAGCTGAGTGGAGTCAAAATAGCTGTTCCTTGGAGATCTGCAACAGCTTCCGCACCCCTTTGTGGATGCTCCTCGGTGGAGCTTGCAGCGGTGGTGTTACAAGGAAGGTCCTGCCTGGCTATTTCTAGGCTGAGCCTTAGTTTGAGTGTGAAAACATCCGAGTGTTAGACCAAGTCTTTCTTCTAGTTTTGGCCGCTAGATTACAGGGTGCTTTGGTAGCAAATTATAAACCAGTTATTAATGATGTTCCGGTTAGCAGGTCGAAGGTTAAAGTATTCATTCCTTGATGTTTTAAATAAATTCAAATAACACATCAGGTAACAGAGGTGGAACTGAACATTGCAACGAGCTGGCAAATGAGACACCTCTGAATATCCACAGCCTTAGGGAATGTCATCTCTCCTTGTACAAGTGAGAGCTTGGCCCCTCTGCCCCTTCACTCTGAGCCAGGGAGGAGGAACCTCCTCTGCCCCACCAACCCACGCGTGCACAAACCTACCATGTCCCGTGGTGCCCACACATCTTGGGTCATGAATTCTCTGGTCTCTGTGCAGGGATGAGTAGCAAATACCCCAATTTCCAGCCTTTTGTCTTTGTTTCCTCTATAACCTATACTAAAATCCATGGACACATATTTGTACCTTTTCAAATGAAAGACCATCACGATTTACTCAGGTGTGTCCAGCCCCAACAAACGGATGCTGGTTCTGGAACAAAGTCCAGCTGTGAAACAGTTAACATTACTGCCAATTAAGCGGTCGTGATTAGGCTTGAGAGCTTAGATCCCACGTATGGGAGAAATCCACACAATTTGCCGCTGTTGTTTCAATCCGTTGGGTTGCCAGATGAAAAGACAACAGTCCTTTAGACTGCATTGCCCTCAGGGACGGACTCGGGTGCTGGAGGCGAAGGGCTTCCAGAGGAAAGTTGCCCAAATATCCACGGCAGGGCTGGCAGACAAAGGCCGTTTTCCCAGCGGCCGGTCCAGTAATGTCACATTATTACGGCTTGGTTTGAGGTATTGGAGAATTTTTATGGCTCACCACTGGGGATGGCTGAGGGCTATTGTATTTGCAGCTCTGGGCTGAGGGATTATTGAACTAACACTGTCCCAGCAGGTCATGGACCGTAGCCCACAGTTTTTGCACCCAAAAGACAAGAAAAATAAATTATTTTTTTTATTATATTTTTTTTTGATTGGAAGGATGGTAGATTATTTTGCAGATGTGCTGCTACCTCTCCCATGAAGTAAGATAGACTTAGAAAATAAATCAGTTCTTTACCTCTTTAGCCAGCCATGGGCTGATGCCCAGGCAGCACCCCCCAGCTCAGACCCACGTTCTCATGGAGGATGGCGTTGTGGGAGCCGGTCCAGGGGCGTGAGTTCACTCCGTACGCGCATCTCTCTCTTTCTGTGATAGGTGACAGAGATCAGTGTGGCTGAGGGTTGCTTTGGTTCAGTGTAAAGGTGAGGCCTCGTCATCTAACTGGCAGTTCAAAACTTACAAATTAGAAGTAAGCAAATGTGCTGAATATACTAGAAAAAAATCAGATTATCCAGCAGCATAAGCATACAGGAATGAATTCCCAAACACCCTGTCTCCCAGAGGATAATATTATACCGTTATTATGTTATTTCTTGTTATTAAATCTGGAAACCCAGATCTACAGCTGCAGATCTGCCACGGTGTCTGTCCCTTCTGCTGGGATACTCGCAGCTCTGTAGTTAAAGTTGTCCGTATGGCTAAAACTCTCCCGTCCAAGAGCGAAGGACTTTTTCCATCCGTGAGGATGCCACTGGCTGGGCCGTCTCCTCCCCAGCCCCCGTGCGGAGTCTGCGGGGCGCTGGGAGGCACTGGAGGGCTGTGGGGGGAAGGGTGCAGGGTCATGGTGCAGGGAGACCCCTTGGTCTCAGCGAGGATGGGTGGTGGGAGAGCAGCTGGGTGGGTGCCTGGCAGCCCGGGCTGGTGGCCGTGAGCGGGGACAGCCCTGGCACAGGGACCACTGCTCTTGGCTGGTGGGTGGGATGCAGGTGCAGCATCCCTGACTCCTGGCCGCTCCCCTGCCCTCCGCCTCCTCCTGCTCCTGCTGTGCCTCCTGGCGTGCTCGTAAGTCCGGTAACAATCTCTGCATTTCTCCCCCGCCATTCCCTCCCATCCCCTTGAAGTGCCAAGGCAAATGGCTGCATGTGCCGTCTGTGTGTACCTGTTACGGTTTGAGAGACCCACAACAATTTATTGTTGTTTAGACAATTATCTCTCACCTGATGACCCCTGCCCACCTGGGAAGGGGAATCAGAGAAAAAAAGGAAACCTGAGGGTTGAAATATAAATAGATTGAATAGGATAAAACTAAATAATTAACATTAATAACACTAAAGAACCAGTACTGATCCCGACACCAATGTAAAACACCCCAGAACTATACGCGGCCCACTCTGCCATCGGGAGCCGTGTGCTCCCCGCAGGGACAGCCAGTGTGGGACCCTGCCAGCGCTGCAGCTGCGGGAGGAAGGGAAGGGCTCAGGGCTCCGGCACTGGGGCGAGGAGTGCGCAGGACGGCAGCCAGCACGGGAGAGAGGGAGGGAGAGGGGGTCCTCAGCAAACTTTCTAATTTCTGTTGGATGTGCCGTTCATGGTAGGAAATAACCCTGTTGGCAGCCTGGATCGAGTGCCCGGGTCTCGCTCCTCCTCATCCCCGCACCTGGGGAGCTTGAAAACACGGAGACCTTGAATCCCACATAGCCTCGCTGGCTGTAAAGTAAATATTTTCCCAAATTCTGATACTACGGTCTTCTAAAATTGCAGTTTTCCCAAGCATTAGTCCTGTGTTGCTCAAACCTGGACAGTACCTTGTGTTCCTGCGTGCATATGTCATGTACCATAACCCGTAACGTGCTCCACTGACTTACAAATGGGTTCCTAAGGGGTGCACTGCAGCCGTGTCTCCTGTGCACATCGCTGGTGGTGTGAGTGCGGGATGTGTGAGTAATGGCTGGGAGGAGAGGGGTCTGCATTAGCACACACAGAACAAATGAGCAAATTGGGAGCAGATGAGAAAGCGTTTAGAAGAGCAGATAGTGTGGAAAAACAACAGATATTTAACGGATGTATTTTAGGGGATAGAAAAGTTACACACAAGAAAGCTGTATTTCAGGGCCAAACAGAGTGCATTAGAGCTTATCCATCAGGAATGTCGATTTAAAATGGATTTTAAAAATCAAAATTGAAAAAAAAAAAGAAGGAAAATGTGAACAAGAAGCCTGCTAAAAGAACTTCATTGGATTACTCTAGAACTACAAAAGCCAGGAATCAGAGGGTTAAGATTAACTTATTTTCTTTTGGCTAGGGATTTCAGTAGTCTCCAAACACGGCGATCTCACATACCACATACTTCATGCTGCAGTAATTAGAGACACAGAGCTAAGGATGGAATTTCAGCCTCTTATTGGGGCGGGGGGGGGGGAAGAAAAAGAAAAAAGAATGAAGAAAAAACTGCCTTCTTGGCTGGTTATGCTTTTACTGGTGTACTACGCTTTTGCAAATATTTCCATTGTGCCAGCCTGATCCTTCATGACACATATTATTTATGGTTCATTTGGAAGAAGTGTAAAATATTAATTTGGATAGCCTCCCTGCTACGTTAAGGTTTTAGTTAGCTTTTTAAAGGCTCATGTTGCTTTAAACCATTTCACACATCATCTTTTTAAGATATGCTGTGTAGGGTAATTTATTCCAGCTGCTCTTGAGGGTTTGGGTTGAAGTGTACGCATATGTAGCGGCTCTCAAACACTTCAGAAATCTTCATCCTGTTTCATAGAATCACAGAATGGTTTGGGTTGGAAGGGACCCTAAAGCCCCCCCAGTGCCACCCCCTGCCCTGGGCAGGGACACCTCCCACCAGCCCAGGTTGCTCCAAGCCCCGTCCAACCTGGCCTTGAACCCCTCCAGGGAAGGGGCAGCCACAGCTGCTCTGTTCCAGTTGAGGTTCAACAAGGGCAAGGGGAGGGTCCTGCACCGAGGGAGGAATAACCCCCTGCACGGGTACAGGTCAGGGGTTGACCTGCTGGAAAGCAGCTCTGCAGAGACGGAGCCGGGAGTCCCGGTGGACAACAAGTTGCCCATGAGGCAGCCATGTGCCCTTGTGGCCAAGAAGGCCAATGGTCTCCTGGGGGGCATTGAAAGGAGCGTGGCCAGCAGGTGGAGGGAGCTCATGCTCCCCCTCTGCTCTGCCCTGGTGGGGCCACATCTGGAGAGCTGTGTCCAGTTCTGGGCTCCCCAGTTCAAGAAGGACGGGGAACTGCTGGAGAGGGTCCAGCGGAGGCTACGAGGATCGTCAGGGGACTGGAACACCTCTCTGGTGAGGAAAGGCTGAGAGCCCTGGGGCTGTTTAGCCTGGAGCAGGCTGAGAGGGGGTCTCATCGACGCTCAGCAAGAGCTAAAGGGCGGGTGGCAAGAGGATGGGGCCAGGCTCTTCTCAGTGATGCCTGGGGACAGGACAAGGGGCAACGGGCACAAACTGGAACACGGGAAATTCCATCTCAACGTGAGGGAAAACTCCTTTCCTGTGAGGGTGGCAGAGCCCTGGCACAGGCTGCCCAGAGAGGTGTGGAGTCTCTGCTCCGGAGATACTCCAAACCCTCCTGGAGACGCCATCCTGTGCCACCTGCTCTGGGTGACCCTGCTCTGGCAGGGGTTGGACTGGGTGATCTCCAGAGCTCCCTGCCGACCCCGGCCAGTCTGGGATTCTGGGATTGATTGCAACTGCAAGGATGCAATGCAGTGCCAGACTTCAGAGGCAGCAAAAAAACACCCCAAGAGAAACAGAGAGGTGAGGGAGTCCGACTGCAGAAGTGGAGGAAAGGTACCTGCCCCACAGCTTCCCTGGAAGTGCCCACAGCATCACTGGCAGAGCACAGTGCACCCCTGTACCCATCCCAGTCCACATCCTTGTGCTCATCCCTGTCTGCATCCGTGTGCCGATCCCTGTGCTCATCCCCGTGTTCATCCCTGTACCCATGCCTGTGCGCATCCTTGTGCTCATCCCTGTCTACATCCCTGTGCCCGTCCCTGTCCGCATCCCTGTGCCCATCCCTGTGCTCATCCCCGCGCTGGCGTGTCCCAGTGTGCTGTTGGTGACTGCTGTCCCACCCGTCTGCCCTGGTCCCTTTTTTGGGGTCCACGACTGAGCCGAGTGCATGTGAACGAGCATCTGCCCGAATGCACGTGGCATTGCTCTGGATCTACGGGTACCAACGCTAAATCCGACAGCAACATGATCCCACCTTTTCAGTGTGTTTTGTAAGTGAAATTACTCCATTTCTACATCTTTAAATCACTGAGGGTAGAATTGCACCTTGTGTTTTTAGCATGCTGCGATGAGGATGGTGGCGATAGGAACCGGGAGCTGCCGGGCCTTAAATTCCAGTGTTTGCCAAATGCACACGGAACAAGTCTGTAAGGTGTGATGCTGTTTGAACTCGGTGCTAATTAGTCTCCAAAGCCATGACTCAGAGCGAGTTAAATCCCTGGTTGAAGTCACAGCAGCACATAGCAATCACGGACTTCACTAATTAACAGGCTGTGAATAAACTTCTGCAGGTAGAGTTTAGCCAAGATCAGCTAAGCCCTGATGAAATAACTTGTCCTTCTCGCCTCTGAATGACAGGTTCACAATCAAAAGCGCATTAATTCCCAGCTCTGAAGGGAAGTATTTTTTTCTGATGAAAATGAGTCCCTACATGAAAAATGATTAATTGACCACAGGCGTCTCGTTACTTATCCTCAGCAATTCCCCCCACCTTACTTCATTTTTTGCTTTTGGGGTGTTTGGCTCTGTTAACACACCTGCGCCAACGTGAGCGGTCGTTATTGCAGGTTGAAGAGTCAACGAAATTTAACAACCAGTTCCCCAGATATCAACAAAATAATTGCAGCAAACTCTATTCCCGTCACCTCTGAAACTGGAAGTGCAGCAGCTCAGGACGTGATGTTCTCAGCAGGGAAAAGCTGTGCTAAAAAGGCTGCCTTTCTGTAACGGCAGGTTTCTTATCTGCGATTGTTTCACTGCAAGGCTTGTGTTTAAACATGGGCTTGTTGATTAATAACTGCTCTTAATCAGCACACAGACTAGATATTAAAAATGTCTTTTCTGCTTTCTACTTGGAAGCGATATAAACAGCGCCTGTGAACAAAACTTTCCTCTGCTTCTCAACTGATTTGGCAGATAGGACTGAACAGCAATTAAGGTGTTGATTTTAAGCAGCTAACGGGGAGAGAGCGTTTGTTTAGCAATCTGCTTAAAGAAAGCTGAGATGAGAGCTGTGGTCACAGACAGACAAAACAAAAACTGTCTTGAATTTCAGGTCTAATCACTGTTGCATCCACATGTTTGTGTCTGCCCCAGCTCTCAGCGGCAAATTAACTTCTTCAGTGCCTCGTTCAACCAGCTGCTGCGACGCCGGGGAGGAGCACGGCTTCTTGGGGCTGGATCAGGCCCTTTTTCCCTTTCCCCCATACCTCTGGGCAGAAAAGTTAAAGTTTTAGACTCCTGATTTGGGAAAAAACGCCCTGCCTGAAATTGCCTTAATGCGTTTTCCAGTGAGCAGCACCAGTTGCTGTTTTGCAGGGACCGAGAGGGGGCTGGGGCATCAGTCTGACACAGATATTCTCCTTTGTTTCCATACACTGCCGGGTCCCGAGGCAGCTTTCACGTGCAGCGAGGCCCCTCGGCTGGGCTGCCCGCGGCGAGGATTCTGGCACATGGGTGGGTGACTGTTACAAAATTTAGCATCTTGGGTTCTGGCAAACAAGCTGCCCCAAAAACCGCCTGTGGCATTCTCCTACCTGCCGTTATTTTTGGGCTAGCTTCTTCCTCTTTCAGGCAGGGAGAGCGTCACCGAGCGCTGCCATGCAAGAGCATCCGCAGGGGAAGCTGCAGCTGCACAGCTTCGGTCCAGAGCGTCGTCCCCCTGTGCTGGGCACTGGTGAGGCCCCACCTCGAGGGCTGTGTCCAGTTTTGGGCCCCTCACCACAAAAAAAGACATTGAGGTGCTGGAGCGAGTCCAGAGAAGGGCAACGGAGCTGGTGAGGGGTCTGGAGCACAAGTCCTGTGAGGAGCGGCTGAGGGAGCTGGGGGTGTTCAGCCTGGAGAAGAGGAGGCTGAGGGGAGACCTTCTCGCTCTCTACAGCTCCCTGAAAGGAGGGGGTAGCCAGGGGGGTCGGGCTCTTCTCCCAAGTAATGACTGATATGACAAGAGGAAACGGCCTCAAGTTGCACCAGGGGAGGTTTAGGATTGATATTGGGGAAAATTTTTACACTGAAATGGTTGTCAAGGATGGGAAGAGGCTGCCCAGGGAAGTGGTTGAGGCACCATCCCTGGAGGTGTTTAAAAGCCGGGTAGACGTGGGGCTTAGAGATGTGGTTTAGTGCTGGTTTTTGTCAGAGTTAGGTTGACGGTTGGACTGGATGACCTGAAAGGTCCCTTCCAACCTGGGCGATTCTATGATTCCATGATTCTGTCCATCCCCACGTCACCCGAGGACCATGGGGTGCTTGGAGCCCCAGCCATTGCGGAGCTGGGACCCTCTTTGGTCACTGATCCACCCTTGATAGAAAACAGTACATTGCTCATCCGTCCGCCCACTGCCGTGCAAAGAGCGATGCGCACACAGAGGCTGTAACGTCGCTCCTTCCTGCCCAAGGGAGGGCATGTGCAACCACACCAACGCGGCTGTGCTTTGTGTCCAGCCCACGCCTGGGTGGACATTTCATTCTGTAGTGAAACGGGATTAAAGATCCTCTCCCTCTCCATCTTTCTCCTTTTCGCCGTTCCCGCCCTGTGTCAATGGTTCAGTTGTGTGGGTACAGTTGTTCATGGGCTGCAGGTTGGAAAAGGTCAAGTAATTAACCCTGTTCCCTGGTAAAAACAGGTTATTTTTAGCCCCACTTGGCTAATTGCAAGACCATACGCATAGCTGAATAAGGAGGCGGCATCTCCATAAGAGAAGTGTCAAACTTCACTCTTTGTCCCGATCTTTGTCCCGATCAAAGTGACCCCAGAAAGCACAAAATGGGGTAGAACCAGAACCCCCTCCGTGTACCTGGTACCGACAGCGGCACACACACCCCGGCAACAGCGTGCAGGCAGATAGGAAGGCATTTTATGCCGGTACGTGTTTATTAAAACTCCTGCTGAGTCCTTCCCCTGACTGTAAGCCAGACGGTTTAAAAATAGGTGGAAAAGGAAGCTGATGGTCTGAAGAATTGCAGGGCTTCCAAAGGATGCCGGGAAGAGGCGAAGCCTACTCAAGCTATCAATAACAAACACTCTCAGGCAGGACAGAAGCTGGTAACAATGATTTTCCTAAGAAAATAACTAAAAAGCAAGATATGCAAAAGCTTCTGTTATTTAAGGAAACGAAGCCTCAGATGGGATTTTTTTCCAGGCAGGGCGTTTTATTTGTGGTCTTGCACCTCCGGCTTGTTCCTGGGCTGGCCCGGAGGGGAGGCAGGGGGGAGCTGGGGCATCACTGAAAATGGGGTACAGCAGGGGAAAATGGGGGGAAAATGAGGGAAAAACAGTGGGGGGGAGCACGCAGCTGTACTGGCTTGCTGCTGCCCGAGCCCGGCTACGCGGCTGAGTCTTTTTGTGTGTGCAAGGCAAGATTTGAAAAGCCATGCTTCAATAAATCGCAGATCTTTTCCAGCCACCTGCAGAGCACAGGAGGAGCTCCGGCCTTTCCCGGGTTCCTTCCCACGCCTCCCGGAGGAGCGCCTGCCCGACACTCCCTGACGGAGAGTTTGTGCTCGGTGTCTCGGTCCCAGATAAGCCATTATCATGGGTCACGGCTCACCGCCGGTGCCGAGTGTCAGCAGATAAGGCCTGCAGAGCCCTGGCACCCAGACGCCGCCCCCGCTCCTCGACTGCTGCCCAAGGGCTGGGCACCGCTCCGCAACAAAGCCCCTGTCCTTGTTTCCCACCAACCATCCAAAAACAATGCCCCACGTTTCAAGGGTTAACTTTTTTCTTCAGCATTTCAGTGTCGGGGTGCCGGGCACTGCAGTCCTGACCCCTGGCCTGTGCCCGCACGGGCCCTTGTGGGCCCCTTCCCCAGGGCACCGCTGGCCACAGACCCCGCAAGGGGTGGCCCCAAGGCTGGGTGGCTTTAATGTGGGTGACACAGGCTTAGTAAGTGTAAGATTTTCCCTGAAAGCGTCTTTAAAAGCTTCCACTGCATTCATCAATTGCATTATTTCTAAATTTCTTTTTTTTCTTCTTTTTTATTTTTTCTTTTTTCCCTTTTCCATTTTCCCTTTTCCATTTTTCCTTTATTCGTTGTCTTTTTTCTTTTTCTTTTTCTTTTTCTTTTTCTTTTTCTTTTTCTTTTTCTTTTTCTTTTTCTTTTTCTTTTTCTTTTTCTTTTTCTTTTTCTTTTTCTTTTTCTTTTTCTTTTTTCTCTTTTTCTTTTTTCTTTTTTCTCTTTCTTTTTTCTTTTTTCTTTTTTCTCTTTTTCTTTTTTCTTTTTCCTTTTTTCTCTTTTTCTTTTTTCTTTTTCCTTTTTTCCAAGTTAAATTGTGCTCCAAAAATCACCCATGTCTTCCAGGAGCTCTCATCCGCTGGCAGCGAGAAGTGAGGTGTGTACGCTTTATATTCATAGCTGCAAAATTCCCTTTCTTGCTGCAAGAGATCCTTTGCCCAAAAGGATGGCGTGTCCTTTCATTACAGCGGCGCCCAGCGATGCAAATCCACACCTTGGCCTGTGCCAAGGCACTGACAATAACACTGCCCCGTAAGCCCCATTCTGCAACTTTTTGGTGAGCGGTATAGGAACGGCGTTAGCATCCCCTAAACTGCATTTTGCTGTTGGAAAACTGCTGACAGTGGAATAAGAAAACACCCCTCGAGTGTAAATTTGAGAGCTCGTTTTAATACCCTGGGAACAGGCAGGGCTGGCAGGGTGCCAGAGGAGGGAGGCCCCTCCTGACACCAGAGGACACTTTATTTTTTAATAAAGAAGTGGTATTTGCTGAAGTGGATTGTGAGTGGGTCCCTGCGCTTTTGATTCCCATTTTTTAGCCTGGGATTTTACGCTCAGTTTTGCAGTTTTCCTGGAAGCGTGTCTCAAATGCCCTTCTCAACCCTGGGGTGGCTTTGGGGCCCCTCTGGTGTCATGGGGCTGCTTTCAGCTGTTCGTCACTTGTGAAGGTTCTCGTGGAAACCATCTTAAAACTGTTTGAGAGCAAAACTGTGGGAAGATGGGCTTGGGAATTGTCACTCTTCCTTCGCTTACCTCCTTTTGCAGGGAACCAAGAGGGCATGCTGATGTTTGTCTGCAGCTTTCCATCCCCGCGGCAGTACAGCAGCTTCATGATAACTTGCCCTACATGTATTTTCGTATTTTATTGTTATATAATTTATTTAATTTCAAAAAGTTGTATTTTTTTAAGGTATCTTAGGAAGAAGGATGATTCAAATTTGTACGTGGGACTTCCACAGAAAGTCACGCTGCATTAAAACAGAAAAAAAGGGCTCGTGTTCTCCCTTTCTGCTGAGATGGTGGATTTTGCTGCAGTACATCTGTGCCTCAAGAAGGAAGAAAAAGTTAAGGAAGAAAAAGGAAGAAAAAGCCAAGGCAGAATTAATAAAAAATGGTTAAATGGTTGTGGAGGGAGGACAGGGCACTCTCCATCAGGTGTTACCTGTTCACATGCAGCTTTGAACCTTTTCTGATGTGCACATTTCAGAAAAAAAAACATCCAATTATTCGGACAGCTTTTGTGGTAGCAGAAACTTCTCCTGCTGCTCTTTGATTACTTTTCTCCTTGCACTGCTTCAGTTTCCAATGCCGTCCACAATAGAGCCGACTTGGTGATAACGTGTTGTAGTCATCTCAAAACGCTACTTACAACCTCTGGCGTTTTCCTTTACAAACAGTGGATCAGCGGCCCCTTCCCACCAGCTGAGCCGCGGAGCGCAGGGGGCTCCGTCACCCTTTGCTTCGTTCCATTAATTACGCGTAATCCTGGGGCCAGCCAGGCTTCCGTGCCGCAGGGCTGGGGAAAGGCAGGGGGATAACGCGGGGCCAGCCACCATCTCCCGTCGCTGCTGTGTTGCCCCCAGGGCTGTCAGCCCTCCCCCTGTGAAACACAGGACGCTCCATCAAACCCCCTCCTGCCCCGAGCTGCTGCGCTGGCCGCCAGAGACACCACCGTCACAGCCCCCCGTCCCTGCGGGCTTCCTGTGGGTAAAAAAGAAATACCTACAAGAAATACCTGTAAAAAAGAAATACCTGTTTTATACCTAATATACAGGCTGAGAGAGTTGGGGTTGTTCCGCCTAGAGAAGAGAAGGCTCCGGGGAGACCTTCCAGCCCCTTCCAGTCCCTAAAGGGGCTCCAGGAAAGCCGGGGAGGAGCTGTTGGCAAGGGCATGTAGCGACAGGACGAGGGGCAATGGTTTAAACTCGAGCAGGGCAGGGTTAGATCAGACATTAGGAAGAAGTTCTTTACACTGAGGGTGGTGAGACACTGGCCCAGGTTGCCCGGAGAGGGGGTGGAGGCCCCATCCCTGGGGACATTCAAGGCCAGGCTGGATGAGGCTCTGAGCAACCTGATCTAGTTGAAGATGTCCCTGCTGACTGCAGGGGGGTTGGACTAGATGGCCTTTAGAGGTCCTTTCCAACCCAACACAGTCTGTGATTCTATGATTTTTCTTCTTCAGTCCCCTGCACCCAGGGGAGAGGGCAGAGATGCAATATTTGCTAGGACAGCCATTTCTTTCAGAAACTGTGAATGCAGCACAAGGATGGCGGGTTCTCACTGGCTGCCCTCGTGTCTCTCAGTTCCCCTTACATGAGCAAGGGAATTTCGAGGAGGGCAGCCGGGTGGTATGCTTATTCTTTGCAGTCTTCCAGAAATTCAGCTGTTGGCTTAAGGTTTTCTCCAAAAAAGTAGCTCAACTCCGCGGAAACTCTGTGCCACGCTGTGCATTTTTTTCTGCAAGATTCCTGCATCATGTGTTTATCCCCTATCGCTCTCAGCCACTTTTCATCTATGGAGTGTTAAAAAAAAAAAAAAAAGAAAAAGAAAATAAAACAATTCCCATAAAAATGCCATTAAGATGGAAACTGCATGCATACAGAAAATGTGGCAGAGAGGACAGTGTGTGTTTTAACATTTTGCAACTGGCCATGAACCCTTGCCAAAGCCCGAACTGGCAGATTGTGTGATTTAGTGGCACCAAAATAAAACCCCACTTTGGGGTGACTTTCACAGAGCAGAATAAACAAACGTGCGAAAACAAAAATTAAATATTAGCACTCCACGAAAAGCTCACTTGCATCCAGAGGTTACCGATGAGAACACCGAGCCTCCAAACATTATCGCTTTTGAAATAATTATTCTGAACTTAATTATGGCTTGTGCATCGCCTCGGTTAGTCCTTGCTCAGGACAGCAAATGGCTCTGGCAAAGAAACATCCCCCACATTAAACCCTTTACTCTGCCAACCTGTCCAATTTTGTACGAGCAGTCAACAAGTACCAGCACTTTCTCTGGTATTTCTTTAAATTTTTGGGGGTGGCAGGCTGCTTACAATATGGACACAGACTCTGCAGAACATTGCTGAGAACAGTCCAAAGTTTGTGGCATTTTGCCACTCCTTTTTTATGAGAACACGTTACTTCATGGCCCTTGACATTTCCGCTGTTTAAAATTTGTTTGCGCGCTGCCAGAGAGAAGTTGTGCGAGTCCAAATCTTGTACTTTCATTGGATTTTCAGTAGGAAAGCCCTTATTCCTGACTCCTTGTGAAAAGCTGCCTCTGACTTAAAGCGGTGTAATAGCAAACGTGTCCCCCAGAAAGCTGTGGTGCAAGGGGCCAGGTCCAGCTTTCGTGCTCAGACGATGAACTAATGTCCATCTCCAGTCCATAAATGATGTTTTGCCCCATAAAGTACCTGCATGTCCTGCGTGCTCTGGAGCTTCTGGAGAAGGTGGAGGACAGGCCACCCCTGTGTCCCCTCCAGTGAACCCCCAGAAGGGAAACGAGCCCCTATTGCCACATGAGAGATGAGCTGGTGCGTGCTCTGAAGGGGACGCTGGGGCCGGGGAAGGGTGTCCTGTGCAACATACGCGGTGGCTTTTCTGACCTTCACAGCAAGTGTTTCCCAACAGCTCCCCGCAGGGTTTGAAGATGTCCCAAGGACTGGCCGACTTGGCCACTTTCATCAACACAGTTACTTTTCAATATTTAATTTTTTTAAACTCACTTAAAAGTGAACTTACTTTACAGTCTAAAGACTTGCAAGGAGACAGATAATCTCAAAGACAAGTCTTCTAGGTAGTATATGTCAAAATATAACTTCACCAAATTTGGGACGATTAGTAGCAGATTCTGATAAAGTCTGGAGCAGGAGGAATGTCCCCACCTCTGTCCTGTACAGCAATGGTAGTTTTCTTTGTCTAGTAAATAATAAAATGTCTGGCAACTTTATACAAAGGGATAGAAGCACAGCCTTTCTGTAGCGTAGCAGCATTTTCTAGAAGTACCCATTCAGGGCGCTTGCTGGGAGGCGCCGATACTGCAAAACACTGCTGTACTGGTTGAATACCACGGAGCTTTGGGCAGGGTGGGAAGCGGCGGTGCCCTGTGACACGGAGACAGGAGATCACCTGCCCGTAAAACGTCGCAAACGCATGAAGAACGGGAACCCGGGAAGATTTAGCCTAGATGCGCAGCTTCAGCAAGAGCCAGCAGAAGAGCGTATCCTCGCGAGCGGGGTTTTAGCTGGACACACAGCACAACAAAGGCCAACACAGCATTTGGCACAAGGTACAGTTGTTTCTGCAGGTTAGTATTTGCATACGGCTGCTGCTTCTGCGAGAGCGGCTATTGAAGCGTAAAGGGGGAAAAAAAAAAAAAGGCATTTGAAGCTTCTTGGAGCCACGCTTCACGCTCTGCTTGGCAGCTGTGACGTGCCGGTGAGCTGGAAATGACACAGCGGGCACTCGGAGAGCTCCGTGGTTTCACAGCCGCCGAGGACCAGCGATGCGCAAGGCGTGGACGTTTGAGCATCTCCAGGATGCCCGGCGTGCGGCACCTCCAGCAGCACAGGAGCCCAAAACCATCCCCGGGGCCATGTCCCATGCCTCTTGCTGCTTCTGGAGGGCCACCTCCAGCCTGACGTGAGCACCTTCATGCATGCAGCCCTGACCATCCTCTCCCTCAGGAGATGCGAGGAATAGGTGGGCACTGGCTGTTGCAATAGCAGTCCCATGTTCGAGCTGCCGGAGATACGCGGTTGTTGCCGCGGTTCCCTGGGAAGCATCCCTGACTTACACACAAAGCAGCACTTCTTGAAGAAATGCATCCTTGTTTGCTTCTGGGCTCTCCTTGGTTATTTTTCTTGGCGTCCTGTGGAAAAGAGCCATCAGGGACTGGTGAGCTGGCGATGCATCCGCAGGCAGCCACAACACTCAGGGAAAACAGAACGTGCTTGCTAAATTGGGGAAAATACACCAGTAAAAAATGAATCTTAAGGCGACAGGCTGAGCTGCCTGTTAGTATTCACCTGGCATGAGCAAACTGCTCCGGAGCCACCCGCCGTCTGCTTTGTCCTTTGGGTACTTATTGCTACAGTTGTGCTGACGGTTGCGTTTGTCGTTGTTGCTGTGAAATAAGGATCTGCCACTCCTGGATAATACCGTTTCTTCCATTCTCAGGGTTTTAGCGGTGGTCTCTTAGCCCTGGCATGAATATCGACCTGGCGTCTGGCAAGAACCGCAGCTGCGCCCAAAGACTTGGAAGCACTTTTTATCCAATAATATAAATGTGGGCAGTGAGTCTTCCCAAGGAGGACAGATACCACCAACCACTCCTACTTTTCTTTGGTAAGTACTTTACTCAAAATATTTTTTAATTAACTTTATGACCTGTTGTTTGTACCGTATCTGTGTCAGTAGTCTATAGCACCAGTCTTTTAAGCTGATATGAATGTCCAAATAGACTGCAAATGTGGATTGATCTCCTGGAAGTGCTACAGTGCTTAAAATAAAAATCCTTACATTCACTATCCAGGTTCTTCTGTCATCTTCTCCAGCCTGTCTGCACAGGCCGATAGCAGAAGAGCAAGGGCTGTAGCCAAGTTTAACAAGCGCATGAAGAAGCCATGTCTCTGCTTATCAGCAGACGTCTCGCACAGAGCGACCGTCTTCTCTTGTCATCCTCCGCGGTGTGATAAACTGCAAGACAGCCAGGGGCAGGGAGAGGTGGTGAAGGACGGCCTCTCTGGGTCAGGACTCCTGTAACTGCATGGCAGCATTTCAGGATCTTGTTCTGCTGTCAAGGAAGCATGGAACATCACCTCCTCGTCCTCCCTCCTTCTCCTCCTCCTCCCTCCCTTGGTTTAGAGATCAGTAGACATACACACATACGTACGTACTTCCCCTCACCCAAGGCCGCGTCTCGTTTTGTCTCCTCCGCTGGTATGCCTGTTGGTGTTCTCTTTCTCGCCTTTTCGATGGCAAACGGCAGCAGCTGATGTTGAGGCCACGTGCTAATGAGGGTCTATTAAGCAGAGCTCCAGGCATCTGTTGTACTGGCCACAGCCAGCACGTACTGTATGAGCTGGAGCACTGGTGAGGTGGCCAAAATACCCTTGGGGACTGCAGTGGGGGTGGTCAGGCTCCTGCTGATGGCTAATGAACCGCCTTGTGGGGCTGGGCGCTTACAATAAGCTGCATGGACTGAATTTTTTTTGACGCGTCTAGAAATTGTCTGTGGAGAAGCAGAGGAACCACCAGGATGGATAAAACAGTGATTGGTTAAATCCAGTCTGCCACCTCGGACTATGAGCTCGTGTCAGCTGCTGGGGGGGAAGGCGTAACAGTGAGGTGTGTGATGTGAGACACGAGATGCGAGATGTGGGGTGACGTGAGATGGGGGCTGCTTGTGGGCTGGTGCTGGACCGAACTGGGGCTGGGTTCTCAGTAGGGCCTGAGGGGCAGGAAAATGCAGAGTTTTCAGATAGAAATCTCATGTTTGCTTGAAAGCCAAGCAAGAACTTTCATTACCTTCTTATTTCTCTGTGTTACAGAAGAGAGCTGAGGAATTTCCCAAGACAAAACAGACAAGTTGAGAAATGTTTCTGCTTTCTTTGTTAACAGTTCAAACATGAGATGTTTCTCTTCCTGCCTCTCTTTTAGCCCCATCCAACCCTTACTGGGGCCACTGGAGAGGGTGGGAAGGCTCCTGCAGTGGTTCCTGTATCAGCTTCTACCTCTGCTCCATTCCGGGGGTACTTCGCTTCCAGCAGCAGAAAGTGGGGACATTTGGTGGTGTTTCTCCCCACTTCTGAGTGTCTGTTTATAATTAGCAGCATTTCCAAAGGCTGCGGTCAGCTGCGACCAGGTGATGGAGGTTCTGCAGAGGTGCAGCCACCCGCATTGCCTCCATGGAAGGAGTCCCGTCCTCGGGATGGGGCAGCAGGAGAGACGAGAGGGGACCTGGCAGCTCAGGCACTGCTTTGGGTGCAGGACACGGGCACGTCGCTCCACGCTCACCTCCAGCCTTGATCCTGAGCAAACATCCTCGTCTCCTGCATTTCACCTGTCTGTGAGATACAGGTGTTATTCTGCTAATTAAATTAATGAGCAGTTTGAGGCAAGGACACATATACACGTGGGCTGGTGCAGCTTCTAGCACAGCGTATTCCGGATCTCAGCGTTATTTGCCACAGCATTGCTCACACCGGCAGTTACGCAGAGCAAAAGCCGCCGGAGTACTGCAGCTGCACGTTTTACCCACTGTTTTTAAAGCAAAGTCAAGGTTTTTAACAGGTGAGCTCTGATCCTATTGGTTGTCATCGATGAGGCCACCCCAGGGCTCCGACCTTCCCAGACCTGAGCATCTCCCAAAGCATCTTCTTGGTGTTCCTCAGCCCACACGTTAGAAGAGGCGAGGGCAGGGCAGGCTTTGCCCAAGTCCATGCACTGCGAGCGAGCGACTGGCGCTGCGTCAGATTTAACCCAGTAGTTTTGAGTGCTGTCCCTGTCGATTACTCAAATACACTTTATTCATGGGCACCCTGACTTTTCTGGAACTGGCAGCTGCTGGAAATTTGTTGAAGAATGAACTTGTTCTCACAAGAGCTCCTGCTGGTTGTTTGGGTTTTTTTTTTGTTTGTTTGTTTTTTGTGTTTTTTTCTAGGTGGTGTTGCTAAATTTGGACGTGTTATTGATAAACATCTGGATTGGTGCATTTGTCTGATCCGGACCTCTGAACCTGCTGAGTGGGTGGCACCTCTGCTGAGTTTTCATTGTAAAAATGGGAAAGATCAGCAGATTTCCAGCCGTAAAAAGAGACAGGGCATTGTGTCACCGCCACTCTGCAGAGAACGTTTTTGCTGTTCACTTCAGAATGAAACAGTGAGGAGACATCGTTCCACCCTTTTCCCATAACCCTGTTATGTCATTTTTATGTACTATGGGTTTTTTTTCCCATGAGTTCTCACAATTGGTGCTATGAACATTGTATTTTAATGGAAATTAATGGCATTTTTATTATGTAGTTGACCAGGACACCTGAACAGGAGGAGAGAACAGGAGAGTTTGGATGTTTAGCCTGGGAAAAGGCAGGGAGGACCTGTGCTTTGCTTTCTGTAAATACACAGAGCTCCACGCCAGGAGGGCAGAAGACCTGAGTGAGCTGGCGAGACTTGTGGAGATGGTGGTGGCAGGAACTGCTTTCACAGCCGGGATGCTGCGAAACGGCCTTGGAGAGGACCCAGGGGGTTCATGGATGTGGATGGTCCGGGGTGGTGTCTGCAGGGGAGGCAACAACCTTCTGCCGTCCACGGTGAAACATTCGCGGACGTTCCCTCCTCTTTAT
The DNA here is from genome assembly GCF_963924245.1 of Chroicocephalus ridibundus. Lineage (NCBI taxonomy): Eukaryota > Metazoa > Chordata > Aves > Charadriiformes > Laridae > Chroicocephalus > Chroicocephalus ridibundus. Next base: position 1,081,716 of record NC_086316.1, on the reverse strand, counting down.
CGCTGCTGCAGGTGGAGATCGGTGGGAGCCTGGTCAAAGAGCTGTGAGATGCGGACAGGTAAAGCTGCCTCCGGGTTTCACCAGGAAATTAATGGAACAAATCTTACACCAGAGCAGTGCGCACCTTGGTAGCCAGTTCAAATGGAATATAGGCAGGGCTTGTCAATTATTTGATATTTCTTCCCTCTCAGGCAGAAACGTGTACAAGCTCATATTCTTTAATGTGTTGAGCTGATCTCAGAGTAAATGGTGCAGCTAATACTTGTTTTGCACCTCCTCAGCACTTTGTTTGAGGTGGGAAAAAAGAAAAAGGTTGGAAGTGTAGCTGCCTGACATGAAAGTTACCTCCAGTACCTGCAAACACGGACACTGCCCAGAGCTGCCTGGCTCACTCAACCCACAAAATAAACAACTAAAGGCAGGATTAATGAAAAAAAAAAGGAAAAAAAAGTGTGTCATCATTCAGAAGAAATATCAAAGCATCTAATTTTAATTCTCATTCATAAAACAATGTTTTTAAGACTACAAAGGAACCAAGTCATGTTATTCACCATTCAAAATCTGAGCAGCCTGCGGGGGGATTCATACAGTGTATTTGGAGCATGGCTGTGTCTCTGCCCCCCCCAGCACCCCCCGGCGGTGCAGGGTATCCGCAGTCAGAAGGACAAGTCATGGGGCAGCACGCAGGCCACCAGCTGAGGTGGAGGAACCTCTGCCCAGGGAGTGGAGGGATTAAAGAAATGCCATTGTCACCTCTCCCAAACCCCTTTCATAGAATCGTGGAATGATTAGAGTTGGAGGGGACCTTTAAGGTTCCATCTAGTGCCACCCCCTGCCCTGGGCAGGGACACCTCCCACCAGCCCAGGTTGCTCCAAGCCCCGGCCAACCTGGCCTTGAACCCCTCCAGGGATGGGGCAGCCACAGCTTCTCCGGGCAACCTGGGCCAGGGGCTCACCACCCTCACAGCCAAGAACTTCTTCCTCAGATCTCACCTAAATCTCCCCTCTTCCAGTTTAAAACCCTTCCCCCTTGTCCCATGGCTCCCCTCCCTGCTCCAGAGTCCCTCCCCAGCTTTCCTGGAGCCCCTTTAGGGCCTGGAAGGGGCTGGAAGGTCTCCCCGGAGCCTTCTCTTCTCCAGGCTGAACCCCCCCAGCTCTCTCAGCCTGTCCCCACAGTAGAGGGGCTCCAGCCCTCCCAGCATCTCCGGGGCCTCCTCTGGCCCCGCTCCAACAGCTCCGTGTCCTTCTGCTGTTGGTGGCCCCAGAGCTGGAGGCAGCACTGCAGGGGGGTCTCACAGAGCGGAGCAGAGGGGCAGAATCCCCCCCTCACCCCCCTGCCCACGCTGCTGGGGATGCAGCCCAGGCTGCGGGGGTTCTGGGCTGCCAGCGTGCGTTGCCGGGGCGTGTTGAGCTTCTCACCCACCAACACCCCCAAGTCCTTCTCCTCAGGGCTGCTCTCAATCCATTCTCCACCCAGCCTGGATTTGTGCTTTCCTACGTGAGCTGGCAGTTTCCGCAGAGGATCCTTCCCAGCCCTGCAGACGTGGGCACCTCGCAGGCGGACAAGTTGCAGAGCCCGTGTCAGGGGCATCTGCGGCTCCAGCCGACACTGCTCCAATGCTCAGAACCCCTGTGGTTCAGCATCCCTGGGTTTGTGCTTAAATTTGGAGCTGCCAGTTGCAGATCAGGTTTGCAGAAGCTGGGGCTGATGGTTCAGCCAGGCAGGTCGCGATCAAGATGAAGGGCTTGTTTTGTCTGCCCCTTGCGAAACTATGCTACAGTTTGGCTGAAAGTTAACATTTTTAGGACAGCTGGCCAGCACCGGTCAGCAGACAATGTAAATCTGTGCTCTTTCTCTGTGGACCTTGTGCTACATCACTTTCCCCACGCGCTGTGTGTGGTTTGTAAGCATTCGCTTGACAATTTCCATTAAAAGCAAGAGAGGAAGGATGGTGCTGGAGGTTGCGCGCAGGGTGACCCGTGCCCCTGCTCCGCAGCGGACCTCTCCACAAGAGCAGACAAGTTGTTTAGGCTGTGGGAGATTTTTTTGACGGGGATGCAGATATAAGGACATCCATTTTTCACAACACGCAGTGAGGAAAAAGTGGAAGAACTTAACTACCAGGCTAAGGTGACTTTTTCGAGCGCCGTAAAGGCTCTGTGGTGTGGAGCTGGTCGTGCTGTATTGCATCTGTTCCCTGTCCGGGTAATTGTGCTAATGTGGATGTGGGAGTCTTTGAGGGCTGATAAACGTGATTATCCACCCAGTGTTCAAAGAGAGATAACATCAACTCACAAATAGTACTTCGTATCCATTATTTTCTTTTTTTTTCCGTTCTCCAGGTTGTTTCTCAGATATGCTACAGACTCCTCACCCAGAATACGCTCTGCACATCCTCATCTTCAATACTTTTAGCACCTGCGTGATGCTCTGTGTTGCTCCCACCTCGTGGCCATGGCACAGCGGAGGCTGGTCCCTGCAGGGCTGGAGGGCAAAGGGACACGCTGCATGCTCTGGCTTCTCCTGCAAATGTCCTGGATGACTTCTCTCTGACCTGCCACTAATGTTCATCCTTCCTCATCATTAAATCTGGGTGTACTGGTTTTTCACTACTATAAGCAAGCGCAAAAGCAGTTAAGCAAAGAAGAAACTCCTTTAAGCTGTGGTACCTTAACATCCATGTGCCTCCTTTTGATACTAAATTATGTTTTAAATAACCATGGCTTTCCTTTTGACTATTTCAGTGAAAATACTTGCAAGGGTATGTTACAGCAGGGACCGGCTTTCTGTTCACAGCAGTCTGTCTTCTGCCTCCAAGAAAACCATCTGCATGTGCTCGAGTAGCGAGTATGATGGTGGGAAGAAAAGACCCTTAGACAAAAACATTTGTCACACTGCAGTGATGAAATTTGCTTGTTTCACCCCATCCCTGGCCTGGGATAGATGTAAGAGTCTCGGAAATCATTTCAGTCCCCTGAAGTTTTGCATCTTACAATCATAGAATCACAGAATCTTCATGGTTGGAAAGGACCTTTGAGATCATCGAGTCCAACCACACACACACAAAACCCCTACAATCTCTGCCACTAGAGCATGCCCTGAAGTGCCACATCTGATCGCTTTCAGAAAATTTGATGCTGGCAGTCTTTCATTTTTACGTTATCCTTGTGCCATCCTGTCTGCAGAGACCTGGCATTGCAATAACGTCCTCTTCTGAAGGCAGCAAAGGCTTTTCATAAGAAGAAAAGATAATTTTGCTGCCTGACACAGACATTAAAAGGAATATTAATTAAATCTGCCTCGAACCTAACTCAGGTACTGGGAATTGCCCTCCCATCGTCCTCCCAGTTATTGTAGGTGGAATCTGAAGTCCTCTAACTGCAATCGGAATGTGATGTGCTCAAGGAGCTGGAGAGAGGGTCCAGTTGTAGGACCAACCCCTGCTCTCCTGTCACTCCTGTGGGTAAACTCATTCCGCCTTTAGCATAGGAGTGCAGGGAGAGAGGGATCAGAGAAACTACAAAGCTTTGTTGCTCAGTTTTAATAAGGATCTAAAGTTAAACTATAAGACTTGAGCAAGCCCACGTTCAAAAAAGTAACTTAATTAGGTTTTTGCATCATTTCTGAAATATGAAAGCTCTCTTCAACCTGCCTAAAATAAACTCCATGAGCACCACACCAGAATTTGAAGCTCTTTGGGAAAGGACACTAAAATTCTTCTAAAAGGACAGATTTCTTTCTTGTAGGCTGATTTTGATAATTAAAGAATGCATGAAACACAAACTGCTCCACTATTTTGTTTTGGGGGCTCTTTGGGGGCTGTTGTTGACTTGCCTTTTATTGTCTGTGCTGTTTCTAATTTTAAGATCTCAGGATCATTCTCACAAACTTGAAATGAAGTCTGTCTCTTAAATTTATGATATGGAGAGCTGCAAGGAGACGAATGGGATTAAGTATACACATTTGGAACTGAAACAGTTCCAGTACAATGCATACCCACCCTACTCTAAAGCTGAAAAATGAAGGCAATTCTTAATGAATCACTTGACTGCCTGATGTAAGACACATCATGCTTGGAAAATAGCTCCTTGCTCTCTCTCTGCATCAGCACCGCGTTATATTCCAGATCCACAGTTTATAACCATCGGGAATGAGCAGTCTGTGCTGCCTGTGGAGGTCTGTGAGTCTGCGCGCAGAGGAGACAGGAGGCAGGAGAAGCTGAATTAACTCTGCTCTCCGATGCAGCCAGCGCTGCAGGGGCGAGAGGGGGGTGAAGCGTCCAGAGGTTCTCATCAAGGCAGACAAGGGTTACAGCTTGGGTGACCAGACTAAACTGGGGCAAAACATTGTTTTAGGAAGACGGAGGGCACAAGCCACCCCTCCCTTGCTGGCAGTGGGTAGCAGAGTGCTTCTCACCTCGGAGCTGAACTCCCACGAGACGCTTCTCCTTACACTTGGGGCGAGTAAAAGAGAGGGGTCAGAGTTTTTTCAAACAGGAGACACAGATTACACCTTAGAGATGGGAAAGCATTTGCTGATGCTTCCTGTTGCCTACATCAGTGCTACAGGAGGCTGCTGGAGCTGCTGATGGGGTTATTTCACGTTGGAGCTGCCCAGCAGGACACTGAAGGCTTCCCTCCAGAGCGGGCGGGAGTGGGCTCCTTCCCAGGAAATGCTGCATTGCCTGGATTGGCCTTTGGGTGCATCCACTTTTCCCAGCCAACAGTGCAGGGAATCACATATCTCCTCTGGCAGCAGAGAGCTTGCTCAAAACATCTGTGCTTCACCTCCATGGCATGGCGGTGGCATCCCAGGGCAGGTGTGAACCAATGGAATTTCCTGGGGAAAACGAACTTCAGAGCTCGGTCCATGCTTATGGGTCGTGAGAAATAACATAAGATCAAGAAGACGCCAAACATGACCAGGAGGACTGAGGGTGGCCTCACAGTGGGGCAGCTGCCTTCAGTAGCGTCCTAGGACCCAAGCACAGGAAAAGGAAAAGCAATAAGATGCTCCTGTCTCCCATCTGTGTTGGCTCCTACGCCTCGGCAAACAAATCTGAGTCTCCGCTTGCCTCTGTCCTGCTCTGCAGGTGGCCTCCAGGAAGGCCGTGTGTCACCTGAAGGACCAATGTGTGATTTGGGAAGAAGTGATGAATAAGATGGTGCTTGGATGTCCCATCTCAGATACAGACCTGGACCACCCGCATCTCTGGGAATCAGGAAGGAGGACACAAGAAAAGTCATCCGGTACTTTCTGAGCCAGTGACCATGTACCAAATACCATTCAACAAGTGTAATAAAACAGAGAATTTGCAAACTTTAATTTTTTTTTTCTAAAGCAGGACTGTTCAGTGCCTGGTCTGCAGACTTCTGGAACCACTGGAGTACTTTTAGTGGATTTGTGAGACATGCCTAAGTAAGAAAGGCTGTTGTCAGCAGGCTTAACTTGCTGTGCAAGGATCCATAGCACCAGCAGAAGATTTTTAGGAGTCTTCAGACTGGAAAGGGCTGAAAACTTTTAGTAGTGGCCAGACCCAGCAGGGGCTTGCTGTGAAACTTGCCAGCCCACCTGCAGCATGCATGACGTCTGCTGGTGGCCGGTGGCCAGCGTTTGCCAGCAGCAGTGACTGAGAACCTTTGTGAATCTTTGTCGTGACAAAATCTACAGCAGCGGTCGCTGAAGAAAGCATAGCATCATCTGAATAGGAACAAATTAATATCATTAACACAGTATTGATTCATTGTAATGATACATTTGTGGCAAATAATAAGTAGTGCTGTGGCCAGTTCTGGGCTCCCCAGTTCGAAGACAGGGAACTACTGGAGAGGGTCCAGCGGAGGCTACGAGGATCATCAGGGGACTGGAACACCTCTCTGATGAGGAAAGGCTGAGAGCCCTGGGGCTGTTTAGCCTGGAGAAGACTGAGAGGGGGTCTCATCAATGATCAGCAAGAGCTAAAGGGCGGGTGGCAAGAGGACGGGGCCAGGCTCTTCTCAGTGGTGCCTGGGGACAGGACAAGGGGCAACGGGCACAAACTGGAACACGGGAAATCCCATCTCGACGTGAGGGAAAACTCCTTTCCTGTGAGGGTGGCAGAGCCCTGGCACAGGCTGCCCAGAGAGGTGTGGAGCCTCCTGCTCTGGAGATACTCCAAACCCGCCTGGAGACGCCATCCTGTGCCACCTGCTCTGGGTGACCCTGCTCTGGCAGGGGTTGGACTGGGTGATCTCCAGAGGCCCCTGCCGACCCCGGCCAGTCTGGGATTCTGGGATTCTGGGCCCCACCCCAGCAGGGGGGAGTGAGTGAGCGGCTGCGTGGTCCTGGTCGCTGGCCGGGGTGAAACCACGACATGCTGCTCTAGCCTTGACAAGAACATGGAGACCTAAAACGCGTCAAGGGCTTACTTGTCTTTCATTCCTCTATTCAGAGAAAGCAATTCCACTGCAGCGCGGAAGCTTTCCTTAACACCCTCCTATCTCAGGCTTGGCCAATCCATAGAGACATGACCCGCGAGCCCACATACACGTGGATGTCGCCACGTCCAGCACCTCTGGCCTTCCTGTGGGGCTGCCACCACTGGTGGGGCCACTCTCCACCCCTGCCGGCGCCCCGAGCGTGCCTGGGCCAGGAACTGCCGCTCTGCTCAGCACATGGTGGAGAAGCAACGGGCTCCGGCATGGCTGATTCCATACCTGGACACCCCCGATGTGGCCCCTCCAGCTCTCGGGGGGGCTGGGGCTCCATACGGTGTAGGGGTGGCCCGGCAAAGTAGGTCCCCGTGGGTGTCTGGGGGACAGCAGGGCAGTGCGGGATGGGGAAGAAGAGCCCAAACACCACATGAAATTCCACAGTCTTTTTATTAACAGCTGGGAGATGCAGGCATGCCGGCTGTGCTCCACCTCCTCTACGCCCTCCGGAGCCAGGAGCACGGCGCTTGCAGGCAGAACCTGGAGGGAGGCTCTCTCACGACTGCCTTCATCATCATCAGGGTTTGAGCCGCCAGGGAAGACACGAAAATGCTGCCGTCGTTCACCGCGCCTTCAAGGGCTGGGGTGGAAAGGAAGAGAGCCGAGGTCAGAGCCCAGGTGCACAGAGACCTCTGGACCCCTCCGGCCAGGGCTCCCCTTGGCCCCCCGGCTCTTCCCGCGGCCAGGAGGGAGCCAGAGGCGTTGGCATCAGCCAGAAGGTGCTGGCCACCAGCGCCCCACGTGCCCCCGAAATGTCTCTGTGCTCTGCCCACACAGGGAGCAGAGTCCTCCCCGGCCGGGGCAGGGACCGGAGCTCCCTACCAGGGGCTCTCCTGCTCCCCGCCAGCCCCGGCAGACACCCCACTGCCCTCGCTCACCGTCGCAGATGACCTGGAGCTCCTCCTGGCGCCCATCCCTCAGCTGCCGCCCGGCGAGCCCTAGGCACACACAGCCCGTCACAGACCCTGCTGGCCTGCCCGCCCCAGCAGCCCAACTGCCCCCCACCGACCCCACGGGCCTGGCCACGCGCCCGCCTGCCCTGGGGCCCGGCTGAGCCCAGGCCGGTGCCCTGAGAGTGAAGCCCAAGGCGGCGGCCAGGGACCCCGCAAGGCTGCCAGCAGCTGCCCCTGCGTGGGTAGGGGTGGGAGAGGGCGGCAGGGAGCCCCGTGGGCGCCCGGCCCCGCATGGGGCAGTCGGGGCTCTGCAGGCGCCCGGTGCATTCGTCAGCAGCCGTGGCTGGGGCTCAGCTGCCACGGGGCAGGGAGGGACCCGCGGCGGGGTTGTGGCTCACCGATGAATCTGACGGCCGCCTCGCGCAAGGGCTCCTGTGGGCTCCGCAGGTACGGCAGGCTCTGCCGCAGGTAATCCCCCGCGCCGCGGCTGCTTTCCGCCAGCTGGAGAGAGCAGGAGGGGACAGGGTTGGCCCAGAGCCTCCCCCTGCGCCCAGGGCTGGCCTTCCCTGCCTTCCCCTGCTCGCGCGCCCAGGACGCCGCAGCGGGCAGGGGCCCAGCTGGGAGCTCCAACGCGTGGGGGGAGAGGGGCTTCTCCAGTCTGGCTGTGGGGCTTCGAGGCCGCCCTTACCAGGCACTCGCCGAGCCTCCATGGCTGCTCCGTCTCCAGCAGCTTCCTGAGCTGCCTGCGCTTCAGGAGCTTGGCCGCTCCGAGCAGGGCTTCCCGAGAGGCCTGCAGAGCAACAGAGAGTGGGAGATGGCCCTGCCGCCCAGGGGACAGGACTGCCAGGGGGTCCCTGGGCAGGACAGGGGGGTGGCAAGGGTTGGGGGTCCAAGGCCTGGCCTCAGACACCTGCAGGCGCCCCTGGGAAGCCCAGGGGGGCTCCAGTGCTTCGGTCTTCGTGGCCGCGCACTGCTGCTCTGCTCCGCTGGACCGAGCAGGGCAGGGGTAGGACACGTCCCTGCCCACCTCCTCAGCTGCTGCCAGCTCTGCGGCTGCAGGCAGCGGGGGGCTCGGAGCCCTCCTCAGGGCCCCAGGTGCGGCACATGCCAAGGGCTTAGAAATCCCCACCTGAGCCACGCTCTGGTCCCTGTCGTGCAGGTGGAAGAACAGGGGCATCATCAGGCTCCTCCCCACGTCCTTCCTCGTCTGCTTTTTGTGGCTGCTGACTGCCACCCCCATCGCATCTCTGCAGAGGAGGATGGAGTGCTCTCGCACGTCGCTGGACTCCTAGGAGGAGAGAAGGAAGAGGGGAGGACCTCAGTCCCGCTCCTCCAAGCCCACGGTGAGGAGACGAATGCTTGTGGCTCTCCCTCTGCAGTGAGGAGAAGAACTCTCGGGCCAGTGGGCACGCGCGCAGAGGGACGCGCCACCCCGGGCCAGGCACACGTGCGCCCCCGGGCATGCTATCCAAGCCTCCGCTCTCCCGCCGCCTTACGTTTTCAAAGAGGGGCGGGAGCGTCCTGAGCAGCTGCAGAGCGATGGGGCCAGCCGTCTGCCTGTCCAGCACGCGGAGCATGTTGCCGAGGACAGCCAGGGCCCCTGTCGTGACGTCGCTGTCACCGTCCTGCAGTCGTTGCGTGACCTCTGGCAGCAGGCCTTGCAGTGTCGCTGCCTACGAGAAACACACCGTTTCAGTCTAGGTGAACCTGCTCTGGCAGGGGGGTTGGCCTACGTGGTCTCCAGAGGTCCCTTCCAACCCCTATAATTCGGTGATTCTGTGGTTGTGTTGTGTGACGCAATCGAGCACCGCACCGGCCGACCCACGCTGCGTGTGGAGGGTGCGGGGCCAGTCGGGCAGAGGTCTCTGCGCGTGCGGAGCAGCCCAGGGCCTGGCCTGAAGCGCTCACGGGCCGCTGAACGGGGCAGCAGGGACAGCGGGCAGCGCTCCCGCCGCTCCCGATTCCTGGCAAAGCCCGAGCAAGCCGCTGCGCGCACCGCGCCTGCAGCCCAGCCCCAGGCGGACACCCGCACTGTGCCCGGCGGCCCCTGCCCACCTTCTTGGGTCTCCCGGACAGCGTGACGAGGCTGCTGACTGCCAGCCTGCGCAGAAGCACCTCCTCGCTCCTCAGGTGGGCCTGGAGGAGGGACAGGACCCGGGCATTGACGTGCTCAAAGTCGGTGTACTCCAGGAGCTGAAAGGCAATCGGCAGCAGAGTGAGAGCCCGGCACAGCCAGCAGAGCTCCCGGACGGCTCGGGGCAAGGCGCCAGGGCCGGACACAGCCCAGGCGGGAGGCAGCAGGGTCCGCAGAGGGCCCTGGCCGCCTCCCCTCTGCCCTCTGCCGCACGCAGGCAGCCTGCCTTCCCCCCGCCTGCCCTCAGACAGGCAGCGCGTGCCAGCAGGCCCACCTCCACGAAGACCACCATGGCGCCGACGTCCTGCACGGCCCGTCTCTGGAGGAGGCCTTTGACCGCCTGCTCAGACAAGGTGGCGCAGCAGTCCGGTACTTGATGCCGCAGCACCCTGGCCCGGGGAAGAAGGCATTGGTGGCACCGAGCTGGGCAGGCCAACCTCTCTGGGACTGCGCTGAGAGGTGGGCGTCCCACTGCCCATGAGGACGGGGATCGTGCGGGCGGCCCTTCCCTGCCAGGGGAGAAACGCCCGGGCAGGCAAGGGCGGCTGAGCAGGCTCTCACCTCGTCAGCATGGCGACGCCGCTGTGGTAGGTCTCAGCACTCTCGAGCATGTCCCAGGCCCCCTGACTCCCGATGACTTCAACCAGGGAGGCATCGCCCAGGCACTGGAGGAGCTCTTGCACGGCGCTCACTGCGCTCCTGCGGGCAGAGGCCCCTGCCAACCCCGGCCAGCCTGGCATTCTGTGATAATAGAATATATAGGCAAGGTATGTATTCATATAAACATCTACGTATATGGGTATTACCTTCTTAATTTAAGCATAGCACTGGTTTTGTCTGTGGATACATAGGAACCTGCCAAATGTACAGCTGCCATTCCCTAGGTGCGTGTTGCTGGTAGCGTGGTGCGGAGGTTCTGTGCCTGCGAGAGGGAGCACCGGGGCACCCAAACAGAGAGGAGTCTGTGTGCTGGCGGTTGCGGGGGTTCTGCAGTGCATGGGAGCTGGAACTGTTAGTGATTGTCACAGGTTTGCAGTGGATTTATCAGGATGTGAGAGTCCTCTTTGCATTGTAGTTTCCAGCAAGCCCTTTGGTAATCTCCCACTTAAATGCAAACCCCCCAAAAAAAAATAATCAAATCAAGTGCTTTTGGCACTTCCGAGACATTTTATTGTAAATATTTTTAACTTCCTCCCTTGATCAGGGGTCTTTCTTTTCTTCCACTTTCTCTGTCTTTTAGGGGACTCTCAGTGAAGGGTTCATTGTAAAATAATTTTTAGCAATAGCATGGAACTAGATGTGCTGGAACACCCTATACCATTGTGAAATAATGTCATGTTCTTGATGGGAGGGTGTTGCGTGAAACGGGGCCAAGCGGTTTTGGCAGAAGATAAACCCCCTTGCGTTCTAACACTCCTCACCGAGGCGGGAGGCCAGGTGCGGCTGGGTTTAAATTCTGAGTGATGCCCAATTCAGCACTATCAGTCCAATGGCGTTTAACATGTATTAAACTATTACGATTTGGATACACTAATAGTGGACTGCACCTTCAGTCTAGTCGTGCTCCTGAACTAGCACGGCCTCTCTCAAGTTTTGGTCGCGTTCAGTGAGAAAGCGGAACAACCAGCTACTGAAACAGTGCAGTTTATTTAAACAACAGATATACAGGTTCTTTAGGATTGCCGGTGATAAATACACTGTCTGCAAAGCACGTGCAAACAAAGATATTGCTAAGTATACAAACGCGCGACAAAATTATAAACAATACAGCCTGGCTATAAATGTAGGGTAGAGATTCTCTAGAGAAATTTCTAAGTCCCCGAGAAAGCGCTCGGTGTAATCGAAGTCTTACCCAAAGGCGTCCCTATGGGGGGGAAGAAAGGCTCAGCCCGTCGACTGCCTTCACTGGAAATCAGCGGTGGAATTCTTCACGATGGTGTCTTCCCTGACATCCCCTCTCTCTTGGGCTATTTTTATATTATTTTTTTATCTTCAAAGTGGAGTTTGAGTGACTTTAGTCATACGTACTTTTATTATGATTAATGTATTCAAGGAGGAGCGTTCACACCTCGGGGGCGGATAGCCTCCGGGATGGAGGTGTGTTTTGGTACATTGTGGTGAGCAAAGTTCGCACAAAAGGACAGCATTTCATCAACATTAGATGAAATGTTGGCTCGGGTAGCGTGTAGGCCGCTTATCAGTTCCGTAGTACCGTCTTGTCCCCATATCTGCTATTTGTCACAAGGGAAGGCCACGGAACAAGCGTGTTCCGTTCCATCCCTCGTGTAGTTTCACGAACAACCTTGTGCAGGGAATCACAGATGTGGCATTCGTCGTGTGCTAGCTGCGGCTGTATTCTACCTCAGAAGCCTCTTGATTTTATGACTTTCCTTCATGTGTGAACAATGCTGTATTTTTGTATTCTTGGCCAATTTAGTAATTATTCCACAGAGGGCAAGGATCCACTAATGTCTTTTATGGTCGTAACATCATTGCCGTAGCCTTCGTCCTTCAGTGATGGCAGACCACCAAGATCCTAACCTCTGCTCCATGCCTACTTCTGATGCTGTGCTGTTGTTTTTTTTAATTTAGTACCCTGAGGTGCCATTATTTAATTAGACTGCAATGCCTAAGCCTCAAAAGACTGACCTTGCACCTGGAAACATTGCAACTTCGTGTTTTCATGCATAATTTCAGACTTTGCGAATATTCTGTAAGTAAGCAATAATTCCTCCTACTTATAAAAAGATACTTAGTAGTAAGGCTAATTACAGCCTTTTAAATTAATTCAGACAATGCAAAAAAGAGAATACGAAAACAGGCTCAGAATGGGGAGTGAGCGTTTGAGGAATGGCAATGGCTTGCCTGATAACTCAGATTCATTAGTTTCTTTAGCTGTGTGCTCTCCTGGAGCCAAAAGCAACCCAGAGAAGACAGGCAACCCTGGGAAACCCTGACATGGAGCCAAACTGCGATTTATTTTCTCTCCATTCTTACACAGTGTTGTAGAGAATGAATGAATTTCCAATGGACGTTACAGAAGATCTTGGGTTTAGGAAGACAAAGCAATTTCATAATGAACTAAGGTTGAGAAGATCCTCTAGATAGATGAAGGTATCGGCAGTCTACTTCAACTGTAGCTTCAGTAGAATTATTTCACCTTATCAATTATGACTTATCTCAGATTTGTATAAGATACATGCAGCAGTGTCGTGCACACTCCATCATCCCCCAAAGGAATATTCAAAAGCTGTCTTTAAAATACAGTGCATCACACAGGTATCTTGCTGCACATGCAGTTTCCCATTACTCACTGGCCAATATTTTATACGACATGCAAGCAATGTAAAATATTTCACTTAAACATGGTACGCGGTTGGTGGGGCGTACTTCAGTCAGAAGACTCCCTTGGAGACAAGAATATCTTTATCACAGCAGGGAGGTACTTTCTGGCCCCCAGGCAGAAAATCATGTAAAAAAAAGACCAGTTAAAAACAGACCGCTTCTTGACAGATTAACTTTATGAATTAGTGCCCCTTCTATTTTCCTGTGTGCATATACCTATACACAAGCAAAATTATACGTCCTATAGAAATGCCTTCCTTAACCATGATGTAATCAAATCTCAGGCACTTTGAAATGTGTCTAAAGAATAACATTTGGGTATGTGAGCGAGAAGAGGAATTTTCTTTATTCTGTGTCATTCATATAAACACAAGCCAAGATTCCTTCTTTGTTTTTCAAGTGATGTAACTGACACACAAACGCAGGTGAAGGGAATGGCTGTCTGATTCACTGGCCAGACGCGGGAGCAGATGAGTCAACGCATAGTCACCTGGGCTGCGAATCAGGGCAACTCCTACAGGAATGAGCCCGATGGACGTGCTGGGTGGGCGATGAAGGAAATCAACACTTGGCTGGCTGGAACAGCCGAGCTTCTGATCTCAGTGTCTGACTCGCAGCTCAGGCTGGGAGAGGAGAGCAAGGAAGGACAAGGACAGAAATCCCTTCCTGCCTTCCAGCATCTTCCACCTGCACTTCTGCAAGTTCTGTATGAGCATGGCATATGGAAGTCAGTCTTGGGCAGCTCAAGGTCCTTCACCTTGTCCAAACCCCTTCGCACCCATCTTCTTCAGAAATTGGGCAACATCTGAACAAGGTCGGAAGGAGCCACATGGACTAATGCTATGTCAAACGTAACTCGTGCTCGGTATAGATAGGAGCGATGTGAACACTGTGAGAAGTTTGACATCTACATGTTGTAACTTTAGACACTTAGCTGCACTTTGAGACATCTACTCTGCAGCTGGTGAGTGGGGAAGGCAGCCTTCCAACTGAAATGCTTTGGATCCCTTTACATAGAGTTGATGGTCTACAGGAGTCTCGCCTCCAAATTCAGGTACCTCCTGTAGATGGCTGAGGTCACGCATCTCTGTTCATTGTCCAATCTCCACATATTTTTATAGTACCTGTGTTTTGGGGTCTCTTTAGTGAGGGGTACCTTGTAGCAGGAGATACTCAAAGCAGTTTCCCTATCCCTTCTCTACAGGATTTCTGCACTGGCTCAGAAAAAGTAAAATCAAGTAGACAGTTGAGAATAGTTGAGCCAGCACATCGAAATTCACACATCATGGACTTGTGAAGGACATGCAGGGCCACACACCGGTTCCTTGGACTAGACTGGGAGCTTCAGTGCTTAGCTGAATGCTGCCAACATCCCCATTCACCTCACTGGGCTTCTGTAAGGAGGTATGTTATTGTTTTCTCAGAGGGCTGAACAACAGATCTCAATTTGGGAGCAGGCAACTCTCATCTCCTCTTCATAGCAAGTCGTGGACACACAGACATGGGGTTACAGAGACTTGCCAAGTGTTTCTAACCAACCCTTCTTGCAAATGGCGTGATGTTACCCAAAAGCACAAGCACCTGGGTTCTGCAATATGTTGTCTTGCTGTGAGCACTACCTGTCCAACCCAAGGTGCAGTTTTACTAATTCAGCTTTTTTAGAAAAAGTTCTTCTCTTCTGGAAGCAGGGAAGTTAAGGTTCCACAAGATAAACTCTCCCAGGAGACACAAGTGATGCAAGACTCCTCATGTACTTCTACAGGATGACAATAATTGCCACATGAAATAAGATTACAAGAAACAGAAGTACTTGATGCCAGTTCTTGGTCAGTAGGATGCACTACGTCTTGGTTTCCATCCAAGGTTATGATGGTTGTCCCTACTATCAGCCTTGGAAAGATTAACAACCTGTGGCCTAAATGGGGCCATAGTAACTCACCCATCATAGTTAAATTTCTCGGGAGCAATGAGGGTATCCTGTAGGATCCAACAACTTCTACCATCTTTATTGTAAAACATATGGCTGTTGACAGAAACCCTTGACTGCCCACAGAGAGGGGGATATTCACTTCACCAGTTCATAATTGTAGGGGTTGCCCCAAGCAATCACCAGCACAATAAGAATTTTTTCACCCTCCAGTGAAAAACTGAACATCCCCGTGTTTTGAAGCACAGAAATGGAAATGGAGATTTTGTGGGGTTAGTCTTGGCCTTGCCCTTGAATGGCTTAGTACACTTTTTGCCTGATATATTAATCCATCTGTGACTAAATATGCTAATCTTTAAATAGTTTCAATACAGCAGAACTGTGTTATTTCATATTTGTAAAGAACTTGAAGGTTTTCACATGAAAGATCTTGTAAAATCTTCAGTGAGGATACCTTAGTTTGTATCACTTGAGGAACTGGTTAATACATCAATTCCTATTTATCACCAGTCTTCTGGAATGTCAGAGCTAACAACTTGCCAACATCCAGAAGAGAAGCCTAAGGAGCAAACAAGGCATCTGCAGCTGAGAAAGCACTATCACAACAAGGACAAGGTAGAGCATGCATTTTCCAGGTTCTTGTTATCTCAGCTGGCCAACTGGGGAGCCAGGAGATATGTGCACCATCATTTAACACTTTCATACTGTTTTAAAGGTGATGCAAGGGGGTTAAAAGCCCACTCATCAGCCTCACAACATCATCCCAATTGTCTTTGTCAAACTCCCTGTCTACTACTTCCTTTAATCTGTCTCCAAGATACTTGGATCCATTGCTCCATGTGTATCAAAAGGTGTACCTCTGCTCATCAAGGTGGGACATTTTTTACTAGGTTGACAGGATGGCCAGGGTACATGTAAACAAAACTAATGGATAATTTTTATTGGGTCAAGTGAAATAAATGATTCAGTTGCTATGACAGCTCTGGGTTTGTTTGGCGAGCACTGGAACAGCAAACTGTGCTCACAATAGGAAAAGGTTAAGACCAGTGGAAAATTAGACAAGATTTCTTGGCATTTCAGCAAGCAACAGTAAACATCTGGTGAAGTAAAGCTGGTGAGCGCAAGCCATGTTCTTTGGTGTAACACGGCCTTCTGTGTCCCCCGTGTCCCCGGCCTGGGACAGGGACAGGGACAGAGACAGAAGGGACAGTCCGCATCAGCCAGTCCAGTCTCCCCTCTCACTGACACCCAAGGAGCAGATGCCTGGTTCAGAAGGTTCGTACTACCTGGTTCATACTACCAAACAGCCCTGGTCGCCTGGCGAGACATGGGCTAATGGGGAGAATCACAACACCTCCTTTGGAGGAGAATCTCCTGCTCTTTAGAGGAAGATAAAGACACCTTCAAGGAGAGGGAGAAATGAAATTGTTTTCCGTCACCTGCAGAAGGCATGAAAGTCTGTCAGGCAACGAACCCAATGATCATGTTTTCAGCACACCTCCCCTCCAGCAAACTTGATGTGTTTGACCCAAAATGCATTCCATGGATTCAGAGGATTCCATGGGCTCAGGACCGCTCTTGAAATGCAGCACAAATGGGCTCAGTGCAAGAAAGGTCTTCAGCTCCTGTCTCTTGACTTGTAACCTTCTACACATGCACCATGTAGATGGGGTTTTGTTATTAAAAGGTAGCTCCTGTCTGAATACCCCTCCTTTCTGTGTTGTTTTCTTTTTTCTTTTTCCTTTTTTTTTTTTTTTTTACATTTTCAACCTGAACACTGTGATAAAATATGTATTGCATTGCACATTGTAGTTTCTGAAAAAAGTGTTCAGCTAAAAGAACCAAAATATCAGGAAACATACTGACTTTTATATACACATCTATAGAATTTCTGGTTTGCTTGGTTTGTAACAGGAAACAAAATTCCCACTTTTCCTATTGAAATTGTTGCATATTGGGGGAATTCTTTCATCGAATGACTTTAAGCTTGTTTCTAAAAGATGTGTTCTTTACTCCAGTGGTAATTACTTTTCCTTGTGAGGACCCCCAGTTTTCTTTTAAGTAAGTAGTGAGAATTCAGTGACCATAGGTAAAAGTATGTGTTGAACGTAGCCAGTGCTCACATAAAAGACGCATTCAATGTCACACATGCTCCTGATGAGTTTATAAAAGCAGCAGAAGATGATGGATGCTTTTGCAGATAGGACTTTGTATTTAGTTTGATATACTGATATGTACCTGAATAAAAGTGAGTTTAAGAATTCGCTTAAAAACACCAGTGTTTGAAAATGAGTTATTGATACCGTAAAACATTTGTGCAAAAAGAAATATCTCCAGTGCTGTAAGTAACTCATATGTGTGAGCCGATGCAGGCAGGACGCAGGAACAACCACAAAACCATGGATGAAAGGCCAAGAACAATTTTAATCTCGATACCTCGCAGATTGGGGAATCTCTGAAGCAACACCCGGGTAGAGGCACGCAAGCAGGGACCGCGGGCATCCTTGTTAGGAGGCTCCTTGCTAGCAAGAGCGCACAGGCTCCTGTTCTTGCTGGCACTTAGAAGATTCAAACAGGCATATTTTCCCACGGTGCTTTGATCTTCTTCAACAACAGGCCAGGATTCTCAAGCGGCTCGATAAGGTGACCCAGAGTCTATCTCAGACCTGGCTATCTAAGCACAAATGTTTTACTTGCAAGCACCTGAGACCGCATAACAATTAGTGTGATACATGTGTTTCCCAGCACCCCAGGTGCGAGTCACTTGACCGTGTTTACACTGCTCCTCGCCGATCTTCCGTTGCTTTCTCACAATATGGTATCACGCCCACAGGCACGTGTTTTTCTTCTGGGCTAGCTGGGCCTTGATTTTTATTGTATTATCGGGTAAACCCTATCTTCAGTCTTTTCGGGAGGATGAGAAAGAGGCATTGCATTACGATGAAATCTTTCATTGTGTGTTTTTCTAGCATGTGTTTTGTCTCCTTGACTTCTGTCTCATGCTTAAGTCGTTGGAGGTTGTCCTTCAGAGGATATCACAAAAGCCTGGGAAACATTTATCTCAGTTTGGGTGCCCAGAAGATTGCAAACACGCACTTAACAAGGTCTTGTAAAGTATTTGGTGTCTCTGTCTTACCTGGAGTCACAAAGAAAATTTCCTCTTCATGAAGGACAGCAGCCACCCAGACCTGGTACCCCCCCAGCACACACAAGTGTCCTTCTAACAAGTTACCGGTAACTTCAGGGAGCCCTTTCTGTCTACCTGTCTTCCCCAGATATTCTGCTTGTATTAAGTAACCTCTCCTAAAGCTTCTTGCTGAAGTTGTTATATTTCTGCAATTTTTTTTTAAAGAATCTGCACTTCTTTATAGGAAGGAAAGTTCCCCGCTAGCTGAATTCACAGTTTTTTGTAAGAAAATAAAGTAAAATTCTCAGAGGGTAAAGCCTAAATATAGTATGAATTAATGGTCATTATGATGCAGATGGGAGAACAGCAATATGCTATTTTCTTGCTTCAACTATGTCAGTTATTAAATAACAGAGAAGAAGCAACAAAGTATATTGAATAGCCTACACTGAAGAAACAGAAAATGCTTAAAATAACAGCTTGCAAGTGTCCCAGAAACAGCAAATTTTTTGTCAAAAATATTTCATGAAGTCGTATGACCAATGAATGGAGGAAGTGAAATCACAGCACTTTTCTGAAGGACTTCAAAGTTTAAAAAAACATAATGACTAATGCTACTATATCTGTTTGTCTCTGGCTTTCTTCTGCACTTCTTTCAAATTAAAAGAAAAGCAAACAGAAAATGCCTTGTGCTCATACATTTACAGCTGGCAGAGAGGGAACATCATAAAACAGTCAAGTGCCTGCTCTCCGACTTTCCTCATTACTCTGCCTTCTCCCTTCATGGCCCTGGAAAGCCCAATTCACAGCCAATTGTGTCCAAAGTCGATCCATCGGCAGCACAGATTTTGAGTTTCCAAATATATCCCACTGACATCTGTACTGATGCAAGAGGCTCCTCTCAAGCCCAGGGACAGACCCGTGTCTACAGCATAGCCAGGAAAGTGGAGCGACGCGCTTCAGGCCTTCAGGGTTTGCCACGGAAAGTGCTCAGCCCTGTCGCATGACTCACCAAGAAACTTGTCTCTTCATTCAGCTGCAAAATGTAGGAGGCCTTCTCTTCAGCACACATTGACGATCAACATCCCATTTTAAATCCACTTAAAAACAGAACAAACAAAAAATTGAAGCAGGGCTCAGCTGCTTGTTTGTCATACTGAAACATGGAAATTTCCACGTGGATTTTGGGCAGTGACTGGTTGTGGCCCCACTTTGTGGTGTATTTAGACTTGATAAAACGCAGGTCCAAATGAGTAAATGCAGCAATCTCCTCCTAAACCAGCCATGAAACCTACTCTGCCTAGGAGAATACTTTCAACCTTGTCTAAAGGTTTTGGACATAAACCATCTTGCATTGGCATAAAAATGTCCTTCGCCCCCACACTTCCTCTTGTCTCATTGAAGTGAATTTGCTTTGGAAGGGACATTACTCTGTTCAAAACAAGCAATGCTCCTGTAAGGTCCGCATGGGCTTTAATGAACTGCACTGTTTGTGGTGGTCAATCTCATTGTCTTGTGTTGGAATCCATGGCTGCCTCAGGGCTTTCCCCTTGTGTGTGAAATCTCCTCTTCTTTGAAAGATGGAGGAGAACCAAATCTTGGTGTCCCTGTGCCTGTGAAGGACATGGCTTCTTGCTCCCATCTTTTCAGCCCAGCATGGACACACCAGGAGAGCCACTGTTCCCTGGTGCTAGCAGAAGTCCATGCTCAGTGTCCCCTTCCCAAAAGTCTCTCTGGTATATCTCTGTCCTTCAGTATAATTAAATGCGGGTAGCTAACAGAGAAAAGACTGATGTCCAACACAAGCATTTCATGTAGAAGAGGCCTGACTTGATGCCACGTGTTTAGTGGCCCCGTCAGAGGAGATGCTCTTTTTGGAAGTCACCTAGTTATTCCCATTCCTTAGAAGTGATGTGAGGAAACTGAATGTGCTCCTTCCCCCAACAGAGTGAGGAGGTCTAGAATCTCCTGATGTGACCACCAAAAAAAAAAATTCAGTAACAGACCCAATGGTTGTGATATCAGCACAATGTTTGTGATATACGGAAACAGAAGTGCTTGGATTCATTAAAAAATTGAAAAAATTCAGTGACTAAGTTAAAATGACTAGCACCATAAATATCAATATATAATAATATATAATAAAAGTTGATGTGGCTAAAAAGTTAACTAAGCCAGTTAGAACAAGCAATAATGTCTTCCTTATGCCTTAGCAGGATTCAAAATTAAATTAGAAATTAGGAACAAGTATGTTTGTATGTTAGTCAGGTTGATATAAAATATTAAAGAAGGTGAGACAGGAATTACTTTCATCTCAGTGTCACTGGGAACCTCTTACAGGTCACTTAGCTAGATACTTAAATCAACCTTGTCAAGGTCAAAATAACCATGTATGTCCTCTGCTGATATTTTAGCCAAATAAAGTTGTGCTTTTCATTTCTTCTTGAGCAGAAAGACAGCTCTTTGTCTTTATGTCTACCAAGTACATGTTTTACAATTCTAGCACAGAGAAGGCTTCAACGAGTGCAAAGATGGTCCAGCCTTGGCCTGCAGAACACTTTCCAAGACTCCTATAAAGTTTTAGTGGGAGTGCTTTGGTCAGTGTCATAGGAAACAACCTTCCTTATCTAGGGTACTGTCAGAAGCTGGCAAATGCTGATGGAATTGCAGCACATTATCCTGTCTTTCCTGGTGAAATACAGAGGAACATCGCCATCAACATGGAGCAACAAGCAACACGTCTTTCTGGGGCATTATTAACGGTCTGCCAGTTATTTCTGCATCGCTTTCATTGGTGCCATTTCCTATGCTAAGAAGATTAGAGCTCACTCGGGTCTGCCCACCTGTATGCCCATCACACCTACATTTTGCAGAGCTCCGAAAAATGTGCTCATGTGTGTAAGATAATTTACGTTTCAATAATAAATCACGTAAATTTATAGAAAGGTAGTTTTTTGTTTGTGAACTTATACAAATCTTTGGGTATTTCTAAGAGATGGACACAAGCTGACTGGGCAAAGTGAGTTAGAAAACAGCATGAAGGTAGCAGATGCCATTTAGCAACTAAAATATGCAAAATTACATGCTAACATTGTGTAAGATTCAGCGGTCCCCAAACTGGAGCAGACTGATCCAGTCCCACGTTCTGGTGAGAACACGCCAGGAAATGAAGAGAGCACAAACAAGAAAACACAAAATTGCAAGACCCTAACTCTGCATCCATCACCCATCATCTAAGAGTGGCTACTTGGCTTCCTTTGGAGCCACTTAATGAGGACTGAAAACCATCTCGCACTGCTCTAGTAAATCCATGTGACCAAGGGGCTCATAGTTTTCTTAGGAATAACGACAGCAATACGTAGCATTATAGAACACCTGCATTTTTTATCTTTTATTGTAAAAAAATACGCTTTGGTGGTTTTTTATATTATGTAAATAGTTTTCTTGACTGAAAATTAGACGTTCCTAAAGAGAACTTTCCCAGTTGCAACACTGTGGTTGCACAACAGTAAATGCAGAGCTTTTTTCTGGAAATCAGAAATTTTCTGGAAAAAATTCTGTTGTCGTGCAGAAATGACTATGTGATAGAAGAGCCTAGGTTATTATTAAGTGTGCGCGCACAGTGGGAACTTGCTGTGCCAATACCCTGTTTTGACAACATACAGCTTTCAAAACAGATTGTTCACTTCAGTTCTTTCATAATGTCAGTATTTGTCAAACAAATTGCTCTGCTATTTATTCTGTTTCTATTGCGGTTCTTATGAGGGGCACAGAGGATTTCAAAATCTCTTTTTTTTCTGGAAATGAGCCAGCTTCTCTGCCAAATTGTTCAGCCTGGAGAAGAGCAAGCGCCGGGGAGACCTTTGAGGCCCTTCCAGTATGTGAAGGGGGCCTACAGGAAAGCTGGGGAGGGAGTTTTTACAAGGGCATGGAGTGAGAGGAAAAGGGGTAATGGCTTCAAACTGGAAGTGGGGAGATTTACATGAGATCTGAGGAAGAAATTGTTTGCTGTGAGGGTGGTGAGCCCCTGGCCCAGGCTGCCCAGAGAAGCTGTGGCTGCCCCATCCCTGGAGGGGTTCAAGGCCAGGTTGGCCGGGGCTTGGAGCAACCTGGGCTGGTGGGAGGTGTCCCTGCCCAGGGCAGGAGGTGGCACTGTGTGGTCTTTAAGGTCCCTTCCAACCCAAACCATTCTGTGATTCTATGAAATATGCCAATGCCAGCTTTGGGGGTACAGGACAGCTGGTGGGAAGAGAGGGAGCAGAAAGGGGCCTTCAGTTCACCCAGTTCCAGCATGTCTTCTTAAGTGTCTATATGCTTTTTGTTTAGAGGGGACAAGTACCACCAACTCACTTCTTAGACTCCAAAACCCCCTTTTCCCCAGCCAGGCAGATGTAGAAGAGGTTTTACCTGGCCAGGCAAAGCTCCAGACCCATTGCCCACCCTCCAAAGCATGATTCCACGGACAACCCTTCACCCACATACTCCTCAGAAGCCTTTCTCTGCATTCCTGTTGTTTTATGTAACATGAAGATAATACTTTTTTTTAACAGTGGTTTGGGTGTCCACATACCACCCTCTTTGCTTCAGTCGGTGCAAACATTTTTCTGTGGTTTTGAGCCACTCTTTAAAACAACAGCTCCTGGCTTTGCCTTTTTGTAGCTGAATTAATCATTATGCACCGTGGTAATGACCCCTGGAGAAAAATTGCGTATGAGTAGCAGGGAGCCAGGAGAGCTGACCTCTTTCATAAACATCTGACAGTTATCTGGAAGACCACCAACACCTCGATGGCTTTTAGGCTCCTCAGAAGTCACTGCTAAATGGCACCAAAGTCTACCAGAACATCCACGTGGCAGGCAAAGCATGTTCAGAGGAGAATATTGCATGAAACAGTGCACTCTGGAAAGTGTCGCTGAGTTGAAGTCACTCTGAGCTTGTGGCAAAAACATTTTTTGTATTCGCCAGAGATCTTTCCTAAGAATATACTAGACAGGTTTGAAATATTTAGGCTCTCTCTGCAATGAATGAACGTCTGGCTTCAGTTTTTATAGGTTCAGTAGTCATAACTTAATTCTGCAATTTAACCACCCAAAGAGTTTGTTGAGCACATGTTAGGCTGGAAGTAATTGAAAAACTGATAAACAAATACTAGAGGGGTTCAAAAACCCCTTTCTCTGCAATCAGCTGCTTTGCACAGACTCTTCCATGTATGAACCTGGTAAAGGCATCGTTGGTTTTTTTGTTTTCAATTTGCAATTCTGGCAACATTTTTTGCAGATTTGGAGTAAAAGTTATTGAAAACAATAATACTGAAGGTTGAAAAATTCTAATTAAAATTGGGGAAAAAAAACCATTGGCATTGGTGGTAGCCAAGAGTACAGAGTCCCAGTGACGCAGCTGGACGGGGTGAGGAGAGCAGCTGCTGAGCCCACCCCTCACCACGGGCTGGAGGACACCAGGGCGTACGGAAACGCCTGGGCAGCCCAGCCATGGGGGATGATCCCTGGCCCAAATCAGCTACTTTGAAGCCAATTTTGGTGCTTACGCGAGCTGCAGGTATGCTTTTGATGTCATCAGAGGGTCTGCCAACCCTGCCAACCAGGGTCCTCCTCTTTTCTCCAAAAGGTCATAAGCTCCAGTAGGTATGTAAAATTAACTTAGTCTATACAGTTTCCAGCAAAACTCCCTTGCCCCTTTCCTAGAAGTAATTCTCTGCGGCAGCAGTGATGTGATAACACAACCCCTCAAGCATCTCCAGGAAAAGAGAAGAACTTTATTTCTGGAAGCCCAGACGTGAAACAATTTTTGCTGTTTCTCTGCTGACATAAGTGCATTAAACTGTTCAAAATGAATGATAAACCTCTTCAAGTACAGCTGTAGGTAAATATGTCCATTACACTTCTTTTGGAAATAATGCTTGTATTAATGTGGGGGGTTTTGACTGTTAATTATCTGGGGCAAGTGTTTAATGGTATCGTGGTCCTCACTGGGAAAATCACTGTAAAGTTCCATGTATTTGGACTACCGCAACAGAAAAAGTGCTTGAAATCAGATGCTATCAGTCAGCGAGGTACGGCAACGCTCCTATTCAAATTCCAGCAAATGGCTTTCGAGGCCGCACGGCATGAGTGGCAATGCCCGTGTGGGTAAGCCCAGCCTACAGCTCCTCTCCAGCCCTGCTCTGCCAAGTTCCAGCAAACTGCACGGGCGCTGACGAGCTTTAGCAGCCAGACTGTGCCCAGCACTAAAAAAATCCCCTTGACTTCGGTGAAATGTGAATGAGGCCAAATCGCTGGCTTTTTTGGTCCTCTGATCTGAACTTGGCGGTGATTAGAGTAATTCCGCCCATGAGTAAGTGAACTCGTTACTTTTAACCATGCTGAATGACTGCGTTTCAATGTATGTACGTGTTTCTCTCTGCTTGTGAAGTTTTGTGATGGCACCCAGAATCCTGCTGCCTACAGATGGTATAAAAATCAGCTTGAGAGAGAAGATGACATTCAATATTTTTCCTATAGATTTTTCCTTTCTTTTTTTAGTCTATCTTCCATTTTATTTTTTTCTGTTTGTTTTTTTTTTTTTTTCTTATTATTTTTACTCATTTTTCTGGGCCATCAGAATCGAACACATCATTGTGGTTAAGGAGGTTGATGGCACCTGTGTTTTTTATTGGCATGATGCATCTATGTAATACTCACCATCTCTTTCAAACTCCCAAAAAGGAGGTTAAAAGAATCCTCACATTTTTAAAAAGCTGCTCACCTGATGGTAAATGCACTGCAATTTGATACTGCGAGGGATTAATGAGATCGAGCTGGGTGTGGAAGGCGGAGGGAGGGAAAGCCGCAGCCCATGGGGAGAGCGGGGCTGTTCTGGAGGGCCAAGGGGGTTGCGTGGGTGGTGTGTCCTCCAAAGGCACTCGCAAGCGCCCCAGAGACGGGGCAAAGACAGTTATGGAATAAATTCTCCCTTAAACGGAGCTTCGTCCATACCCTGTTTAATGGCTACGTCGTGACATGAGGCATTCTTTAATTTTGTGCATTGTAGCTACGGATTCAGTGTATGCCTCTCTTACTCCCAGACTTTAAAGCCCTTCGCAGCACGGTGTATTTTGGCTGCGCGAGTTAATACTGCACACATAGACCCACCTCGCTACAGCACGAGCCAACATCCATTCCCCTGTGTCGCCCCGAGGCAAAAGCAAGCCCTGAGAGAAAAGAGTTATTCTCTGGGCCCTGACAACCTGCAACATTCCTTTTTTTCCTCCCTTTGGAGACTCTGAATAACAATAATCCCACTTCTCTGCTACAGAGGACTGGATGTTCCCTGAGGAGCTGGAAACAAGGAGATTACTGATAGATCATAGCCTCATAGAATCATTTAGGTTGGAAAAGACCCTTGGGATCATCGAGTCCAACCATCAACCCCACTCTATAAAGTCTCCCCTACACCACAACCCCCAACACCACATCTAAACGAGTCTTAAACACATCCAGGGATGGTGACTCCACCACCTCCCTGAGCAGCCTATTCCAGTGTCTGACCAAAGATGGCAGAGGGTGACCAGCCAAATGCACTCCATACCCATAGCTGAGCTGGGAACTGGAGAAAAAGTCTGGGATTGCTCCCGGGATGGATCAACGTACTTGGACTCTGTTGGAATAAATTCCCTATGCCTTCCCAAACAAGAGTACAAAATACTGATACCGTGCACACAAATCCCCTTTAGCAGGGGAGTTGGACTAGATGATCTCTAGAGGTCCCTTCCAACTCTGAAGATTCCGTGATTCTGTGAAATCAAAACACCTTCTGCATAACCAGCATTTTAATAACCACATTGCACCATCGGAATTGTGTGATGTCGGGCACCAACTCCTTCTTAATGCAGTTTCACGCACAGAAGTGTGCAGCTTGATGGAATGCAAAGAAAAGTACTTACACACCATTTTTCTGTGCAGATGGATTTTCACAAGTTAATTAAGTCAGGTGTATGCTCAAAAGATGGTTTCCAAGACTCTAGTACATAAGAGTTTATATATGCAAATTGAGGTATGCAAAGCTGAGATCCTGGTAGGCTTATAATTTCCTTATGAATGTGCGTTCACCTCAATATATTTTTAACTCCCTGGGGTAACAGCAATGTGCACATTAGTGTTCACAACATACCGATCTAAATTCCTTTTCCTTTTTTTCCTTTCTTTTCTTTTCTTCTTTCTTTCTTTCTTTTTTTTTTTGTTTTTTTGTTTTTGTTACACGTACAACAGATGGCAGAAAGTTCTTTGTCCTGATTTCTGAAGTACACCTGCACTCATTTACAGCGGCAGTCAAGCTGTGTTAAAAGATTTCACTTCTCCTTTGGTCTGCCTGATTGGCATTTATCTACCTTGGTGGCTGATAGAAAGGGAATACAATGGGTTTTCATTTGTTGTTGTTGTTGTTGTTGTTTTTTGTCATTTGGGGTTTTTTAGGAGGACACTTCATATATACAAATAGGCTTAGATACAGCTAATAAAAAGTGAAACCTCATAGAAAACTGGAAAACAGTTTTTGAGTTCTGAGTTACTGTATTTCATGGACTCTTTAGTAAAACATACAGGGAAAAGAAGTTAATCTTCTCACGTGCAGTTTTCCACTCACCTTGCTTTGTAGAGTGAAAATAGAACAGAAAGGTCCTAAAAGAAATGTTAATCATCCTCCTCACCAGCTTTAACATGTACCACACTGCATTTGGCAGGTACAGCGTTAAAGCAATAGTTCTCTAAAGAAGTCAGCACATGAGTCGTACTAAATCACCTTCTGCAACAGCCAAAACAGGTTAATCCCTAATTTGATAAAATTCATTCAGGGCTATTCCCAATAATGATTAAAATTGTGCTGAGCAACTAAAAAAATTAATTTCCTGTTTTAAACATACTGAGCAAAACCAGGGAAGCCCACCGCCCCTCACTGGCTGCAATATTGATGGATTATGCAGGAAAAGGGGTTGGGGCCAAGGCTTCCCTTGTCAGTGCCAGAGAAGATGGAGTTCCAGCAGGCCGTGGCGAGTTAAGGGCGAACCATGGAGTTCCTAGTTCTGAGGGTCTGCGGTGACCACGGGGGTGGCACAACGGGTTTGTCCTGGCAGCGGGGGTCGGGACGGGAGGGTTTCGCCAGCATGGACATCTCCGTGCCAGGGAGACACGTATCTGGTGGGTGCCTCCTGTGCCCTCGTTAATGCAGTAATAGGCGTCCCGGGTGAAGAATGGCTGTCCTGATTTCCTCCTACAGCAGCACCCTGCCCGTCTGGGGACATGGGAGAGTGCTCAGGCTGGAGGGGACCCACCTTGTCGAGCTTTTCCCCAGCTGGTGGGAGCAGCAAAACACATGGGTCATGTCTGACCTGCTGTTGAAGAGGTTTCACAGCACGCCTTGCCGCTAGAAAGCTTTTCCTGATGCTTAACCGGAACCTCCCTGCACTCCAAATCCAAAGCTTCTTACCCGGACCACCACAGACAGAGAAATCAGATTGCTGTCCTTTCCTCTGCAACAGTCTTGGAGGATATGGAGGCTTTTTGACCATTTCTCCCTTCTCTTTCCTCCAGGCTAGACAGACACATTTCTTCCAGTCTTTCCTTCTAGGTCATGCTCTCTATATTTCTGACCGTGCTTATGGTTTTATTGTGTGACCTCTTCAGCTGGCCCATGATTTGCTGCAGATGCAGAAACTAAAACCACAGAGGGTTCTCTAGGGGAGGAAAGATCACTCCAGGTACCTTGCAGGCTACGTCCCTACCTGTGGAACTCAATGAGGACAGCCGTGTTTTTTTCATACCGCGTCAGACAGCAGTCTTCAAATTGCCTGGTAGCTGCCGTATCCACCTCCAAATAACCGTATTCCTGCCAGAACTGAGGAACTCTAGCTGCCAGCTCTCCTGGGACTCACTCACTAGCAGTAAGAAAAGCCTAAATATTTGTGGTGGCCACAACCCTGGCTTTCCCAGTGCTCTGGTCTCTGACAACCCTAGGGTCAGCCCCAGGCAGGTCGGGCCATCTCCATCCTTGGAGACCTTCAAACCCTAATGGACACAGCCCTGAGCAACCTTCTGGAGGTGACCCTGCCCTGATCAGGGGTTGGGCTGGGCCACCTCCAACCATCCCCACTGAAATAAGCACCGCACAGTCCAGGCTCTCAACAAGCAGCACCTCATCCCAGCAAGTTGACAGGGAAAGGAGGGAGCTGCCTTGCTTGGGTGACACATGAAGCCACAATCCTTTCGCTCACCTCAAGATGCTGGAGAAGACGAAGTAAAAGAAGAGCATCTTCACTCAGGCAACACCCAGCATGTGCCACCACTTCACTGAACAACTGCAAAATGCATTCCTGCAGCTCCGGCATGATGCATCAGGTCTAAGGAGATAAAGGGTGGGACTAGGGGGAGGCAACACAAAGAAATGCTTGGTAAACTTTTTAAATATTTTTTTTTTACTTGTGTTTGGAAAAATAGATAGAATCATAGAATTGTTTTGGTTGGAAAAGACCTTTAAGATCATCAAGTCCAACCATTAACCCAGCCCTGCCAAGTTACCACTACCCCATGTCCCTCAGCACCACAGCTCCATGGCTTTTATATCCCTCCATGGATGATGACTCCACCACTGCCCTGGGCAGCCTCTTCCAATGCTTGACAGCCCTTTCTGTGAAGAAATTGTTCCTGCTATCTAATCTAAACCTCCCCTAGCACGATGTACAGGCATGGAAGATCTAAGCCATCGCATTATCTTTACTTCTTGCTGCTAAAACCCTCGTTAAGGTGTTAGATATGACACTTCTATACATTTGTATGCAGCATGAGCTTTTGCCAGACTTCACTCACGCATGATGTTAAATTTGTGCCTATTTGTAAGTTCTGTACATCAGCTCATAAATGCTGTGACATATGCTGATCTGAAGGACACAGGATGAAAGTTGCAATGCATTATTCATCTAAGCGAAATAAACAGCCTCCAGGGTTATGAAGATGAAACCCAAAAGATGTGAAAACATTTCATTAGGTAGTTCAGTGCAAAAATATGGAGTGATCCATGGCAGCCTTCACTGAGTGGGTGTTTTATCAACAAACCACTTAAACATCTCGTTCATATGACAGCTTTGAAAGTTACAGTAACCACACTGGAAAAATAAACAATTAAATTTTCAAACCCAGCATTTCTGTACATAAGAAGTTTTTGTAAGGTAATTCTAAATAAACTACTTAATTTTCAAGGCTTTCCCTAACCAGTGGGTTGCTTACTGTCATCTTGTGATCATAGAATTATAGAATCATAGAATGTGTTGGGTTGGAAGGGCCCTCTAAAGGCCATCTAGCCCACCCCCCCTGCAGTCAGCAGGGACATCTTCAACTAGATCAGGTTGCTCAGAGCCTCATCCAGCCTGGCCTTGAATGTCTCCAGGGATGGGGCCTCCACCACCGCTCTGGGCAACCTGGGCCAGTGTCTCACCACCCTCAGTGTAAAGAACTTCTTCCTAATGTCTGATCTAACCCTGCCCTGCTCGAGTTTAAACCATTGCCCCTCGTCCTGTCGCTACATGCCCTTGCCAACAGCCCCTCCCCGGCTTTCCTGTAGACCCCCTTCAGGGACTGGAAGGGGCTCTAAGGTCTCCCCGGAGCCTTCTCTTCTCCAGGCGGAACAACCCCAACTCTCTCAGCCTGTCCTCACAGCAGAGGGTCTCCAGCCCTTGGATCATCTTCGTGGCCTCCTCTGGACCCACTCCAATGGGTCCGTGTCCTTCTTGTGCTGAGGGCTCCAGAGCTGGACACAGTACTCCAGGCGGGGTCTCGCCAGAGCAGAGTAGAGGGGGAGAAGGCCCTCTCTGGATCTGCTGGCCACGCTTCTTTTGATGCAGCCCAGGATGCGACCGGCCTTCTGGGCTGCAAGCGCACGTTGCTGGCTCACATCCAGCTTTCCATCATGGAATCATAGAATCATAGAATTGTTGAGGTTGGAAGGGACCTTTAAGATCATCGAGTCCAACCTTTAGCCTACCCTGACAAGAGCCACTTCTAAACCATGTCCCTCAGTGCCCCATCTACCCTTTTTTTAAACACCTCCAGGGATGGTGAATCCCTTTAAAATCCCTTTAAATCCCTTTAAAAAAGTCTAACTTGCAATTTCTGGGGGTACATCTTGTTGCTGTTATTTTCAGGATATGTAGAAGTGTCTAAGAGTGATACTAACACCAAGGGGCTGCAGCTGAACATAACTGCAATGGAGATACAGATCACTGTTTCTTGATATATATGCAAAATGACAAGGAAGATTTGCTAAGGTTACCGAGCACTCACAGAAAATGTTTGTGAAACATTTGGCTGCATGGGAATATCTAAAGATTGTTATAATTGGTTTGAAAGTCTGTGATTCCTGTTTCTTTTCTGTACTTTGCACAAAAAAAAAAAAAAATTGAAATGGCCCTAATTCCAACATGCCTATTGCAACCAAACTGTGCTAAAAGACTTTGTAAAAAAAATTGCCCATTGTCTCCCCCCATAAAAGCAGATGTGTAATGGCTGCAATTCACACAGGCTTATCCTTTTAGTGAGGAACCTTTGGCTTTGACAGAAGACAGCAAGCCGTGATCTGAGCAGTCGGGTAGAAACCCAGCAGCAGAAGGATGTGTCCAGCCTCGGGCAAAGCACGTCTTCAGGAATCTTCAGGATTCGTATCATCTGCGTGTTTTTATCCTAATGTAAATGGTAATGTAATACTACACATGTACCATTTTCCTTCTTCTTGCAGGTTTTTTCTTGATTGGTATCTCGTGGTAATTAGCTTCATAGTTTGTTCGTTGATTGCTTTACAAGGTTTTTACTTCTAGCACGGTAAACCGTTTTTTTCTTTGCCATTTATTTGAAAACCTCTAGGTTTTGAAATACAGGAAAACATAAAGATTTACCTATTTTTTTTTGCTTTGACATTCCTTACATTTTTCTATCCCCTATCCTTTATGCCCAGTTTTTAACCAGCTGCTTCTCAAAGAATACTTTTTGGAGTAATTTCCACACTGAAATATGTAGCGTATGATGTGCTGAGCATGTCTAAGGGCAAAGACCAAAGACCAAAGACTAAAGACCATCCTGCTTCTGCACTTGCTGAATGAAGATTTCTCTTCCCGTCTAGTTTACTCCAGCTCCACGATTTGTTTCATTCTGAGCGTATCTACCACTTTTTTTCCAATTACTTACTATTAAAATGAAGATGCAGAAGCCCTGCAAGATCTGTCTTCTTGGAATCTTATACTCCATTTTGGAGAAATGCCTCTATTTCATTTTCTTCCAGTGTCTGAAGCATTGTCAGATATAAGCATTGCACCAAATCAAAACAAAACAGTTCAGGAGAAGATTGGAAACCTGTTTAGCCTCATGCAAGAGAGTTTCAATTTCACACCTTGGAATTCACCCTGATGAGCGGTTGTCCCTGTGAGGGCGGAGGGCTCATGCCCTTTGTGCACCAAGCACATTATTATTTCCATAGGCAGCTTTTTTCGCTATGTTTCCCATGGCTGAACCTATAATTTTTCCACAAATTCCCAGGTCCCTCCTGGCCGTTGGATCTCTCACAACACATTTTGCTCAAGTTGCTGTTGCTGGAGAAGGTGAGATATGGCGACTGTATGGACTATGTGCATTGTCGCCTCCTGGACGGACGATTTCAAATGTTATTAAAATGCTGTTGTTGATGAGGCTGTCTTGATTCTTGACAGAATAAGTAATTCCATGTGAGATGTACAGAAATGACAGTCATGACTTTACAGTGGAATGCATGAACAGATGAGCTTTCTATAACATAGGAAGGGATTATTTGGTCTCATTGGGACCGAAGTGCCGTATTTTGGGCAGCAAATGCAAGGATACGTACCGTAAGAAGAGACTTTTCACAAAATCGATGAGGATGGTCAGAGGTTTGTAAAATACGTAGCTTTCCCATGCCTGTCTTCAGAACAGCATGTCCACGGCAGCCCCCGGAGAGGCATCCTGTGGGGGAGCCAACGCTGGGAGACTCTCGAGGTTCTCCCAAACCGTGTTCACTAGTATTTCTCTGATACGAGTGATATTTCAACCAAAAGATGAATCCACTCATTTAAACGTTAAGGCAGCTATATCACCATATAATTCATTACCTTCACTGTTCATGTAAATAAAGTGTGTCAAAGACATCGAATTTTAAGTCTGGATTCCATGAAGGACCAGTTCTTGAACTGAGCTGCCCCCAGGAAATCATTTTTCTTGTTATGGTTGCTGTAGCATTAAAATTGTACTAAAGTGCCCTTAGCCTGCGAGTACTCACTGGTCTTACACAGAGGTTATACAGTAAGAAAGAATAAATATCTTAAAGTTTTCTTCAAAGAGTGTTAGAAGGTGGTATAGATTTTTAAAAAAAGGCCTCATCCTTCCCAAATAATTCATGCTTGTGTGCCGTAAAAAATTTTTTCTCCTGAAGTTGCCTTTTTTTTCCAATGCGGTTGTAGTTCTGGGCTAAATCCAAGCAAGACATGGAATTCCTGAGCCAAAATACACAGGGGAATATCAGACTAGAGTAATTTGCAATCCAAATCCCTTTTTTCCTTCTTTATCAGAAATGTCTTGCTGGTCACAGGCCATATACTTCAGGGAGCGATCCCAGTATGTTGCTTTCACAGTTAAGCAAGTAATTTTTTTTCCCTGTGCGAAACCTGAGTTGATCTTTCGGCGGCGGGAGGTGTCCTCTGCCGGGTGGGGGATTGCGTGCGCCTTTGCACCCCCCGGCTTTGCCAACCCCTGGCACGTGGTTGATGCAATCTGGCAGAATCCTGCTCTACGGGTCACCTCCGGCATGGTCGCAGGCAGCGAAATAGCCCCCCCCAAGCCATCCAATTACTGAAGAGGGAATAAAAATTAACCATTAAATCATTAAGGCAGGTTGCCGTTTTCATCCCTTGCTATTGACTTGAATTGCCTGAAACTGCAGCCTAAATTCCAAATAGATCTTCTGGGTATTTATTGGGGGAAAAAAAACCAAAACCAAAACCAAAACCAAATTATTAAGCACTTTCTAAAATTAGTACTTTAAAATGGCATCCAGGCCCCAGTAGTTAGTGCTGAAGTAAGTATAGTGCTAATAATAAACGAGTCAGTTGGAAAAGTAAATTTTGGCACAAAACCATTATTAAATAGACAGGCCAAATCAGTTTAAATAAAGGTACATCAGTATTGTTACAAACTTGCGTCTCAGGGACTTTTCATCAGTTTATAGATAGTGATCTTTGAAAATTACCACCCCAATAATCTGCATCATTAAATGACACAGACTTGGGGAAATAGCTGTATTTAGTCTTGTTCCAGGAGAAGGTATTTGCTGTTTGGAGGGAACAAGGGGGTGTTGCGCTACGAGAGACAAGTCCCTGGCTCCAGGAGGGACACACGTGCCGCACACGTACACGAACCTGGGCAGCTGCTCGTGCTGCCCTGGAGTCAAACCATTTTTTAAATGAGTGAAGCATAGGATAGCTGTTTCCAAAAAACAACTGGTTTTAGCTGTTTCCAAAAGGAAGAGCTGTCAGCAGCTGGCGCAGCAGAGTTTGCATCAACACCCTCCGCGTTTTGTGGCTTCGTGGGTTTACAGCTCCCCTTGAATACTGGTGTTGGCATCAGGCCACATTAATTATGTTAAATACAGTCATTCCTTCCTGAGGCAAAAATCACCTTGAAGTTGTTTAAAATTCTTGTGGGTACTTAAAGAGATGCAAATTCTGCTGCAGAAGGGCAGCTTGGGCAGGGGTGGGGAGGACGGGGTGGCTCTGGGGTGGACAATGGCTGTTGTGGCGGGTGGCAGGGGACAATGGCTGTGGTGGTGGTGGCAGGGGACAATGGCTGCAGCGCCAGGTGGCAGGGGGAAAATGGCTGCAGTGGCAGGTGATGGTGGGACGGCTGCGGTGGCGGGTGGCAGGGGATGATCACTGTGGTGGTAGGGGGACAATGTCTGTGGTGGCATGGGACCATGGCTGCGGTGGTGGTGGCAGGGGACATGGCTGCGGTGGCAGGGCCAGGGTGGCTGCAGTGGCGGGCGGCAGTGGATGATGGCTGTGGTGCTGGGGGACATGGCTGCGGTGGCGGAGGCGGGCTGTCCCTCCGCGGCAGCTCTGCTGACACACATCTCGCGCAGCAGTGCCGCAGCACGATGCCAGAGCCACCAGAGACCCCGTTCTGGTAGGCGAGGTGCAGAGTACAAGGTACAGCCCCAGACTCCTACAGAAACCCTGTCAGCATCAATTCCTCATGGATCTTCACCAGATCCAGTGTGCAGGAACAGCCCCTTCCAAACCTGAGGGGGGATCTTATCAACGCTTATAAATACCTAAAGGGTGGGTGTCAGGAGGATGGGGCCAGGCTCTTTTCAGTGGTGCCCGGGGACAGGACAAGAGGTAACGGGCACAAACTTGACCATGGGAAGTTCCACCTAAACATGAGGAGGAACTTCTTCACTTTGAGGGTGGCAGAGCCCTGGCACAGGATGCCCAGAGAGGTGTGGAGTCTCTGCTCTGGAGATACTCCAAACCCGCCTGGAGACGCCATCCTGTGCCACCTGCTGTGGGTGACCCTGCTCTGGCAGGGGTTGGACTGGGTGATCTCCAGAGGTCCCTGCCGACCCCGGCCAGTCTGGGATTCTGGGATTCTGTGACAGGAATAGGGTTGGTGGAGGGTCGTTTACTTCCTATGGCATCCCTTCAGGAACTGCTTTATGAAAAGGGATGTATTGTATCACAAATAAATTATTATCACAAATACAAGTCTTGCTATGGCACATCACAGAGATGCATTGACTCTTCTGGGATCTCTTTTTTCATTTCTCCTCACTGCTGCTTCCCTTTTAAACACTGCCATTCTCCCTGAGCAGCTTTTCAACTCCCGACAGTCGAGGAGAAATAGAGATTTTCAACTTGCATCTTCTGTCCACAAAGCCTGGAAGTTTACCAGGATTTTCCAAGACGTAAAACCTCTATCCAGAGCTCCATTCCAGTTCCTGTCCTAAGAAGGTCTCACATGGGAAAGCCTACCACTTCCTAAGACCCAGAGAGATTCACCTGCCATTCAATTTACCTGGCACTATGTCTAACCAGTCAATCTCTTAAAATAAGCTTCCTGCTAATTATTGGGTTTTTTTCAGACACTGCCACAGAAAGAAATAGGCTCTTCAGAGAATAAATGACAGAAAGCTAAGGGAAAATTCAGCCCAAGATAACAACTCTAGACTGCGTAGAAGCCAAGCAAGACAGCTTTAATTGTGTGAGAACACAGCTACCACGAACAAAGCACCTGCCGCTAGTGAATCAATTGGAAATGACTGTTCTTACAAGTCAATAGTTCAACTATGGGCCAAACGACAGAAAACTGTGTGGACTCAAATAATGTAAGAGCCATTTTCATAATGTGTTCCATTTCTACCCCATAATTCCATCCCAAACAAACTGTCAAAGCAACAAGTTGACTTCAGACACTTGTCTAAATAAACCTCGTGGAAGCTGGAAACTTGCTTTACTGCCTGGACTTCCATCTCCTCTGAGACTGAGACACCAAATCCCGGCGCTCCACCTGCCTATTGCCTTCTGCCAACCACAGAGTGCAAAACTCATGTCTGCACCATGGAGAAACAATGCAGACTACTTTTAACAAAATTATTTGTGCTTTTTTCTGTGCCACGGTCAGGGACAGGGCAGGAAACAGAGATACAGCATGAAGATACCATTTGAAGCCCCGATGACAGCACTTCTCCCCAGACAGAAGTAGGAGACAGCGTGGTGGGGGTCTGAACAGGGGAAGTTCTGTCAAAGAGAAGAAGCCAACATTTCATTTTCCATTGAACTTAGGTAAACCCTGGTCATGCAGAAGTCTCTTCTTTAAGGATATTCGAAAAGTAACTGCTAGTAGTTTGAATTGAGGGCCTGGCTACTTATATATGAAGAAAACAAAAAAATGAGGAACGGTTCCCAAAATGCCTCCAGCAGATTCCAGTTGCAGGTTTCTTTGGAGCTGGTTCTGCCTGCACTCATCTCAAGAGGCATCTCCTCTTCTGCCAGCCAAGGCGTGGACCTCTAGTGTGTGCTCCGTGAGAGGGCAAGGGCGTGGGAGAGCACAGTGCACCCGCATGGAGGTGGGAAGGTGTCCACCCCAAAAAGCACTCCCTCAGCTGATGGCTCTTCCTTCGTTAGCACACATTTGTATTGATGTAAAATCAGTTTTAGTGTTAAAAGTCATAACTGCACATACAGTTTTTGCTGTACTACTCGCCTTTTAAGGGCCCACAGGGAGCTGAAGTCTTTCAGGAGGAAGGACTAACGCCGCCTCAGCAGTGGGGAATCTCCCCAGACATCCCGAAGGAAGAAGCGCAGTTTCAAACGACAAGTTTTGCAGCCCAAGAGTCCTCTGCGCAAAGGGGGACAAACGCCGAGGTACTCTAGGAGGACGGTGCCCTCTAGAGCATTTGGGCTGAAATAGGTGTTGAGTTCAGATCAAGAGTTAACGTCTGGCGCTAACCCCTCACCGAGAGTGTGACCGACGTTAAAAAGTAATCTGCCAAGGGAAACGTATCTGGGACTTCTGCGCATCAATCACATCGTGCTGCCACACCAGTTCCTTCGGAGTTTGTGTATCGGCCCTGGGTTTTGCATCAGCAGAGTCGATGGTCTCTGCCAAAACAGCTGCCAGGTGCAGGTATTTTCACTCCCAGGTTGGCTCAGTGGAGGTGAAGCAGGGATTGCATCCAGCGCATCAAAACCTGGGCTTTCAGATAGCGGTGAGGTGGCCTGACTTGTCAGCTCTCTGCAAGTCAGCCAACTCGCTCACCACCTTTTGTGGCTGAGAAAATGGCTGTTGAGAATTCCCCCCCCCCCCAGAGGATTTTGCACATCAGTTCTGCTGTATCAGACCTGTTAGGAGCATCTTGGAAACAGTCCAGCTGACTGTTCAGCAAGGGCTTTATTTAGCCCTTGGTCTGTAGCCATGCTCATCCATATGACATGGCAAAATGAGAGCTTTGCGTTCAGAGAGCACGCGGGCTTTTGTGTGTGAACTTCTCTCCAGCACCTTCTCCAAATGCTGTGGTCTAAAGGGCCTTGTACCCAGGGAGCAGCCGCCAGACACTGCCAGGTAGATCTCTCCTACGCATCTCCCGTTATTCCATTTTTTCAATTAAAACCTTTAGCTTTCACATCCCTGTCCGTGCTGTAGAGGGATGGCTTGGTACTCACTGCAAGGTGTTCTCTGTCCAGAGGATTAAACGTATTTTCTCCAGCACAAGGTTTCTTCACTTTCCCCTTAAAGCTCACAAGTCCTCATTTCTCTCTTTTTAATCAAAAGATTTCTTATTTCTACAGACTTCTGTTGTCAAGTTTACCACATTTCCTGGTGCAAACACAGCACGCAGCTGTGCCCTCTGTGCAAGTGTTGTTCCCTCACCTCGAGGAGCCCCAACAACACAAACACCCTCCTCTGGTTCCCCAGACATTTACAGAGGTGGATCTCGCCCGGACTCAGTGCGGCCGGCGTTGCCGGCTGGTGAGGGTGAGGATGGTCTGCGCCAGGGCTGGCACCACTTCCCAAGATGCACAGCAGAAGATGCACTTTAAACAGTTCATTATATGCTGCCTTCGCCTGACAGCCTTCTACTGACTTCTTCCCCTGTAGTGACTGGTGCACAGAGCTGGTAGAGAGGTTTTTACACTCTCCAATGACTTTGCTCTAGTTCTCTCTGAAGCAAATGCTATAGATTATGCTAGCATATGTCACAACACTGCGATGTATACATTGGGGTGTATTTCATAGCTGACATGTGGACACAGCACATCTTGAAAAGATCGCAGGCAGCCAAACGTGTCTCTTGAAGGATGAGGGCAGCACCTCAGTTGTACATTAACTATTTTAATTAGGCACAGCACCCCCTTTTGGTCCAGCTGTTTATGACATAGCAGAAAGAGTTAACAGACGAACCTCCAGGACATGCAGGTAGGTCAATCAGTAACTCCAACGTGGACATTTAAGATCGATTTAATAGCACCTGCACTGCATTTATCGGCATTAAAAACTAATAGTAAAAGACGACTAAAAAGTGTGACCGTGGCTCTGGTAGCCTCGTCCAGCCCCAGCTGCAGAGTGGTTTCGGTGGACCTCAGCATCTCGGTGCCACCATCCACGAGGTGGAGCTCCAGCCGCTGCCGAGAGCCCTGCAGGGACACCGCGCCTTGCAGGGTACCCCGGG
Source organism: Chroicocephalus ridibundus (assembly GCF_963924245.1). Lineage (NCBI taxonomy): Eukaryota > Metazoa > Chordata > Aves > Charadriiformes > Laridae > Chroicocephalus > Chroicocephalus ridibundus. The sequence goes on along the minus strand of NC_086316.1, from coordinate 1,043,554 downwards.
GTTTTTTCCTCCTCCCTCCCGCAGACCTGCAGAGCTGTGGCTGAGTAATCCATTTTCTTATTAAATGAGAGCTTATTTCAAAAGCAGGCTTGAGGCGTTTCTTTTCCATCTGTTTTTCTGGCTCCAGCAGACCTTCAATCGCAGGACCTCTCAGATACAAGATACAAAACCGAGTGCCTTTGTAGAAAACGGGGCGTAGTTGTGAACAAACGGCGTTAGGTCAGCTTGGCTTTCCCCTCGCGCTGAAATATGGCAGAAGGTAGAGATTATCGGTAAATTCAGATGGTAGATAATGACTGTGAATGGTAATTGACACAGGGAAGACACATGTTCAAGAATTTCAAGTGTTTTGCTGAGCATTTTTAAGCATTTTCAGCCAGCCAATTTCTGTAATTGTGGCAGGAATGTAAATGTCTTTCCTGCAGCCCTGGCACAAACAGGTCGTGGTAACTTTAGACGATTGGAAACAAAATGAGTAATTAGAGTAATCTCACCCACCTTTACAAGGGACAGTTTGTTCAGATTTTTGCTTGTTTTTCTCATAAGGCTGAGATTAGCAGAGCTGATGTCACCTGAGGCAAGCCAGGATCCTCAGGTCTTCACATGTTGCTTTTCCCGACAACTATAATTGCTATCAAACAAAATTAGAGACGGTTTGGAATCTAGTGGGTAACCACCACCCTGTGCAGCTCCAGCACCCCTGGGTGGCCAGGATGAAGCCGGGCGGTTTGAGGGAAGCCCCTTGTGGGCTGCTGGGCTGTGGGGATGCTCAGTGCCAGTGGCGCCCTGGGTGCCACCAGGGACCCCCTCATTCCATGGACACGGCAGAGGCAAGACCCTGCGGCGGTGTACGCCCTACCAGGCGTGCCTAAATTCCTCTGCTGCTGTTTGGATGGAGGTGATGAGAGACAGAGGCTGCGGAGCCTCCTGCTCTGGAGATACTCCAAACCCGCCTGGAGACGCCATCCTGTGCCACCTGCCCTGGGTGACCCTGCTCTGGCAGGGGTTGGACTGGGTGATCTCCAGAGGCCCCTTCCAGCCCCTGCCAGCCTGGGATTCTGGGATTCTGTGAAACACTGTGTTTCTGTCACCGGGCTTTGACCTCCCGTTATGGGAGCAGTGACTCAGTGAGGGAAGGCGATGCCGTAACACATGAGGCTGCAGTATTACCGGCAGGGTGACGTCCCCATCAGGGCTCATCAATTAGCCTGCTAATTCACTTCCATTTTCAACTGCTGGAAAACATGACAATTTATTTCAGCCTGTGCAGGAGGGCACATTCTGCCCTCCGGACAAGACCTGCTGCCTCCCGCGCCCTGGCTCCTTGTCCCACCTAATGACCTCTGCTCCTCAGCTGGTGTTTCAGCTCTCACCCCGCATCCTGCTGCGTGGTCCAGACTGCATCACTGGCCGCTATTTCACCCTGACCCCTGTCATGGCTCATGGTAGACCTTTGGCATCTGTTGTGCCTGATCCCAGACGTTCTCAGGATTGGTTTCTGGCCAGGGAATGGTAACTCACACCTCGGCAGCTCCTGCTGAAGCCTCTGGCTGAGACAGTCCTGAAGGACCCAACTCACCCACTGCTGGAGCCCAGCTTTTGGTGCACCAAGTCCTGCCGGACCCTGGCTGAACGCGCCGGCAGGAGGTGTTCGGGCACCTCTGCAGTGCGAGCTCCCCCGTACAGCTGTGGGACCAGGTGGAGCATTTTGGGAAGTAATGCACCAGAGACTTGTGCCTCTGACCTCCCAGAGCTGCTCAGCGCAGGACTACAAAACTAAGCAAAGGGATGAAAAAGCCTCCGCTGAAACCCAAAATAACATCAGCTAGATGGGACGCTGGAGAAGGAAGGCAAACACCTAAAAGCATGAGTATAACAGATACTCATGTCTCCCACACCTGTACTTATATCTTACATCTTATAAGATGCATATCTCAGGATCGAGACAGGTGAAACGTGTTCTAAATAAGGAGTTACACTATGTGTTCACACATGAAGAAGTGTTGCTTGAATTTCAGTATTGATCAGTGACATTTAAGCAATGGTACTGAAAAGCTGCCTCTGGCTGCCTGACCAAATCCGATGGCATCTTCCTCTCCACACCTGTACCCGTACCCCTGCCCATGCCCTGCTATGGTGTCGGCGAGGGCGGGCTGGCAGGCAGGGCACGTTTTAGGAAGCAGAAGAGCTCGTCTCCCCACGCGCACCAGGGAGACTGAAGCTGGGCTGAATGCCCCTGAGACCCAGAGCCACAAGAGGTTTAATCCCCATGAGCACCATTGACATAGAATCATAGAACCATAGAATCTTCATGGTTGGAAAGGGCCTTTGAGATCATCGAGTCCAACCATACACACACAAAAAACCACAAACCCCTACAATCTCTGCCACTAGAGCATGCCCTGAAGTGCCAAATCTAGATTTTTCTTAAATACCTCTAGGGGTGGTATTTAATGTGCTTGGACGAGCCAGGGCACAGTCTCTAAGGGGTGGTGGGACAGAATAAGGGTTTTTCCTCCTGTCCCAGGCACGAACCTCCACTTTGTACCTCGGTCTGGACTAAGCAGATCCCTCCATGAGCCAATTCAGCAGCAAAACAACGATATTTGTGGCTGCTCCTCCCCAGCAAGGCTTTCAGATGGGAAGGAGGGACAAGAGGTTGGTGGGTTGAATCACGGCATGGTTTGGGTTGGAGGGGACCTTAAAGGCCACCCAGTGCCACCCCCTGCCCTGGGCAGGGACACCTCCCACCAGACCAGGTTGCTCCAAGCCCCGTCCAACCTGGCCTTGAACACCTCCATGGGGACATCTTCCTTTCCAAAAGCTGAAGCCTTGCCACCTTGGAGGAGTCGCTTTCTTTGTTGCTATTTTTTATTTCAAGTTTTGGTGTCTCAGCCCCAGAGAGCAGAGGAGGAGCACAGCACTGATGCGACCCCATGCTGCCAGAGAGCTGAGCCACCCTAAGGGCTGTTTACGTCTTTTACTCAAGGACGTTGCACCTTACATCCATTTATTTATTTCTGTGTGTTCTGATACAGTTTTTAAAATGGGATTCTTGCAGGTCAGTGTCCCCATTTTCAAGGCAGAAGGAGCAGCTGAGTCCCCATCGTTGGCACCAGGTTGGGGATGGTCGAAGGACCTCATCCCACCTGCAGAGAAGTTCTCGGTGCCAAGTCCCAGAGTTTCTGGCCAGCATCGGGCACTTCCCTCTAAACCAGGATTCAGTGGCTTTGTTCCCCAGCAGCAGGATTTAAGGCTAAACCCTCTCCATGATTTTCTGCTCGGTGTAACGACCCCAAGACACCCAACCTCTCTGCCCTGATTCTCCTCCTGCCTCTAATTTGATGCTGTGGTTGTTGCCTTGGGAGCCGGCTGATGGAGAGCGAGCCGCTGAGCATCTCAACGTACAAATTCCTAGGATCCAGCCCTAATTTATCCAGTTTATAACTACCTTGTTTTCATGAGGATTTCTCCTCCTACCACCTAACTAACTAAGAACAAAACAAATCATTATTTTTCCTACAGACTTCAGAGCGGCACAACCCTCTGGAAGAAGATGGTTCTTTCCGGCAGGTTTTTTGAGGGATGCACTCAGTGTGATATCAGGGCATCTCACTGCTGAGCTCCAGCGTAAAGGTGAGCCACTGCAAACGGAACAATTAACTTTCAAATTCTCAATAACTGGGTCTTGCTCTGGAAACAAAATCTCCTGCATGTTGTATGCAGCACGAGTGGCTATAAATTTTCTGTTTGTTTTCTTCCTTGTTGTTTGTGGTTGTGCTAAATAGCAGCACTTTTTACCTAACTCCATGTATAGAAAACTTCCATAAACCTCTAATTCTCCTTACTTATTAACCTATTTTTGATATCCCAAGATGAAATTTTGAGAAGATTGATATTAGTTGAAGAGATCACCTCTTTAGCAAGAACAGGTTGCAGGGCAGAGATAAAAAGGTTATTAGTCCCATCTTCACGCCTGCCATATTAGTCAGCAAAACAGAAGTTTTGATCCAATAAAAGTATGTTAATACATGCAGGGACAAAGTGTTTTGCATGCAGAAAAACCTGCTCAGAGGATGAGCCCACTTTGTACGTGACATACACACACAGTTCCTTCGTACCCCATTAACTGACGAGCATCGCCTCCTCTCTCGTGCAAGTCGGGTTTTGTTTTAACTGCTGCCCTGATTAGTCAAAGCCTTTGAAAGTCTGGCACAACCAAGAAGTTGCAAATAAATGTGGGATTATGGCATTGATTCAAAGGTAATTCACTTTCACACTTTCTTACACAGTAAGGCTAAAAAAAAAAAAAAAAAAGAAAAAAAAGGCAAGCCTGCAAGTTTTCTATCAATTTTACCATTATGTGGAGGGAGCTCCCTTGGGAACGGGGCACCAGAGCCCAAGGTACAGGGAAAAATGTTTCAGCTGGCGGGAGACTTGTTCGCCTTAGAGAAATATGGAAGGGTTAACTAAATCATGGTACTTATGCACGTAAGGAAGTCGGGAGGAACGCTTCGTGCAGCTAATGAGGAGGCGGCAGTCATCCTCATTGCAAGGTCACGCTTTAACTAGAAACAAAACATATGGTCTCGAAGAGCCGAAGGAAAACGTGCGATGCTACAGAGCAATTCTTTCCAAGGGTCACAAGGCGATATGAAAATTAAAAAATGATTTTGCAGTTCTTCCCAGCAATATTATTTTTTCCTCCATTCGACTGACGGCAAAATCGAGACTACTATTGAATTTGTATGCTGTAATTATTACATCAATACATAAGATGATTTAGTAAATAAAAAGAGCAAGAGGTTTTCATGCTATTAGTACTTTATCGTTGACTATTTCAAGCTTTTATCAAGTAGTGGTAATCAACCTTTATTTGCTTAATAATTTCTTATCCCAAAGTGTTGATTTTATCAAAATTACCTTCTCAGTAAAGGGTGTAATTTTCTGGTGGTAAAATGAAGGATGTTCTCAATACTGGTAATTGTCCAATTATTTTGTACGACTTCTATGTTTTAACAAGCTCAGTATGTTTCAAAGCAGCCTGAGCACTCTGCACGGTTTGTAAGCATGCTAAATAGGAAGGCACCTGGCAGCGTTTTAATTATACACGGTCCTCTTGCTAACTAGAAAAATAAGACCTGAGAATGGGTTTGTTGGTTGTTTTTTTTTCTGAGTGTGAAAAAGACATCACATTTTCACACCCCAGATCACAAAACAAACATTATTCAATCCACTTTCCACTCCAAAAAACATGTCATTTATTAGTGCCTACCAGAGCACAAAGGAAGTCTGGTGAAAAGAGCTCCATGGGGACGGCTACCACCAAAACCACGATGATTCTGGGTTCAATGTTAAAACTGGAGATGTGGTGCCACCAATACACTGTGTACATGTGTATCCACGGATAGATGCTCTGCTGATGGAGACGCCTACCCTGGGAAGGCTGGTCTTCCCCTCGGGCAGGAGGAACCATAGAATCACAGAACGTGTTGGGTTGGAAGGGACCTCTAAAGGCCATCTAGTCCAACCCCCCTGCAGTGACCAGGGACATCTTCAACTAGACCAGGTTGCTCAGAGCCCCATCAGAGGAAGAGGACTCGTGTGTTGCTTACAGCCTGGTCACTCCCACCATGTCGTGGACATCCCTGAGCTGTGAGCATCGGGATGTCCATGTGCGTGGACAAAACCTTCCTGCACTTACTCATCCTGAGCCACTTTTTTACCCTTTCTCCACTCCCTCCATGGGATTTTTTGCACTGTTACGTAGAATGGCAAGGAAGACGTGTAAGGGTTTGCAGCTGAACGTGCTGAAAAACGAACAGCCATCCAAAATCCTTGTTGTCCTCTGCTCCCGTGCTTCTGTGAAAATACTGCATCTGCAGCAGGCTGGGCTTAGGAAACAGTACTGCGTGCCGGAAAATCGTCACAGAGGATCTTTGTCGCTGGAAAGACGGGATGAGTCTTAGCACAGAAGTAAAACACAGACTACACACAGTGATTCCTGCCACCAGCGATTTAGATGGCCAGAACCTCCTGAGCAGCAAGAAATAAGTGCTGCCTGACAATATTATTGATTTTCTTATTTTGAAAGTATCACCGAATAAGCACTAGAGGGCAAGGTTGAAAGAGAGCAAAAAACAACCAGATTTGGACTGCAGTGGAATACTTGACAGACTAATGAAATTTCCTTCTGATAAATTAATGTAAATTGGGCTTGGAAGGAACACTCTCATTTTAAAGTTGGCTGAAAGACCGTAAAACAAAATGATAAGTGACAATATAGCAAACTGAGGAGGGTTTGTTTAATACGACGGCAAAGGGATAGGTGTCAGGGCTCATTCTATTTAACATTCTCATTAATGATCCAGAAGAAGAAACAAGGAGTGTGTAATGAGATTTGATACTTGGGAGGATTAGTTAGCACTGGTGAGAGCTGGAAATTAATGCAAAGCAAGAGAGAGCGGAATCATGGGCAGAAAACAACAAAAGGCACAAAGCACGCGGGCGGAAAACAAATTTAATAAAGAGAAACCTGAGGAAACTGCAGCCAGAGGAAACAGCACTGCGGTGAGAGGGAACCGAGGAAGCGGTAACATGGGGAGCAATTGCATGGAGAGGAGGAGAGGAGAGGAGGGGAGAGGAGAGGAGAGGAGGGGAGAGGAGAGGAGAGGAGAGGAGAGGAGAGGAGAGGAGAGGAGAGGAGAGGAGAGGAGAGGAGAGGAGAGGAGAGGAGAGGAGAGGAGAGGAGAGGAGAGGAGAGGAGAGGAGAGGAGAGGAGAGGAGAGGAGAGGAGAGGAGAGGAGGGGAGGGGAGGGGAGGGGAGGGGAGAGGAGAGGAGAGGAGAGGAGAGGAGAGGAGAGGAGAGGAGAGGAGAGGAGAGGAGAGGAGAGGAGAGGAGAGGAGAGGAGAGGAGAGGAGAGGAGAGGAGAGGAGAGGAGAGGAGAGGAGAGGAGAGGAGAGGAGAGGAGAGGAGAGGAGAGGAGAGGAGAGGAGAGGAGAGGAGAGGAGAGGAGAGGAGAGGAGAGGAGAGGAGAGGAGAGACCAGGCTGTGCCAGGAAGGGGCTGCAGCCGGGGACGCGCAGGGAGCTCGGCCACCTCCACGCCTTGGGGAGCATCGTGGTGCTCAGCTGCCCTGTCCCCCTCTCCTCGGCCGCTGCTGGGCTTCAGGAAAGGGCAATAAAGGTGGTGGCAAAGGACCTGCGCGGCTCGATTCCCGCGGAAAGCCTGGGAGAGCTGCAGCGTGGCTGCTGTAGCGCAGCTCGGCAAAGCCACAGCTTGTGAAGGACGGGGGGCACGGCCATCACCCACGTCGGGGCGGCCGTGGGAAGGCAGGACGCAGCTCCAGGACGGCAACCGCGGCTTTGCCTGTCGGGTGAGGGAGTCGCAGCTCCTCCCAAATCACGGGGGCCATAGCATGTGTGGGAATTCCCACACCTGGCAATAGGAGAGCAACCTGACTGAATTCTAACAAAGGTGAAAACCTACAAAATCTTGTAGAGTTAGCAAGATGGCAATGATGTGACATTAATACCTGCTTGAAAAAAATCTTCCTTACACAAATAACGTTTCTAATTAATCTGGGCTCAGAAAGGCAGAGTGACGGCGTGGGAAGAACGTTTCTGAGCAGGTTTAGGTGGCTACAGACGCTGGTCATACAGGTCAGGTCATGCAGGAGGCAGAGTTAATGCCTGCGGACGCCTTGGAGGCAGACTGCAGCCCCTCGCCACACCAGATGAGCAGCTTTCCATTAGCCAGCACTTTCTGAATCCCCTGGAAAACCTGAATCCTCTGGAAAACCTTCAAAGCGAGCATCCCTCTGTAACATGGGTGCCGTTCTTCAGCTTGTCTGCCACCACCTCTTGCAGGGTCAGACCTTGCGGATTTGCAGACGATGGCATCTCTCAATGCAGTCTCGTGCATTGCACGCTGGTTTTCACAGGCACGTGGCCAGCACTGGCGGCTGCGGGGCTTTAATGAGCTGTAAAAGGAAGGGCATTTGGGATACAAAAACTCATGGGCGGTTTGCTCGTTCAGGGTTTGAGCCAAAGCAAGAGTTAGGTGTTGTTTTCCCATTTTATTATCCCTACCCCATCATTAAAAACTTTTAAAAAATTCGGGAAAAATTCAGTAACTTTTTCCTGACGGGGCTGTTGGATAATTCCAGTGAATCACAAATTCGTCTCCAGCACACCCTGCTCTGAATTTCAGCAGGGCCATAGCAGCTCAGCAGCATGAAGGGAGCATCTCTCCAGGTACCCCACGTGTCCGGGCAGCTGCAACAAGACTTTAAAAATTCCTAAAAACTCAGAAAAGAAGGCAGGAAGCCCACAGGGTATTTTTTGTCTCAACAGAGCCACACAGAATAGAAATTGAAGCCCATAAGAAGTAATCCATTCCAGTTCACAGGAAAAATTAGGCACCACAGAGTTAATTCCTACACATAACACAGGCAAAGAGGAATCCTCTGGTGCCTTTGACTATTTGTAATGTCAGAAACACGTGGCTGACAGTCTCCTGTCCCGAGGCTCGGATCCCGCCAGGACCAGCTGGGAAGCTTTGGGGTGGTACCGGAGCGGAGCCTGATGCTCTCCCAGGCTGGATGGGCTGAGACCGTCAGCCCCAGCAGAGCTGCCCGGGCAGAAGCCCGAGAAGCTCAGCAGACCCAACTTCTGCTCTCCCACCCATCCCTCCACTCCTGGGCCTAAACTCCCCTTTTGCTTTCCATTGGGAGCGGGACCCTGCTGCAGGGGGCAAGGCGTATCGCCCCGCAGCTGCTGCGCTGCACGGAGGTGAGCTGGTTTCTGTCTAGCGACAGTCTGAGGGAGGCTCTTGGGGCTTCTCCAGCTTTGGCATGAGGTCTAGGACTCTGTGCAAAGGAGGTCCTCGCAGACACCCAGCCGCAGGCAAAACCACTGCTCTGGTGGGCTCTGGGGAAGCGAACATCACGCTACCACCTTCTTCTTCCCCAGTTTACTCTCGCTGCGGGACATGCTGGAATCCCTTTGTCCACGGTAGGTGCTGCACAGCACTGGCATGAAGCGCTTCCCACAGGTCATCAGAAGCCTGTAGCTGTCCCCATGTGTCCATTTTCAGATGATCTCTGGACAGAAGAAGGGACTCAGGCAGTGAAGGAGCTGCCCATCCAAAACCTCCGACTCTGCAAGGTGGACCCTGCCCTAGCAGAGGCGCAGCAAAGGCAGTGATCATCTTCCCGTGACTGGACGTTGGTGGGATATGGGTTCCTCTGCCTGTCCTGAGCAGAAAGCAGAGCTGTGTTGAGGAAGGTGCTGAGCAGCATCCAGGGAGCAGGAGCTCTGGAGGCTGGCAGCTCCCTGCAAAGCTTGCAGCCTTTCGGCTCACAGCAAAAGAAAGCAGGTCATTCTTGCCAAGAACATTCCTGAGGCTGATTGTGATTCTTCAGAAAACAAAATCATTTTCTTTGCACATGAAGGATCATGACAAGAACACCAAATGTGAATGCCATAATCTTTGCCACTCCAAATTGTAAAGAACAGCTGTTGGGTAACAGGACACAGACGAGGAGTTGTGATTACTGAGATCACTGCCAGACTGGCTAGGAGCTATGTGCACTGAGAAGACTCTCCCAAAGCACCCCACTGTTGTCTGACACCTGTATCCTGCTTCACCCTGCACGTCTCTGCATTCTGCTCCCCTCTCCAAGTGGGGACAGTCATGCTCCACCTCTGCTCTGCCCCGGTGGGGCCACATCTGGAGAGCTGTGTCCAGTTCTGGGCTCTCCAGTTCAAGAAGGACGGGGAACTGCTGGAGAGGGTCCAGCGGAGGCTACGAGGATCGTCAGGGGACTGGAACACCTCTCTGGTGAGGAAAGGCTGAGAGCCCTGGGGCTGTTTAGCCTGGAGAAGACTGAGAGGGGGTCTCATCGACGCTCAGCAAGAGCTAAAGGGCGGGTGGCAAGAGGATGGGGCCAGGCTCTTCTCAGTGATGCCTGGGGACAGGACAAGGGGCAACGGGCACAAACTGGAACACGGGAAATCCCATCTCGACGTGAGGGAAAACTCCTTTCCTGTGAGGGTGGCAGAGCCCTGGTACAGGCTGTCCAGAGAGGTGTGGAGCCTCCTGCTCTGGAGATACTCCAAACCCGCCTGGAGACGCCATCCTGTGCCACCTGCTGTGGGTGACCCTGCTCTGGCAGGGGTTGGACTGGGTGATCTCCAGAGGCCCCTGCCAGCCCCGGCCAGTCTGGGATTCTGGGATTCTGTGGGGACTGTCCTGCCCAGCCTATCTGTCTCATCCAGCACAGCTTCATACTGGGCAGGCTGTGTTTATCTTCATGAAGCCAGAGTGTTATTAAGCAGAGAAAAGCATTGCTGTGGAGTCACACATTACCTAAACCTAAAAATGTCACAAATAACATTTTAATCCTGCTGAGGGGCTTCCAAGCAACCTTTTTTGTCAGCAGTAGCAGCCAGGGCATGCCAAGAATAACCCCGAATCGGAAGGTTTTTGAACAGCAGTCACACAGATGGCACAGCAAGCTACTAAACATGCCATGTGTCTGAGGATGACTCAGCCTTCCCTTTTTTCAGGGTAAACAAAAGGTGATCTTGCCTCTCCTGTGTTACTTTTCCGGTTAGCTGAAGTGATAGTGCTCATCCTTCTCCTGGCCATCTGCAGGCTGGAAAAAATGAAAACCTGGGACAGCTGGTGGAACAAGGGAGTGGTGTCACTCTGCTCTCCTTTGCTGTCTACGAATATGTATGAAACATTGTCACTGAAGGAAAAATAATGCTACCCAAGAGAGGAGTTAGTGATGCTCATCTTTATAAGGTTTATGTTGTTTCATACAGAGATCCATGACTGCTGGTATGTACATGTTATAAGTAATTCTAGAGGAGAATGACCATTACTTTCAGCCTGGGTAGTTCTCTTTCACATCACACAGCTCTTGGCTCATTTACAGCTTTCTGGCCCTGAGGACGCCCTTGTTTCAGGTTGGGGACACTCTGGAGTCTTCTTTGGTACCTGCAAGGGAACCAATACATTCCTGCATGTTAGGGGACCTGCCAAGCTGGCACACAAAGTGTAGAACCTATTGACAGTAACGGGAATTAAATGCATGAGAGACTGGATTTTGTCGTTAATTTCAACGACAACAATGTGTCGTTGCAACAAAAAATGCACTGAAATGCAAAGCACAATGTTTCTATTTTGTATGCAAAAGTGATGAGAAATGTTTGGACTGCTAGAATGTCTTGGTGAAAACATATACCAGTAAAAAAGACTGTACATTTAGATTGGATCTCAGGAAGAAATTGTTTGGTGTGAGGGTGGTGAGCCCCTGGCCCAGGCTGCCCAGAGAAGCTGTGGCTGCCCCAACCCTGGAGGGGTTCAAGGCCAGGTTGGACGGGGCTTGGAGCAACCTGGGCTGGTGGGAGGTGTCCCTGCCCAGGGCAGGGGGTTGGAACAAGATGGTCTCTAAGGTCCCTTTCAACTCTATCCGTCCTATGATTCTGTGCAATATGGGCTGGGGTTTAAAAAATCCTCAAGGATTTAGGTACTTGGATGCCATTGAAAGGTGAAGGGAGTTGGGCCCCTACATCCTCCTGTTTCCTTTCAAAGTTTCAGCAATGACATGCTCCTCCATCAGCACACCTTTGCTAGAATAATCTGCTGTGGTCACGCTACAGGTAGGTGTGTGTAGGGTTTGTGAACAGTGCAACGCGCCGAGCTGGCACAGCGGCCACCAGCTTTGCTGAGAAAAGCAAGCCCTAAGCATCTCTAAAGGTAAGCACATGCTGACAAATGTTCCTAAAAATGCATAATGGCTTAGGTTCCCAATATAAAATTACGGGGGCAAAGTCAAGGAACTGAGCTGATTAACACAAACTGCAGAGCTGATGAACCCTGGATATCTGCAAATGCTGGGCTTTGGATTCTATAATTAGAATTCTGTTCGGAAAGGGAGACATGAGAGATCAAGAAAGCAAGGAATTTTGTTACAAAACAAACCATATCTGACTCATCAGCATGAGCAGCAGAAAGATCTTTAAAATTTGTCCTTTGAAGCCAGGGTGATGCCACTGAGAACTGCTTGAATAAAGAGAATGGAAAAGCACAAAGTTCACTCTTTCCTGCCTGGATTTGTTTCCAATCTGTCATCTCTCTCTCTTCCTTTCCACTGCTATGGAATAACACCCAATTCCAGTTATTTTCAGCTAGTTTCATTTCTCAGGTACGTGAGACCATTTGGAGTGAGCCTACAAGGACAGCAGCGTTATTAAAAATGTATGCCCAAGTAAGTAACAGCACGTGTCTTCAGGCTGTTCTTCAATCCCAATGCATTTGTACCGCACCCTAACATGAAACTGAATTAATTATTACAATATGCTGTGGTCTAGCTTCTTCTCAAATGGATAGCATTCTCTGACCTTCCTAAGAAGACTAACGTCACACAGATTCGAAATGTCCCAACATCTGAAGCGTTTAGTGAGAACATGAAGTTACCCTGTGCGGAAGCAAGGCTCCAGACGTGCAGGGCTTGCTCGGGGCTCTGCGGGCCTTTGTTTCCCTGATAAAGAAGGGCTGGTGTGCACTTCCCCAGGGAAAAGTGATTCACCATGCCAGGCAGAGACCTGGTAATACCTTGCCATGTGAGCAACTCATGAAACCCAGCCGCACACGGTGCAGAAATCCAGGCATGACTCACGACACTTAATATAGAACGGCAAGAGGACCTTTGCAATCATGAAGCAGAACTTTCACATCACGTACCCCTACTCCCTGCAGAGGTACCAGGGAGGAGGAATCATTTCGACTCGCTCAGTCGGGTACTTGATCCCATGCATAGGCTTGCATGGGACAGCAGAGTGATTCAAGAGCGGGTAAGATTAAGCACATGCTTAATGGTCTTACACCACTTGCAGCACGTGCTTAAATGACTCGCTAAACTCAAGAATCCCCATGGTTTCCTGATTTGATTTTCCTCGAGCCTGGGGGGTGACACACAGTCTTCATGGAGAGCAACCTTGGACTGGAAGGGGAAATCCTTGTAGGTTTTCCGTAGTGACCACTGGCCTGGCGAGCCCCGTCCGTGGGGATGCTCACCACGGTCAGCCCAGCGTCCCACACGCTGCTCCCGCTGGGCTCGGCAGGGCTCAGCGCCGACGGGAGCAAGGGACGAGGACGGCACTGACACTCCTGACTTCAGAGATGTAACTCCAGCGCCCGAACCAGGCGTGTGACTGGGACGTGAGCTGCCGCCCGCCCCTGAGAGTCTCCTCCCCAGCGTGACTCAGAATCACCTCTGAATCCTACCAGTGCTCTGAAGGAGACTACTTCTATTACTTTTATTGGAGATCCACAGAAATATTCAGAGTACTAGGAATACTCTTCCCTAAAGAATTTCGAATTTGACCCTCACAGCCGTGAAGGAACTTTGACTGCAGTGTTTTCGCAAGACACCACGAAGATCCAGCATTTACAGTGTGTGATACACCACTTACCCGTTGTCTTACCAGGCCAGCTTTATTCAACTGTCTAAAGCTCCCTACAGAGTCACGGCTATTTTTTGCATAACAAGAGCAGGACTGTTTTTCCACTAGTGCAACTGCAGAAACACAGAACTCTTTGGCAGCGTGCACCCCAGCTGTTAAAGGATTATCAAATGAACAAATCTCCCTTCCTCCTCTGCCCCTCCCCAAAACAACCCGCACTATCAACACTGCTGGGATCCAAAATCTGAGCTGAAATTCTGCTTTAAACTCTGTTCTAGCAAATTAGCACTGCAGCTTCTTGCTGTTCCTGCCGAGAGTTGCTACCTTCTGCCGCCAAAGAGAGCTTACACGGAGCCATGTAAACACATACACAGTTTTTTTTTCACGTAAAAGTATAAGCAATGAGTTGCATTGACTTCAGAGAGCCTGACGTAACTCACCAGTTAAGCGGTGTTTTTAATATTTACAGGCATTTTCAGAAAAGCTTCATTGAAGTATGGTGCATCGCTCTAAAGCAGGGTAACGGAAATCCACTGTGAAAGAGGTGAAATTAGCAGTTACGATTTTTTCTAAATCCTCAGTTTTTAGCATGTCCCTCACAAACTGTGAATTAGCGTGAAGGTAACTGAGTTCCCCGTGGAGCGGCGGTACCGAATGTTGCCCTGACTTCGCGGGTGCCTGCGATACTCTGCCATCACACCGTGGCTATTGTTGCGCGCAGGACTAATTGGCTGCGCCTAATGGAGCTGGCATACGGCTCTGCTCCCTGCCTGAGCTTTACAGCGCGCTGCCGCGGGAGCGCTTCGTGGACCAGCGCACGCAAAGCTGCACGTCCTTCGTCCTAAGTGCATTTCCTTATCTGAATATACGGCACCGCATTATGCCGCGTGTTTATGATTGGAGACACCGCCTGGTAACATGGGCACAGTCAAACAAAATGGTACATGTAATAGCAACCAATTCATTTGTTTTAGGGAAAGAATATGACAACAGAAAGAAAGAGAGATATGCTCGGCTACATTTGATCGGAGGTAGTCAAATAGCTGAAATGATACAACCATTAAGATATATTTTCCTGATAACTACCCATATTCATATATTATCTGTTTATTCTTCTGTGGTATCTTAGCAGAACTTGGAACATATTTGACCTATTTTTTTCACTGGGCATTTACTGCTTTGCTGGAAGCAAAATTTCTCATTCTTTCTGGTTACGTTATCCTCATAAACTGCAATAAGAGAAGCAATATTTCTAATGAGTCTTTGTGTCATTAAATCGAAAAATGTTTACTGAAATGATTCCTCTTAGCTCCTAGTAGGGTTGCAATTTGACCCTTTTCGGTCTGCAGTCAGAAATACTAGCTACCAGAGTAACGGATTCAGAGCAAAACACGCATTTCTGGAGTTGTCCCTTTCTGAAACGCTGCTGTGAACGGCACGGCTCTGAGGGGCTCTGGAAATGGACCTCCCGAAAGGAAAGATTCGGGAAACAGAAAGGCTGTGCAGATACTCTGTACCTGCATACACAAAGGTGCTGTTGCATAATAATGGCCATATTTTTTCCCTGTGATTTTTAAACTATAATTACTTTCAGAGCGCAACTAAGCGGGGGCCCAGCTTCCCCTAGGTTTGTAACGCACAGAACGCTGCAGAGGTCGGTTTGCTGTTGCAGGAGGGATGGCACTGCTCCTGCTGTGGCTCTGAGCGCACGGAGCTGAGCGTGGCCATCACCGACGCGCGAGCTGCAGGAAGAGACCATCATCAGCACTCAGACCTTCCCCTTTCCCATGAACACGCTCCTTCCATAAGCGGACTACATCCACTCCTAAGAGTGGGTAAGATACTACTAGGATAATTCTAGTATTGTGTGTGCAAAGTCCTCTTTCCTCTCTTAAAATAATTTTCCTTTTACTGAAAATGTTTATGATTGTGTCCAGATTGAAGTGACTTTGGGAGAGGTAAGAAATAGGACACTTTTCAAAACTAACTTCCCAAGTTTGGAGCGACAAGATATGGCCAATCAGAAACTCCGCTTGGGCAACCCAAAACAGCTAAAGCTAGAAAGCTCAAATGCAGCCTGGCATTTAAAAAGCAAGCCAACTTGAGGGAAAATCCATTGTTTAGTGTGGAACCTTGTTAGTATTGCTTGAATGTGGACTTAGATTTCTTTTTTTATGCTCCTTCAGAATTCTATTTTCTGGCGCATTTACTAAAAGCATTTCTTCTATGGAAATGTGGCTTATTGAAAGCACAGAAAGTGTTTTGATTATCCTTACAGCATTTGACAAAGCAGGTTTTGTTAATTGAGCAGTACTTAGTTGAGACTTGAGAAGCAAACCAAATCGGAGTAGAAGTGTGATCCGCAAGCCCTCAAGAAGTTACAAGCTTTGGCGAGCAGGCTCGTTCACCTCCGCACAGTTTCTGACCAAACACAAGGGGTTTCAGAGAGACAGGCGCATCTTCCCAGTCACGTTGGGGCATCAGCGCAGGTCGGAGCAGCCCAGGGAACACCCCGAATTGGGCTCACGGTCCCCACAGAACCCGCTCCTCCGGGCGGACCAGCAAACGGCGGCCCCTCAAACACAGTCCTCCACAACTATTCCAGTGTATAAGGGTATACAGGGGCTTGTTTCCTCACTGGCTTGGAATGCGAGTAGTAGTGGAGAGAAAAAAAACCCAAATACTTTAGCTGCTGTTGCTTTGATGCAAGGAAGTGAAGACCTGTGCATTCAATATGACCCCCTGGCCCCTTCTGCTGTATTATTTCATTACAGGGCTTTGGACACAGACATCTGTATGTGAAATAGGCAGAATTTTGTAATTCAGAGCCACTTAGTCTGAATTACAGACAGTGCTGCCGTCACTGACGGCCACGGCAAATCTTACTTTGGCTGCAGTTGGGAGCGGTAAGGACTCCCGTGCTCCTGGTGAAGAAATCCTCTGCAAGTCTTCATTTTCAATAAACCACGCATTTTGTCTACCCAACCCCTGGTTATTTCCTCAAGACATTTTTAATTCTAAACTGTATTTCCCGGTCCTTTTAAGTCAACAGCTTGACTTTATCTTACTGTTTTCTTTACAAATGTTAAGACCACACACTGAGCTCTGCTAACACACTGTATTATGCTACTAGTAGACAAATTTTAACATCACATCACATACATGTTGCAGTTGCTGTTGGAACATGCCTTTTAAAAAATACCTTTATTGGATGAAATTGTCTCTTTCGCAAGAAAAATCTGGTTCTTCAATATAATTTATTATGCCTTTTAAAATTCTGTCTGTTCAATAAAATCTTTGCTATATTATAAATACCTGTAACGAAAATATAATTTAAAATTCTGAGAGAAAACATTTTTTTTTCCTTTTACATTTTTCACAAAACCCACACAGGCACCAAGGAAAGACTAACAATAAAAATAATTTACTCCTGTACAATCTACTCTGGGTTGGAAACATTCAAGAGAGAGATTTTAAACTCGTCCTCTGATGAGACTTTGGCTACAACATGGGAACTGATCTCAAAACAAAGGTGGGTCCTGTGTTTTCCACCCATTTTACCTGAAAACTGCTGTCAAGGGCTGACTGGGTGTTGCTAGTACTTTCCTCGCTGTAACATACCTGAATAGCACTGGCTAAAAATCGCTGTTATCTGAGGGAACCAGACTCTCAGCTTCACTGCACAGGACTGCAAGTGGTCCCACCTCACCAGATGGGAATAGTTATCACGGAGATTAACTCCCAGTTCTGAAAATTAAACATCGGTGGAAAAAAGTTAGTGCTCTCAACAGCGGCAATTACAAATTTTTATGTTTTGCTTGTTCAGTAGTTCTGTACTGCCAGAAAGCTTGCGTGTTGACGGGACGGCAGACGAAAGCTTTCCGATTGGGACCACTTGCAGGGTTTTTTTAATGACTTCTCATTCTAAGCAAATTTCTTAGTAGAGAGGGAGCGATTCAGTATAAGAGACATTCAATGGTGGCATTGTTATCTTTGAAGTATAGACTAGAAATATGGAACAATTCTTCAAATCAGCTAAGCTAACCCTATCTAAAGCTAGCAAAAAAGCAGACTAAGCCCAAGATAGGCACGAAACCATCGCAAAGAATGAAGAAGCAGGGATTTTTAAACCTTAAGTTTGGCAAGACAATTTTCAAAGCTGTCTTTAGAGCTGTCTCTTTTTCCATAGAAGGAGACTTAAGTACTGTTACAGTAAATAGACATACCTTTAAAATTACAGAATTTAGTGTGAAGTTTTAAAAATCTCATTCCAAACTGATGAATTATGAGCAGAACGCTAAATTCCTGTCTTAGAGACACTTGCATCGTTTTTCAGTAATAGACAGTGAAGGAGAATCAAATGTTTCTAGAATGTCTGAAACACACATTTCAACAGCAGATGAGACAGAAAGAAAAGTAAAATCCAGTCAGCACTTGTTTGAATTATCTTTAGCACTGCAGTGTGGCATATATCCCCTGGGAATCTTTATTTTCTTGTTCTAGATCCCCTTCAGTTTTTGAGTATCCAACACTGCATTGTTTGGTTTTTTAATTATGAAAAGCAAAATAATATGTCCATCTTGACTGACTTTTACAGTATGGGTGGAAAACTGTTTGTCTAGTACACTGCTAATGTCAGGGGGCTGCCCGCCCTTGCTGCTTTCTGACAGCCAGCTGTTTCCTCCTCTTCCACCTTCTCCTTCCTTCTGTTCCTCTCCTCCACATTCCACACACTCTTTCCCTTCATTCCAAGTCCTTCCTCAGGGTGGGTTTGGTTTTTTTATCTCACACCTCTCCCCATCCATTTTGTCTTAACTTCCTAGATACTTGGGAAATGTTGACAATCTACCACAGTCCCTCCAAGATCCAGTCTTTAGGTGGACTTTGCTGGTACAGTTATCCTTTCTGTTCCACTTTGGTCACAGCTCAAGGAAAGGACAAAGGGGTCTCAGTTTTGTTGTCCTGACCGCTGCAGACATAGGCATCTCAGAAAGCATTTTTATTATTTAAATTCAGACATTTATCTGAGGCTCCATAGGTAGGAGGCTCAAAGCTCATATAGTTGACACAAATAGATTAGTACTCCGTCAGGTGATTCAGAAGCTAGAAGACTAGCCAGGCGCTCTGAAGTGCTGTCTATGGGAGCTCTGTCTTCATTAACTCCATACAGCCTAGAAAGAACAGGCTCATAATTCAGGCACCGCGCCTAGGTAGTTACAGTTAGGTGGGGAGAACACCACCCTGTGGTCTGGGATGCCTCATTTGGGGCTCTTCTATGTTAGTGTATGTCTGTCTGTACTCTAAATTTGTTAATCACTTCTGATGCTCCAATCCAGCTGCAGCCTCCCAGCTGCTCCTTTGTGGGAGAACAGAAGGGTAAGGGAGCATTGTTGTTTGGAGAAGGAACAAAAAACCTATGACGGAAGCAGTACTGGCTGTCTGGAATAAATGCCAAATGTAAGACAGACTGCAATATTCGTTACAAATCCAGGGATGAGAGTATCTCCCCATAGCTTCAGCAGTTCGGTTCAAAACTGCTTGGTAATTCAGGTTTTGAATCCTACTGCATGCTAAGTGAATAGGGTGGAAGAATAAGTAACATGAAAATTGTTTAAAATAGAGCATTAGGGTTTCCAGGGGAATACTATTGCCTTTCATGCCTGAGGGGGCAAATCTAGTCTGATGATAATGAAGAAAGGCTTTGAACAAAGCTATTACTAAAAAGCGTCAGTTTACTGCCTTATCCTCCCACACCCATTTTTTCCCTTCCTTGATATTTGTATTAAATATGAAGCAATCAAAGCAGCAATCACACAACTAGAGCATACAACAGACTTCTGAAAAAAAACTACAGGTGGGGTGGGAAGAATGAATATTTCCAACTCAGTGCCATACCCTACAGTTTAGTTTCCTTCACTTATAATATCAACCAAGGCTTGCAGCAGTCTATCATCTCTATGCTTGTACGGTTTGGCATTGTAAAAAAGATCAACGTAGTCACTGTACAGACTTTCTTCTGAGTCTCTTAACTGGGACGGCTTGTTTAACTTTTCGAGGGCTTGATAGAAGTGTTCATATGGAATATTTGACTTCTCACTTGCTGTCTTCTTTGGCAGTCGCTTCTGAGCCATCTGTCTGTTAAAAGCACTTCGCAGTAAATGTAGCATAGCCTCTGACGGGATTTTGTCTTCTGCTTTGTCACTGCTACTGCTGGTATCTTCTGTGACTTTGGGTTTTTCACTCAGGTCCTCTTGTGTGGTATGGTCCTAGAATACAGATTAGCATAAAAAAGGTTATGTGTCAACGAAAAACTGACTGGATTAAGATACAGCCTGGCTAGTGATTTCCATCTACGTGTGGGTAGATGCTATTTTTTCATTTAGGAGCCACTAGCATCTAGAAAAGAACTAGACCATTATACACCAAAACAGACCATCAAAAGGACTGTATCGTATAAAATATCAAATCCCGCCACAATGTAGGAAGTTACAAATTCAGATTCTACACTGTCAGGATACATCATGTCATTATACAGCAGGATTTGTCACAGTCCTAGGAGGTATTTCTGGTTGTACTATGGGAGACAGCTCCTCAGCAGTCTCACCGAAGGAAGTACATGCAGTGGTGATGGCAGCTCTGATTGCGCTGCACACCCTTGTGAAAAGGACTGAACCAGTGCTTCTGTACAACCTTCTGTGTAGATGCTCTCACCTGAGAAAAGACTGTGAAGCATGGCTATTGGGTGGCCATGACATCTGCCTTGGAAGCTTTGGAATACGAATGCCAGATAAAGATGTACAGAGAAGCTGTTGAGAGGCATGATCTCGTTTCAGCAGTGCCTATTATGCCTCCCATGCTGACACGGTAGTATGTGGCGGCATAGCTTCCTCATTTACACTAGGATTGTCTTTCTAACTCAACACTCATTTCATCTTCATTTGGTTTTCACTATGCCCACCAATCTTCTCTTACAGTACCTCCAAGTTATTTTCTTGCACATGGCTGCCACACCTGCAGACGCTTATTTAATGTATTTAAAGACCATAATCATGTCTCCCTCAGTCGTCTCCTTCATAACCTGGGAGGAAAGTTAATCTCTCTATACTTTACGGCCTACCTGTAATTGTGCAAAGAATCTGACACCGTCCCACACAACATCCTTGTCTCTAAATTAGAGAGATACAGCTTTGACAGATGGACCGCTCAGTGGATGAGGAACTGGCTGGATGGCTGCACCCAAAGAGTTGTGGTCCATGGTTCTATGTCCAAGTGGAAACCAGTGACGAGTGGCGTTCCTTATGGGTTGGTACTGGGACCAGTGCTGTTTAACACCTTTGAGTGCACCCTCAGCAAGTTTGCTGATGACACCAAGCTGTGTGGCACAGTTGAAACGCTGGAGGGAAGGGATGCCATCCAGAGGGACCTGGACAGGCTTCAGAGGCGGGACCATACCAACCTCATGAAATTCAACCAGATCAAACAGAAGGTCCTGCGTGTGAGTTGGGGCAATCCCAAGGACAAATCCAGGCTAGCTGGAGAATGGATTGAGAGCAGCCCTGAGGAGAAGGACTTGGGGGTGTTGGTGGGGAGAAGCTCATCATGAACCAGCAATGTAGGTTCATAGCCTAGGAAGCCAACTGCAGCCTGGGCTGCATCCCCAGCAGCGTGGGCAGGGGGGTGAGGGGGGGGATTCTGCCCCTCTGCTCCGCTCTGTGAGACCCCCCTGCAGTGCTGCCTCCAGCGCTGGGGCACCAACAGCAGAAGGACACGGAGCTGTTGGAGTGGGGCCAGAGGAGGCCCCAGAGATGCTGGGAGGGCTGGAGCCCCTCTGCTGTGGGGACAGGCTGAGAGAGCTGGGGGGGTTCAGCCTGGAGGAGAGAGGGCTCCGGGGAGACCTTCCAGCCCCTTCCAGTCCCTAAAGGGGCTCCAGGAAAGCTGGGGAGGGACTCTGGAGCAGGGAAGGGAGCCATGGGATGAGGGGGAATGGTTTTTACTCTGGAAGAAGGGAGATTTAGGTGAGATCTTGGGAAGAAATTCTTTGCTGTGAGGGTGGTGAGCCCCTGGCCCAGGCTGCCCAGAGAAGCTGTGGCTGCCCCATCCCTGGAGGGGTTCAAGGCCAGGTTGGAGGGGGCTTGGAGCAACCTGGGCTGGTGGGAGGTGTCCTTGCCCAGGGCAGGGGGGTTGGGAATAGATGATCTTTAAGGTCCCTTCCAACTCCAAACATTCTGTGATTCTATGACATCCTAATTACTTAATGGGGAAACAAGTTGATGTGATGTGATTAATAAAGTATTCCGAAGATGTGGACATAATCAAGCATTGTGAAAATCTACAATACTACCATTCTGTGCATCCAGAAACCCCTGCCACTCTCAGAAGCCTGGAGTATGTTTAGACCACCCTACCTGAAAGGTAAAGAAGGGGTGACAAAGGAGCTAGCAGCAACAGATCCACTTAACAAAACCTTCTGAATCAGTGAGTCCCTGACTCTTGCCACGTCTTTTGTTACAAACTTCCTTCCAAACTCCCTGGAAGCACTCCAGCAGGGAAAGCTTCTTTTGGATGCGACACTTATTCTCACTAGAATTATATAAATTTAGTGTGTCTGCCAGAGATGTCTTTCTCACTCCCTGTACCACTCAACTGCATTAGCTATTGAGTTCACTGCTCTAGTAGCAATAGCCTCTTACCATCCTAAAACCCTTAGATGTTAGCATATGAAAACAGAGACTAACATAGAAGTCCCTTGTTGACATGGACAAAATTACAATACACAATTCAAAATCAGTCAGGGGCTAGATGAAATGAATACTGAATGAATATGTGTCTTCTTTCTAGGAAAAAATACCATTTTCTTCCTAAATGAAAAATATCTGAGGAAAAAAATTAATGGAACACCACCTCTACAAAGTCTGTCATCTTCTCCACTCCTCTTCTGTCATTTTGCACAGCATTGTAGGATGTGTATACACGTGGCTGCTCCATGTGTTCAGGCCGGCTAGCAGTGCCATGCAAAATCAGTTTCCAATTTACAATCCTTCCTTCATTTTGCATTCTTCGGGACTAGAAGACAAGCATGACATTAGCATATGTTCTCAGGCCATAAGAGGAAACAGGACACCTGACCATAAAGTAGACAGAAGTGACTAACACAAATCATAAGGCTTTCAACATCTGAATTCAGAAAATTATTTATAAGCACCAAAAGGCTAATATATTAGACACAAGATATACAAGAAAGCGGGATTTAGTAGAGTGGCTTAACTACTCCAAATATTCACATTTTGAGGCAACATAATTATTAATTAATCATGTAAGCATCAGTGGAATTTTGTCATAACACAGAATATTAAAAATTACTGAAGCAGTACTTTGTGTTATTGGTATTTGTTCACTAAGCTATTCCTTGGCAATTTCCTCACAAAAGTTAACATTGGAATAGTAATTTGGAATAATATTCTGTAGCGGTGTACAACAGCAATCTGAAAAACAGCTTGTGGAAGTGAGCAACAAATGCTTTGTCCGTTAGTTTTGGCAGCAGTATTTAAATAGTAGAAACGGAAGAGACTAGTACAGACAACAGTAAAACTTTGTTTTACTAAACCTTCTTTCAGAATTTTTCCTCAGTCATTTAGTGACTGAAGATAGCTGCTGAAACTCTTCTAATAGAAGTCTATACCAAAGTTTACATACAGAACTTAGACAACAACTAAGTCATGAGTAACTCTGATGGGAATCTGTGATTTCAGCTAGGGTCATTAATGGGAAAATTTATTTCAGGAATCACAAGACCCTACAAGCTGAGGAAAGAGTGCCTTACCTCTTGAAGGACAAAAACCTTGGTTTATTTAAGTTTCAGCAACCTCTCACTTGAAAATGGAAAATGAGAGATAATTACAAACAAAATGCTCTTCTTAGCTTCATTCCAAAAAATGCATTATATTAATTACAAAGAGCAGGATATCTGTAACCACGGGGTTATCTGTAAGCCTGCAGTATTAACACTATACTCTTGATAATAATATTTACTTCTACTGCCTTGTTCATCTGCTTAGTACTTGGCATTATCCTCCTGTTTACAATTTCAGGCCAATGGGGGTTGGAGGCTCAGTGTCTGATAGGAAGCATTCAGTTTCTGGCAGGATATGACCCCTAATGACAAGCTTATTAACAGACAACTTCGGTGAAACTCTCCAGAGATGAGTGTGCCTGATCACTCTGTTTGAAGAGAATGATTTTTCAGTTGCCTATCAAGCAGCTTTATTCTGGTGTCTTGCTGTTGTAATCCATATTCCTGGGTGGTTTTAGTAAACTTATTTATTTCTCATCTGTAGATTTCTTGGCTTTAATCCTTAAACATTGTTCAAAAGTAATTACTCTAAGAAAGAAGTTAGGGAAAGGTATAGATCAGAACAGTTCTCTCAGGTCACTAGGAATTCATTAATTCAAAAGGTTTGGAGTTAATGACAATTATGCATATGCACCAAGAGAAAACTAGATCTGTCCTGTGTTCTTTTCTGCAGAAAAACCTAATTTGCAGTTAATCATATGTTAATTCGATTACATATTTCACTCCATGAATCACAGAAAATTACATTAAGTGATTTCCTTCAGTGACATATAATGTGTGAGAAACATAGGCGTGAAATTTTTTTGACAGGTACATGTCAGTGAAATGAGGATGGTCCTTCGCATTCATGTAAAGAACAAAAAAATCTGACCCTATCTTTAATCTTTGATCCAGACGGATATTTAGTGTAAATAAACTCTTGTTGTAACTTCCTTAATGAGAAGACTCACAATTCAAAATCCTTTGTAGTGGTTAGTGATCATTTTATCCGCGTTAGCTTCCAAACATAGCTAGTTAACATACAGATGTACTTACCACATCAGTAATTCTTAAAACCCAGGTGCCTGTTGGATTCTCTCCCCATGTGTGCACAGACATGAAGTCCCAGTTCTTAAAGCCATTGGGAGATTTGTCTCTCTCTCTCTCAGCCAGCAAGACAGTGCTGGTCCCTGTGTTAGTGCAAGATCAGTATTAGTGACTCTTCACACACGCCCGATTTTATGCTTGCGCACTACCTGCCGCACAGGCAACCTGGAAAATACACTATTTAACAGTAGCTCATGGAACGGGAAACGTGCGATTTCTGATCAGTGGTTACTTTAATTATTTTCACAGCAGCACTTAAGACTATAAAAACTATCACATTAGGTGCCACTAAAAAGGTACATCTTGCCTAGTGTTCAATCTTTAGCACAAAAAAGTAGTGGATGCACTAAACAAGCACAAGAAACAGAGGTCAGACACAACCAGTATTTCCCACTGATGAACAGCTCAGGAAACTTCTGAGGTGGAAGTTCTGAAGACAAACCAGCTCAACACAGTGTTGTGAAACCAAAGCCTTATCCTGAATTCATCACTGTATATTTTTTTTTTTTGGTGAGGGGATGTAAATTGTTATAGCCTGGAACTCCAACGCGGTGAAAAGCATTTGCATTGTTATTATTATTACAGAAGTGCTGCAGTTCACAAAGTATTTCTGCAGCAGAAAAGATTCTGCTGCATAGTAGGAAATCTGTTGTGTTTGCTTCCACGTAAGCAGAGAGCAAGGGAGCTATATTTACATAATAAGAAGCAGAGAAGCCCCAGGGAGCCTGATCACAAGCTATAAATATATTTAAAGGTAACACCACAAATACAGAAAAGGAATGACATACATCTGGTAGTACTGTTTTGCAGGAAAGCGTAAAAACAGCAAGAATTAAGGGAAAGAATAGTTTAACCATGATAGCAACATGATACCACTGTGGAGGCGGCAGCACTTGACTACTGCTACCTCAGCTAAAGCCACAGAAATACATTCAAAGATGAAGAACATATTACTTTGTCATCTTTCAAAATGAGGGTGTTTTTCTAAGATGAAGCCATGCTTCCTATGTATTAAGAGTAGAAGAGTGTCTTGGGAGGGAAATACCTCTATAAAAGTAGAACAAGAGCTACTATTGCTGTAATCTCCGGGTGTACCTAGAGACAGTCCGCATATGTAATCCTAAACTAAAACTTACCTGAGACGGAATTAAATTTGAAAATACCACCAAGAGTCAAGGGTAAAACACCTCACAGCAACACTGCTCCCGTAAGACAAAAGGTAAACTCAGAAAAGGAAGAATTATAGCTAGGCTTAAAAGGAACCCCAGACAATGGAGGGTCTGGAAATAGACTGTATGTACAGTATCTTAATGCTGCTCTCTAGTGAGGGACTGTAATAATTATATGAACAAGGCTCTACTGGCTTATTATCTGTGAAATACTGCATTAGCCTTTAATATCAGTAAATTAGATTAGCCTGATGTTTAAATTCGTATCTGAAATCTTGTCTGTTTTTTCTAACAGTATCCGTTGACCTAACAGATCTTACTGTCTAACAGATCTTACTCTCTACTCAACTCTGCAAGTTGTTTACTCTCTACAAAGTTGTTTATACTCATTCTCCTTTCTTTTTTTGTCTCCTTATGGTGTTATTTCAGGGCATTGTCAAGATAGCTTGCCATATCCTAGCATGTTCTAGTATAGCTGTACTAAGGTGCCTATCAGAGACACTGTGTTTTTAAATACAGCAACGGGGAGACAGTTACATGAAATCTTGGGAGTCAATTATCCTGTTTTCCATTAGTTTGTTAAGTCACAGGGAGGCCAATAAGCACTACTGAACTGTAATTTGTTGTCTGCCATGAACTCTCAGTTTTTACAGTTCCTGTTGCCAGAATGAAAACGCATCAGAAATGGTGCTTTCATTTCCTGAAGTATGATTTTCAAACCTCTTCTGACAAAAATAACCCAGCACACATGAAGGCTGGAAAGGGGTTTCAGGGAACCAGTTCTTTAGTCTCCAGAACGCTTTGTCCTCATACTCACCTGCTGGAGGTGACTACATTTGTCTAACAATCTATTTAGCTCTTTTAATGAAATAGATGTTACACACCACAGCAACACAAAGAAAGCGCGTCTTTGCCTCCTGTACCTGATGGAGATACCAGAGTGACATGAAGATCACCTCTACGGGAATACTCAATCGTTGCCTCAAGCTGCACGTGCTCCAGAGACGCAATGGAGTTTTCTTGACCCTCGCAGGCTTTTGTGGGAATTTCAATGATGACTTCCTCATTTGCTCTTAATAATCTGGCAAAGTTACAGGAGTTCATTCATTAGTCACAGAAACTTTTGATTCTGGATCGTTATGTGAAGTGTAAATGGCACACTTAACGCCCATTTCAGAATGATGAGAAAGGATGAAGTAAAGACAAATGCTACGTTCATTTTTTTTTTGAACGCTCCTGTAGAAACCATGGGAAGTTCCGGAAGCACAGATCATACTGAAGCGGACCAAGTGGCAGGCGCCGCATAAGACAGACTTGTGCAACACACCCTGGAAGCAAGCAAGCAAGAGTTCTGATAATCACAGGTTTCTGTCAACACTTCATTGACCCACAAAGACTACAAAAAAACCACACTTTGCTGTCAGCTACATCACGGGACTTTATCAGGCGTATACTTAGTTCCCTCATTCAAATATCCAGAAGAGCTGTTATCGTGGAGTTAAAATACTGCGGCAGGCACAGTGGTTTTAACCTTTTGTATTCAATACCATCTCAAGAAAAAAAAGCGTACATCTTCTGTATATTCTCCGCACAGACAGCTACTCCACACAGCTTTCTCTGCACAATTTCCATTACTTCTAATGAGAATGGGGCATCTAAATCTCCACATAAATAATTCTAAACTCAGAATCCCGGGATCTTTGTTTCTATAATGTAACATAGAGGACTGCAATAAAAATACATAAACAGCAAAACTGCGTACATCAGTACTGGATCGGCACTCTGTGGAATAGAGAGCACTCATAAAAGCAAATTGACAGTAAAATAGCATAAATAATAATGTTACCCAGCACTGACACTCCAAAACACTGTAACCTGTTTCTACAGATTTTTTTGTGCGCTTACACAGTGTAATTTTGATCTTTAAAATAGCTGTATTTTTTCTAGACAACAAATCCATAAGTGAATAAGTAGAGACAAAATGGACTAGATTCCTTATTCATTAACCAGCTTAGTAACTAATTATAACTTAGCTGTGTGTTGAGCTCACTTTAGGCTCATATACTGGGAGCGGCTGTGAATATGACTGCTAAGCCTCTTCAGTGGGCCTTTGAGACACTTGAGTTTTGTAAGAGATGTCCTGTGGATGTGACTAAAGCTCGATATATCACCTTGATTTCAACATATACTGTGCCTGTCATAGGAGAAGAATTGCTAAGACCAATTACAGATGTTTTTTTTTAAAAATCCCCAGGAGACTTTGGTATGTTTTTATTCATCTTCTGATAGTGCTCTAAACATTCATATCTTATCTGATTGGGTTCAGTCTCACAGTGTCATCCATCCATATGCTGGCTGCACAAGCAGACATAATAATCTTATTCTTTGTAAGGCTTCATGCTAGTAATTTCCATCAGTCTTACAGCAAAAAAGGAAGAAAACCAACGGTTCTTGCCTGCCCCTGAGGAATACAGTAAGGCAAAATCAAATGAATTAAAAAGAAATCTCTGAGTCTGGTTCAGAGCAACCTGTGCAGAATACTATCCTTCCAGCTCTACTAAAATAGACGTAAGCTTAGTTACTGCTAATACAAATTCTTACCTTGGTTCAAAGCTTTTGTCTTTAACAATACACTCTCTCTTTTCTGGTACACCTTTCCACCTTTTGGGATCAGCTAAATCTACCAACGCATTGGCATTGAGTAGCCCAAACCCAAATCGGCTGTTGACCATCAATCCCGCTCCATTCTTTTTCCATCCTGGATTTCCAGCCAGTGGATCGTATTCTGAGGTCCACACTACCAAGTGTTGCATATCCCTCCACGTTAGATTTGGGCTGTTGAGAAAATATTCCTGGTTAGTTGTTTCAGGGCTATCTATCATTTTTCTCTCTGTTACTGGTCTGCGCCAGAACATGTTTGAATGTATATTGCATCTCATTATTCTAAAATATAGAGCAGATCACATGCTTATCCTCACAGTACTTCTCTGGGTAGACAAGATTTCTGTGTAAATGAAGAACAGGTATGTAGGAAGATTAGTGTCCAATTCAAAATTATTCAGGCATATAAAGTTACCTAGCAAAGACAGTTATTTGCCACCAGTCTTCATGGGACCTAGACTTTGAAAATTCACTGGGTATTTGATTCTACCTGTCATTAACTCTACCCTTTAAAATACGGCCCCAAGTATCTTGGCTTATGTCATCAAAGGAGTATGCAACAGAACATGGAGCTGTACCTACACCATTCAAGTACTAAGCCTACGCCCTAATGCCTGCAGTGTTTTCTGTGAAAAAGCCATTGTCCTGTACTGTCCTTTTTTACCCTCTCTAAGCCATACATTCTGACTACCAGCTCTACAGGATCTGAACCTGCCTGCTCCCTGCCTGCTCTGACAGTCAAGCTTGGGTACCTTCCATTTTACATCTCATCTTTGGCAGAAAAGGTTCTGTAAATTTACTCAAGACTTCATTTAAGCTCCTGCAACCTATTGTCTTCAAATTATGTTCTCTGATACATGTGCAGCTTCAACGTTTTTAAGTGCAATTGACCAGAACTCAGTAAACAAGTGCTGCCAATGCACAAAATGGACTAAAATTCCCCAGTCATCACGTTTTACTTATGTTGGTTCTGCTTTGCTAGGAGGATGCTGAGGCAAGAAGCTGCTTATTTTTGTCATCAGGCTGAGCAAGTCTGACAGACAAAAATGGAGCTGCAGCATGAGATGGTGACACTTTCAAATAGACAACATTTTGGGGAAGATGGGGAGGGTCTGAGAGAGAGGATTCAAAGGTAGTTGTGCGACATCTTACTTTGCTTCCAGCGCTAGAGCAAAAATTCCTGCTGCCAGTGGTGCAGATGCAGAGGTGCCAGTGTGAGTCTCTGTACACTCATTGTGAAGATCAGCACTTGTCTGACAGAAAAAGACAAAAAGAACAGATTGCGTGAATAAACAGTTGTAAATAGTCATATCCACGCTCACAAATATAACCACGTATCCTTTATTTGGTGTGTATTAATACATTCCTCACCAGCAGAAAAAGTGATGGATGTTTAAATCCGTTCATATTTCAATCCTCTCTTTTTACTTCAACTATAATTTTTGTATCAAAACGCTTTGTGTCGGAACAAAATACTCCCACACTGAATATCTTATTTTATTCTAAGGTTTCACAATAAGTGTTTCAAGCTTACTGGTGAATCATAAAAACAGATCATTGTGTTGGGCCTAGAACATCTAAAATTACTGCTTGCTAGAAAATTACTCATAGGATTAGTATTGGTGTTCTGCTCCCTCTTCGGCAGAAGAACTATAATTTGCAATGAAACACGTGCTTTATTTGGAAATTAAATACCAAACTCATCTGCCCATGTATCTTCATCTTGTCTTTGAGGAGAAGCCACTTGGAAGGACTGATCTCCTGGCTAACTTGGAATGACACTGTTTTAATCAATGCAGTTTATTGTAAAATTAGCATCCACCAGAGCTGAACAGAAATTACAGGTACTTCAACATTATTTTACCACAGCAATTTGCTTCAGTACAAGTTATTTCTTGCACAGTTAATGAAGGCACACAGGCTGCTCCGCCTGCTTGCTGAGTACCTTCTACAGGTTTGGAAGCACTATTGTTGCTGTCCTAAGTGGGAACTCGGGGGCTGACAATCTTACAAAAGCTAATGGCAAGGTCTGTCAGAGGCACTGACTCATACGGTACACTAACTCCACAGGCGCCTTTTCCTTTGACTCTCAATTTCTCTTCTTCTGCCCCTTCTGAAGAGTGGGACCACACCAAAACTTCAGGCAGAGACCTCTGACATACACAAACAACAGACAAATTCAGCATGCTGATTTTACCGCATCGACACAATGACTTTGTTTAGCCATTGCTTTACAGGAGAAGATGTTCCAGGAATACAACCACCTTTTGGACTACAAATGCCGTAGTGTTTCAAGGCAAAAGCACTAAGCACGTAACACACCATGCAAAGCAGGCACTTGAAACCAAGCGTTTAAGAGCTCTCACTTGTTATCTGCATATATAGTACATTTCTATGTTTGTTCTGAATCTGGTAAAAACAACGTACAATTCTTTGGTCTGTATAATCCCCACTGCTGTATGCTGTGGCCAGAGTTGAAGAGCACTTCTCTGCATACCAGGGAGAAAGGCCTTGCTGGGAAGCACTGCTAATGGAGATCGTGTAGATACTATCGGTGTAACCATCACAGTCACAGTTGTCACCCTGACGGCCTCCGTTCCCAGAAGCCCATACGAAAATGGAGCCTTTCCCATTTCGGCCCTGGAGAAAATGGAAATGAGCAGTTAACAGAGATTCCAGTCTTTGGAATGTATCCTTAACAACTCCTCCCCCCCCAAAAAAGCCTAATATATCAAACCCTTTCACATAGAAAAGCACAATTTTCCATAAGCACTGTAGAAGACAGAGACAGAAGAAACCAGCTACTTGAAGTATCCTGCTTCTCATCCTACAGTACATCTCTTAATTTGACCGGTCTGGGTTTAGTGTTCCTCTGAATAGGTTTTTAAGAGAAAAACAGGGTCTGTGTTCAACAGGTAAGTCTTCCCACATGCTGATTGATGTTTTGGTCCCAAACATTTCTAAGAAAAATGCCATTGCTTTGGGGTTTTTTTTAAGAAATTGCAAGTTTATCAGCGTTTATTTCACTTGCCTTTCCTGTAATCACAGAAGTGTGGGTAAGCAGTATGAATGATGTACACGATATGACTTTTCCACCAATTTCTTTTTTGTAAGGAAGCCTTTCACAGTTTGCATTCACTTGCTGAAGCACGGTGAACAAGCAATAACGTCTGACTGAGAACCCTCCCTTCTCTCACGAGTCTGTGGGCCAGCACCACCAGTCTCCAGACACGACCATGTCCATTCCCTGCTCTGGCTCCAGTGTGTAATGAGGGAGCAGCAGCTCACAGCTGGCAGCCGACAGCACGTAAACCATCGCAGCTACCATAGAGGAAACACCTACCACCCTATCCAGCCTTAAGCTGTGCCAGTCCTTCAGAGGAAAGAAATCTGTTTTGTGTGAAGAGCAAAAGTTCGTATGTTGTTCATTATTAACAGATGTACATCCAAGGGAAACAGCAGCTGAAACACAGATTTTTATCATCCCACTCAGATGAGATTTGAAGTTATGCATGCAAGTGCTAAGACATTTGCATCACTTAAAACATTAAAAATAAAGAGAAGTAAGCTGTGCTCTTTGTGATACATCTGCTAAAATGGGAAGGACAAGCCAGGTCAATTACAGAAAATGAGATAGTATCTTCCTTTGAGAATAAAGTCCAGAAAAGCACTGGTATATGTAAACACCGGCTTTGATTTCACTTAGAGTGCTACTAATGCCTCTCAGATGCTTAAGGCTAAGCATATGCTTAAGTGATTTACCAGCCCAGCAATGAAGGCATCAGGGATGAAAAGTCGGTGGCAACCCCAACTCCGTCTGACTTACGGAGGCCATACAGATCCTCGCAAAAAGAAGCCTGACAAATTAATGGGTAAATTTGCTCCCCTTAAGAAATAAAATAATTTGTCAAAAACAATATATCCTTTACCAAATAACCTGCTTTTTCAGAGTAAGAACACTGAACGTTGGTTCCCTCGTTATTGCCTCTAATTCTCCCTCTTCTCTTGCTGCCTACCTATGGACTTAGGTCTCTGTGTATCACCAGTCCACTCCTCTTGGTCTCCATTCTTTCCTCAGAGTATATTTATTAGCTGTCAGTCTATTCTTTCTTGTTCTCTCCTTCCGTCTGCTAATGTTAACTGCCCTTTTTTGAAAAATTCTCCTCTTTGCTTCTGTCCTTCAGGCTTTCCTCCATTTCTCTCCTCTCCTGTCTCTGATTCAGCCTTTCTCACTGTATTAGTACATATCCATCTTTAGGAATCTTTTCACCTCACTGGCAAAAGCAAGAGTAGTTTATCAGTACATCCCCAGTAGCTCTCAGTTTGCACTCTACTTATCTAACCAGATCTGAGGAGGATAACCTAAAAAAGAACTGTAAAAACATTGTTTCCAATACTCTTCATCATGCATTTTACTATCCTAATCTTAATTGGATGAAGATATGCACCAATTTATAAACTAATGCAATTAACATAATACAAGCCCATCCACAGGGTGCTAAAATGCATCACTATTTCACACAGCAAAATATTCGCAAAGCAGAAATTTTGTATTAAATTTTATAGGCTTTCAGTTCAGAAATCCAATTACTGTTCAGTGCAAAACAAGCAGCAGAGAAGGGTGGGGGCAGGGCAAGACAAAGGCAGCAAAAGTAAGGATGGAAAAAGAAAGCTTATCTGTGGAGAATAGCAGCTTAAAATCAGCTGAGAAAGCTCTAAGGGTGCTTTTTTAGAAGTCCTGTTCTGGTAATTTCTCTGACCTGTACTATTAAAACCTACCTCCTCCTTTTCAAATATGTTTGAGGAAAGGGAGCACAAACCATTTTCATTTCTTCCCCGGTATCAACTATTTTAAAGTCCTGTTCTTTGCCACATTTTATTGTATCTTTAAGTATCGTACCTGTTTTATCCCATACTCAAAAGCCTTCTGTGCCAGTCTCCCTGGTCCCTCCACAGTTTTGCCATCATCGTTAGGGCCCCAGCTTGCACTGTAAATGTCCACGTGTTCTGGATTGAAACCGATTGAACTGGCTTCAATAGCATCGGTGACTATGCCATCCAGCATACGTATACCTTCACCAAAAAAAAAAAAAAAGGCAGGTTGGATTTACTTTCTGTTCCCTCTTCTTTGTCTTTATTAACTGTTTGTAAAGTTTCCGGCAAAATTAACCCATAACTATTGCAACCACAGCCTACCACTGTTCACGTTAGCAATTCTCCGGAGAGTTCATGTCAGTGCGAAACAGTACGCTTACCCTTTATTTGCAGAGCTCAGTGCTCTCTACAAACAGTAAAAAACAAAATTCTTTCTCTCTTTCTGCAGAGTGCAGAGAAGATGATGTTTTGCCGACTGCTCCTGCTTTTTCTTACTTCATTGAGCCCCTTCTTGACTCTTTCTTCCTCTCTGTTAAATCTGTAACAAAGACTTCTCAAGCTGCTAGGACGTCACTAAAATTAAATACATTTATCAACGTTACTTCTATGTTTAGGAGTTCCAAGAGTTTTAGTTCAAAGATGTAGTTCTGAATGTTCTGACTAAAAACACTTTGTCCTCGTGTTCATTAAGGCTTTGCTGTCTTTGTGATGCTGATATTTCACTAGCTCTTCAGTCTTCACCACAAAAAATTCTCACTGTTCTTTTACTGCCACATTTTTTCTACTGCGAGCGATCCAGGGATGCTAGAGATATCTAGCCATTAACATTTTATTAGGAACTACATGATCTAATCTCCTCCAGAGCGAGCCTGATCTCAGTGATACTTAAAATTCAGTGGCAGACAGCGGTTCCCTGCACTGGATCTCTCGTTCTGCAAATTCCTAGCTCTGCAGCAGGATTGCTACCAATGTCCATTGCTGGAGGAGGATAGAAATAGCAGAAGTCTGGCAAAATTCCCACTGTGGCACGGCTCTCCCAGCAACAGCAGCAATATATGAGCCACAGCAGTCAGGATTCAGCCTGTGTTTTCAAGCAATAAAAATGTCTGGATTGTCTTGAGCTTGCAAGTTAGTAGTACAGCAGCTGCACCATTACTGGCAGTTGGTGAATTATGAGTACCCATCTTCTAGTATTTTCCACAAAATGGGGACTTTTCCAAAGCATGGCAGGCAAAATGTGGTTGTTCTATTTAAAAAAACAGTAACAAAACAACAGAAACCGCTCCCCTCCCCCCCACCCTTACAGCTCAGTGTCTTGTTCTTTTTTTATACTATTGAGCAGGTAAAAAGCTTGTAAGCATAATTCTTTTCCCAAAAGGCTGGCCTCTAAGACTCATAATACCACTGAGATATGGCTGCGCTTTATTATTTGATACTAATTAGTGGCAAAGACAGACAAAGAGTTAATCCGCTCAACCACTGCTACTCTGCTATCGCTCACAAAGCTGGGAAAAGAGTCAAGGAATATCCTGTGCCTCAGGTACTAAGAACACCACTTGCCCTGGATAGGCTTAAACTCGTAACGTTTTCAATACTCATTTTTCATTTGGCTCAGAACTGTGATATTCTCTCATACCAGTGCGCTGTGAGCAAAGATCTGCCTGTGTGGAAATGACTGCGAGCTCCGGGTGCTAGCTTGCAATGTATAACGAGATGCTGGGAATGCAGACAGTCGTGTACAGATATTTCCCACAGAAGAAGACAAAGCCAACTCTGCAGATGTATAATGTAATACGGTAGAAAACAAGAACACTGGCAATACACCGATGAAAACGATTCAAGAAAAAAAAAAAAACACAGCAACCTGCTGTCTTGTCTTTGTGATCTCCAAAAATCCTGCTTGTTTAAGTCAACTCAGGGATTTGATGACTGCAGTGGCATTTCCCTAAGCAGACGCCAATTATGCCCTTTTGCACAAACTCTTTCCTCTTCTCGCACATGCTCAGTCTCATCATCAGTCCCACAAAATCAAAGGGCAAAGCCCAAGGTAATTTCAGACACATACATGGATCTGCCTGGCAGAAGGCTATTTTTAGCAACACGTCACTGTGCGGGAACTCTCAGCCCTGTCCTTTGTAAAATGGAGCTTCTTAATCATTTGATTTCCATGGCAGCACCAGAGAAATATCGTAGCACAGTGCTATGGTTAGGTATGCATGAATATATATATTCACCCTGCTTCGCTCCAAAGGCGATCAACACTTTGTGCAGAACAAGAGGTGACTGTTAAAGGACACTGAAAGGTGTCCCTTTGAAAACTGGCAGTAAGAAGCACTCATTTTTCACACAGTGCACAGAAAAGCCTACAGGATTCACAACCTCAAAGTGCTGCAAAGACTAATCAAGGTTCCAGAATAGGGGCAGGCATTGATGTGACCAGTGAGAACACTCAGAATTACTTAAAGTCAGTATTTTCATGGAAAACAAAAAATTTCAAATGGAATGTTTTGTTTTACCTCTCAAAGCAAAGTCAAACCAACCTCTGATGCTGAAGGTTAGAGAACAAGGTATCCCAAATGCCAGGTTTTCTCTCCCTAAAGCAGCTATTGCTGGCTATCAGAGAGAAAGCACTGGCTGCGGACCACTGGATTTATCCAGTGTGGCAATTGCTACAAGCAAACAGCCACTTAAAGAAGTCATCCTGAACTAATGTCAAATAGAAGTGTGTAATGCATCATTTCACGGATTTAAAAAAAAAAAAGGGGGGGGAGGAAAAAAAAAGCCTGTGAAGAAATGAATCCCTTTATAGCTTGGAACATCAAAAAAGCCTTCCAATGTTTAGCCTCTCCAAATTTATCCGCATCTTTTGAAGGCTTCTCCTATCTTCCATTGCTGTTTGAATATAGTCTTGTTACTTCTCTATCTTAAGTCAGGCTGGTCATATATAACGGCTTACGATTTCTTTCAGCTTTTCTGTTCTTTCTCCTTCCCCCGCACAGGGATAAGCAGCTTTCTGGGTAATTTGGATTGCTGGACTGCTTTTCCTTCTATTATTTTCCTTTTCTAGACAAATCACCTCACACAGATCTGTCGTTTGCATTTGCAAATGAACACAGAATATGCAAATAACTGTGGAAGAATCTTCTTCTGTAGACGCAAGTGCCTTAAAATATGGGCACAGCGGGAGTTCAGACATCTCTGCAGCTTCATCCATTTTGCCCTGCTTTGAAAATTTGGCGTCTTCGCCTTATGAGTGAGATATTTTATTTAAACAGAGCATGACAGCATAATGCATTATGGCAAAAGCAGACTGCAAAGCTGACATCTGTGACAGCTCAGTAGAGTAAATGGGAACCTACAAACGTAAGACTGAAATGGCGGGAACAGCAGTTACAGGTGTCAATTGCCACTCATTGTCCCTTTGTTTAAAAGGGAAAAAAAGGGGTAATGGAAAAACTAGGACTGTACAAGTATCTTCCTCTGAGCTAAATAACCATTTGCAACTGATACTTTGATCATGACCATTTCATAAACCTCTAATGGATTAAACTTTTAGTCACCGCTTCAAAAAAAAATGGCAGTAGTGATTGACAGGCAAGCAAGACTCTACTTATTTTCAGAATTAACTTATGATGATAGTGAAGAAGTAAGCTGTTGAAACAAAAACCACAGCAGCTTGAATATCCTGTCGTGACCTTTGAAATGTAATTATGTAGATGTAAACAACACGCTGCAAGCAAGGGTGGGTATAAACTTGTACACTGTTATCTTCACTCTACTCGAGCCCTCTCCTCCCCCGTGCCACCTCTTCCACAATAACCAATCATAAGAAGTGAGTCCATCATTCCTTAAAAGATACAGTCTTATCTCTGGATACAATATAGGTTATTGCTATTATTATTATCATCACCACCTATATTGTTGTTGCTGTTGCTATATACTCTACCGATTTTCAACTGGCAACCGAGTTCCAGAGAGTGTGCTGACATTCAAGAAATGCTGTCATACAGATGCAACACAGTGCACTATTGCCAGATGGGATTTTGTAGCCTAATACCACAAGAAGAACCAATCATTCCTGTTTCATATTAATGGTAGCTGAAAACAGCGCTTCACAGAATCTGTCAGGTTCCCACTCATATTAGACATCTGATTATCTTCATTTCTTACCGCCAACTTTGGAATTGTAGGCCACTCCAACTCCACATTTTCTGTTGTTGGCTTGCATGGCAATTTCTCCTGCACACCGTGTCCCATGCCTGAATAAATACAGTAAGAATAAACAGCATCTCATAACATTTTTGCGTTATGTACACAAAGACTCATCAATGACCTTCTTAATTTGGGGGAAGTCCTCATTTAAATCAATGCAATGCAGCTGTTGAATAGCTTTTGAGTTACGTCTACATGATACGAAAGTATTTGTTTCTCTTAGGCTTCAATCAACATTATTTTAGCTACTTAATGATCAAAGGACCATTGTGATGAGATGATAAATACCTAATGTAAGTCACACTGAAGTCTGTAGACCTATTTGATACCAGTATTTTAGCCGAGTGCAGAAGTAGCATGAAATTATGGGGCTAAGATGCTGGCAAACTTGAGACAAAAATATGATACAAGCCTTTATTAATCACACATTTAGGTACTCTCTTTTTAATGACGGCATTTATTTAGGATTTCAGAAAGTTAGCCTTTAAAGTATCCTCACCGTTGCTAAATTTTTCTTGTAACCAACTATTTTCTAGGCAATTATTTTTTGCCATAGGTGATTCTTATATGAAGGTTTTCTGTATTGTGGAATAAGTGTAATTGTAGAAGAGTTGTATTATTTAATAGTACAGATTGTTATTCAATGAAGCATTTGAATGCTTCTGGGCTGAATTCCATTTACTTTATTAATAAAGATTAGAGGTAATACAGGTAAGATTTAAAAGATATTGTCATCAGAATGACCAAGATAATGGCTTCCTGCTCTTAAATAACACTGTACCAAAGTAGAAATGTAATTTTTCAAATATCTTATTCATGGGACATTTATCCCTTGATTGATTGGGTTTTTGTCCATACACTGATTTATGTTGTGGATGCTATTGTATTTTCTGATAGACAAGAGGGAACCAGCGCATCAGTTTCTTAGTCTATCTTTATTGAGTAGCAGCATTCTAATTGGTTTAAGAAATTGACTTCTTCTGTGTACCGGCTTTTAAAGAGTTCCATTCTCTTCTTTCCGATATCCACTGAACTACCCTGGATGTGCCTAGGTGTGACAGACCCATCAAGATGTTCCATGGGCTATCAAAGATGTAGCTCTGGAGAGGGCATCAGAGAAAACTCCACAAGTCCACTAAGTGAACTGGCTGGTTTTCTTGTGTCCAAGCCTTTTGAAACTTCCTAGGTTATTACCTTGAGGACATTTGGGCCAAATCTGATGTAAATAAAGCTTTCATATGTCTCAGAAGAGACAGAAAGGTTGTCCCAGGAGTAACTGTAACCTCCTCCTGTATCTGACCGTGTGACATACCCATATGAGAGGAGGTCAGAAGCATGACTTCACCTGTGATTGCCTACACGCAGTCAGAAGCTATTCTACTGGTCTAAACGGTACTGTCAAAACCGGTAAACAGCATCCTTAGCTACAAAAGCTAGCCTGAAGGGATGCATTTCTTGGTAGGTTCCTCTAAGACACAGTCTCTTCCAGAGCCTTTCATAGGAGACATTCTTTTAAAAGACTTAAGCTGCATCAGGGTAGGTTTAGACTGTACATCAGGAAAAAATTCTTCCCAGAAAGAGCGGTCAGACACTGGAATAGGCTGCCCAGGGAGGCGGTGGAGTCACCATCCCTGGATGTGTTTAAGACTCGTTTAGATGTGGTGTTGGGGGATGTGGTGTAGGGGAGACTTTATAGAGTGGGGTTGATGGTTGGACTCAATGATCCCAAGGGTCTTTTCCAACCTAAATGATTCTATGAGTCTATGATTCTAAGACTTTCCAGTGCAAAGCAGAGAACTTAAGTCAAAATCTGCTTTAAGAGGTATCATTCTAGAAACACACATGGTGATGTGAACAGCTTGCTCCCTTCCGCTTACAGAAACAAATCGGTACCTTCCATGTACAATGATATGAAGAAATTCAGGACATTATAGAGAGATTAACGATTATGAAGCTCTTCATCTGGGAATTTAGTTTTCTTAGTTTACAGTGTTTGTGCCAAGGTTATGTGCACATCTTTGTGCAAACTGAAACGCAGGAGGTTCCTCCCAAACATCAAGAAACTCTTTTTCACTGTGAACATGACCAAGCACTGGCTCAGGTTGCTAAGGAGGTTGTGGAGTCTTCCTCCTTGGAAATACTCAAAAGCATCTGGATGTGGTCCTGGGCAACTGGCTCTAGGTCTCTGTGCTTGAGCAGGAGCTCAGACCAGATGACCCTCCGGGGTCCCTTCCAACCTCAACCATCCTGTGATTCTGTTATACAAATGTTTCCTTCTATTCTATAATTGTCATAGGGGACATACATAGGTATTTCTACATTTGCATGTTCTAACACAAAAACTAATCATGTACTGCTTTGTTCTCTTCACACAAATGGGAAGCTACTCACTTGTTTTCATTTGTTGGGTCATATCTAGGAAAGGGGTCATGATCATTGTCATTGAAATCGTAACTTGCCTGTGGATCCTACATTTAAAAAAAACACAGAATTAATTCAGACAAGTAGAAAATGCATTTTAAAATGTGTAACAAAATGAGTTCTAGAGTCTGCATTTATTTATTTAGTGTGGCTCCTGTTGTCAGCAATCTAGCTGGTAGAATTTGATGGGCATTAACAATTCCATAAATTTTTCACAGAGCTTCAATAATTCAGCATTAAACCACTGTCTACAAACATGCCTGGGAACTAAATCCACTGAGGGGTAAAAAAAAAAAAAAAAACCAACAAAAAACCCCCACTAAGTAACATTCAGCTTCCTGTGACACAGACCAGGTTCCAAAATATGCCTAAGGCAAATATTTCAGTCTCTGTATTGTAGGAGCTGACTTAGAGAACAGGCAGCAAGCTGGAGAAGAGTGTCTGTATATCAAATTTACAATTGATTAATTTATTCCATAACATTCTAATATCCGAACTTACATAGTTAGTGTGGATGTCAGTGTGATTCCACTCCAAACCATCGTCTAGTACTGTGATGACAACACCCTTGCCTGTAATCCCTTTTTGCCATACAGGAATTACATGGAGATCCAGTTTGGGCAGGGACGGAGTTATTCTTGTATCTTGCTGGGGAACAGAAAGGAATACAATATGTCAACATTTTTTATCCATTTATACTACACAGATCCAAAGTTGTATTTTAAAGGTGCTCTAAATCATCCTAGCATGAACTTGTATATTCCATTCAAATTTTGCAAAGATATAACAAAAATTAGTTTCTTCAAATACTTGTAGCACTGGAGGATTCACCCCATTACTTGAAGATCCCTGAAGACCACCTCTGAACAAAGAGCATCTTGTATTTATTGGAGGTAGGCACAGGAATACAGGAATGGTAGGGATGTATGGATGAACCTTGGAATGTTTAATTAATAATCAGACCTGCTAACGTTTGTTCTTTTCACTTGATGAGAAGCCAAGAGAGCCCCACAGTACAGTGAGCTGGTTTTTTCCTTTGACATTCAAGTTAGCCAGAGCAAAATAATTAATGGATAAAACAATTAAGGTAGTCGTTTGGTTAGGAACAACTGTGCTGAATCACAACTTTCTGTTTACTACCCTCATTCCTGTTCCTGTGGTAAATCAACTGGAAGCATGAATCATCTATAGCCTTCTCTTCCACAGCAAGTTCTTTGAAGAGTAGCTCCTAAATGGGTCATTTTTCCTCTCTAACATTAAGCGTGCAGTACATACATGAAATGTAGAAAACTTGCTTACAACCCCTATTAAAAACACAGATGTTAAAAAAGCATTTTCTTCTGTTTCTCTGTGCATAATTACATTAGTTGATCGCAGGTTTTTCATTTCTTTGTTTCCAAGGGAATGTTGCATACAATATGAGACTTAGAAAAAGAAATTTGTTATGGGAATGACCTTTCTTTCATTTTATGCTTTATTTTCTGACTGCTGTTGTTCAGAGAATTATTTGATGTTTCAAGTTTTGTTCTCTAAAATCCATCAAATAATCACTTTTTTCTGGTGATGTGTGAATGTATACCAAATAGAGATAAAAACTGTTGCCATCAAGTCATAATAATAAGGTAATAATAAGTTATTTACTACAAGGCAAGGAACATATTTTGGAAGAAAATATTTAGCACATTTATGCATTTAATCAGAAAAAAAAAAAAATCAATGTGCACTGCAAACAAGGCTAAGTATCATGTTTCTGTTTCTCATGTGGGAAAACTAGAAGGAAAAGAAGTGAAAACCACAGAACAGTGGAAAAAGGAACCATGTCACCTGGACAGTAAGACATGGCTTTTTTCACAAGACTGCTTTTTGAACTCTCTCTGTGTTTGTGCATTTGTCCAATACAGATATCTCCGAAATTTCCTGCTTCCTATTGGAAACAGGCAAAGAAGCAAACATACTCAGCTTCAAAGAAAAGTTAAATCATGAAAGTTAACCATTTTTTATGTTGAAAATAAGTTTATAGGAATCTTCGCGGAAGTGTTTTATGCTGTGTGGTTTATAGCTTTTTTTCCTAGCTTAAACAAAGGAAAAAGTGGGCAAAGCATTACACAAACAGCCCACAGTTTGGTCTGTTTTCTCCAAGCTGAACTGGAGAAGAGAAAGGTATTTCCAGCCACTTGGGCCACATTTGTGCTTGACCTTTCTTCTCAATTTGTTATATCCATCTTTACTCCCATCCCTATACCGAGTGAAAGCATCGAAGCCTAGACTGAAGGTACAGCTAGATATATAGTGGAAATACAGACTCTTGAAAGAAACGATATAAAAAAAAAATAAATGATCAACTGCATTTCCGAGTTGTTGCATGCAGACAGAAACTATAAAGTTAGGAAATTTCTTTGTAGAGACTCTCTTCTACTTAAATCCTAGTCCAAGAGGCTGAAGGTCCTTGTCACATGCACGCACATGCTTTTGTTTCACCTAGAGTATGCACTCTGCACTGCCGATTTTAATAAAGAAATACATATCCAGCTTCCAACAAGGTAAGGGACTTCTCACATGCCAACAGCAAGTATTTTAAAAGTATCATAAAGGCAGCTTTAAACTGTTACACTGCTTTCTAATACCA
Organism: Chroicocephalus ridibundus; assembly: GCF_963924245.1. Lineage (NCBI taxonomy): Eukaryota > Metazoa > Chordata > Aves > Charadriiformes > Laridae > Chroicocephalus > Chroicocephalus ridibundus. Next base: position 1,001,176 of record NC_086316.1, on the reverse strand, counting down.
ACCCCCATCCCAGGCAGCAGCCTGAACTGGCTTTTAGAATCTTTGCACAAATGACACGTCAAAGAAAATAGAAGGTTGCCTGGAAATATTATCACCAAGATATCTCATTTTTATAGCATATGCTAATGAGAGGGACTCTTCATTTAATCCCTTCAGCACAATCGCTCTGATTGGAGTGAAAGAATACAACTGAAAGCACAACTGAAATTCACCATCCCCGGTTCCACAATGAAACAAATTCTTACCAGATACCACTGCTGATTCCACATAGGATCATTGAAAAGATTTTCTGCTGTATCTCTCACGATGGCACGCTTAGTTCGCTTTTTTTCATATTGCTGCTCTGCCCATGACACCTACAATTATTTGCATAAATATGACAAGTAAGCCTCTATAGGTTAGGACTTTTTTAGCCTAGAGGGTAAGGTGTTTCCTAATACAGCAAAATGTTGATGCCTAAAGCAAAATAAACCATGTTTGATGTAAAGAGGAGGATTATTTATACTGTAACACAGTGTACTTTGAGGAAGAGGACTTGGTGAAATCACGATACTATACAATCAGTTCACAGAAAATCATTAAGTACAGGTTAACAGGAGAACTCCCGGGAGCACCACATAATGTAGGCTTTTATATCAAATGCGCAGTATAGTTAGAAGGGTATCTAAGTAGTGGTGGTTACTGAAACAAGCAAAACCACAGCCTGCTCCTTTCTCCTACCTTCATTTTAATGGCTATCTATTTCTATCGGGAGTTAAAAGAAAAGAAGAAAGATTATTAGCTTAAGTCTAGCAATTGTAATGACGTTGTCCAATATTCATAGCCCAGCTAGACCTTCAAGTCTCCTTCCCAATGGTGTTTTGAAGTGTGATCAATTAGTAAGCTATGAATATTGGACTAACTTCATCACTGGCACAATTCCACTTAAGGCAACTGAAAGCCAAAATGCTTTGGTGTGTTTTGCTAGAGCATCGACACAATGAGTTGCATGACATTTGTGCACAGGCACAGCAATCTCTTAAGTCACCAGGCTGGATTTTAAAAGCCCATCGCACTTTGTTGCCTTGAATGCAGTACTAAACCCAATTCAAATCAAATCCTAATTCTGACACCTCTCTCTGTGCCATGTGCTCCTTTTGCAAATGGGAACAAAATGTTATTTATTGCTAGCACCCAGACGGGCTCCCTGACACAGACCAAGGTGGTGGTTTTTATCCCAATTTCCAGGCGACCAAGGCAAACTCAGACTGCCAAGATACTGCTATAAGCCTCAAGTGGAGGATGCCTTGGATCTAACCTTTTGCCTTAAACATCTGAATGGATTTCATGATTTTTCTCTATTGTGATACAATGGTTTTATGGTCCTTACATCTATCACCATATATGAAACAATAATAAAAGTGACTCAGAAATTATAATGATAAAAAAAGTACTGATTTGATTAAAATGCGATTTTCTATCAAGAGTCTAATGAAAGTTCACTACCAGAACATAAACTCTTAAAAATGGTAGCTACAGCAGGTACATTTACTGAAAGCTCTCTAACACTATCCCCTTTGCTATATATATAGTATTAAAACCCCTAGAAACCATAGTTAGTCACAGAAGGTGAGTACACTCATGCAGATATAAGTATTTTAAACTGCCCTACTGATATCCAGAGCCATACATACTTGTGCACAGGTTAGAGCAATTACCTTTATTTCTCTTCCCTGCCCACAGCAAAGTTTGGCCTCTTCATCACCCAACAGTAATTAACAATTGACAACTTCCATGCTTGTTATTTTTTTCAAAGTGGACAACTGCACTGAGGGAAATGAGCTGAAACTACCAAGCACATATGTCAGACAAACAAGCCAAATATTTGTCACTCAGCAGCTGGGTGAGGTTCCAACCATCCATCTACGGCAAAAGCTGAAGGCTCTGTGCCAAATCTCCAGTCACTGATACATAAAGCAGTGAAAATAATCCTGACTCGGGTCTCTTGCAAAAAAGTAGGTTTGGAAACTAGTGCAAATACTGGAAGAAGGTCGGGAACTGGATAATTCTATCCTTTCAATATATTCTCAGCCTTTATCTGTTTTACAACAAACACTGGGACATCTATAGGAAGCAGATAAATACTCAGATTACAGCCAAGTTTTACCCCAGCTTTCACACTTAACATACCGTAAAATTCGTGAAGGCGTTATACAAACAAAAGCAGGATTCCCTTCTCTCTCCCTTTTTAAAGACTGAATTTAAATCTTTTTAAATAGGCGGTTGCTGAACAAGAGCAGCTCTTTGGAGCAAAGGTCCATGTATAACTACACAGCATTACATGATTGCTCTGTGTTTATATACTTACATAATGACATAATTACATCTCATTCATTCACATAGTTAATTTGCATACTAGATGGTAAATAAAAGGGAAATTGGAGTAAATTTAGCAAATCACCTGCAGCACTTTGAAGCTCTGTTTTGGGATTTAAGTATGTAAGTCTGCAATAAAGTTTGGCAGTAATGTGTGTAATGCAATTGCTTCCATTCTGCTTAAAACATTAGAATTTGGTATATTAAACATGGTCACGCTTCCCTGTGTAAGAGATCCATTCGATGTAATAAGGCCAAAAAAAGGGAGGAACTGCAACCAAAACTCTGTTCCTGAACATTGTACTATGATGGCATTGAACATTTGATTATTGTTATAATTGGGTATTATTATTACAAATATTGGGTATAAATTAGAACACTAATTCACACTAAAGCTGTGGTTTTGAACATCCCCAGTTTCAAATGATTTCACCTAGAAGACTTTAACTGTTAAACCAACATTTGCAAGGAGATAGATGGGGGATAAACAGAACAGGCAAAACAAATACCCTGTCTCACCCCCTCCTTTAATTCTTCTGGCTAGGCAGAGAGTATTTCCTCCTAGATGACATTTGCATCTAAAATCTCCAGATAACCAATTCCCGGTTCTCAAGTGATTTGTCCTTGTATGATAAATAGCTGGTTTTCACAACTAGCCTACTTCATGTTTTGGACTGCTTGTATTTTCACAATGATTGCTGCAATAATGCCGATTTGAAATGCAAGTTTTGTTGTTCTGAAATTTGCCAGAAATCATTTTTAAGAGGGGCCAACAGCATGCTGGTCTGTTCCTTAAATTCGCCACCCACCTCATTTTCTCTGTTTACGAACAGGAATGCTTCTATCTTAAATAAAGTCAAATAAATGGGGAGTCTGCTTCACCAGTGGATCATGCCTTAGAGCCCTGGCTCTCCGGTGTGCCTCTTCTCTGATTGCAGTGGGATCCCCGCACACCAAAAGACTGCAAGTCTGGAATGTGTGACGGATCCTTTGAGAAGGGGTTTTAGCTCATCATAGAAGAAGCGAATCCAGCAAAACCTCAGCTCTTTTCCCCTGCCCTTTTTTTTTTTTTTTTTTTTAAATATTGAGTCACTTTCAATCAAACCTAATTCCCATGGTAATTGCACAGACGTGGCCTGATTAAACTTACTGCATCTATGGATTTTTACTTTGAATCGAGCCCTGTGGTTCCTTGTCCATATTTTCATCAGCAGCGCATCAACATCTGAAATTCCAAGCCTCTGCAATGCTGCATATCTTAAATCTTAATTTGGAAAGCACTTGCAAAAAGAAAAAAAAAGTATGGCAAGAGAGGGTCAGATTCTGCCGGTTAATGACAGAATAATAAAGCATTATTCAGCATGAGTATGGATGGCTGAATATATTAGACTTGCAAAACAAGGAAAGCCTGCCTGTGACCTCATTACAAAGCTAGCAATAAGGAGACAGAATAAACAGAGGGCATGAAAAGGAATAAATGTAATACTCACCCGCTCATCATCAGAAAGTCTTTTAGTGATATGAATGGCACTTCTTCGAGACCGTCTTGGATGGCTTTTATGTCTGAATAGGTAGTGATTTTTGAGTGATCCAATCTGTAAGACAGAGGCGTACTTTAACTATCGAGAGATATTTCCCCACTGCAAACAAATATCAACACAATCACAACCCGACCAAATTCATTCTATTTAAAAGAGGAACGAAAAGAGCAAGGAACTAGCCTTTAGAGATTTTAATCTAAACCAAAACCCACTCTTCAAGTAAGAAGTGCTTATCACAGCCTGCGTGCTGCTAGAAGAAATCGGGGGAATAATTTAATTTAAGCTAGTGAAGTAGCAGTCATTGCTACTACAGTACTCTGTGATGCAGTACTTGTAGTAGTGACCAGCGTACTCAGGGAGATACCTTGACACGGCCTTATTTCAAAGAAGAGGCTTTACGTATGGTCACGCACCAGTTTTATCTGCTCTTCCAGGGGTCCAGCTGAACAGGTGTAAAAAGCCTCAGAAACCTCACTGCAGGGCTTGTTTGTGCGGGCACCTACTGAACCGGCACTTTCTGTTGGGTCACCCAAGGAGCTGGGTGCACCCCACTGCCTTTTTTTGTGGTTGGACTCGATGATCTCAGAGGTCCCTTCCAACCACTAAGATTCTGTGATTCTTTAAACACCCCTCTTCCCTGAGGAGGGGCTGTTCAAAACCAGTGGGGGTGAATCCACTGACTCCAAAGGCAGAAAAGACCGAACCCGCCCACCGAGGTGGGATCACACCTGGGTTTTAGAGTCTGAAGAACTCAACCGGGGCCAGGACACGGGGCTGGGAAGGGGCTGCCCAGAGCACCAGGGCCAGGTGAGGAGAGGTGACCTCCACGGCGGCAGAGGGCTGCGGGCCATGGCACGGGGGGGAGCTGGGTGCCCAGGACTGCCAGACACAGCGCCTGGCACAGGACCCTCGTCTGGAGGTGGGACAGGCTGTTACCTCAAGGCGGTTACTCATCCCTGACAACACTGACGTCACGGCATCCCAAAAAAGCCCCAGGAGGGCCTGCTGGAGAGAAGCCCCGCGATGGCGACGGAGCCTCCGTGGGGGGAGCGGGCTGGCGGCGGGGGGGGAGGGGGGCGGGCAGGTCGGGGGCGGCGCGGGGTCGGAGCCAGGGCTGCCCGCGCCCCTCCTGCCCGGTCCCCGCAGGGAGAGCGGGGGCGCCGTGTCCCATCTCCTCAGGGACAGCGGGGTGCCCCGCCTGGTCCCTGCCTTGTCTCCTCGGGGAGAGCCGGCGCGCTCTGCCCGCTCCCCTCAGAGACAGCGGGGGTGCGCAGTCCGACCATGCCCGGTCCCCCCAGGAAGAGCGGGGTGCTCTGCCCGACCTTCCCTCGTCCCCTCAGGGACAGCGGGGTGCCCTGCCTGCTCCTTGCCCGATCTCCTCAGGAAGAGTGGGGTGCCCTGTCCGACAGCGTTCGGTTCTCTCAGGGAGAGCGGGGTGCCCTGACCGATCTCCTCGGGGAGAGCCGGGGCGCCCTACCCGGTCCCTTCGGTGACAGCGGGGGTGCCCTGTCCGACCATGTTTGGTGCCCTCAGGAAGAGCGGGGTGCTCTGCCCTACCCTCCCCGGTTCTCTCAGGGGGAGCCTGACTCTGCCCGGTCTTTTCAGGGAAAGCCCTGCCTGGACCCCCTCAGGGAGAGCCGGGCCCCCTGCCCGACCCCCTCAGGGAGAGCGGGGCGCCCTGCCTGCTGCCTGCCCGGCCCCCTCACAGGGAGGGCCCCGCCGCCCCGCCCGGTCCGCTCAGGGAGACCCGTCCCCGGCCGGCCGCCGCCGTGGTGGCGGGGCTCCCCGCCAGGTGCGAACCCGGAGCCGGGGGGCGGCGGGAGGAGAAGGCGCCGCCAACTCCCCGGGGCCCCGCGAGCGGCAGCCGGGCACAAGTTTCGGCGCGGCCCCGAGGACCGAGGCAAGGACGGAAGGGAGCTCCCCGGGGCTGCGCGGCGCGGCGGCCCGCCCCCCGCCCGGCCATACCTGCCCCACGAGGTCGTAGTCCAGCTCCTCGGCGATGGCCCTGGCGGCGTCGGGGCCGGCCGGGATCTCCGCCGCCCACTCGTTGAGGAATTGCCGCTCGGCGCCGCCGCCGGCGGGGCACAGGCAGCAGGCGGCCAGCAGCGCCAGGGCCGCGCACCGGCCGGCCCAGCGGCGGCCGTCCATGGCCGCGGGGAGCGGAGCGGCGCGGAGCGGAGCGGCGGCGAGGCGGGCGAGCTGCGGCGGGCGCCGGCGTTGCCAAGGCGAGCGCTGGGGGAGCGGGCGGCGGCCCGGCGCGGCTGCCCGGGGCTGCGCGGCGCCCAGACCCTCCGGAGCCGAAATGGAAATGAGTGTTTACACGTCAAAACGACGACAGCCATCCTTGACGTCAAAGTGTACCTGGCCCCCGAGCCGAGGGGAGGGGGGTAATTCCCGGGGGGGGGCGGGAAGGGGCGGGGGGTCCCGGGGGCGGGGGCTGGGCCGGGCGCAGCGCTGGGGTCGTTACTCTCATTAGCGATAATTACCACGCTTCACCCCGAGCTGCGGGGCAGGCGGGAGCGCGGAGCCCGCCGCCGGTGGGGGTTCGTGTCCGTCCCCCCCCCCATCCCCGGGGAACTGGGCGAATAACACGGGTTTGGGGTGGTTTGGGTTTTTTTTTTTTAATCGTTTTTCAATTAAGCTAATAACCCGGGACCTACTGCGCGGTAGTACTTGATTAATGCGCATCATCCCCCGGTGCTCCCGACACCACACCGTAGGTATGCTGCGTTAATTGGCACCGCCACCCCGGCTGATTGTATAACAAACGTCTCTATCCTGAAGTACAATTAATCATTTTGAAATAATATTTTTTTTTTTTAATCACATCCAGTGGTCTGCATGTTGCACTTTCTCAGCAAATACCACAATTTGTTAAGTACTCGTTTATTTCCATATTTTCATTTTGCATCCGTGTTTCCCCAGCTCGTCCTGTTTTATTTAGCTTTCCTACTACCATTTCATTGTCTTTCCTCAAGTGCCAGAAAACGCCCCTAAAAATTTCCTAATGTTGCCTAAGTGCTCTTGCATCTGCCTCTGAAACCGAGCGTCGTGGTTTCTGAGCTTTTTAGCAGCTTCAGTTTGTAGCTAACTGTATTTCATTGCTTGATTCTTCCAACTTTTAAACTGGAAATTTTAATAAGCTGCTTTTAGGTATCAGCTATGATTTAATACTGCTTCTCTTTGTTAGAGAGTGACAGGCATGCCTGCCCTATTCTTTGTTGGCTTCTAGAATAGGAAGATAATGGAAAACATAAATGCCAAACAATGAGGAGTGGAAAATATTGTAAAAGCCAGCGTTTTGGTGTCTGAAATCTCAGCCTGAAGTACCGCCGTGCCAGGATGGGGAGCGTTGTGAGAGCCTCCTGGGGGCCCGCGTGTTCCCATGGGGATGGGGAAGCTGCAGCTGAAGGGCCGGCTGTGACGTCTACAGAGCCCAAATTAATAGGAATATGACTTGATCAGGGGAGGGGAATAAGGATGAGTATGTCATAAGTGTACCAGAAATGCCAATAGAATAGCAATAAATATCAATGTAGAATAGAATGCCAACAAAGTGACACTGTAGCACCGTCCCGGTACTCACTTTCTGCAGCATGCTCCAACGACAGGACGGGGTTTCTCAAAGCCAAGCCAGTGGCTAGGACGTGTGTTTTCTGTTCGTTTTAATTTATTGTATTTGCTGCATGATTTTCTCAGTGCTCACTGCCAAAAATGTGTTTTCTTCACTTTCTTGGACAGATGCCTTTAAGATCCCTCTGTTATATTTTTAGTAATGTGTTTCTGAGGCTTTCTTTAAATCTGGTTGTCTTGCCAAGCAGTTGTGGGGTCCACGCGGGTTTTTCACATGTCAGTTTTACCGCTGCTGTTCTAGTCAAAACAAAAAGGGCTTTTTACCTCTCGTTTCTCATCACCAAGACTGCAACTTGGCTTGAATTTTACGTTTTTGTGTAAACAACTTGCAGAGACGTTACCTGCATACAGAAATGAAACAAGAGCTATATATGTATATGTATACATATGTATATATGTATAATGACAATTTATATTCGCAAGTCTTAAGTAGTGGTTGGAACATCTACATCCCTAAGACTGTTTTGAAAATCTCAATACTCTTTTCTAAGTGATTCATTAATTCACGTGTGTTTATTTATGAGGATTTCCTTCTGTGCAGGACTTCAGCTAGATGGGCTGTGTACAGAGTCCTGGGCTGTGCTGGGAAATGAGCGATGTGCTACACAAACTTGGGTGTCCCATCCATTAACGAAGGATGCTGCCCAGCGCACTACAGCCCCATCTAATAATAGCACGATAAAAAGGAACAACTTGCTCAGCAGCATCAGGTGGAGTTAAAGGTAATTGTTTCACGCTCCATAAGCAATTTCGGTTTGTTGTTTATCAGTGGAAGATTTATTTAGCCCCTAGTGCACCCAGTGGTACTCTGCCTGAATGTAAAATCAGAAGCAAATGCAAGACTAATTATAAAAATATTATTTCTAGTGTATAAGTTCATTTTAACATGGTATTTAAGGTTGATGTGCTTCTGCAGGATCTACGTTCTGCTAAGGACCTCTTTGCACCTGGTAGAGAATTGTTAGTAAAGCAGCTCTTGAGGTTTTTTTTCCGTGTGTGGCAGTGAGTGGGAATCATTACATTTTCCAAGCCGAAGTGTCTTCTTGTAGACCAAGTGCAATATGTTTCCTTGCGCGTAGGTAAGATACCCATCAATACAGTGTGTAATGCTGAGTATGAAATCCCAGCCCGCAAAGGATTGCAGCCACCAGTTGCAGGAGAGCTGTGAATGAAGCTCCTCGGTCTTGATTTTGAGCTAATGAGGGCGTAACTCATCAGTAATTCTATTAAAATATTTTTTATTCAGAGAAGTATGTTACAACAGTGTAAATGAACTTGAAATCAGAACACATGGGGCAGGAGTCTTTTCTCAAATCTCATATTTCTTCAGCAATTCTAAATACATACCTTCACCCATTTACGTTCTGGATGCCTCCCCTGTAGCACACGTAGCTCACAGGGGCATTTTGAAGAACTTTGTGTTAATGTTCGGTAACTTGTTCCAGGACACCTGGATGAAAATGATACTGGAAATGTCCTTACACACCCCACATGAAACCTTAACTCCGTTGTAGCCACGGGCAACGTTCCTGCTCTCTCACGGTTAGGAGTTTAACTGATTGGCTTTTTCTTACCCATTGCCAAAGGTTTCAGGCCATGGCTGTGTTTTTGTACCTGCAATTCTCACCCTTTAAAAAGATGTCCACGAAAAAGGGAAGCACAGTGGTTTTGAAAAGCCGAGCACTTCCATGCAACACCCTATTTCCTTGCTCGTTAGTAGGGTCAACGCATTTAGACCTGGCAATTCTCATATTCAAGGCTCAAGTCCGTATTTTTGAGCCCAGCTCTCTGCTTAACAGCTGTGGCATCACTCCAGATGCCCGATCCCGACTGCTGCGGCGACTCGGGGGCCGGGAGGAGCCACCAGGCTGGGGCTGCCGTAGGACCTGCCCTTGGCTCCAGCTGGTCCCGTGTGGCTTCGCTGCGTCCACGCTGGCCACCGACCCGTCCCGTCAGTCAGAACCGCGCCGTCGGGCAAAACCTGTCCTGCGGGGGGGGAGTTCAAAATCTTCACCGCCTCTGAACGGCAGCCAGAATCCTGAGAAATATGTTGATTATGAGGTGGGAAGCAGAGGCACAAAACCCTGCAACCGGTGAAGTGAGAAAGCTGTCACCAAAATGAAACCACCCCAGGAAGTTATAAAGAAATAAAGTCGCATTCTTTCATCTTTGTGTACCTTGCAGGAGAGGAGCGATTGTCTTTCTTACCAAGGAGAATAACAAAGGAGCAGAGGTAAACAGATACAGAGCGTAAGGAAAACCAAAGGCAGGTAAAAGAATTAAGTTTATCTGCAGAAAAAATGAAAGGGTTTCTGCAGAATGTCGTCATTTTATCATATTATTTTGAAATAATATTTTTGAAGAAGAAGGGTATTATGTAATGACATTTCATTTCGAATCAGTCACAAGGTAAAAGCCAGACAGCAAATACATCTCTGATGTCACTTCATGAAGTCAACCCATTTGATTTTGCAAAATGAAACTAAGCATTTTTGTCTCGACCCGCAGAGCTTTCTTTCAATGTGTGAACTGAATTAGGTTAAAATATTGTTCATCCTTCATGGGTAAAGGACAAGCCCTGTCTGGGAAGCCAGAAAAGGCACATTTAGGAAAGCGAGATTCTGGACATGTCACTGCCTCCCTGCACCCTGCCGCGGAACTGGAAGAGGAAGGTGGACCCATGTCTTGGTCCCAGGGATCTTCCGCCACCACTGATGGCCGAACCGGAGACCCGTCCCCTGCAAGCCTTGCCCTGGAGGAAGCAGTGATGCAGAGTTGGAGACACAGCAAGGGGGAAGAGGTCAATACGGGGGGGGATCAGACCCCACCCTTGACTCAGTGTTTTGGCTCCTGCCCACCACCAGCGTTTGCAATTTGAGGGTGGCTCTCGCACTGTCCTGCCAGTTCGCTGCCAGTTGTGCAGAATTTTGCAGAAAACCTCTGGCTTTCAACCTGACGGCTGAAGACCTGCTCTGTGCTGGTCCCCGTGGGGAGCAATGCTTTCCTCCTCTTTTTATTTCTCCTCCGAGAGCACTACCCAGAAGAACAATGCGTTGCAGAAGACCTCTTCTATAAAGTGACCGCCGGCATTTCTGCCCGCACCTCATTGTAAAAATCTGTCTGTTTTTGACACTGCGGGGTCAGTAGGTCTTACACAGCCGTTGGGGGCTAAATGCTTCTGCAAGACAAAACTTCAGGTTGTAAAGTATAAAACCAACTGGTTACGCAGGTGTCGATACTATTTTACTGATTCTATTTGAAAGGTCCAATTTGAGAATGTTAACACCATTCAAATGGGAATTTGTGTGATATGTAGCTTTAATTTGCCAAGTCAGAGCACCGCATTTTAGAATGAGAGTCGCTGGAAACGCAGTTTGATGGCTAAAGTGGATGTGGTAGCTGCTGTAGTTTAATTATTTAAATACTAAAAAGGGCTGCGCTGCTTATATTTCATTTGGCCGTGGACCAAAGAACACTCTTGAAACCCACTCTTTTTCGGTAACACTATTTCTTTTTCTGCAGGAGCCGACACTACCAAGTAATTGAAGGATAGTATAAAAGAAGCCATATGTGTAGGCAATCACACAGAATATGGGAAACACCTGTTTTTCCGTCGATTACTGCCTGCAAACTAGTGGGGCATGTTTATTTTCGGGGCATTACATTTGCTTGGGTAATAGCGCATGACACATTTTCAGTTTTACGGCGGACGAGCACTGAGAACAGCTAATCATATCTGTATAAATGAAACACAAACATGCCCTCCCAGCCATACATGCGGTTAAATAGGGGCCTAATGACACCAGGCATTACCCGCCGCACGCTCTCCGGCAGGCAGGAAGCAGTTGGTGAACAACCGTCCATTTGTACCAACCTGGCTAATTCTGTTTACTCTACAGCTCGAGCTAATTCAAGCAAAAAGCCTGGAAAATGCACGGGCAGGGCTGTAGGAGAGGTGGAAACCCCCAGAAAAACAGCAATAATGTCATTATTTGGCAGAGACAAAGGCCCCCCCCCCAAAGTATTTTACTGCTGGCAATAGGAAGAGGCACAGTTGCAAGTTCATGTCCTGTTTGTTCGTAGTCCAGATAACAGAGATGATCAAAGGAAGGAAATATCTTAGGGAAACGCTTTATCAACTTCAGCTGCATAGATACAAACCCCATCATTTTGAAATTCTACATCTTTATAAATTATACTGTGGGTTATACTTTTAATATTTTACCTACAGTAAAGGACTTCGTTGTCCTCCTCACCAGCAAGCTCTTCAATAAATCCCTAAGCAAGGACTGATAAATTCATAAATTGTTGACGTATTTTAATAACACCATAAATAATATTTAGCATTGATGAAAATGCTGCTGAGAATTCAAAATTACTGTTTTCGTTACACTTTTAATTTAAAGGGGGTGGTTTTGTAGAGGTCTTTTTAGAAGACTGAGTACACTGATTAATTATTTTTAAATGGCTCTCATACAGTGTTCTTCCTCTTCGTGTTCCATTTCAAGTGTGATGAAAAAGAGAAAAGACCGGAAAGAACAGAGAGTATGAATACATGAGAGGAGAGTAAAAATACACGGGTAAACAGATTAAACCCCACTCAGAGCAATAGAAAAAGCTAGGGGAAAAAATATTTTTTCTTTCTCTCTTTCTTATTTTTTGGAACCTCTGAGTAAGTAATAAAAAGTGACAATAAATGATGATTTTAGGATAAAATTTCAAGTTTTCCTGTGTGAGAAAAGGGTAGTTTCACGGAAGAAAACTGTGAGAAACTACGTTTCAAGTGCTTCCTACCAAAGTCAGTGCGGGGCCCATAACGTACACATGTAAGGGAAAAGAATCATAGAACAGAATAGAGTCACTGAGGTTGGAAAAGACCTTTTAGACCATCAAGTCCAACCATAAACCCAGCACTGCCAAGTCCACCACTAACCCATGTCCCTCAGCACCACGTCTGCATGTCCTTTAAGTACCTCCAGGGATGGCGACTCCACCACTGCCCTGGGCAGCCTCTTCCAACGCCTGACAACCCTTTCCATGCAGGTAGCGGCAGATGTTAGGTGGTCAGCCCGTCACAGAGGGGAGAGCAGTGCCTGTCACCTACCAAGTTGCTTTTGTTGGTGACCCCAAGGGGAGGTGAACACAGCATGGAAGCAGCGTGGTTTTTTCACCTCCATCTTCCCAGGGTGTTTCTTTGTGTTCCACCTGACCGGGGGGGGATGGTGTCCCACTGCCCTCCTGAGGCCATGTCAGTGTCCGAGGTCACCTCGCCAGGAGATGCACCTACCCTCTGTAAAGCACGCCTGAAATCAGGCTGATTTGTTCAAACAGGGAAAATCCTCTCATCCTTGTTTCAGCTTAAAACGCCTAACTTTGCATTAGGTCAATGAAGATTAAATTTAAGTCTAAACGTCCTTAAACTGAAATTAAAATGTCCCCGTGTTGGTCTGAGCAGTACAGCCGAAGCAGCATCAGGCTGTGGATGGGCAAGGCTTGTGCCTGCGCTTGCTCCTCCTCGGGGCGGCATTTCGGGTGCTGGTGCTATACATCCCGCACCGCTGAGTGACACTCCGCCGCGCGTTCTCCTTTCGGGTGCTTTCGAGGGCTACCTGTGTACTTCTGTCTAATGAGTCAAGTGCTGATTCATATCAAATGATTAAAATCCAGCTTGAAAGGTGCAAGTGTTTGAGCTACTGGAGCAGCACTGACAGTTGGAAAAGAGTTTTTAAATATTCTTTGAGCTGAGGTTCAGCGGTGATAAAGCAATGGCATTTCAGAGGAAATCACTCACCCCTGACCAAAGCTGCTGTTTAAATACAGAGCCATCCCTTCTGGGCACGCATGTCATGTCTGTTATTGGGGGCATTTTCACCAGTGCCGAGCAGTGCGGCAGCCAAAGCAGATACAATTTTTAGGGATAGGGTATGCATTTTAGAAGATGCTTTAAAGATGCAGTAGTAAAATCAGAGGATTTCCGCAGCAGATTCACACAGGTACACACCACCTCCATCTAAAACTGCCCAATATCAGGTCTGTCTGCCTACCTCCGTGCCATGTGGGACCACACTGTCTCCTCATTAGACTTCACAGAAAGGAATTGCCGAGTAACATCTTTCTCTTATCTCCTGTACCTACTTAGCCCACTGAAGGTGCCTGTGCTAGGCTCTGCATCTGTGGGACTGATGAATTCTTCCCCCAGAGGATTTTTACTGGGCTTTTCAAAAACCCTCTGCACTTCAGGAAACAGAATTCCAAAATAGCAAAACCAAGATGTTGCCCTAAGTAAAAAGGGTATTCAGCATTAAGGGTACAAAGTTATGAAGTATCTCCCTGTGTGTGGTGGGTTGCCCTTGGCTGGCTGCCCAGCACCCCCCCCCAGCCGCTCTCTCACTGCTCCTCCTCAGCAGGGTCGGGGGCAGAAATAAGCTGCTGCAGCTCACGGGCCGACATAAGGACGGGGAGATCCCTTGTCAGTTACTGACGCGGGCAAAACACATACGACTTGGGGAAAATTAATTAAATTTTATTTAATTAATCCAATTTCATTGGCAATAATTAAATGCTGACTCAAAATAGAGTAGGACGGTGAGAAGCAAAGGTAAGAAGTAAAACAGCTCCTCCCCCCTCCATGGGCTTAAACCCGTGGCCCTGTGGTTGAGTGTCCCGTGCCACACCAGCTGAGCTGCCCTGGCCCTGCTGACTTCAGGGAGACCCAGACTTCCGACCACTCTGCTGGGCTTGGGCTGTGCCTGCCGTGCCTCCATTCGTCACCATCGGAGGAGCGTGGTTGGGACAGGCACCCAGACCACCTCTGAGCGTGCCATGGGTGAGATAGTGGCCCAAGCCCCAGCTACAGTCATCACCCCAGTAGTCACAGAGAAGCGCTGGGCACAGTGGTGGATGGATCCATGCCATCAAATCATAAGGAAGAGGTAACCCCCTCTGAGCAGCTGTCTTCCCCCTCAGCTTGTGTTTGTGGGCTTCCAGCTTAGAGGTGGGTTCACCGTCTCACGTCCTCACGTCCTCCCACTGGTCAGGGAGAACCAGAGGATGGCACCTAGGTGCACCAGGGTCTCCCTTTCCCTCTAGTTAGGAGGAGGAAGGGTCTGATCGGGAATTTCGGATAAAGAACAGCAATTGAGAGAGGCAATGGACAAAACTTGGACTGGATGGACATCTCCGGAGAGTGGAATAACTGCAGGGAATCTTTTGTTGTTGTAATGTTGTGAGGGGTCAGGTGGTGGAGTTTTATTGTGTGTGTAAATTGTCCACCTTTGTTGTTGTGGTGGTGATGATACTTTGATTTTGGTATGGGGAATGTTTTGGTTTGGGGAGAGGCACCCATGCAGGAGCTGGTTCTCAGTCAGGAACGTGAAGAGGACCCACACTGGCATGGGTTTTTCCTGAAGGCCTGCAGGGATCCACGCTGGAGCAGGAGAAAAGTGTGAGGAGGAAGGAGTGTCAGAGAGCATCTTATGAACTGACCACAGTCCCCATTCCTCATCCCCCGACACCACTCAGGTGGGAGGAGGGAGAGGAGTCAGGAATGAAGGAGTGAAGTTGAGCCCAGGATGAAGGGAGAAGATGTTATTAGCTTTCATCTTTGTTTCTAACTATTCTCCATTTCTAGTCAGCGATGTCAAATTAATTTTCACCAAGTGATGATCGTTTCGCCTGTGATGGTAAACAGTGAGTGACGTCTGTGTCTTTTTATCTACCGATGAGCTTTTCCATCTTATTTCTCCCCTGCCCCGTTGAAGAAGGGGAGTGAGACAGTGGCTTGGTTGGCATCTGGCAGTCAACTGAGGTCAACCCGCCACAGTCTTTTTTGGTGTCGGTACCAGGTCTGGCTGGGGTGGAGGTCAGTGTCCTCATAGCAGCCTGTATGGTGCTGTGCTTCGCGTTTAGGGCTAAACCAGTGTTGGTAACGCACTGGTGTTTTGGCTATTGCTGATCGGTGCTCGCACGGCATTGAGGGTTTCTTTATGTCTTCCGCCCTGCCCCAAAGCAAGGAGGCTGGGGCTGGGATGGAAGTTGGGAGGGAACAGGGAGATATTCCAGCTGACTAAAGGGATATCCCGTGCCATATAACGTCACGGTCTGCAACAAAAGCTCAGGGAAAGGAGGAGGAAGGGGGGATGTTAGTGATTATGGCATTTGTCTTCACAAGTAGCCGTTAACCGAGCTGAAGCTCCACTTCCCAGGAAGCAGCTGGACATCTGCCTGTCGATGGGACGTAGTGAATGAAGTCTTTATTTTGCTTTGCTTGTGTGCGCATCTTTTGCTTTTCTTATTAAACTCCATTATCTCAACCCGTGAATCTTTTTGCCTGCCTTTGATTTTTTTTCACCATTCCCCAGGAAAGGGGAGCGAGTGAAAGGCAGGATGGATGCTTGGCTGCTGGCTGGGGTCAGCCCACTACAATATCCCGTCAGCATATATAAATGATCACAAAGGTGTTGTGCATGTCAAGATTTAGGACATTCAACACTTGCATTAAAGACAGGGGTGCCAGGAAGAGAAACGAGACCCCTTCCCCACCTTTACCGTCTCAGCTGGCGTATGAGAGTGCTGATCCTGCAAGCAATACAGAACCAGCGGTCTCCTGAGGAGCCATGAGCTGGGCCGGTGGGGCACCGAGGGGGACGCTGTGCTCTTTAAACAGGCAGGAAAACTACCGCTGGGCACAAGTATTTGGATTACTGAACTGAGCATGTAAGCTGAGCCCAGCTCTGTGACTCTTCTTTAATATTAAATGCCATAAGGTGACTTCCAGCTATCTGAAGAACTATTTCCTTTATAATTTATAAAAATACCAGCTTCAAATGTCACTGGATGATTTATTCTCATCCTATATTTGCGGGAAGCCACAAAAGGAGGAGAGGAGTGTATGTCTTAAAAGCAGTCTTCCCTAAATCACCTTTCTCATGCCAAACAGTCGCAGAAATTTCTTGCTCCTGCACACAAAAGGCATGTTGTGATTTCCCTAGCTACCACTGCGGGGTCCAGGGAAGAGCAATCTTCCAGCCTCTCCTCTAAGAAAAGACAGTTCAGGTAGGGCACAGTGCCATGGGATGGGGGAGGACCACGTGGGGCAAATGAGGCTGATGGCGTAAGCGAAGAAAATGCAGCTCCCAACAAGGCAAACTTAATTCCAGTGACAGCTGAAAACGTTAAGCATCTTCCAGGATGATGGTGTCTAGCCACAGGCAAAAATGTGCTTTCTGGGGAATACACTCAATCGAGTATGATTAGAAAGGAGACACAAAAGGTTAGTGAAATCAAAGCAAATGCATTTGAAACTTCAGGCCAATCGTCTCGAATAAATGTTTCAGCCGTCCTGCGACAGCCATCAGATTGGGCGTTATTTATAGCCAGAACAACCTAGGCCAAAAGGTATAATACCATAACATTGCTGAGAAGCTGCGTGGAACTACATAAATAGAAATAATTGCTTTATCTTGAAGATTTATATAATGTTTAATAAACCCTCTTCTCTGAAGTATGCCATCATGGACAGCCCGCTTTTCTGAGCTGCTTTCCTCCTCCCTGTCTTCTTTGTCTTCTGTCTTCTGTTCTCTGTGATATGTTTGAACAGGACTCCACACAAAGATTTATTTAATCAAATTAAAGACAAAGCCTTTTGCAGACACAAGCAAGTGCTTCCAGTTAGTTCCCCACAGATCAAATACCTGGGTCTGTATTTTGTTGTTTGAATCTTCCAAGTTAATAACAATTCCATCTAAGATTAATACCAGCAACATTTCTAGATCAGGTTATCATAAATAATTTTGTTGCGTGTTTTTGCAACAGCAAGATAATCTTTGCAGGTTTCTCTGTATTTTTATATAACCAGCATGAAATCCTGTTGCTAAGCAGAAAGCAAAATCAATATAGAAGGCAAGCCATACCAGCTCATCTTTGGATTGCTGTAGACGTTTCACTTTCTTGTAGCCTCTTCTAACGGTTTTCTTCCGTAAAAATCTGCCATGACTTTGTGACTAGTATTTTCTATTTCACCATATTTCTAGAATATATCACCTAAAACATTCTGCTATTTGACTAAAAGGTACCATTTTGGTGAAACTGCCAAGACAGCCTCCGCTGTTAAATGCCCACCCTTTGATAACGAGTGAAACAGGTGGAATTTTAAGTAGAGATTCCTTCCACTCATCTGCCAATATCTGTATGACTTTCTCTTCCAGTCAAATCACAGTGACTGAAACTTTTGCTGAAATGCTGTATTGTAAAAAATTCCTTATGTTCACTGTTGCAAGAAGCACTTAAAAGCTTACTCTCCATGTAAAGAAAAAAATAATTAAAATCCACTTTTACTTGCATTTGATTTCATTTTATTTAGGGGGAAGGACTTGGTGAATGATCAGCCTTCTGCTTCGCAGCTGCAAGAGAGCAGCCGTGCCCCGGGTGCCTGGCAGGCGCCTGGAGGGGTGATGGAGAGCAGAGGGGCTCTTTCTCGGTGGCTCCTCCTCTCTCCTTGTGGTGGCTCTGGCAGAGGTGCCCTGCTCGGGTCTCCTCACCACACATCAGGTGTGCTGGCCAATACCCCCAGTAGCTCCAGTGACATCTCCTTTAGAGGCAAAGCTGAATTGCTGAATTTCCTACAGGCCACTGCACTTCTGGAATTGGGTATTTTTTGTGTGCCTTTTCCCTCTCATCCCAGGCAGAGCCGCGTCCATGTCAGCGGGCTGAGACATACACCCCTGGTTCCCACAGCAGGCCGGGAGGTCCTGTGGCATTTGCGCACTAGTCAGATGGCATTGCTGCCTTCCCTCTGGCAATTGGGCTGCTATCCCGGCACAGTTCGGGAACATGAACCAAACGGGCACCTGCACGCAGCACTCAGAAACCCTCTTGAGAAGGTGTGCACCACCTGCTAATGGCTATGGAGAGGGACCAGATGTCACCGGCTGCGCCACGTGCACCTGCCTGGGTCACCCTTACCCACGGCTCTCTGCGCTGCTCTCTGCGCTGTAGACCTGACTAAAATGACCTGCCAAAATTCACACCAGCACGGCCAACTGCATGACCAGGACGGTCAACAGCATCCCACCACCTGGGCTGGCGCCTGCGTGGGCGAACTGCTTGGTCTCAGCCACGCCAAGAAGGAGACACGGTGGAGTAATACTGGTCCTGGCTATCTGGTGTGTGCATCCAAACTCTGAGCTGCAGGACACTTGTGCTATTGTACTTGTGAGCTTCGATGTTGTGTGAAGCTCTGGATTGACCCAACCGAAGAGAAGCGGCCGCAGCCTGCCCTCTCCCTGGGACAGCCATTCTGCTAAATCTTCTCTGCATTGCTGATCTGTGCGAAAAATCAACTGCTTTACTTCTTTAAGCTGGAAATTCCTCTTGGCAGTTGTGGAAAAAAAAAAAAAGAAAATACAAAAATATTCCATCCTGAATATCCAGGACAGAAATAAATATCTCGTGATTGAGCAGATATAGCACAGCTTTTGCTGGATTAAAAGGATGATTAAGTCATACACTTTATACTTACAAAAGTTATTTTGGAAAGAGCGTGAGCAATATATGCCTGGAAATTCCCAATTAGATTCAAGAGCATGTTGGAGTGAGTAAGCGCACACCCACTGGAGCAGATGTTTGTTTGCGCTATCGCAGTGCGTGTATCACCCTCCCAACCGACTCTGGAGACGAGAGGGGGTGGGTAAAAGATGCTGCAGAATTCAAAGTGACCGTGTCATTCGTTTTATTATTGCACTTCTCAGAATAAGCAGTTCTTGGAGAAAATTTCAAAACAAAAGGAGGACGACAGAGAGAAGACAGCTCTTAAACCGTTTCAATGAGTAGGGGTTTCTGGGCTGGCACCTTTCTCTAAGATAAAAAAAAAGGGGGGAGGGGGAAGAGAAGGAAACAGCCCTGGATTTCTCCAGCAGCAGGGTAAAGCGTGAGAGACATTCAAGCAATCGAGCAGGCTGCCAGACACCTGATATTTTTCTAATTACCTCTGGGATTCGCTGTGCTGCTGCTTTCACGGGTCAGAGATGGTCACTGCTGTAATTCCCCAACCTTGCTGCCCTTCTGGATTTGGGGTGCTGTGCACCGCTTCGTCCTTCCCCTTCCCCTTCCCCTTCCCCTTCCCCTTCCCCTTCCCCTTCCCCTTCCCCTTCCCTTCCCTTTCCCGTCCCTTCCCTTTCCCTTCCCAAAATCTATTCAGACCTGAGGTTCCACCACCGTTTCTGGCACCAGTTCGTCAGCTCTTAAGAGAAAGAAAACCAAAAAATCGTAGTTCTGTTTCAGCTGAAGAAAATAATGACATGTGTTCCGATTTTACAGATGCAAATAAAATAATGAGAAGAAATCCTGGTGTGCTTTTTTTTTTTTTTAATATGTACTCTGACGCTCTCACATAATTTCCTCTGGGAGAATGGTAAGTTAACAGATCTAGCGCTAATACAGCATGATTCATCAGCTTACACTTTACAACGAGGAACAGAATTGTTATTTTTTTTTATGCAGAGGGAAAGTGGAGGAACAGGGAGATGCAGTGAGTTACCAGGCGCCACGTGGCAAGGCGGACAAAGTCTTGGCATCCCAAGCGCCGGGCCAGTGCTCCATCCAGATGGTGCATCAACATAAGAAATCCAGAGTCCTTTTCACTCCTCGTATCCATTGGAAGTCAGTTTTCAAGCACTGAAATAGGTTACTTAGGATGTTCTTAATTTTTCCTCTTGGAGCAAATTCTCTTTGCCCTCCAAAGGGAGGAGGAGGTGGATGAGGTATTTACTGATAAACAACAATCACCATTGTTCAGAACTTTTAAATCCCGTTCCCTACGGTGCGCTTTGCTGATACCAAGTAAAAGTGAGCGTGTGTCCACAGTACAGCAGCAATACATTCCACTTAGGGCAAAAAAAGCATTAGTACCTACTGAAAGTGTTAAGAGATGGTTTAGTTTGCAGAAAGACACAACATTTGTTACAATATACAGAAAGCTTGTACATAATCTGGCTTTGTTCTTATTATATCACGTCTTCAGCATTAATTGCACCGACAACACCGCATTTGCCCTGGGCTTTACTTGTGCCAGGGGTGGGTAGTTTTGGTTATTATTTAAGTACCTCTGCATCCTAATGTCCATGATTCCTTACAAATCTTCTCTAAGCTTTATCGAGGGCAGGAGATGAAATACGGTAGATACGTCAAGTCCCATCTCCGTCTATGATCCTGTCGGCATCATTTCAGGGAAAAAGTGACACTGGATTTGCTTTACCCCTCCACATGTGTGTGTCTCTTAAACCAAAGAAAGCAGTCACCTAAAAACGGGAAAATTCAGGGCTGTGTCACTCTGACATCAATCCTGCATGTTTTTTCCTGGTGGCCCCAGGCACTGCTGCCCATGAGGACAGAAACCCCCTTCCCCATCCCCTGGGGAGGCAGCAGCGAGGATGCCAGCAGGTTTTCGGGAGTGCGTGTCCCCCTGCCTGCCCTTGGCACCCCACGTCCCTCCGCGGGGTCTATCCATGGGGATACTCCCTGCAGGCCACAAGGACAGCAACAACCGTTCTGCGTCTCTGCTTGAGGCATCTGCGTAAGTGTGAGCCCATTTTCTATCTGCCGCACTCCTCTAACACAAAGAGGTGCTTGATCCTGGCTTTTTTTCTTTTAAAGGACCCATTGTGCTCCGTCCAGACGATGCTGTTATGTCTTCTCTTTCTCTTCCCTTTGATCTGAAATAGATGTGAATCAAGACTGTGGCTCCTCGTCTGCGAGTGGACCCAGCGCTGCTGTATTAATAAGGGCTGGAGAACAAGGCACAAGTAGGAAGAAAGAATAAAAAATTGCACCTGGAAAAGCAGAAGCCCTGAAGGCAAGTTTTGCATGTCAAAACACTTGTTGGCTGCTTGTTTTGAGGGTTTCAATTTAAGCAATATACGAAAGGCAGTGGCCTGAATCCTTCCAGTTGGAGCTTTGGGCAGATCAAGGGAAGTGCCACAGCTGCTGCTGCACCGAGATGCTCTCACGATGCTCTTGTTTGAATTTATTTTTAGAGATGGAAACCTCTGCTTTTCTACGATGCTCAGCATTGCTGCACCAGGAGGGCTGTCAGAAGGAATTCAGCTTCTGTGCTCCCTTCTGCTGCGACCTGAACGTCTGCAGCTCTGAGCCCAGCTCGACATTTCCAGCAAAACCTTCTTCTCCAGATCGTCTTGATTATTTTTCTTTAAAGCATTGACGCCACTCAAAAAATTTCAGAAAAATAAGATAATTAGTGCTGCTTGTAAGTAACTTTCAGGGAAATGTCAGCTGCTCTGCATTCAGCATATGCTGAAGCGGTATTCTTCAAATGCTTGAAATTTCATCTCCAGCTTCCTGTGGATGAACAGGTCACATCCAAGCTGTGCTACGACCGACGTGGCATCAGAAAATTATAGATGTCAGCAACCTGCAGACTGTGTTATATACGGAAGATTAAAATTACCACTGACGGGAATAAGGAAGGCGAGGTGGGATTTCTGATAAGAGCTTTGTGCTAGTGCGGGATGCCTTCTGTCGCTGATTTTGGGAAGAGTTTATTTACCAGAAATTTCGGTGATAGCCTTGATCTCAGTTGTCGTCTGCTGTGTTGGACAGTTAACGCCTGTCCTCCTCCCCCCTTCTGGGGGCAAGCACTGTCCGAGCAGCCCCTCAGCCCTTTCCATTTCCGAACCGTTTGACCGCTCTTTGGGAGGAAAGGCGCGGGCCAAGGAAGCAGACCAGGGATGGGAACCACGTACATGGTGTGGGGTCACCGCCAGCATCTCCACCTCCCCTTGGGACTGCTGGCCCCAGAGAGCAGCTGCCCCACGGACCACTAACTTCATTAACTTCCACCGCTGCGTTCGTAAATGTTGCCCCGTCCTTCCCAAAAGTTGCAGCGGCTCCACGCTCCCCCATGAATCTTTGAGAATTATACAAGCAGTTAAAAATGACATCCCCAACATGAAGAGAAAAATAAGAGTTGCTTATTGCTAAGGTGCCAGCGTAATAATATTAATTCCTTTTTCCAGTGAGCCCTGATTCCATTGAAATCAGTTGAAAGCTTGAAGGAGGAGAAGATTTCTGCCTGTGTATTGAGTCTAATTGATACAACCAGTCCATTTCGAGCAGGCTACCTTCCCCCCACCCCAGAACGCTCCCCTTGAGAGACGCACCAGCTTCTTCTTACTAAGAAGCATTTCTCTTGATCTCTCTAGTGCCTCTCATCCTAATTGCAGCTATCTTGTTTCAAATGTCTCATTGTCTTCCCAATTAGAAACCAGCCCCAGGGTTTGATCCCCATCCTCCCAGCTGCCATCACGCGGAGCCTTGTTCCTTGTCTCTGGAGCCGCAATGGCTCGCTCAGGGGTGATGGAGGCAGGAGATAGTCTTTGCGCGAGGTTCCTATCAGCAAACCCAAGACACAACCCGCAGATGCCCGCCCGCAGCCCGCAGCCCGTGCTACAGCTGACAGGCTGTGGCATAATGGCTGCGCAGAGTTACAGCGCTCTCCAGCTCGCTAATTAAAAAAAAAAAAAAAAAAAGAAGGGAAGCTTTCTGCATACTAAACACCCTCCGTTTCTCAGCGTGGATGGATGCAAACGCGTTTCTAGCCGTTCCCAGGGATGGGGAGCAGAAGTGTCACCAGACACGGCCACGGGAGCGGAGCCTTGGACATCTGCGGGCAAAGGGTTTGCCTGTGGGCTTTGCCCATCGGCTCCACTGGTAGCCACGGCGAGGGGGGTCCCCAAGCAGGGACGGGGGGCTGAGCCAAAGGCACGCGCGGCCACCACGTAAATACAAGGGGAATGATCCCAGAATGGAATTGGAAAGAGAGTAAGCTAACATAATGATCAAGGCTCTCATAAAAAGTGTGTTGGCTTGGTCCTTGTCTCTTTTCTAACTCTCTGTTCATTCTGTGGGTTTGCTTCCCATTTACAGCGGCGCAAATGAAGGAGCCCTGGGCACTTACGCTGATGGCAGTGCCACTGGTGATGGTTAACAGGATTGGATGTGAGTGACAGAGAATCAGGACCATCTTCCAGGGGCTGAAAATAGCCCGAATGTTGAACTTTCTGGCCCCAAAGGTTGGTGGGACCAGTCACACAGAAAAACACTTCTCAGAGCCTTTAGGCAAAAGATTACACATCCTTTTCAGTTGGGAGCTGCTTTTTTTCTTCCTCCCTTATTCCCCCTTGGATTCTCACTTCCCAGGCCAGTCGTCTCATTGCAAGTCTGGCTAGATTATTTCTCTTAAAAAAAAAAACACAACAGAGCAGTTTATTTGAAACACACATGCAAGGGCAGGATTTACATATAACCCCAACTGCCAAGGAAAAGGAAAGAAAAAGCATTTAAAATCAGAAATCAGCCCTTTTCACTGATGAGAGCACGGTGCTTAGTATTCAGGGCACCGCATCTGAATACATTGAGTAAATTATATGTGCCAAACTATTCATGCATCGCCTGACTACAAGATTTACTCACACAAACAGCCACAGAAACGACATAATAAGAAACCTTCAGCGTATTTCCAGAATACAGATATCCTAGCTGGGGAGACAGCCTGACAAGAGGGTTTGCCCTCCAGGAGAGGAAGGATTCACCTCTCCTTTGGGATGTTTGATGGGATTCCAAAATCTGGAGTGCAGGGCACCTCCTGCCTGTATGACCCAGGCAACCCAGGTCTCTCTGTGTTCAGGAACACCATGTTTTCCTTTCTCCCTCCACTTTTTTTTTTTTTGTTCAAGAAGGGTCCTGATGATTCCTGGGTCCTCCCTGGAACCTGTCAGGGAGGTCTGAGTGTGTGCACCACTTCCCACAGAGCTGGTAGAGGTGAGCTGGGCCAGTCAGATGCCTATACCAATGTCCCGTCACTGTGGTTCAGGTCCGTGGTCACCCAGACAAAATACTCCATGCAGTGGCTAGTAAAGGGAGGTAAGAAAGAGCAGGGTTTGCAAGTAGCTTTCACAAAAAATGGCCAGAAAAACCTGAAAGGTTTGGTTGCATTTATGGTTAGAGCTTGTATTCTGGTTTGAGGTGTTTCACAAGCTGGTGGGCTTGCAGGGGTGCCTGGAGTTGCCGTCTCTGGCAGGTGCCTGACAGAGGTGACCCAGTCAGAGACTGAGGCTTGGTTTGAAATGGCAAGTCTCTAAAATGGCATGAAACTGAACGAGGCGCTGAATCTCTTTCCACTCTGGTCCACGGCGATTGTGACCCAAATCAGCTTCGACAGGCACATTGCCCACCAGAGGTGCAAGGTGGAAGGGCGGGGTTGTCAGAGGCTCCACAGGGGTGGCAGCTGTGTTTTCACACTAATCCGTGTTCCACTTACTCTGATAAACTCCATTTTCCCTTCTTTACCATGGCACCTGCGCGTAACTTTGGTTGGACGAGGAGATTGAATTGTTGCGAAAACTGGATAAACAGTATGAGGGGAGTAAGAACATCAAGAAGCTGATTGCAGAACGTATTCCATCTAAAACAGCTAGACAGGTAAGTGATAAAAGAAGAAGACTTCATAAAAGACCTGTGAAGAAGAAAAGAAAAAAATCAAGGATGGAGAGAACACCTGGTTAAAGAAGGTGAACATCTTGTGGAGACTGAGTCACACAATGGTGAGGGACTGAGGTCCCACTTTCAAAAGGTGATTACTGATTGGGTGACATCTGAAAAAATGCCCTTTCTGGGAGAAACTTTTGAAAAGGTGACTGAAGGGAAAGAATATCTCCCAATTTTAATTGAGGAGGCTGCCCAGGACTCTATTCATGCCTGTTGAAAAGGTCCACTGAGTTGGAAGCACGCCAAGGTCAGGAGCTCTGAGTGCCCCTGAGGGATCGTCCTTTGAGCCTTTGCAGAAGGCTCACAACCGGGATGTGGAGATAAACTGAGCTGGACTGAAGCAGGCTGGCCAGCCACATCCCTGCCTGCATCCGACGTTTCAGCTTGTTGCCTTCTGCCACCCATCTGACCACCCCAGGGAGCTCGAGAGGAGCCCGCCCTCAATGGGCAGATGAGATGGGTGCCAACGAGGTCAGAAGAGCGGGCAGCCAGGGTATCCCAGTGCGTTACGGCTCAGGGGGAAGGTCCTGTCAGAGATGGCTGGTCAGGACCAAGGGTTCATCAAGCACCACGTCTTTGCAGTGAGAAGCAGCACCACGGAGGGGATTCACAAGGAGTTGGGATGCGAGTCCTCTGCACGGTGTGGCTCACAGAGTCCAGGGAGCATCGTCTCACCCATATGAAAAACATAGGAAGGATGGTGGGAAAGAGGGGTTGAAGTGGGGATAAACCCCGCTGGGCAGAGCAGAGCCCGGTTTGTACCACAGGTGGTGGCAAGTCTGCATCTTTGTTTTGCTCCAGGCAAGTGAAGATACGGAGTGTTGAGTCCAGTCTCAGACAACAGGGAAGAAGAATAAGAACCTTATTTTCATATGCACACTCTGCACAGGCTGTATATCACACTTTTTGCATTTATAGAAGCATGATTTTGGTGAAATTTGCTGCCCTGCAGGGAAGCAAGGACTAAAGCTCAGATCATTAATCCTTAATACTGAGTAGATGCAGCTTGTTAGTTTGCATTTCACCATGTAATTATCGCTGCTGTGAAACGTTCTCAGAAATGCCGGGCTGTGATTCTTCTGCACATCCCATGCAGGAAGTCTGAGAGAGGATGTCTGGAGGGGACAGAGGCCACCGGCGTGACGCTGGGAGCGATGCTCCCCGGTTTGAGGGGCAAAAGCTCACCCGTAGACATTTCCTTCAGAAGCCTCCTCCATGCCTGTGCCCAGGAGGGTGAAGACGCACTGTCAGCAGCTCTGAAAACCAGCAGCAAATTGGGGCAACTAATATGTATTTAAATATAATGTGTTCAAGGATTTTATAAGTAATTAACTACCTAAGTCTAATGTTGCCAGAGGAAGTCCCAGTCAATCCCTTTGGGATCCCCACCTGTAACCTCCCTTTGCTGGGACTGTCACCATCGCACTTGGGTTTGACTCTGTTGGTCTCTTCTCTACAGACCCATTTGCTCGTGGGTTCATCACACCCACCCCGGGAACGCTCGTCAAGCGTATGACACTTAATGTGAGCTGCGGGCTACCCTCCCCCCTTCATCTTCTTAATGGCTATATTTAAAGCAGTAATTCAGTTTAGAGTTGAAATGCTTCATGTGGGTATTTATTAAAATCCGTGTCTTGAAAGACAGTGACAGTGCCACCCCGGAGGGTGGCAGAACAGACACCCCCCGCCAGAACAGACACACCCCCGCCAACCTGCGCCGTCCGCCCATGGAAGCGCCAAGACGAGCTCACTCTTGTCGGAAGGCAGCAGTCCCCGGCTGAACGGGTGGACAGCCCTCGTGCCACTGGCTGGCCACCAACCAAAATCGGCATTAGCCACAAAGCTCTTCCCTAAACTATGTCCGGGCTCTGCGGGAGGTCAGTGAACATGTTGGGAAAAACGAGTCTGTGCTCGGTCCCCGTCCAGAGGCCGTGAGGAGGTCTGTGCTGGTGCAGGCGGCCGCAGCAGCACCAGGGGAGGGATGTTGGAGAAGTCGCTGGTGGGCGCGGGGGTGGGAAGGTGGCTGGGCAGGGTTGCAGAGAGTTTGGGAAAGAGATGTGTACTTTTTTTTTTTGTGTGTGTGTGTATGGTTGGACTCGATGATCTCAAAGGTCCTTTCCAACCATGAAGATTCTACGATTCTATGTGCAGGAGCAGGGAGGATGGCAGAGACGACCCAAAGCCTGGCACCGCCACTGGCTGGGGCCGGTTGGACCGCGGGTGACCGGACCCACCAGCGCTGGCCGCAGAGCCGCTGCCTTTGCTCTCCGGCTGCGGCGCTTCCCGAGAGGCTGCCAGCTGCCAACCAGGGCCCCACGTGATAGAAGATGAAAACCCCAAACCTGGGCTTTTCCCGGGCGTTCTGGCAAGGTAAGATGGTGGGGGCAGCGAGGTGGGCGGCAGAGAGAAGAAAACCAGTTGAGCGGTGAGCAGCTGGAAGCTGGGTGTGCTACCACCCAGTAAGCTCGGGAAAGCCGTGGTATGGGAACACGCGTGGACTCATCCAGCTCTTGTGAGCCGCCGACAGGCCGTGAGACACCAGAGGGGCAAACCACCGTCTCCTCGTTTATCGGTGCTCCAGAAGCCGCGCTGGTGGCAGCTGCCCCTCAGCCCCAGCTCGCTGGTGGCTGCGGCCAGCTGGCATCACCCGGCAGGCGCCCCTTTGTCAGCACGCTCTGCTAACACAGGGCACCTGAACAACCCCGCACGTAGCGAGCAGGAGATGTGACAAAAAGAGGACGAAAATGATGTCTTTTGAAGAGGTCCGTCTGCTTGCCCTGCTTTCTGAAATGAAAACATCAAAGGAAGAAATCTTGTGCCGGATGACTCAGGGCGATCTGTCAGCCTGGTTGTCTACCTCTGCCAGCCCTCTCACAAAGGCGACTGGCTGCCGCGCGATGTTCTGGCGAGCCTCCTGGTCACCATCGTGATATAATCTCCTTCCACAGCAATTTAATTAGCACAGTGAAAGAACTGACCTTTCTCAAGATTTCATTTTTTTTCCACTATGCTAAAAATACCCCGCTGAATATGTCAATAGCATCCTTGATGCACACAGCACTCTAGTACCCTGTTGTAAGGAAAGAAGCATTTCAAAAGGATGATTCTATAGAGAATGAGAAAAAGAAGCTTTTAAATGTCCTTTAAAATAGGCAGTCCTTTAAAATAGGCAGCGTTATTTTGAATGCAAAATTATCGTGAAAGTCCTAGGTAAAAAAGGACCATAGATAGCAGGACGCCATGCTTCTCACAGAGCATTTTATAGTAACAGGTATTACTAGTAATGGGCATTACAAGGCATTTTACAAAAGAACTACATTTCTTTGTCCATCATTCATGGATAAAGAGGCAGAGAAAACTGAGCTGATCTGCCAAAGCCCATCCCCCGAGCTGTCCATCTTGCGGATTCTGCCCACCAGGACACACACACCTGAAATGAGCTGCTTCACCATTTATTACTGACACCTTTGCCTGCGCTGCCGGAACACCAGCTGATGCCGTGCCAGGCATCTGATGCGGAGCGCAGCAAAACCCGGCAGCGCTGCCCGCTCTGCCCGCTCCCACGGGAGAATAAACCCCAGGGTCTCCGGAGCCGCCTGGGGCTGCCGAGTGACGGTGTGGGACGAAGATCGCCCACCCCAGCGGATGGAAAGCAGTGTCTGTCCAAGCCGCCTCTGCCCCCAGCCTGGGCCCAGCGCAGGTCGGGCTCACCAGCAGAAGGGGATGAAGCTTCGTCGGCCGGAGCGCAGGGTGTGATTCTCTCGAGGACAACGTCCCTTCACAAAACCATTTTTCAAAGCGATTTTTTAAAGCAACACAGAGCCCAGGCACGGGGTACCCACACGCAATTTGTTGGTAATCAAGCGCTGCCTCATGACCAGTGATATTTTCTTGCTGGAAAGCTTAGTCTTCAAGGCTGACAAGGTAAGTGAAATATTCTGAGTTTCCACGCACGGTAAAAAACTGCTGTTCTCTCCAGTTGACTCTTCCTGCTGTTTCCTTGGGAGAGAAGCAGCAGCCGGGTGCTGCGGCTGGGCCGGGACCCTCCTCTGTGCCCAGAGCAGGCGGTAGGGAGGCAACTCTGAGCTCAGGAACTGCAAATCTTCACCTCTTTGGCACCAAGTGAACACCTCCCCGGTAAAGTAAACACACTTAAAGTGGGGGAAACACATTTTTTATCGGGACATAAGGGTCCTCAAAGGACATGAGAACCCAGCCCATGGTCCCGAGCCTGTGGAACCCTCCCCAGGCCGATTCACTGGGGTCACGGTGCCCCGCTGAAACCAGGAGTGACCAGAGGGCTTTGTTCCCAGTGGCGTCCTGTCACTTGTCTCCCCACATTCACCGTCCCCCGCCTCTGCGGGGCTGGGGCAGGCGGCAGTGGGGTGCCCGGGCAGGGAACGCGGGTGGCAGCAGCGCGGGGCTGTGTCCCCACACGGTGGGTGAGGACAGAGCCCCCTGTGCCGGCCGGTGCTGTGCCACATCCCACCCACTCCTGTCCTGCCCCGCTGGAGACCCACGCACCCCACCTCCGCACGGACCATGCTATGTGCCACTGCAAAAAACTACATGTTTGCGTGTGCATGCGTGTGCATGCGCAGGTATACACGTGCACCCACAGAAAGAAAGCAAAAATACCCCAGCAAGTATCATTTTCTTTTGCAAGGTTTTGTATGAAAAGAAGGATGAGGTTTGTGGGGGAAATAAAAAAAGGAAGAATAAAAAATATTTTTCCTTGCTTGCGCTTCGGCTTGTTTGAACTGGCCATTATAATAAAATTAGGCAGCCCTACTTTTAAGACTTAGAAAAGTTATCAAGCCGTAGGGACAGGACAGGGTACACTTTACAGGTGAAAGAAGCCCAGCTTTTCTCCTCCACTCTGCTTTTGAGATCTCTTAAGCATCACGGTTCCTTTTTAACCAAGCAGGTTGGGTTGAAAAGGAATTTAAGCTTAATCCTGGACTTGATCCCAGAATACAGCATACGCCTCCTGTGAGGCTGCTGCTGCCGCGTCTGTGTGACCGTGACCCGCCACATCGGCTCCCCCGGTCTCTAATTGCCGAGGACAGTACGAGATACGGAGTGAACAAAATCCATAAATCGAGCACTCAGCCACGAGAGCAATAAGGGCCAGGAAAGCGCCCAGATGGACCACACGTGTCGGGAAAATGGCAAAGTGCCAAACGTAAAGGGACTACGTGGTAGGAAAAGAAAGCGTATCCAAGCTTTCAAGGGGTAATTATAACTTTTGGTAAGTGAAAAGGAAAATATTGAATGTCAAAAGCCTGTGTCATGCCCATGTAAGTTATAGGAGTGACTCATACCAGCTTCACCTCGGCATCATAAAACTGGCATTGAGCACAACAGCCTTCTCCTCTGCCTGCAGCTATTTATAACTCCTTTTTTCCCCCGCTTCGGCATGACTCGGGGAACAGAGCCGCAGAATCTTCACTTTATATCTTACTTTCTTGCTTTGGATCTGGCAGAGCTTTGGAACCTGAATGTGCGTGAGACAAGAGGCGGACAGGGCGCTTTACCACAGGACAATTAAAGCCATTTCCATCCCCTGGGCAGCAGCGCGGCCGCAGGCGCCGGGGAGGGCACGGAGGTGTCGCCGGGATGCTTGGGGAACCCTTGTCCTCGCTTCAGGCCACGCTGGAGCAAAGTCACTGGTCAAAATCCACCTCCTTCTCGGCGTTTGCCCTTCCCTGAGCCAAAGAGGAGTTTTACAAATCAGATGCGAAGTTTCTGCCGGCCTGGTCCTGCTGCCAGCAATCGTCCCTCGCGGTGGCACAGCCCTCAGAAGGCGATACACCCGTCTGTCCCCAAAGCTGCCACCCTCACGGCCAGTCCAACAACCTCCAGAAATGTTATGAGGAAAGGAAACGTGCATATTTTCAATGCATCCAACATGGGCAATGTTCTTTTGATTCCCGTGGCCACTCCATCAAGGTCACATAGCAGTATATAGCAAGGTCATAGAGCAGTATATAATGAGCCTTGGTGAAATTACAGCATCAAACTGAATAAGGATTTTAGCAGATATAAAACAAATGAAGGACTAATTTGCATGTGAAGGATTAATCCACACGGAAAGGTTTGCACTTTTCTTTATGCACCATGTGAGTTGTTATGGTAGCCTGAAGATATACTAGCCATAAGCGTTAATGACAGGGTCATAAGATATTAGTTACATTCATAAACCATAGCATGACAATTTTTGATATGTTTTGGAAGGGATATGGACAGTTTATTTCTGAAGGTTTTTCCTGGTTTGCGGATTCCTCCTTAGTGGCCCAGTGGGGCTATAAAACACGCCAAGACGGCACACGAGTGACCCCACTTCAACAGGAGCACTGCACACCGAAAATAAGAGGTTTTCTCCATAAAGCACTGGAGGATTTTCGTGTGGCGGGTGTCATGGAGGTTCCAGCCGCAGGGTGACTGGAGGTGCCTGAGGAGGCTCCCGGGGCTGGCGGGTGTGTTGGTCGCCCTGCGGCTCCCTCCCCGGCACTCCCTGTGCTTCCTGGGATGGGCGCAGGCCCAGCTGATGCCATCGGTGGGAACACGGGACGCGCGGCATGGCCGTGACAGAGCAATGTGACACTGGGCACCAACAGGCAGGAGACCCTCTGCCTGGGCAAGGGGACACCAGCTCCTTCCTCCTGAAGCCAGGAGCATCCCTGCGATGGGCACTTGAATCACCCCGAGCGGCGCGGTGGTGGACCCTCCAGCCAATGGGTCAACTCTTGGGCACGGCCTGTGGCCTGCTCTTGGTGCAGGAGAAATGATGGTAGGACCAACAAGAAGTGGGAGCAACAGGGTGTTTTTCCCGAGATGGCGGAAGGTCATTAGGTGTGCAGTTCTGCACACTGAAGATGCTTTTAATTTAAAATTAAAATGGGAACTGATTTTGAATTTACCCTTCAGCACTTCCCCTGAGGATTGATATCATCCTGCAGGCTTGAAAGACCTGCGAAAGCAATTCATAACAATAACTGTCACCCAACAGCCATAACTTCCAGGGTAGTGCTGCAACCCAAAAATGCAGCTTATCTGAAAATAGAAATATATGGTTACTCTAGCAAGGTTCACCTGGTCATATTTTCATTTATTTCCTGGGCTGTTGCTCAAACTTTTGCTTGAAGGCAGAGTCTGATACAGGAGTATGCAAAGCAGAGAAAATCTTCATATGCAGGAAAGGTAAGTGTCATGCAATGAGGATACGCCAAGGAGACTGACGTAACGATGATCAGTCATTTTTCAGCTGTCCTTTACATAGCTATTTTTTCAATAAAATCTTTATTGTGTTACAGAGTGGAAACTTTCACAAACTACAGGAAAAGATGGCTAAAACCATCTTAAAGCCATTTTCAAGAATGTTTAAGGGATGACTCACAAGACAAGGCATTGAACGGGGATGGCTCACTGTCCCTGCAGTGGTGGCTGATGTCCTGCCGCACTCCCTGAACTGCTGCCACTTGCAGACACATATTTTAAGGCCAAAAAAAGTGGCTTCCTGCTTACTTTATAATTAATAGTAAAGGCAGTGTTTCCCAAGCAGTTTCACAGACAGCTTAGCCATCTCTGCAGCTGGTTCAAGTGAATGTGAGCTGCAACCTTCTCACTCGTGGGACGGCATGGGACAGCATGGGATGGGATGGGATGGGACGGGATGGGATGGGATCGGATGGGATGGGAAAGGAGCCCTCGTGCCGGCTTTGGTGTCCTCTCCGTGGGAGCAGAGCAATGCCAGGTACATCCAAAGGGACATAAAGCCCCGTGTCCTGAGGAAACTCCACCTGTTATAGAAACTCTGGAGCAGTCCAGGTGGCCATGAGTACATCAGACATGTCCACCCTTGGGGAAATTGCATATGCAAAGAAACTACCGCAGCCGATGTGGGCGAGGAGCTCTGCAGCGTCGCTGCAGGTTGACGCCAGCTGCAGCCCAGATCCCTCCCTCACCCCCAGGACACAAACGCCAGCATGCACACGTGGGCAACCAAAGAAAGAACGGACAAAGCCGGGCTTCTCACAGCTGCGAGCAGAAGCCGATCTCTGGGCGAGCCAGATTCCTCCAGGAGGCTGTGGACAACCCGACCTCAGAGGAGCTGTAGCTGGAATCAGGAAAACGTCTTTTCACCCACTTTTTCTGCAGGACCTCTGTAGCCGTTAGTTTTCCTGCTCTTATTTGACTGTCTAAGCTCAAAAGCTAAACCTAATGCTTGATATTATTTTAAAACCTTCCTGCAATTAACTGAATATGATAAATTTACTATAGGCCACCAAATCAATGAAAACAAATTCCAGAAAAATGTGAGCATAAACAGAAGTCAATTAAATTGTACCAGAAGAACACAGGAACGGCTGCACCTCACACAAAGTGTTTCATGAGCTATCAATTATTTTGATGTGTGATCACTTTTTATTTCTTATTTCCACCCATGATATAACGGTTAAAGCTCTTGAAAGCTGAAATAAATTACTCCTACTGGGTTTTACCATTATTTTACTGCTAAGGTGATTTGTGCTAGCTTAGACTATGCAAGTTGTGCTTGTTTTCTCACAAATACTCTAGCTGATGGCACAAGAAATACTTTTTTTTCTCTCCCAGAAGATTTTTTTGAATTAAATGCATTTCTGTTTCCTAAACAGACGTGAGCCCTCTCTCTGGTGTGAGTCTGTGGATTGCACTTGGGGAACCACGTGCCTAGAAGGTGGGCAGTCTGGCGCTTGAGCATCAATGGCAAAGTGCCTTGTGGAGTCAGACGTTGACTCTAAAGACAGCTTGAACCTACGGTGCTCTGACCTATATGCGTTTATCTCATGCAAATGCTGCACTAGAAAGAAGTCGCCCATATTCTTGCTCTTTTTCCGTGCCAGAACTGAGGGGTTCGGCTGCTGCTGTGGCAAAAAAAAAAAAAAAAGTTTTAAAAATCACACAGCCCTGCATACAAAGAACAAGACAAGACAAATGATGGATTTCGCTCCAGAACTGCAGCAGGGAGGTCCCTGATGCCCGGCGCACACCACCGCGGCGCGTCCAGCCACCTGCTCGCGCCGGGATGCGGCCCCCGAGCTCACATGGGATCCATCCTCAGCTGATTGAATCAGCACCGATAACCCTCTCCCACTGCGACGCCAGAGCTGCCTCGTCACTCA
Source organism: Chroicocephalus ridibundus (assembly GCF_963924245.1). NCBI lineage: Eukaryota > Metazoa > Chordata > Aves > Charadriiformes > Laridae > Chroicocephalus > Chroicocephalus ridibundus. Next base: position 966,924 of record NC_086316.1, on the reverse strand, counting down.
TCCCTGATTGAGAAACAGTGAGTCACTTTCTGACTCTCCCCTGGTGCCTTTGTCTGCAGAATAATTTGAATTAAATATTTATGAAGAGCTCTGCACAGTCGCAAAGTTATTCTAAAGATCAAACGTGGTGGAAAAAGTGTGCAGCGTGGTGAGGGCACATTGTGTAATGTCAGGTAGTCCTACTGAAAAACAGGTATCCCTCAAGTATGACTTGTTTTAGCTCCCCATATCCAAGAGGATGGTCCGTAACTCGTTTAGATGGCAGTTCCACTCCCTGATTACCCAAAAATTCAAGGATCGAGACACATGTTTTCACATGTGGCCTGTAACAAAGAATCACTTTCTCCTAAGCCAAAGTTATATTTGATTTGGCTCCCCAAAAGCCCCCCCGTGAATGCTGCTTTCACAAGGCTGCTGACCAGAGACCTCATGCCCGGGGCTGTACGTGGTCATTGCGCGGTCACAGGTTGCCAAATGAGACTACCAACAACTGCGTGCAAACCTCAAAACTCAGAGGTGGATTTTTGGTTTGTTTTCTTTGTAGCCTTCCTCTGTTTCTGGATCATAGGCTTTATTTGCTAAAATATCTTAGAGCACAAAGGTTTTTTTCACCTGTTAGAAACTATACTCTTTTTTGCCATTTTACTTTATTGCTAGGGTTATAATCTGCTATATTGTGGGTTTCCAGGATCTTTGGGGCAACTCTTCATCTGATACATAACATCAGCTCTCTCTGCCATCGTGGCTACTAGATGCACCTGTACTTTCCTTTTAGGATTATTTGTGGGGGATGGCTTTTTTTTTTTCCCCCCAGTAACTTTTTAATTATTTTAATATGGACTACTCATATTTATACTTCTTATGAGGCTTAAGTGAGACCTTCTGAGAGCACAAAGAAGTTTTTTTCAACTATTTTGAAGCTGTTTCTGAAAAAAAAAAAAGCCCTAAGGTCTTTCTATTTCTTATGCTGTGCACTCTGGAGAAAAATGAAGAGTAAAAGGCAAGTTATGCTTTAACAGGGAACATTTTTGCTACATGGACACTTCAAACTAATATGTTTTAGAGCAGCACTCATTTTTGTCTGCAGGTTAATGTCGCCTTGGTACAAGATTTTATTAGAATAAATCTAAATCTCTTCATTTTCCTGGTGGAGGCAAATTCACTGTCACTCAACAAGCTTAAAGTTCCTTGATGAGCAGGAAACCAAATGGGCGAATTGATCTCATTTCGTACACCCAATAACTGACGCAGAATCGGCCCTCTTGCACTAATCACTTTTATCAAAGTGTACAATGGAATCAGGCGTTTCCCCAAAGAATAATGCAAGGAATGCAAATCATACATTTACATGATTTAGGAGGTGCAGGTAGAGAATTAAATTTACTTTAACTGCCCTCGAACTGTGAGTCTGTATCTCCAAAGGTAGGCGAATGGAGTCACGAGCGATCACGATCAGTGTGGGGAGCTGTTTTGTTATCGTGGCTGTTCTTTGGGAGCCCCGTGGGACCACCAAAAACACCTACTAGGTGGCCCTCTGGGAAGGCTGGCTGCCTGTTAAGAACAATAAGGGGTTTGGTGCCATCATGTCCAACAAGTAACCATTTTTATACAAAGCTGATTTACCTTATTAAGGGCTGGGTTTGCCCTGGATAGGAAGGGATTGGTTTCCCTTCTCCCGCGATCTGAACAAAAGCACGGCAGAGGTATGGCTGTGGCTCCTCTCCAGCCATCGCCTTTTGTCTCTGTCAATGCATCTTGTGTCTCATGCTTTATAACTGACACAAGGGCAAATGCCGTATCTCAGCCTTTATTAACCAGATTATTCATGGTAGGTTTGTTTATGCTAAAGTGAAAGGAACTGCTGTGCCTGGGGGGCAGGGGGCCAGCAGCAGAGCCTTGTGTTGCGGTTGGCCAAGCAAGTCAACTGGGAACACGTGGAGTGAAGATGGGGGGAGCGGGAGCAGGAAAGGCTGACTGCCAGCCCTAAGAAAAAAGGTGTAATGAAAAACTTTAGAATCCCTACACTGACAGATGTGTTCATTTTTATTAATATTAATAGAAGGAAAGGAAGGTATATGTTACCTTCGTTAATATTAATGGCAATAGAGGGGTAGGTAGATTTCCTAGCTTCCCTATAAATATTAAATAGAGCAGCTTTTTTAACTCCCATGAAGACCCCAGGTAAAATGCAGGCAGGAGGACACAGATACTGCTCTCAAACGAATGTAAAGGACAGTAACATTTTAGCTTGCTAAGCATGTCTATTGCTTTCCCAATGTTACATCAATAAAATTCCCATTTGCCTGATGTAGAACATTCATTTCCTTGTGGGTTGTTGCCAATTATGGGAAAGAACTGATCAATAAAGTAAAATGATGGGATTCATGAATGTTAAAAAGTCATGCATAATTTACAGACCATGTTTAATTCCAGCATGCTGGAAACGAGGCTGCTATAAAACAGCATAACTACCACGCACTGCAGATGTTAGGAAAAACAAGTGAAATTGCTGCATTTGGTTAAGGTATAGGAAGTAGTGTCCTGATATTTTCAAAGCAATCAGGAGGTACGGACATGGACAAAGATTTATGACTGTGATTATCTTTTTGCTTGCTGACGTAAATTAGCCTTCTGGGAAACCTAAGTTATTTCTCAATATGCTCTTAATGGTCTGAGTCAGAACTGCAGATGATCTCTCTCCTACAAGGGATTTATAGTAAAAACAAAGGTGAGAGCTTCCGTTGCAAAGGACAATAGAAGTGGGAACAGAAATATTTCACGGGTGTGAGCTCATCCTCCAGTGTGTCACAGGTGCTACTGCTCAGCAAACACAGCTCGAGCCATGGAAATAAAGTGTTTACTTTTCCAGCTGGATCAGGTGGATGATTATTCCAATCATTGACATTATCTCTGCAAACAAGGAATTACGCCTCAGACTGGCAGTTCAGGGTTTTCAAGGTAATGGAAGTTGCTGTTGTCTGAGATCATCCCCGTGTTACCAACCCCGTGTCAAGGGGGTTCGATGGCTGATGTGCTCCCACACCTCTTGTTCCGTTGATAGGCTTGTCCTCCCGGCTCGGCAGCGGGCTTCAGCCCAGGGTCCCACCACACACCGTCCAGCGCTGCAGAAGATGCTGCTTAGTGCTGGGACCAACGTCGGCATCCATGACACAGCCAGGAAAGGAGGGAGCCGTCAAGAAAGCTTGGGCAGTCCCATGCTCTGGAAAAACCAAGAGTTTTCCCGAGTGTTCCTGCTTCCTCATGCTGTAACTATTCCGTGTAAGTACAGCTGCAGCTGTGACCACATGAGCGGGTTTGTAAGGCCACCTGTAAATGAGCTGAATAAAGAGGAAAGCCCCTAGAAAGCACTTAGGTACGCTTATCTTTTTGCCAGTGGACATCTGCTCTCATGACAAACTTCCTGGATAGTTTGCGTAGTATGTAGCCTAGGTGTAAAAGGGAACAGCAGAGGTGATAATCAGATGCTGAAGCAGGACGATACCTGCGAACATAGGTAATTTCTATCTATCTGGCCCTAGACCTTGCTGTTATTCCCCTGCTCAAGAGCAATTTTTTTTAAAAGAAATGGTGCCAGGGTACTTTTGCAAAGTCCTTCTGTTCCACTGAAATGTCATAGATGGGCTAGAAAAGACAAATTAGCTGCAGCTTTTGATGTTTTGGCTTAACACCAGATTATCTGACAACCACACTCACTGGTGCAAGGGTGCTGACCTGGGCTTTGGTGCAAGAGGGCCCCAAAGGTATTCAACACCCAGCACCTTCTCTTGTCTTTGCCAGTGGCCCCCACAAATCCCAGTGGAGCTGTGCTGCCTACACACCAAGCCAAGCACAGAGCTGCTGCGTGCGTGGGTTTTACAGTGAATGCCCAGTGTGCACGTTGGGAGTGCTCACACTGATAGAGGTGCTCCTGGCAGTGGTCAATAGACTCCAACAAATAATTATCTGTGTTTACAAATATTGGGTTCTCTGTTAGTGCCTCCAGATGAGCCCTGTGCTCCTCAGACCTATCCCCTGCACTCCTTCTTGTTCCCTGTCTCACAGAGCCCGCACTGCCAGCAGAGGTATGGGGGGTCTGGGGGTGCCCATGGACCCTGTACTTGCAGCAAGGCCCACATGTGTCCAGGTTGAATTAACCTCATTTGTGCAATAACTTCACAAGATCTCTTCTGAAGCATAACATATGCCCAGGTAGCCAAAAAGCCCAGCAGCATCCCAGCCTGCGTCAGGAACAGTGTGGCCAGCAGGACTGGGGCAGTGATGCTCGCCCTGTACTCAGCACTGGTGAGGCCCCACCTCGGGTCCTGTGTCCAGTTTTGGGCCCCTCACAACAAGAAAGACCTCGAGGTGCTGGAGCGAGTCCAGAGAAGGGCAACAGAGCTGGAGAGCTTAACACGAGCCAGCAGTGTGCCCAGGGGGCCAAGAAGGCCAGCAGCGTTCTGGCTTGTATCAGGAATAGCGTGGCCAGCAGGAGCAGGGAAGCGATGGTGCCTCTGTACTCGGCGCTGGTGAGGCCTCACCTCGAGTGCTGTGTTCAGCTCTGGGCCCCGCTGTACAAGAGGGACATTGAGGTGCTGGAGCGTGTCCAGAGGAGAGCCACCAGGCTGGTGAGGGGTCTGGAGACCAGGGCATCTGAGGAGAGGCTGAGGGAGCTGGGCATGTTTAGCTTGGAGAAGAGGAGGCTGAGGGGAGACCTCATTGCCCTCTACAGCTCCCTGAAAGGAGGGTGCAGAGAGGTGGGGGTTGGCCTCTTCTCCCAGGGGAATAACGACAGGACCAGAGGAAATGGGCTGAAGCTGCGGCAGGGGAGGTTTAGGTTAGATATTAGGAAGAATGACTTTACCGAAAGAGTGGTCAGGCACTGGAACAGCCTGCCCAGGGAGGGGGTTGAGTCACCAGCCCTAGAGGAGTTTAAGAAACGACCAGATGTGGCACTTCAGGGCATGCTCTAGTGGCAGAGACTGTAGGTTGTTTGGTTGGAATGATCTCAAAGGTCCTTTCCAACTATGAAGATTCTGTGATTCTATTCTATGATTCTATGAGGGGTCTGGAGCACAAGTCCTGTGAGGAGCGGCTGAGGGAGCTGGGGGTGTTCAGCCTGGAGAAGAGGAGGCTGAGGGGAGACCTTCTCGCTCTCTACAGCTCCCTGAAAGGAGGGGGCAGCCAGGGGGGGTCGGGCTCTTCTCCCAAGGAACAGGCGATGGGACAAGAGGAAACGGCCTCAAGTTGTGCCAGGGGAGGTTTAGATGGACATTAGGAAAAATGTCTTCACGGAAAGGGTTGTCAAGGATTGGAAGAGGCTGCCCAGGGCAGTGGTGGAGTCACCAGCCCTGGAGGGATTTAAAAGCCAGGCAGATGTGGTGCTGAGGGACATGGGGTAGTCGTAACATGGCAGTGTTCGGTTAATGGTTGGACTTGATGACCTGAAATGACCCTTCCAACCTAGACAATGCTATGATTCTATGTTATTGACTCCCCTCACAATTATTTTCATGTGAAGAAACGCTGTTTGGACAAGAAGTACGTCTGCTTGGACTCTTAGTAGTGTTTCCATGCATTTAGACAGCAAGTGTTCACCCAGTCCCAGCAGAAAGCACTGTGTGTTTTAAAAGCCTGCCCTACAAGGAATGGTGACAAATTCAGCTCTCTATAGTTTGTCTTTTGCTGAATTACTTATTTCCACTTATTTCTCACGGAAAAAAAATGGAGATGTGCTCTCCCCACCACCCTCAGCATTCCTCCGAACAGACCTCCCCCTCCCCCTCCTCCTCCTCCTCCTCTCCTGCTGAAGCTGCTGCAGAACAAAGTCACAGAGCCATCCACCCACCTGCCAGATGTTTCCTGACGGCATCCACCTGCCCTGTGAGAGGGTAATGGTGGTTATCCTTCTCCCAGCTTACCCCAGCCTTTGTGCAACAAGCCCAGTGCATCCTCTTATGGAGCTGGGTCCTGCCATGGTGCTGTCTAGGGCTAGGAGAGAAAATAAGGCCCAAAAATACATGTATAAATTCTCAAAATACAAATAAAAATATACATATATAAATATACATATATAAAAATAATGCCTCCTCGCAATCCCCATGAAGCACATGACAAGGCTTTCACACAAGACTCTGATGGACAAGGAGCAATTTTAAATACAAGAGAGTTAATTAACCCATTATTCAGATGAGGCAGGATCCCTTCCGCTGCAGTGGGGAGCACGGCAAGGCTCTCGGGAGCCGGATTTGCAGCCCCTTCCCCGGGATGGGGCCGAAGGGCTAGGGCTGGGGCCAGAGAGGGGTGTACGGCTCCTCGGATGATGCTCCTCCTGCTCCGGAGAGAGTCCAGGCAGGAAGGATGGCTCCAACAGCTTCTCTGGGCTGATGAGGCACAAACCAGGAAAATCAGTGACTGTAAAACAATTCAGTCCTTTCTGTCCAGGTTCTCCACAATGCTGCGGTGGTACCTTCACAAACAGAGTGTACAGAGAATAAACTTCCCTCACCTAATTTTCTATAGATATTTTTATAAAACACTAAAAACTGTCCTTCAGTACCATGCCTCAGAGGCAATGTTGAGAAAACGTAAACAGAAATGCACCAGCAATTCCTGTTGGGTCCTCCGGGTCCTCCTAAAGGCGATGAATGTGCGTTACGGATTTCACGGAGCCACTTTTACTCCAGATTTACAACCCAGTGGCCAGCCCTGGGCATCCTTTCCATGGCACAAGTGTAATTTGGCTGTACTCTGTAAGATCGTGTAGCTCTGTCTGAACCGTGTCTGGAAAGGGCAGGAAAGGACACGGGTGTTTTTGAGATGTTTGCAGCTTGACAGAAGGGAGAATGGGGTTGGACAAGCCGGCAGATGTCTGACCGCTGCTTTGCAGAAGATCATGGGAGATTCGAAGCCGTATAAATCAAACAGGCATGGAAGGGATTATGAAATAGGATTACCGGTCAGAAACATTTTCTGCACGGAGGGGAACAATCTTGAAATGAAACTGGGGTAAAAGGCGTATTAACAGAAGAGCAGCAGAGGCGATAGGCAGAGCTGGAGGGCGTTTCTCAGGGGTCTGAAGGATGTTGTTAAAATCCTGCCTCTACGAGTCCAGAAGCAAACCTTCCACTGGCTTCCATCAGGCCAGGACTCCCTTTTTGAACTAGGGTTAGCTAGAAGAAAAATGAGGCTTGGGAAGTCGTCCTCAGCATGGAGAAATTGAATTTCATGGTACCCTTTTATCAGGGCCGGATGCAGCCATGGCCGTCGGGACTGTTTGGTGCTTGTACTCACACTGACACCAGAGGTGGGGGGACCAAACCCCACGTAACTGCACCCTGGGCTTCTCCAGGTCCCCCCGCGGCGCACGAGTTCCCCCCGAACCTCGGCAGCGCTGCGCCTGCGGATCCAGGGTGATGCCGGCCCTTAGTGCAGGGCTGCCCCCACCTCACCCACGCTCCCTGCCGGCCGCTCAAATTCCACTCATCCCTCTGATTCACGTTCAGAGGTTTGGATGCTGGCGTAACGGGAGGGAAGGAAATGCAGCACCCTTTTTAACAGAAAAGCTGTTTGCACATCATCAGGGCTGTACCCAGGGCTGCCACAATCCCTGTGAAACAGCCGCATCCTTTGACTTACAGGCAGCAGAGAAGTTCATCATGTACCCTCCGGGACAGCCGGCCGCTCTAATTAACAGCTCTCCCACCGCTGTTTAGGGAAAGGGCTGGGGAAGAAACCACTGAGAGGCAGCCAGGGCTCTGCTAACGAGCCATGAACCGACCCGCTGATTAAAAAGACCGGTGAGTAGAACAGATTATTCTTCTCCTACTCAGCAAAATGATCGTCTTTCCAAAGATATGACAGCAGGGAGGTAATAGCTTCCATCTTCCAGGATAACAATGTCTATAAAAGGTGAATCTATAAAAGATGAATAGTTTAAGGTGTATTTCCCACAACAGTATGGAGCGTTTGTGAAGGTCCAGGGCAGGATAAAGAAAATTTTTTACATTTTCGCATCGGCCACTCAAAATAGTAATACAGAATGGGAGATTTTAAAAGTGCAGGAGAAGTTGCAAAGGAAATATGGTATGATATCAGCTGGGATTGTTCAACAAGATATTTGCTGCTGAAAGATATAAAGGTACCGTTAACAGTGGGGAGCCCTGAGGACAGGCTTTCAGGATAGAATTTATTCTGCGCTCCTGTCCCAATAGCTGCAAAATGCAAATCAGTTGCAGACCCAGTGGTGAAATTCCTTTACTCTCCAGTTGTGTTGCTTCTGTAAGATGCAAATCATCAATGAAGCTTCACAATAAAACCTGCAATGGGTTACTAATGCAAAGCCGGTACACAGTAAAGGCACAGCAGTTATCTGAGCGGTCAGTATGGACGTCACGTTGCTTGGGAAAGCCTCTGCTCTTCACGGGGAGGCATGGTGAGAAATGATTCCAGATTTCACATCCTGATGTGAGGAAAATCTCTCAAAAATTAAGTTTATGGAAGGGAAGTAGTTCCCACATATTGATGCCCTCTTTCAGTCAAAAGACCTCAGAATTTCTGCAAATGTTAGAAATCAGGTAACATCATTCAGCTGTAGCTCCAGGAGAGACATCAGGTGCGTGTTGCTCTGAGAGACGGGCAGCTTAACTTCGTCTTCATCCACCTGTAGCTGCTCGGTGGCTTTTTCGCAGCAAGGATGATGAGAAGTGGCACGGCCCGTTCAGGGGGCACACACTGCCCACACCCTCAGGGTGAGGGAGCTGTTGAGCTTCCAGTGGTGTTTTTGAAGGCAATGAAGCCCTGGCACAGGCTGCCCAGAGAGGTGTGGAGTCTCCTGCTCTGGAGATACTCCAAACCTGCCTGGAGACGCCATCCTGTGCCACCTGCTCTGGGTGACCCTGCTCTGGCAGGGGTTGGACTGGGTGATCTCCAGAGGCCCCTGCCGACCCCGGCCAGTCTGGGATTCTGGGATTCTGTACAGCCCAACCCTTGGGCCACAGAAGCCATGTTCCACAGCCTGCTATGCTTAAAGATGCAGAGAGCTCCCCTACGGCAAAAATGCCAGTTAAAGCCTCCTCCAGAGGACAGCCTATACCCAAAGCAATGCTGGAACCAGATGAATCTTGTCCAAGATCCTAATAATTACCAAATATATCTGGTTTCAGAGGTATTATTTTCCTAAAGCAAATTCTAGCTCATGTTTTAGCCTAGTTTCCTGAAGAACTTTGAATCCTGTGAAATCCTGTTTTGAGGTTTTTTTTCTAGTTGTACAAGAAGTACAACAGACACAGCAACAGGAGGCCATACAGACTGTCCATACTAGGAATAGCGCTGGGCTGCTCTCAGTTGTCATTGTAACTGGTATTAGTTGAACAGAAAACTTCTGTCTGAGTTCGTGATTTGCTAGGCACTAGAGGACCTTCTGCTTAGCTTCTCTCCTAACTTTTTTTTTGATGTTCAGAAAGGCATTTTGGTATTTAAAAGGCTGATGCCTCTCCAGATGCATCTCATGGTACCTTCAGCATATACATCCTAAAATATCTAACAAGGTGTGTCCTTGCGCTGCAACCTTATTGTAAGTCAGTAGGAAAGCATCAACTAGAAGGCACAATTTTGCAGATAATAAGGCACCTTCCACTACCAGGATCATGGAGCAACTTGTTTTACTGGATTTTGGGAAAGTTTTTAAGGAAAATTTGCCTTAAATTTTAAAATTGCTTTTCCTGTCCCTTGAGAGAGCACACAGCGTCACTAAGATGAAGAGAGCTTGTGCTTTGGCCAATGTGTTGCCTTCTCACTTGCTTATTGCTGCCGAAGTGCCGACAGCTGCCTGAGCAGTCACCGACACAGGGAGGAGGACAATCACCTGGCCCTGAGCCACAATGAGCAAAGTCCATCGATCGTGGGTTTGTAGCGATCCTGACCCATGTGGAGATAACAGCCAAACCAAACAAAAGCCCCTGTACTTCTCCTGGGTTATCACAGAGTGTCACCCTTGCTCTGCGTGTGGCGCTGCGAGGTTGCATTTGTAAGGCACTAGAAAGGGCTATGAACCAGCTGCGTAGCGGGAAGGCCTTCACGTTGGAATCTGACCTTCCTTATCACTGGCTGGCTCGCGCTCCTCCGGCTGTTCTCCTCTCCAGGAGAGTATGCAAACACTGGAATAAGAGCTCAAAAGTCCTTACCGACACTTCCTTGCCCTCAAAGCATCCAAATAGATGCAATAAAAGCCTGTAGCATGTCTTAAAGATTAGATATCATTATAGATTTCAAGGAAGACCAACACTGAAAATGTTGGGGTATAACCAGGACCCAATGCAGCTGCCGTGCATCCACTGGGTCCAGGCGTCTCACTTCCAGTGACATCGGTGTTTCCACTGTAACCACCAAATAATCAGAATGAAAAAATCAGTTTCATCACTGCAGGCAATTTATTTCATGCAAATCAGATGCAAATTTTGTGTCAATGCATTGACAAGTGGAATGAGGAGAACTGTGGTGAGAGACAGACTTACAGTCACTGTGGGGGAACAGCCTGTGTGGTACAGCCATGTGTTGGTACCACCTAGTATTGACGACATACGCGGCTGTTCATCACTGCAGCTCTTTTCTACTCTGTTCATCAAGAAAAAATGCCTGAGAAACTATCTCATTTAAATTACTTTGAACTATTCGCAAAACAAACACCTTGTGAGGTTTTGGTTTAGGAGGTAATTCCGTTTTTATATTAAAGACCAATGTTGATTGGCATGGTGTTTGTACCCACTGAGCTCAAATGCCTCTGAGGGAAAATGCAGACTTTCATGTGATTTTTGAACACTGGTCTTTGAAATTGAACCAGTATATTCACACTGGAAAAGCGGTTACAATTTCTTCCTCTTTGCTGTTGCGTAACATTGAGCAGATACATCTCTTAATGGTCACTGAATAGAAGTAATGCCACAGAAAGTCTAGGAGTGTAAAGGAAATTACTGGTAAATTATGAAAAGGATCAGCTCGCTGATGATTTTAAAGAAAGTTATTCTATGCTAAGTGGAGACTGGACTTCGTTTCCCGGCATGATATAGTTACAAAATATTTTTAATACCAGTGCATGGGTAGCACAGACGCAGATACATGGCAGTTCATTTGTCCACCTTCACAAGATACAAACAGAGCCACAGCAGATGGCATAAACCCCTTCTGCTCTACGCGGAGTCACCGGTAACCTGTCCACAGGCTCCTCTCGTTGGACTAGTATAAGGTCATCCTATGGATTGCTATCTGTTTTACAAGCGTATCTCCGTTTCAGCCAGTCCAGTCTCCCCTTCCCATCTCCACTGTTGTAACGGACACGTGGAGCTGGAGATTCGCCTTTTCTTGGGGATATCACTTCAGCAGAAACAGAGGTGGCTGTGAAACCCGGGGTGGGTCTGCAGGCACACAGAGGTATCTGCTGCAGGCTGAGCACGCAGAGATGAGGCTCCTGTGCAGCCCTTTTGCCGGCTTTTGGGAAGCATTTCTCGGCGGTGCCTCCTCCAGCAGAGGTGGAACGGCTCCCCAGGGAGCAATGCGGAGACTTCTGGAGCTGCAGCTCCCGATGACGGTGATGCTTTCGGCTAGCAGGAGCCGAATCGCAGGAGGCGTGCGGCAGGGACGGAGCTGTGCCTCGCTCCAGGCGGCTCTGTGCTGGCTCGGGTCAGGGTGTCCCTGTGATTTCCACCTGTCACCTCAGGTCTCCTGGGGGGAACTGCCCCCACTTCCCCTGGCAGCCCTGAGAAGGTGCTGTCTGGGCCAAGAGAGCATGGGAATTTGCTTTTCTCTTTCGTCCTCTATTTCCTCAGGCCCTGAGGAGGAGGACTCCTCAAGGCAACAAAAGGAAAGGGTCTGGGCCGCCCATATAAATGAAGAAGAGAAACCTATCAGATACCTTAAGTAATGGTTTTCATTAAGAAATCTTCACTAAGGAAGGTTGCTGCCATAAGGAGAAGGTGTCTTATAGGACAACCCGCCTAGTGCGGGGTATAACAAATGTCTGTAATAACAAACAACTGCAAAAAGCCTAGAAGCAAAATCCCAAGCTGCATGACTCCATCCCTTTAAAGCCTTTAAGCTTGCTGCTGGTGCAGTACCAAATCCCTTTTTCAACCCAGAATATACATCTTAACAGGAGATTTTTTGAGACAGAGAGGATATGCACGGTGGCACAGGGCTGTCTGTGACAGCAGCAAGCCCAAATGTTGGTAATGGCCCTTCCGAGAGCAATCCCACTCCCCTGCTCAGATTTAATCAGGCATCTCGTCCAGCATCTCCAGCCCCACGTGCGGGTGTGGGAGCAGCCCAGGATAGGATGCTGCGGTCCATGGAGGGATGCTGCAGCCCTTGAGGAGATGCTGCATCTCTCCAGGGGATGCTGCGGCTCCCGAGAGGATGCTGCAGCTTGCCGCGGGCAGGAAGCCGCAGGCAGTGCCAGCTCTGAGGCCTGCCTGCGCCTGGCAGCAAGTTGCCATGGCTACAAGGTGAGTCACTTTGGGGGAAAAAAAGGAAAAGATGAACTCTGGCAGGGCTGCCAGTCGGCAGCCTGCCCTGCCTGCCAGCCGGAGCCGCAGCCATACCTTGTGTGGGGCAGACAAGGGCAGGAGAAGCTCCGACCCCTTGAAAAGCTGCTGCTGGCACCAGGGCTCTCAGCTTTTCCTGTCAAATATGAATTTCCACACGCCGAGGGAGCCCTGGGAAAAAATAAGCAATTCAAATATGACCAGTTCATTTTGCCATTCCTTCACATGCACTCCTTCGCCTTTCAAACTTAGTTAACAAGGGAGGAGGAAAGCTTATGCCAACAAGGAGACCCCACACGACCTTCCTCACAGCAAACACTACAATTTGTGCTACAAATAGGTGAAAACAGCCCTTCTGTCTCAAGGCAGCAAAGAGCCTGCTCCTGCCCTGCGCTGGGTGTCCAGGCCTTGTATGTTGCTGACTCTCCAGCAATGCACATGCTCAAGATTGTTGTGGTTTTGTTTTTTTTAAACATTGCGTTTTTAAATACTTTGAGTGCCACAAAAACTGCCATGGCAGGCATTCACATGGAGTCTTTCAGTACAGAATGGGCTGAAACACCCAGTGTGTGGGACAGGAGCATGGCTGAACGTAAAACACCATTAACGCCAATGGACTGCAAACGAAAAAATGCCACTTTTGCCACTCCTAGCAAAGTTCAGTAAAATCCCTGTGGTTCACCTGGACTGAAGACCATGCAGTATTTTTCCATTGGGCTCCATGGGCTACCCTTCCTCTCCATGCCTCAGCTCCTTCCCGGAGCACCCCAGTCTCTCACATCAAGCACTTTTTGGTACGGGGTTGAACGCAGGGAGCCCAGACCCCACCACAAAGCAGCACAAACTGACCCAGGCCTCCTGGCAGGAATTTTGGCCCCTGACGGAGTGTAGCAACGCAAGACCACTGCCGCTGCCTTGCGGGCAAGCGGCAGAAAGTGGGGCAGTATGAAGATACCAAGATCACAACAGCGGGCACTCAAACCTGTTGGAGGGAAAGACTTCAGGACTAACATCCACCAGTCAGCAATAAAACCGAGGCAAAACTTCAGGAAATCTTTTCATCTGATGAAGGAAAATGCAATGGAAAAGGCTATGATGCCATATCAGCTTTTCAATCCCTTTTTTCTTTTTCCTCTCTTTTTTTCCTAACCAGGAGCTATTTGGAACCTGGTTCTCCTAGAGCACCCACCTCCGTTCAGGGTGGAAGCAAAGACCCCTCCTACGCACACAGACATTTATTTTCTTGCTCCGTTACTGGAGCATCGTGAGTGAGGATGCGCTATCTTTAAATATTCTCTTTGTAAACCCTGAGATTCCCCTCTGAAAACCCCTCTCAAAGTCTTTCTGCAGCAGAGCCAGCGCCTCCCTGAATATTTCTTAAGGACTGAAATGGATTACTTCACATCACCCAGGAATAAACCTCCGCTTTGTCACTGTCTTATTCATATTTGATAGCATGAATTGCTAACAGGCTTATATTTGCATATTAGATTAATCAGATGCTGTCTTCCTGGTCTTGCCTGAAAAACTTTATGATGTGTCAAATTAAAGTCTACAAAGATTTGTTTCACGCTCGAGCTTTTTTGCAATGTGTGTTTAATTTTCATTTTACTAGAAATTAATTAAGGCTGAGTACAGAGCAGGCAGGTGACAGACACATTGCTGCAGGCGAAGCGGGGATGGCAAGTGATGCAAAACACGCATTTCTCACCCTGCCCCGCTGTTCTGCAGGTTGCGAGGCTCTCACTGGCTGGGTGGTCGCCGGTACAGGCGTGTGACCCTGGGAGTGCGTGCGGCTGCAGTCACAGAGCGCTGTCTGGGTCCAGGGCAGGAGGAGATGGGTCTAGGAGGAGATGCTACAGCTGCATCTCTCCTGCCCCGGCCACCCGTTTCCCCAGCACTGGAGGAGCTGGCAGCTCATGCACCCCCATCCCGCATCCCATGCTTCCCTAGGCTCGTTTTCTCCCAGACCTTGAAGGACCCCATGGCTCATACGGCAGCGCGGTAACTGACCCAGGGTAGATGTTCTCCCGCACACCATCAAACAGAAACAATGCCAAAAATGGAGACGGTAGGAGAACCAGGGGGGTCTGACACTAAGCTAAGACAAGAAGACTTTTTTCCCCTCTAAACAGGCATTTTTCTAGAGGATTTTTCCACCATGAACCTTTATTCACGTCACGTAGACACTCCCTGCCGCTACTCCTCTAATAGTCAGGCGGGACAAGGTTTGGGCACAGCACTCTGCTGCTTTTGACAAAGCATCACAGCAAAACACTCACGCTCTGCGTCACTGCCTGGCTTGGGCTTGCACGAGTTGGCAGTTCAGCCAGACACCTCTTGGCTCATTTGCGTCTGAAAATCCTTTGGCCATACCTTCATTGCAGGACAGCTCGTGGCTGCTATGGGTGGCAGGTCCTGGGCGTGGCCAGTTTCCCCCCAACCTATTGGTAAAGAATGGTGGAGAAACTCCGATTATTGCATTGCAAAGGGCCCAGGGAGTGTAACCCCAGAAGTTCTCCAGGCACACAGAGATGAAGGACGTTGTGGTCAGAGGGTTTCCAGTGCTGATGGCCACCTCAGCAATATGTTCAAAATCAGCTGTCAATCACACCAGAAGGCATGGTGCTGAAAAAATATTCCTTATTGCCATACTGCCTAGGAATTCACACAACTGACACAAACTATAATCCACATGTATTTTTAAATGGATTGAAAATAAGCTTTTTTCAGTTTTAGTCTTTTAATAATCTTTTTACCTTTAAGGATATTCTATAAGCACAGGCTCTTTAGAAAAGACCACTCTCTGCTGTGCTTCTCAACCTGACACAGAATGTCAACAGCTAATAATAATAACAATAGTAATCCACGAGGTCTTTTCTTCATTGATTACATGGTGCAGCTATTAGCAGACCCCATCACTCAACTTCAGCCTGAAGCAGTGATTAGTTCAAAAAAAAGGATCAGAGTATAACGCCACATTTCTAATGTGGTAACTGAGAACGATCAGGTCAGTATGAAAAGGTCTGTCCGGTGACACAATGACTGCTTTTATTTGGATTGGGGGACCAGGACGTCCTCCACCCAAAAGTGGGGACAACGTTTGGATATGTCTTAGCTGCCATTCTGAAGGAAATACAGGTTTTAATGGAAGTCCTCCACGGCTACTACACAAAGAGAGAAAGAACTGAGCATTTCTTTAAACCAGACTAGATTGTCTTTGGAGGGCTCTCATCCCAGCTGTGGAGATGGACTCTTCCCTGGCCAGCACCTGGCACTGAAGAGCGGTGCCTGGCCTCACCAGCTTGCACCACAAGAGCAGAAGCACGGCACGGGTCTCCCTGGGCCCCAGCCGGAGCTCGGCCTCGCTCCCCAGGCTCAGCCCTTCCCCGCCTCTGGAGCTCACGCCTGCCTCAACGCTTGTCTTGGATTTCGTCAGCAAGGAACTGAAAGCATCGCGTTAGGGATGAAGAGTGTGCACAAACATAGGAATCTCTTGGCCATGGATTAGTTTTTAGCTGTTTGCCATGTCTCAAAAAAGGAGGGGGAGGGAAGGAAAAAAAAAAAGAAAAAAAAAAGAAATAAAAGGAATAAAAGCAAACAAACCCCATGACCTCACCAGATGGCACAAGTTTCAGTCTTTCAAGAGAAAATAAGGAATGAACCAACAGACTTTGCCAACATGACCTAATCTCTCTTCTGCCAGTTTGGATCCTGTTTATAATTAGTAGTAAATGCACTAAAAAAAATGAAATGAGCTGTGCATTACTGACATTTCATCTGTGTCCTCTCGTGTACACTGGGAGAACTGCCTCTCTCCGTGCATCAGATTTTAATTGCAATCAGTCTTGAAGCTGGAACCCTGCAGATAAAAACGCTAGCACAAACATCTCCTCCAAGGAGTTTTCAACCTTGAGAAACACTCCTCTGCTTCTGGTCAGACGTTATTCACTTCATTTACCTCCAAAGCACCCTGGAGTCTCATTGATTTATCTGGATGATTCCCGAAGAAGTGAGGTGCACAGTGCCCTGTGTTCCCATTGGGAAGTTTTAATTCTCCCAGGCAGCACAAAATTACACAGACGCACACACGCGGAAGCACGGTATGGCAGCTCACACCGCTTCAGCCTCACATCTGACCACATCTCTGGTGGTTTTGTTCATAGCACTGAACGACCACTGCTCTATTGCCATGTTTTATCTGTTAAAACTGAATTGAAGACTCCGAAAAAAATAGGATGCATTTGATAGAGTCAAGAGCAGTTTGCTGCTTCTCAGATGCAAATCCATAGGGCAAGGAGTTACTAACCGTCTCTCTCTCCACGCGGCCCGTGGTCAGCCTGGCCACTGCCTTTGCAGCCTGACTTCCACTCCTGTCCCCTTTCCCCACCCTGACGTGTCGTGCATCAGACCCAGCGCCACAGGCAGCACTCCTTCGATGCCAGCTGCAGCGCCCGTGAATGCACCGCCGGGCATGCGGCAAGGTCTTTTAATCTCTCACGGAAGCACAGAAAAATCATTGGCACATCATCAGCGGGCCACTCAAATAGAGGAGGAATTGAAAAAACATCCACCCTAAAAATTCTTATTTTCCCCTATAGTGGTAGGAAGCCAAATCCCAGAGTTCTGTTATGCTAAAGGGAGACTGCATAATTTTAAGATTTCTACCACTGAGGTTTCATTGCCTTCTGTCCTAAAATTGATATAAATAATGACAAAACTGTATCTGAGTGATAGGGGAAAATTAAGCGAAGAAAGGCAGAAGGATAACTAAAAATGTCTTGTTTTCAGTCCCAGAAAGGATTGGTTTCTTTGGTGGAAAAAGGATCACATATCCCGAAAAATGCAGAGTGGGATTTCCGCCGTGCGGTGCCCGTGTGCGGGAGTGGCGCCTGGCAGGCAGAGCAGGACGATGCGCACCCCAGGTGCCCGTCAGCTCGCTCTGGGGACGGGTGGGACCCCAGCAGGTGGCACTGCCAGCCCGGCAATCCTGCCTTCACCCTGCCGCTGAGGGCGTTAATTTATACCGAGATCTTGATACTGAAGTTTGAGGCTACTTCACGTTTTTGAGTTATTACGGCCGGTACCTCTCTGCATGTTTGCACAGCGGGAATATAAACTGGCACTGTGGGCAGGTAACTGCGTTTTTTCCCCACCTTTCCTTACGTATCAGGCGGTATACGGAGCCTCACCGCGGTGCCTACAGCAAGGCTCTCTGCATGCTGCGGAAACAAAGCCATGATTTCTGACAACGTGACAGCTTCGCTTGTTTTTTCAAGAATTTTTTGCTGCTGCAGAGGGGCAGAGCTCCGGCAGCAGAGAGGATGAGATGAGCCATGGGAGGAAATGAGTCACGGCCCAGGGGGGCGAAGGGAGCTCCCAAGAGAAGAGGCAGCAAAAATCAAAGCCTGTTTCTGACTGGGGCATCCTGAAGAGGAGGAGAGCTGAGCAGGAGCCAAACAGACCACGGGATGAGGAAAGACCAGTGCCATCATGCAACTGATGTTCGGAGCCATTTTAAGCAACAGAAAGGGGTGTCTAGGTCTCACAGCTTAAACTCCTCAGATTCTGCCTTTCTGCCAGATCTCTGAATATTTCTCTGTGTGTGGGGGGTGCTTGAGACTCCCAGATGCCATCAGAGCATCAGAAAAAAAACGGTGAATAATATTGTTTAACCAAATAAATAAATGATGCTTAGTT
The DNA here is from genome assembly GCF_963924245.1 of Chroicocephalus ridibundus. NCBI lineage: Eukaryota > Metazoa > Chordata > Aves > Charadriiformes > Laridae > Chroicocephalus > Chroicocephalus ridibundus. Next base: position 948,691 of record NC_086316.1, on the reverse strand, counting down.
GATGCTGTTTTGATTCCCCGTCAGAGCGGTTGAAACCAGGACGCTTCACAGACCACTTCTGAAGGACTTAAGGTCTGACAAGCAGGCCCGTGTACAGCAAACGTTAACCTAGGTATGTGTCACCTTGAAAGAGCCTGCACTTCTGGCAGGGCATTTTTAAGCAGCCAGTAGTCCAAAAGGAGGTGAAAAGCGCTGTGGTAAAGTTTCTTTGGCAAAGCCTAGAAGGGTCTTAACACACAGCTGCCACCGTGAAAGTGGAGGGTACAAAACCTGGTATCTCAGGTTTCCTGGGTCAGTGGTGCAGCCGGCGGCTCTTCGGGCGGTTGGCAGAGCCCTGGTGGACAAGGCAGGGAGATGGCGGAGACGGGAGGCAGCGCAGCCCCAGCAAGGGGCGGAGATCCCTCCCCAGCAGTGCAAGCCAGCAGTGTCTGATTCACCCCAAATACGCTGTCACTCTGTGCTCGGAAGCTCAGAGCCAACCCAGAATGACTCCTGCAAATCTTTCCATACAACATCTTGGTGAGGACGAACAAGAAAAACACGGAGTACAAGCACAGTCACGTTGATGGGTTCACACAGAAGAGTCAGGGTAAGGGAGTGAAGGTTTGGGTTTAACAACCAGCACCGAGATAGTCTCCTCCTCGGCGCGGGTGACTCATGCTTTGTGCATCTCTTAAAGATCTGGTCGACAGCCCTGCCGCCAGTAAACACACCAGAGCGCAGACTGAGAGGGGCAGAGGAGAATGGCAGGACTGGGGTCCGAGGGAAGAAAATCAGCCGGCGGCCACGCACCGACTCCAGCACACCCTGGAAACGGGGCACAAACAAGCCGCTCCCCAGAGACGTGCCACTGCCCTGCGAGGGCAGGGCTGGGACACATCTCTGGGCAACATTGCCCCACGTCTCAGACCACTGTCCTGGTTTCTCCAAGCCCTCCTGCACTTTGGCACTCCCTTTCCCACTTCCAGCTTTATGGGCTGTATTTATTTTTTTCCCCGGGGTGTCAGGGATTATCTCTCTTTGGCATGTGAAACATGTCCCCTGCCTCTAGCTGCAAACCATGCGCTTTGGCAGCAGAGGCAGAGGATGTGGAGGAAATGCCTGCACTGGCATCACGGCACAGACACAGGCACAGTGGCACACTGGCACTTAACTATTTGTTCACCACAAGTATCGTCACACCAGCAAGCTGCTGACAGCAGTTTTGGGTGTAACTGGTCAATTAAAAAGGATCCAGTCTCTTCTGACAGCAGTATGCAATGCTCCTAGAGCTTTCCAGAGTCTTGTTGAAAAGGATAATGGACTTTGGTGTCGGGATACATACACTTTTTTCCAATCCTTACCCTACAGGGAGAAGGGGATTTTCACACATGCAGATATCGGGACCTGGCTCATGTAAAGTACCGTCTCCATACTTTAATGTTGCAGAAATAATGATTTTTAGACCTGATCTAAAACTCACTTGGAGCAGTGTGAAACCAGTATTTGCAATGAGGTTTGTGGCAGGCCCCTGGCAAGCACAACTGACCACATTTCCTCCGGTTACGCCAAATTCTGAGTAGCGGAGGAGGATTTTCATTTCCCCCGTGCCTGGCGTAGGAGGTGGGCACCGGTGCTCACGTGCTGTTTGCAAAAATCTCCTCTGAGTCTTCAGGGTCTTACAGCAGGGAGCATGTATTTTCTCACTCGAGGCCATTATTTTTGCCACATTTAATAATTACACTTTAATTCTTTAGCTGATTACTCCACCCTGAAGCTGCTGTGCCACTGGCCTGCGGCCTCGGGAGAGCAGAGCAGGATGGATTTGTCATCTGCTCGCCAGCGGTGAGTCATGGCAGAGGCAGGAGGGGAGCAGCGGGCACGGCGAGGGTGCCATCCTCCTCCCGACATGGACGACCCGCTCCCCTGCCAAGGGACGACCCGCTCCCCTGCCCCTTGTCTCGGGAATCGGGAGGCAGCCGGGTTGTCTTAGGTTTTGGAAAGGGGGCAGGGGTGTGCTTCCGGTGCCGGGGAGGGGACAGAGCACCATGAGCCGGGGTGGCCAGGCTGGCTTCAGCAGGACAAGCCCGGGCACGGTGCGGCTGTCCCAGGCAGTGGCATCGCAAGTCGCTCCACACCAAACAAATGCATCTCCTCAGGCGGAGTACTTCCCCTCAGATGTTACTGCTCTCCTGCCCGATGGTGGCATGAAGTATGTGGAGTTTTTTTGATGCCCGATGGTGGCAAGAAGTACGTGGGGTTTTGTGGTGTTGATGTTTACAAAATGTGAGTTCCTGCGTGTCTCCTCTCACAGCCCCTGTACGCGTACTGCCCACACACACCTGCGGCAAGCACCGTGTATTTGCAGTCACTGTCCCGAGGCCGGGGGAGCCTGTGCTGCATGGCAAGGGACACCTGGACACCGGCACGCGGTGTTGGGATGGCCGCTGCCCGGAGGGAGAGGAGCATCGCCTGGGCTGACAGGGCTGGCTGGCGTGCAGGAGCAGCACATTCCTCTGGGGAGAAATGACAGGTTTGAGGTTTTGTGATGCACTTGCAACCTGTTACCTCTCATAATGATTTGCACATCAGCTGGACCAAGATTGTGCTGAGCTGCTCTACCAAGCAGTTTTACTGCAAACCAAGTCCTCCGCACTCCCACGCTGACGCCTGGTCCTGGAGACGGGGGGAAACAGGTCCTGCTGCAATGCAGGGCTACCCCATCCCAGGACAAGCGTGAAACTAACGCACAGCTTAAAATAGAAAGGAGAAGTGCTCCCCAGAGAGAGCAGCGTGTGCTGAGAGGGAGCTATCTGCACTTTGGCTCCATTAATGCCGAATGCTTTCAGAGGAGCGTGAGCTGCAAGCAGGGATGTCCCCCAGCAATGCACCGCAGAGGCTCTCGCCCTGACGCTGTTGCTTGGCCGCTCAGGCGAATATTTATATTATTGTGCTGTTTTGCAGCTGCGTTCGGTTACCAAGGTGGGAGCGACCTGCTCAGCACGCACTGAAACAAGCAAAAGGTGAGAGTTGTTTTTTCCGCTCGCTTTTAATTAAATGTCAAGCCAGGCTGCACTGAGTGTCATGGTCCTGTTTCCAGGTGCACACTTGTATCTGGTTCTGCTCAATGTTAGTTCAATTTGCTTTCTTTTTTAATTGTCAAAAATGTATACTGCCTTCAAAACAGCACATAGCTGTAAAATATTTCCCACTTTATACATGTTTCCCTTCAGAGCAATCCCAGTTTCATATTTTCTCACACTTCTGGAACAGGAAGGAATTTCCTGCAAAGCAGCGTCGCAATTTTCCATAAAACATTTATGTACCAGCCTGTACTTACTTTGACTTCCTTTCTGCTGATCTGACTGCAAGTTGTGCCTCTTAAAAAGCAGCAGTTGTATATTAAACTAAGAGGCCCGTGAGACTCAGTCCTGCAGGGAGCACACCGTCGCCAGTGGTGAAGAAGAGCTTGAACCATGCAACTGAGAAAAGATCAGAGCAGGGAAGTAATGGCAAAGCAGTAGATGGCTACGATGGATTCTGGGATGTCACACTGTAAGCAGAGCTCTTTTTTGAAGATTTGGTTATTAATATTAATGCAGCTTTTAACATGTTAGTCTGACTTTCAGATGAGGCACTAGTCAACCAAGTTAAGTGCAGGATGAACCAGACGCTAATAGGCTGCTAAATGCACAGCATCCACCAACCTTCATTGAGCCGATCTGCAGCTATTCAGCAACACGATGCTCTCCTGAGGAACAGCATTGTCCGCTCTTTCCCCTGTTTCTGGGCATATCATGCAACTGTGATTGGCAAAGTATTCGACAATGTCTTTTTTCTAACTCTAGAGTGTCCTTAATAAATTGTTTGTGTGTGTATATATTTAAAATGTGTACATGATTGCATGAATGTGTGCATCTGCATACAAATACGTCTTGCAGACATCGTTATGCCATTACACATGGCTGCATGCTTAGATGAAAACCACAGTTAGGTTTCTCGCGGCTGGCACACTGGAGAGGACAAGCTATATAATAACTTTTCTTCGTTGTTGATACAGTCTGGTTTTTAAGCTTGATAATCAGAACAGAAATGTGGTGTGACCAAAAGGACTGTGCATAAACAAACCTCAGGGTCAATGCCCTTATCCACGACAAACACCCTGTGTGACCCCGGACGCTCCTCAGTCCTTCTGAGCCTCAGTTTACCAGCAGCAAACACAACGGCCTCCCCCAGAAATGTGAACGAAAGCCTGGGGTCCTCGAACCCTGCAGGATTTGGGGATGTGTTACAAGTCATGAGAGCTGCCAGAGGCCAGCACTATAATTTCCTTCTCTCTCAACAGGAATTTCTTGTTTGCCAGAGGTTTTTTCACAACCTCTCACAAGTGCAGAGGGAAATACTATGGAAGTACTCTTGTAATTACTGATGTCTTGTTTCATGGGCAGCTGATGAAAGTGTATGAGAAGAGGCGTCACTGCCCAGCCAACACAGCATCGGGGAAAAAGTTACAAACCACCAGTGGGAAGGAAAAAAGACATTTAGCAGCGTTGGCAAAACAGCGTTTTGTGTTGTCTAACAAGTGGCAGTGCCCAGTACTCTGCCAGCAGCACACTCCTATAAGTGCCCAAGGAGCAGCCACAGAAATGACTGTCATTTGCAGTATTAAGAGAGCGATGGCCGCTGTGTGCTGCCGGTGTCACTGGTAACTACAGCTGATACCCAACTGAAGGCTTGTGCTGTGGCTACTGCTTACGAAGGCGGAGTGGAGGCAGGTGGCAGAGATATTTTTCTCCCTTTCCTGGCCCTAGAGATTCTCTGAGGTTTCTATCCAAATTCTATCTTAAGCTCAATATTTTGTTGTGTAAGTCCAGGGTAAATTATATCTTTCAGTGCTGTTTTGCTTTAAATTATTATTGGTTAATGTTCAGTCATTAGTCTTTTATTTTACCTGGGAATCATGGGAATATTGGTTAGGGATACAGTGCATTACATCATGTACAAAATAGTTGCGAGACGGACATACAAATATGTTTGTATAAATCTATATACATGCTATATATAAAGCAGTCAAGTGTTGGTTTTATTTTTGCTTTTGGATTAGTTGTAAACTGTACTTACTTTAATCTGTCTTGGGCTTCTTCAGCCCTAACTGCATGTGTATCTGTGCATGGGTAAGACAGTGAGAAAAAGAAAACATAAAATAGAAAAAGAGATGTGGTATCACGCAAAACCTTTTCTTCATTACCCTGGGATGACTCATCGAAAGTCACCCACATAAGTGATTTACTGCGTCTTTACAAACCAATAGAAACAATTTTTACCGTGTTTTACAGAACGCGTTTTAGAAAACCACAGCTATTTTTCATAGCCTGTCCCCTGCGAAGTCTCTGTTAAAACCAAGAATCCCAGGATTAATTTCATCTGAAGGAGAGCATTGCCCTGAGGGGGCCACTGCGAACCTTGATGACTGCAGATAAGTGCAGTGTTGCACTGGAGGGAACCCTATTACTCTCAAGGAAATCATTGTTTCTGTGGCAAATGGAGATTAAGTGAGAAAATGCCCAAGAAGCACACTGAAGTTTTAATCTCCTGCATGGGTTGTATGATTTGCAAGATACAGCATTGACACAAATAAAAACATTTTGCATTGTTTTCTGCACGTTGAAAACGTAAACTGTGTTTAAAAGCTATTTATTTTATTTTATTAGCGTGATTTTCTGCTGATTTTGAAACTTTCTAGTGTATAAGACTTCAAAATTTACTTCTAAACAGAGATTTTTTTTCATTTCACCTCACATGCAGCTCTACAAAGTTCTCCTTATCTGCAGTTTCTAGTTATAGACTAATCTAAGCCTACAGTTTGAGAACCTGAGAGAAATGGTATTGTCATTTCCACATGTATAAATCTTGCATTCAGCAGAGTTCTTCCAGGTTTGTAAAAATCAGAAATGTCTAGGTGTCCTGGTTTGAGGACATTTTGCTGTAATTTCATAAATTAGCGTACACTTGAGAGATTATACCTCATCTCAGGCAAGCTCTTCTGAGACAAATCCAGCAGACAGAAAGGAGCTGCAGGTTTGCCACTCCCACATAGCTGCGATGTTTGACATTCACTGGGGTAACGCCTAGCTCATCGTGCTGTACTTCCTCTTGGGCTCGCTTTGGAGTCATAACCTCGACTGTTTGTGCCTGTATCCAGGCCAGAGAAATGCCTGTGATTTGCTAAAAGCTGAATTTATACTGAAACAAACCAATGATTCGAAGCACACGTTCTCAAACTGGTTCCAAATCAACAGCTAGAACTATTCTGGGGATACGGTGGTCTCACCTCAGCTGCCTTGAATCTCTGCCGACTCCGCAAGCTGACAGCACTGTTTGGCTTCCCCAGTAGAAACTGTCTGTGGAGGCAAGAGAGCACCAAACATGAGGAGGCAGAACAAAGTCCTGTATGATGAAGGCTACAACTTTATTTTTTTTTCACTGACGGTTGTATCTGATACTGCTGTATCTGCTCTGCTGTATCTGTTCTGCTGAAGCTTTGGGATTTGCCCTATTTCGGTGTAATGAAGCAGAACACCTAGATAAATAAAAGCTTTTGTACCTATCACCCAAATTCAGCACCAGTAATTATTCAAAGTTAATTTCAAAGGGTTTTTTTTGTTGTTGGTGGTTTTTTTGGTTTGTTTGTTTGGTTTTTTTAATGAAGGCCCAACTCAGTATTTAGGGACTTACAAAATAACAAAACCCAAGGAAAACACTGATTTTCTCTTGTTTGGTGTCAAAGCTTGGGAATTCTGTGTGTGGAAAGGAAATTTCCATTCAGCAGTGGGATGGAGTCCAACAGGAAATCTTCAAACCACACTAAACAATCAGAGGGCATACCATTTATACGATAAAAGAGAACATGTTTATAATATGTACAAAAATATGGGTATCAATATATACGTAAATAAGCCTTTCTTTTCAATAGTGAGGATTTGAATTATTGCTTTATAGAGCAAGGAGGTTACCAAACTGTTTGCTCTTACCAAGAAATAGAATTTCCGTAACTGAAAACTCCAATTTCCATTTACTAAACAGTTTGTGAACAAAAGCAGTAGAAGAAGAAATGAAATGTACTTGTCTGTCTTTGTTATTGTTGGTGTGTTAAAACAGGGTGGGACTGAATGCATCAGATTAAAAAAAAAAAGTAAATCCTGATGGTTTTGGGAGGAAGAGAACAGAAAGAAAACTTGTTAGAATTTTCTTGGTAGACCAGAAGAAGAGGAGGAAAGAGATTAAACAAAGAACTTGTTTGACTGGTTTTTATCCTTACTTTTAGACTTTTCTAAAGCTACCCTAGATAAAAATCCAATTACACAAGAGATTTTGTACTTTATTTTGTAAATTTGGTGAATGACTCATAAGCTTGCAGTAGTACTATTATGCAAGTTATACTAATAAAATATGTATGCTTGGCAAAAATTTCATCCAATCTTGCCAGAATTTTGAGAACCTTTTTATTCAGAGGCATTTGACGTCAACTGATGCCCTTTGGAGACAGAGTACGGTAGGGAAAAATGAGTCTGTGATTCTGGATTCCATTTTTAGACTCCCAATACCTTGGATTAAATGTAAATGTATCTGTGAAACATCTCTCTAAATGGCTATTAAAAGCATACCAAATGTTTTAAAATACTTGTTTACATTACACATTATCACAGTGAGGAACCTGCGCTCCTGACAAGGCCACCTGCTGTTGCTCCAACCCATACACATGGAACAAACATAGGTCTGGACTATCCGTCATCTCCTGCACCTGTTTCTGACCAGCCCTGTGCAGAACTCCGCTACCAGTGACACGTAAAATCTCAGCAGGCTTTAGCGGGTGTGTTCACTTGCAGGTGCTGTGAAGGAATAAGTAGAATAGGCAACAGAAAATACAGTATGACTTTGAAATTACACACCTGCATGCTACTGAAAGCTGCAGGAAAAACTTACCTTTTCCTGATTAAAGATAGAAAGTGTCCGACTGACTTGGATAATTGGTAGCACCTCCGCCACTCGTATGCCCAAATCCTTACACAAACGAGCAAACTGTTGGTGTTTAGGCCTGCAGCAGTTCAAGAGCTGACTCACGCACCCAACAGCTGAGATCACTTGCGTTAGGGGAACAAGTACCTGCTTTTCATTCCCCTGGTAAATGTGTGCTGTCTACATCCTTTATGTATAAAAGTAATCTAAACCAGTTAAGAAAAAATTTATGCAGAAGTTGCCAATAAACAATGGTTTCTTCAAGCAGTGGCAAACTGGAGGAACCTTCTAATAGAAACAACAGTGCCAACACCTTTGCCCCGAAGCAAGATTTCCTTGCAAGGCTGGAGCCCAGTTGGTTTCCAGAACACTGCAGAAGCACGCAGTGGCTGTGGGAACCGGAGTACGTGGCTGGATGGCTCCAGTCTGCCATTATGCCGTGCTCAAATCTCATCTATATGCCTAACTTCTTACAAGGAGAGCTTAGAATTGATGATGTGTTTCTGGATCAGCAGAACCCTCAACACCCAGCGTGATACAGACCGACATCACCAAGGATTTCATGTATTACTGCCTCGTTACTGTGCAGCTCCACAATTCCAATTACTGTCAGCTCCAGTTGCTTGTCACCAGGCACGCAGCAGCCAGAGTGGTGAAGCAGAGCAAAGGCTTCCCAGCGCAGCGTGCCAGCAGGGAGGGTCTGCTGCCTGCAGCCAAGGAATGCAGTACAATCTGTTAGACCTGTCAGAGTGACCCCAGGTAAAACAGCACACAAGAGCCTCGTGTGAAAGTCATGCATTAAGCACGTCCCTTGCCTTCCTCTCCTCCGGAGCACCCTGCCGAGATGGATGGCGTTATAAGCTGGTCCCATGTAACTCCTTTACAATTCCATGGCCAGATGCAATACAGAGCTTCGGTAAAGGCTGTGTACTTAAAATTTTAGGCAAGTCACCCATCGAGTGGAATGCCAAACCCATACATGTCACAGACCGAAACACTTCAAAGGCCAGCCATAAATCTACGTGGAGCTACTCAGAAAGGAAAAGCAGGGACAGCTTTAACCTGTCCTTCCTCTCTGGAGATTAAAGCTGTTCTCCAAGGCCTCGAGGGGTTCACCCTCGCCCACTCGTCTCCTTCTCTCCGTCAGACAGGACAGGGCGTGAGCACTAATTAGGTTTATAGACTTCCCACCAAGTGACTTAGTCCTTCTGCTTCTTCCCCGGAGGAAGCAGGGAGTAGTTGCTTAGGTGGTGAGCATTCCCTAGAGACTCGGATACTTTTCCTTCCTCCTGCTCATAGACGTGGCCTCCTCGCATGTGCCCATGTCCAGGAACCGCCACTGCTGGGACCTCTTTGGAGTAATAGCACCCACCCAACGCTGTGCCACCCAGCCAGCCTGAGCCTGGGATCCCCTGGCACAGAACACCCTGAACACCTATTTTACTTGAGCTGCGCGCAAGCAAGACCTGGGTGAGACAAATCTGGTGAACCGTGCCAGTTCCTGCACACAACCCCCGTGTGTGAGCGCTACACACGGCTTGGCAGCTACTGCACTTTGAACCCCTTCCACTGCAGGTTGACTTCATGTCATTAACCACATCGTTCTTGCCATAATGCTTCAAGAATATTTGCCATACTACTCAGTCACAGTTCATTTCTTTACCAAGGTGGCCTCGGAGAACCTCTTTTGGTAAAAGATTAATTTTTCATGCCACCTATATATCCACAGAAACAGGAGCCTTGCCCAAACCATTCCTACTTATGGAGGATTTTCCAGCTGTTGATGAGGGAGGTTTGGCCATGCTGAATCTTCCTTCAGCTTTGTGAAAAATAGCAAAGGTATTGTTGGCTTTCGCCATAATAACAAGGCTATAAATCTTTGACTTATAAGGATAACTAACCTTTAGTAAATTAGGAAACAGGAGAAACCTCAAAGATAACAACTAACAGCAACTATGAAGAAAAACATCATGAAGAAAAACATCCGAAAGAAACAAAAGAGAACTTCTCCAAAAGACTCCACAAGTGATTAACAGAAGGAAACAGATGCATGGGAAAAGGGAAGTGAGGATCATGGATCCTCAGAAACAATTCAGAAGGAAACACACAAATAGAAGAGAAAAGGGACTAATAATAATCAATCCTTATCAACAATTACTCTGTCTAAAAGAGTGAATACGTATGCAATATTGAATGTATATAAGACATGGTTGAAGTGTTAGCTGGTGTGCCACTGACTTGAGTCACGCACCCAGCGCTGTGCTTTTGCTTTATTGGCTTTGTCCCTATAATAAAATAAGTGCCATTTCTGTTTAAGGGATCTGGCTATTTATTACAAGCTTTGACCGACCACTGTCTGTTCCGGCGGTGTTTTGGAAGAGCCGTCGGTACATCCCAGGCAGCTCATTTGTGTGAAGGCTCACATGGACAGGGACATTCGGGACCTACTCTCAAAAAACCATCAGACCTTGAAAGCTTTTCCACTGAATAACCCGAGCTGCGGTACATCCTCCTGACGTGAGCGTTAACACATGGACCCACAGGATGCGTGACCCACACGGAGACCGAGGGCGCTGGCATGTCGGGATGGCGTCCCTTGCCTTCTGTGCCATTTCAGGCCGAGGTGACAGCCAAGGCCGGAGGCTGGTGGAGGAGCCGGGATGTCAGGGAGCCAGAGGAGCCGCAGGCGCTGCTGCCCAGCTCAGTCGCCGAGGGTGCCCTGAGAGGGCAGGATCCCTGCCGGGAGCTGCCTCAGCCCCAGCCCGAGGGCCGCGCGTCCATACCCAACGCTTTCCCGAGGGGAAAGGCTGAGGGTCCGACTTTCGTGAGGAAAAGGAAGGCGTCTGTGCATTTTTTTACCACAAAACACCCTTTTTTTAAAGAAAAGCCACTCTTGTTTCGGCCAAGCGTTGTCCCGCCACCGGCGCTGGCACAGCGCGGGGCGCCGGGCGCCGGGGGCCGCCGCCCCAGCCCGGCCCCCTCCCGACCGCCTCAGCCCGGGCCCTGCCGCCGTCCGAAGCGCGCCCCCCCGCCGGCCCCCCCGGCCCCGGCCGGAAGGGGAGGGACCGGCCGCCGAGCGGGACGGCAGGGCTGCGGCGCCGGGACGACTGCTCGCCACCACCGGCAGCCCCCCCCGCCCGCCTTCCCCGGGGCCCGCAGCAACGCCGGGGGCAGGCGGCAGGGAGCCCGCCGCCATGTCGCAGCCCGGAGCGGCGGTAAGGCGGGGGTGCGGGCGTGTCTGGGGGATGGCGGGCCGCGGGCACTGGTGCCGCCGGGGCTGTGGGGCGGCGGGGCCTGGCGGAGGGGCGGGTGCCGCCCTGGGGCGGTGGCGGCTGCCGGGGCGCGGCCCGGGCCGGGCGGTGCGGGCGGTTGAGGAGCGGCGGGCAGCGCCATGGCCTTCGCGCGGTGGTGGTACGCCATGGTAAATAGGGGGGCTGCGGCCGTGGGACCGGGACCGGGGGTGAGGCCGGGCCGGGCGGGGAAGCCGGGGGGCGGCCGGGGGGCGGCCGGGAGTGGGGGTCTCCGCGGGCGGGGTGGCCCGTAGGCTCCCTCCCCGCTCCGGGGGCAAGGCTTAAGAAGGGATAAGGAAAAGGATTTTGTGGTGACTGGCGGCAAATCAGCGCTTTTTTTAAACGCTCGCGCAGTAGAGTTTCAGGTCAGATGAGAACTTGGTGTTCTCTGGCGCTGCTTCCGTAATCCCTGTGCCGTCTTTTACAGGCGACTCTGGAAAATCTGCTTTTTCGTGCTGTTGGCTGTTTTCGTAATTTTCTGAATACTGCAAGCGCGCTAGCTGATGAAACTACCACACAGCCATTTGCAACATAAGGCAGAATTTCTATATAAGTCCCAATTTGTATGGGATTGTTTTGGCTTTGGAAAAAACTCCGCGGTGTGCCTTTTTTCAGCAACATGTTCTCAACTGCAGGTAGGTGGTGGAGTTGCCAGGAATAGTCCTCGCTTGCCAGCGACTCCCTAAGTAAACCACAGCCCTCTGATGGCTCCGTGCGGTTTGGCTGGTCTTAGGTCGCTACTCTAAATTACCATGACGAACCTGCAGTTGCCTTAAAAAGTCGTCTTTGTGATTTATTAGTCATATGAGGAAACGGTTGGTCGCACTATGGAGTGGTGAATAAAAGTTTGCGTTCTGTTAAAGTTTTACAGAAAGTATGCATTGTGTAAGGTGGCTTTCAGAGAAAATATCACTTTAATGTGTTTACTAAATAGATAATCAGGCAGATTAAATCTGTTGAATCTATGATTGTGCTTTTAAATTGCTCTAAGTAGCTCGGATCAGTGTTTACTAATGTTTTCAAGTACCGTTCCTTCTGTCAAGTCAGATCAGTGATGGAGGTGACACAAAGTCACAAGGAGGAAAGTTTGGGAACTGCTGCATTAAGTGATGACACAAATGTTAAATGCCTCGGTAGTCCCGGGTCACTGAATCTAGGGTAAAAAAAAATACTAAGGCAACATGACTACCTTTGATCAGGTAAGGAAATCTCTCCTCCACGTGATCCATTGGAAACCCATTGTCGCAGGTGTTGGCAGCAGCGTAGGACCTGTGGGCCTCCACGTGAGACATGCGTCCTCTTGTCTCATGCACGTGTGTCACACAGGACAGTTTCTGCCTGGAAGACCTTGTGGCCTAAAGGATGAGTAAGCAAAGCAGAAAAAGTGGGAAGGAGGAACAGATGCAAAAGTGATTTACTGGTTGCTCTACCAAGGTTTTTACTGGCTAGTGTATTTAAAGGAGAACAGAATGTCTGTAAGATGAATCTAATTTTCACCTTTCCATTCTTTACATTGCTTGATTTTAGTTCCCCCGAAACCTCTTTCCGCTGGCAGTTTTCTGAGCAGCATCAGATATCTCCGTCTTCCCAATTTCAGCTGAAAATGAAGGCCAAACTCCTATCCGCATAAAAGCATGTCTCCTTTAGTATCTGTAATGCAAAGTTGGTTGACTTCAGCGGAGAATCTTGCAAGGAGGCTTCCCTTCTCACCTAGTTGCTGAGCATGTTGTCACTGCAGTCCTCTGAGATGTTGTGCAATGGCTTTGAACCAAAGGCTCATTAATGCTGATGGGGCTCCCGAGGTTTAGGAGGAATTTTTTGAAGCAAGAACTTTAGCTGAGGTCTGACTATTGCAAGCACAGGCTGAGAATGCAATTGTATGTTCAGTTCTTAGTATTTTGCTCTGTGCTTTTGACCTAGGCCAGTTACTTTATGAATGTTCTTTGACTCAGAAGTTAAAAGGTCTGTCTGTAAAATAATATATATGAAGGACAAAGGAGTCCAGGAAGGCTGGACATTTTTCAAGAGGGAAATCTTTAAGGTGCAGGAGCTGGCCATCCCCATGTGCCATAAGATCAGCCAGTGGGGAAGAAGACCAGCCTGGCTCAAACAAGAGCTCTGGCTGGAACTCAGAAAAGTTTATGGCCTCTGGAAGAAGGGACATGGCACTGAGGAAGAGTACGAAGATTACATGAGGCTGTGCAGGTAGAAAATCAGAAGGGCCAAAGCCCAACTAGAATGTAATCTGGCTACTGCTGTAAAAGACAATTAAAAACGTTTCTATAAGGAGGACTAAGGAAAATTTCCATCCTTTATTGGGTGTGGGGGGAAACATAGTGACCAAGGATGAGGAAGAGGCTGAGGCACTTAATTCCTTCTCTGCCTCAGACGACTTTAATAGTAAGACCAGTTGTTCTCTGGGTACCTAGCCCCTGAGCTGGACAATAGGGACAAGGAACAGAATGAACCCCCCATAATCCAAGAGGAAATGGTGAGGGACCTGCTACATCACTTAGATACACGTAAGTCTGTGGGGCCGGATGACATCCACCCCATACGCTCACCAAGCCACTTACCGTCATTTACCAGCAGTCTTGGCAAACCAGGGAGGTCCCAATTGACTGGAGGTTAGCAAATGTGATGCCCATCCACAAGAAGGGTCACAAGGAGGATCTGGGGAACTTCAGGCCTGTCAGTCTGACCTCAGTGCAGAGGAAGGTTATGGAGCAGATCATCTTGAGTGCTGTCACACGGCACGTACAGGACAACCAGGCGATCGAGCACAGTCAGCATGGTTTATGAAAGGCAGGTCCTGCTTGACAAACCTGATCTGCTTAGTGGATGAGGGAAAGGCTGTGGATGTTGTCTCCCTAGACTTTAGTGAAGCCTTTGACATGGTTTCCCACAGCATTATCCTGGAGAAGCTGGCTGCCCATGGCTTGGATGGACATACGCTTCGCTGGGTGAAAGACTGGCTGTCTGTCCGGGCCCAGAGGGTGGTGGTGAATGGAGTTAACTCCAGTTAGGGGCCAGTGATGAGTGGTGTTCCCCAGGGCTTAGTACTGGGGCCAGTTCTCTTTAATATCTGTATCAATGACCTGGATGAGAGGATCAAGTGCACCCTCAGTAAGTTTGCAGAGGACTCCAAGTTGGGCAAGAGTGTTCATCTGCTGGAGGGCAGGAAGGCTTTACAGAGGGATCTGGACAGGCTGGATGGATGGGCCAAGGCCAATAGTGCGAGGTTCAACAAGGCCAAGTGCCAGGTCCTGCGCTTGGGTCACAACAACCTCATGAATGCTACAGGCTGTGGGAAGAGTGGCTGGAGAGCTGCCTGGCAGAAAAGGACCTGGGGGTGTTGGTCAACTGACGGCTGAATAGGAGCCAGCAGTGTGCCCAGGGGGCTAAGAAGGCCAACAGCACCCTGGGTTGTGTCAGGAATAGTGTGGCCAGCAGGACTGGGGCAGTGACCACGGTCCCCCTGTACTCAGCGCTGGTGAGGCTGCACCTCAAATACTGTGTTCAGTTTTGGGCCCCTCACCGCAGCAGGGACATTGAGGTGCTGGAGCGAGTCCAGAGAAGGGCAACGGAGCTGGTGAGGGGTCTGGAGCACAAGTCCTGTGAGGAGCGGCTGAGGGAGCTGGGGGTGTTCAGCCTGGAGAAGAGGAGGCTGAGGGGAGACCTTCTCGCTCTCTACAGCTCCCTGAAAGGAGGGGGTAGCCAGGGGGGGTCGGGCTCTTCTCCCAAGGAACAGGCGATGGGACAAGAGGACAACGGCCTCAAGTTGTGCCAGGGGAGGTTTAGATGGGTATTAGGAAAAATGTCTTCACGGAAAGGGTAGTCAAGCATTGGAAGAGGCTGCCCAGGGCAGTGGTGGAGTCGCCATCCCTGCAGGGATTTAAAAGCTGGGCAGATGTGGTGCTGAGGGACATGGGGTAGTGGTAACATGGCAGTGCTGGGTTAATGGTTGGACTTGGTGATCTTAAAGGCCTCTTCCAACCAAAACAATTCTATGATTCTGTGATTCTATGAGTAGTGTCATGGTATTTTCGTTCACTGTAGAACAGGATGAAGATCTCAGGATAATCTTTCTTCTTCATGGTACTTCTCTGTGTATTTTGTGGAGACGTGATTATGGGTAGATTTGCGTGTTTAGTAAAGTTTGAAAATAATTTGGGCCAACTTAACAACTATAAGGAATGGTTGTTAGCTCGTTAGTTAAGCTAGAAATGTAACTTCAGCTGTTCACCCACTATTTGTGTGACAGAGCTGGAGCTTCTCTTGTCCACTGTCTTGGTTGTGGATATGTTTCTTTGGCATTGGAAGGAAAGATGAGTGTTAAAGAGTGCCCAAAGGAGAAGTCAACTTTGTCGTCCACTTGGGAATGTAAAAGAGCAATGCATGCATACTGTCTAAGAAAACCGGAGTGTAGTCTCCTGTAAGCAAACTGATTTATTTGCTTTATTTCATTTTTATATTTAACTTTTTACTAGAAGGTTCAAAGCTTGGAGATACAGAGCAAAATAGAGGTGTTGAAGGGCATGTTTGAAACAGCGTCCCTTCTCATGTCTTAAGCATCTGCTGTTCAGGGAAGCAGCATAATCTTCTCAGAAGGTGTATTAGGAAGTTGTGCTTTCCAAGCTTACCTCCTCAGGATGGCAGACTTTCAAGTGAGGTAATACTTTCATAGACTGTTTTATTATCTGAGGCCAGAACGTATCAGCACTTGATGTGTACACAGTGTGTGAGGCCAGCTCGCTGGATAAAAAAAATTACTTTGGTTGGGCCCTTATGTGCCTTGTTCCTGTGGTTAAAATAAGCAGTCTTTGGCTTTTAAGTCAAAGTCTCATTGTTAGTGGTGCTGTTTGACATAACCTTTTGGAGAGAAGATGGCATGCATTTAATTTCTCTCCAACTTGAGTTTAGGGTGGCAAAGTTGTGGTCCTTGTCCTGTTCCGTTTCTTGTCCTTTCTCGCCAGTGAAGCCACCCTGGGGTGCCTCAGGGACGTGGAATTGATATTCTGCTTGAAGGGAGGTTGAGGGAATCCTGCCAGCCCCCTTGACCTCCTGTCTCTGCAGGCAGTGCAGGCTGCTGTACCTGACTGCCTGGTCTGAGAAAACAGAAGCGTCTGCTGAGGCAGGCAAACGCAGAAGCCTTGACACGCAGGAGGGGACACTCTGAGCTCCATCCGCCCGCTCAGACACGGTGTATATTCCCCCTGAATAGTCCTGGGACTGGGCGTCTTATTGATGCTCTGTCTGTCTGGTACAGCTTTCCTTGGTGTGAAGATGAGGAGGTGGACTTAGGGAGGAAGGGTAACACCAGATTTGACCCTGGTAAAAGTCTGTCGCACTCAGTAGGAACTAAGTAAGGCTTCTCCGTTCTTTGACGTGGTTTAATAAAACAACAAAAAAAATCTGGGCTTTAATTGGTGTTGCTGCTTTTTAAGCTATGTCCAAATTTGAAACAGCAAGTCAATAAAAGCAATAAAATACATGCAGTGTATAGAAAGACATGCTTGCTGTATTAGCTGGATTAAGGGTAGCACTTGGCTTTTGGAGTGTTGTGATGCCAAGAGCATTTGTTTAGGAAGAGTGCCTGGCTGCACAGCAGAGTTTTGCTGTGCGGGAGCTGTAGCTCCTGAGCCTCATAGCAGTGCTGTCTCTGGAGTTTCACTTTGTCATCAGGAGCACGCTCACTGACATTGCTTTTACTGGTATGTATGTGGTGTGCTTTTATGGTAGCAGTAAAAAGCACAGGTAACTGGGTTAATTGTGTCTATACTGAAAGTGCTATTACGGGGCAGTGAGTCAATTCATCTCTTACCTGAAAAGCCAACCTATGGGACTTGTTTTTCCTCTGAAGAGGCACAATTGGAATACGAGAATAGCACTTTCAATTTTAAAACTTGTCAAGTATCTTAGTAATGCCCAAACTCATTTTAGAAACTTGAATTATTAGAGGTTGTCTAAAATAATTTTTGAAATTTTTGTCAGGTACCACCGTAATGGAAACAGATTAGAGACATGCTATTTTTTTTATGTTTAGTTTTAAATTTTCATTCAGCTGTAGTATTTTCCCAGCCTGTCTGCTGACGTGCTCGAGCACGTTCCTGTTGCTGATAGTGCAGTGGTACATGGATCATTACTTTCTCCCTATAGCCATGTAAAGAAAAATCTGCGGGAACTCATTACTTCAGTGAGTTAGCAAACTTTACCTCCTGCTGCTCAGTCCTCAAAACAGAAGGGAATAAATCGGCCTCAAATCATCTCCTGTCTTTACTTAAAACAAACCAGACATGAATCCTCATTCCCAGATGTCTCTGTTTCTGTGGGAAGTTACACCAGCTGAGATATTAGATAATATCTCTATTATGTTGCCGTTTATATTCATGGTAAAATTTCTTGCTTTTAACTTTTTTTTTTATTCTGAAGATTAAACAATATGCTTTTGAAAAAGATTTGTTGAGGGACATTGTTAACTAATTCTGAGAGACGCAGAGACTAAAATGTGCGCTGGATGCCAGTGTGCATGCTGAAGAAACTGTACGTTGCCATATGTGGGGAGCAAGTGGGATTGCACATCAGGTTATGTGAAAGCAAGAGCTTTAAAGTCTTGGAGGGGATCAAAGAGGCGGGAGGTTTGGGGAACCTGGAAGAACTGTATTTCCTAATGTGCACCTGTGTCTGAACTATTACAGCATTTGGTTTTTGTATATGAGCAGCTGAATTCTAGAAATCGTAGTAATAGCTTTCTTTCAGGTTAGGAGGGCTGGGCATCGTGAGCATTTTAACGTGTCTGAGGAAAGGTCAGATGTTGGAGCAGATGCTTGTAATTGCACACGTTGTGTTGATCTCTCAGAGCTGTTCTGTTTCTGCTGAAGCCTGTGGGACTGACAGTGTTTATGAAGCAGGTATTGGAGAGGGCTGTGCTGGTGAGGAATGAATGACAAGCATAATATCTTCCAGCACTTTTCACAAGAACAGTCAAGTTACATGTGCTGCCCTGAAAGTCATGACTTCCTGACTGATTTCACCTGAAGTTATACAGCAGGTCATGTAGAAATCCTGTCCAATACTGAGAAAGAAAACTTAAAATGTTCCCATCTGTTGTATTGCAGTAGGTGGAAGGAATCACACATGCACTAAGATATTTGGGGTATTCTCTACGTAGAAGGTGTAATTTGGGATCTTATTAACTACACATCTTATTTTCTCTGCTTACAGCATGGTGACAAGAAGGCAAGTGGAGCTTCTTCCACATCAGGAGAGAATAAAGGAGAAGCAGCAGAGGTAAATTCAAGTGTTTGAACATATGAAAAAGAAAAGTTGATAGTGAATTTTCCCCTATACAGACCTTTGTCTTTTGATGGCAAAGTGGTAGTTTTCAGGTAATCAGCCGGTGACTGTAGTCACTCATTATTCATTCCAGGAATGTATAGTTTTGTCTTGTGCTGCTGAGCAGCCTACTGAAAATTTTTCTTTGCTCATCCTTTCACAAATACTTCATGTTAGTATTGGTGGAAATGATCTGAGTGGGTGTGTCTATTCTGCAGTGCAGGTACCCTTTGGGACACGTATGGTGGTCCTGGTTTTTCAGTTGTACAGAAGTACGGATGAAATGAGTACACTGTGATGCTTTCCACCTTGTCGGCACCCTGGCTTTTCTTCCAAAAATGCAAATCCAAATTCATACATATATGTTCCTTGTCTGGGCCATCTCCTGACACACCTGCAAATATGTGGTCAGTACTGTATTTTAGAAAAAAATACTTATTTTTTGAGATACTGCCTCCTCAGGAACTGGTATTTACAGTTCAAGGGTCCCTGCTGGGTTATAACATTGAGTTTACACAAATGACTTCATAGTCTGAGCGTAGCAGCTGTGGCTGTTGTTAACAATCATAAGCCATATGGGTTGTGGGCAGTGTTAGGGTCAGTACCTTGAAGGGCCTCCTCTCTCCCAGCAGCTCCAAGCCCTGTCAGCCACTCAGAGGTAGGTCCTTGTGTGCTGCAGCGAGTCGGGCTGGTATTGCAAAGAGAAGGTGTTGTCCACACCAGGACGCGAGCGCCAGTACTGCTCGTTAGTTCACCAACAGCCTCTGCCGTGGCAAGCAGGAGCAGCGCTTCCCCAGGGAAGGCTAACAGCAGGTTCGGGCAGTGAAGAATTTGTAGTGATGTCTGTTACTAGTTGTCTACTTGTTGGCTTCAAATGTCAATCACTGATACATGGGAGCCAGAAATAGTTGTGCCTGATACCTTGTTAATAGCAGAAGCTATTTGGACAACGTCTAAACTGTGGTGTGTTTAACTGCACTGCAGATCAACACCTGTGAATGTTTTTATTACTGTCCTCTGAAGGAGATGATTAGAGCAATTACCTTTCTTTCCTGGTCCCAATACCAAGAAAGGCTTGGCTAGCCTGGGAACACGTTCCTTCTTTCCTCTCTAGACAGTTTATTTTTTTTCTTAAATAGCATTATTCTTTTAGTTCACTTTAGTTGTTAGTTTAATGCCAAATTCTTTGACTGCAGGTTGTAGCTCTTAATATAGAAGTGCTGACTTCCTTGTGGGAAGGGTGGGAGTTGAAGCCTGTAGTTTGGGTTGTGGAGTTGCTGTTTCTGACCTCTCACTGAGAAGATCTGCTTCTAGCTAGCAAAAGAAGGCTGTCACTAAGTTTATTGTCCTGATGCTTTTACTTTATGAGTCCTTAGAATACTGCGTGTATATTTCCTCTTGTGAATTTCTTGATATGTTTGAGTTGTTTCATTGGCTTTACAATGCTTAAAAGTGAAAGTAGATCAAAACACTTTCGCGTAGGCCCATTGAACAGCATTAGGGCCGCCATGGTTCACATCAACCTCCAAAACACTCTGATATTTTAAGCAGTTGAGGTAGCAACTCAAAATCTTTGTGCAGATTTCCCAAGAGTCTTCAATGTTATATTTTTGTTTAAAAGTTTAAGGTTATTTCTGTAGTCTTCAGTTTTTGAAGCAGAAATTGATAATCCGCCTGTAGATGGCTGTGGACACCTTGCCTAGAATATTGAGTTTGTGCATCTGCCTACTAGAAAAGGTTTAGTAATGCATTATAAAAATGACAAGGAAATACAAAGGTCTTTGAAGAGTTCATATTCATATTGAAGGGAAAATTGCAAAAGCCCTTGTGCTCATTGTTTAGCTAAAAATAACAATAAATGACTCTGTCTCTCAAATTCTTTGAGTACATAGTCCCGAAGGAGTGAGAGAAGGTGAGTAAAGCTTTGAGAAGTAAAGGTAGGAAAGGTCTGACACAGGTTTGAGTAGAAGACACTAATTAGCCACAGCATCAAGGAGAACTCAAAACAAGTGCTGTTAAGGTGTACAATAGGCTTCTTAAACCTTTCCTTCTTGGAAACTTAAAACTAGATTGAAAAAAACACTGGAGAGGCTGACACTGGTCCCACAGCTAGAACTTGCTGGAAGAGGCAGACAGCAGGTGAGTTCAACCACCTGTCTTGCTTGGATGTAAAGGGCGCGTACAGTCCTTCCCTGCTTCTCTTCCCAAGGGTCCACTCTCACCTCTTCTCCTCAGTGGCCAGAAACGTAAAGCTTACCACAGTACTGAGGTTCCGACTGATGCTTCTCTTCCTTCTAGAATACTGAATTTAGCCTGTTCAGTTTCTGAAAACAAAAGCTAAGATGTGTCCTTAAGGCTATATGCCCATTTTACTTTAACTCTCATCCTTCACAGTAGCCTGTGGTAGTTACTTGGAAGCCCTTTGGTTGCACTAGTACTCGGTGCCATTGCATCTAGCACAGGAGAGAGGTGTTTCGGAAGGGATAGGACTGTGATACCCTGCTTTACAGGGCCATGTTGTGCTTGGAAAGGTGAATCTCCTCCACTTCAGTACTTAATGTATGTTATCAAAGGAAAGATACTGTCAGTGGTTTGCCTCATTTCAGCAGCGCTTCTCAGACTTCAGGTCTAGACAGGCTGGGGGACTTACTTGCTATAGGAATGGTCAGCTTTAGGTTGAGGTGCACGTAATCTGTCAGTCTAATGATGAGCAACTGAAGGTGTATCTGTACATGGTGTCTTGTAGAAATAGGCAAAAGATTAGCTGGAGGGACAGAACTGGAAACTGCAGGTGTGTTAGAATACATAATTGAAAGATCAGGCAGTTCTTTATCAGTGTAGTTGACAGTGAAAGTGTGTGTGTGCTATGGTTGTATTGGGCACTGTTCAAGGACAAAGGTTCAAGTCACAAGGATATACCTTAAGTCTTTGTGTCTTGGGTTTCAGAACCTTACATCTGATGAATTCACATTCTGAGGAGAATCAGACACTTCTTGAGAATCTAAATCAGCTTTAATGAAATGTTTTCATTCTTTGTGGATGTGTGTGTCGTGGATGTTAACAGAAAAGAAATGATGGTTGCTGGAATTGGTGGTTGCTCATGCACTTGAAGCTGCTGCATATGTTTGCAGCTGGGATGCACCTGCCACCCAGTAGAAGTGAGTGATGTGCTGCTGTTTTCCCATCTCTTCCTCTGTTTTCTCGCTGTGTTTTGACATTGTGGTCGTGAGTCAACATGTTTGCAGCATGTCGTTGCAAAGTGTATGCGATAGGAAATTTCCTTTCTTCTCCTTCCCTCCTGATGTTCCAAGGCTTTTAGCAATTTTGTATTTAAAGGGTTAGCATGTGAGACACAGCTGGTGGGGTTTTCCTTTACCTCTCATCTTCACATCAACTTCAGCTTAATGTGTCCTTCCAGCAATTTGAGATCAGTTCAGACTTTGTGTGCCATCAAGGCATTAGTGCTCTAGAAGCTTTTGGGTGCTAAAAGATAAGAGATAGTTAAGAAGTCCCTGGACCACAAATTGTTTGTAAGAGGGTTAACATGTACCTAACCTATTTCTACATCACTGTTTTTGTATTCTTTTATATCTGCTGTTGGCTACTGCTAGGGACAGGGGAATGGCATATGTGACACTTTGGCCCGCCTCAGTAAGATGGGTCTTGTGTTGTAGTGAGTTGTATGGTCCTGCTGCCCTCTTCTTGAATGCTGTGTTCAGTATTGCCCCTTCAGAGGGCTGCCCTTGAGGGCACATAAGATTGATGCAGACCAGACACTCATTCTCCTCTGAAAACCACATAACTCTGTTTTGAATTGATTCATGCTTGTGTTATTAACTGCATTCTATAGTAAGACCTATTCTTGTTTTACTGTTGTAGAGGGAAATACCAAGGAGAGCTTCTGTATCAGTCTAAAAATCTAGCCTTCGTACTGCTGGTGTCTGAATGTAAAAATGTAGTTTAAAAGGAGGATGGAGCCATATATTCTAGGAATTTGAAGCCTCAGTTTAGAGTGGGGCCACGTTTTACCAGGTAGGGAATGAAACAAGACACTCCCTAGTGCGTCCTGCCATTTCAAGTCATGCTTTACAGCAGTCCAGACAAAATATTTGCTGCTTACTCAGCTCATTATTCTTTATTTAACAGGAAATACATTCTTTACTTTTAGTTGATGACAGTGATAATTGGCGTCAAAGCATTACTATCCTTTTAGAATTCATTCTTTGCTCTAACATCAGGATTTCTGTGATAACTTGTAATCCTGATGCTTGTGATGCAGGATTCCTTATCCAGAAAAAGCATTAGAGTTACTCGGAGTCCAGGGGCATAATGGTGAGTAAAGACATGATGACTGGTAAAAATCTGTTGGGATATCCACTATGTGTCTGAATTGCGGACGTGCATAAGTAACTTTGATTAGAGCCTTTGTGAGGTTTCTTTCTGCTTTGGTACCAAATTATTTATTTTAAAGTGCATTGTTTGTTTGTTTATTTTTTTCCCCCTGCACAGGTGTCCGGCAGATGTGTCTGCCCAGACATGCCGGGGGCACCGGTGGAGGAGCAGAGGTGTTCTGCGGGGTACAGCACTGGCTTTCTTGCCTGTCTTCCTTTTCTGTTTTGGTGGTTCTTCAGCTACGATGCAAAAATAACATTATTTCAGTTAAATTTTAATACTCGTTGGGAGCTGTTGTGACGTGAGGCTCTTCCTGCCATAGGAAGAAATAGAGTGTGATTGCTGCCCAAACAATTCTTGAATGAAAGATTGAAAGCTGGAGGCTGAAATGCTGCTTATGGTTGTCAAAAGCATTTCCAGAACAGAGATTGCATGTTCTTTCCTCATGTGGTACTTTTTTTTTTTTTTTTTCCTTAAAACACCTGTACCATATGCATTCTCATTGCAATAGTATAATGAACACTTGAATGTTATAGTCCAGTATTCCTAGACACCAGTCTTAAGGCATGTCTTTACTTGGAAAATCTAAATATCAAAGGGATATGTATTTTATCTTCCCTTTGTTAAACATGGGGAAAGTAATATTCCACTCTGAAACAGTGTTTTGGGTTTTTGTTTTGAAGCCACTGCTAATAATGAAAAGTAGATTATGGGTACCTGTATGCCACAGCTTTTATTCCTTCACATGCAATTCTGTATGGGTTCTTGATTATTCTAATTCATTTCGTAAGGAAGCTATGCTTTGATAATTCATTAGCTCTGTCATTATCAGGTTGGGAAGCAAGGTGTGAGTACAGCTTCAAGGTGATTCTTCAGCTGATTGTGTCAGACTGTCACAGAAAAACTCATCCGCTTCTTGAAGGGGGAGAAGGTGTCAGCGGCTCTGATGGATTTGTTCATAAAGTGTCGGAGCTGGTTTGCCTGGAGGGAGCATTGTGTGGAGGATGCTGGGAAGTACATAACATCATTATTTTAATAAGCTTAAAAGAAGGATGAACCGAGTAGCATGATGTGGCCAATTTTTATGCTTTTACAAATGTATTAAGGGGTAGATATCAAAGAAGTTACTATTGAAAGGTGACCCTGGGAACTGAAATATATTACTGTACTTAGCCTATCATGGTCAGCATTCGCTAAAGAATACTGATGTGATGTTGTGGCTTAACTCTCCATGTAGCTTATCTCCAGGAAGTCTTTCTCTACTCTAAAGAATAATTTATTTGCTTCTTTTCTGTCTTCTACCTGTACAGCAGTGGAGCCTGCTGTTCCACTTACAGTGAAACAGAGAGATGTTTGTGTTAACATTTTTTTTCTTTATACTGTTTAATAGATTAACATAAGTTCATGCTCAGAACAAGGATTTATTTAAGTCTAGTATTAGGGTTTTTTTTCTAGTTCAGACTGGGGGGAAAAAAACAGCTAGCCTTGTGCCTGAAATTTTTGAGTATGTTGGTAGCTGTCATAAAAACTCATTCTGCACAACAGTACATTATTTGTGGATTTTCAGAGCTTCACAGTTATGTTAGACATAGTTTAGGTACCAAAGGTAGGTCCTGAACACCATGAGGTCCTGAACCAAGGGCTGAGCCTGCACTAGAAATCAAGAGCTGTGATGCTGAAGGCATACCCAGAATACTAACCCAGAATTTTTGATTTTTTTTTTCCTTTTCTTTTTGAAAATAGAAAGGTAGCACTTAAAATTTTGTGTTTCTTCAGCAACCTAGTAAGTTATTTAAAAGTTGAAGCGTTGGTGGATGATGCTTATTACCGAGCTTTTAATGCACTACATCAGAGACAAAACCTAAGGCATTCTGCATCTCAGCATTGTCCCTAGGAAACTGTAATGCATCACACCTTCGTCACCTGCCTTCAGGAGCATTGTCACCTGGGGCTGGAAGACCGATGCTTTAATTAAAAATGTTCATTGTGATGGGGGTTGAAGGGTATGTGAAAGGAGAGTGTCGGCCCTTTAAAGTGTGTCTGGTCAAAGGAGCCATAAGAAGAAAATTCGGAGACAAACCTGACCAACGTGATGAGGGAGGCTG
Source organism: Chroicocephalus ridibundus (assembly GCF_963924245.1). Classification (NCBI taxonomy): domain Eukaryota; kingdom Metazoa; phylum Chordata; class Aves; order Charadriiformes; family Laridae; genus Chroicocephalus; species Chroicocephalus ridibundus. Next base: position 923,574 of record NC_086316.1, on the reverse strand, counting down.
TGACAAGAGGAAACCTGGTCAGTGGCACCAGTTGGACATGTGGAGTGTGAATATGAGAGAGATCTTGAGGTGCTGGAGCGAGTGCAGAGGAGGGCAACGAAGCTGGTGAAGGGCCTGGAGAATAAATCTGATGAGGAGCGACTGAAGGAGCTGGGACTGTTTAGTTTGAGGAAGAGGAGGCTGAGGGGAGACCTCATCGCTCTCTACAACTACTTGAAAGGCCATTGTAGAGAGGTTGGTGCTGGTCTCTTCTCACAGGTCATTACTGATAGAACAAGAGGGAGTGGGTTCGAGCTGCAGCAGGGGAGGTTTAGGCTGGACATTAGGAAAAAATTCTTCCCAGAAAGAGTGGTCAGACACTGGAATAGGCTGCCCAGGGAGGCGGTGGAGTCACCATCCCTGGATGTGTTTAAGAGTCGTTTAGATGTGGTGTTAAGGGATATGGTGTAAGGGAGAACTTTGTAGAGTGGAGATGATGGTTGGACTCGATGATCCCAAGGGTCTTTTCCAACCTAAATGATTCTATGAGTCTGTGATGTTTATCTTTTCAACTGGGTGGATAAGGAAGGGGAGGGAGACAGATGCGCGGAGACCTAAAACCTGAGAAATTAGTGTCAATGAAGACAACAACCAGAAACAAACCTGGTAAGCCACACTAGTGGATGGGCTCTCTGGAAAATGCAGCAAACCGTGACTTTGTAACTGGTGAGGCTGGAAGCCGGAGGCTCCAGGATATTTGGAGGGGTTTGGTGGGACGGTGCTAGCTGGTGGGGCGATGTGCAGGTCACAGCCTGGTGCTGGGAGGGCGAGGGTGTGTGTCCTCCCCAAAACGGGTGTGCGTGTGTATTCACTGGCAAAGCTGAAGCGGGACCAGCAGGTGAGTGGGGACCCTGGGTCTGGGCAGGGTGTCAGGCGGGCAGAGGGTCCGTGCTGGTTTTGGGGGGACCCACGAGTGTGGGGTGCCTGTGGGATGTATGTGTGAGTGCTGTGTGTTGGCAGCGAGCACTGAGCTGGGACAGACAGTGAGCAGGGGAGCTTGGGCGGGTCCGAGCGCCAGGGTCCAGGTGTCCCAACCCTGGGCTCTTCACCCGGGATGCAAAGAGCCGATCCACCCCCAGAGCCCAGATCCGTGTTTCCTGATGTCTGCGCGGAGCTGGGCGCTGGGGGAAGCTCCACAAAGCCAGCACACCTTGGCTTATGCATTGTAAGCTTTGATATTTTACAAAAATCCACTCATTGCCACGCTACGCTTCTCTCTGGCGGCTCACGATTTCACAAGAAGCGCCTGTTGGCGACTGGTATTCTCCCTTCGATTAAAGATATAGAACCTTCCTGAATCTCTGCGCGAGCCCGGAGAGTGGGGGTCTCGTCTAGGAGGCGTGGAGCTTCAGAGGTGGAGGTGTGGTGGGCACGTTGTAATGAGCGCGGTTCACCTGAAGGGCACATGCTGTTTGTTTTCACCACTTTGTACAACCACAACCTTGCGGTTTTAGGGGAATGCCCCAGTTCTCCCGAGTTGTGTTCTTGTGTCTTTTTGCTGTCTACAGCCGGACACAATACATCTGTTCTCTTTCACTGCCCGAGGTCTCGTCTTCCTTAGTAACATCCTGTCTGCTCTGCCTTCATTGCGGGCTGGGGTGCTGGGGAGACAGAGGGGCCGTGCTGGTGCTTGGGGGACCCGAGTGCGCATCATCTGCTCATGATCCCAGCGGGTACCAAATGTCTTCTTGCAGTAGTGACCTGCTGCCTTGGCCATCCCCAGCGGAGGGGATGGGCCTGGGGGTGCTGGGGTGTGATGGGGGTCCTGCCTGTGGGCGCTGCTGACAGCAGCGGTGTCGGCGTCCTCTGTCTGTCTGTGTGTCTCTGGGACATGTGCTTGGCTTTGCTGCTGTTTGAACTTGCAACCACATCCCTCAGCCTGGGCAGGCCTGGCTGGGCAGGCGCCGGGCTGGGCTCCAGCAGCTGGGCAGGTCCATACTGGGTAGTGCTGGTCTATGCTGGGCAGCACTGAACTTCAGCAGCCGTGCAGGAGGGTCCAGTGCCGGAGCGGCTGGTGGAGGCAGCCACACTCCTAACATCCCTTTAACAGGAAAAATCACTATTACGCATGGTTTTTGCAACATACTGTGCAGTCTTAAGTGGATGTCTCCAGCGTGGCCATTACTAAGTGTGAAATCCTTGATGTAAATATCCCATTTTGTGTCAGTCTGTGCCATCAGGCCACATTTTTGTGATGTTAATCTTATGTAAATGGCCACAGAGGGTGGCCTGCTGCCCCAGGCTCTGACTGGAGGTTGACTGTTGGAGGTGCAGCTTTGTTTGCTCGAGATGCTCTCCTAGTGTTTGGAGCTGAATCAGAAAGGGAACAGGAGGTGAAAATTACCTTAGTGATAGAGGTTTCTCAGCCTCCCAGTCTGTTACTGTACCTAGTGTCCCATCAACTGAAAACTGGTGCTTCTGAGTTTGCATCCAAGCTTGCTGATCTCTGGTCATTGTGCAGACTTCCCTGCTTGTAGAGAGTAATTAAAGTGTGATGGCTTTAGTAGAGCTGTGAGTCTTGAGCTTCCACTTATCACAGAAAATTAATAGGTCCCAAATGTCTGCTGCTTCCAAAAATCAGATGCTTTTTGCTATGTTCATTAATAACAGCTTATTTTCCCAGTCTTCGTTAAATGTGATTTCACGTATCGCTGAGTTATTGCAGTGGTACTCAATGGTACTTGCTAATAAAGACATTACATTGGCCAAAACCTGGAGGTTCAAAGGGGATGTCATGGTTTTGTTTCAGTTGCAAGAATATTTATTAACTAGAAGAGCCATCATTTTTCCATTAGCTTTGTATCTTTACTTCCCTGCCTGAGCTGTAGTGTTACCTTCTCTGTTGTCATTCAAGTTATGTCTGTACATCCATAGCTCACCCATTTATTTTCATTGGTACTTTTCATTGAAGTGTATATGGTTACTGTTGCTTTAACTGTTGATTAAAACAGAGTCATTCTGCCACAGGAAATAGCACAGATTTATATATTGTCCGTAAAACAGTATGAGAGAGCTCAGCCTATTCTGGGCTGGGCAATACTGTTTGAAATGAGTCTGCGCGAGTTAAAAGTTACATAGGAGAATTTATTTTTGGATAACTTGCCTAGTATAAAATGTTCTAATGGACTTTTTTTTGGGGGGGGGGGTACCTTTTTTTTTTAATACCTTTCTTTTTGGTTTACATTTTTACTTGGCTTTTCTTTTTCTTCAGCAACACTTCTGACACTTGTTATGTTTTGTATTTTGTAGAAGAAACCAGGAAGTGCTAATGTCAGCCAGCCCCCCAAAACTCAGACAAGTGGAGCACCTTCTGCTGTTAAGGTAATGCGTACTTGAGGAAATGGTCTCTTTTAAAACTGAAGAGGATGTGCTGTGACTTCCTCCCCTGCAATGGAATAGAAAATAGTTTGTTTGCCTGCATTCGGCAACACTATGATGCTCTTCAGGTCTACTAGGAATCGTGGTGAATTGAAGTGAAAGGGGAACCCAAGCCTGTGGAATGCTAGCATTGACTTTGTGAGGAAATAGACTTGGTAACATTTTCCCCTGTCACGTGCTCTTTGTTAGTCTCCTAGTTATTTAAAAAAAAACACAGTCCCATTGATATCAGTGGCAAATTTCATTTGACTTACAGGGATATGGCCCTTTTTTTACTCTTAGTTTTTGTTTGTGTGTTTGTATTCTGTTTACTCCATGGGACATGGTGAGAGTGAAGCACTGGTAAGTGTCTTTGCTTTCATAGCCTCTGGAGCAGTTCAGTCATTCAGGAAGTTAGCATAAGAAGCGTTATGAAGATGACTTGCATAGGAGTGCAGTCGATATTCCCTGAAGAGAAGCAGTGATCACATTAAGCGTGCTCAGGTCTTGCAGAATATTGAAATAGAATGTTGAAAATACGGTGTCTGATGGTGGTCACACATGAACTGATGGCTGTAGTTGGGAATCACTCTTAGGTGCGTATTTGTCACGGATGAGTGGAATGCACCTCACTCGAAAGACAGAAGCCGCAATATGTTTTATTAAGGTAAAATAATAATTTGACAATTGAGTAAGTTTGATGGAATTTAACAAAGTGTAACAGTGGTTCAATAAGTTTGGTGGCAAGGTTCACCTTATTAATTACCGCATGGAGGAAACATACAAAGGAAAATTGAGTTCAACTCGAGCTAGAGTGGTTCACACAGAGACCAGAGGGGCAGAGTAAAGAGGGCCTTGCCGTTGAGATACAGGGTTCAGAGTGGACCCCCCCCAGCTCTGTTTTTGGAGCCTGGGTGTGGCTGGGTCCAATCTGAGTCTCAGACTTGAACAGTGGTTTATGTCTAAAGGACTCATCCATACAACGTTTAGAATCGTATTAACTCTATGGGTTAGTGACGGTTCATAGCATTAATGTGGCGTGCTATCGAGTACACAGGTGATCAGTCGCAGGTAGGGGATCTCTCTGCCTCGGGTGCGGGAGGATCTCAGTCTCATGTAAGCAATCTCAAGCCTTGAGAGGGATCTCCTCAAGGGGGGAGTCACCCGGCCTGCGGTCCAGCTGCAGTTCAGGGAGAGCTCCACCTGGGCCCAGCCTGATGGCAATATTTAGGGTGAAATAGTTGGCTGATAGTCAATAGTATGGACAAGATAGATGTCTTCGTTTTAGTTCCGGTATCTTGTCCTGTACTTGGCTTGTGTTGCATTTTGGGTTTCAAATATTTTCGAAATTTCAAACCTTTTGAAATATTTTTCAAGACACCTTCACTCCCTTGCATATGAGCCAGGGGCTTTCCGGCTCGCCAGTTCAGCCCCGGGACATGAGGCTGGTTGCTCCTTAGCAAGCCTGAACCAAAGTATGGCGAATCACTGCTTTTGTAAAGTAGTACTCCTAAAGATATCTCTGTGCTACCTAAGTAATTATTTTTCCTTTCTACTCAGTGAAGGAGGACACAAGGATATAAATCCTGTTATCACAGACTCATAGAACGGTTTGGGTGGGAAGGGACCTGTAAAGGCTACCCAGTGGCACCCCCTGCCCTGGGCAGGGACACCTCCCACCAGCCCAAGTTGCTCCAAGCCCCGGCCAACCTGGCCTTGAACCCCTCCAGGGATGGGGCAGCCACAGCTTCTCTGGGCAACCTGGGCCAGGGGCTCACCACCCTCACAGCCAACAATTTCTTCCTCGGATCTCATCCAAATCTCCCCCCTTTCAGTGTAAAACCATTTCCCCCTCATCCCATGGCTCCCCTCCCTGCTCCAGAGTCCCTCCCCAGCTTTCCTGGAGCCCCTTTAGGGACTGGCAGGGGCTGGAAGGTCTCCGCGGAGCCTTCTCTTCTCCAGGCTGAACCCCCCCCAGCTCTCTCAGCCTGTCCCCACAGCAGAGGGGCTCCAGCCCTCCCAGCATCTCCGGGGCCTCCTCTGGCCCCGCTCCAACAGCTCCGTGTCCTTCTGCTGTTGGTGCCCCAGCGCTGGAGGCAGCACTGCAGGGGGGTCTCACAGAGCGGAGCAGAGGGGCAGAATCCCCCCCTCAACCCCTGCCCACGCTGCTCGGGATGCAGCCCAGGCTGCAGGGGGTTCCTGGGCTGCCAGCGTAGGTTGCCGGGGCGTGTTGAGCTTCTCACCCAACAACACCCCCTTCTCCTCAGGGCTGCACTTTCTTTGTCCCTTTCTTACAGTGCTTTTCCCTGTCACTAGACAGCCCAACGTTTTTGTTGCTTTTGTTTCTATTCCTTGCAGTTTGCCAGGGCATTTCTCCTGCTAGTTAAGGTGGATGTAGTCGTCCATATGTAGTTCCCATGACAGCTCTACAATGTGGGATGGTCTCGAGTATAGTATTTCTGCGTATCAGTCACCAGCTGCATAGTCCTGTGGAAGCTCACATCTAATTTGCGAACTAAGGCATCTTTAAGTCTTTTTCTCTGTTTGTGTATTGTATTGTATTGTCACTATTGTAATTGTGTCACTATTGTAAGTGCATCTTTTACGTTAAGTGGACAAGATACAATTTCTGGTAATGCTGTTAAGCGTAAGAACTGGAAGGTAGTGTCATGAGGAAAATGTGACGTAATGTACTCACCAGAAATTGCTTTATATTAGGTTGTGGCAACTTTGGCTGTGTATTTTATTCAGTACTTGGTGCTTTTCCAGTTTCTGTGACATTCCAAAATATTTACTATTAAAGATATGTACTGAAAATACTTACCTGATGCTGTCTAATTTTGACTCTTAATAGCTATTTTAAGTTTAACCTTTTTACTTCCCTCTTGTCCACGACTACCTTTCTTCAGTTAGACTAAACCTTCTCTTAATTATATCTTCTAATTGTAACAATCTCCTGCAATCCTGTAGTGTTATTTAAAGTAGAGCAAAACTCGGAGATTTATTGTTCTGTTCTTGTAGTTTGTGCCACCTGTACTTTTTTTAAGCCATTTGGCTAGCTGTGTTCTTTTCTGCCCTTTTTTTTTACTTTAAAAATAGCTATTCAAAAGAAAAATTTTGTAGGGATTTGTAGGGATTTTTTTTTTTAACAGGAATTTTACAGGAAGGGAAGTAGTTCTTGAAAAGGCAGGGCAGCCTTTTCTCTTTTGCTGCAAAAATAGATAAAATCCTTTGATGAAATGAAAAATATTCCACCAGTTTTTAGACAACGTTGGAACTGCTTTTTGTTCCTTTAATTTTTTTCCTTGCTGTAGCTTTAATGTGTCCTGTGTGCAAAATATCTTTTCATTCCTTAATCATTTTGTTGGTCAATAATACTTTTCATTAATATACCTTATCCCAGATAAATTTCTAACTTCTTTGAGGAGTCAGGTGAGGTGAGGCAGTTAAGTTGCTACAGCTAGAGCTGTTCAGTTTTTTAACCTACTCTTACCCTATGGTGAAATTACTTGCTCTAAATTGAATACCCAGAGGGTTTATTGCTTCTATATTATGGCCTAAGTAATTTTTCCTTCAGTTAGTAAGTAATGATAACTGATGGCTTGTGTTCTGGTTGGGTTGCCTGTATTTCTGAGTTTAAGATACAGGAACTTGGGTGTGATGAATGCTTGTCATTGCTTAATGCCTGCCTAATGCGTGGGTAGTTTAATTTTCCTGTGATGGTATCTTGTGACGTCGACTGCTCCTAAGAGCAAGGGCTTGTCTCTCTGGCTTTGTTTTCAGCACTGTGTATCTGAACTGCCGTTCTTTGTGTATTAATTTTATCTGCGCCCTCTTTTTTGTTTCATTCTGAATTTCCTGGCATTGCAGCCAGCGTTTACTCGCTGCTTCTGCTCAGTGTCGTCTTACAGGGCTTTTATCCGGCTGCATGTGTGTCCGTGTGGTGTAGGGAATAAGCGCTGCCTCTCTTGTCTCCTCTCTATCTGTACAGCTTTTGTGTTCTCTGTGTTAAGGGCACCTAGGAAGTTTAATTAGCAACCTTCATGTGCCTAGTTTGTGTATGGCTCAAATCTAAATTAATAATGTAAAGATATTTAACTGAAACAGATGTTCTGACTTCTTTCTGTCACTCACAAGGCTTACTTTCCTTTTTTGATGTGAAATCCTGTTCGACTATTATTTTGTACCAGGGTGTTTTCAGGAAGCACATGCCTTGTACCCTGCTAGATAAATGGGTGAAAAGTTAAGATTTGGGTAAGGTTATGATCATGGTGAGTATTTAGTGGTTGCTCATGTGCGGCCTCTTCCATGTATACATTAGCTGCAGAAACACACACTCAATGTATACATTAAGGTATAGCTCATCGCTATACACATTAGCTCATCGCTACCGTGATTAGCAGGCAGCAGTGAGGAGGAAAAAATGAACTAACGTCCTTCCTGTGCAGAAGGTACCCTACCAGCACTGCTGTGTTTTCTTTTACCGCCTTTTAAATTGTTTTTGCCAGTTGCATGGCCAACAGGAAAGCCAATTTCTAGCCCAGTGTTCAATCATAGCTATTAATAGAAGGCACTAATATTTGAACACAGCTGGATCCAGCTATTTGTCTTGGATCTTTGTGTTCTTATATGGTAATTCTATTGATACCAAACAAAGTTTTGCTGCTCCTTATGTAACAGGTTTTTGGCATTGATCTTAATGGGTTGTTAATGAGTAATAATTTTCTTTTTGTTGCTGGCTGCTGTAGTTTACTGAAGTCAGAATGTTTGTCCATATTACTTGCATGGGCACTTTATTGAAGCAGTGCTGGAAGAGTTCAGGAACAGTGGAAATTCAGTAAGAATTATTTTTGTTTCAGAGTTGACTGATCTTGAATATTTTCAAAGGAAACTTCTTGATCTTAATGATTTAAGAAATTTAAGGTTAGTTACTTGCACCTGGCATCCAAAGTAACAGTTTTAAAGGGGGATTCAATCTGCTTGTGCGACAGAGAGAAAAGCAAGAAGGAAAAAAAGAGCAATTACTAAATATCTTTGAGTAAAGCCCCTACTATTTCTGCAGCAGACTGGAAATTCTGTCACAAGTTTACGTGGATTGTCATCAGAAGTGATTCCTACTGTCAGTGTATTTGCTGGGATGTTTTTTTTCTGCTACATGCCTTACTTTAGCTGTCACTAAATTTTTATTCTGTGGGCTTTGCACAGGCATCTTACTGCGAAGGAAGGCATTTTTGAGTAGAAGACCTCTGACTTTACAATACTGATTTGGAACGTCCACAGAAATGCGTAAATCTATTTCCATGTTACCAGTCATATTATGAAGGTTGTAAAGGCTATCTCTAAATTTTGAGGTTATTCAGAAAAAATACTTAAATGAGGTATCTGAGAACTTCCTTTTCACGTTCTCCTTTGAGTAAGCTTGTGTCATGGTGCACAAATCCTCAGTTTATCGGTGTTTTGCAGCAAGACTGTGGCAAAGCACGGGGCTGTTGCTGCAAGTTGCCCTCAGAGCTGTTGCCAGCACGGAGCCCAGCACGTGGAAACCATGAGAGCCCTGTCCCTGTGGAGAACACTGCTGGTTTTCTTGGTGGCAGAGGCATGCTAAAAATAGACCAGAAGATGAAAAATTGGAAGCTGCAGGAGTACAGAAGCTGCCTCCTGTGTGGGAGAGCTGCCTTTGTGTAAGGTCATGGGATGTGGCGTCCATCACCCGAGGTCATCTCTGCGTTTGAAAAGTGGGGCTGCAAAAGAAGCCTCTAATCTGGAGACTGCTGCGAAAGTTGCAATTTGTAAAGCTATGCAGCGGTCAGAATAATATGATCATTTCACAATACGTGTTCTGTACTTCACTCAAAAATGGGATATTTTCCTCATCAGTCCGTGTCACATCTTTGGGCGTTTTCCCCTTCCTACTTCCCTTCTAGGGCTGACTTCTGTTTCTTGTTCCCTTGAGATAAAGGGCAGCATGGAGGCTATTACGAAAAAAATGGCTGAAGGGTTTGTTAGTGATATGGGGGCTTTTCCTTAAAAAACATAAAACGTACACCTCTTCCCCCTGCCCCCCCCCCGATATTGATAATTTGATTCTATAGCAAAAAAAAAATAATTAAAAAGTCAAGAGCTGGTCACTGTTGGTATTTCAAGAAGCATCTTTTAATTTCTAAATTAATATAAATTATTTGGAATTTGTGACGCTTAAAAATAGTCCTCATTAGGCAAGTTCCAGTGGCTTTAACTGGTCCAACCATCTCGATTTCTTTAGATTAATAACACCTATGTACTTAGGGAGTCTGGGTAATCAGTCCAAATTTAGGGAGGAAGTGTCCCATAAGCTTCTCATAAAAGTGTCGGTGTTGTGCGGGGCAGATGAGTAGGTTCCGTCCGCCCGCACCGGCGCTGCTGGCTCGGAAGGTGGGAGACGAACGCTGCTTTCCCACAGCCGGGAGTTGTGCCGCCCTGGCGGCCGTTTCATCCCTGCTCTTGGCGCGTCACTCTCCGGGCCGTCAGCTCGGTGACAGCCCTGTCTGCTGGGGGCGGGGGCCGAGCCTCGGCGCACCGGCTCGCCCAGGGCTGGGCCAGCGCCTCCCAAAAAACCGAAACCACAGCCTGCGCCGCGCCGCGGCGGAAACCGACCGTATCCTGACAGTGGGATGAAAACCAGCCATATCCTGGCGTTCCTGCTGGAAACAGAGGACGCAGGAGTACCAGGTAAGTTAGCTATTCGTGATGGCTTTGCTTTCCCGCCGACTCTGCTTTAGGCTAATTTACAAGGTTCAGTTCTAACCCCCCCGCCCCCTTCCCCCGGGAATTTTGTGGGCTGAAACAACACAAGCTGCTGACTTCCAGGGCTTCCAGCGTGATCCCGTCGTCGTCAGGCTCGAAGTGCTCCGGAGCTAGCTGTGTGTGGTGAATTGGCTTTTAAAATCATTGTAAGGTGGTGGGAACAGTCTTTTTAGACACTGTGTAAAACTGCATGTTTTGCACATTACACAACAAGTGGTTTACATGACATAAGCAGTCTTGTAGAAGAGACGGATAAGGACGAGCAGACTTTTAAAGTAGTGTCTAAGTTGTTCTGTATTTATATTTTTGGTTTTGGGTTGGTGTGGTTTTTTGTTGCTTTTTTTTTTTTTCATTGCTCACAGCCCACACTGTTCTTGCTTCAAAACCTGATGTAGTTTTTTTTGCAAACAAATGCAGAGCTTCATATGCCTGCGGCACGTAGAGAATATTGTGTAGGCAGGGTATGGGGATACGTAAGAGCGACTTCTTGGTTGAAGTGTGCTTAGGTATCAACATCTTACTGACAAGAATTTGTTATACTTGATACCTATAATATGCTAAAATACCAGATACAACAAACATACGGGAAAAGAAATACTTTTCAATAAATTGTGTGTTATTGCTCTTTCTGTAGTAGTAGAAATTAGATAGGTAGGTGTTGCTTAGGGTAGCCGCTATTTGATTATTGTTTCTAGTATTCTTGCTCCTTCTCTTTTCTTCTTTGGAGAAAGTAAGAATAGTGAGTTAAATAACGTGGAGTTCTTGAACATTGCAGCGACCTCTGCTGAGTTCTTGATCTGTTATCTTCTTTTGACAACTAGTTTTCTCAACGTTGTTTTTTTTTTGTTTTTTTTTTTTTAATTGATACAAAACATACTGGATAGTACTTTCTTCTGTGTAAGGCATTTTCTTTCGTGGACTAGCGTACTTGTTAGTGACAGTCTCTTGTATAAAACAGTGCTTTTTTTGTTTTTTATGGGAGTGATTAGATACATTGAGCTATGTAGAGCTTGCAGAAAATTCCGTTCCTAATCTTGGAGTGTCATGGAGTGTCCCTCAGCCAGTATTTCTCACAGCTCTAGTTCTGGAGCTCTGCACCTTAACCAGACACTCCCAGTTTGAAATCTCGGCACAGCTGTACTGTCCAGAAGTTCGTGGCTCTTGGAGGACTGCGAATGGGGCTAGAGGAGAAATCTCTGTCTACAGAAAGGAAAGGAACTGCTTCTTTCAGTGAGTTTGTCTTCAGTGTGTTCATTCTCGTTTCTACTCTTGTTTTCCTGAGGGGTAGAAAAAACCTGCACTCACAAAAACCTGGGGCTTCGTCCAGAGCGTCTTCTGCCAAAGTAAGAACCTGGCAGGGAGGCAGTGGCCCTGTGAGCTTCTCCGGAGCTCTTTAAGGCTCGGAAACCTTCCCTCTTCTCAAAGAAGTCAGCTCTGCGCCTGCCTTTCTGCCTGACTCAGTAGAAGTGCTTGAACTGACTGGAATACTCCCATTTTTGATCCCCAGGAAGGAAGCCTGTGTGAAGCAGGACAAGGCTTCATGAAGCTGGAGATTTTGTGTTTTTTAATTGAACAATGATGTGCTTATTCCTCCAGAACATGCAGAGGGCCCTTATGAAGCAATTTTGAGAGATCCTGAGTTAAGAGCCAGTGCTGAAGCAAGAAATGTCCCAATCTGGCTCTTTTTAAGCAGGAATAGTAAAACAATGTTGAGTTTTTGTAAAATTATCTAAGAAAAAACATCCCAACACCTCCTCCCCCTGAGTTTGTGCAGTGTTGTGCTCAGATGATATTTTAACAGCAAAGTTCTATTAAGATTCCTTGACTTGGTGATTTTTATTTACCCTTGTATCTTATTTTCTGGTAACCGATACCGCTGTGACAGTGTGTGTATCAGATCATGTGGCTTTGTGAATAAGACTTTGTTTCTGCATCCTGGGGGTGAAAAATCCAGTTTCTAATTCAGAGTATTGCTCACTAGCTCTTCTGACTGGCAGCCACCCATTTTGAGTATTGCCTAGTTTGATTATTGTAATAAAAATACCCGGGCTCATCGTTTCAGAGATCTTCCGTCTTAAGGTGAAGTCCTCTCTCACAGAACGTTTCTGTCTTTTTAAACGCCACTTTAAAGAAGGCTGGTTCTGTCTGTAATTCGCCGTTCCGTCTGTGCAGAGGAGGGCTCCGCGTGCTGTCCCCGGCGACACCGCAGACCAAGTGACACAAATCCTAGCTGAGCTCAGCAGCTCGCTGTGGCATGTGGCTGGCACCTAATCGCCTGTTTTCCTGGTGTTTTCTTATCAGTGTGCAGTTTGCTGCTGCAGATCACTTTGGAGCCTTCTGGTGTTTAAAACAACACGCAGAAATGGAAACACCTGTAGTAATTACAGCTGAATACTAACCTTCTGCAGGGTGTAGAACTGAAAAGAGGATTTTTGAGCTATGTACAAAAAGGAGAGCCCTGCTACGGTGACCAGCCGGTACGTCACTGTAATACTCTGTTGTGCAGAGTGGGAACCGGAGAAGAGCGGTGACAGGACCAATGCACTGCTTCTAATCTTTGAATATGACTGAATGAAAATGAAATTCCAGTCTGTGCCAACTCGTAGCATTTATTGTTGATGAAGGCAGAGCAGACAGGATGTTACTAAGGAAGACGAGACCTCGGTCAGTCAAAGAGAACAGATGTGTTGTGTCCGGCTGTAGACAGCAAAAAGACACAAGAACACAACTCGGGAGAACTGGGGCATTCCCCTAAAACCGCAAGGTTGTGGTTGTACAAAGTGGTGAAAACAAACAGCATGTGCCCTTCAGGTGAACCGCGCTCATTACAACGTGCCCACCACACCTCCACCTCTGAAGCTCCACGCCTCCTAGACGAGACCCCCACTCTCCGGGCTCGCGCAGAGATTCAGGAAGGTTCTATATCTTTAATCGAAGGGAGAATACCAGTCGCCAACAGGCGCTTCTTGTGAAATCGTGAGCCGCCAGAGAGAAGCGTAGCGTGGCAATGAGTGGATTTTTGTAAAATATCAAAGCTTACAATGCATAAGCCAAGGTGTGCTGGCTTTGTGGAGCTTCCCCCAGCGCCCAGCTCCGCGCAGACATCAGGAAACACGGATCTGGGCTCTGGGGGTGGATCGGCTCTTTGCATCCCGGGTGAAGAGCCCAGGGTTGGGACAACATTGTGAGGGAAACAGTTTCCAAAAGCAGGTAATCAAAGAGTACATTTTAAGAATAAATAAGAATGGGGAGTTTAAAGCAAACTGTTGGTGTCAGAACTCTTTTCGTGACACTACTGTATGCCCAGCGAGCAGGTTTCACCCAGTGCTCACACGTTTGGCTTTTCTGAGTATTTCTCAATGTGTAGCTGGGGGCACTTTCAAGTTAGGTAACCCATTCTGTGATCAAGTGGAAATACTGAGATAACTCCTCATCTCAATGGCAATAAAATGAACATCTTTGACAAAGAAAAGTAATTTTGAAAATAAAATGGTTTTACTTGCCTGAAGCTGTGAGTTGGAAAACTTTTCCAGTGAAACAAAGTCTCCGTTTGGTGCTGGTGTGGTATAATCTGGATACAGAACCAAAGCTTTCTTGCAGTCTTCGCTTTTAACTCCATTTAAAAGAAACAAGGAGTGTTTAGCCTGTGATATTAAGGTGGTGGTCTGTTTGCATACGGGCAGAATCTGAAGGCGGCAGGTGAACTCTGTTACCCTGCTCGGCATGCACTGGCTTTCTTTCCAGATCACTTGCAATAGTCGTGAAAGGATGTTAAACAGGAGTTGCAAAGGTTGTAGAGCAGTAGCCATGCTCTAAGCCATTACTTAAGTCTAATTTCTTTGGCCCACAAACTGAACTGTGTGTAGGTAGAGGTTCTTTGCGTTCAAGTACTGGGCCTGCTGTGTGACCACCTAGCAAACTCTTTTCCCCTGCCCCCAAACACAGTAAACGACCCTGTGAAAACATTAGACTCAAGTAGGAGAGATTGACAAATGAATGCACAGAGCTTCTTACCAGCAACTGTGGGATAGTTATAAATTTTTGTGCATATCCCTAACTTCCTGCATATAAGTAAGCATAAACTGAGGTGTTGAAAGGTGAAGAAAAGAGTCAAATGGTACAAAAATTGTTCAAAGTCAATTGTCATTCACTGCCCTTGGTTGCCTCTTGTTCAAACATAAAGGTGTTTCAGAGTCTTAACGGTGACTTAATAGTTACTAAAATAAAGAAGAACAAACATAGCAGTATTAAGCGTTGGACTTGACATAGGCTACTGAAATCCAGAAAGCCTAAAGCAGACATCTAACCTAAAGGTGGTTTGATGCATCAGTTAGTTCCTAGGTGTATGAAGCCTTTTTGACACTGTGCTAAATATAATACTGATCTTATTCACAGATTGTGCTTGATAACACTTGATTCAGTGTGACACAATTCAAATGGAAACAGGTTATCTCAAAAAACGCTGCTTAAAAACCTGTTACTTTAAATTTGAGTAGTATGGTTGATCAGCTTTGGCAGATAGATTAAAAAAGTACTGATAAGTTGTTTTTTTTTTTTTTTTCCTGTGCCAAAGTGGCAGAGATTTTATTTTAGTAGTCAAAACAGCAGAAAACAGTAAGTGTGAGTCTGTCGTATGAAAGTTGTCTGTCTCAGTGTGCTGCGATCCCCAATAAATTTAGCAGCACTCGAGGCTGTAAGAATGCTTCATGAGCTAATAAGCTTTTCAATTTCTTGAAAAATTTCTCTTTAAAAAAATAGTCATGTTTTTGTTTCACGAGAAAATGGATTTGTTTATTTCCTGTGTGCTCTTTGAGCATCTCTAAATGTTGGTTGATCTTGCTCTTGGGTATAGATTAATCTTTGTTGCAAATACTTATTGTATGTGATGAGAAAATTGCAGAAGAATAAAATTCGAGGATTAATCTTTTCTAAAGTAGTGATATGGATCATCTTTTGAATTGGGTTTTGCAGAGAGGCAGGGTCCTGTTCTACCAGTGGTCTTTGGGTTTTGTCTCTCTGACTCATCCCCGTCAACTTTCCGATCTGGAAAAGAAGCACCGGCGCAATCCTACTGTTTGTCATTAGCTTTGCTGTTACTTAGGAGGAGGGGGCGCGTGGCGCTGAGAGGCTGTCAGGTGGCAAATGCACTTCTGGGGCGCTCCTGAGATGAGAATGTCCAGATGAGGCTCCTGATGGTTGAGTTGCGTGCGTAGTCTTCCTCCCACTCATCTCCTCGCATGCCGGCCCCTCCCCAGGCAGCAGTTTCATTTTGACGCCCAGCAGACTTACCTGCTGCGTTTGTCTGTCCTCTGCAGAGGGAATACTTTAGCTCTACTTCACTTTGTTCTTCGGGTTCGCTCTGAACTGTGGGTGCGTATTTGAACAGACAAAATCTAGATCTAAGTTTCTGAGCTCTAAGGGGGAGTGGGTTTATCTCTTAAAATTATTTTTCTTGTTACCTTTGTCAGGTTGTGGAAATTTAAACTAGCAAAATAGTAATAGTTTTTACATTTTTTTTAAGTTATGTTCATACCATGTTAAAAGCACAGAAGTACAGAGATGGGTGTTTTTTTCTCATTTTTGGTTGTGTTTTTTTTTTAAATGGATATTTTAAACCATGTGTATTGAAGAACTGAACCACAAAAGCATTAATTCAACAAACTGCCTATTCAAATGAACTTTAATACTTACATATTAAATCCTGCTTTGGTTTTGTTTGCTTTACGGCAACCAGTGCAAAGCTGGGGGGCTTTGCTGAGTCAGGGCTGTAAAGAGCTCCGTGCTATCACAGTAACAACACCAACAAAGAATTTTACATTGAATTAGAATTTAGTTACAAAAAAAGTAGCTTTCCCCCAAGGATTTCTTCCCCACCCGCCTCAGTTACTGGCACGGGCAGTAGGCTTTGTTTATAACATGCAGTGTTAGTGAATTTCAACACTGATAATAGGCTTTAGAAATGAAAGAGGCATGCCAGTAGTCACATGTGGCAAAGTCAGTCATTAGAACTTGCAATGTGAGTTGTTTAGAAAAGAAATCATGCTGATTACTTCTACAAAGAAACTTATCACAACAGGACGACATAGCGGCATACACGGCAGGAATGTTTTATGTAAATACATCAGCGTCTGGATAATATGCAGGTACTAAGAGGAAACCTATATCCTGCTATTACATTTCATTAAGTTTTTAATATTAAGCCTCCACAAAATTAACGGAGAGTCTGAAATCTTGGAAAAAAATATTGTTCTCTTGGTTGTGTGCGTGGTTTTTTATTACCTTTCTCTTAAAAACATGTTAAAACAACTTAATAGAGGAACTACGTATAAGAACAGTAACTGCAAAGTAATAGGATATTTCCAGAATTACTTAGGATGGAAAATGGCACAGAAGCACTCAAACTTGTAATTTTTAACTCGGCTGTTATGGATACTGTCATAATAAAATTTATATAAAGAGGCAATTTCAGTGGTACACTTCTTCCAGTTTTAAATCGCTGCATATCTTAGCTGCCATGTAGCTTTAAATATATATGTCTATATATTTTTATATAGAAATTTGTACATATGGATGCACACATGGATATTGACTGAGATTGTGCCTTGCACCTCCAGCTGACTCGTTGGAACATTAGTGGAATTGTGTTTATGCTGCAGATGACAATATTGACTCTTCACGGCCAGCGTGTGTGGAACGTGCCTTGCTTTGCGGGCAGTGTGAGAGCCCGCAGCGGGTGCTGGGGTGCACTCGGTGCCATCCTTGCCTTGCCTCCTGCCCGACGACAGCCGCTGTCTCTCTGGGGGGCGAGGGCTGCGCTGCCCTTTTCTTACCACGCGCCACCAAAGCAAGCGAGACATTTAACCTACAGCAGCTCACGCGGTATTTTACGCTGAAGTGAAATAGCCCATTATTTTCCACAATAGTTCCCTAAAGAGCATTTGTTGCCCACATCTTACAAACGTTACTAATTAAAGTTTAGTAACACAACCATTCCTGTAGAGAAGCCACCATTTGTATCCAGGTAGGTGAGGTTTTGCCTTGCATTACACAGCTGTGTTGATGTAACCCTGTAAGTTAGTAACACTGAAATAATGAACTTGCTGTTCACTTTCAGCCTGAGGAACAGTCCCGACTCATTCATGTGCAAGGTGTGTAAGCCCAAACGAGGACCCAGGTGGGTCTTCAGTCCGCTGTCCTCAATCGGCACAGCTAGGTCAGTCAGAAAATACTTAGGTAAGCTGGCCCAAGGCTGCTGGGGCTGGAAGTGCCAGGTTCATCTGGGCACCCTCTGCCACGGAGCAGCTCTTCTCCCAGGAAGGGAGATCTGTGAGCTCTGACTTGAGGGATTCTTTGCTATACAAAAAGTCAGTTTCTTCTTCTTTTACCTTTGCCTTAGCTCCCTGACCAGAGGACAAAACATCAAGTGCTATCTTGCTTTTCTTAACACTAATTCCCTCTTACCCACTTTTTCTTCCTTATTTTTTTTCCCACCTAAAGCTGTCCTCAGATCTTTCTTTATTTGTCTGTACTGCAGATGATTCGTCTGTACTGTACTGTGATGGCGAGAACTGTCTTACACTTGACCTAGAGAGGCTCAAGCCAAAAAGATTAAGTTGTTCCCATATTTTACATTTATATTTGTGTTCGCATGGTAACAACTTTTTATCTTGAATTCCTCTTTCCTGGGTTGTTTTTGGCAAGGGTATCTCAGCCTGTGACATTGTAACCTTATATGCTTTTCTCAGTATTGCTGCCTGCCTAGCTTTTGGATTCTTGTGTTGTTGCATCTGATATCCTTCAACCTACCACCAGCCTGTTGGAGATCCCTTCGGGAACTCCCTGAAACGTTTAGGCTAGAAGCTGGCTGAAAGGAAGCTTGTAACCCAGTGTTAAAATCTAACCTCCCCATTTCATTCGAGAAAATGTCACCTCAAGTACTGTCAGAAGTTGCAGTGGCAACATGTCCTACTCTGGAGGTTTGTTTGTTCTTATTCACCAGGCTTATTTCTGTGTTTGAGTGTATTCAGTGTTGCGTTGTCTTTTTACGTACTTTATTCTTCACCAATCTGTTGATTCTTACTTACTCTCGTTATCATCTAAGTGTTTCTGTATTGGTTGCTTGGTAAATGTTTTCAGTATCTCTGCTGGTTTTGAAGGAATACAACTGGTGCGTTGTCCTCTTTTCTGAGGGTGGGCAGTGACCTTCTGTAGTCTGATGAATCTTCTCCATGAATTTCCAAAATTTATAGTATTAGTTGACGATAGCCTTTGCTACATTGCCTATGCGGTAGTTTCAATGACTTCCGTCTTTCCATAACTTAGAGCTCTCATGGATTTCATCACCTGCTGTTTGACTTTTCCAAATATGCATTTTCAGCCAGTTCCCTGAATAGCTAGAATTACTTTCTTTCTGTGTTTGTCACCTTTACTTTCATTTTCTTCTCCCGTTGCACTTTCCCTTTTACTTCTGCATTTGTGGGGTACACGCACTGTGATAACCAATTCTTGATAGGCTATTTTTTTTGTCTTGTTTTACTAACCCACTTCTGGCTTCTGTGATTGTTCTGTTCCAACAGTAGCCTGAAGATTGTCCCCCTAATTTGACAAATGAGTTCCTAAGGGTATTCCTTCTCTTACCAAGTTAGATCCTGTGGTGGTGCAACCCCACCACCACCACCTTGTTCCTTGGCACGGTTTCATTGCCACATAATAATACAATGGACCAGAATGATACATAATGGTCTAACGTGAAAGAAAGGAAAGGTGGAGAGCAATGGACCAGAACACTATGGCAACCCTTTAGTGTACCTATGGCTCCTACCGTTTCTAAATAATAACTATAATTGATCACTCCTGACAACATATGGATCGTGGCCACAGAAGGCGGGATACCAGGACCCCAAGACCTAGCGAGTTCGGGGCTTGCATAACCGGTGGAAAATGCTGGAATATTCCATTGTCCCAGCTGGGCCACAGTGTACCTGACGAAAGTCAATTATCTCAGATCCTGTAAATAGTGATTCTAGGGGGACCCTTTGGGCTCTCCGGGATCACAGGGGGCTGTTGTTAGTATCTCTCCTGGGCTGGGACGCCCCTGAGGCAAACACCTCGAGAATTAGAAGGCTGGGGTGAGTCAGCCCCTCTTGAGTCTCAGTTACTGCCCATTGAGGAATGCCGATGCGGTGTGAACATGCGCTCTCAACTCAGGAAAAGGGAAGTTTGACTATAGGCTAGCCTCTCTGTCACCCACCTCTCCACCTCTATGTTTGTGATACACACATTAGCCTTGTGGATGTGGATGTTCCTCTTCATGTGGATGTGCACACGTAGGAGTTGAAAGGGGTACCAGCCAGCTCCTTAGAGGTGTGCGATACTGAGGGATCTTTGATCTCGGTGATTATAGAGGACGGGGAGTGTGTGTGTGTGCGCGCGCGTGCGCACTCCTGTGCTTTGCTCATGTGTATATGCATTAGTTTGAGATCTGTGCTTTTGCTCACATATCTGTGTATTGGTTTGGGATACTTTATAGTAAGTCAGTGTCAATCTTGTCATCTTCAAAGTTAAGTTGTTGTTCAATTATTTTGTTAAATAACTTTGTAAGCCTTTAAATTGGTTAATGATTAGGCATGGCTAAAATTCAACCTCTTGATCTATCTCAAATCATTAATAAATTTTGAATCGCTGCTAAATCATAACTGTGTCAAATATCCCCATCTGTGACAGATCCCCAGTCTCTCCGTCAGCCCTCCCTGGAAAGCCATCATCTAACTGGTGGCCAGGAGCCTCTGAGGTCTGTGGGTGGGTTCCTGTGTCTGTCTGTCTGTCCGTCCATGCCTGTCCTGCCTGCTGGCCGGGCCGGTGACACCTCAGCCTGGGATGCTGCCTGTCACCCGGGTGACAGGGTAATTATCAGGTACCAGTTTGTGCTTAATCAGTGTCAACCTGTAACCTCTCCTCTGTCTTTCAAGCCCCTTCTGTGGTGGTCGTGGCGGTCTCGTGCTGTCCATGGGCTGCCCTGCAGGAACCATCTCCGCGTGCTCCCTGCTGGTGGCCGCTCTGCCCTGGAGCTCACCTGCTCTCCCAGCTGGCAGAGCCGTGCAGCAGCCGCCCCCCAGCCAGGACCCCTGGCTGCCCCTCGCTCCCCGGGGACCTTCCCCACCAGTTGGGTCGGGACCGGGGCCGGCTCGGCACCCCCCGGCCCAGTGCTCTGTCTGGGCAGGACCCCCAGGTGCAGCCTCAGGAGGAACAGGCGTCAGCGCCCATGATGCTCATTTTTCCACCCGCTGCCGTCTCTGCCCTTCGGGGCGTCCCTGACAACACAACAAAAACTTTGCTCTCTGCAGGAACACCTGCCTGGCTTTCTCTGCCGAACCCCAAGCTCCGGGGCAGGCCGGACTCTGCCCGTTCTCGCAGTTCCCTTTGTGAGGGGGTGTTTCACCAGCCGGGGTGGGAGCAGGGTGTGCCTGCCCGGGCCGTGGCGGTGCGTCAGGCGGTTGTTATGCTGGTTGCTAGGCAGCGTTTTAATATTTACCTCCGCGCCTGACACGCGTCCGACTGTTGCTTCACCCCTTCTGCAGTCCGTCGGTCGGGCTGCAGCAGATGTGGACGGTGAGCAGCCAGGCACAGTCAGACGCTGGTCCTTGGAAGAGGGAAAGTGGAACAACCCGCAGTAAAAAGGAGCCCCCCAGAGCCAGGCTGGTGGTGACCGTCTGCCTGGTGGCCACCAGGCGAGGGGTTGGACCCTGGCAGCTTCGTGTGCTGTCAGTCTGCAAAGCTCAGCATGGTTGCAGACCCAGGGCACTAAAGGGCTAGGAAGGACAAGGACCCCTGCTTGTAGTGGCTCTTTTTGGGGAGAGAGTGGAAAATTGGAGGCCCGGAATAGTGGGGAATTGAGGCAAAAACTGCTGTTAAGTGAGGGGGGGCACACCGTGGCCCCGAGAGAGCCAGAAGGTCACTGCGGTGGTCTGCGGGAGGGTGCCCTCTGCTCTCCACCATCCTTCCCGCTCCCCCCTCCATCACAGCATTTTGTTTCTCCAGATCAACCCTGAGCGTTTTCGGGGAGGATGGCTTGGCATCCTGTGTAGCTGCTCATCAGCAGCCATGCATTAAACTGCGTTTTATCCACAAACTACTCTTCTTCCTCCATGAGTATTTGAAGGCCTCATCTCTCAGTTGCTGGTGTTACTGCCATCCAGCTGGATGGGGTAGAAAGAAGCAGCAGCTGCTTTCTTTGGGAGGTTTTCGCTCATCTCTGCCAGTTGTAGTGCAGCTGTTGTGCTGGAACTTGGGAAAGAATTTTTCGATGTACTGTAAGAGAAAGGCTCGGTAGGAGTTTTCAGAAGGGAGGAAGGGAGAAGGGCTCAGATAAACGTGTTTTTATTAAATGGACAGGGATGAGGGTGACTAACACAAAGGTGTAGAACAGACACCTACTTGTTAGTCATGTGAAGGAATTCAGATTAATTTAATGGAAAAGAAAAGGAACGGAAAAAACTTTCAAAGGACAAATTAAGAAAAATATGGTGTTACCTACAGATTACCTGATGGTGGTAGTGGAAATGTATAAAAAGATTTTTTAAAAACTTTTGTTCCCTGTCCTGATGTGGGAGGCTCTGTACATTCCCGTGTACATCTCCACCCATACAGAAGTTCCCATCTAGTATGTATAGGTATATACGTATATGGAAGCAGATATTATTTGCTTAGATTTCTGTAGTGTGACAGTTGCAAATTCTCTCTAGTATATATTTGGAGTAGTCAAACCTCTTACTGAGGTGTGGAAGATGCCGGGTACGCTGGCAGGGAGAGCACACTGTCATTGCCGCAGTGGAGCTTCTAATTCTGTACAACTTTCGTCTTAGTGTTGAGAAATGCTTGTGCTATGAAAAGTTCTGGGATTGAGAAAGTTTTCCGTGTGGAAGTAAGAAGTCACCCCAGGTATGGAATAGCAATGTGGCTTCTGAGTTCGTTCAGACAAGGCAGGTTTTAATATAGCGAGTGGCATGGAAAACGTGAAGAAATCTAGAAGAATTGATAACTTGTGCTGTTCGTTTAAATGTAAACTGTAAGTTTGTTGCTATGATCAAGGGGGAAAATAACAGCCTTCAGCAGAGAAACACGAAGCAGGAAAGAAAGGTAGTATTACATCTGTATAAAGTATTGATGAGACAATTAGAATATTAATTTCTGTGCTTTGAAGTTTGATACAGTCACAGCAGAATTAAAACATGCAGATTAACATCACTGAAGGTAGGAAAACAGGCCGTGTCATTTGCAGCTTTTCCGCAAGTGGTGATATGCAGGAGCACTTGTCTGTGTGTTACATACAGATTTAACTATTCCT
Source organism: Chroicocephalus ridibundus (assembly GCF_963924245.1). Classification (NCBI taxonomy): domain Eukaryota; kingdom Metazoa; phylum Chordata; class Aves; order Charadriiformes; family Laridae; genus Chroicocephalus; species Chroicocephalus ridibundus. The sequence goes on along the minus strand of NC_086316.1, from coordinate 901,052 downwards.
TTTTATGTCAGCATATTTGAGTTTTCTAATTTAGTATTAAGTATTTTGTGTGGAAAACTAGTAAATCCAAAAAGTACAATTTTTGTTAAAAAAATCATGTAGAAGAATAATCCACAATAAGTATATATGCTTCAGTATCAGAGCAGGATTTTGAGTTATTTTGATACTTGATACGAAATTTGCTGTCAGTACATGTCAGAGGGAAAAAAAATGTGAGAAGATCTATGGGCATCATGCTGTCAAAATCCTCCATACTTCTACTGTAGGAATACAGGCAAGACACAAGACCTAAACTGATAACTCTAATTTTCACTAATAATTTATTCTTAATTTTTTTTTTAGCTGAATTCAGGTTGCTTATGCTAGCTTAATAGTTGTATGTGTAACAAAGGTGAAATTAATCAATTTCCTTTTTTTTTTCTCTCAGAAGCAGTCCCCCTCTGCAGATGCATCAAAACCAGAAATTATGAAGCCATCTGAGACAAAGGTACGAGTTCTTGAGAAACTCAAGCTTGCAGTTAAGCACAAACATATGAAGCAATGGAATTTCTTTTTTAATACTGATACTGAGTAACTTTATTTTGCATATTTCTTCCCTGCAGCTTAGTTTCCTCTTCAAAAAGCATCTAAAAAATGCTATACAAAGTACTCAGAAGACTTCATGACAGCAATACTAATTTTAATTTTAGCTCAGTCACATTTTGTGACATGTATATAGCTCCCCCCAGTGTAATTACAGGGTTATTTATGTAGTGATAATTTTTCACGTATTCAAAGAATTCAGGACAAGTTTCAGCTTTGAGTGTGCGTACAGTTGCATCGTCTCATTAATCTCATATCTTTGTCCATCTGACAGCTTCCTTGCCTTTGTCCTTTATGCCTGTTCTGTCTTGTCTCATGACTAGCACTTCTGTAGTGTCGAAGCTGTGTCATCAATCACGTACTTTACTTGTTAGAATAGAGTCATAATCCTCACGTATGCCTCTGTTGCCTAACAGAATTTACATGTATTATTTAAACAAATGATTAATGATTTTCTCCCTGCTTCATTTTCCGTAATCGTAACAGTGAAACCAACAAAAATACCGAATACCAAAGTAGACCGGCAGGGACTTGTGCAGCGGCAAAGCTTAGGTCTGCCTGCACCTTTTGTAAGTACAATCGAGGGAACACTTAGAGCGGTGAGGTCAGGAGAGAACGCTTAGAGTCCTGAGGCTCTGGAGCTTGTCTGGTCCGGCCCTTGCCCCGGGCAGGTAGGTCAGGCTGCTGGAGGCCTTGCTGGGCAAACTTGGAATGTCTGCAAGGGTGCGGATGATGCAGCATCCCTGGGTAGACAGTTCCGATGTTTGAGTACCGTCATTATGATGATTTTTTTCCTTGTATCAAATGGGAAGTTCCTTTGCTGCAACTTGTATCTGTTGCCCGTTGTCATTTTACTGTGCATCTGGGAGAAGAGTCTCGGTCCATCTCCTCTGTATCTGAAGTTAGCCCTTACATTCCCCTTAGCCTTTTAAAACCCTTTTTCTCCACGCACACATGTAATACTTAGACTGGTAGCAGTGAGCTGGGCAGCAATTAAACCATTTCCATTTGTACATGTCCATCGTCACTCATATAGGAAGGTGTCAGCAAGTCTCCGGTTTCATCTTCCAGTTATGTTTGTGAGCAAACTCATCTGTGTCACGTTCATTACTGGTGCTGTTCTCCATATGGCTGAACGCAGCCAGCTATCTAAAAATAGTTACGGTCTTTCCCTGCTTGAAATTTGAAATAACTCTAGAAGAATGTGGTAAATTTCTAATCAGATCTTTAAAACTGGTGTTGCAAGATGAGGCAAAAATAGAGTAGGAGAGGCATACGCCAGTGCTGTGAGACTGGTAAACAACAGCCCCTTTGAACCAGAGTCCTGCCTTTGCACGGACACGTGTCGCGGCTCAACCCCAGCCCTCAGCCGAGCACCAGGCAGCTCGCCGCCCCTCTCCCTGGGAGAATCGGGAAAGTGAAAATGGGAAGACCCATGGGTTGAGATAAGAAGAGTTTAATAATTAAAGTAAAATAATAAGAGTAATAAAAAAATGTAATGGAAAGGAAAATAACCAAAAGAGAGAGATGTAAAACCCAAGGAGGAGGAGTGACGCAGGTGAAGAACAGCTGCTCAGCACCCACCGACTGATGCCCAGCCTGTGCCCAAGCAGCAACAGCCACCCCCCGCCAACCCCCCCATTTACGTGCTGAGCATGACGCCATCTGGTGCGGGAAATGCCTGTGGCCAGTTTGGGTAGCCGGTAGCCATCCTAGCTGTGCCCCCTCCCAGCTCCTGGTGCACCCCCAGCCTCCTCGCTGGCAAAAAGTCCTTGGCAACACCTAAAACGTGAATGTGTTATCAATATTATTCTCCTACTAAATCCAAACCACAGCACTGTACCAGCTGCTGAGAAGAAAATTAACTCTGTCCCAGCTGAAACCAGGGCAATGTGTAAGACAGTCAGTGTTTTACTTCAATGTCTGATGCATTATTAATGCCTTCCTCCTGCTGGATGAAGCAAAGCCGTCTGCATTTCAACAGTAGGCTCCTTTGGGAAGAAATAAGGTTGCTGAGTCACTTTTCATTTCTAGCCCTCAATTCCCTGCAGATTAACAACTCTTTCCCATTTGCCTGCTATAACCACACCTCATTTGTCTTAGAATCGCCGTAGTGTGCAACTACTTTTAAACGTGCTCTGAACCCCTTTCAGCTTTCGGGTCTGTGTACGTGAATCCTCTGTCTCAGCCCTCAGTGTTGCGCCCGTCTGAGAGAGCTGTGAGTTACTGCGGGAGGGAACGTGGGAGCTGTCGCTGGGCGGGAGGCCGGGGCGCTGGGGAGGCTGGAGAGCAGGGTGGAGGGCTGGAGCCCCCCGCCTCCTGCTGCAGGAATCGGGGTGCTGCCACCGCAGAAACACACCCCATTCCGCTTTCTGCCTCTTGCACGCATTTGTGCAGCTCCACTGTAAACTGCGGAAGGAGTTAAAAAATACTGGTTCTCTTTCGTAGGCTATTTTTCAGTTTCCTGGGTCGGTTTCGGTGGCAGCCTCTGAGGCGGTGGCACAGAGCAGGTGGAAGCAGGCAACAGAAGGGGAGGTGGAACGTCTTTTTCTCTGTAGGAGTTCGGTGTTTGCTGTAAACATGCCATGGCTTCAGGCTGTGACTGCTCACAGCTGACACAGTTTAAAGGATGAGTGAATAGTTGCCTTTGAAAGTATGGTCTTATACTAAAATGGTTGGTTTGACTTGCCTGCTAATATTTTTTTTTAAAATTGGATTTGAACTTTGTTATTGCTAAAGCCTATGTAAATAGATATGTCTCTGCGTGTATGAGAGCCTGTATGTGCTCATGATCATGTGTTTTAATGTGGCTTCATCATCCTCATCTGTGTTTAAGTCTTGAATGAAAGCATTGCCCATATGGGTCCAGCATTGGACATGCTCTTCAGCATTGTCATAGATAAATCTATGGTATGAGCAATGCTGCACATTCTAAAAGATGTACAAGGATAACGAATAACGCATACACAAAAAAGACATTAAGTATTTAGTAAAACAATATTTACAATACTAAAAAAGGCATGCAGTTGCTGATAACTGGTTTGGCAGGCTGAGAATTTGAATTTGTGTTTTGTACAGGTGTTGTCGAGTGTTGACAGAAATGCAAGTAAACATATTTTATTGTCCTGCAAAAAAGGTGTGTTTACTTTTCTTCCGAAAAGCACGTAAGGAAAACCTGAATTTGTTTCTTAACAGCAGGGTACTTAAAGTGCCGAGCAGGCAGCAGTCCCACCGCAGGAAAAGTCAAACTGTATGTTCCTTGAACCTCACGCCTGCGCTTGTGTTATGCTTCTTGGCAGCCTTGCTGCCGAAGGACATCCCCTCTCTGAATGACTCTGTGCTTTACATGATACCTAAAAAAACTCAACTTTTTTTAGCTTAAAAACTGTGAAAAGTCAGGATTACCTTTTCAATATAGGATTATTTAGTGTACAGGTACACAAATGGATGTGTGTATTTACCATATGGTAGTCATGTAACCACGATGTGCAAGTGGAAGCATATACGGTATGACTGAACCTGAGACGTACTGTGTTTCAATCACGTTAGACATCAAGAGAAAATCCAACAGGGGGAATCTGAGAGGTTAAGTGATTATTTTCATTTTTTGAAATGTTTTATTTTTAATTTTGTCCCCACTTTGGGAAATTTTCGTCTTCCTTCTCTATCAGTATTTTGCCTTTTGTGACTGACTTGCTTGTGGTGGGGTGTTCTTTGCTGTGGTCTGCAGCTTCGACACCTTTGCCAGGCTTATGCCCAGACACCTACGTTTTTATGCATGTTTGGGATTTCCCAACCAAGTGTCTGTGGTTTAGTGTGGGGGTGTGAATACTTGCACAACGAATGGTAGAAAAAGGTAGCACATTTCTCTGTGTGGTCAGCTAGCAAACAGAAGCTGGATATATCTAAATGGTAATTAATGTTTGGCAGCTAAAACAAATAAAAATACGGTGAGGAGGCTGGCATTTTCATTTTTATTTCTTTTTACCAAATATAACCATTCCTTAATTTTTCAGTGTTTGTTCTTACACGTTTCTACCAGTATTCATTTATTGCTTACTGTACTTCAACTTGAGTTGAATCACAGGAGTCAATTTCGTGGCATGGCTGCAGAAAATTTTCAGGTGTAAACCCAGCTGTTCATTGTGTTTGTTTAGTATCTTCTTTCCTTCTCTTTTCAGTCCTTCATATGAGGAGAGTGTGTGTGTGAGGGTGTGTGTTTGCACACATTTGAGTGCTCTTCAGTCGCTGGAGTGGAGATCTGTGCAAGGTCAAGGCACTGTCTATTAGTTACACAGGATCTGTGCTCACAAGTGTGAACCTGTCCGATATTCTTCTTTGAATAAGCTGACTCTGTAGAAATAACCAGGCATATTAATCTCTGTCTGAATGTATATTGCTTCTATTTCAGCCCGCACCAACAACCAAAACAGAACCTGGAAAAACCGCACAGTCAACCAAGGTAAATGCATATCTTCGACCTTTGGTGAGTTGTTGTGCTTTGGCCTTTGACTGACTTTGAAAGAAGAGGCTAAAGTCTTGTCTGCCACTGCGCCACATGAAACTGCCATGAGATGAGTAATATACCTGTGCGCAAAAGAGCGAGGAGCTGGCAGGTCTGCAAATGCAGTGTTTTGGGGGAACAGTCAGGATGCTTTATTGCTTCAAAACAGCTGAAGAGGTGTTCTGGTAACCATCTGTAAATGTATCTTGTGCTTATTTGAACTGCTGTAGATCGTGTTCCATAGCACTCAATGGTGGTAACGCTAAATGATCTCGATTTTTTATTTCATGACAGCCAACAGATTCTCAAAATAAACAGGCTTCTGAAGAGAGGCAAAAGGAACCCCGTGATGTAAGTTGTATGATTTATCTCTCTCTCCCTCCCACTCCTTCTATCCTCCCTTTCCTCCACCCCGGGGCTTCTTGTGGTATTTCTCTTCTTTCTTTCGTTTAAAAAAAATAATTAAAAAAAAACAAACCAAACAAAACCAGCCCATATGTATTTTCTTATCTAATGATAATAGTTTATCTCTACACAGGCAAAAAGCCAAACCTCACCCTCTGTGACAACAGCTTCTAAACCAAATAATACCGGAAAAGTAACTACAGCACAAGCTGATCAGCCTCCACCAGCAACCTCCACAGAGACAGCAAAGGTATAGCAGAAGTAGCAATATTATTTATGTTATTGTAGGGGTTAAAAATTCACATCAAGATGGATTCTTATAATGAATATTGTAAAGCAAGACTGGGGCCCCAAAAATCACTATGTAGAAAAGCTCAAAAGCTGTCTTGTGCCTAAAGGTTTCTATGAAAACCTCCTTGTCCTGCTTTAAAATCTAGGACTTAGAAACTGTACACTTTACCCACTAATTAACTTAAACAACATCCTGAATATACCACTTCCAGCTAACCCATGACAGCATTAATGGATAAGCATCAGCTGCAGATAGAGCAGCCCAGCCCGGCGGTATTGGTAGTTCGTGCTGCTCCTTTGGTGATCCCAGTGTGCATCCACCTTTTGTTGTCCTGTTCATACATCTGTTTTCATGGTCCCAGACACTCCAGCTGTTATCTAAGCAAGCGACATTATCACGATTGTAGGCCTCTTCCCGTGTGTTAGGTGTCTGGGGTTCCTCTGTCATTTGTGCAAGCTTTGTGCAAGTTCCTTGCAGCTACGTGGGTGTAATTAGTTCTTTGTCAGTCTCTTCCCTTGCCCCGTGAACAGAAGGGGCCGCCTGGTCAGTCAAGCAAATGCTTTCTTCATATGAGCAGTGCCATCATGGAGCTCCTTCACCTGTGGACTTCCAGGTGTGTTTGTAGTAGCAGTGTTGGCTCCAAATGCAGCAGGTCAGCAGGTGATGCATTTTCAGTAGGGCAACCCGTACACCCTGACTGCAAGACTCAAAAAAAACCTAGGAAGAGAAAGGTTGGGGAAGAAGCTGGGGAGGGGTCATTTCAGAGGGGCAAGTGGAGAAGAAGCTGGAGCAAAACTGTGTAGTAAAGTCAGGATCTAGATCTTTTTGGTCGTCTGGTCTACTTGTGCCTGGGTGACAAGGCCAGGGTGACATGAACAGCAACAGAGTTGGCGTTGCTCCTGCACCTAACTCCCTGAAGCAGTTTTCACCCTACCTATTTGAGCACTATTTGCTGCTGGTGCTAATGGTGTATTGAGAACTATCAGTTGTAAGTGAAAGCCTCCAAAATGGAAAGTAAAAGAAAGAAGAAAGTACTTAAAGTTGCATGCTTGCTTTCTCACAGCCAAGTCACAGTGGAAAGAGAGTATGTCTGCGTAGCATTGCAGGCAGATGCTATGCCCAAGGATTTGGATGCTCTGCAGGTGTGTTAGCCAGTTGCTGAGTCCAAAAAAATACGTGCAACCTCAGAAGGCTGGGCTTAGTACCATGCAAGCTGCAGCTACTCAACTTTCCGACCACTCAGCCAGCACGTAGAACCAGCTTATCTTTATTGCAAGTGTAGATGAAGAGGGACAACAGATATGCGTGCCTGAGTAGAACGTCTCTGTTTTACCTTGTTCTCTCTAGGATTTGTAACATCGGGCCATGTAATCAAGCTGTCTCTTAATTTGTCTCTTATTTCTCCAGCCTAAGCCTGAGAAGATGTCCATAGTGGCTAGTCCACCTGATGCAGGTGCAGCCAGTGCAAGTGTGGTTACTGCAGCTGATGAGTCAAGTACTGAGGTTGGTAAACGCAGTCCCAGACAAATTCTTCCCTTGTAAAAATGTCTGAGAGCGTATTTCTCTCTCAGAAACACTTCAGTTTCAGAAAAAATAAATGGGTAACTGCTGAAGTATTGCTATGTAGTAGTAATGCATGGTGGTGAAGGACTGTCTGACAGAAGAGGTCACAACCTAGTGGTGTGTCATTTGTGCTTTGTCAGATAGGACCTATTTAGAATCACTTTTACCACAACTAGCATAAAATTAATTACTCTCTGTCTTCAATTATGTTTGTATACGATCTTGTTCCTCATTTTGTGGGATGAGTTTAAGAACAGTTCTCACTGAAATGTTTGGCAAGTGCAGGACCTACTGAAAGAAAGCTTTTGGTTTGGTATCCAGGAGTTTTCTACAGATCCACTAGATGATTTAGATGTTGGGGTTTTTTTCCTCTGTACCGTTTGATAACTTCTATAATTGTCTGCTTATTTTTTAGCCTGGCATGGATGAGTCGGCACTAGATAGCCTAATAGATACCCTAGGGGGACCTGAAGAAGATGTGCCTCCTAGTCCCGTTTACACTGGTCCAGAAGTTACGGTATTTAAAATTTTTCATTTTTATTTTTTAGAGGAGTAATCTCTAAAGTATGTCTGTAGTTGCACATTACTATTTTGATCCAGTAGTTGTCACTTTGATCCGCTAACAGGTAAAATGAAGTTGTCGCAGTTGCATTTTAGTGTTGTTTTCAGTAATACAGAAATGAAACGGTTACGCATGTATTGCGGTAGAAAACAAAAAATTGTCAACAATGAAAGTTTGTTGCTTTTGGAACTGATTTCCAAGCATAGCCTGCACTGGATTTACAAAAGGCAGTGATAGAGGTATAAGAGCGTGTAAACAACCTGGGAGATTTCATTTCTACTTGAGAAAAACGTTGAGAATTTGGGGAAAAACGTGTACTTTCCTGAGCTAGAATGGGAGAGTAATTTAAGAGGGATTAAGATTACAAAGTGAACGGCTTAGTGCAGTGCTCAGCCATGATAAAAATTTTGGAAAATAAATAATTATAATTCAGTCTAGGTACAGCAATGCATTCTATGGTCTGAGACACTGAAATGGCCAATGTTCATGCAGAAGGAATCTGGCAGTGGAGATGCAGAGTTTTGCCAGGTGACGTGCGCTGTTGAAGCTACGTGAGATGCAGGTGCCTGACACTGGGTTCTGAAAGACACTGGAGAGCTGTGGTCCAGGACTGGCCCTCTCATCTAGCCAACCCTCGCGTTTTCTTTCCACAAGTATCACTGTAGATAGCTCTACATTAGAAATGTATTTCAAGAAACAATAGTACAAAAACACTAATGTGTGCATTCTTTCCATAGGAAGATATATCTTCAAGATACTTGGAAGAAATGGGTAAACGGGAAGGTAGTCTCCCTCCAGAGTACGTTAAATTGTTGAAGGTTAGTGAGTTAAAAGAAAGATACTCTTCAAGCATGTTTGCTTCCATATTGTGTGGTTTTGTTTCCCATTTACTACAAAATTAATTCTCGTTTTAGAGTAAAGGGGATGGCAAAGATGGAGTCCCACCAAAAGTAGACGAACGAGATGAAGTAAGAACTTTTTTTTTTTTTTTAAATATTGGAAGGTTGAAAATAACCCAATTATCATTTAAATTTAAATGTTGCCTGTCTTCCAAAAATCCCAGGAAGCGGGAGAGGGCTGTGGGGTGAGAGATAACATAGATACTGGTAAGACTAAGCAGAATTTGACATGGATGTTTTTAATAAAGAAATAGAAATTTTCAGGACACTGACTGAAGCTGAAACAAGTAAAATAAACACTCATAGAGATATTGGTCATAATAATACCAAAGGGAGGAAGGAGTGGCTGTGCATGCAGCAGTCTCTTCCTACTGTCATTATTGAAGATTACTTGAATTTCTATACTTAGCAAGAGAATTCCGTAAACCAGCTTATATAAGTTTAACATATAAAAATAAAAGCTTATCAATAATGAATCAACCAGTGAGGGGAGATATCTTTTTTTCTGTGACAGCAACATGTGCTTATGAGGTCATTGGGTGAGTAAGCATGGAGCACACTCAGATTTCAAACTGAGTTTGACAGCATTGGTGTTTGAACTTTAATAATCATAACCTAGTTTGCAATTTCTTGCTCAGAAACCAATGACAGATGATGAGCTTGCAGAGGCCCTGTCATCTGACCTTACCTGTCCTACTGCGTCGGGTGAAGAAAAGAAGACAAGTCTGACAGAGGTATTGCATGCCTTTATTGAAATGAAATATTGCCATTATTATCTTAATATTTCAATTTAAAATGGTCTTGACATTTTCCCCCTTCTTTTTATTGTTGTGAATTTGCCTGTAATTTTGTATCTCTCGTAGAAACCAAGTAAGGAAGGGGAAATCGTGCAAGCACAAGCAGCAAGTTCAGTCAAGACCTCAGTTCCTCCAAAGGAGAAGAAAACAAAATCAAAAGAGGTATACATAGTCATTCTTTGACTAGTTAACTTCTAATTAAAATTTACTAGCACATGTCATATTTTATGTGTGCCTGATCTTGTAAAGATGCTCATCACCCTCGTTTTCAGTTGTAGATTCAGTCTGTCATAGAAAGTTTAGGAATAATATGAATTGCCATTGCTCAGACTTTACTGTACCTTAAAGATCTGGCACAAGTAGGTCGGATGATTTTCCTTTTGGATTCTTCTACAAAATAACTGCGGTTCTTCTGACTAGAGGCAATGGACTAGAAAAGTGTATGTTTTTTCTTAGCTATGTGAGGTGTGTTTAAAACTTGAATATGATGTAATTTCCTCATGTTTTACAAATTTTTCTTTCCTTCTGTAGAGAGGAAGTGTGACCTTACACTTTCTGGGTTTGCCATGTCAAAGCATATGGCAATTGTGTTACGTGATACTGGCTTTTTTTTTGCTTTCCTTTTTTTTTTTTTTTTTTTTAACTTTCCCCTCTCCTTAAGAGGAGATACGTGTTGATTAGGCTGTGCTAATCTTACCACCAGGTAAAGCCAAACAGAAACGAGCAGTCCGGTGCTGGGTGTTTGCTTTATATACAGCATAAAAGATACACAAGATAAAACCTGTGCCAATTTAAAGAAATAAAGAAGTGATTTGCATATTTTCTTAAATACAGGAAATTAAAGATGATGCAATGGAAGCTCTTCTTGATACTCTTGGTGGACCTGAACCTGAGCCTGAAAAAGATCTTACCCCTGTTGTAGAGGTGTCAGAGGTATGATCTTACTCCTTTTTACAGCAGCTTTCAGACGCTGCAGTGGAATCCAAAGTCCTCTGTGTTAGATACTGTAGAAATGTGTAGAACAGCAACAAAGTGGGCTTCATATCAAAGGCCTAAGCAATGTCTGAGTCTTATATGATTAAGAAAAGTAAGAAATGACGAAATCCTGAGTGGATTCAGGTAGAATACAATATAGTAGGATGGCCTGCAGAATGGTATCATTTGGTTGTAGAAGCCTCCATACATACACTTTTCCCTGTATTAGCTATAGTTGCTGTGTTTTTTCCCCAAGCACTGGGTACAATTTGTAGCAAGCTTTTGTTCTGCATGTATTTGCTGTTCAATTTTTAATTAACTTTTTGGCGTTTTGGTGCAGGTACTCCTTTTTCCATCAGACTCCATTATCTTTCTGATTCAATTTTTAATTAACTTTTTGGCGTTTTGGTGCAGGTACTCCTTTTTCCATCAGACTCCATTATCTTTCTGATTTGGGTCTTGCCTTTCACTGTGTCTTCTAATCTTGTTTTTCTTCAACAGTTAGATTTTAACAGTAGCCCTGTGTTTGCACGTTAAACTTTGACTTCTTAGTTTAGTTTTGCAAACTCTGCCTCTAAGCCTACTAGTATCAATTATTTTCCACTGTCTTCGCTTACAGCTCAGAGCAAACAAATGACAGGGAAAGTGCAGAAAATCCTTTGTTGCTGAGAGAAGATGTTGGAACTCAATTTTGGCAAAAAAGAGCATGCTGTATTGCAGATTCACTCAAATAACTTAGTGGATGCATTGCTTCATGAAGGAGGTCCAGAGAATTAAAAGCTGTGTTTCAGTAACAGTGATGAGAAAAGATACAGAATATGGCTTGTATAATCAGAGTGATGAAATCCAAGGAAACATAAGGATTTTGTACACCCCAAAAATTCTAAAATTCACAAAGTGACGGCTCTGAATAGTGTCTGAAGCTTTTTAGGAATTAAAATAATATAGCCATATTCACATATGACATTGATTCTTAAGCCCTGACAATTTTACCACAGAAATTTGATAGCAATAAATTGAGGAATTTTACTGTCTTGATACATGGAATAACTCTATCTGATGCTAGTACTTCTTCAAACAGTACACTGAAGAATCATGATAGTGAAGTTTAGTGTACTTTGGGTTTTTACATTAATTTCTATTAGTGACACTTTTGTTCTTTCTTTTTAAGGTAAAAGCTAAAGAGAAAAAAGAAAAAAAGGCTGGAGAACATGATGATACGATACCTCCAGAATACAGGCTAACACCAGAGTTGGTAAGCTTGTCATCTCTTTATTGCTTTGTAAATAGGGCACTGCCTCTGACACTTTCTTTCATCACAGATAGGGAAAAAACATGGGGAAAACAAGCAATAGTAGTATTCAGTCGATGACTTTCTCCTGTTGGTGATTTCTTATCTGTAGTTTCCTTCCCTTCCTTTGCCCAGCATGACTGGGTTTTTCAGGCATTCTGAGCAAAGATCTGATCTTCCCAGGTCACTCATTCCTTCTCCAAGAGTGGTCTTACTTGTTTCTGATACTAAACCGCAGTGCTGTAAATTGCATCCCTTTACAGAAGTGCTCGTGCGTATCCTTCTGTAAGGTAACCTTGAAAACACTATTTTAAAGTGGTATGAAAATTAACTCAGTCTTTCAGATTGTTACTTCAGCTGATTGAGATTTGTTCAAGGTTAAGGAAAATAACACTAGAACTGAGATGTGTTTGCCATAAAGTTCTGAATTTAAAGTTCTTGTGATGATTATTGGTATAACTGGTGTTAATGAGGTTGCTGTATAAACTGGCCTTGCTGGAGCTGAATGGTAACGTTTCTCTTTTGAAAGGAGCAGTGGAGCAGTTTTACCCTTCTTTTAAGGGATTAAAAGACTGATTGACTACAGACCCGGGATTAAACTCCCTATTTGTTCAAGTGCAAAAGTTTGTCTTTTGCACTCAATGGTTGTTTTGTTACTGGATGAATTCCTGATGGTTTACTGTGGAATTAATTCCTGCCGCATATTGATATTGATAGGAAGGAGCACTTCTCAGTGTCTTGGCCCATTTGTATTCTGCTGACAACACATTTGCTTTTTTTATCCACTTACCTGGCCATGTAAGAATTCCCCCTGTCTAGGGGAATTCCTGTTGCTATGTCACTGATTTCATCTTGTTGTGTATCATTTATTTTGCTGGTGATTATGGAGGATGGCACTTGTTATAATGATAGAAAATGTCAATAATACTTGTTTTACTTTTTAGGATAAAGATGGAAAACCAATATTGCCCAAGCCTGAAGAAAAACCTAAGGTTAGAAAACTGACAATATTGTAGGAGTGTGAATAGATACCCTGTTTTCTCCCCCTCTGTCATCACTTCTCCCTGTGCCATTATGTAAGTCTCTTGGTCTGCTTGCGTGTTTACTTCTTTGCACAAAACCTTGTCAAGTGAATGTTGGTTTTATTGAAATTCACTGGCTCTAGATGTAGAGCTCATAGCAAGAAAAAGGTTTAGAGATTATGAAGATAGGAGAGAGTTACAGAAATAACTGCTGACACAAAGGAAAACTGTATGGGGAGTTAGTGTAAGGGATTCTGCAGAAGTCTGTTGGAGCTCTTAAATGACAGAGAGGAGCGAGGCAGGAAAATCTTGTGTTTTCTTGACAGTTTCCTCTCACTGGTCATCAAATATAAAGGAACATGACTGGGAAGAAGGAAAAAGCTGCTGTGGACGTTTTCCTAATCACAAAGAACAACTTGTACTTTGTGAAAAAGCATCCATTGTGGCCTAGAAAGTGCAAGATAGAACAAAAAGACTGAAAGTTACAAAGGTTAGTTTAAAATGCCCAGGAAGAAAGGAAAGATTAGGAAGAGCAAAGGAACTGAGCACTGAAGACACTGAGGGCTTCACTTTGGAAATACTGTGAGTTGAGGAGTGCTGCCAAAATTGGAAAAGTACAGGAAACTCCATTCTTCTGAAATGACTGTGAAAGTCAGGACCAATCTAAACAAGAGTGACACTGTGCCTTTTTCGCTGAAATGTGAAGTCATTTGTATTATTCGAGCTTGAATTATGGAGGAACGCAAAGGCAGCAATGAAGAGACTTCACATCTGTAAAAATTTTCATGTCAGGTCTTAGACATGTAATCGTCTTCAGAGGGAGATGTGCGAGAGCTGCACAGAAGGAACACCTGCTGAGATGCCATAAGGAAAAAAAGAGAGCAGCCATGGTCTGAGGGGACCAGGCATTGATGTTAGGAGACAAGCCTTCCTGCCTCACAGGGAGCACAAAAGAGGTGGCACACCAAAAAAAGAAAAGCTCTGGGAAAGGAACATGGCGTGAGTTAAGGGAGGTTGGTTCATAGCTTGTCTAAAGTTCAGTACAAAACCAAAGCAGAAGGTGAGCTCAGAATCATGAGGTCTTATGCCAAAAGCATTAAGTGGTTTAGTAGAAGAATAAGAATTCCTATGCTCCTTACCGCTATCAGTCAGAGACGCAAATATGATTGACTAGTTGTTCTCTAAGTGAATCACACAGGTATCGAAGTCGTATGTTGCCATATTTTTCTCGGCACTATTTGACTCTTTGTAATTTAAAGAAGGCGATTTTGAGCAACACGTGCTCACCAGTATTCCTGTGGTATTATCGGTAATTTAGACCTGTGAAACCAAAACCAGCAAATCAAAAGTTATGTCAGTATCTGAAAAACCTTCAGTCACTTACACTTCTTCCTCGATTCCTGGTGAATGTGAAGTTCTTCTTCCTTCATGATTTCAGCTAGAGCTTCTATTACTTTGTGCTTCTGTTCTGCATACCCGTAGGCATAAGTAGTGGCATTACCTTTGTGAAAAACGTTGCTATTGCCTAGGTGTTTTTGTGATTTCGTGATTGAAAGAGGAATTCAGTTGTTGTGGAAAGTGGGGCCTTATGCAATGAGGCATTTTATAGGCTTAGGGTCACTGATCCACAAAGGAAGGAAAGTGGGAGGGAAAATAAGAACTGTTCTTGAGAAATGTCATTTTACATATGATGAACTTGACCAAATGAGCCCTAACCAATTAGGCTGGGCATAGCAAGTGAATGGTGATCGCTGCTAGCAAAGATTTAAACATTTAGGTCTAAGTAGTAGTTTGAAGGATCCCAGGAGCATTAGTAATAGGTCACAGAAGTATATAGGTCACATAGTACTAGATCACGTAGTATCAGCAGATTGTAACAGATCACACGGTGGGGAACTAAAACTGCATTTTATTCACTTTTCCCTAAAACGTGAGCAGTGAACGCCAGTGGGTGTCAGCAGTCAGTGCCCAAGCCAAGAGAAGCTCCAGGTGGCACTGCTGCTGAGGGAGCTCTCCTTCTGCTGGGGAAAAAAGAAAAAAGAATCATAATCTGACAGCGCTGCTTTCCACTACCTATATGTAATTTATACTTGAAGTAGTATAACAACATGATGCGGTTATATTAAACACAATCTAGTAAATATTAGCATTCTTTTTTTTCGTAATTGAGAAGTTGCACTTTCCTTTTCAGTAGCCCCGTAAGCAGTATTGAACGTAACGTTCTCTACATTATGTTGACTTTTGATAACAAAGCAACTGACTCACTCTGAGAAGTGGTTTTCTGAATTTTGTGTGCTGTGAAATTCATGCCGTTTTGTTGCACGTGAATGTGAAAGGTTATTTCAATGTAGGCTACAAAAGTTTCTCTGCTTTTTGAGTAGCTGAAATATAATTCTTGAAAAAATAAAAACAGGCAGTGAGTCACCTGTAGCATTTATGTCTTTTTTGCAGCCTTTGAGTGAATCTGATCTTGTTGACGAATTTTCAAAAGACTTTGCCTGCCCTGTGCAGCCTGCAGTACAATCCAAACCATCGAAGCCCAGCACTACATCCAAAGTATGTCTTTCCAGTTCTCTGAAGATGCTGACGCTGATAGTTTTGCTAAGACTGGACAATGCTGTTGTTCTTTCAAGAAAAATACTGTTCTGTTGCCCGCCCATCCCCCCCCCCCCCCAGCTTCTCCCTCTCCCCCTGTTGCCTTCAGTGGAACATGCACTATTGGCACTTAATCCTTAACTGAGGGACTCCTGACTCCTACCTTTAAATTTAGAATTTTCTTTCTTGTTTTGCACTTCATTTAAAAAAAAAAAAAAAGGCCACTTAAGAGGTACATTTTGGGTTTCCGAGCATCTTGGGTAAAACGCGGTGTAATTGTTCTGTTTCAGAAGCCGTCAGCTCCTGTGTCTGCAAAAACTACTGAGGAGGAAGCAGTCCCTCGTGCAACAGCGTGCACTGTGCAGTCTTCAGCTCCATCAGCTGTGTCTTCAGTGAGTAGTGTCAGCTGAAGCTAAAGTGCTTCATTTAAGCGGTGGTATAGCATATTGCCCAGATGCATACTTCACTATGGCATATTCTTCCTCTGTAGAGGTAAGCCGCAAAGGCTAAGTGCTTTCAAAAAAAAAAATAAAATCAAGTGAAGCACAAACCTTCTCAGCCCAGTGACCTTCTTAATAGAGGAAATCAAACTGACAGTTCTTGTGTTCTACTCTGGCACTTAATGCTCTAAAGGGGATGCTGCTTGTGAACTTAGTAGATAGTGCGGGAAAAGACAAATTCTACAAAAAGTCATAATCATCCTACTGAATAATTCAGAAGATATGCGTTAATGGCTGACATTCTTGCACCTCTTATCAGAATACATGTGCTTCTATTATAAACCAAAACAAACAACCCTCCCTGTGGAACATTTTATCTGTGAGTAAGTCTTTGGAAAGGAGAAGCCTGCTTACAGTGCAACCTCTGTCAAAGTTTCCTTACGCCTTGAACGCAGCAGATCCCAAGTATGGGAAGACAATTAGGGAGAAATGCGTTACGTCTTTTTAGTTTACTTCTCAATTTTTCCTTTAAGTAATATGTGGCTGGTTGTGGTAGTATATGAAGAGGTTTCTTCAGTTGCAGCTGACCTCCAAACTATGGACTGTGCTTCACTGTACTGATACCCTTACAGGTTGGTCATGTGGCAGATGAAGCACTGGAAGCCTTGTCCAGTAGCCTAGGAAAGAGAGAGCCTGACCCAGATGAAAAGAAACCCGTGGTGGACAAAGTTAAGGTAGAGAAACAATCAGACCTCAAAAAATGGACTGTTGATATAATTATCTTCAGCATGGTTGTATTTCCTCAGGCTAGAAACAATTTTGAGATAATATTTTCACTTTTTTTAAAAACAAAATTTACTTGTGAAACCAGTTGTGTTCTGCTTAGGAAGTACTAGTAGGATTTCAACACGGTAAGTACACTTCCTTAATCATTTTGCGTATTACAGTACAGTGGTTCCCTCAGCTTCTGAAAACCGCATTACCTTAGTGTGTTACTGCTGAGCCAAAGCTGAACTAACATGCACATCAGAGGTGGCATCCAGTATGATCATTTTTCAAAAGGAACCAAATTTATGATGAGTTGTTTAAATAAATGATACATAAAACTTTGGGGGTTGTCGCTGATCTTATTTTAACAGGGAGCCTTAAGTAAGTCACCGAAACGTGTGTTCTGCCTAAGGGAATGCTGTTCATTGTCACAGTCTGAATGCCCCCATTTGCCACCCCAAACCATGGCCCAGATGGTATTGACTGTTGACTGGAGCCAAAAATAGAGAGGACAGCTCTTCTGGTGTGCTGGAGCTTTTACCAAACAAAACTTATCAGGGCTGGCTTTACTACCTTTTCTTAGTTGTCATCTTCCAACATAACGTGTATGGGGGGAGGTCCTTTTTGAAGTTGGCCACTGATTTCTGTGTTCAGCCTTCCTTTGCATGCAGCCCAGATAGCTGTTGAGTGGATGTCAAGAAAAAGTCAAGAACTAAGACCTGGAGGTATAATGCTATTTTGTTGTTGGTCTATGCTTGTCTCTTCACTTAAGTCTGTTGATCTTCATCGAAACAGTTAGAGCTACTTCTGATACACACAGGAAGAAACAGGCAGAGAAATTAAGGCTTTCTCAAGAGAAGAGGCTTTCTTTTAATTTGCGGGAGATTTTTATCTGCTAGTTGTATTGAAAGACTTCACTAGACTGAAGAGCTGAGAGCTTGCTCAAATACATTTCTCTTGGGATGTAGTTACTTGGTTTTATTAATATTATTTTTATTTTGCCTTTGTAGGAGAAAACCAAACAGGAAGAACGCAAAAAACTGGGTGAAGACGAAGAAACAATTCCTCCAGAGTACAGATTAACAGAAGCAAAAGTAATTTATTTAATGTGCCGTTTCAGACCTACTGTCCTTTCATTCCTCAGAGTATATGGATGAAACTGAGGCCCCATTTCATTTTGAAATGTTGATGTTTAATTCAGACATTCTTATAGTGTATAAAAATTCCAGTTTGTAGTTCCTGAATCTGTCGTTAGATGCCTGTCATTAGATGCCTGCGTAGGCACAGAAGTGGTTTAGACACAGCTACCTACACATGAATAATTTTGGCTGAGTTCAGTGCACTGCAGTCTTTCATTAGCTTTTTGTATTTTAGAACTTTAATAAATTGTTATTGGTCAAACCTGTTAAAAAGCCCAAACACTGCAAGGTGGTATTTTTACAGACATCACCAGACAACTCATTTGACAGAAACGGGTTGATTAGGTATAGCCAGGACTTGCACAACACCTGCCACAGCTGCCAGTGTGAAAAGGTGCAGCCTCTGTAGACGCTGCATCCAGGAACATTGTTACCCGCCTGGAACTTGGGATTTTATTTGTTAATTGTGCTGTTTCCATGGAAACTGAAACATGAAATAGGGAAGCTCAGAATCCCACACACTGAATCACTTCTCAGCACTCGGATGTTTCTGAGTTACAGGACCTGGATTTTTAAATGACACCCTGAGTAACAGCAGTAGAGGCTAGAGGTAACTAGTTGGATCATTTTCTTGTGTAATACTGCCTGTTGCTCAGCAAATCCTCTGAGAGTACTTGTATTGCATGGTCATTTAAGGACAGTTTGGTTTAATATAAGGGGCTTTTTCTGTTGTAGGCTAAAGATGGAAAACCACTCTTACCAAAACCTGAAGAAAAGTCTCAGGTAAAAAAGTCAATATTCAGATGAATGTTCCATTCATTAATTAATTACTCAAATGTCAGTAAGGTTTCATTCTTCAGTTTAAAAATGGAGATTTATTGTGTTACCTGATCACTTTTTAATAGATGAAAAGCTTATATAAGCCTCTTTTTTTCTTCTTAATTATAGCCTATGAGTGAAAATGATCTTTTAGAGGGTTTGACAGAAGGATTTTCCTGTTCTCCATCCCCATCTGCACCATTACCTACACCAACTGTAATAAAGGTGATTATATTTGATTTCTGAAGATCTGTTTTATTTTCAAATTGTTTCAATAATCTTGATATGTAATTTGTTTCCCTTAAAGTTTATGTAAACTTTCTTAAATAAAATTCAATAACTAAAATTTTAAAATATTTTTTGCAATAAATTAATAGAAGAGCAAGACTTTAATAATAAGAAAAAAAACTAGGTAAGTTAGTTGTCATAGCTTTTTACCAATTACTTGCATAAGTAATGCTTTGCAGTTGAGAGCATTAGGTGTTACTTGGGAATATAGGTGGGCTTGGTGAAATCTTAGCTCCTCTGAAGGCACATTGAACCTGCCCCTGACGTAAGCTATGCCAGGGTTTAACCCAGCAGTTGAGATGGAAGATGGAACGTGAACAAACTGAGACGCAAAAGTGTTGCCAGTGCTTCTCAGGAAGGGGCTTCAATCTGAAATAGGTAGAGCTTCCAAGAAAAATAAAGTCCTAGAAGCAAACTGAATGGGCATTGCCTTTTTGATGCATGGAATTTGATGCGAATTTTTCTCTTAATCCTCTGTGTTATAACAATGCTGTGTCTTGTTGCAGAAGACTAAGGAGGGTGAAAAGCCCGCAGATTCCGCAGACGTTATCTCTGCTGCTACAGTTTCTTCAGTGCACTCATCAGCTCCTCCAGCTTCTACCTCAGTAAGCAACCTCTTCTGTACATCCTTATCTCAAACTAAGGACTGCCTGATGGAGAGAGGTGGGAGCGTGGCCAGTTTTACTGTAACAATGTAGTCTGATATAGACTTTTGAAAAGTTAAATAATGTATTGCTAATTCAGGCTACTGGGGGGTAAGAAAGTGTTCCATCTGGGAAAATAAAAAGTATGAGTTTCTGGGCACTGTGTGTTTGGCTAGCTGCGAAGACTGGTCTGCCCGCTTTGTCCGAGTGCCTCCCGCTCGCTGTCATATCCCAGCTGCCTTTGGAACGGCCTCACCCGCGCTGGGGAGAGGAACTGCCCGGTCCGGTGCCCATTGCTCCGGAGTCGCTGAGGGCATCAGGGGATGGGTTCGTTTCCCTCCTGTGGGTCAATGCGGGTAGTTACCTGCGTGCCGATGGTTTTGTTTTTAGGGTTGGGCCTGTAACCGAACCACACCTTTTCTTTTCCTGCTTAGGCAATGAGAACATTTAAAATAATAATACTGTAGTCATTACCATAGTGGCAAAGTCATCTGTTAAGGCTATAAAAGGAGGAGTTCAAGGTTAGTGGAGGAGTGGGCAGTGCCGTGACCTCCTTTTAGTACCAGGAGGACTTCCCTTCACACCACGTCGTGGTGGTGTTGTGTCCCTCCTTCCCCATTTCCATCTGTGTGGAGGGAGCTCCCTCTGGTGTTTCCAGCCTGGCTGGAGAGGGGAATATACAGCTCCTCCCACCTGGGTTTTAGTTGGGTTGAAGGGCTTTTTTTCTAACCAGTGTTTGAATATAACTGGTGTGAATTAGCAAAAGACCATACGTATTGTGGAGATAAAATGTTAATAAGTTTTAATTCAGGTTGACGCTTCCTTAGCAGCTAATCTGCAGCGATAATGATGTTTGCAAAATGAATGGCAATTACTGAAAAACAATCTTTTCATAGAGCTGTTCTCGTTAGATCAAGTAGGCTTCTGTGTAACAAAAGAGAGCTATTAAAAAAAATTCCATAACCCCTTCTTGAAATTATGTTTCCCCACCTATTGCACTACATTGTAATTACAGAGGGAGAGCTGATCGTTCGTTGTTCACTAAGGTTGACAGCTCATTAGTCAGTACTTATATTAGCTTGATGAATTAAATTATTTTTAGAGCTGATTTCATTCACGACTGTGTTTATACTTTGTTAGGGAGGAAAAGAGATGGATGAAGCCTTGGATCTCCTGTCCGATTCCCTGGGACAGAGGGAACCCGACCCTGATGAGAACAAACCAGTTGTGGATAAAGTAAAGGTAACAAAAGACATTATGAAAGTTGTGCAGTCTGGGGGGGGTGTGGGGAAAACACAACAAAAACCAGACAAAAACTGAGATACTTGCCTAACTTCTTGTAGATTTCTTTTAAATGGTACACTGCCATACTTCTTATGTACTTGTAGAAGTACACAGTATGTGATTTTCAGATGTAGGTGTAAGGTTATGAGAAAAAAACAACATACTTGTTGCATGGCATGTTGGCATATTGCTTCTAAGTGTGTACTCTTCAATCAACTGGATTACTTGTGATTTTGGAGAAAAATGTTGAATTATTTAAGATAGTTTAGCTGTTTGGAGGTGTTGAAATACTACAGGTAATTTGCAATACTTCGATTTCAGTACCTTTTATTGTCATTATTCTAATTATTTTTCAGGCGTCTTCTCTGGCCTCTTTCTAAAATTAATTTTGTGGCCTTCTTTTTTGTCAGACTTTAACTTTTATAACCCCAGAGGTACCAAGTTCATCAACAGACAACGTTCATTTAATCAGTCCCATTTTTTACTTGCGTGTTTCCACTTGTTTTTCCTTCATTCAGTCTTTCTTCGTGTAATTGTATGAAGACCTTTCTACTAATAAGAAAATCAGACGCATTTTTGCATAATAGTAGTAGTAATAGCAAGTTGTAAACTGAAATACTTACGGTAAAGGATGTTACTGGGGAAAAAAACCACCATAAGCTGCCCATGAATAGCTTCAGGCTGGAATCTAGAAGGAGGTTCCTACTGTCAGACCAGGCTCGGGTGCGGAGGTTGCTGGCTGCCGTAGAACAGGTTCCTGCGGTCTGGGTAGTTGTCCCTCGCCATAGCAAGGGAGCGAACGCTTTGACTGCGAGATCTGCAGAGCTCCTGTGCTTCAGTGGAGCTGTAGGAGCCCTGCCTTTGTGGCGTGGTGGTCTTTACAAAGGCATTGAAAATGCTTACGCCGCATGAAGAAATTTCAAAAAGAAATGAGAGTGCCTCAAACTGTCTGCGTTAACAAATACAAAAATACTCTTCAATAATACGCTCAGAAACCTACTTGGATCTAAACCAGCTCTTGTATTTGGCGTGTTTCTGGTATTTTTGTGAGAAATCAAAGCAGCATAAATGGAAAAATAAACATAGTGGAAGGAACGCATCCCTTCTTGAGGCGGTTTTGAGGAGCTTGTGGTGCTCTGCCTTCTAGTTGTGTTGGAATTGAAACTGACTCTGGCTCCTAAGTCTGGTGGGACGCGTAGGCCACTCTTGATCAGTTTGGGTGTGAGGTGGAGAAGTGTCCTGGGTTTTGCTAAAGGCACTTGGATGCATTCACAGGTGAGACATTGCAAAAACATCAGTTTTGTGTCAATGATACAGTGCATGGATGAGATTTGGTGCACTGTATCGAAGCAAATCACTGTATCACAAATAAAAAAGTATGGAATGACTCCTTTTAGTTGTATTGTTGAAAAGCAGAACTGAAAGTTGACGTAACTGGTTTTTTTCTGCTGCTGTGCGTGTATATATATATATATATATTTAACTTAGTAACTGTGTACGCTTGTTGAGAGCTATTAAATTTAGAACTTTCAGGCATGAAACACACTTCATAATGGAATAAATATGTGGGTTTTTTCCTGGTAGTTTTGAAATTTTAAATTCTAAAAAGGCAGCTGTCCTAAGTTCAGTGAGCGCTCTGACTTGCTGTTTGCTAATGTTTCTAACATAAGTACTAAAGTTGTTAAATGCTTTCAGGAGAAAGCTAAATCTGAACACAGAGACAAACTTGGAGAAAGAGATGATACTATCCCACCTGACTATCGAAAACTTCTGGAGTCAGGTGGGCAGGTAAGGAAAAGCTTTGTTATTTTTTATTTAGCTGTCTTGTAGCAACACCAGAAACTTGTGCACATGAGCCAGTCTGTCCAATTTGGAATTATGGGGAGAACAGGGAAGCTGAATAAGTGAGTAAATGTGTGCGCTCTATTTATGTGTTAGGGTTAAACATGTGAATATCATATACTTAGAGTAGCTATGTGTATCCTTGCATGCATTTAATTCAAAAGACAAACAAACAATTGGTTTGTTTTTCTTTTTTTAAACTGGGCAACCTGAGTAAATAAATCACATTGAACCACACAGTAGTAGTCAACATCCTGTAAATTTAGCAGTGTAGATTCCAGCTACACTGGCTCAGTATTTTAGGTGCTCCAGAAAACCAGGTGGGAAAACAGGGAGTCTCCCTTGAAGAAGCTTGGCTTTATAGTCTCCTTTTAAACAGGAGATCCTTGCAAACTGTGAATAATAATGCGTGTTCATGCCAAGCAGTTCCGTTCCAAGTTTGGGGACAAAGGGTATATACAAGTCTTACCTTGGTGGTATACCTAAAGCCTGGGACGCTGCCTTGCACTGAAGCAAGTGACTGCTCTGACAGTGATTTCATCTTTTCTGGATCAGAAGACTGTTTTTCCAATAGACTACAAGGGTCAAAAGATGATATCGCAGATGTAGTGAAAGTAACAGAGCTTGAAAGTACATCATGAACTGACTTTGCATAAGTAGCATGAGGAACAGAGAAATCAGTTCAGAATGGTTCAGGTATCTTTGTAGCCTGTAGACTCCCAGTGACATGTTTGTATCTTACAACTAATCTGACCAGTTCAAAACGTGGATGCAATCTTTCTTCTTCCCAAGGGGAAACCAGTGAAGCCAACAGCAAAGGATGATGCGAAACGCAAAGAACAAAAGGTAATATTTATGATATTTTTGTTCTGTGTTGGTTTCATGCTGGGTGCTCTGATCTTGTTTTCTAAGTGGTATCAAGTCACGATTCATTCTCATATTCATTTGCAAATTCTTGTAAATGCTAATGAACGCAGTAGGAATAGTAACAGTGTGGACAGTAAAACTTTTGTGAAGAGTAACTCTTCATAGTCAATCCATTTTTTATGCACAACTACACTGTGAATGTTCAGGTCCAGTATTCAAAGAAATTGTCCATCTTGGAAACTTCGAACAGACTTCTCTGTTCTAACATATGTGTAGAACTCAGTTATGGTGGGTTTTTTTAAGAAAGGGATAACTAAAGCAGACATAAATTCTGAAACATTAGTTTGGCAGCGGGAGGTGTTGCGTATTGTGTGACTTCAGAATTAACGTTATTGCAGAAGCCTACTGATGACTCTGCAGCTATCGATGCCCTATCAGGTGACTTCGATACTTGTGCAGAGGCTCCTGCCACACCACAGCACTCAAAGGTAGGACATTTTCCGCTAATAACTTGCAAAATAAACAGTTTTTTACTACTTCGTGAAAGTTCCTCGCTTTTGTTTGCAGTAGCTCAGTTTAGGTTTAGAGCTAGCCTCTTTGGAAGATGCTGTTCAGCTGCAGTGGTTGTCTTACGACTATAATGGAAGTTTGATGTATCTTGCTTTGTACTAAATATTTGGAAGAAGGAGGGTTTGTGGAGTATAGGGTCTTTTACACAGGTAAGATGGGCTTGGACAAGTAAGTTGAGCAGAGAATTGTGGTGACAGTTTTTGTACAGATCTGAGTGTCCAAAAAATGTAGAGAGGCAGAGAAGAATTTCTGCAATGACTGCATGCGCTACCTAGCAATAGTTGTAGGCTGGAACTGAGAAAACAGTTCAGGACTGTTTTGCAGAGAGAAACGCTAGGAGTAGAAAAGATTTCTAGGTGTGTTAGGGAAAGTAGTAGAGCTGACAAGAAAGACGAAGGAGGAATGGACTGGAGAGGTCCTGTAATGAGAAATGGAGCATTTATTTGTCACATAATCGTCTTGACCACAACTGGCAAACAGCTGTCGGACTTTTCCCAGCAAAGTGCTGCACATGCAAGGCTATATGAAATGAACTAGCAGTGGAAGCAGCATAGATTTGGAGGTCACCAACATGAGGACAGTGTTTGAGAAAGGATGGTTGTGCTGGAAAGGAGTGTGAAGAAGGGGGCTGAGGTTTAGTCCACATGTGAGAAGCATCCCTGTCAGATGAGCTTTCTGCTTGCTCTGAACCCGGAGTTTGTTACCTTGAGCTTGTGCAGAGCGAGAGGTCTTGTATGGCTTTGAGACATCCACTGTGACACTGCAGTCACATTACCCACTTCCTTGGCAGAGGAGCCGTCTGAAGCAGCTGGTGGGATATTGGTGTGAAAATCCTGGACTCCTTTTGTTTTCTACAAGAGCTCAAACTGGTTAAGAACCAGTAACTCCCTCCTGTTACCTGTTTGCTCTCTTATCCTGTATCTGACATGTTCTATCCTATGCCCTGGTGCCTCACCTGCAGACAGCGGGAAGCGTAAACATTTTTTTGAATGGGGAATAGCTTTTGTACTCAGCTGGGAAAGCAGGAACCGTTGTCTCTCATCTGCCACGGACTCCTGCCGGCCCATCCCTGCCTTTCTCCTGCAGTAGCGTCCCGCCTGCTTCCTGCAAGGAGAAAGAAAAAACAAAGCTTGGCTGTACTAGATCTTTGATCTTTGACCAAACCAGGTATTAGCAGTGAAAGATTAAATCCCTTGGACAGACACAGCTGTGGAAGCATAACCAGCTCCCAGGTGGAATTCTGCATTAGCTTCCCTGAGTTTATACTGCGGGGCACCTGGTTAGCAAGAGTGGATTATGAGTTTGTCCATGCTTAGAGTGTTGACTATGATTGTACTTTTTTGCTGTGTTTGTTCTTCTCCTGGGGGGAAGAGAAGAAGCAGGTTTGAAACTAAAGTTCAAATCAGATGTAATTCCTGGGAGGAAATAGCTGTGTTTACAAGCAGCTCTTCTGAACCGTTGCGCTGGTTCCCAAGCGCTTGCCTTGACGCCAGATCCTCAAACAGCTTGGACAAACTGTTGGTGTTTTATGTGCTGTTTTATTTGGTTATGAGCTTTGGAGCTAGATCTTCTGCTGCAACATTATTACTTTGTAGTAAATACAAGATGCGCCCCGTTATACCAGCGTATTCATCTGTGCAGGCTTTCCGGTGTCCGAGTCTCCCCAGCATTAAGCAAGGCTCCAGATTGCAGCTTGCCGTGGATTGAGGGCAGTAATTACATGCACGTGTCCTGCGTTGACTTCTCTCCCACCTTACCAACCACGTTTAGAATAATGTTATGGCAGATGTCAAAGTAGGAGCCACGAGTTCTCTGTTCTGTTTGTAACTGTAATTATTTTTTTTTCTTTGGAGTGTAGGACAAAAGCGGAAAGGAAACCATCACCACTAAACCAACCCCAAAAGATAAAGGAAAACCCAAAGACCCTAAAAAGGTAGAAACATACACATTATAGTATGGATAGTTACCACTATAAACACAAAAGGTGGGCAACTGGGTTTTGGATTTGTATTACATGGATGTTTCTTCGAGGAGAACTTTACATCAATATGTTGAACTTGGTCCATTTTCATAAGTGTATACATAGGAGAAAAGCACCTGTCTGTTTCAAGGGAAATTTTCAATATTGGGTGCTAAAATATGTTTCTTTCAGAGAGAGTGAGGTCTTCTACAGGGCGCTCAGTGCGTGCTCCACAGGCTTCTCATTCCCATATTTGCTGGTCTGAGTCACACTTCACATCCTGTAGCTGCCTCGGGATCCCCATCACACCTCTTTTTCCTTGACAATTTTAAGTAACAACATTCTGAAAGTGATTAGAACGTATTCCTTCAGCCACACGTCCATTTCTCAAGTTACTATTGCAACTCATTTTAAAAAAATGAAGACCTACATATAATTCTACATAAATAAGCATGTAGAATTAATCTGGTGAGAAAAGGAAGGCAGTTCGTTCTATATTTAAAAAAATAATAATTAGAAAAGGTTGTGTTGCTTTTGTCATCCAGAATGGATGTAGGTAAGGGTGAAGCTTTCCCCAGCATGTTGTTCTCCCACAGGATACGTGCTGGTAGATGCATGAATCAGATGGTAACATCTGCTCTGGAAATTTCATGTTTCGTGTTTCAAGTGATGGGATTTTTCTTCATTATGAAATTGCCACACATGCCTTTTGTCTAACATCAGAACTGTCTGTTAGAGAAGCCACTGCCCGAGCATTGACACCCGTCCCAAGAGTGTCACCCGGCAAGGCTGTCACTGCCGGGACCAGGTCCCTGCGCGGCAGGGAACCCCCAATAGCTGCTGGGCGGCCCCTTCCCACTCCACACACAGACAGACGCTCTCAGGCGCTCCCTCGTTCTTCAGGCGCCACCCAAGGTTTCCTGCAGCAGAGTCTCAGACGCTGACTTTATAAAAACGAGTAATGGAATTGACAGGTCCGGCAGCGAGGTCAGCCCGGGCTGGTGCTGCCGGAGAGGGACGTTGAACAAAGAAGCCCCCGGGCATTTATACCCCTGGATCTCCACCCGCCCCTCAGGCGCTCTTCGCGCCTCTTTGAGCCCAGTGGTGGTGTTTGGTCTGGGATCTTCTGACACCTTCTGGGATTCTTTTTCTGTGTCCAGGCTGGCCGTTGGCTGCTCTGATCTTGTTGATTTGCAGCTTCTGCGGGGGGTTGTCGCCTCCCGATCTTCTGCTTTATGCTTCTTGTGCACCTGCGCTCGCCACCAGAACGTGGGGACCTGAAAAGTCCCAGACTTAGGGAAGAACACTGCCAACACTTCGGTGTGATACCAGCATTTTTCTTACAGTGACAAACTAAACGCAGCACTGCCAGCTGCTAGGAACATTACTGAGACAAATAGCTCTGTTGCAGCCTAAAGGCTTCAGCAAAGCTGGCCGTTCGTGCTAAGCAAAGCTAGGCAAACAGAATAAGCACGCCTTGTTATAACCATAAGTAATTCAGTTTAATTAAAACTTACGTAAGCTAAACAACTAATATTGCTCAACACTTAGAATTTTCAACATAAAACTGGGGAGTGGGGCGGTCTTTAACTCCTTTTCAGAACGATGTATTTTTTAATGTTCTGAGTTGTGACAAGCTCAGTAGCATGGGTGGAAGGATGTTGAGAAATAGGGTATGAACAGGTCAGCCACAGCCCTCTGTAGCTGAAACTGAGTCAGTGATGGTGGGAAAATGAAAATATACATACACAGCGCAAGTTACGAATACCGTTGCTAAACTGTCCGTACTTCAAGCACAGATCGTACTTATGTCTGAACTGTGACTCCTCATGACTCACTGTTTTATTTCAGATTTTCGCTTGTCACGGTTTCTTACTGTCTCATGCTCCTCTTGCTCTGTAGGCAAAGGGACAGTCCTCCAGCAGCAAATCTGAGAAGCAGAAAACAAGCTAAGCGTTAACATCATTGGGTGAGATTTCTTCCTCTCTATTCCTTGAACTACCACAAGGACAACTCATGCTGGTGTTATTAAAGCTGGGTTTTGTTGACGGAATTTTAACTGAAGCAAGAGATGGTTACAGACACTTGGAATGACCTTGAACTTCACTGTCCTAGGCAGGAAAGGCCTTACTTTTTTTTTCCCCGCACCCTTTGTCCATATAGTTCATACAGAATGACTTCATGTAGCGGAATTCCTTTAGGTTCGTGTAACTAAGGATTCCAAGACGTGACGTACTGCTTCCCTAGTAAGACCTTGTTACAGAGAAATGAAGACCAAGCACATCTCAACTGGTTGTTCCTGTCGTTAGGACAGTGAGATTATGTCATTATTTCTGCACCAGGCTAATTTTGGAACGGCGTGCAGAACAGATAAATATTCCTGCAGTGAAGCTGGCCGCTGCAGCAGGTTTTGGTGCTCTGCTCTGTGCACGTGTTCCGCTGCCACCGTGTACTTGTTTGTGCTTGGCTTGAGCACGCTCTTAACGTTAGAGTAATTGGGGTCTGCGACCGTCATCGTTAGTCCATGGAATGTTCTGTCGCTGCGCTGTGGAGCGTGGCACAAGTGCTAGGTGCGGAGGGGAGAGGCAGCGGCTCATCCTGCGCTGGCCGCTCCAGCCAGGAGGGCCCGAGCGCTGGCATTCTGAACGGCGGAGGAGCCTCTCCCCTCCGACGGCAGCGTCAGCCCTGGCTTTGCTGCAGGGGTGAGTGACGGTACCCGGCGAAATCCCATGTGACGATCCGCCCACCGGCCTCGCACAGGCCGAAGGCGTCATCACTGCGTGTGCCGGGGAGCGCCGCGCTCACCGCAGTGTCACTTTCAAACAGTGCCTAATCTCTTGGTGTTTAGCCTTCCTGGGTTTCTTGCTGTCACTAGAGACTTAAATCTCTATGATAATTCTTCCCAGATTTATTTTGTGAATATTTTTCCCAAGTTAAAGAAGGTAAGCACTCTAACCTTTTTTTTTAATTTCTTTTTCTTCCCTCCCAGGATCTTGGTGCATCACGTAAAACATCGTCTTTCTGTTGGTGGATAATTATTCCTGAAGAACAAAAGCTGATGCAAAACCCATGTGGTTACTCTGGGTGGTTTTTGTACAGTGATACTTGTTGGACTTTTTTCATATTTTCTTTTTTCCCAGTAGTAGACTAAGGTGGTTTGGTTTTTTTTTCCCCCCTAGCCATTCATTTTATTATACTCATATACTTTGACTTTTTTTGTAATTTTCTTCAGTTTTCAGAGGGAAAGAATGCTTTATATTTGCAAGAAATATATTTCATAAATGAATAGCAATGCCAAAAAAAAATATCTGCAGACTTTTGCACATAATTTCCACATAGTGCCTGTAAATCTCAGAAGAATTTGTATGTGCTAGCATTTTTAGCATTGCAGTGAATGCATTAAGTATTCTGGAATGCCGTGAGCTTTAGTTATCCTCAGCCCACCTCAGCCTGGCTGCGCAGTCTTACCTCAAGCCAGTTCCTGGTAGGAAACTGTAGATAAGCTGTGGGTAGCTAAAGAATGAGAAACTGGGGATTAACTGCTTCATGAATTGCATCTAGTAATAAAACAGGTATTTCGGATGCTGCCTTACCTGTAGTTAAAACAGCAAAAACACACCAGATACGGATTTTAGTTTGGGTTTTTTTTCCTATTTCCAATCATCTGTACTGTTATCTGGTAATGTCAGGAGTCTCTTGGACTGAACAAATACAAATCCTGGTGTGACAATGACGCCGTTACCATCACAGAAGAGTCAATACAGAAGGTGCACGAGCCTTTAGCAGAGATCAAAGAGAAGTTCAGGTCAACAGGCGGACCTTTTTGTTAATTTTGCACTGTTTGTAGTCCTTGCTTCTGTTCCTCGTGCCCCAGGAGGGGATGTGGAAATAGGGCAGAAGTTAGTGCTGCGAGGAACAACGTCACGTTCAGCTGCTCTGCAGGAGCGGGCGCTGCTCCCAGGTTCGCTGTCGCAATGGAGCTGTGCCAGGGGCCGCCGCCTGTTTTCCTCTGTCTCCGTGACTCGCAGAGCATCTTTCTGCACATCCTTACACTTGCACTGCTTCAGCATTAGCTCGCGGAGGAAGGTCATTCCAACACTTGTACTGATACCAAAAGCTGACTCTAGTATGTAGCGCCGCAGGCAGAGACAGACGGGAGATTTAAATTGGGGATATTTAGACTTTTGACTGTACTTCGCAGTCTGTACTGAGTACCTGTGTCACACTAATAAAGTTTTTAAGAATGCATTGGGATGTTTGTTACTTCTCATTTATTCCTAATGTTACCTGAATAGCTATTGAAAGACAAAAGAAACCCTACAACTAATTAAAAAAGCATTGGTGTATTAAAACTGAATAGAATGTCTTTTAAAAAACCTGTAAAATACTTGTCCATGATGCTTCATGAAGGCCCTCACAGTCTGATGAAGGTCCGCCTACAGTTGTTTTTCCCCCTTTCCTTTGGTTTTCAAAGCTCTGCCGCAGTTAACAGGGACCAAACTTAACTTGTGGGCTCCCACTGTGCAGGAACCATTCAAAAGATGAAGACATAATCACAAGGATTTTCAGAAACGAAGTTACTGTTTTGCTGAAAAACTGCAGTTAGGATTTTGGTTGACAGGTCTGATACACGAGTGAGTGGCGGTGGTTCGGGCGACAGAAGGAACACTGTTGCGATGGCGCGTGTGAGCCCTGTGTGGCGTCCCTGGGCCTGGCCGGGGTCTCCTGGACTGTGGCAGCAGCACCTCAGTCCCGCGTGATTCTCTGCATAAAAGCCCAAATGTTTATTAGTGTCAGGTCACGCAGCTCCATCAATGTAATTTGTTGTGTTGAGATAAATGACACAAAAATGTACCTGCTAGTGATGCTTGCTCTGTTCTGCTGAGAGGGCTGCAATCCCAGAATCCCAGACTGGCCGGGGTCGGCAGGGGCCTCTGGAGATCACCCAGTCCAACCCCTGCCAGAGCAGGGTCACCCACAGCAGGTGGCACAGGATGGCGTCTCCAGGCTGGTTTGGAGTATCTCCAGAGCAGAGGCTCCACACCTCTCTGGGCAGCCTGTGCCAGGGCTCTGCCACCCTCAAAGTGAAGAAGTTCCTCCTCACGTTTAGGTGGAACTTGCTATGCTCAAGTTTGTTTCCTTTACCTCTTGTCCTGTCCCCGGCCCCACTGAGAAGAGCCTGGCCCCATCCTCCTGACACCCCCCCTTTCAGTATTTGTAAGTGTTGATGAGATTCCCCCCTCGGCCGTCTTTATTCCAGACTGAAGAGACCCAAATCCCTCAGCCTTTCCTCATCAGAGAGGTGCTCCAGTGCCCTCAGCATCTTGGTAGGTCTCTGCTGCACTCTCTCCAGCAGTTCCCCGTCCTTTCTGAACCGGGGAGCCCAGAACTGGACACGGCGCTCCAGATGTGGCCTCAGCAAGGCAGATTAGAGGGGAAGGATGACCTCCCTCCACCTGCTGGCCACACTCCTCTTGATGCACGAGCTGGGCCAAGCAGTCCCCGCCAAGAGCCCCAGGGCTTCTCCCGGCCTCGCAGGGCCCCACGGAAGGCCCCGTGGGGCCTGGGGAGCCGCGGGGCTCCCCGCGGGGCCCGGCAGAGCCCCTCCAGCTGCCTGGGGAACAGCAGGGCTCCCCGGGGCCGCAAGCGGGATCCAATGCAGTCCCTCCAGCTGTCGGGGGCGGCGGGGCTCCGCAGGGGTGCGAGGGGGGGCCCGGCAGAGCAGGTCCCCTACGGGTGTCTCCGCCTCCAGCGCGCCTCAGCCTCTCCCCAGGCGGCTCCCGTTCAGTAACCGACCCGCAGCGCCTCAGCCACTCCCCTTCCCCGGCGGCGCCGGCATCAGCCACCCGCGGCGGAGGCCGGGCCGGGGCGGGCAGCGCGGAGTGCCCGGCCCCCCGCTTTCGCTTTCGCTTTCGCTTTGCCTCCCGCCATCGCGACGGGCGGCAGCGGCGGCGCCGGGGGC
Source organism: Chroicocephalus ridibundus (assembly GCF_963924245.1). Lineage (NCBI taxonomy): Eukaryota > Metazoa > Chordata > Aves > Charadriiformes > Laridae > Chroicocephalus > Chroicocephalus ridibundus. The sequence continues at coordinate 868,982 of NC_086316.1, read as the reverse complement.
CGGCGGCCGCGGCAGGCGGTCTGGGGGCTGCCGGGGCTGCGGCGCGGCGCGGTGCGGTGCGGTGCGGTGCCGCGCCACGCGCCCCAGGGCTGTGCCCAGCGGGGGAATTCCCGCCGTTCCTTCCCGGCTCCCTCAGGCGGCGGGTGTAAAATGGCGCCGCGGCGGCGGGCCGGGCCGCCCCCATGGCCGTCGCTGGCCGTGGCGGCGGGGCTGGTGGGGCTGCTGAGCGCGGCTCTGGCTCTCGGCGGTGACAGCACGCCCTTCCCCTGGCAGGGGGTGAGACTCCCCAAGGATGTTGTCCCACTGCGTTACCACCTCGTCATCCATCCCAACCTCACCACCCTGACCTTCGCCGGCAGCGCCGCCATCGAGGTTACAGTCACCTGGCAGACCAGCGCGGTAGTCCTGCACAGCAAGCACCTGAGGATCGCCAGGGCCACCGTCGAGGCTGGCCACGGCCGCCCGGCGCAGGAGGCGCGGGTGGTGGAGCAGCAGGCCCTGGAGCAGGTGGCACTCCTCACCGCTGAGCCCCTGCGGGCTGGGCACAACTACACCCTCCGCATCCAGTACCGGGCAAATCTCTCCGAGTCCTTCCATGGCTTTTATAAAAGCACCTACAGGACCCGGGAAGGAGAACTCAGGTAACCCTTTTTGGAGGGCTGGAGCCCCTCTGCTGTGGGGACAGGCTGAGAGAGCTGGGGGCGTTCAGCCTGGAGAAGAGAAGGCTCCGGGGAGACCTTCCAGCCCCTTCCAGTCCCTCAAGGGGCTCCAGGAAAGCTGGGGAAGGACTCTGGAGCAGGGAGGGGAGCCACGGGACAAGAAGGAGCAGGTTTAAACTGGAAGAGGGGAGATTTAGGTGAGATCTGAGGAAGAAGTTCTTGGCTGTGAGGGTGGTGAGCCCCTGGCCCAGGTTGCCCGGAGAAGCTGTGGCTGCCCCATCCCTGGAGGGGTTCAAGGCCAGGTTGGCCGGGGCTTGGAGCAACCTGGGCTGGTGGGAGGTGTCCCTGCCCAGGGCAGGGGGTGCCACTGGGTGGCCTTTAAGGTCCCCTCCAACTCTAAACATTCTGCTATTCTATGATTCTGTGATATGCAGAAGCTTTTGGTAGTACCTGTAGTTACTGTGTAAATGTGAAATTACTCTGTTTTCAGACATCGCTGTGTCTATGAAGGTGTTTGACCGTAACCCTTTTTTTTCCCCCCACTTAGAGTGCTTGCAGCAACACAGTTTGAGCCGACAGCTGCGCGAATGGCCTTCCCATGTTTTGATGAACCAGCCTTCAAAGCCAGGTTCTCAATTAAGATCAGGAGGGAACCAAAGCACCTTGCGCTGTCCAATATGCCAATTGTAGGTGGATACTTTTAATGATGTGCTGTTGACTGATGGTCTTTGAAACACAAAAGCAAAAGGAGAACAGAATATTCAGGCAGTTGCTTTTATTGGGAATGATGACCTGAACATGTTTGGTGAGACACTGGCCCAGGTTGCCCAGGGGCGTGGTAGACACCCCATCCCTGGAGACATTCCAGGCCATGCTGGGCAGGGCTCTGAGCAACCTGACCTAGTTGAAGAGGTCCCTGCTCATGGCAGGGGGGTTGGACTAGATGGCCTTTAAAGGTCCTTTCCAAGCTTCCCTCCCCTCCCCTCCCCTCCCCTCCCTTTCCCTCCCCTCCCCTCCCTTTCCCTCCCCTCTCCTCCCCTTCCCCTCCCCTCTCCTCCCCTTCCCTTCCCATTAGCGTGTGTGTGCTATTGCTGGTAGTCTTGACACAAGGTTAAAACAGAATGAAGAAAATAATGCATCGTATGGGTTCCTGCTTCTCAGCAGAAGTGTGAGAATGATCAGCACAGCGCAGCCTCCAAAATCTTTCTTTTACTCACACAATGCTTTCCATGTTGATCTTAGATTTTAAGATGAGTGATGAAATGTGTGTGAATAAATACATGATTCATGTGTCTTAACTTAATTGTCAGATAAACAGGACTTTCTCTGTGAAAAAAAAAATAACCTTTGGACTTCTGAAAAAACATCTCAGAGTGAAAGTGCTGTACGTGTAGTAGCTACAGATATTGTTTGCGATTATAAATACGTGTGCATATATGGGCTTAACTGTGTTTTGTACATTGGATCTTCCTTTGGGCGTAAGAGATTCTCCGTAAGTTCTTCTGTTCTATTAGTTGCTGGTTTGCAAGGAAACTAACCTTTATACGAGGGAACAGCACTTCCCACCCCTCACCCAAGTACCTTTCAAAAATGAAAAGTCTGGAAAGTTGGTATAACAAAAATCAATTCTTTTGTAGAGAAACAGATAAAAAAATGACTAAGGAGTGAGTGGCAGTGTTACAGTTCAGTGGGGCTAAACGTGTTGCCGGTCAAGTTGGTCAGCTAGGGCTCTCTGTAACCAAGAGGGGAAATGGATACCTCCAACAGTGCCTCATTTTATGCGAAACCACACACCCGAGGTAGCTGAGTCACGATTTGGAGGAGCTCGCTTCTCTCGCATGTAACAACGGCTGCTGAGATTTATACAGCTGCTGATCAGCTAAAGTTGTGTGAGATTAATTCCATCAATGTGAGATTAATTAATTCCATCGGCGTGAGCAGAGATTAATTCCATCGGTGGGCTCAACAGCGTTTTTGTTTTTCTGGTTTTACCGGTGTAGAAGTAAGTAACGCTTCTGAATGGAAGTGCCCCTATGTCTATACGTATGCGCAGTTCCGTTCTCGCTGTGGGGAAGGGTGGGCATGGGGATGGCTTTTTTCCAGTATGTCTTTGTAAACTAATGTAATAGCTTTAAACTGTAACGTAGTATCTATCTTTAAAATGCAGTATCTGTAAAGTGAGAAGAAAGACAGCAGCTGTTGGTGCCAGGGTCCTCGCAGGTAGTACACTGGGTGATGCGCTGTGCTCGTTTTTTAGGTGAAGTCTGTGAATCTAACTCCCTGGCTTGTTGAGGACCATTTTGATACCACTGTCAAGATGAGTACGTACCTCGTGGCCTTTATCGTTTCGGACTTTAAATCCGTCAGCAAAATAACCAGTCGCGGAGTTAAGGTAACTCTGTCCCATTTTCTAAGAGCTTTTTTGTATTTAAGTCTGTATGAATACATAATGTTTTACTTTGCAGTTAGATCATCTGATTTATATGTCTCGACGTTTTGCAGGAGGGAAAAGAGAGAAAGGAATTGATTCTGTACTTGGGTGATCAATTTGCATTCTGGGCTTTGTGAGTTTCACGGGTTTTTGGTAACGGGCTTACTTCTTAGACAGTTCCATGCATCGGTGACAGCTTGTTTCATCTAAGATTGTATAATTAAAGACAAATGAACTCCAGTTTTCATGGAGTATCAGCACTAATGGAGACCTGTGTCAGTTGAGTGACTCTATCGTGGTAGGGCTGGAAATAGTAGAAGTCTTTGGAGGGGTGTGGTGGTTCTCGTGGGTGAGTTTTAACACTTGTTTTCCTAATTCCGATAATGTTTTTCTGCAAATGTTTCAGTAGCCCCTGTACGAGACGTGATAGGCGTGTGCTCTAGTGTCCCTTTTTATGGTCATCGAAGTAACTGTGGTAAAGAGCAACTTCTGTAAGCTTCTGATGTTGGGGTTGAAGTGCTGCCTGCTTGTCTGCCGTAGATTTCTGTGTATACGGTGCCAGACAAGATCAAGCAAGCTGATTACGCGTTGGATGCTGCGGTGAAACTTTTAGACTTCTATGAGGATTACTTCAGCATTCCATATCCTTTACCGAAACAAGGTAAGTGTTAAATAATTTCATGCATTCAAGAACATTATTAAGCACCGACAGTAAAATACCACAAAACCAGAAATTTAGAGTATTAAGACAGGGCCCAGATTGGCTCAGAAGCTTTTGGAGTAAGTGTCCGCTTGACAGAACTTGAGGAAAAGCTCCACTGGGAGCTGAAGATCCTTGTCTTCTGTGTAGAGCTTTTTTTGAAAGTATGTTTTTGCAATTACATTAAAGAGAGCCTTTAGAAGTGTGTGTGATACCTGTGCTTATGTGGGAGCAGTCATGAAGTGGGAGGAGCAGGTAAGCGAGTTCTTTATTGAGGAAAACGATACCAGTAGTATTTTAATGTTTTTTTCTAGATTTAGCAGCTCTTCCTGATTTTCAGTCTGGTGCTATGGAAAACTGGGGATTGACCACATACCGGGAATCCGCATTGTTGTATGACCCTGAAAAGTCCTCGGCGTCTTCTAAACTTCAGATTACTATGATAATAGCCCATGAGCTGGCTCATCAGGTGAGATCTGGGGAAGAATAAGGAGTTCAGAAGGGCCTGCAGAGGGGTCAGGGTTGATGGATGCTGTGCGGGGAGGAGGATCTTGGAGCTGGAAGCTGAAAAAAGCGGCCTCTGCTTGAGGGCTCGTCTGTGAACGAGGAGGACTGCTTTTGGGGAAGGAGTGCTGGCAGGCTGCACCGACGCGCAGGGCTGGAGGTACAATTGCGTTCAGTCCAGCAGCTCCAGCACTGTGGGGCCTTTGCACCACTGACAGCCCTTGAAATTAATTTTAGGCCGCCAAAATGGGAACATGGAAGTTTGGAAAGGTGCGCCATTTCATACGCGGCTTCCCTGCCAAACGGGGTTTCTGTGCAAGGTTTCTTGTGAGTGGAATGTGAGTAGAAGCCCATGTTTTGCTGTATTACTGCTAAAAGGAGAGTGCAATGGGAAGAGGCCAGAGCAAGCTGTATCACTAGCAAAAGGTTCCGTAGCGGTCAATAACATACCATAAATGCAACTTCATAAATCACAGAATCACAGAAACTTCAGAGTTGGACGGGACCTCTAGAGATCATCTAGTCCCACCCCCCTGCCAAAGCAGGGTTGCCCCGAGCACATCCCTCAGGGCTGCAGCCAGGCGGGTCTTGAAAATCTCCAGAGAAGGGGACTCCGCACCCTCCCTGGGCAGCCTGTTCCAGTGCTCTGTCACCCTCACCGTAAAGAAGTTTTTCCGTGTATTTGAACGGGAATTCCTGTGTTCTAACTTGTGCCCGTTGCCCCTCGTGCTATCACTGGGAACCAATGAAAAGAGTCTGGCACCATCCTCCTTCAACCCACCCTTTAGATACTTATATGCCCTCTAAGGCCTAATAAGGTCTCCCCTCGGCCTTCTCTTCTCCAGGCTAAAGAGTCCCAGCTCTCTCAGCCTTTCCTCGTAAGGGAGATGCTCCAGTCCCTCAATCATCTTAGGTGCCCTACGCTGGACCTGCTCCAGTAGTTCCCTGTCCCTCTTGAACCGGGGAGCCCAAAACTGGACGCAGTATTCCAGCTGTGGCCTCACCAGTGCAGAGTAGAGGGGGAGAATGACCTCCTTCGACCCGCTGGCCACACTCTTCCCTATGCAGCCCAGGATTCCATTGGCCTTTTTGGCAACAAGGGCACATTGTTGGCTTGTGGATAATTTACTGTCTACCAGGACCCCCAGATCCTTCTCCTCAGAACTACTTCCCAGCAGGTCCACCCCTAACCTATACTGGTGCTTAGCATTCTTCCTCCCCAGGTGGAGGACCCTACACTTGCTTTTGTTGAACCTCATTAGGTTCTTCTCTGCCCAGCTCTCCAGCCTGTCCAGGTCACGCTGGATGGCAGCACGGCCCCCCGGAGTGTCAGCCACCCCTCCCAGTTTGGTATCATCAGCGAACTTGCTGAGGATACACTCTGTCCCATCATCCAGGTCATTAGTGAATATACTGAACAAAATTGGACCGAGTATTGACCCCTGGGAGACACCACTGGTTACAGGCCTCCAACTGGACTCTGTGCCGCTGATCACAACCCTCTGAGCTCTGTCGCACAGCCAGCTCTCGATCCACCTCACTGTCACCTCGTCTAGCCCATACTTCCTCAGCTTCCTAATGAGGATGTTGTGGGAGACAGTGTCAAAAGCCTTGCTAAGGTCAAGGTAGATGACATCTACGGCTCTCCCCTCATCCAGCCAACCCGTTATAACATCACAGAAAGCTATCAGATTGGTCAGGCATGATTTGCCCTTGGTAAATCCATGTTGACCACTTCCAATGACTTCCTGTTCCTCAACGTGTTTGGAGATGACATCCAGAATGAGTCGCTCCATTACCTTCCCGGGGACAGAGGTGAGACTAACCGGTCTGTAGTTCCCTGGCTCCTCCATCTTGCCTTTTTTAAAGATTGGAGCGATGTCAGCCTTCCTCCAGTCCTCAGGCACCTCTCCTGTTCCCCATGACCTTGCAAAGACGATGGAGAGTGGTCTAGCAAGAACATCTGCCAGCCCTCTCAATGCAATGCAACCTTTGTGAGAAATTGTGTATTTAATGTCAGAAGTCCTTTTTTTTTCCCCCAGTGGTTTGGCAACCTTGTTACCATGGAGTGGTGGAATGACCTGTGGTTAAATGAAGGGTTTGCGAAGTTTATGGAGTTCGTCTCAGTCAGCGTTACCCATCCAGAACTGAGAGTTGTAAGCAGCCGTTACTGTATTCTTGTTTTATAACTGCCTTCTAAATCCACTACTGACTAAGGACAAAGATGAAACAGATTAGTGCTGTGAACCACTTTTAAATTTCTGTTTGATAGGATGATCTGACGTTAACTGGGAAGGATAGGAATATCGATTTAACTACATGTAAATGTTTTTGTGAACTGATGACGGAAGTCAACGATTGCGGTGCAAACGTATTCTTTTTTTGAAGAGACTTAGACTTCCAAAAATGTAAAGAAATTCTTTTGTCTGATTTCTTCAAAGAGGGTCAGATTTGAAAACACCAAAATCCTTCCACTAGCTCTAGCAGAGGCCCGATACGTGACATTTTCTGCCGAAGTCAGATGGACGGTGCATCTGGGCAGAATTTTGCCATAGCCTAAGTGGCTACGATAATAGGGAAATTCACATTTTTCCTTTTTTTTCTTTTTTTTAAATTTTTTTTTAATTTTTTTTTACGCTTACTGACCACTCTGTCATCAAACTGTTGGAATGTGCAGGTGTCTTTTTGGAGTTATTTTGAAGTCTCACTAGCTCAACTATTTAAGTTAGTTTAAAACACCAGAAGTCACTTGGCTGTCTGTACTACTGGTTGGAGGTTATTTTTATGCTCTGGAATAAAAAGGAAGCTGAGTCTTCTTTCCTTTGTGTGGCTTAAAAGATCACGGGGAATGGACTGAGAAGTGAACACGTAGGGATTCAGTAGTCACCGAGCAAAATTTAGTAGTAATATTTGGTTTTGCCTCCCATCAGGAAGACTATTTCTTACGGAGATGTTTTGATGCCATGGCAGTGGATGCCTTAAATTCCTCACACGCTATATCTACTTCTGTGGAAGATCCAGCTCAAATTTTAGAAATGTTTGATAGCGTTTCCTATGAGAAGGTAAAGTGCATAACTGCTGCTGATTTCAGTTGTGCTGCTTGTACTAGTCAATTGCATTTTACTGATTTTACCCCTACATACAAGATGTCCCTGAGTCACGGTGTTAAGTGTTTTATGACTGGAATAATGCCTTGTTGGAAACACCTGGGTGGATTCAAAGGGCAGTTGCGTTTTCGATTTCTCAAATGAGGAAGCCTTTGCTTCTTCTGCCTGTTCTGTATCAATTTAGTCTTAACCCACTTTTTTAGGGTCTTAACCCAAGGAGTGTTTTTCACTGGAGCATCGTGTGGTGCTGGCATGTATAGTAATTAAAAAAACCAATAACATCACTTGCTCAATCGGTGATATTTTTAAGAGCCGTCGTCACAAAAAGACCAAAGTACTGTTTCAATATGCATAAAAGCTGAGTATTTTTTTATTCAGAGGGACATAGAAAAGTGAACTGCTATGTAGATTAGTGGTATGCTGGAACTCTTCTGAAACAAGCACCTTGCCAGCTAAAGGGGTAGTTGTGTAAACACTTTGTGACTCTTTTTTTCAGGGATCTTGCGTATTAAATATGCTGAGGGACTACCTGACTGCTGATGTGTTTAAAGCTGGACTTGTCCAGTACCTGCAGAAATACAGCTATCAGAATACAAAAAATGAAGATTTGTGGAACAGCATGACAAATGCAAGTATTCCTTATTCTCTTTTTTTTTTTTCAAATTTCCTAACTTCTGGTGTTTTGTCTCTAATATATTACTGAGGACTGTGGCCAGTACTTACGATTATGACATCAAAGCGAGATGACCCAAAACTTTGGGGTTTTTTCCTTTCAGATTTGCCCTACAATAGGTAACGATAAAAATGGACTACCAGGTGATGGTTTTTGCAGAAGCAGCCAACAGTCATCTTCAAGTGCAGTAAGTATCTGGTTTTCCACCTGCCAGTGCTTAGGAGTTTGGCACGTGTCTGTGCCCTCTGATGTTACTGTTCCGTGCCGTGGCATTGATCCGTGCCCCTTCCAAAAGCATCCTTTACCGCTTGAGCACGGTCCTAGGGAGCGTAAAGTTTCCTCAGTTCCACGGGAGATCTGTTTTCTCTGACGTCGGACAGAAATCCTACTCCTGTGCCCAGGGCTGACTGCAAAGCAGCAGAACTTAATGAGATGTCATTAACTATATGAGACCGCCCACAAAATAAACAGCTGGAGATGTCATCCAGTCTAACCGCACCTATGTAGAGCTTACCAATACCGAGGGCCTTTTAGAGTTCTGACATACCCGCTTCTGTTTCACTGTCAGTGTACTCCTGTCTTCTTCCTCTTCCTCCGTGTTGTCTTTTTCCCTCACTAAAAACCAGCACTGGACTAACAGAGAACCTCCTGACGTGAGGGCAATGATGGACACCTGGACGCTGCAAAAAGGCTTTCCCCTGGTAACTGTCACAGTGAGAGGGAAGAACGTCCACCTGCAGCAGGAGCGCTACGTGAAGGGAGTAGACGCTGCCTTGTCCACAGGGTAAACGAAACGGGGCAATCTCAGCACACAAACCGAAATACTGTCCTATGGCAGGCAGCGATGTCCAGTAAGAGCTCTCACTATTGCTTCTCGAGGAGCGCTCCCTGAGCTGTTTGGCTGGGAGGCTTTCCCGGTGTAGCTCGGGATCGGTAGCACTCCTGTCCTTGGACCCCGCACGCCTGGCCACGGTGGTGACAGAGCTGCAGAGCTGCAGTGTCTGCGCCTCTGGGCGAGCCCACACTGGAGACGTGCCAGCGGGACCAGGCTGGAAAGTTTGTAGTGTTGCGGCTTCAGTGTCAGTCATCCCCCAAGCAAACAAAACGAAAGCTGGCTAGGTGCCTCTGGCTCTGCGCTGAGCGCAGAGGTGCGAGTGCAGCGCGTTGCCGTTACCGCGCGGGCAAAGGTATTACTCAGCGGTTGGACTGGGACAAGTTGGAGAAGCTTTTGTGAAGTTCTTTCATTAAACAAAGCACTTCTGTTTTGCAATAGGTACTCGTGGCACGTTCCTCTAACCTACATTACCAGTAAATCTGACACGGTGGAGAGATTTTTGATGACAACTAAAGCAGGTAATTTCTTTGACGAAATAGGAGATTAGTGTATTCAACGTTTGTTTGCAAGCCTTTTAGTTTTGCACAGTTTTTTTCGGACCGGGGAACTGGAACTACTGGTACCGGAGAAGCAATTTTTTGTCAGCCCCATAATACCACGACATCAATCTGTTGATGTATTTAGAAACCGTGTTCCTGTGTTCTTTAAATGCCTGAAATGAGAATAACGCTGTCATTGGGTGTAGTATGAGGATGTGTTTGAATCAATAAGAAAAAAAAAAGGAGTTCCATTTTCGTTTCCAGATGTCATTATCCTCCCGGAAGAGGTGGAGTGGGTTAAATTCAACGTGGACATGAATGGGTATTACATTGTGCACTACGAAGATGACGGATGGGATCGCCTGATTAACCTTTTGAAAGAGAACCACACAGCAATTAGCAGCAACGACAGAGCCAGTCTGGTTAACAACGTATTCCAGCTCGTGAGGTATGGCCTTCTGCCCAAGTCTGAAGAAAATACAAACTCTGTGTTTCTGCATGTATACTACTGGGGAAGGAAGTGCCGATAAGTACGTAGTATTCCTTAAATCTGTTAAGTAGGTGGAGAGCGTATTCTTTTCCTGCTTACAGCAGTGTAAGCCCAGGATTTTTCTCGGTTGCAGTGGATTTATCTAACCCTATTTAGCGAAACATGTTGTGTTCAATATTTGTTGTTGGCTAAGGGAAGGATGCCAGTGTGAAGCGTGAAGCGTGAAGGACTAGGATAATGGTTTTGCACCTGGAAAGATCCCGGTGCCATTTGTTGTTTAGAAACAAGGCTGTTACAGTCATACAGACGTGATGTGATTCTGATCGGGGTTAATCTTGGTTCCCGGGGATGCATTAGGAAAGGCTGTGTCCTAGAGGCGCTTTGCCAACATTTGTGCGCAGCTCAGAGAACTAAGGAACCGGCCGAAGTAATTCCCGGTCTGAGCTCCCGGTGTTTGAGAAAGAGGGCAGCGGCAGGGAGACGGGCGATAATTAAGATCGTATGAATTTGAGCTGGCAGCTGAAGGGGATGTCAGCAGGCCTAGTTGCGATTTTCATTTGGACAGCAGAGGAAAGGTCTTTCTCGTTTGGAAAGAGGAGAGTGAAGCGAGATTTTCAGCACGTTCGAGGAGCTTCGAGAGGGAAGGAGGAAGGGACAGCTAGAGATGCAAATTGAGTTAAGCAGAGTTCATTTTGTGATGGGTGACTAGAGCATACTTGTATTTTGAGGCAGAAGAGACGGGTGAATAAGGACAAAATGAGAGCGTGTGCAGGGAGCTGACATGGAAAGGAGTCCGAAGAAAAGGATTCACAGAAGGATGAACAAACGAGCAGGGGGAGTGAGCAAAGACCTCTTGGGTGTTCTCTATTTGCTCTTGGAAGAAACCGTTGAGAGGTGTCTGGCAGGGGTAGGAGAGAGTTTGCCGAGTCAGGTAAAGACAGTGAAGGAGCGGTTGGCGTTGTAGCTTCGAGGCTTACTGCAGGCCAAATACCTACATGTTGAGCTGGAAGGGTGTTTTGCCGAGGAGGTCATCTCAGTGGTGGGATTCCTTCTGTACGTGTGTGGTTTGCAGAGCAAAAGCAATAGTGGGAGAGGGCAGGAGGGAGAGGCTCTGCTGGGATAACCTCGGCGCGTGAGAGAGGCGGGGAAAAGGTCGGTCTTCCGAGGTCATTCTCTTACAGTCCGTTTCTTAGTTCAAAGGTTAAAGGTTAGGTTTCATAGCTTGGGTAGCTGCTGAGCAACATTTCACTTCCAAAAGCAGAGTTAAAAAGAGATTTGAAAATACTCTTAAGGCATTCCTATTTGTATAGTTTTCCTCAAAAAAATTGCTTTTAAGTTTTTAAGTTTGCTTTTGCTTTTAAGTTTTTGCTTTTGCTTTTACGTTTTAATTATAACTTGTTTTATCCCCTGTCGTCTGCTTCCTTAGCGTAAACAAATTGTCGATTTCCAAAGCTTTTGATTTGAGTTTGTACCTGAAACACGAAAGACAAATCATGCCTGTACTCCAGGGTATGAGCGAGCTGATTCCTATATACAGGCTCGTGGAGAGGAGGGATACGGATGGTACAGAGAAACAGTTAAAGGTAAGGTTTTAAAAATCGAGAATGTTCTAACTGTGCCTGTACCCTATAAAACGCACTTTAAAATATATCTGTGTTGTTTCCGTGTCTTAGGAGTATATAGTCAATCTGTTTAAAGACCTGATTGACGAGCAGTCTTGGAGCGATGAAGGCTCAGTGTCTGAGAGATTTCTTAGGCGCTCGCTGCTGCTGTTCGCCTGCGTGCACAGGTACCAGCCGTGTGTGGACAAAGCCAAAGGATATTTTACAGAATGGCAGAAATCCAACGGGACCTTGAGGTCTGTTCTGTAACTATTACTGCCTTTTCTGATACTCTGTTTAATACCAGTAGAGTTAATTTACAAAAAGAGCTAAACTTCAGTCCTTTCTGGGCGCTGAAGTTGAGCCTTCATGGTTTTGTAACTTAGACTTCACGTTCCCAGCGCCTTCGCAGTTTGGTGCATAATATGTGCCCAAACTAGCACATACATCATGTGGAACTCCACAACTTGGCTTGGTAAAGATGTTCTGGAAAGCGAAGATAACATGTATTCCCCGATTTACATGTCTGGAGAGTGACCTATAGCCGCTGTAAAACCAGTTCCCTACTGTTCATGAACTTCACCTGATGTTTGTTTCTCCTCATGGTGGAAGAACTCCCTAAAACACCCTCCAAAGTACCTCTGAGAGATTGTCCTGGGCAGGCCAAAGGGGACCGTATCGGTATCTCACTGGCCATAGCCATGAAAGGACAAAAAAAAAAAAAAGGATGAGTCCAGAATTTCTGGGAGTCGTTTCCAAGGCAGGAGCAACACCGAGATACAGCCTGATACGCTTAAGTGTTTCACAGCTGCAGGGGTCCCTGTCTGATACCCCCCAGGGACCAGTATTTTTGAATACGTTGTCCGCCGTGCGAGTGGACGTGCGACGGTGACGTGGTTATGTCTCTACCTGTGGTCCTAAGTATGCCGTGGAGAGTAACGTGGTCTTCAACTTGTTGTAGCTTGCCAGCAGATGTGAAGGCAGCAGTGTATGCTGTCGGAGCGCAAACATCCGAAGGCTGGGATTTCCTGCTCAGTAAATACAGACTGCACTCCTTCAGCGTGGAGAGAGACGACATCGAATGGGCTCTCAGCCTCAGCAGAAGTAAGGACAAGCTTCAGTGGTAAGTAGTCACACAGGAAGAGCAAGGTGTTTGGAGAAACTTTACGACCATTGAAACGGGAAATAGAATTATTCAGAGTCTCGTTTCAGAGCTTTTGCATTTCATGGCGTATCAAATGCTTTGTAGGGGTAATATGGTCAGAGGAAGTGGCTGCACCTTCTCATTTCTGTGTTCTGGTGCCAGGAGTCAACGCGCTCAGAATTTGCAGCAGCAAATTAGGACAAAATGCAAGATACCTGATCTGTGCTTGATAGACACTTCTTCATTTACCTTACTAGTGACTGTGATTACAGGCACACATGCTGTGCGTTTCTTATAAAAATTTGAGGTTTCCTGCTTTTAAGCGAGCTGAGCACCACTGAGGTTTTCAGGTGTTAACTGCAAACCACGCGTTTTGTGACTTCCGCCGTTTGATGGGGGTGACAGCATGCGACACCGATGGAGCTGTGTCCCCGTATCACTGGAGACGTGCTTTAGCTCTTCTGTAATGTCATTATTTATTCTCTGCGTTGCATTGCTGTTCGGTCACCTTAGTCCTGGGCAGCACTTGCAGGTCCGAATTTTCCACTGGCACGTAGCGTAGAACAAATACCTTTCTTTCAGGGGGCGGATGGGCTGTCATTAATTTGGAGATTTCGAGTAGGAGCAAACTGTAGCCCTGATTTTATGCTTGGTATTTAGAATACAGGTCTGCCAAGTAGCTGTAACTGTGAAAATAACAGCGATGGGAAAGATGGATGTGGCCGAGGAGTTTGTTGTGAGAAGTCGGAAGTGACCCGGCAGAAATGACGCGTCGGGACCTTTAGAAAAGGGAACTTCCAACCAAAAACTCGGTACCAAATGAGTAATTTGCCAGGTTTATCTCCTGGTCTAAACAACTTCTGTCTCTGCTGTTGATTCTTAGGTTAATGGATCAAGGTCTGCGTGGTGACATCGTAAGAACTCAGGATCTTCCACATATTATTGTATTTGTTTCCAAAAACCCATCCGGCTATCATCTGGCTTGGACGTTTTTGAAAGCAAATTGGGAGAAATTCGTAGAAAAGTAAGGAACAGAAGTTGTTTTACTGCTCTCTCTATCCAGTTATACTTTAAAACTCTACTGGCTCCAAAAATAGGCATTTTCTGAGTATCGGTGGTTCTTTTTGCCAGATTTGAACTCGGTTCGAATTCCATAGCCACCATCGTCACTGGAGTGACAAGTCGGTACTCTACAAGGTCACAGCTTGCACAGGTGAGCCATTCAGATTCTGGTTTTAAAACATAGCTGTAGTATAGCTGAAATTAAAATTGGGATTAAATCTTAACATGGTAAAAGCACGGCCAGTTATGAAGCGTCAGGATAAGACCCCGCGTTTTCCTTGCGAAACGATGGTGTTGGTGATGAGTTAGGTTACTGAAGGGAGAGCATTAAGCCAATGCCCAGGAGGAGGATGTTCTTTGTTTAAGCAGCGGGCCTGGGTGCAGCGTGTCAACGTTTGTCTGCCGTTCGTGCTTTACCTGCCTCTGTTTTTTCTGCCGACTCTGGAGAACAGGGAGAAAAAACCGGTAGGTCTGTTCACTGATTGTACAGAAGACAAATGCTGAAGGCCAGTGAGAAATACACCGCTGTTCTGTATCCTCTATTCTGGGGAAAATTCTCCGCGCTCCTGGGTGTCACAGAGGATAATGATTTTGTCGACTTAATCCACAGTCCCTGTCGATGGTAAAAAACCCAGACTGGCCCACGTGCAGATATAATGGCATTCCTGACAATGCCTTTTCAGAAGCTGCAATTTTTGTTGCCAGTTTAGACTTTTCTGCTTTACGGCAAAACACAGGCCTAAGTAATGCAACCATATTAAATATAAAAGGAGAGAATATAGAATACGGTCTTCAGTCTTCATTTTAAATCTGAGCGGACTCTCCCGGTCTGTCACTAGCAGCCTCTTGGCCAGTGGCAGGGGCTGCAGGGACATTTCCGTGTCCTACCCAGAAATGGGGCTGTGTCTCCCTGGGGATCCGTGGGACTCAGGCACGAGTCTCTGAATCCAGGCAAAGTCGCTCTGAGGCTGAGGGAGAAAATCCAGCAGCTCCCTTCCTTGTATCCTATTTGTGTCTCTGTGGTACTTTGTACAAGTATTTGCGTCTTGTATCACACTCATCAAGGTAAATTATCAGAAAATGATGTCTTTAATTTGTACAGCATGTACAGTCACTGTATCTTTTAAAAGCGTCTGCCATTAAGGCCAGCTCAAGCCTGAGCCTTGTGATCAGGACTGCCTCCTTGGGGAAAAAAACAAGAGAAAAAAAAAAAGAAAAAAGTGAAAGAGGCAGCTGCCAATACTTGCAGCAGCCGCGGGGAATGCAGTGAATTCAAGGAGCAGAAGCAGCCTCCAGGTTTCCAGTGGCTGCCTTCCCAAGTGCTTCAAGGATGAGAGCAGCGGCTTCCCCAAGCACTGGAGGAGGTTGGAGGGGGTTTTTTTAGCAAAATGAAAGGAGGTGCAGACGTCCCTGTGTAGGGAAAACTTCCGAAAGTGCTTTGCCATCAACACTTACGCTTCTGCTGCGCCTCCAAATGGTCTGGAGCTGCCGGCAGGCAAAGGTCAGTGGCTCTCCTTGAGCCACTCTAGTAACAGCCGCACGGTCTCTTGTCTGTCCCACACCGTTGTCCCGCCCGTACCAGCAGGAGCACCCGGCCGAGCTTCGGGGGAAGGTGTGTTTGGGAGCAGAGCAGCCACCGGGCAGAGCAGGGGACGCTCAGTCTCCCTGGTGACGTCTGCGCTGAAACACTGCAGCTGCCACGGCTGAAACGGCCACACGGGTTTATTGAACGAGCAGGAACCAGACGACAGCTCCCGCAGCTGCGTTTTTTTATGGTCGAATTCGAAATGTGATCTTGCCGGGCTTGTGAGATCGAGCCGCTACGAAACCTTTTCAAAAAACTCTTCTTGGGATGGCGGGCCGGGGAGCAGGGAGGAAGGGAGGCGGGGCAGAGCCAAGGCCAGGTTCGAGGATCACAAGTTTCTTCTGGTCTTCCTGCACAACTGAGAGGTGGCCGCCTCTTCATCGACTGTTCTTTCACATTTTTGTCAACAGGTGAAAGAATTCTTCAGTTCTCTGGATGAAAAAAGCGCACGGCTTCGCTGTGTCCAGCAAGCTATCGAAACCATTGAAGACAACATACAATGGATGGATAGAAATTTGGAGAAAGTCAAGACATGGCTGCAAAACAACCATCTGTAAATTAAGGCACCTTGCTTATTTTTGTCAGAAGTAACTGAAAAGGCATGAAAAAGGAGGGCTGGAGGGACAGCTCAATGGGATAGATTTGTTTGGGAGGCACTGTAAGGCGGGCTAATGCTGCTGCTGCTCAGGATTTGTCTGTCTCACGGTTGCGGCTTGCTGGGAACAGACCCGGTCCTTTCACTGATGTCTCCCCAGGTGACACTTCTGAGAGCAGGGGGATGCTGTGGCGTGAATTAAGGCGGGGGGGGCGGGGGTTGTGTGACCGCTAGAAATGCGAAATGCATTGCTTCTGAAAAAGCCGAAGGTACTGTGAGATGAACAACCCAGAGGAACTTCCCACCTGCAGGTGCTGACCCTTCGCTGTCGTTCCTGCAAAGGTACAATGGGCCGCGCTACTCAACACTGACACGCGCTACAGCCCTACCGCGTTGCGGACACGTCTTTATCCTTAGGGTTTGTGTTCCCAGGGGAGTAATTTTGACAAGCCTGTACCTTGGATCAAGCGTCAGGTAATTAAAAAACCCCCACGTACCAAGTGTAGTTAAAATTGCCTCAATCCAAGTAAATACGACAAGGCCCATCCCTGCGAGCTCTCTGGCGGTGTCTCAGGGCTGGGGACATTGCGGTGGCTGCACGCTGCCGAGGTGCCCATAACGCCACCCTCTCGCCAGAGTCCTGCCCGGCTCCTCCTGCTGCCGGTGTGGATACTTTCCCCGCCCTGGAAATATTCTTGTGCTTTTAGGTAACAAGTACGTACGTTTTCTGTGCAAAAATAAAAAAAAACCAGTTGGTGGATTATACTTCAGATGATTAACCAGCAGTTTGTTTCAGCAGGAATTTTTGCTTTTCGTTATCCCTTTTTCACCTAATCGAAATGCAACTGTTGTCACATGTACCCATTGACACTCAACAGGACAGACGGGCATTGCGCTCCTTACGTCTTGCCTGTAGGTCATGATCCCCTGCCCTCTTGTCACCAGGCAGAAGGAGGGGAACTAGGAGAGGAGGGCGGGAATGGAGGCGGGGAATGGAAGCGGGTACCTGCTGGGGGCAGCAGGAGGTCCCCTCCAGACCCCCCATGCCCCCCCAGGGGCCCGTACAGAACAGCTACGGGCCTCTGGAGACGGACCGTGAGGGAACTAAGGATGCTGATAGAGCCCCATCCGGGGAGTCGCCAAAGCAGCCAGCTCCACGCATTAAGACTGCTGCTGTGAAGAGCAGGAGGAGGGCAACAGTCGTAGGGGGGTCCATTCTGAGGGGAACGGAGGGTCCCGTATGCAGGCCGGACCCTTCCCACAGGGAGGTCTGCTGCCTCCCTGGGGCCCGTGGTAGGGATACCGCCGGGAAGCTTCCTGGCCTGAAACGTCCCTCCGATTATTACCCTCTTTTGATCGTACAGGCAGACGGTGAGGAGCTGGAGAGCAGAAGTCCGAGGGCAATGGAGAAAGATCTCAGGGCCTTGGGACGGCTCGTCAAGGCTTCGGGAGCACAAACTGTGTTCTCCTCTGTCCCTCCTGTTTTGGGGACTGACGAATGGGCAAACAAGAAAATCGGACAGATCAACACCTGGCTCCGAAACTGGTGCTACGAGCAGGGCTTTGGGTTCTGTGATCACAGCTTGATCTGCAGGACGCCGGGCCTGCTCGCTAAGAATGGGAAAAGCCGATCCCGAAAGGGGAAAAGGGCACTAGGCCGAGAGTTAGCAAGGCTCACGGACGGGGCTTTAAACTAGAAACGAAGGGGGAAGGGGATATCAGGAATAGTGTGGTGAGCCGGACTAGGGAAGTGATCATCCCCCTGTACTCGGCACTGGTGAGGCCCCACCTCGAGTACTGCGTTCAGTTTTGGGCCCCTCGCTACAAGAGGGACATTGAGATGTTCGAGCGTGTCCAGAGAAGGGCTACAAAGCTGGTGAGGGGTCTGGAGGACAAACCTTATGAAGAACGACTGAGGGAGCTGGGGTTGTTTAGCCTGGAGAAGAGGAGGCTGAGGGGAGACCTTATCAGCCTCTACAACTACCTGAAAGGAGGTTGTAGAGAGATGGGGGCTGACCTCTTCTCCCTGGTGACAAGTGATAGGACGAGGGGAAACGGGTTCAAGTTACGTCAGGGGAGGTTTAGATTAGATATTAGGAGACATTTTTTCACTGAAAGGGTTATTAAGCATTGGAATAGGCTGCCCAGGGAGGTGGTGGATTCACCATCCCTGGAGGTGTTTAAAAAAAGGGTAGATGGGGCACTGAGGGACATGGTTTAGAAGTGGCTCTTGTCAGGGTAGGCTAAAGGTTGGACTCGATGATCTTAAAGGTCCCTTCCAACCTCAACAATTCTATGATTCTGTGATTCTATAAAACCAGGCCCGCTAGTAACGAGCCTAGGGATAAAGGGCCAAGGGTGGGGGTGAAGTCGGTAGCCCAGCTCAAGTGCGTCTACGCGAATGCATGCAGCATGGGCAACAAACGGGATGAGCTGGAAGCCGTTGTGCAGCAGGACAGCTATGAGGTAGCGGCCATCACGGAAACGTGGTGGGATGACTGTCACGACTGGCATGCTGCGATGGATGGCTATAAGCTCTTCAGAAGGGCCAGGCAAGGAGGGAGAGGCGGGGGTGTGGCTCTGGTCATTAGGGAATGTTTTGATTGTGTGGAGCTAGATTCCAGTGATGGTAAAGTCGAGTGTTTATGGGTAAGGACGAAGGGGAAGGCAAATAAGGGAGATGTTGTGCTGGGAGTATGCTACAGACCACCCAACGAGCATGAGGAGACAGATGAAGTCTTCTGTAAGCGGCTGGCTGAAGTCTCGCCATCGCCAGCCCTTGTTCTGGTTGGGGACTTCAACCTGCCGGGTATCTGCTGGAAATACAACACAGCAGAGAGCAGGCAGGCTCGGAGGTTCCTCGAGTGCATGGAAGAGAACTCCCTGACACAACTGGTAGGGGAGCCTCCCAGGGGAGGTGTCTCGCTAGACCTACTGCTCACAAAGAGAGAAGGACTAGTGGGAGATGTGGTGGTCGGAGGTCGTCTGGGGTTTAGTGATCATGAAATGGTCACGTTTTCAATTCGTAGCGATGTAAGGAGGGGGGTTAGCAAAACCTCCACCTTGGACTTCCGGAGGGCGGACTTTGACTTGTTCAGGACACTGGTTGAGAGAGTCCCTTGGGGGACTCAGGACTTTGTCCTGAAGGGCAAAGGGGTCCAGGAAGGCTGGACGCTCTTCAAGAAGGAAATCTTAAAGGCCCAGGAGCAGGCTGTCCCCAAGCGTCGCAAGTCTAAAGGGCGGGGAAAATGGCCAGCCTGGATGAATAAGGAACTTCTGCTGGGACTTAGGAATAAAAGGAGGGTTTACCACCTTTGGAAGAAGGGACAGGCAACTCAGGAGGACCACAGAGATCTCGTTAGGTTATACAGAGAGAAAATTAGGAAGGCAAAAGCCCAGCTGGAGCTCAACTTGGCCACTACCATTAAGGACAACAAAAAAAGCTTTTATAAATACATCAACAAAAAGAAAGCCAGGGAGAATCTCCATTCCTTACTGGATGCAGGGGAGGCGGGGGGGAGAAGTTGCAACCAACGACGAGGAGAAGGCTGAGATCCTTAATGGCTTCTTTGCCTCCGTCTTCAACAGTCAGACCAGCTGTCCCCAGGGTGCTCAGAGCCTCCTGAGCTGGGAGATAAGGATGGGGAGCAGAACAGCCCACCCATAATCCAGGAGGAAGCAGTCAGTGATCTGCTTCTGCACCTAGACGCACACAAGTCGATGGGGCCAGATGGGCTTCACCCAAGAGTACTCAGGGAGCTGGCGGGAGAGCTCACCAAGCCCCTCTCCATCAGTTATCAACTATCCTGGTCAACAGCGCAGGTGCCAGATGAGTGGAGGGTGGCTAATGTGATGCCCATCTACAAGAAGGGTCGGAAGGAGGATCCGGGGAACTAGAGGCCTGTCGGCCTGACCTCAGTACCAGGGAAGATCATGGAGAGGATCATCTTGAGTGAGCTCTCACGGCAAGTGCAGGGCAGCCAAGGGGTCAGGGCCAGCCAGCATGGCTCTAGGAAAGGGAGGTCCTGCTGAACCAACCTGATCTCTTCCTATGACCATGTGAGCCACCTTCTGGATGCGGGGAAGGCTGTGGACGTTGTCTGTCTGGACTTTGGTAAGGCCTTTGACACCATCCCCCACAGCCTTCTCCTGGAGAAGCTGGCGAATCATGGCATAGGCAAGTGTACCCTTCGCTGGGTTAAAAACTGGCTGGATGGCCATGCCCAGAGAGTTGGACACCACCAGTGGTGTCCCTCAGGGCTCAGTTTTGGGGCTGGTTTTGTTTAATATCTTTACCAATGATCTGGATGAGGGGATTGAGTGCACCCTCAGTCAGTTTGCAGACGACACCAAACCAGGTGGGAGTGTTGATCTGCTGGAGGGTAGGAAGGCTCTCCAGAGGGACCTGGACAGGCTGGATCCATGGGCCAAGGCCAACCGTATGAGGTTTAATAAGGCCACGTGCCGGGTCCTGCATTTCGGTCACAACAACCCCAAGCAACGCTACAGGCTCGGGGCAGAGTGGCTGGAAAGCTGCCCGGCAGAAAAGGACCTGGGGGTGCTGGCGGAGCCAGCTTAACACGAGCCAGCAGTGTGCCCGGGTGGCCAAGAAGGCCAACAGCGTTGTGGCTTGTATCAGGAATAGCGTGGCCAGCAGGAATAGGGAAGTGATGGTGCCTCTGTACTCGGCACTGGTGAGGCCTCACCTCGAGTGCTGTGTTCAGCTCTGGGCCCCGCTGTACAAGAGGGACATTGAGGTGCTGGAGCGTGTCCAGGGGAGAGCGACCAGGCTGGTGAGGGGTCTGGAGACCAGGGCATCTGAGGAGAAGCTGAGGGAGCTGGGCATGTTGAGCTTGGAGAAGAGGAGGCTGAGGGGAGACCTCATTGCCCTCTACAGCTCCCTGAAAGGAGGGTGCAGAGAGGTGGGGGTTGGCCTCTTCTCCCAGGTGAATAACGACAGGCCCAGAGGAAATGGGCTGAAGCTGCGGCAGGGGAGGTTTAGGTTAGATATCAGGAAGAATGACTTTACCGAAAGAGCGGTCAGGCACTGGAACAGCCTGCCCAGGGAGGGGGTTGAGTCACCAGCCCTAGAGGAGTTTAAGAAACGACCAGATGTGGCACTTCAGGGCATGCTCTAGTGGCAGAGACTGCAGGGGTTTTTTCTGTGTGTATGGTTGGACTCGATGATCTCAAAGGTCCTTTCCAACCGTGGAGATTCTGTGATCCTATGATTCTATGCTGAGCAGCGTAAGCCAATTGCTCTAAGGAGAGAAATTATTAATACTGTGTGCTCAGAAGGGACAGTTAGTCAAGAAAGCGAAGCTGAAATCTTGGAGGTGGGTGGTTTTCTGGTGGAGGGTTGTTTTTAACAGGAAGTTGGGAATGGCCTTCTCTGTTTACCTGCAGGAAACTTTTATTTCTGTGCTAAACTTTAAAAAGCAAAAATATTCAACTAATTACCACATGTCTTTAAATGCACTTGATTTCTTTGCTCTTGCAACTGTGCCCTTGCCGTGATTCCACGGTGTTTGTTTCCTCTGCAGCTCTGACCTGTCGGTTTCCTCACGAATACGCTGAAGCAGACAGAAACTTTACAGAGATAAAAACTTGGGGGGGAAAAATGCATAACCTGGAACTCATCATGAACTTTTGACCGTGCCTTGCTTGCTCTTCCCTCAGCTAGAAATTAGACCTGCCCAAGCAGTTGAAACTTCCTTCACCAGAGCTCAGAGACGCTGCCGAGTTCTGCTGTTGAGGGCAAAAAGCTGTGTCACAATGCTACAGAAAATACCATTGTGGAATAATTACTAAATTGGCCAAGAATACAAAAATACAGCATTGTTCACACATGAAGGAAAGTCATAAAATCAAGAGGCTTCTGAGGTAGAATACAGCCGCAGCTAGCACGCGACGAATGCCACATCTGTGATTCCCTGTACAAGGTTGTTCGTGAAACTACACGAGGGATGGAACGGAACACGCTTGTTCCGTGGCCTTCCCTTGTGACAAATAGCAGATATGGGGACAAGACGGTACTACGGAACTGATAAGCGGCCTACACGCTACCCGAGCCAACATTTCGTCAAATGTTGATGAAATGCTGTCCTTTTGTGCGAACTTTGCTCACCACAATGTACCAAAACACACCTCCATCCCGGAGGCTATCCGCCCCCGAGGTGTGAACGCTCCTCCTTGAATACATTAATCATAATAAAAGTACGTATGACTAAAGTCACTCAAACTCCACTTTGAAGATAAAAAAATAATATAAAAATAGCCCAAGAGAGAGGGGATGTCAGGGAAGACACCATCGCGAAGAATTCCACCGCTGATTTCCAGTGAAGGCAGTCGACGGGCTGAGCCTTTCTTCCCCCCCATAGGGACGCCTTTGGGTAAGACTTCGATTACACCGAGCGCTTTCTCGGGGACTTAGAAATTTCTCTAGAGAATCTCTACCCTACATTTATAGCCAGGCTGTATCGTTTGTAATTTTGTCGCGCGTTTGTATACTTAGCAATATCTTTATTTGCACGTGCTTTGCAGACAGTGTATTTATCACCGGCAATCCTAAAGAACCTGTATATCTGTTGTTTAAATAAACTGCACTGTTTCAGTAGCTGGTCGTTCCGCTTTCTCACTGAACGCGACCAAAACTTGAGAGAGGCCGTGCTAGTTCAGGAGCACGACTAGACTGAAGGTGCAGCCCACTACTAGTGTATCCAAATCGTAGTAGTTTAATACATATTAAACGCGATTGGACTGATAGTGCTGAATTGGGCATCACTCAGAATTTAAACCCAGCCGCACCTGGCCTCCCGCCTCGGTGAGGAGTGTTAGAACGCAAGGGGGTTTATCTTCTGCCAAAACCGCTTGGCCCCGTTTCACGCAACAACCATTCCTCTCACTCACCTTATATAGAGGGTACCCCTTTATGTACCCAGCACCTTTTGCCTCTGAGCTCATTGAAGGAAACGGGGATTCTGAGCAGGCTGTGCATCGCACGTACATTTCCTGCTGTTATTTCAGGTATCGTTGACTGTTGCTCGCTTTAAAATGTTTTCAGAGCTGAAAAGGTAATTTAATAATAAATAAAATTTGTTGACGTGAGCCTAGATAAAGTACCTCATTAGTGTCATTTTGCACATTCCTTTCTTTTCCTGTTGTAAGCAGCAATTTGCGTTTCTGGTTTCTGCCTTTACTGCTTCATCTTCAGTTTCTCAACTGCGGGGAAATCAAGTTCTATTCCTCATCATAGAATCATAGAATCATAGGGTTGGAAGGGACCTCTGGAGATCATCTAGTCCAACCCCCCTGCCAGAGCAGGGTCACCTAGAGCAGGTAACACAGGAACACGTCCAGGTGGGTTTTGAATGTCTCCAGAGTTGGAGACTCCACCACCTCTCTGGGCAGCCTGTTCCAGTGCTCTGCCACCCTCAGGGTAAAGAAGTTCCTCCTCATGTTTAGGTGGAATTTCCTATGCTCAAGTTTGTGCCCATTGCCTCTTGTCCTGTCCCCGGGCACCACTGAAAAGAGCCTCGCCCCATCGTCCTGACACCCACCCTTTAAGTATTTATAAGCGTTGATAAGGTCACCCCTCAGACGTCTTTTTTCCAGACTGAAGAGACCCAAATCCCTCAGCCTTTCCTCATAAGAGAGGTGTTCCAGTCCCCTAATCATCTTTGTAGCCCTCCGCTGCACCCTTTCCAGCAGTTCCCCGTCCCTCTTGAACCGGGGAGCCCAGAACTGGACACAGTGCTCCAGGTGCGGCCTCACCAAGGCAGAGTAGAGGGGGAGGATGACCTCCCTTGACCTGCTGGCCACGCTCTTCTTGATGCACCCCAGGATGCCATTGGCCTTCTTGGCCACAAGGGCACATTGCTGGCTCATGGTCATCCTGTTGTCCACCAGGACTCCCAGGTCTCTTTCCACAGAGCTGCTCTCCAGCAGGTCAGCACCCAACCTGTACTGGTGCATGGGGTTGTTCCTCCCCAGGTGCAGCACCCTACACTTGCCCTTGTTGAACTTCATAAGGTTTCTCTCTGCCCAGATCTCCAACCTGTCCAGGTCTCTCTGTATGGCGGCACAGCCTTCCGGTGTGTCAGCCACCCCACCCAGCTTGGTGTCATCAGCAAACTTGCTGAGGGTGCACTCTATCCCCTCATCCAGGTCATTGATGAATATGTTGAACAGGACTGGACCCAGTACTGACCCCTGGGGAACACCACTCGTCACTGGTCTCCAACTAGACTCTGTGCCCCTAATCACAACCCTCTGAGCTCTATCTTTCAACCAGTTTTCTATCCACCCCACTGTCCATTCATCTAACCCACACTTCCTAAGCTTCCCTATGAGGATGCTGTGGGAGACCGTGTCAAACGCCTTGCTTAAGTCAAGGTAGACCACATCTACCGCCCTCCCCTCATCTATCCATCTAGTCATGCCATCGTAGAAGGCTATCAGGTTAGTCAGACATGATTTCCCCTTGGTGAATCCATGCTGAGTACTTCTGATAGCTTTCCTTTCCTCCACGTGCCTTGAGATGACACCCAGAACGAGCTGTTCCATCATCTTTCCAGGGATGGAGGTGAGGCTGACCGGCCTGTAGTTCCCCGGCTCCTCCTTCTTGCCTTTCTTGAAGACTGGAGTGACATTGGCTTTCCTCCAGTCCCCAGGCACCTCGCCTGTTCTCCAGGACTTTTCAAAGATGATGGAGAGCGGCCCAGCAATGACTTCCGCCAGCTCCCTCAGCACTCTCGGGTGCATCCCATCAGGGCCCATGGACTTGTGAATATCTAGATGATCTAATTGGTCCCTCACTCGCTCCTCCTCAACCCAAGGGAAGTCGTCTTCTTTCCCTGTTACTTTATTCAATGCCTGGGACTCCTGAGGGCTGGGCCGAGCAGAAAAGACCGAAGCAAAGAAGGCATTCAGTAACTCTGCCTTCTCCACATCCTCCGTCACCATGACTCCTGCCTCATTCAGCAGTGGGCCTACAACTTCTCTGGTCTTCCTTTTGCTTCCAATATACTTGTAGAAGCTCTTTTTGTTGTGCTTGATGTCCCTAGCCAGGTCTAATTCCAAGGCGGCCTTGGCTTTCCTTGTTTCATCCCTGCACGCTCGGGTGGCATTCTTGTAATCCTCCCAAGGGGTCAGTCCCTTCTTCCACTTATTATAAACTTCCTTCTTCCACTTGAGCTTTTTCTGAAGCTCCCTGCTCAACCATGCAGGTCTCCTGCATCCCTTGGCCGATTTCTTTCTCTTAGGGATGCACCGATCCTGAGCTTGGAGGAAGTGGTCTTTGAATATCAACCAGCTTTCTTGAGCCCCTTTGCCTTCCAGAGCCCTAGCCCACGGGATCTCTCCAAGCAGTTTCTTGAAGAGGTCGAAGTTAGCCCTCCTGAAATCCAAGGTTGTAATTTTACTTCTTGTTGTTGTTTTGTGGATAGTACCCATGATCCTGAACTCAATCATTTCATGATCACTACAACCTAGGGTGCCCCCAACCTTAATGTCCTCCACCAATCCCTCTGTGTTTGTCAGTACCAGGTCTAGAAGTGCTCCTCTCCTTGTTGGCTCCTGTACCACCTGTGTCAAAAAGCTGTCATCAATACACTGGCGGAGCCTCCTGGACTGTGCATGCCTGGCTGTGTGGTCTGCCCAGCAGATATCGGGGTGATTGAAGTCCCCCATGAGAACCAGGGCCTGCGCTTGTCTTCAGTTGTCTGTAGAAAGCCTCATCAGTCTCCCCATCCTGATCAGGTGGCCTGTAATAAACACCCACAACAGTGTCCCTCATATTTGCCTGTCCCTTAATCCTTACCCACAAGCTCTCAACCCGCTCTTCATCCGCCCCTAGTGAGAGCTCAATGCATTCCAAATGCTCTCTCACATAGAGTGCAATTCCACCACCACGCCTCGCTGGTCTGTCTTTCCTGAAAAGGACATAGCCATCCATGACAGCATTCCAGTCATGCGAGTTGTCCCACCACGTCTCAGTAATTGCAATGAGATCATGGCCCCGCAACCGCACACAGACCTCCAGCTCTTCCTGCCTATTCCCCATGCTGCGTGCATTGGTGTATAAGCATTTCAGAGAGGGAGTTGTGTGTATAGTTTTGACCCTTGAGATGTGGTGTGCCTTCTGGCTTTCAGAAATACTGGCACACTGGCCCACGAGCGCTGAGCAACTACACCCTGGCACCTCACCAGCAAGCCCAGTACCATCCCCACCCCGCTTCAGATCTAGTTTAAAGCCCTCTCAATGAGCCCCGATAACTCTTGTCCTAGAACCCTTTTTCCCCTGGAGGTCAAGGTATTCCTGCCTGTTACCAGCAGGCCAGGCGTTTTGTAGATCGGGCTACCGATCATCTACCACATCATGTGGTAGATCATCTACCACAGCCCCTTCTTGCTCTAACACACACACACACACACCCCTGGCTTTTTTTTTTTTTTTAATTGAGGAAGCATCTCTTCGCCCGTGTGTATCCAGATGCATTGCAACGGGCATCTGGATGCAATGCAAGACAGAGCTCAGAGGGTTGTGATTAGGGGCACAGAGTCTAGTTGGAGGTCAGTGACGAGTGGTGGTCCCCAGGGGTCACTTCAATACATTCATCAGTAACCTGGAGGAGGGGACAGAGGGCACCCTCAGCGAGTTCGCTGATGACACAAAGCTGGGGGGGGTGGCTGACACACCGGAAGGCCGTGCCGCCATCCAGAGAGACCTGGCCAGGCTGGAGAGTTGGGCAGAGCGTGGCCAGCAGGTGGAGGGAGGTCATCCTCCCCCTCTGCTCTGCCCTGGGGAGGCTGCACCTGGAGTGCTGGGTCCAGTTCTGGGCTCCCGGGTTCAAGAACAACGTGCTGGAGAGGGGACAGCAAAGGGCTACCAAGATGCTGAGGGCACTGGAACACCTCTCTGATGAGGAAAGGCTGAGGGATTTGGGTCTCTTCAGTCTGGAAAAAGAACGGCTGAGGGGGGAATCTCATCAACACTTACAAATACTGAAAGGGGGGGTGTCAGGAGGATGGGGCCAGGCTCTTCTCAGTGGGGCCCAGGGACAGGACAAGAGGTAAAGGACACAAACTTGAGCATGGGAAGTTCCATCTCAACATGAGGAGGAACCTCCTTACTTTGAGGGTGGCAGAGCCCTGGCACAGGCTGCCCAGAGAGGTGTGGAGTCTCCTGCTCTGGAGATACTCCAAACCCGCCTGGAGACGCCATCCTGTGCCACCTGCTCTGGGTGACCCTGCTCTGGCAGGGGTTGGACTGGGTGATCTCCAGAGGCCCCTGCTGACCCCGGCCAGTCTGGGATTCTGGGCCCCACCCCAGCAGGGGGGAGTGAGTGAGCGGCTGCGTGGTCCTGGTCGCTGGCCGGGGTGAAACCACGACATGCTGCTCTAGCCTTGACAAGAACATGGAGACCTAAAACGTGTCAAGGGCTTACTTGTCTTTCATTCCTCTATTCAGAGAAAGCAATTCCACTGCAGCGCGGAAGCTTTCCTTAACACCCTCCTATCTCAGGCTTGGCCAATCCATAGAGACATGACCCGCGAGCCCACATACACGTGGATGTCGCCACGTCCAGCACCTCTGCCCTTCCTGTGGGGCTGCCACCACTGGTGGGGCCACTCTCCACCCCTGCCGGCGCCCCGAGCGTGCCTGGGCCAGGAACTGCCGCTCTGCTCAGCACGTGGTGGAGAAGCAACGGGCTCCGGCATGGCTGATTCCATACCTGGACACCCCCGATGTGGCCCCTCCAGCTCTCGGGGGGGCTGGGGCTCCACACGGTGCAGGGGTGGCCCGGCAGAGTAGGTCCCTGTGGGTGTCTGGGGGGGAGCAGGGCAGTGCGGGACGGGAAAGAAGAGCCCAAACACCACATGAAATTCCACAGTCTTTTTATTAACAGCTGGGAGACGCAGGCAGGCCGGCTGTGCTCCACCTCCTCTACGCCCTCCGGAGCCAGGAGCACGGCGCTTGCAGGCGGAACCTGGAGGGAGGCTCTCTCACGACTGCCTTCATAATCATGAGGGTTTGAGCCGCCAGGGAAGACACGAAAATGCTGCCGTCGTTCACCGCGCCTTCAAGGGCTGGGGTGGAAAGGAAGAGAGCCGAGGTCAGAGCCCAGGTGCACAGAGACCTCTGGACCCCTCCGGCCAGGGCTCCCCTTGGCCCCCCGGCTCTTCCCATAGCCAGGAGGGAGCCAGAGGCGTTGGCATCAGCCAGAAGGTGCTGGCCACCAGCGCCCCACGTGCCCCCGAAACGTCTCTGTGCTCTGCCCGCACAGGGAGCAGAGCCCTCCCCGGCCGGGGCAGGGACCGGAGCTCCCTACCAGGGGCCCTCCTGCTCCCCGCCAGCCCCGGCAGACACCCCACTGCCCTCGCTCACCGTCGCAGATGACCTGGAGCTCCTCCTGGCGCCCATCCCTCAGCTGCCGCCCGGCGAGCCCTAGGCACACACAGCCCGTCACAGACCCCGCTGGCCTGCCCGCCCCAGCAGCCCAACTGCCCCCCACCGACCCCACGGGCCTGGCCACGCGCCCGCCTGCCCTGGGGCCCGGCTGAGCCCAGGCCGGTGCCCTGAGGGTGAAGCCCAAGGCGGCGGCCAGGGACCCCGCAAGGCTGCCAGCAGCTGCCCCTGCGTGGGCAGGGGTGGGAGAGGGCGGCAGGGAGCCCCGTGGGCGCCCGGCCCCGCGTGGGGCAGTCGGGGCTCTGCAGGCGCCCGGTGCATTCGTCAGCAGCCGTGGCTGGGGCTCAGCTGCCACGGGGCAGGGAGGGACCCGCGGCGGGGTTGTGGCTCACCGATGAATCTGACGGCCGCCTCGCGCAAGGGCTGCTGTGGGCTCCGCAGGTACGGCAGGCTCTGCCGCAGGTAATCCCCCGCACCGCGGCTGCTTTCCGCCAGCTGGAGAGAGCAGGAGGGGACAGGGTTGGCCCAGAGCCTCCCCCTGCGCCCAGGGCTGGCCTTCCCTGCCTTCCCCTGCTCGCGCGCCCAGGACGCCGCAGCGGGCAGGGGCCCAGCTGGGAGCTCCAACGCGTGGGGGGAGAGGGGCTTCTCCAGTCTGGCTGTGGGGCTTCGAGGCCGCCCTTACCAGGCACTCGCCGAGCCTCCATGGCTGCTCCGTCTCCAGCAGCTTCCTGAGCAGCCTGCGCTTCAGGAGCTTGGCCGCTCCGAGCAGGGCTTCCCGAGAGGCCTGCAGAGCAGCAGAGAGTGGGAGATGGCCCTGCCGCCCAGGGGACAGGACTGCCAGGGGGTCCCTGGGCAGGACAGGGGGGTGGCAAGGGTTGGGGGTCCAAGGCCTGGCCTCAGACACCTGCAGGCGCCCCTGGGAAGCCCAGGGGGGCTCCAGTGCTTCGGTCCTCGTGGCCGCGCACTGCTGCTCTGCTCCGCTGGACCGAGCAGGGCAGGGGTAGGACACGTCCCTGCCCACCTCCTCAGCTGCTGCCAGCTCTGCGGCTGCAGGCAGCGGGGGGCTCGGAGCCCTCCTCAGGGCCCCAGGTGCGGCACATGCCAAGGGCTTAGAAATCCCCACCTGAGCCACGCTCTGGTCCCTGTCGTGCAGGTGGAAGAACAGGGGCATCATCAGGCTCCTCCCCACGTCCTTCCTCGTCTGCTTTTTGTGGCTGCTGACTGCCACCCCCATCGCATCTCTGCAGAGGAGGATGGAGTGCTCTCGCACGTCGCTGGACTCCTGGGAGGAGAGAAGGAAGAGGGGAGGACCTCAGTCCCGCTCCTCCAAGCCCACGGTGAGGAGACGAATGCTTGTGGCTCTCCCTCTGCAGTGAGGAGAAGAACTCTCGGGCCAGTGGGCACGCGCGCAGAGGGACGCGCCACCCCGGGCCAGGCACACGTGCGCCCCCGGGCATGCTATCCAAGCCTCCGCTCTCCCGCCGCCTTACGTTTTCAAAGAGGGGCGGGAGCGTCCTGAGCAGCTGCAGAGCGATGGGGCCAGCCGTCTGCCTGTCCAGCACGCGGAGCATGTTGCCGAGGACAGCCAGGGCCCCTGTCGTGACGTCGCTGTCACCGTCCTGCAGTCGTTGCGTGACCTCTGGCAGGAGGCCTTGCAGTGTCGCTGCCTACGAGAAACACACCGTTTCAGTCTAGGTGAACCTGCTCTGGCAGGGGGGTTGGCCTACGTGGTCTCCAGAGGTCCCTTCCAACCCCTATAATTCGGTGATTCTGTGGTTGTGTTGTGTGACGCAATCGAGCACCGCACCGGCCGACCCACGCTGCGTGTGGAGGGTGCGGGGCCAGTCGGGCAGAGGTCTCTGCACGTGCGGAGCAGCCCAGGGCCTGGCCTGAAGCGCTCACGGGCCGCTGAACGGGGCAGCAGGGACAGCGGGCAGCGCTCCCGCCGCTCCCGATTCCTGGCAAAGCCCGAGCAAGCCGCTGCGCGCACCGCGCCTGCAGCCCAGCCCCAGGCAGACACCCGCACTGTGCCCGGCGGCCCCTGCCCACCTTCTTGGGTCTCCCGGACAGCGTGACGAGGCTGCTGACTGCCAGCCTGCGCAGCAGCACCTCCTCGCTCCTCAGGTGGGCCTGGAGGAGGGACAGGACCCGGGCATTGACGTGCTCAAAGTCGGTGTACTCCAGGAGCTGAAAGGCAATCGGCAGCAGAGTGAGAGCCCGGCACAGCCAGCAGAGCTCCCGGACGGCTCGGGGCAAGGCGCCAGGGCCGGACACAGCCCAGGCGGGAGGCAGCAGGGTCCGCAGAGGGCCCTGGCCGCCTCCCCTCTGCCCTCTGCCGCACGCAGGCAGCCTGCCTTCCCCCCGCCTGCCCTCAGAGAGGCAGCGCGTGCCAGCAGGCCCACCTCCACGAAGACCACCATGGCGCCGACGTCCTGCACGGCCCGTCTCTGGAGGAGGCCTTTGACCGCCTGCTCAGACAAGGTGGCGCAGCAGTCCGGTACTTGATGCCGCAGCACCCTGGCCCGGGGAAGAAGGCATTGGTGGCACCGAGCTGGGCAGGCCAACCTCTCTGGGACTGCGCTGAGAGGTGGGCGTCCCACTGCCCATGAGGACGGGGATCGTGCGGGCGGCCCTTCCCTGCCAGGGGAGAAACGCCCGGGCAGGCAAGGGCGGCTGAGCAGGCTCTCACCTCGTCAGCATGGCGACGCCGCTGTGGTAGGTCTCAGCACTCTCGAGCATGTCCCAGGCCCCCTGACTCCCGATGACTTCAACCAGGGAGGCACCGCCCAGGCCCTGGAAGAGCGCTTGCATGGTGCTCACTGCGCTCCTGCGGGCAGAGCAAAGCGCGGTCACACGTGGAGCCCCGGCCCCGGCTCTGGGCCCGGGGAGAGACCAGGGACAGGGTCGGGGCACCCGAGGAGTGCCGGAGCACCTGAGCACTGAAGGATGTGTCCCGCTCCCACTGACAATGCAGCAGCAGCCCTTCCGTGAGCCGTTCAGGCTGCAGGAGATCTGGAAGAGCACTGCCATGAAGAGCTCATCAAAAAGTAACGACACGTGGCGTTGGCTGTCGGGCACCAGGAAGATCTCGCGCATGGCACTGGCCACCTGCAGAAACAGCCCGGGACGGCTCTCACTGCAGAGGTGTCCGGGCAGCAGGGCCGGGACAGGCAGCCTGCCGGCGCACCACGGGGCCGAGCGGCACGCGCTGCCCTGCCCGGCTGTGGCCCGAGGGCCCTGGGCCAGACACCCTGGAGAGGGCCGGGTTTGGGGGCGGGTGGAGTGGGCCGGAGGGGCTGGAGAGGGGCGTGCAGCCCTGGGTGGGACGGGGCAAGCCTCGTCCAGACACTCACGGCCAGGAGTTCTTGGCAGCTGTAGTGTCCCCCGATGCTGTACTGCCTGCTGCATTGGTGACCGACCTCTACCAGCACCCTCAGCAGGTCGGCCACGAGGCCGGGCTCCTGGGCCAGCGTGCTCCACATGGCCCTGGTAGTGCTGCAGAGCCAGAACACACTGTCAGCGGAGCCACCTCGGCCACCACCCCTTCTGCCTGGGCAGGCCCCAGAGGTCCTGAGCTGCCCCCGAGGCTGATGGGCCACGTACTTGTCACAGGGCCAGGAAACCCTCAGCAGGCCAGTGACCACCTCATAACTGTCGATGCTGGCCAGCCGGAGAAGGGTGAACGTCAAGATCTCCTGGAGCTGCAGCCTACTGACGCAGACCAGGTGCCTATAGATGATCTCCACAAGGTCGTCCATCTGCCGGAGACAGCGGGCTGGAGCGGGCTGGAGCACAGCCATGGCCCCCGCTGCCACCAAGACCTGCTTCCCTCCCGCCACCCTTTGCTGGCCTCAAGGGACGCCTGGCAGGCACGGCAAGCCCTGGCCTCGGGGCGGAAGGAACGGCCCCCGCAGGGCACACGCACAGGGCAACCCGGCTGCACACTGCCTACCCCGAGTAGATCCAAACACGGGCCTCTCAAGACCAGCTCCAGACACCTGGCAACCAGCAGGATGTCAGAGACCCTGGGGTCCGCCATGTTTTTCAAGATGGTGAGGACAAAGTCGCTCTTCTCAGATGGGAGGAAGCGTCTCCGAAGTAGCTGAGGGAGAGAGGGAGGGGAAAGGCGTCACACCGACTGCCCTGGCGGCAGGGACCGTGGGCTCTGCCAGCAACCAGAGCTCGCCGGTGGCCAGAATGGCCAGAGCTGTGGCACTGGCGCTGGGCTAAAGCCCTGGACTGCTCCCTGCAGAGAGGTGGTGGCTCCCTGCAGCCTGATGGGCAGGAGGCCGTGCCATCCCTCGCCGCGGCTGATGCACTGGTTCATCCCAAGCCTCCCGCCAGCCCCACGGCCAAGACCCCCAGCAAGGAAGGAGCTTGTTACCACCTTGGCAACGTGCTCCGGGGCCCAGCGGGCGACATCAGTTGCCTGCTCCACGCGTAGCACCAGGTTCTGGCTCAGTTTTCCTGCCTGGTAGGCTGGGAAGGAGGCAAAACAGAGCATGAGTGGCCAGAACAAGGCAGAGCTGGGGCCAGCAGGCGAGGGCCTGAAGCAGAGCTCTGTGCCTGGCTCTCCATTCTGTGGGGAGCCGGAGGTGTGCCGGGGTGGCAGGGGAGGAGGGGAAACCGCCTCTTGGGCTGCAGAAGGGCAGGAGCGTGGGGTCTGGCGTTCTGCTCGGGAGGAGGAGAGAAGGCCGGGCGTGCCGCTGCCACAGGCTCTCCAGCCCAAGGGTTCTCGGGACAGGCCCCCAGCTGCTGCCCTGCTCCAGCCTCGCAGGAGTTCGCTGCCCCTTCCTCTAGCAGAGGGGGTGCGCCGAGGCGGTGTGGCGCCATGCCTGGGTCCTTGTGGCTGGGAGGCCCCAGCCCGCCCGGCCTCTCTTACCATTTCGCAGCAGGAAGAACCTGTGGAAGGCACGCAGGGCCTGCGCAGCCCCATCGCTGATCTCCTGGTCCTCCTCAGCGCAGCACAGGGTGAGGAGCCCCATCAGCTGCCCCAGGAATGGCAGAGGCTTCCTACAGAAGAAGGACCTCCTTCTGTCTCCGCAGGGCAAGTCCTGTGGGAGAGAGGACGGAGCAGTAGCCAGAGCTTTGGAGGGCTCTGCCCTGTGCTGTGCCCCGTGGAGACCCAGCCTGCGGCAGCCGTCTCAGGGCGAGCAGCGTGCTGGGCAGAAGCCCAGGGGAGGCAGGGAGGCAGGGAGGGCTGCCAGGGCCGGGCCTGCAAAACGCTTCTGCGCCCTGGGACGGAGCTGGCTCCCGGAAAAAAGGCACGGGAGGGAGCAGCTCCCAGAGGGAAGGGCAAAGATGGTGGCGCAGGGCTGAGCATTGCCAAACACCCTGCCCTCAGGCCAGGCTTCCCTTGCGGGGAGCCCAGCGCTACCGGCTACGCTGGGGCAGCAGGACGCGGTGAGGGGTGCCGAGAGGTCGCCTGCACGGCACGCCCCTTACCTCCCGCATGCAAGAGAGTCTCAGGAACTGGGTGAGGTTGACAATCCTCCGCACAACCCTCTGGCGCCTAGCCACCTCCGGGGATGTCATGAGGGGCATCAGGACCTGGGAAGGCAAAAGCAGATGGTCATCCTTGGGAAACGAGCCAGAGCGGTGGCTCTGCCGCGCGCCTGCTGGGTTAACACCATGTGCTGCTGAGGCTTCCCCTGCACAGGGGGAAGCCTGGATCAGGGTCCGGCCACCTCACAGCCTCGGGGACCATTGGCAACAGCTGGTGACCTGCGGCAGTCAGGGAGGTAGCCGGATCCCACCCTCCCAACCACCTCTGCCCCTTCCCACACGCCCCGCCAGAGATGGCCACGTGTCCCCTCTGCGGGAGGACAGGAACCCCCAGGGGGGCCTGCCCCAGGCAGGTGCCAGCACCTCTGCCCCCGCAGCTTCAGGGCTGGACTCCCCTCGCACCAGGCCACGTCCCAGCAGCTCTCTGCCCTGCTGCCCTCTGGGGAGGAGAGCAGGCACGGGGCGGGCGGCAAGGGCAGTGGCTCAGCAGCGCCAGCTGCCAGAGCAGGGGAGCGGGGAAGGATGCTGGGACTCCTTCTGCTGCTCCGGTTCCAGGCTGGGCCGTGCACACTCCAGAAGGTCACCTCTCTTTCGGGTAGGGCAAGGAAGAGACCCCGAGAGCCCCGCTCTTGGCAAATGCCTCACCTGCAAGATCATCTCCAATCTCAGCAGGCTGGAACTCGGCGAAGCACCACACATCACCACCTCCAGCACTCTGTTCAGAGTCTTCAGGATCTGCAAGAGGACAGAGCAGGTGGCACGCTTGCCCTGGCCCTTCTTCCTTGCAGGGAGCTGGCTTGAACGCCTTCCACCCGAGGCGGGCTTCAACTGCCCGCTGCGCCCGGGAGAGGCCTCAGGCTCTCCCTGCTCTTCCTTCTTCCCCTGTTGTCTTCCTGCAGCCAGAGGCGGCTAGGAAAATGTGTGCGGGGACTGAGTGGCAGGATCTCCCCGTAGCTCAAACCCGCGCTTACCGCAGCATCCAGGGAAGCGCCTTGACCGTCCCCGTTCTCTGCTGGGTCAAGACAGCAGATGTCACGGATGCAGGGGCAGAAGTGCTCGTGCACCAGGCCCTCAGTGTCTTCGCTGCAAGGAGAGAAGGTGCCGGTTGGATGCCGGGGTTTCCACGTCGGGAAGGTGGTCGCAGGCGTCGGGGCTGGCAGTCCCCAGGGTGGTACCCGTACGAGGTGGGGAAGGGATGCCTGGAGGCACGTCCTCCTTCCCCGGTGCCGCTGAGGCAGGGACAGAGGGAGAGGACCCCCCTGGCCGGGGGAGCCCGAGCCCCTTTCCGCCTCCTGCCTCTCCCTTCCAGGGAAGAGCTAAGAGGTAGCGGGGAGCCCCCGGGCAGCCTCTGCCCTCCCATCTGGCGCACCCATGGGGGGCCAAGCGTGAGGGAGAGCAGAGGCCCAAAGGCAGTGGTGCCAGGGTCTTGCCGGGATGGGAGATGCCTGCTGCCAGCAGGCCCACGCCGTGGGGGGCCCTGGCCAGGTCAGGGTCTGGGGCAGGTACCTCATTGCGGCGATGGCAAGCATGGCTTCCTGCCACATCACGGCATCCGTGCTGTGAGGAGACTCCTTTTTCCAAAGGGCCTGGAGAGGGAGAGCACGGGCAGGATGGAGCAGCAGGGCTGCCAGCGGCCAGCACCAGTCTGCAGGGCGGGCACTGGCCCCCAGGGCAGCCCCTCGCGTGGCACTGGCCCCGTGGCAGGCAGGGCTGTGCCCAGGGAGGCCCGTCTCGCCCTCCCCTGTGCCCAAGGGCACGTGTGCTGTCTTTACCGCTGGGCTGGCGCTCAGCCAGCGCTCAGCCAGCGCTGCCCCCCTCCCTCGGCCCCGCTGGGTGCCCTCACCTCCATTTTCTCCACCAGCTCCTGCACTGATCTGAGGTTGGGCCGGTACCTGCCCTGCAGCCAGGCTGTGCAGAGCATGCGGATGGAGACCAGGAACCTCACCTTGGAGGCCTCTTCCTGACAGCCAGCGAGCAGAGAGACAGAGAGGGCGGATGAGGGCCAGAGCAGGGCCAGCAGGAGCGGGGCCTCGAGGGGTGCAGCGATGGCGCAGGGGGCCGGGGGGGGAGCAGCCCTGCACAGCCAGCAGTCCCCCTAGGGCCCGCGCGCAGGCAGCAGGCACGGCAGCACGCGGCTGGCAGCCGCGGGCAGAGCCTGCCTGGCAAAGGCTGCCGTTACCCTTTGGGTGCCGTCGAGGAAGGCCAAGACGTAGGTGTGGGCTTCCTTCTCCTCGCCCTTCAGCCAGCAGCTGAAGGCAGAAGCAGCTCCACCTGAGGAGGAACAAGCGCGGGGAGAGCTGTAGCCGCGGCAGGAGGCAGAGGGAAGAGAGGGGCCCCCTCTCCAGCCCTGCGCCCGCTGCCCTGCTCCCAGCGAGCCCTGGCCCGGGGTGCTGATGCCCCGTCTCCCCCGGGATGGTGCTGGCAGCAGGGCGGGAAAGGCCCCAGCCCGGCAGCACCGCTGCCTCCCGCCGGCCCAGCGGCCTCTCCCTGCCCTGCTCTCTGCCCCGAGGCTGGAGGTGGTCCCCTGGGGTCCTCTCGCTACTCACTCATGGCGGGGATGCCGGGGCTCTTCTCCTCCTCCGCTTGGAGCATGAGGAGGCTGGCGCAGCCCAAGTCCTCGCTCTGCACCCGGCGTTGCCTGGGGCTTTCTGGCCGCTGATGGTCCTCGGCGGCCACCCCGGCCCTTTGGTCCTCTGCCGCCTCCGGTGCAGGGCTGCTCCGAGGGCAACCGCTCGCCGTCCTGCGGGACAGAGGAGAGGGCTGAGGGTGGGGAGGGGGCTGCCCACGGCGAGCGGCCCCAGCGCGGTGCGGCCTGGCCCGAGCAGGGAGGTGGTGGGTGGCAGGGGCTGGGCAGGGCTGGGGGGAACTCCTGCAGGACGCCGTTTCCAGCGGGCAGTCCCCCCTCGCCCAGCCGGCCCTGGCGCCGGCTCTCCTGCCCCCAGCCCCTGCGGAAGGGCCTGCTGGGCCCGGGTGCCCTGGGGTCCCTGTGGCCCTGGCCCGGCCCAGAGCCGCACTCCTACCTGCTGCGGGACACCCTGGCCCTGGGGGGGGAACGTGGCAGGGGTCGCAGGGAAACACGCGTTCTGCGCACAGGGACTCTCGCACGTGCCGGATCACCCATGTCCACTCTTCACGAGTGTCCGGGACACTGTGGGGCTGCCGTGCACATGCTGCTGGACATCACCAGCTGTCACAAGGGTAGGTCACCAAGGGCCCATTGTGACCCGCCACCCCTGCCGGGAGGGGCAGCCCATCCTGCCCCCCGCTGGGACCTGGGCTCTCCCAGGGGAGTCAGCCCACCGCCGGATCTGGCCGCAGCCTGCGGTCCCTCTGCGCACATCCCCTGCCGCAGGCAGTACTCTGCGGCCCCTTTGGCCTGAGGCCTGAAACCCGGCTGTGTGGTCAAAGGGCATCCTGCCACCACCCACCTGCAGAAACACGTCCAGACCTCTGCCAGGAGCATGAATCCCTCCCATCGTTGGGGAGGATCAGGTCCGAGACTGCCTGAGGAACCCGAACATACCTAGATGTTTACTGATATTAAAATTACTGATTATTATTATTGATATCCCGAGTTACTGTGTGCTGGTTTCGTTTGGGATGGAATCGACCTTCTTGCGGCAGCTGGCGCAGTGCTGTGCTTTGGGTTTGGGATGGGAATGGTGTCGGTAACTCTCACAGTTTTGGCCACATTGGCCGATGGCCGGCGACAGATGCTCTCCCCCCACGTCTTGCACGGGGAGAGGAGGAGGAGACATAAAGAGACTTACAAGTTTAGAAGAAAGTAAACCATTTTAATGTGATATTAATAACAAAATAAAAAGGAAATAATGAAATAGATACAGCAGATACAAAGCCGTACCAGGCTCCCAGGATGCCGTCACCGGCAGGCACTGGGGAAGTCCCAGACTGGACTCGGCGACGGGTGGGAGCTGGATTCCAGAGCCGGAGCCGGGAGCACGCGGGTGGGGATCCCAGGCCGACGAACAGACAGGGCCCTGCTGGGACGCTGCCCATTGAAGAGAGCGAGCTGACCCTTTGATCCCTCAGCTTTCACACTGAGCATGGGACAGGTGGGCTGGAATACCCTGTTGGCCGGTTTGGGGTCCCCTGTCCCGTCCGCTCCTCCCCTCCCCGCAGGTGGGACCCCTCTGCGCTTTTCCGCTTCCCACCCTCCAACGGGGCAAATAACGAAATGAGCTGAGCTTGGGTGTTACGGCAGTAAGTATAAGCAAGAGCCTCCCTGCGTGCCGCTCCTCGGCACAAGCTGCAAACGTTGGTCTTATCGCGCCGAGAACGAACCGTTTTCGGCACAACGTGCTGTTAATTTCAGAGCGAGAAGAGGCCTAGCTCAGAAGTAAAATGACTGAACGCACAGTTGGTTTGGTTTTACCTCAAACCAGGACATTCCACTCCTTATTCCATACCGTTTGCGTCGTGCTCAGATCACTGATACGTTCATCTATCAAACCTACACGCACGCATAGATCGATAGATAGACAGACAGACAGACAGACGGAGGTTACTCAGTTATATCTTGACTTTATACAGAAAAGTTCACTGAGTCCATTTAGTTCATAACTGTAGCGTTTCGTCTACCATAGTAGACTCTCAGGGTAGGAAAGATGAATGAAATTCATTGTGGGCCATGCCCCTGGGTAGCATGTCCATCTCAAAGAGTTTTGCTGGATGACACTTGATGAAGTTGGTTCAGGTTCATTACTACTGCGTTACCCTGAAAAACACTGATAGAACACCGTTAGTGTCATATGACAATATCATGCGATTCAGAATTAAGTATTCCCACCCGGGGTCAAATTTCCTTGGGGTACACATTGATCCTCTCCGTTCTTCAGCATCACCCACCAAGTACAAGCAGGTCCTTGAGCAAAAAGAGTCCCACAAACGGGTTCGCCTTGGCCTGAGGCAGGAAAAACCCAAACAGTTTTCCCTAACGTATTCCTTTCACGCACCACAGGGACTTTATCCCCTTCTACTATACGTAAAAGGCCTGATTGAGCTGGAGCAGCTCGATTGATGGATCCCCTGGTGTTAACTAACCAGGTGGCTTGTGCTAAAGGCTTGTCCCAATTTTTAAAGGATCCACCACCCATTGCATTCAGGTAGTTTTTAACAATCCATCGTATCGCTCCACTTCCCTGGAAGCTGGTGCGTGACAGGGGATATGACATACCCACTCAACGCCACGTTCTTTGGCCCAAGTACTTATAAGACTGTGTTTGAAATGAGTCCCATTGGCTGACTCGGTTCCTTCTGGAGCACCATGTCGCCACGAGACTTGCCTTTCAAGGCCC
Source organism: Chroicocephalus ridibundus (assembly GCF_963924245.1). Lineage (NCBI taxonomy): Eukaryota > Metazoa > Chordata > Aves > Charadriiformes > Laridae > Chroicocephalus > Chroicocephalus ridibundus. The sequence goes on along the minus strand of NC_086316.1, from coordinate 829,828 downwards.
AGGATGGTATCGCGGGCAGTGGCGTGGCGTACGGCGTAGCTTTCCAACCGTCTGGTGCTTGCTTCCACCATTGGAAGCACGTAACGCTTACCCTGACGGGTCTGAGGGAGTGTGATGTAGTCTATTTGCCAGGCCTCCCCGTACTTCTATTTCACCCATCATCCCCCACACCCCCAAGGTTTCAGCCGTTTAGCTTGCTTGATGTCAGAGCATGTTTCGCGCGTTTTCAGGGGTAACCTGCGCGATAGCATCCGTGGTTAAATCCACCCCTCGGTCACGAGCCCATTTGTATGTTGCATCCCTTGGTGACCTGAAGTGTCATGGGCCCACCGAGCTAAAAACAGTTCACCTTTACGTTCCCAGTCCAAACGTGTCTGGAAAATCTTAGCAGCCTGATCCACTTGCTGATTATTTCGATGTTCTTCAGTGGCTCGCCTCATGGGTACATGGGCATCTACAGGACGTACCTTCACCACTAGTTTCCCCAGCTGGTCAGCAATATCTTGCCATACTTCAGCAGCCCAGAGGGGTTTACCTCTGCGCCGCCAGTTGCTCTGCTTCCACTGTTTCAGCCGTCCCCACAGAGCACGGGCCACCATCTATGGGTCGGCATAGAGATAGAGTGTCGGCCACTTTTCTCGTTCAGCAATGTCTAAGGCCAGCTGGACGGCTTTTACCTCTGCAAATTGACTCCATTCACCTTGTCCTTCAGCAGCTCCTGCGACTTGTCGCGTAGGACTCTGCACAGCAGCTTTCCACCTTCAATGCCTTCCGACAATACACAAGACCCATCAGTGAACAAGGCGTACTTGCCTTCTCATTAGCTGAGAGCGCATTGTACGGTGGGGCTTCCTCAGCACGGGTCACCACCTCCTCTGGTGGCATTCCAAAGTCTCTGCCTTCGGGACAGTTTGTGATCACTTCTACGATTCCTGGGCGATTTGGGTTTCCTATTCAAGCTCGCTGGGCGATTAAGGCAACCCACTTCCTCCAGGTAGCATCAGCGGCCTGATGAGCAGAAGGAACTTTAGCCTTGAACATCCAGCCCAGCACTGATCATCGGGGCACCAGGAGGAGCGGTACCAGTTACCCCTCAAGCAGCTCCAACTCCTTCATATGCCGCCAAGATTTCTTCCTCAGTTGGGGTACGGTTGGCCTCGGATCCTCTGCATCCCCGACTCCAGAATCCTAGGGGTCGACCTCGAGTCTCCCCTGCTGCTTTCTGCCAGAGGCTGCAGGCAGGGCCATTGTTCCTGGCTGTTGTACAGAGCACATTTTTAACATCCCATCCTGTTTGGAGTGCTCCAAGGGCTACTGCACGCACAGTCTCTTGTTGAATTTGCCTCCAAGGCCTGTCGTTGCTCAGGAGCCCACGTAAACTCCTTTTTCTTTCGAGTCGCTTCACAGAGAGGTTTCACAATCTGACTACAACCTGGCATGTGCATTCTCCAGAAACGCACCACACCTAAAAAGGCTTGTGCTTCCTTTTTGTTCGTAGGTGGGGACATAGATGTTATTTTGTTAATGGCATCCCTTGGGATCTGGCGACACCCATCCTGCCACCCGATTCCTGAGAACTGGCTACTTCAGGCTCTTTGTGTAGCAAAACTTGCTTTCAAAATAATCTTGACTACCTTCTTACCTTTCTTAAAAACCTCTTCTGCTGTATTACCCCACACAATGATGTCATCGACGTACTGCCGGTGTTCTGCAGCTCCCCCCTTCCCCAGTGCCGTCTGGATCGGGCCATGGCAAATAGAGGGTTATCTACATCCATAATGAAATTATCGCTCTCTAAACCAGCTCTGGGGTTTAGAAAGCCGACATTAGTTTATTTACAGCACCGGGTGCATGGGGGATACCTCCTCCTGTCATGCACAGCCATCAGAACTCTCCGTGTGATTTTTATACACGTTTTACAACATCGCTAGAACGTTAGTACCTCCCACCCCTATTTGATTGGTTAGTAACTCACATACAGTTACACCGTCAAGTTACAGCTACCACACATGCTCAAGGGAAGGGTCTTCACCTGGGCAAGGGTTGTCTTGACCTATGGGCGTGATTTTTAGTATTCTAATGAAGGTAGTTCAGCTTGGGACACTAAGAATTTTCACTTTCCTGACAAGTCGGCTAAACGTCTCAAAACACGGAGATTAGTACCATCCTCAAGGTCCTTACGCTCCACGTGCTTCCTGGAGAATGATGCACTACTTGCCTCCCTTGATGAGGAGTTCTTTTAATTAGCTCATGCCTGATAAAGTCGGGGATAGAATCTTCATTATTTGTGAGAACTCCCGTAAGGCCTTCCAACCCTAGCTACTAATAACATTTCAGGGCTGTGCTTTGCTAACAGCAGGGCTGTGTTTGCACCCCTGGGGCAGTCAGTTCCAGGTGTACTGGATGCCTCTCCAGGTGGAAGGCTTGCTGATCACGCCTTGGGTCTCCAGCCGACGAACCAGGTTCCGGATGGGAATCGGGGACTCTCGGCTGATGCGATACTGTCGCTGATGCACCCCTGATACCATGAGCCGGTGATTAAGGACTCTCTAAGACTCGGTTTTGGAGTGTCAAAGCAGGCATTCTTTATTGCAGCGCTGGGCGCACAGGGGATCGCTCCGCCTAGAGTGCGCGCCGAGTTGCTCAACTACAAAGGCTACAAGCAATCAGAATATACATATTAATTACATTTCCCAGAAATGACTAACATACTCCTATTAGCACCTACAACTCATTAATATGTAAATGTCCCTGATGCATGCGCATCCGTGTCCGTTGGTGGTCTTCCAGGGTCCTCTGGTGGTCGTCAATAGTCTTCCTCACCGTGTCTGCTGGTTGAACTCGGGTACAGTTGCACCCGCGCACACTCCGTTCGTCTTTTGGCTTAGTTTGCAACTCCAGTTCTCACCAAACTAGCTTATTCTAGCATCTCTCCCATCTGCTCTCCTCAAGGATACAACGTCTCAAGACTTCCTTGTATCCAACTAAACCCAGCAGACGTCTAACCCATGCGCTTACAAAGCGTTTCAAACTTAGCTACGTTACTCCAGTAAGGAGGGAACCAGATGTTCTTTTCAACCGGGTATCAGTGAGGCCTGAGGGGCTTTCCACCCCAGCCTTTTGTGCTGTTCCAGGCTACTGTATCACCAGCGAGGGTATCACCCTGGCAGCAGCCATTGGGTGTTCTTTCACCTTCTTTAACCTTTAACCTGTTCTTTAACCTTCAGCAGTCCCGCCACAGAAGGGTCAGCTGAAAGACCAGATAAGGCAGGCAGCTGTGTCATGTCCTCACTCCCTCCAGCTGCCATACCAAAAGCCCACCCATACGCTTTCGGGTCTTTGAAATACCCTCTCTTGAGATAGTTTACGCCAAGGATGCACAGAGCGCCTGGGCCAATCACAAGAGTCCCCAGGAGGATGGGGCCAGGCTTTTTTCAGAGGTGCCCGGGGACAGGACAAGGGGTAACAGGCACAAACTTGACCATGGGAAGTTCCACCTCAACATGAGGAGGAACCTCCTTACTTTGAGGGTGGCAGAGCCCTGGCACAGGCTGCCCAGAGAGGTGTGGAGTCTCCGTCTCTGGAGACATTCCAAACCCGCCTGGACGCGTTCCAGTGCCGCCTGCTCGGGGTGACCCTGCTCTGGCAGGGGGGTGGACGGGATGATCTCCAGGGGTCCCCGCCAACCCCTGCTAATCTGTGATTCTGTGATGAGAATAGCTGACGTGCAAGAACATTATTTTTGGCAAATCAAATTACATAGTTGCAATTCTATTCCATACAATAAAGGGAGAAGCCAGATCAAGGCTCGGACACAAAAATCCAGCCCACCAGCAAGACAATGCTTCTCCTGAAATTCAGTTTCCTACCTTCTTACAGGACCCAGCTAGAGTACTGCAAAGGACAACTGAAGACAGAAACAAACCCACAAAATATTGATAGGAAAAGTAGCACAGTGTAACAAGATGCAGCAGCTATGCCTTTTCGCACGAGGCACAGCTCGACAGCTTCTGCCATCAGGAAAGCAAAGACCTCTTGTAATGCTTAGCAATGTCTGTTCCCAGCGTATTCCAGCACCAATACCTACCGTGATCTTCCTGTAGACTGCCATGAGGCTGTTATCATCAAAGGGGAGAAAGCCACACAGCAGAGCATACAGCAGGACTCCCATGCTCCAAATATCCGCCTACAACATAAACGCAAGTGGAAGTTGCGAACATGATCTATCCAAAACAGGGTAGACAGCTAACATTGTCCCCCTTTGGCAAAGCCCACATGCAGCTCATGAGAAGCAGGCTCCTTAATTCTGGACAGAATGCTTACATTCCAAGTGCGAGCGCGCAACCCAAACTCCATTTTCCATTCACTCAAACTAGAGCACCAGTAAAACAAGTATCCTCCCCTTAGGTCACTAAATTGCTGCATTACCTTCAATCTACAAGGATTTCGCTGGCGAAAATGAAATCCAACTAGGAATGGCACGGGATTTCCTATGGTAACGTATTGCGGATGACAGCCGCCGCCAGCACAGGTGCCATCAACCTGAAAACCCTGCTGCTTCTTCTCTGCTCGTAGAGGCACGACAAGGTCCACATGCCTCATACCGCCTCATACCGTAATCCCCACTTAGACCATAGATAAGGAGGCTCGCAAGGCACCAGACTTCACGCAAAACAAGAAAGAAAGCAGGAGTGAGAGGCTGAGGACAGTGGTGCAAAAGTATGCAAAAGGAAAAAAGACCGACTCCATCCCACGGCCCAACAATTTAGGAAGTTTGAAGGGATTGCAACGACAACAGTTTGGATAGATGAACAAAGGCGAGTACCACGTTCTAGACATGGAATCAAAGCTGGATAAACTCCACGGTTTTTCTCTCTCAAATTTTACTACGCTGCACAGTATGAAGAGAGCAAGTTTCCATACACGAATTTCAAGCCAAAGACAGACCTGGTAAAGCACACAAAATACTGAAACTGCATAAAACTTGGCCACAAGAGCTGGATAATTAACAGAATAAATCACTGCTCCACAGAACGTGCAGCAGAAGGAAGGCATTTAAGTTACTGTTTTGTAGGGCACTAAAATACAGAGCAACAAATGGCGATAGCGAAGGACTAGTCAGAGACAAACCAGCCAGTGACACGACCTGCGGCCAAAAGCACTACGTGCTGTTCCAGGCTGTGACTGTTGAGGCCAGACACACAGCTTCCGAAAACGATCCAGGCAATGTTATCCAGTAGTAGTTGAGAGAGAAACCAAGTGAGCACAACTGAACTTCACCACCTTTAAATACTTAAATACCCGGCAGGGGGAGGTGGCGGAACCCCCCTAACCCAAACCGGTGCTCCATACCTCTGAGCCAATATAGGCTTTGCCCTGGATCAGCTCCGGTGCTGCATAAGCTGGGCTTCCGCAGGACGTGTTCAGACGGTTGTCAAGGCCACCCTAGAAGAACACAGAAAAGCCATCACACAGAAGCATCGGCTTTAACACAGCGTAAGTCTTCCACCCATGCCATATTAGAGGCCTCAGAGGCTTCATCTTCCTCTGCCATGCATCTGCATCCACCTGACGTTCGCTTTGGTGCAATATACGCTTCAATAGCAAAGTTGTCTAAGAGCACGAGGACCCTATAATCATTCAGATCCCAAGCTGCTCATTCACCTATTATCCTAGCAGCCTTTTCCGCAGCTCCTCCTCTGATAAGAATACTTTCCTTTGCAACTGCGGAGAGAAGAGAGATGGAACTTGGGAAGAAGTGATCCAAGAGCTACTGGGCATGAGGCTAGCTGGTTATTTATACCAATATTTAAGACAATAACTTCACGAAGAACAACTAAGACGACTTCCTTGTCAAAACCACATTATGACTTTGCCTGGGCTGTGTTCCAAGCAAGTCAGAATAAGATGACATGACACCACCGAGACGGTGGTCTAACAGAGCATCTTGCAGGGAATCAAGACTAACTTGAGTTAAGTAACACGATCTGAGGACAAGCAACTGTCTTTGGATCTGTAAGACCTTCTTGCCACTAAACCATTGCTTAACAGCACCCAGCTCGCACGTTAAGCTGACAAATAGAAAGGCCTCCTAGAAACCGATTTTAAACTCGGGAAACTACTCAGCACAAGCACGTGGAACCAGAGGATTTGTAAGTGTAACTGGAATAAACTATTTGACCCGATCCACATCTCCACGTACACACAAATCTTTTGAAAAAGACAGACACCGTTGAAACTCATTACAGAGAAATGCATGCCAACATCAGCTTTATATTATAGGTCTTTGCAGGGCACAGCAGTGCGACACGCACAAGATGATCTCTGCCTTAACTTATGATAAAATGGGAAATGTAAGAGGAGAAAATTATCTAACAGTTTGGTCGTAACACGCAGTTAACTGCTCTCTCACGCAGCTAGCGCCCTACCCCGTAATTAGTGACCGGACGACAACTACGCAAACAGCTTGAATTTAGGATCTTTGGGCGAGTCTCTGCATTGCCCTCTGAAGTCAAACGCGCGGTTTTTATGTGCGTGCAGCAGCTAATTTAGCCCTACTCTGGGAGAGCAACTGATACTCTTACCTTTGGCTTGGCACAAAGTCCAAAGTCTATCAGCTTCAAATTATGCTCCTTGTCAATCAGCAGATTTTCCTGGTAACAGAGAAAGCGGTAATGAATGCTTCTATAACCTAAGTATCCAAGGGAGCACGTTTTCTTTCGCCTTATTGCTTCGTGTTGTTAGCAGCTAGAATTTACCTAAATCTCTCCTCTGGAGATTTTGATCGGTTGTTACCAAACATACCCCGTATTCCAGATGGGGAATCCCAGTTCCTACCCGCTGAGAAGGGTCTGGGGGGTGGGGCAGGGCTGATAGACAGCAACCTGGATGTGAGGCAGCAGCCTGCTCTGGCAGAAAAGGCAGTCGGCAGCGTCACGGACTGTGTTCAAAGGAGCACAGCGAGTCGGCTGGCGGAGTCACTCCAGTCCTCCGTTCAGCACAGCGACAACAGCGCAACCAGCTTCTGCCCCCCGCGCAGGAAGGCCATACAACTGAAGTAAGCTCTGGGGATTGCCAGCAGTGTGCTCAGGGGGCTGGAGCGCTTGCTCAACGAGAGGCTGGGGGAAAGGTGTTCCTTCAGCCTGTAGACGAGCAAGCTTCAGCGGAGATGTCGTGGCAGCCTTTTAATACCTCCCCGGAGGGCAGGAAGACAGAACTCGCCTCTTCACAGCAGCGCACGGTGGGAGAATTGACAGACAACAGGCATGGAGAGAGGTTCAGGCTGGAACTAAGGAAATGCCTTTCTCCTCATAAGGACAGTGAAGGGCTCAACAGATTGCCCAGAGAGATCGTGCTGCCTCATCCTTGGGAGAGGTCGAAGATGTGACACGGATAAGGCCCGAGAAGCTTGGTCAGACACTGCTTTGAGCGGAAGGTTCCAACAGAAGCCTCTAGAAGCCACTTCCCACCCGAGTTATCACACAGGCCTATGAATCCGTCCGCTCGCCAACTGCAAAGCCAGCTCCTTCACAAAGGTACATACGATGCTTTGTTTGGGGAGAAGTTCTTCGGAGGCAAAGATTTCAGGAGCTCTCTAGGAAAACGCTTGTGCGCTAAAACAGTTGCTTTTCTCAGAGATGCCAGCAGCTGTAAAAATGCAAATTTCTAACCCCGTCAAGGAGAAAGGGACTCAGGTCTTCCATTACCTACACTGATGCTTAGGGATGATGATGCCCTAAACCCTGCCATGACAGCAAAGCCACAGGATGGGTCCAGTCGCATGCAGCTCCCCCTGCACCTTCTCTCTAACCACCGCTTGTTTAAATTATCCGTGTCACTTTTTCCTTTGGGCATGCAAATACAGCGGTTTGCACAACAGAGTGGCACCATAAAGTCTCTCTACAGGTACAAGCTGCAACGAAGGGGAGAACAAAAACGTCTAAGTAACATTCCAAGTCACATTCCTCTCTCCGCTCCACTCACAGCTGAAGCATGTTGTTCTGCTTCCCTTTCAGAGGAAGCCGAGGGAAGCTCCTTCCTCGGATACAGACACATCCAGCTCAGCTGAGGAACACAGTAGCAAGCCGAAACAATGCTCTTTCAGAAGACACTAGATAAAGAGCTCTAAGCACCAGAGAACAGAGAAGGCATAACTTACTCCAGCTCCTAATGGAGAAATGAGAGCGAGCGTTCGTTATCACTCATGCAAATCTAGCTACTCTTCAGGCTTACTGGTTTGAGGTCCCTGTGGGCATATCCCTGGCTGTGAACATAAGCAATCGCCGAAACAATCTGCCGAAAAAACACACGAGCTTCCTCTTCTGAAAGGCGATCCTTAGAAATGATGTAATCAAACAGCTCTCCTCCAGGACAGTACTGCACAAAGACAGGAAAAAGAGAACACCTTGAGAATACAGTAAGGAAATCCAAACAGCAGTGCGAGGACGCTCTTCTATCCCTCTGCGTTATCACGGTAGCGCCCAGGTGTCCCCCAAACGTGCCCTCAGCCGGCATCGCAGCAGACCAGAGCAGCCGAGGAGCCTGACTATTGCCTGATGCGCTGCGACAGATACATCACACTAATGGCACAGCCATACAAACTGCCCAGGAGGTGACAACCACGCCGGAGTTCCGGGGCCCTACGTACCCTCCTGGTGCTCTTTTAAAATAATTGAAGCACAAGGTAGCAATTACAGTTATTTCACTTCTTGTCAACAGCAAAGAGCGGCTTTTACAGGAAGAGAGAACATGCACATCATTCAGGGAACTTCCTAAGAATTGTTTCGTTTGAACTCTGTTATCAGCTACTGCTACAGCGAAAACCAGGAACCTTTGCCACAGGAGAAACACCGTTGCTTACCTCTAGGACCATGAACATTTTCTCAGATGTCTCTATCACGTGATACAATTGGCAAATATGCTGGTGCCTTAAATTCTTCATGGCATCAATTTCTATTTTAACACGAGGCAAGTCATCCTAAGAGACCACAACAGCAAGCCATGAAATTGCCAGCTACTGGGAAGGCTTGTCCATCACAGTAAGCACCAGACTACCGTGCAATACAAAGTTCCACAGCGCGAAGACGACAGCACCCGATTCAAGTGCCCAAATTCAACCCAGCAGCAGCTCTGCCGTTACTCTCCTACAATTCCGGCACATTGATCAGCCGAACCCAGAGGGGCAGCCGAAAAACAGCCAGTATTCTCACCAGCGTTCTGTTCAAATTACTGTAATAATCTGTAACTTCCTCAATTTTACAGCCAGAGAATGTCGCCCTCCCCACAAGAGGCCACGAGATTAATATTCTTTCAAGACTACAGCATCCACCAATAGCCCAAAGGGCAGGCAGGCTGCCTTTTGACACGTCGCACCCCTGTGTTCTCAAGAACTCCGCAAGGGCAGCGGAAGATCCCACCAACTTGTAAGTATCTCATGGCTTACCCCCAGAGCAAGTTTGTCCATGATTTTTATGGCAACCTTCTCACCAGTGAGGAGATGGCGTGCGAGTTTCACCTTTGCAAACCCACCTAGGATTGGAAAAAGAGACGTTGAAAGCTCAGCGTGAGGACACGTTTTCTTGCCTGTAATCTCACAGGGGCAGCGGATGTGTCACACACACAGCAGGCAGCGTCTTCACTAGAGCAAGAAGCGATCACTGACGCCAACTTTCAGTGACACTGCCAGAGCTCTGCCACGCAAAATACACAACAGAAACGTGCCCCGTGCCTTCGACAGCAACAGTTAACGTGTGCTTAGGGAAGCACGAGAGCGGTCAGACAGGGCGCGCGCATCGGGTTGTGCCCACGGATCAGGCCTACCTGTTCCAATCGTTTCATGTAATTCGTAGCACTTGAGAATTTCCTCATAATCACCTAAAGCCATTCTGAGAGGAACGGGGACCCGGCAATTCTTCTCAGCCCCTGCGAGGAGAAACTGCAGCCGGCCTTTGGGCTTCTCCACGCTGAGCAGACTCTGGAACGGAAAACGCATTTACTGCAGCCCAGCGCGGGCCGGGGCGGGGGGCAACCTGCGCTGATGACCAAGCGCTACACCCCCAGCGGGAAATTCACCAGACGGGGCAGCCCTCAACATTAGAGGTGCCCTGCCTCCAGCCAGGAGGAGGAGAGGGATAACCGAGTTTATTGGGCTCTGTGGATTCGATGTCCTCGTGTATTAGAGCCACAAAAGCATAAAGACATGGTGGACAGCGGTGCACAGTGTACCCTGTTGCCATTGAATCATAAAGGAACAAAATCTCTTGCTGTTTCTGGTGTGACAGGTCTCAAGAACTGACTGTAGTTCGGCCAAAGTGAGCCGGCCTGGGAATAAATGGCAGATGCACCCCGTTGTGACTGGCCCAGGCGCTCCGCGCATCCTTGGCGTAAACTATCTCAAGAGAGGGTATTTCAAAGACCCGAAAGCGTATGGGTGGGCTTTTGGTATGGCAGCTGGAGGGAGTGAGGACATGACACAGCTGCCTGCCTTATCTGGTCTTTCAGCTGACCCTTCTGTGGCGGGACTGCTGAAGGTTAAAGAACAGGTTAAAGGTTGAAGAAGGTGAAAGAACACCCAATGGCTGCTGCCAGGGTGATACCCTCGCTGGTGATACAGTAGCCTGGAACAGCACAAAAGGCTGGGGTGGAAAGCCCCTCAGGCCTCACTGATACCCGGTTGAAAAGAACATCTGGTTCCCTCCTTACTGGAGTAACGTAGCTAAGTTTGAAACGCTTTGTAAGCGCATGGGTTAGACGTCTGCTGGGTTTAGTTGGATACAAGGAAGTCTTGAGACGTTGTATCCTTGAGGAGAGTAGATGGGAGAGATGCTAGAATAAGCTAGTTTGGTGAGAACTGGAGTTGCAAACTAAGCCAAAAGACGAACGGAGTGTGCGCGGGTGCAACTGTACCCGAGTTCAACCAGCAGACACGGTGAGGAAGACTATTGACGACCACCAGAGGACCCTGGAAGACCACCAACGGACACGGATGCGCATGCATCAGGGACATTTACATATTAATGAGTTGTAGGTGCTAATAGGAGTATGTTAGTCATTTCTGGGAAATGTAATTAATATGTATATTCTGATTGCTTGTAGCCTTTGTAGTTGAGCAACTCGGCGCGCACTCTAGGCGGAGCGATCCCCTGTGCGCCCAGCGCTGCAATAAGGAATGCCTGCTTTGACACTCCAAAACCGAGTCTTAGAGAGTCCTTAATCACCGGCTCATGGTACCAGGGGTGCATCAGCGACAGTATCGCATCAGCCGAGAGTCCCCGATTCCCATCCGGAACCTGGTTCGTCGGCTGGAGACCCAAGGCGTGATCAGCAAGCCTTCCACCTGGAGAGGCATCCAGTACACCTGGAACTGACTGCCCCAGGGGTGCAAACACAGCCCTGCTGTTAGCAAAGCACATCCCTGAAATGTTATTAGTAGCTAGGGTTGGAAGGCCTTACGGGAGTTCTCACAAATAATGAAGATTCTATCCCCGACTTTATCAGGCATGAGCTAATTAAAAGAACTCCTCATCAAGGGAGGCAAGTAGTGCATCATTCTCCAGGAAGCACGTGGAGCGTAAGGACCTTGAGGATGGTACTAATCTCCGTGTTTTGAGACGTTTAGCCGACTTGTCAGGAAAGTGAAAATTCTTAGTGTCCCAAGCTGAACTACCTTCATTAGAATACTAAAAATCACGCCCATAGGTCAAGGCAACCCTTGCCCAGGTGAAGACCCTTCCCTTGAGCATGTGTGGTAGCTGTAACTTGACGGTGTAACTGTATGTGAGTTACTAACCAGTCAAATAGGGGTGGGAGGTACTAACGTTCTAGCGATGTTGTAAAACGTGTATAAAAATCACACGGAGAGTTCTGATGGCTGTGCATGACAGGAGGAGGTATCCCCCATGCACCCGGTGCTGTAAATAAACTAATGTCGGCTTTCTAAACCCCAGAGCTGGTTTAGAGAGCGATAATTTCATTATGGATGTAGATAACCCTCTATTTGCCATGGCCCGATCCAGACGGCACTGGGGAAGCGGGGAGCTGCAGAACACCGGCAGTACGTCGATGACATCATTGTGTGGGGTAATACAGCAGAAGAGGTTTTTAAGAAAGGTAAGAAGGTAGTCAAGATTATTTTGAAAGCAAGTTTTGCTACACAAAGAGCCTGAAGTAGCCAGTTCTTAGGAATCGGGTGGCAGGATGGGTGTCGCCAGATCCCAAGGGATGCCATTAACAAAATAACATCTATGTCCCCACCTACGAACAAAAAGGAAGCACAAGCCTTTTTAGGTGTGGTGGGTTTCTGGAGAATGCACATGCCAGGTTGTAGTCAGATTGTGAAACCTCTCTGTGAAGCGACTCGAAAGAAAAAGGAGTTTACGTGGGCTCCTGAGCAACGACAGGCCTTGGAGGCAAATTCAACAAGAGACTGTGCGTGCAGTAGCCCTTGGAGCACTCCAAACAGGATGGGATGTTAAAAATGTGCTCTGTACAACAGCCAGGAACAATGGCCCTGCCTGCAGCCTCTGGCAGAAAGCAGCAGGGGAGACTCAAGGTCGACCCCTAGGATTCTGGAGTCGGGGATGCAGAGGATCCGAGGCCAACCGTACCCCAACTGAGGAAGAAATCTTGGCGGCATATGAAGGAGTTGGAGCTGCTTGAGGGGTAACTGGTACCGCTCCTCCTGGTGCCCCGATGATCAGTGCTGGGCTGGATGTTCAAGGCTAAAGTTCCTTCTGCTCATCAGGCCGCTGATGCTACCTGGAGGAAGTGGGTTGCCTTAATCGCTCAGCGATTAAAATCGCTCAGGAAACCCAAATCGCCCAGGAATCGTAGAAGTGATCACAAACTGTCCCGAAGGCAGAGACTTTGGAATGCCACCAGAGGAGGTGGTGACCCGTGCTGAGGAAGCCCCACCGTACAATGCGCTCTCAGCTAATGAGAAGGCAAGTACGCCTTGTTCACTGATGGGTCTTGTGTATTGTCGGAAGGCATTGAAGGTGGAAAGCTGCTGTGCAGAGTCCTACGCGACAAGTCGCAGGAGCTGCTGAAGGACAAGGTGAATGGAGTCAATTTGCAGAGGTAAAAGCCGTCCAGCTGGCCTTAGACATTGCTGAACGAGAAAAGTGGCCGACACTCTATCTCTATGCCGACCCATAGATGGTGGCCAGTGCTCTGTGGGGACGGCTGAAACAGTGGAAGCAGAGCAACTGGCGGCGCAGAGGTAAACCCCTCTGGGCTGCTGAAGTATGGCAAGATATTGCTGACCAGCTGGGGAAACTAGTGGTGAAGGTACGTCCTGTAGATGCCCATGTACCCATGAGGCGAGCCACTGAAGAACATCGAAATAATCAGCAAGTGGATCAGGCTGCTAAGATTTTCCAGACACGTTTGGACTGGGAACGTAAAGGTGAACTGGTTTTAGCTCGGTGGGCCCACGACACTTCAGGTCACCAAGGGATGCAACATACAAATGGGCTCGTGACCGAGGGGTGGATTTAACCACGGATGCTATCGCGCAGGTTACCCCTGAAAACGCGCGAAACATGCGCTGACATCAAGCAAGCTAAACGGCTGAAACCTTGGGGGTGTGGGGGATGATGGGTGAAATAGAAGTACGGGGAGGCCTGGCAAATAGACTACATCACACTCCCTCGGACCCGTCAGGGTAAGCGTTACGTGCTTCCAATGGTGGAAGCAAGCACCAGACGGTTGGAAAGCTACGCCGTACGCCACGCCACTGCCCGCGATACCATCCTGGGCCTTGAAAGGCAAGTCTCGTGGCGACATGGTGCTCCAGAAGGAACCGAGTCAGCCAATGGGACTCATTTCAAACACAGTCTTATAAGTACTTGGGCCAAAGAACGTGGCGTTGAGTGGGTATGTCATATCCCCTGTCACGCACCAGCTTCCAGGGAAGTGGAGCGATACGATGGATTGTTAAAAACTACCTGAATGCAATGGGTGGTGGATCCTTTAAAAATTGGGACAAGCCTTTAGCACAAGCCACCTGGTTAGTTAACACCAGGGGATCCATCAATCGAGCTGCTCCAGCTCAATCAGGCCTTTTACGTATAGTAGAAGGGGATAAAGTCCCTGTGGTGCGTGAAAGGAATACGTTAGGGAAAACTGTTTGGGTTTTTCCTGCCTCAGGCCAAGGCGAACCCGTTTGTGGGACTCTTTTTGCTCAAGGACCTGCTTGTACTTGGTGGGTGATGCTGAAGAACGGAGAGGATCAATGTGTACCCCAAGGAAATTTGACCCCGGGTGGGAATACTTAATTCTGAATCGCATGATATTGTCATATGACACTAACGGTGTTCTATCAGTGTTTTTCAGGGTAACGCAGTAGTAATGAACCTGAACCAACTTCATCAAGTGTCATCCAGCAAAACTCTTTGAGATGGACATGCTACCCAGGGGCATGGCCCACAATGAATTTCATTCATCTTTCCTACCCTGAGAGTCTACTATGGTAGACGAAACGCTACAGTTATGAACTAAATGGACTCAGTGAACTTTTCTGTATAAAGTCAAGATATAACTGAGTAACCTCCGTCTGTCCGTCTGTCTGTCTATCTATCGATCTATGCGTGCGTGTAGGTTTGATAGATGAACGTATCAGTGATCTGAGCACGACGCAAACGGTATGGAATAAGGAGTGGAATGTCCTGGTTTGAGGTAAAACCAAACCAACTGTGCGTTCAGTCATTTTACTTCTGAGCTAGGCCTCTTCTCGCTCTGAAATTAACAGCACGTTGTGCCGAAAACGGTTCGTTCTCGGCGCGATAAGACCAACGTTTGCAGCTTGTGCCGAGGAGCGGCACGCAGGGAGGCTCTTGCTTATACTTACTGCCGTAACACCCAAGCTCAGCTCATTTCGTTATTTGCCCCGTTGGAGGGTGGGAAGCGGAAAAGCGCAGAGGGGTCCCACCTGCGGGGAGGGGAGGAGCGGACGGGACAGGGGACCCCAAACTGGCCAACAGGGTATTCCAGCCCACCTGTCCCATGCTCAGTGTGAAAGCTGAGGGATCAAAGGGTCAGCTCGCTCTCTTCAATGGGCAGCGTCCCAGCAGGGCCCTGTCTGTTCGTCGGCCTGGGATCCCCACCCGCGTGCTCCCGGCTCCGGCTCTGGAACCCAGCTCCCACCCGTCGCCGAGTCCAGTCTGGGACTTCCCCAGTGCCTGCCGGTGACGGCATCCTGGGAGCCTGGTACGGCTTTGTATCTGCTGTATCTATTTCATTATTTCCTTTTTATTTTATTATTAATATCACATTAAAATGGTTTACTTTCTTCTAAACTCGTAAGTCTCTTTATGTCTCCTCCTCCTCTCCCCGTGCAAGACGTGGGGGGAGAGCATCTGTCGCCGGCCATCGGCCAATGTGGCCAAAACTGTGAGAGTTACCGACACCATTCCCATCCCAAACCCAAAGCACAGCGCTGCGCCAGCTGCCGCAAGAAGGTCGATTCCATCCCAAACGAAACCAGCACACAGTAACTCGGGATATCAATAATAATAATCAGTAATTTTAATATCAGTAAACATCTAGGTATGTTCGGGTTCCTCAGGCAGTCTCGGACCTGATCCTCCCCAACGATGGGAGGGATTCATGCTCCTGGCAGAGGTCTGGACGTGTTTCTGCAGGTGGGTGGTGGCAGGATGCCCTTTGACCACACAGCCGGGTTTCAGGCCTCAGGCCAAAGGGGCCGCAGAGTACTGCCTGCGGCAGGGGACGTGCGCAGAGGGACCGCAGGCTGCGGCCAGATCCGGCGGTGGGCTGACTCCCCTGGGAGAGCCCAGGTCCCAGCGGGGGGCAGGATGGGCTGCCCCTCCCGGCAGGGGTGGCGGGTCACAATGGGCCCTTGGTGACCTACCCTTGTGACAGCTGGTGATGTCCAGCAGCATGTGCACGGCAGCCCCACAGTGTCCCGGACACTCGTGAAGAGTGGACATGGGTGATCCGGCACGTGCGAGAGTCCCTGTGCGCAGAACGCGTGTTTCCCTGCGACCCCTGCCACGTTCCCCCCCCAGGGCCAGGGTGTCCCGCAGCAGGTAGGAGTGCGGCTCTGGGCCGGGCCAGGGCCACAGGGACCCCAGGGCACCCGGGCCCAGCAGGCCCTTCCGCAGGGGCTGGGGGCAGGAGAGCCGGCGCCAGGGCCGGCTGGGCGAGGGGGGACTGCCCGCTGGAAACGGCGTCCTGCAGGAGTTCCCCCCAGCCCTGCCCAGCCCCTGCCACCCACCACCTCCCTGCTCGGGCCAGGCCGCACCGCGCTGGGGCCGCTCGCCGTGGGCAGCCCCCTCCCCACCCTCAGCCCTCTCCTCTGTCCCGCAGGACGGCGAGCGGTTGCCCTCGGAGCAGCCCTGCACCGGAGGCGGCAGAGGACCAAAGGGCCGGGGTGGCCGCCGAGGACCATCAGCGGCCAGAAAGCCCCAGGCAACGCCGGGTGCAGAGCGAGGACTTGGGCTGCGCCAGCCTCCTCATGCTCCAAGCGGAGGAGGAGAAGAGCCCCGGCATCCCCGCCATGAGTGAGTAGCGAGAGGACCCCAGGGGACCACCTCCAGCCTCGGGGCAGAGAGCAGGGCAGGGAGAGGCCGCTGGGCCGGCGGGAGGCAGCGGTGCTGCCGGGCTGGGGCCTTTCCCGCCCTGCTGCCAGCACCATCCCGGGGGAGACGGGGCATCAGCACCCCGGGCCAGGGCTCGCTGGGAGCAGGGCAGCGGGCGCAGGGCTGGAGAGGGGGCCCCTCTCTTCCCTCTGCCTCCTGCCGCGGCTACAGCTCTCCCCGCGCTTGTTCCTCCTCAGGTGGAGCTGCTTCTGCCTTCAGCTGCTGGCTGAAGGGCGAGGAGAAGGAAGCCCACACCTACGTCTTGGCCTTCCTCGACGGCACCCAAAGGGTAACGGCAGCCTTTGCCAGGCAGGCTCTGCCCGCGGCTGCCAGCCGCGTGCTGCCGTGCCTGCTGCCTGCGCGCGGGCCCTAGGGGGACTGCTGGCTGTGCAGGGCTGCTCCCCCCCCGGCCCCCTGCGCCATCGCTGCACCCCTCGAGGCCCCGCTCCTGCTGGCCCTGCTCTGGCCCTCATCCGCCCTCTCTGTCTCTCTGCTCGCTGGCTGTCAGGAAGAGGCCTCCAAGGTGAGGTTCCTGGTCTCCATCCGCATGCTCTGCACAGCCTGGCTGCAGGGCAGGTACCGGCCCAACCTCAGATCAGTGCAGGAGCTGGTGGAGAAAATGGAGGTGAGGGCACCCAGCGGGGCCGAGGGAGGGGGGCAGCGCTGGCTGAGCGCTGGCTGAGCGCCAGCCCAGCGGTAAAGACAGCACACGTGCCCTTGGGCACAGGGGAGGGCGAGACGGGCCTCCCTGGGCACAGCCCTGCCTGCCACGGGGCCAGTGCCACGCGAGGGGCTGCCCTGGGGGCCAGTGCCCGCCCTGCAGACTGGTGCTGGCCGCTGGCAGCCCTGCTGCTCCATCCTGCCCGTGCTCTCCCTCTCCAGGCCCTTTGGAAAAAGGAGTCTCCTCACAGCACGGATGCCGTGATGTGGCAGGAAGCCATGCTTGCCATCGCCGCAATGAGGTACCTGCCCCAGACCCTGACCTGGCCAGGGCCCCCCACGGCGTGGGCCTGCTGGCAGCAGGCATCTCCCATCCCGGCAAGACCCTGGCACCACTGCCTTTGGGCCTCTGCTCTCCCTCACGCTTGGCCCCCCATGGGTGCGCCAGATGGGAGGGCAGAGGCTGCCCGGGGGCTCCCCGCTACCTCTTAGCTCTTCCCTGGAAGGGAGAGGCAGGAGGCGGAAAGGGGCTCGGGCTCCCCCGGCCAGGGGGGTCCTCTCCCTCTGTCCCTGCCTCAGCGGCACCGGGGAAGGAGGACGTGCCTCCAGGCATCCCTTCCCCACCTCGTACGGGTACCACCCTGGGGACTGCCAGCCCCGACGCCTGCGACCACCTTCCCGACGTGGAAACCCCGGCATCCAACCGGCACCTTCTCTCCTTGCAGCGAAGACACTGAGGGCCTGGTGCACGAGCACTTCTGCCCCTGCATCCGTGACATCTGCTGTCTTGACCCAGCAGAGAACGGGGACGGTCAAGGCGCTTCCCTGGATGCTGCGGTAAGCGCGGGTTTGAGCTACGGGGAGATCCTGCCACTCAGTCCCCGCACACATTTTCCTAGCCGCCTCTGGCTGCAGGAAGACAACAGGGGAAGAAGGAAGAGCAGGGAGAGCCTGAGGCCTCTCCCGGGCGCAGCGGGCAGTTGAAGCCCGCCTCGGGTGGAAGGCGTTCAAGCCAGCTCCCTGCAAGGAAGAAGGGCCAGGGCAAGCGTGCCACCTGCTCTGTCCTCTTGCAGATCCTGAAGACTCTGAACAGAGTGCTGGAGGTGGTGATGTGTGGTGCTTCGCCGAGTTCCAGCCTGCTGAGATTGGAGATGATCTTGCAGGTGAGGCATTTGCCAAGAGCGGGGCTCTCGGGGTCTCTTCCTTGCCCTACCCGAAAGAGAGGTGACCTTCTGGAGTGTGCACGGCCCAGCCTGGAACCGGAGCAGCAGAAGGAGTCCCAGCATCCTTCCCCGCTCCCCTGCTCTGGCAGCTGGCGCTGCTGAGCCACTGCCCTTGCCGCCCGCCCCGTGCCTGCTCTCCTCCCCAGAGGGCAGCAGGGCAGAGAGCTGCTGGGACGTGGCCTGGTGCGAGGGGAGTCCAGCCCTGAAGCTGCGGGGGCAGAGGTGCTGGCACCTGCCTGGGGCAGGCCCCCCTGGGGGTTCCTGTCCTCCCGCAGAGGGGACACGTGGCCATCTCTGGCGGGGCGTGTGGGAAGGGGCAGAGGTGGTTGGGAGGGTGGGATCCGGCTACCTCCCTGACTGCCGCAGGTCACCAGCTGTTGCCAATGGTCCCCGAGGCTGTGAGGTGGCCGGACCCCGATCCAGGCTTCCCCCTGTGCAGGGGAAGCCTCAGCAGCACATGGTGTTAACCCAGCAGGCGCGCGGCAGAGCCACCGCTCTGGCTCGTTTCCCAAGGATGACCATCTGCTTTTGCCTTCCCAGGTCCTGATGCCCCTCATGACATCCCCGGAGGTGGCTAGGCGCCAGAGGGTTGTGCGGAGGATTGTCAACCTCACCCAGTTCCTGAGACTCTCTTGCATGCGGGAGGTAAGGGGCGTGCCGTGCAGGCGACCTCTCGGCACCCCTCACCGCGTCCTGCTGCCCCAGCGTAGCCGGTAGCGCTGGGCTCCCCGCAAGGGAAGCCTGGCCTGAGGGCAGGGTGTTTGGCAATGCTCAGCCCTGCGCCACCATCTTTGCCCTTCCCTCTGGGAGCTGCTCCCTCCCGTGCCTTTTTTCCGGGAGCCAGCTCCGTCCCAGGGCGCAGAAGCGTTTTGCAGGCCCGGCCCTGGCAGCCCTCCCTGCCTCCCTGCCTCCCCTGGGCTTCTGCCCAGCACGCTGCTCGCCCTGAGACGGCTGCCGCAGGCTGGGTCTCCACGGGGCACAGCACAGGGCAGAGCCCTCCAAAGCTCTGGCTACTGCTCCGTCCTCTCTCCCACAGGACTTGCCCTGCGGAGACAGAAGGAGGTCCTTCTTCTGTAGGCAGCCTCTGCCATTCCTGGGGCAGCTGATGGGGCTCCTCACCCTGTGCTGCGCTGAGGAGGACCAGGAGATCAGCGATGGGGCTGCGCAGGCCCTGCGTGCCTTCCACAGGTTCTTCCTGCTGCGAAATGGTAAGAGAGGCCGGGGCGGGCTGGGGCCTCCCAGCCACAAGGACCCAGGCATGGCGCCACACCACCTCGGCGCACCCCCTCTGCTAGAGGAAGGGGCAGCGAACTCCTGCGAGGCTGGAGCAGGGCAGCAGCTGGGGGCCTGTCCCGAGAACCCTTGGGCTGGAGAGCCTGTGGCAGCGGCACGCCCGGCCTTCTCTCCTCCTCCCGAGCAGAACGCCAGACCCCACGCTCCTGCCCTTCTGCAGCCCAAGAGGCGGTTTCCCCTCCTCCCCTGCCACCCCGGCACACCTCCGGCTCCCCACAGAATGGAGAGCCAGGCACAGAGCTCTGCTTCAGGCCCTCGCCTGCTGGCCCCAGCTCTGCCTTGTTCTGGCCACTCATGCTCTGTTTTGCCTCCTTCCCAGCCTACCAGGCAGGAAAACTGAGCCAGAACCTGGTGCTACGCGTGGAGCAGGCAACTGATGTCGCCCGCTGGGCCCCGGAGCACGTTGCCAAGGTGGTAACAAGCTCCTTCCTTGCTGGGGGTCTTGGCCGTGGGGCTGGCGGGAGGCTTGGCATGAACCAGTGCATCAGCCGCGGCGAGGGATGGCACGGCCTCCTGCCCATCAGGCTGCAGGGAGCCACCACCTCTCTGCAGGGAGCAGTCCAAGGCTTTAGCCCAGCGCCAGTGCCACAGCTCTGGCCATTCTGGCCACCGGCGAGCTCTGGTTGCTGGCAGAGCCCACGGTCCCTGCCGCCAGGGCAGTCGGTGTGACGCCTTTCCCCTCCCTCTCTCCCTCAGCTACTTCGGAGACGCTTCCTCCCATCTGAGAAGAGCGACTTTGTCCTCACCATCTTGAAAAACATGGCGGACCCCAGGGTCTCTGACATCCTGCTGGTTGCCAGGTGTCTGGAGCTGGTCTTGAGAGGCTCGTGTTTGGATCTACTCGGGGTAGGCAGTGTGCAGCCGGGTTGCCCTGTGCGCGTGCCCTGCGGGGGCCGTTCCTTCCGCCCCGAGGCCAGGGCTTGCCGTGCCTGCCAGGCGTCCCTTGAGGCCAGCAAAGGGTGGCGGGAGGGAAGCAGGTCTTGGTGGCAGCGGGGGCCATGGCTGTGCTCCAGCCCGCTCCAGCCCGCTGTCTCCGGCAGATGGACGACCTTGTGGAGATCATCTATAGGCACCTGGTCTGCGTCAGTAGGCTGCAGCTCCAGGAGATCTTGACGTTCACCCTTCTCCGGCTGGCCAGCATCGACAGTTATGAGGTGGTCACTGGCCTGCTGAGGGTTTCCTGGCCCTGTGACAAGTACGTGGCCCATCAGCCTCGGGGGCAGCTCAGGACCTCTGGGGCCTGCCCAGGCAGAAGGGGTGGTGGCCGAGGTGGCTCCGCTGACAGTGTGTTCTGGCTCTGCAGCACTACCAGGGCCATGTGGAGCACGCTGGCCCAGGAGCCCGGCCTCGTGGCCGACCTGCTGAGGGTGCTGGTAGAGGTCGGTCACCAATGCAGCAGGCAGTACAGCATCGGGGGACACTACAGCTGCCAAGAACTCCTGGCCGTGAGTGTCTGGACGAGGCTTGCCCCGTCCCACCCAGGGCTGCACGCCCCTCTCCAGCCCCTCCGGCCCACTCCACCCGCCCCCAAACCCGGCCCTCTCCAGGGTGTCTGGCCCAGGGCCCTCGGGCCACAGCCGGGCAGGGCAGCGCGTGCCGCTCGGCCCCGTGGTGCGCCGGCAGGCTGCCTGTCCCGGCCCTGCTGCCCGGACACCTCTGCAGTGAGAGCCGTCCCGGGCTGTTTCTGCAGGTGGCCAGTGCCATGCGCGAGATCTTCCTGGTGCCCGACAGCCAACGCCACGTGTCGTTACTTTTTGATGAGCTCTTCATGGCAGTGCTCTTCCAGATCTCCTGCAGCCTGAACGGCTCACGGAAGGGCTGCTGCTGCATTGTCAGTGGGAGCGGGACACATCCTTCAGTGCTCAGGTGCTCCGGCACTCCTCGGGTGCCCCGACCCTGTCCCTGGTCTCTCCCCGGGCCCAGAGCCGGGGCCGGGGCTCCACGTGTGACCGCGCTTTGCTCTGCCCGCAGGAGCGCAGTGAGCACCATGCAAGCGCTCTTCCAGGGCCTGGGCGGTGCCTCCCTGGTTGAAGTCATCGGGAGTCAGGGGGCCTGGGACATGCTCGAGAGTGCTGAGACCTACCACAGCGGCGTCGCCATGCTGACGAGGTGAGAGCCTGCTCAGCCGCCCTTGCCTGCCCGGACGTTTCTCCCCTGGCAGGGAAGGGCCGCCCGCACGATCCCCGTCCTCATGGGCAGTGGGACGCCCACCTCTCAGCGCAGTCCCAGAGAGGTTGGCCTGCCCAGCTCGGTGCCACCAATGCCTTCTTCCCCGGGCCAGGGTGCTGCGGCATCAAGTACCGGACTGCTGCGCCACCTTGTCTGAGCAGGCGGTCAAAGGCCTCCTCCAGAGACGGGCCGTGCAGGACGTCGGCGCCATGGTGGTCTTCGTGGAGGTGGGCCTGCTGGCACGCGCTGCCTCTCTGAGGGCAGGCGGGGGGAAGGCAGGCTGCCTGCGTGCGGCAGAGGGCAGAGGGGAGGCGGCCAGGGCCCTCTGCGGACCCTGCTGCCTCCCGCCTGGGCTGTGTCCGGCCCTGGCGCCTTGCCCCGAGCCGTCCGGGAGCTCTGCTGGCTGTGCCGGGCTCTCACTCTGCTGCCGATTGCCTTTCAGCTCCTGGAGTACACCGACTTTGAGCACGTCAATGCCCAGGTCCTGTCCCTCCTCCAGGCCCACCTGAGCAGCGAGGAGGTGCTGCTGCGCAGGCTGGCAGTCAGCAGCCTCGTCACGCTGTCCGGGAGACCCAAGAAGGTGGGCAGGGGCCGCCCGGAACAGTGCGGGTGTCCGCCTGGGGCTGGGCTGCAGGCGCGGTGCGCGCAGCGGCTTGCTCGGGCTTTGCCAGGAATCGGGAGCGGCGGGAGCGCTGCCCGCTGTCCCTGCTGCCCCGTTCAGCGGCCCGTGAGCGCTTCAGGCCAGGCCCTGGGCTGCTCCGCACATGCAGAGACCTCTGCCCGACTGGCCCCGCACCCTCCACACGCAGCGTGGGTCGGCCGGTGCGGTGCTCGATTGCGTCACACAACACAACCACAGAATCACCGAATTATAGGGGTTGGAAGGGACCTCTGGAGACCACGTAGGCCAACCCCCCTGCCAGAGCAGGTTCACCTAGAGTGAAGCGGTGTGTTTCTCGTAGGCAGCGACACTGCAAGGCCTCCTGCCAGAGGTCACGCAACGACTGCAGGACGGTGACAGCGACGTCACGACAGGGGCCCTGGCTGTCCTCGGCAACATGCTCCGCGTGCTGGACAGGCAGACGGCTGGCCCCATCGCTCTGCAGCTGCTCAGGACGCTCCCACCCCTCTTTGAAAACGTAAGGCGGCGGGAGAGCGGAGGCTTGGATAGCATGCCCGGGGGCGCACGTGTGCCTGGCCCGGGGTGGCGCGTCCCTCTGCGCGCGTGCCCACTGGCCCGAGAGTTCTTCTCCTCACTGCAGAGGGAGAGCCACAAGCATTCGTCTCCTCACCGTGGGCTTGGAGGAGCGGGACTGAGGTCCTCCCCTCTTCCTTCTCTCCTCCTAGGAGTCCAGCGACGTGCGAGAGCACTCCATCCTCCTCTGCAGAGATGCGATGGGGGTGGCAGTCAGCAGCCACAAAAAGCAGACGAGGAAGGACGTGGGGAGGAGCCTGATGATGCCCCTGTTCTTCCACCTGCACGACAGGGACCAGAGCGTGGCTCAGGTGGGGATTTCTAAGCCCTTGGCATGTGCCGCACCTGGGGCCCTGAGGAGGGCTCCGAGCCCCCCGCTGCCTGCAGCCGCAGAGCTGGCAGCAGCTGAGGAGGTGGGCAGGGACGTGTCCTACCCCTGCCCTGCTCGGTCCAGCGGAGCAGAGCAGCAGTGCGCGGCCACGAAGACCGAAGCACTGGAGCCCCCCTGGGCTTCCCAGGGGCGCCTGCAGGTGTCTGAGGCCAGGCCTTGGACCCCCAACCCTTGCCACCCCCCTGTCCTGCCCAGGGACCCCCTGGCAGTCCTGTCCCCTGGGCGGCAGGGCCATCTCCCACTCTCTGCTGCTCTGCAGGCCTCTCGGGAAGCCCTGCTCGGAGCGGCCAAGCTCCTGAAGCGCAGGCAGCTCAGGAAGCTGCTGGAGACGGAGCAGCCATGGAGGCTCGGCGAGTGCCTGGTAAGGGCGGCCTCGAAGCCCCACAGCCAGACTGGAGAAGCCCCTCTCCCCCCACGCGTTGGAGCTCCCAGCTGGGCCCCTGCCCGCTGCGGCGTCCTGGGCGCGCGAGCAGGGGAAGGCAGGGAAGGCCAGCCCTGGGCACAGGGGGAGGCTCTGGGCCAACCCTGTCCCCTCCTGCTCTCTCCAGCTGGCAGAAAGCAGCCGCGGCGCGGGGGATTACCTGCGACAGAGCCTGCCGTACCTGCGGAGCCCACAGGAGCCCTTGCGCGAGGCGGCCGTCAGATTCATCGGTGAGCCACAACCCCGCCGCGGGTCCCTCCCTGCCCCGTGGCAGCTGAGCCCCAGCCACGGCTGCTGACGAATGCACCGGGCGCCTGCAGAGCCCCGACTGCCCCACGCGGGGCCGGGCGCCCACGGGGCTCCCTGCCGCCCTCTCCCACCCCTGCCCACGCAGGGGCAGCTGCTGGCAGCCTTGCGGGGTCCCTGGCCGCCGCCTTGGGCTTCACCCTCAGGGCACCGGCCTGGGCTCAGCCGGGCCCCAGGGCAGGCGGGCGCGTGGCCAGGCCCGTGGGGTCGGTGGGGGGCAGTTGGGCTGCTGGGGCGGGCAGGCCAGCAGGGTCTGTGACGGGCTGTGTGTGCCTAGGGCTCGCCGGGCGGCAGCTGAGGGATGGGCGCCAGGAGGAGCTCCAGGTCATCTGCGACGGTGAGCGAGGGCAGTGGGGTGTCTGCCGGGGCTGGCGGGGAGCAGGAGAGCCCCTGGTAGGGAGCTCCGGTCCCTGCCCCGGCCGGGGAGGGCTCTGCTCCCTGTGCGGGCAGAGCACAGAGACATTTCGGGGGCACGTGGGGCGCTGGTGGCCAGCACCTTCTGGCTGATGCCAACGCCTCTGGCTCCCTCCTGGCTGCGGGAAGAGCCGGGGAGCCAAGGGGGGCCCTGGCCGGAGGGGTCCAGAGGTCTCTGTGCACCTGGGCTCTGACCTCGGCTCTCTTCCTTTCCACCCCAGCCCTTGAAGGCGCGGTGAACAATGGCAGCATTTTCGTGTCTTCCCTGGCGGCTCAAACCCTCATGATTATGAAGGCAGTCGTGAGAGAGCCTCCCTCCAGGTTCCGCCTGCAAGCGCCGTGCTCCTGGCTCTGGAGGGCGTGGAGGAGGAGGAGCACAGCCGGCCTGCCTGCGTCTCCCAGCCGTTAATAAAAAGACTGTGGAATTTCATGTGGTGTTTGGGCTCTTTTTCCCCATCCCACACTGCCCTGCTGCGCCCCAGGCACCCACGGGGACCTACTCTGCCGGGCCACCCCTGCACCGTGTGGAGCCCCAGCCCCCCCGAGAGCTGGAGGGGCCACATCGGGGGTGTCCAGGTATGGAATCGGCCATGCCGGAGCCCGTTGCTTCTCCACCACGTGCTGAGCAGAGCGGCAGTTCCTGGCCCAGGCACGCTCGGGGCGCCGGCAGGGGTGGAGAGTGGCCCCACCAGTGGTGGCAGCCCCACAGGAAGGCCAGAGGTGCTGGACGTGGCGACATCCACGTGTATGTGGGCTCGCGGGTCATGTCTCTATGGATTGGCCAAGCCTGAGATAGGAGGGTGTTAAGGAAAGCTTCCGCGCTGCAGTGGAATTGCTTTCTCTGAATAGAGGAATGAAAGACAAGTAAGCCCTTGACGCGTTTTAGGTCTCCATGTTCTTGTCAAGGCTAGAGCAGCATGTCGTGGTTTCACCCCGGCCAGCGACCAGGACCACGCAGCCGCTCACTCACTCCCCCCTGCTGGGGTGGGGCCCAGAATCCCAGAATCCCAGACTGGCCGGGGTCGGCAGGGGCCTCTGGAGATCACCCAGTCCAACCCCTGCCAGAGCAGGGTCACCCACAGCAGGTGGCACACGATGGCGTCTCCAGGCGGGTTTGGAGTATCTCCGGAGCAGAGACTCCACACCTCTCTGGGCAGCCTGTGCCAGGGCTCTGCCACCCTCAAAGTAAGGAGGTTCCTCTTCATGTTGAGATGGAACTTCCCATGCTCAAGTCTGTGCCCGTTACCTCTTGTCCTGTCCCCGGGCACCACTGAAAAGAGCCTGGCCCCATCCTCCTGACACCCCCCCTTTCAGTATTTGTAAGTGTTGATAAGGTCCCCCCTCAGCCGTCCTTTTTCCAGACTGAAGAGACCCAAATCCCTCAGCCTTTCCTCATCAGAGAGGTGTTCCAGTGCCCTCAGCATCTTGGTAGCCCTTTGCTGTCCCCTCTCCAGCACGTTGTTCTTGAACCAGGGAGCCCAGAACTGGACCCAGCACTCCAGGTGCAGCCTCCCCAGGGCAGAGCAGAGGGGGAGGATGACCTCCCTCCACCTGCTGGCCACGCTCTGCCCAACTCTCCAGCCTGGCCAGGTCTCTCTGGATGGCAGCACGGCCTTCCGGTGTGTCAGCCACCCCCCCCAGCTTTGTGTCATCAGCAAACGCGCTGAGGGTGCCCTCTGTCCCCTCCTCCAGGTTACTGATGAATGTATTGAAGTGACCCCTGGGGACCACCACTCGTCACTGACCTCCAACTAGACTCTGTGCCCCTAATCACAACCCTCTGAGCTCTGTCTTGCATTGCATCCAGATGCCCGTTGCAATGCATCTGGATACACACGGGCGAAGAGATGCTTCCTCAATTAAAAAAAAAAAAAAAGCCAGGGGGGTGTGTGTGTGTGTGTTAGAGCAAGAAGGGGCTGTGGTAGATGAGGAATAGAACTTGATTTCCCCGCAGTTGAGAAACTGAAGATGAAGCAGTAAAGGCAGAAACCAGAAACGCAAATTGCTGCTTACAACAGGAAAAGAAAGGAATGTGCAAAATGACACTAATGAGGTACTTTATCTAGGCTCACATCAACAAATTTTATTTATTATTAAATTACCTTTTCAGCTCTGAAAACATTTTAAAGCGAGCAACAGTCAACGATACCTGAAATAACAGCAGGAAATGTACGTGCGATGCACAGCCTGCTCAGAATCCCCGTTTCCTTCAATGAGCTCAGAGGCAAAAGGTGCTGGGTACATAAAGGGGTACCCTCTATATAAGGTGAGTGAGAGGAATGGTTGTTGCGTGAAACGGGGCCAAGCGGTTTTGGCAGAAGATAAACCCCCTTGCGTTCTAACACTCCTCACCGAGGCGGGAGGCCAGGTGCGGCTGGGTTTAAATTCTGAGTGATGCCCAATTCGGCACTATCAGTCCAATCGCGTTTAATATGTATTAAACTACTACGATTTGGATACACTAGTAGTGGGCTGCACCTTCAGTCTAGTCGTGCTCCTGAACTAGCACGGCCTCTCTCAAGTTTTGGTCGCGTTCAGTGAGAAAGCGGAACGACCAGCTACTGAAACAGTGCAGTTTATTTAAACAACAGATATACAGGTTCTTTAGGATTGCCGGTGATAAATACACTGTCTGCAAAGCACGTGCAAATAAAGATATTGCTAAGTATACAAACGCGCGACAAAATTACAAACGATACAGCCTGGCTATAAATGTAGGGTAGAGATTCTCTAGAGAAATTTCTAAGTCCCCGAGAAAGCGCTCGGTGTAATCGAAGTCTTACCCAAAGGCGTCCCTATGGGGGGGAAGAAAGGCTCAGCCCGTCGACTGATCCCGGAAATCAGCGGTGGAATTCTTCGCGATGGTGTCTTCCCTGACATCCCCTCTCTCTTGGGCTATTTTTATATTATTTTTTTATCTTCAAAGTGGAGTTTGAGTGACTTTAGTCATACGTACTTTTATTATGATTAATGTATTCAAGGAGGAGCGTTCACACCTCGGGGGCGGATAGCCTCCGGGATGGAGGTGTGTTTTGGTACATTGTGGTGAGCAAAGTTCGCACAAAAGGACAGCATTTCATCAACATTAGATGAAATGTTGGCTCGGGTAGCGTGTAGGCCGCTTATCAGTTCCGTAGTACCATCTCGTCCCCATATCTGCTATTCGTCACAAGGGAAGGCCACGGAACAAGCGCGTTCCCTTCCATCCCTCGTGTAGTTTCGCAAACAACCTTGTACAGGGAATCACAGATGTGGCATTCGTCGTGTGCTAGCTGCGGCTGTATTCTACCTCAGAAGCCTCTTGATTTTATGACTTTCCTTCATGTGTGAACAATGCTGTATTTTTGTATTCTTGGCCAATTTAGTAATTATTCCACAATGGTATTTTCTGTAGCATTGTGACACAGCTTTTTGCCCTCAACAGCAGAACTCGGCAGCATCTCTGAGCTCTGGTGAAGGAAGTTTCAACTGCTTGGGCAGGTCTAATTTCTAGCTGAGGGAAGAGCAAGCAAGGCACGGTCAAAAGTTCATGATGAGTTCCAGGTTATGCATTTTCCCCCCCCAAGTTTTTATCTCTGTAAAGTTTCTGTCTGCTTCAGCGTATTCGTGAGGAAACCGACAGGTCAGAGCTGCAGAGGAAACAAACACCGTGGAATCACGGCAAGGGCACAGTTGCAAGAGCAAAGAAATCAAGTGTATTTAAAGACGTGGTAATTAGTTGAATATTTTTGCTTTTTAAAGTTTAGCACAGAAATAAAAGTTTCCTGCAGGTAAACAGAGAAGGCCATTCCCAACTTCCTGTTAAAAACAACCCTCCACCAGAAAACCACCCACCTCCAAGATTTCAGCTTCGCTTTCTTGACTAACTGTCCCTTCTGAGCACACAGTATTAATAATTTCTCTCCTTAGAGCAATTGGCTTACGCTGCTCAGCATAGAATCATAGGATCACAGAATCTCCACGGTTGGAAAGGACCTTTGAGATCATCGAGTCCAACCATACACACAGAAAAAACCCTACAGTCTCTGCCACTAGAGCATGCCCTGAAGTGCCACATCTGGTCGTTTCTTAAACTCCTCTAGGGCTGGTGACTCAACCGCCTCCCTGGGCAGGCTGTTCCAGTGCCTGACCGCTCTTTCGGTAAAGTCATTCTTCCTAATATCTAACCTAAACCTCCCCTGCCGCAGCTTCAGCCCATTTCCTCTGGGCCTGTCATTATTCACCTGGGAGAAGAGGCCAACCCCCACCTCTCTGCACCCTCCTTTCAGGGAGCTGTAGAGGGCAATGAGGTCTCCCCTCGGCCTCCTCTTCTCCAAGCTCAACATGCCCAGCTCCCTCAGCCTCTCCTCAGATGCCCTGGTCTCCAGACCCCTCACCAGCCTGGTCGCTCTCCTCTGGACACGCTCCAGCACCTCAATGTCCCTCTTGTACAGCGGGGCCCAGAGCTGAACACAGCACTCGAGGTGAGGCCTCACCAGTGCCGAGTACAGAGGCACCGTCACTTCCCTATTCCTGCTGGCCACGCTATTCCTGATACAAGCCAGAACGCTGTTGGCCTTCTTGGCCACCCGGGCACACTGCTGGCTCGTGTTAAGCTGGCTCCACCAGCACCCCCAGGTCCTTTTCTGCCGGGCAGCTTTCCAGCCACTCTGCCCCGAGCCTGTAGCGTTGCTTGGGGTTGTTGTGACCGAAATGCAGGACCCGGCACGTGGCCTTATTAAACCTCATACGGTTGGCCTTGGCCCATGGATCCAGCCTGTCCAGGTCCCTCTGGAGAGCCTTCCTACCCTCCAGCAGATCAACACTCCCACCTGGTTTGGTGTCGTCTGCAAACTGACTGAGGGTGCACTCAATCCCCTCATCCAGATCATTGGTAAAGATATTAAACAAAACCAGCCCCAAAACTGAGCCCTGAGGGACACCACTGGTGGTGTCCAACTCTCTGGGCATGGCCATCCAGCCAGTTTTTAACCCAGCGAAGAGTACGCTTGTCTATGCCAGGATTCGCCAGCTTCTCCAGGAGAAGGCTGTGGGGGACGGTGTCAAAGGCCTTACCAAAGTCCAGACAGACAACGTCCACAGCCTTCCCCGCATCCAGAAGGTGGCTCACATGGTCATAGGAAGAGATCAGGTTGGTTCAGCAGGACCTCCCTTTCCTAGAGCCATGCTGGCTGGCCCTGATCCCTTGGCTGCCCTGCACTTGCCGTGAGAGCTCACTCAAGATGATCCTCTCCATGATCTTTCCTGGTACTGAGGTCAGGCCGACAGGCCTCTAGTTCCCCGGATCCTCCTTCCGACCCTTCTTGTAGATGGGCATCACATTAGCCACCCTCCAGTCATCTGGCACCTGCGCTGTTGACCAGGATAGTTGATAACTGATGGAGAGGGGCTTGGTGAGCTCTCCCGCCAGCTCCCTGAGTACTCTTGGGTGAAGCCCATCCGGCCCCATCGACTTGTGTGCGTCTAGGTGCAGAAGCAGATCATTGACTGCTTCCTCCTGGATTATGGGTGGGCTGTTCTGCTCCCCATCCTTATCTCCCAGCTCAGGAGGCTCTGAGCACCCTGGGGACAGCTGGTCTGACTGTTGAAGACGGAGGCAAAGAAGCCATTAAGGATCTCAGCCTTCTCCTCGTCATTGGTTGCAACTTCTCCCCCACCCCTCCCCTGCATCCAGTAAGGAATGGAGATTCTCCCTGGCTTTCTTTTTGTTGATGTATTTATAAAAGCTTTTTTTGTTGTCCTTAATGGTAGTGGCCAAGTTGAGCTCCAGCTGGGCTTTTGCCTTCCTAATTTTCTCTCTGTATAACCTAACGAGATCTCTGTGGTCCTCCTGAGTTGCCTGTCCCTTCTTCCAAAGGTGGTAAACCCTCCTTTTATTCCTAAGTCCCAGCAGAAGTTCCTTATTCATCCAGGCTGGCCATTTTCCCCGCCCTTTAGACTTGCGACGCTTGGGGACAGCCTGCTCCTGGGCCTTTAAGATTTCCTTCTTGAAGAGCGTCCAGCCTTCCTGGACCCCTTTGCCCTTCAGGACAAAGTCCTGAGTCCCCCAAGGGACTCTCTCAACCAGTGTCCTGAACAAGTCAAAGTCCGCCCTCCGGAAGTCCAAGGTGGAGGTTTTGCTAACCCCCCTCCTTACATCGCTACGAATTGAAAACGTGACCATTTCATGATCACTAAACCCCAGACGACCTCCGACCACCACATCTCCCACTAGTCCTTCTCTCTTTGTGAGCAGTAGGTCTAGCGAGACACCTCCCCTGGGAGGCTCCCCTACCAGTTGTGTCAGGGAGTTCTCCTCCATGCACTCGAGGAACCTCCGAGCCTGCCTGCTCTCTGCTGTGTTGTATTTCCAGCAGATACCCGGCAGGTTGAAGTCCCCAACCAGAACAAGGGCTGGCGATGGCGAGACTTCAGCCAGCCGCTTACAGAAGACTTCATCTGTCTCCTCATGCTCGTTGGGTGGTCTGTAGCATACTCCCAGCACAACATCTCCCTTATTTTCCTTCCCCTTCGTCCTTACCCATAAACACTCGACTTTACCATCACTGGAATCTAGCTCCACACAATCAAAACATTCCCTAATGACCAGAGCCACACCCCCGCCTCTCCCTCCTTGCCTGGCCCTTCTGAAGAGCTTATAGCCATCCATCGCAGCATTCCAGTCGTGACAGTCATCCCACCACGCTTCCGTGATGGCCGCTACCTCATAGCTGTCCTGCTGCACAACGGCTTCCAGCTCATCCCGTTTGTTGCCCATGCTGCGTGCATTCGCGTAGACGCACTTGAGCTGGGCTACCAACTTCACCCCCACCCTTGGCCCTTTATCCCTAGGCTCGTTACTAGCGGGCCTGGTTTTATAGAATCACAGAATCATAGAATTGTTGAGGTTGGAAGGGACCTTTAAGATCATCGAGTCCAAGCTTTAGCCTACCCTGACAAGAGCCACTTCTAAACCATGTCCCTCAGTGCCCCATCTACCCTTTTTTTAAACACCTCCAGGGATGGTGAATCCACCACCTCCCTGGGCAGCCTGTTCCAATGCTTAATAACCCTTTCAGTGAAAAAATGTCTCCTAATATCTAATCTAAACCTCCCCTGACGTAACTTGAACCCGTTTCCCCTCGTCCTATCACTTGTCACCAGGGAGAAGAGGTCAGCCCCCATCTCTCTACAACCTCCTTTCAGGTAGTTGTAGAGGCTGATAAGGTCTCCCCTCAGCCTCCTCTTCTCCAGGCTAAACAACCCCAGCTCCCTCAGTCGTTCTTCATAAGGTTTGTCCTCCAGGCC
Source organism: Chroicocephalus ridibundus (assembly GCF_963924245.1). Taxonomy (NCBI): domain Eukaryota; kingdom Metazoa; phylum Chordata; class Aves; order Charadriiformes; family Laridae; genus Chroicocephalus; species Chroicocephalus ridibundus. The sequence goes on along the minus strand of NC_086316.1, from coordinate 797,868 downwards.
CCTCACCAGCTTTGTAGCCCTTCTCTGGACACGCTCGAACATCTCAATGTCCCTCTTGTAGCGAGGGGCCCAAAACTGAACGCAGTACTCGAGGTGGGGCCTCACCAGTGCCGAGTACAGGGGGATGATCACTTCCCTAGTCCGGCTCACCACACTATTCCTGATATCCCCTTCCCCCTTCGTTTCTAGTTTAAAGCCCCGTCCGTGAGCCTTGCTAACTCTCGGCCTAGTGCCCTTTTCCCCTTTCGGGATCGGCTTTTCCCATTCTTAGCGAGCAGGCCCGGCGTCCTGCAGATCAAGCTATGATCACAGAACCCAAAGCCCTGCTTGTAGCACCAGTTTCGGAGCCAGGTGTTGATCTGTCCGATTTTCTTGTTTACCCATTCGTCAGTCCCCAAAACAGGAGGGACAGAGGAGAACACAGTTTGTGCTCCCGAAGCCTTGACGAGCCGTCCCAAGGCCCTGAGATCTTTCTCCATTGCCCTCGGACTTCTGCTCTCCAGCTCCTCACCGTCTGCCTGTACGATCACAAGCGGGTAATAATCGGAGGGACGTTTCAGGCCAGGAAGCTTCCCGGCGGTATCCCTACCACGGGCCCCAGGGAGGCAGCAGACCTCCCTGTGGGAAGGGTCCGGCCTGCATACGGGACCCTCCGTTCCCCTCAGAATGGACCCCCCTACGACTGTTGCCCTCCTCCTGCTCTTCACAGCAGCAGTCTTAATGCGTGGAGCTGGCTGCTTTGGCGACTCCCCGGATGGGGCTCTATCAGCATCCTTAGTTCCCTCACGGTCCGTCTCCAGAGGCCCGTAGCTGTTCTGTACGGGCCCCTGGGGGGGCATGGGGGGTCTGGAGGGGACCTCCTGCTGCCCCCAGCAGGTACCCGCTTCCATTCCCCGCCTCCATTCCCGCCCTCCTCTCCTAGTTCCCCTCCTTCTGCCTGGTGACAAGAGGGCAGGGGATCATGACCTACAGGCAAGACGTAAGGAGCGCAATGCCCGTCTGTCCTGTTGAGTGTCAATGGGTACATGTGACAACAGTTGCATTTCGATTAGGTGAAAAAGGGATAACGAAAAGCAAAAATTCCTGCTGAAACAAACTGCTGGTTAATCATCTGAAGTATAATCCACCAACTGGGTTTTTTTTATTTTTGCACAGAAAATGTACGTACTTGTTACCTAAAAGCACAAGAATATTTCCAGGGCGGGGAAAGTATCCACACCGGCAGCAGGAGGAGCCGGGCAGGACTCTGGCGAGAGGGTGGCGTTACGGGCACCTCGGCAGCGTGCAGCCACCGCAATGTCCCCAGCCCTGAGACACCGCCAGAGAGCTCGCAGGGATGGGCCTTGTCGTATTTACTTGGATTGAGGCAATTTTAACTACACTTGGTACGTGGGGGTTTTTTAATTACCTGACGCTTGATCCAAGGTACAGGCTTGTCAAAATTACTCCCCTGGGAACACAAACCCTAAGGATAAAGACGTGTCCGCAACGCGGTAGGGCTGTAGCGCGTGTCAGTGTTGAGTAGCGCGGCCCATTGTACCTTTGCAGGAACGACAGCGAAGGGTCAGCACCTGCAGGTGGGAAGTTCCTCTGGGTTGTTCATCTCACAGTACCTTCGGCTTTTTCAGAAGCAATGCATTTCGCATTTCTAGCGGTCACACAACCCCCGCCCCCCCCGCCTTAATTCACGCCACAGCATCCCCCTGCTCTCAGAAGTGTCACCTGGGGAGACATCAGTGAAAGGACCGGGTCTGTTCCCAGCAAGCCGCAACCGTGAGACAGACAAATCCTGAGCAGCAGCAGCATTAGCCCGCCTTACAGTGCCTCCCAAACAAATCTATCCCATTGAGCTGTCCCTCCAGCCCTCCTTTTTCATGCCTTTTCAGTTACTTCTGACAAAAATAAGCAAGGTGCCTTAATTTACAGATGGTTGTTTTGCAGCCATGTCTTGACTTTCTCCAAATTTCTATCCATCCATTGTATGTTGTCTTCAATGGTTTCGATAGCTTGCTGGACACAGCGAAGCCGTGCGCTTTTTTCATCCAGAGAACTGAAGAATTCTTTCACCTGTTGACAAAAATGTGAAAGAACAGTCGATGAAGAGGCGGCCACCTCTCAGTTGTGCAGGAAGACCAGAAGAAACTTGTGATCCTCGAACCTGGCCTTGGCTCTGCCCCGCCTCCCTTCCTCCCTGCTCCCCGGCCCGCCATCCCAAGAAGAGTTTTTTGAAAAGGTTTCGTAGCGGCTCGATCTCACAAGCCCGGCAAGATCACATTTCAAATTCGACCATAAAAAAACGCAGCTGCGGGAGCTGTCGTCTGGTTCCTGCTCGTTCAATAAACCCGTGTGGCCGTTTCAGCCGTGGCAGCTGCAGTGTTTCAGCGCAGACGTCACCGGGGAGACTGAGCGTCCCCTGCTCTGCCCGGTGGCTGCTCTGCTCCCGAACACACCTTCCCCCGAAGCTCGGCCGGGTGCTCCTGCTGGTACGGGCGGGACAACGGTGTGGGACAGACAAGAGACCGTGCGGCTGTTACTAGAGTGGCTCAAGGAGAGCCACTGACCTTTGCCTGCCGGCAGCTCCAGACCATTTGGAGGCGCAGCAGAAGCGTAAGTGTTGATGGCAAAGCACTTCCGGAAGTTTTCCCTACACAGGGACGTCTGCACCTCCTTTCATTTTGCTAAAAAAACCCCCTCCAACCTCCTCCAGTGCTTGGGGAAGCCGCTGCTCTCATCCTTGAAGCACTTGGGAAGGCAGCCACTGGAAACCTGGAGGCTGCTTCTGCTCCTTGAATTCACTGCATTCCCCGCGGCCGCTGCAAGTATTGGCAGCTGCCTCTTTCACTTTTTTCTTTTTTTTTTCTCTTGTTTTTTTCCCCAAGGAGGCAGTCCTGATCACAAGGCTCAGGCTTGAGCTGGCCTTAATGGCAGACGCTTTTAAAAGATACAGTGACTGTACATGCTGTACAAATTAAAGACATCATTTTCTGATAATTTACCTTGATGAGTGTGATACAAGACGCAAATACTTGTACAAAGTACCACAGAGACACAAATAGGATACAAGGAAGGGAGCTGCTGGATTTTCTCCCTCAGCCTCAGAGCGACTTTGCCTGGATTCAGAGACTTGTGCCTGAGTCCCACGGATCCCCAGGGAGACACAGCCCCATTTCTGGGTAGGACACGGAAATGTCCCTGCAGCCCCTGCCACTGGCCAAGATGCTGCTAGTGACAGACTGGGAGAGTCCGCTCGGATTTAAAATGAAGACTGAAGACCGTATTCTATATTCTCTCCTTTTATATTTAATATGGTTGCATTACTTAGGCCTGTGTTTTGCTGTAAAGCAGAAAAGTCTAAACTGGCAACAAAAATTGCAGCTTCTGAAAAGGCATTGTCAGGAATGCCATTATATCTGCACGTGGGCCAGTCTGGGTTTTTTACCATCGACAGGGACTGTGGATTAAGTCGACAAAATCATTATCCTCTGTGACACCCAGGAGCGCGGAGAATTTTCCCCAGAATAGAGGATACAGAACAGCGGTGTATTTCTCACTGGCCTTCAGCATTTGTCTTCTGTACAATCAGTGAACAGACCTACCGGTTTTTTCTCCCTGTTCTCCAGAGTCGGCAGAAAAAACAGAGGCAGGTAAAGCACGAACGGCAGACAAACGTTGACACGCTGCACCCAGGCCCGCTGCTTAAACAAAGAACATCCTCCTCCTGGGCATTGGCTTAATGCTCTCCCTTCAGTAACCTAACTCATCACCAACACCATCGTTTCGCACGGAAAACGCAGGGTCTTACCCTGACGCTTCATAACTGGCCGTGCTTTTACCATGTTAAGATTTAATCCCAATTTTAATTTCAGCTATACTACAGCTATGTTTTAAAACCAGAATCTGAATGGCTCACCTGTGCAAGCTGTGACCTTGTAGAGTACCGACTTGTCACTCCAGTGACGATGGTGGCTATGGAATTCGAACCGAGTTCAAATCTGGCAAAAAGAACCACCGATACTCAGAAAATGCCTATTTTTGGAGCCCGTAGAGTTTTAAAGTATAACTGGATAGAGAGAGCAGTAAAACAACTTCTGTTCCTTACTTTTCTACGAATTTCTCCCAATTTGCTTTCAAAAACGTCCAAGCCAGATGATAGCCGGATGGGTTTTTGGAAACAAATACAATAATATGTGGAAGATCCTGAGTTCTTACGATGTCACCACGCAGACCTTGATCCATTAACCTAAGAATCAATAGCAGAGACGGAAGTTGTTTAGACCAGGAGATAAACCTGGCAAATTACTCATTTGGTACCGAGTTTTTGGTTGGAAGTTCCCTTTTCTAAAGGTCCTGACGCGTCATTTCTGCCGGGTCACTTCCGACTTCTCACAACAAACTCCTCGGCCACATCCATCTTTCCCATCGCTGTTATTTTCACAGTTACAGCTACTTGGCAGACCTGTATTCTAAATACCAAGCATAAAATCGGGGCTACAGTTTGCTCCTACTCGAAATCTCCAAATTAATGACAGCCCATCCGCCCCCTGAAAGAAAGGTATTTGTTCTACGCTACGTGCCAGTGGAAAATTCGGACCTGCAAGTGCTGCCCAGGACTAAGGTGACCGAACAGCAATGCAACGCAGAGAATAAATAATGACATTACAGAAGAGCTAAAGCACGTCTCCAGTGATACGGGGACACAGCTCCATCGGTGTCGCATGCTGTCACCCCCATCAAACGGCGGAAGTCACAAAACGCGTGGTTTGCAGTTAACACCTGAAAACCTCAGTGGTGCTCAGCTCGCTTAAAAGCAGGAAACCTCAAATTTTTATAAGAAACGTACAGCATGTGTGCCTGTAATCACAGTCACTAGTAAGGTAAATGAAGAAGTGTCTATCAAGCACAGATCAGGTATCTTGCATTTTGTCCTAATTTGCTGCTGCAAATTCTGAGCGCGTTGACTCCTGGCACCAGAACACAGAAATGAAAAGGTGCAGCCACTTCCTCTGACCATATTACCCCTACAAAGCATTTGATACGCCATGAAATGCAAAAGCTCTGAAACGAGACTCTGAATAATTCTATTTCCCGTTTCAATGGTCGTAAAGTTTCTCCAAACACCTTGCTCTTCCTGTGTGACTACTTACCACTGAAGCTTGTCCTTACTTCTGCTGAGGCTGAGAGCCCATTCGATGTCGTCTCTCTCCACGCTGAAGGAGTGCAGTCTGTATTTACTGAGCAGGAAATCCCAGCCTTCGGATGTTTGCGCTCCGACAGCATACACTGCTGCCTTCACATCTGCTGGCAAGCTACAACAAGTTGAAGACCACGTTACTCTCCACGGCATACTTAGGACCACGGGTAGAGACATAACCACGTCACCGTCGCACGTCCACTCGCACGGCGGACAACGTATTCAAAAATACTGGTCCCTGGGGGGTATCAGACAGGGACCCCTGCAGCTGTGAAACACTTAAGCGTATCAGGCTGTATCTCGGTGTTGCTCCTGCCTTGGAAACGACTCCCAGAAATTCTGGACTCATCCTTTTTTTTTTTTTGTCCTTTATTTTCGTATGCTCCTTTCATGGCTATGGCCAGTGAGATACCGATACGGTCCCCTTTGGCCTGCCCAGGACAATCTCTCAGAGGTACTTTGGAGGGTGTTTTAGGGAGTTCTTCCACCATGAGGAGAAACAAACATCAGGTGAAGTTCATGAACAGTAGGGAACTGGTTTTACAGCGGCTATAGGTCAGTCTCCAGACATGTAAATCGGGGAATACATGTTATCTTCGCTTTCCAGAACATCTTTACCAAGCCAAGTTGTGGAGTTCCACATGATGTATGTGCTAGTTTGGGCACATATTATGCACCAAACTGCGAAGGCGCTGGGAACGTGAAGTCTAAGTTACAAAACCATGAAGGCTCAACTTCAGCGCCCGGAAAGGACTGAAGTTTAGCTCTTTTTGTAAATTAACTCTACTGGTATTAAACAGAGTATCAGAAAAGGCAGTAATAGTTACAGAACAGACCTCAAGGTCCCGTTGGATTTCTGCCATTCTGTAAAATATCCTTTGGCTTTGTCCACGCACGGCTGGTACCTGTGCACGCAGGCGAACAGCAGCAGCGAGCGCCTAAGAAATCTCTCAGACACTGAGCCTTCATCGCTCCAAGACTGCTCGTCAATCAGGTCTTTAAACAGATTGACTATATACTCCTAAGACACGGAAACAACACAGATATATTTTAAAGTGCGTTTTATAGGGTACAGGCACAGTTAGAACATTCTCGATTTTTAAAACCTTACCTTTAACTGTTTCTCTGTACCATCCGTATCCCTCCTCTCCACAAGCCTGTATATAGGAATCAGCTCGCTCATACCCTGGAGTACAGGCATGATTTGTCTTTCGTGTTTCAGGTACAAACTCAAATCAAAAGCTTTGGAAATCGACAATTTGTTTACGCTAAGGAAGCAGGCGACAGGGGATAAAACAAGTTATAATTAAAACGTAAAAGCAAAAGCAAAAACTTAAAAGCAAAAGCAAACTTAAAAACTTAAAAGCAATTTTTTTGCGGAAAACTATACAAATAGGAATGCCTTAAGAGTATTTTCAAATCTCTTTTTAACTCTGCTTTTGGAAGTGAAATGTTGCTCAGCAGCTACCCAAGCTATGAAACCTAACCTTTAACCTTTGACCTAAGAAACGGACTGTAAAAGAATGACCTCGGAAGACCGACCTTTTCCCCGCCTCTCTCACGCGCCGAGGTTATCCCAGCAGAGCCTCTCCCTCCTGCCCTCTCCCACTATTGCTTTTGCTCTGCAAACCACACACGTACAGAAGGAATCCCACCACTGAGATGACCTCCTCGGCAAAACACCCTTCCAGCTCAACATGTAGGTATTTGGCCTGCAGTAAGCCTCGAAGCTACAACGCCAACCGCTCCTTCACTGTCTTTACCTGACTCGGCAAACTCTCTCCTACCCCTGCCAGACACCTCTCAACGGTTTCTTCCAAGAGCAAATAGAGAACACCCAAGAGGTCTTTGCTCACTCCCCCTGCTCGTTTGTTCATCCTTCTGTGAATCCTTTTCTTCGGACTCCTTTCCATGTCAGCTCCCTGCACACGCTCTCATTTTGTCCTTATTCACCCGTCTCTTCTGCCTCAAAATACAAGTATGCTCTAGTCACCCATCACAAAATGAACTCTGCTTAACTCAATTTGCATCTCTAGCTGTCCCTTCCTCCTTCCCTCTCGAAGCTCCTCGAACGTGCTGAAAATCTCACTTCACTCTCCTCTTTCCAAACGAGAAAGACCTTTCCTCTGCTGTCCAAATGAAAATCGCAACTAGGCCTGCTGACATCCCCTTCAGCTGCCAGCTCAAATTCATACGATCTTAATTATCGCCCGTCTCCCTGCCGCTGCCCTCTTTCTCAAACACCGGGAGCTCAGACCGGGAATTACTTCGGCCGGTTCCTTAGTTCTCTGAGCTGCGCACAAATGTTGGCAAAGCGCCTCTAGGACACAGCCTTTCCTAATGCATCCCCGGGAACCAAGATTAACCCCGATCAGAATCACATCACGTCTGTATGACTGTAACAGCCTTGTTTCTAAACAACAAATGGCACCGGGATCTTTCCAGGTGCAAAACCATTATCCTAGTCCTTCACGCTTCACGCTTCACACTGGCATCCTTCCCTTAGCCAACAACAAATATTGAACACAACATGTTTCGCTAAATAGGGTTAGATAAATCCACTGCAAGCGAGAAAAATCCTCGGCTTACACTGCTGTAAGCAGGAAAAGAATACGCTCTCCACCTACTTAACAGATTTAAGGAATACTACGTACTTATCGGCACTTCCTTCCCCAGTAGTATACATGCAGAAACACAGAGTTTGTATTTTCTTCAGACTTGGGCAGAAGGCCATACCTCACGAGCTGGAATACGTTGTTAACCAGACTGGCTCTGTCGTTGCTGCTAATTGCTGTGTGGTTCTCTTTCAAAAGGTTAATCAGGCGATCCCATCCGTCATCTTCGTAGTGCACAATGTAATACCCATTCATGTCCACGTTGAATTTAACCCACTCCACCTCTTCCGGGAGGATAATGACATCTGGAAACGAAAATGGAACTCCTTTTTTTTTTCTTATTGATTCAAACACATCCTCATACTACACCCAATGACAGCGTTATTCTCATTTCAGGCATTTAAAGAACACAGGAACACGGTTTCTAAATACATCAACAGATTGATGTCGTGGTATTATGGGGCTGACAAAAAATTGCTTCTCCGGTACCAGTAGTTCCGGTTCCCCGGTCCGAAAAAAACTGTGCAAAACTAAAAGGCTTGCAAACAAACGTTGAATACATTAATCTCCTATTTCGTCAAAGAAATTACCTGCTTTAGTTGTCATCAAAAATCTCTCCACCGTGTCAGATTTACTGGTAATGTAGGTTAGAGGAACGTGCCACGAGTACCTATTGCAAAACAGAAGTGCTTTGTTTAATGAAAGAACTTCACAAAAGCTTCTCCAACTTGTCCCAGTCCAACCGCTGAGTAATACCTTTGCCCGCGCGGTAACGGCAACGCGCTGCACTCGCACCTCTGCGCTCAGCGCAGAGCCAGAGGCACCTAGCCAGCTTTCGTTTTGTTTGCTTGGGGGATGACTGACACTGAAGCCGCAACACTACAAACTTTCCAGCCTGGTCCCGCTGGCACGTCTCCAGTGTGGGCTCGCCCAGAGGCGCAGACACTGCAGCTCTGCAGCTCTGTCACCACCGTGGCCAGGCGTGCGGGGTCCAAGGACAGGAGTGCTACCGATCCCGAGCTACACCGGGAAAGCCTCCCAGCCAAACAGCTCAGGGAGCGCTCCTCGAGAAGCAATAGTGAGAGCTCTTACTGGACATCGCTGCCTGCCATAGGACAGTATTTCGGTTTGTGTGCTGAGATTGCCCCGTTTCGTTTACCCTGTGGACAAGGCAGCGTCTACTCCCTTCACGTAGCGCTCCTGCTGCAGGTGGACGTTCTTCCCTCTCACTGTGACAGTTACCAGGGGAAAGCCTTTTTGCAGCGTCCAGGTGTCCATCATTGCCCTCACGTCAGGAGGTTCTCTGTTAGTCCAGTGCTGGTTTTTAGTGAGGGAAAAAGACAACACGGAGGAAGAGGAAGAAGACAGGAGTACACTGACAGTGAAACAGAAGCGGGTATGTCAGAACTCTAAAAGGCCCTCGGTATTGGTAAGCTCTACATAGGTGCGGTTAGACTGGATGACATCTCCAGCTGTTTATTTTGTGGGCGGTCTCATATAGTTAATGACATCTCATTAAGTTCTGCTGCTTTGCAGTCAGCCCTGGGCACAGGAGTAGGATTTCTGTCCGACGTCAGAGAAAACAGATCTCCCGTGGAACTGAGGAAACTTTACGCTCCCTAGGACCGTGCTCAAGCGGTAAAGGATGCTTTTGGAAGGGGCACGGATCAATGCCACGGCACGGAACAGTAACATCAGAGGGCACAGACACGTGCCAAACTCCTAAGCACTGGCAGGTGGAAAACCAGATACTTACTGCACTTGAAGATGACTGTTGGCTGCTTCTGCAAAAACCATCACCTGGTAGTCCATTTTTATCGTTACCTATTGTAGGGCAAATCTGAAAGGAAAAAACCCCAAAGTTTTGGGTCATCTCGCTTTGATGTCATAATCGTAAGTACTGGCCACAGTCCTCAGTAATATATTAGAGACAAAACACCAGAAGTTAGGAAATTTGAAAAAAAAAAAAGAGAATAAGGAATACTTGCATTTGTCATGCTGTTCCACAAATCTTCATTTTTTGTATTCTGATAGCTGTATTTCTGCAGGTACTGGACAAGTCCAGCTTTAAACACATCAGCAGTCAGGTAGTCCCTCAGCATATTTAATACGCAAGATCCCTGAAAAAAAGAGTCACAAAGTGTTTACACAACTACCCCTTTAGCTGGCAAGGTGCTTGTTTCAGAAGAGTTCCAGCATACCACTAATCTACATAGCAGTTCACTTTTCTATGTCCCTCTGAATAAAAAAATACTCAGCTTTTATGCATATTGAAACAGTACTTTGGTCTTTTTGTGACGACGGCTCTTAAAAATATCACCGATTGAGCAAGTGATGTTATTGGTTTTTTTAATTACTATACATGCCAGCACCACACGATGCTCCAGTGAAAAACACTCCTTGGGTTAAGACCCTAAAAAAGTGCTTTAAGACTAAATTGATACAGAACAGGTAGAAGAAGCAAAGGCTTCCTCATTTGAGAAATCGAAAACGCAACTGCCCTTTGAATCCACCCAGGTGTTTCCAACAAGGCATTATTCCAGTCATAAAACACTTAACACCGTGACTCAGGGACATCTTGTATGTAGGGGTAAAATCAGTAAAATGCAATTGACTAGTACAAGCAGCACAACTGAAATCAGCAGCAGTTATGCACTTTACCTTCTCATAGGAAACGCTATCAAACATTTCTAAAATTTGAGCTGGATCTTCCACAGAAGTAGATATAGCGTGTGAGGAATTTAAGGCATCCACTGCCATGGCATCAAAACATCTCCGTAAGAAATAGTCTTCCTGATGGGAGGCAAAACCAAATATTACTACTAAATTTTGCTCGGTGACTACTGAATCCCTACGCGTTCGCTTCTCAGTCCATTCCCCATGATCTTTTAAGCCACACAAAGGAAAGAAGACTCAGCTTCCTTTTTATTCCAGAGCATAAAAATAACCTCCAACCAGTAGTACAGACAGCCAAGTGACTTCTGGTGTTTTAAACTAACTTAAATAGTTGAGCTAGTGAGACTTCAAAATAACTCCAAAAAGACACCTGCACATTCCAACAGTTTGATGACAGAGTGGTCAGTAAGCGTAAAAAAAAATTTAAAAAAAAGAAAAAAAAGGAAAAATGTGAATTTCCCTATTATCGTAGCCACTTAGGCTATGGCAAAATTCTGCCCAGATGCACCGTCCATCTGACTTCGGCAGAAAATGTCACGTATCGGGCCTCTGCTAGAGCTAGTGGAAGGATTTTGGTGTTTTCAAATCTGACCCTCTTTGAAGAAATCAGACAAAAGAATTTCTTTACATTTTTGGAAGTCTAAGTCTCTTCAAAAAAAGAATACGTTTGCACCGCAATCGTTAACTTCCGTCATCAGTTCACAAAAACATTTACATGTAGTTAAATCGATATTCCTATCCTTCCCAGTTAACGTCAGATCATCCTATCAAACAGAAATTTAAAAGTGGTTCACAGCACTAATCTGTTTCATCTTTGTCCTTACTCAGTAGTGGATTTAGAAGGCAGTTATAAAACAAGAATACAGTAACGGCTGCTTACAACTCTCAGTTCTGGATGGGTAACGCTGACTGAGACGAACTCCATAAACTTCGCAAACCCTTCATTTAACCACAGGTCATTCCACCACTCCATGGTAACAAGGTTGCCAAACCACTGGGGGGAAAAAAAAAGGACTTCTGACATTAAATACACAATTTCTCACAAAGGTTGCATTGCATTGAGAGGGCTGGCAGATGTTATTGCTAGACCACTCTCCATCGTCTTTGCAAGGTCATGGGGAACAGGAGAGGTGCCTGAGGACTGGAGGAAGGCTGACATCGCTCCAATCTTTAAAAAAGGCAAGAAGGAGGAGCCAGGGAACTTGTCCTGGTTCCGGTGGGGATAGGGTTAATTTTCCCTGGTATTCCATGCCATGTGAGCCACGCCCACCCTGAGCTGCCGGGGGAGGGGACAGGAAGTTGCTGCTTAAAAGCGGGCTGGGGCATCCCGGGGCCTGCCGGTCGGCGAGCGGCGGGGAGCGGCGGTTCCGTAATCGCGTTTGTATATTCCCCTACCCGTGTTGTTGTTGTTGTTTGCCTGTTCCCTTTGCTGTTCTGTTAAACTGCCTTTGTCCCAACCCAAGAGTCTTGCCTTTTCTTACGATCCTTCCTCTATTAGGAAGGCACGTGCGAGCGGCACGTGGTTCTTTGTTGCCATCTGAGGCTAAACCACGACAGAACTACAGACCGGTTAGTCTCACCTCTGTCCCCGGGAAGGTAATGGAGCGACTCATTCTGGATGTCATCTCCAAACACGTTGAGGAACAGGAAGTCATTGGAAGTGGTCAACATGGATTTACCAAGGGCAAATCATGCCTGACCAATCTGATAGCTTTCTGTGATGTTATAACGGGTTGGCTGGATGAGGGGAGAGCCGTAGATGTCATCTACCTTGACCTTAGCAAGGCTTTTGACACTGTCTCCCACAACATCCTCATTAGGAAGCTGAGGAAGTATGGGCTAGACGAGGTGACAGTGAGGTGGATCGAGAGCTGGCTGTGCGACAGAGCTCAGAGGGTTGTGATCAGCGGCACAGAGTCCAGTTGGAGGCCTGTAACCAGTGGTGTCTCCCAGGGGTCAATACTCGGTCCAATTTTGTTCAGTATATTCACTAATGACCTGGATGATGGGACAGAGTGTATCCTCAGCAAGTTCGCTGATGATACCAAACTGGGAGGGGTGGCTGACACTCCGGGGGGCCGTGCTGCCATCCAGCGTGACCTGGACAGGCTGGAGAGCTGGGCAGAGAAGAACCTAATGAGGTTCAACAAAAGCAAGTGTAGGGTCCTCCACCTGGGGAGGAAGAATGCTAAGCACCAGTATAGGTTAGGGGTGGACCTGCTGGGAAGTAGTTCTGAGGAGAAGGATCTGGGGGTCCTGGTAGACAGTAAATTATCCACAAGCCAACAATGTGCCCTTGTTGCCAAAAAGGCCAATGGAATCCTGGGCTGCATAGGGAAGAGTGTGGCCAGCGGGTCGAAGGAGGTCATTCTCCCCCTCTACTCTGCACTGGTGAGGCCACAGCTGGAATACTGCGTCCAGTTTTGGGCTCCCCGGTTCAAGAGGGACAGGGAACTACTGGAGCAGGTCCAGCGTAGGGCACCTAAGATGATTGAGGGACTGGAGCATCTCCCTTACGAGGAAAGGCTGAGAGAGCTGGGACTCTTTAGCCTGGAGAAGAGAAGGCCGAGGGGAGACCTTATTAGGCCTTAGAGGGCATATAAGTATCTAAAGGGTGGGTTGAAGGAGGATGGTGCCAGACTCTTTTCATTGGTTCCCAGTGATAGCACGAGGGGCAACGAGCACAAGTTAGAACACAGGAATTCCCGTTCAAATACACGGAAAAACTTCTTTACGGTGAGGGTGACAGAGCACTGGAACAGGCTGCCCAGGGAGGGTGCGGAGTCCCCTTCTCTGGAGATTTTCAAGACCCGCCTGGCTGCAGCCCTGAGGGATGTGCTCGGGGCAACCCTGCTTTGGCAGGGGGGTGGGACTAGATGATCTCTAGAGGTCCCGTCCAACTCTGAAGTTTCTGTGATTCTGTGATTTATGAAGCTGCATTTATGGTATGTTATTGACCGCTACGGAACCTTTTGCTAGTGATACAGCTTGCTCTGGCCTCTTCCCATTGCACTCTCCTTTTAGCAGTAATACAGCAAAACATGGGCTTCTACTCACATTCCACTCACAAGAAACCTTGCACAGAAACCCCGTTTGGCAGGGAAGCCGCGTATGAAATGGCGCACCTTTCCAAACTTCCATGTTCCCATTTTGGCGGCCTAAAATTAATTTCAAGGGCTGTCAGTGGTGCAAAGGCCCCACAGTGCTGGAGCTGCTGGACTGAACGCAATTGTACCTCCAGCCCTGCGCGTCGGTGCAGCCTGCCAGCACTCCTTCCCCAAAAGCAGTCCTCCTCGTTCACAGACGAGCCCTCAAGCAGAGGCCGCTTTTTTCAGCTTCCAGCTCCAAGATCCTCCTCCCCGCACAGCATCCATCAACCCTGACCCCTCTGCAGGCCCTTCTGAACTCCTTATTCTTCCCCAGATCTCACCTGATGAGCCAGCTCATGGGCTATTATCATAGTAATCTGAAGTTTAGAAGACGCCGAGGACTTTTCAGGGTCATACAACAATGCGGATTCCCGGTATGTGGTCAATCCCCAGTTTTCCATAGCACCAGACTGAAAATCAGGAAGAGCTGCTAAATCTAGAAAAAAACATTAAAATACTACTGGTATCGTTTTCCTCAATAAAGAACTCGCTTACCTGCTCCTCCCACTTCATGACTGCTCCCACATAAGCACAGGTATCACACACACTTCTAAAGGCTCTCTTTAATGTAATTGCAAAAACATACTTTCAAAAAAAGCTCTACACAGAAGACAAGGATCTTCAGCTCCCAGTGGAGCTTTTCCTCAAGTTCTGTCAAGCAGACACTTACTCCAAAAGCCTCTGAGCCAATCTGGGCCCTGTCTTAATACTCTAAATTTCTGGTTTTGTGGTATTTTACTGTCGGTGCTTAATAATGTTCTTGAATGCATGAAATTATTTAACACTTACCTTGTTTCGGTAAAGGATATGGAATGCTGAAGTAATCCTCATAGAAGTCTAAAAGTTTCACCGCAGCATCCAACGCGTAATCAGCTTGCTTGATCTTGTCTGGCACCGTATACACAGAAATCTACGGCAGACAAGCAGGCAGCACTTCAACCCCAACATCAGAAGCTTACAGAAGTTGCTCTTTACCACAGTTACTTCGATGACCATAAAAAGGGACACTAGAGCACACGCCTATCACGTCTCGTACAGGGGCTACTGAAACATTTGCAGAAAAACATTATCGGAATTAGGAAAACAAGTGTTAAAACTCACCCACGAGAACCACCACACCCCTCCAAAGACTTCTACTATTTCCAGCCCTACCACGATAGAGTCACTCAACTGACACAGGTCTCCATTAGTGCTGATACTCCATGAAAACTGGAGTTCATTTGTCTTTAATTATACAATCTTAGATGAAACAAGCTGTCACCGATGCATGGAACTGTCTAAGAAGTAAGCCCGTTACCAAAAACCCGTGAAACTCACAAAGCCCAGAATGCAAATTGATCACCCAAGTACAGAATCAATTCCTTTCTCTCTTTTCCCTCCTGCAAAACGTCGAGACATATAAATCAGATGATCTAACTGCAAAGTAAAACATTATGTATTCATACAGACTTAAATACAAAAAAGCTCTTAGAAAATGGGACAGAGTTACCTTAACTCCGCGACTGGTTATTTTGCTGACGGATTTAAAGTCCGAAACGATAAAGGCCACGAGGTACGTACTCATCTTGACAGTGGTATCAAAATGGTCCTCAACAAGCCAGGGAGTTAGATTCACAGACTTCACCTAAAAAACGAGCACAGCGCATCACCCAGTGTACTACCTGCGAGGACCCTGGCACCAACAGTTGCTGTCTTTCTTCTCACTTTACAGATACTGCATTTTAAAGATAGATACTACGTTACAGTTTAAAGCTATTACATTAGTTTACAAAGACATACTGGAAAAAAGCCATCCCCATGCCCACCCTTCCCCACAGCGAGAACGGAACTGCGCATACGTATAGACATAGGGGCACTTCCATTCAGAAGCGTTACTTACTTCTACACCGGTAAAACCAGAAAAACAAAAACGCTGTTGAGCCCACCGATGGAATTAATCTCTGCTCACGCCGATGGAATTAATTAATCTCACATTGATGGAATTAATCTCACACAACTTTAGCTGATCAGCAGCTGTATAAATCTCAGCAGCCGTTGTTACATGCGAGAGAAGCGAGCTCCTCCAAATCGTGACTCAGCTACCTCGGGTGTGTGGTTTCGCATAAAATGAGGCACTGTTGGAGGTATCCATTTCCCCTCTTGGTTACAGAGAGCCCTAGCTGACCAACTTGACCGGCAACACGTTTAGCCCCACTGAACTGTAACACTGCCACTCACTCCTTAGTCATTTTTTTATCTGTTTCTCTACAAAAGAATTGATTTTTGTTATACCAACTTTCCAGACTTTTCATTTTTGAAAGGTACTTGGGTGAGGGGTGGGAAGTGCTGTTCCCTCGTATAAAGGTTAGTTTCCTTGCAAACCAGCAACTAATAGAACAGAAGAACTTACGGAGAATCTCTTACGCCCAAAGGAAGATCCAATGTACAAAACACAGTTAAGCCCATATATGCACACGTATTTATAATCGCAAACAATATCTGTAGCTACTACACGTACAGCACTTTCACTCTGAGATGTTTTTTCAGAAGTCCAAAGGTTATTTTTTTTTTCACAGAGAAAGTCCTGTTTATCTGACAATTAAGTTAAGACACATGAATCATGTATTTATTCACACACATTTCATCACTCATCTTAAAATCTAAGATCAACATGGAAAGCATTGTGTGAGTAAAAGAAAGATTTTGGAGGCTGCGCTGTGCTGATCATTCTCACACTTCTGCTGAGAAGCAGGAACCCATACGATGCATTATTTTCTTCATTCTGTTTTAACCTTGTGTCAAGACTACCAGCAATAGCACACACACGCTAATGGGAAGGGAAGGGGAGGAGAGGGGAGGGGAAGGGGAGGAGAGGGGAGGGAAGGAAAAGGAAGGGGAGGGAAGGGAAAGGGAGGGGAGGGGAGGGGAGGGAAGCTTGGAAAGGACCTTTAAAGGCCATCTAGTCCAACCCCCCTGCCATGAGCAGGGACCTCTTCAACTAGGTCAGGTTGCTCAGAGCCCTGCCCAGCATGGCCTGGAATGTCTCCAGGGATGGGGTGTCTACCACGCCCCTGGGCAACCTGGGCCAGTGTCTCACCAAACATGTTCAGGTCATCATTCCCAATAAAAGCAACTGCCTGAATATTCTGTTCTCCTTTTGCTTTTGTGTTTCAAAGACCATCAGTCAACAGCACATCATTAAAAGTATCCACCTACAATTGGCATATTGGACAGCGCAAGGTGCTTTGGTTCCCTCCTGATCTTAATTGAGAACCTGGCTTTGAAGGCTGGTTCATCAAAACATGGGAAGGCCATTCGCGCAGCTGTCGGCTCAAACTGTGTTGCTGCAAGCACTCTAAGTGGGGGGAAAAAAAAGGGTTACGGTCAAACACCTTCATAGACACAGCGATGTCTGAAAACAGAGTAATTTCACATTTACACAGTAACTACAGGTACTACCAAAAGCTTCTGCATATCACAGAATCATAGAATAGCAGAATGTTTAGAGTTGGAGGGGACCTTAAAGGCCACCCAGTGGCACCCCCTGCCCTGGGCAGGGACACCTCCCACCAGCCCAGGTTGCTCCAAGCCCCGGCCAACCTGGCCTTGAACCCCTCCAGGGATGGGGCAGCCACAGCTTCTCCGGGCAACCTGGGCCAGGGGCTCACCACCCTCACAGCCAAGAACTTCTTCCTCAGATCTCACCTAAATCTCCCCTCTTCCAGTTTAAACCTGCTCCTTCTTGTCCCGTGGCTCCCCTCCCTGCTCCAGAGTCCTTCCCCAGCTTTCCTGGAGCCCCTTGAGGGACTGGAAGGGGCTGGAAGGTCTCCCCGGAGCCTTCTCTTCTCCAGGCTGAACGCCCCCAGCTCTCTCAGCCTGTCCCCACAGCAGAGGGGCTCCAGCCCTCCAAAAAGGGTTACCTGAGTTCTCCTTCCCGGGTCCTGTAGGTGCTTTTATAAAAGCCATGGAAGGACTCGGAGAGATTTGCCCGGTACTGGATGCGGAGGGTGTAGTTGTGCCCAGCCCGCAGGGGCTCAGCGGTGAGGAGTGCCACCTGCTCCAGGGCCTGCTGCTCCACCACCCGCGCCTCCTGCGCCGGGCGGCCGTGGCCAGCCTCGACGGTGGCCCTGGCGATCCTCAGGTGCTTGCTGTGCAGGACTACCGCGCTGGTCTGCCAGGTGACTGTAACCTCGATGGCGGCGCTGCCGGCGAAGGTCAGGGTGGTGAGGTTGGGATGGATGACGAGGTGGTAACGCAGTGGGACAACATCCTTGGGGAGTCTCACCCCCTGCCAGGGGAAGGGCGTGCTGTCACCGCCGAGAGCCAGAGCCGCGCTCAGCAGCCCCACCAGCCCCGCCGCCACGGCCAGCGACGGCCATGGGGGCGGCCCGGCCCGCCGCCGCGGCGCCATTTTACACCCGCCGCCTGAGGGAGCCGGGAAGGAACGGCGGGAATTCCCCCGCTGGGCACAGCCCTGGGGCGCGTGGCGCGGCACCGCACCGCACCGCACCGCGCCGCGCCGCAGCCCCGGCAGCCCCCAGACCGCCTGCCGCGGCCGCCGGCCCCCGGCGCCGCCGCTGCCGCCCGTCGCGATGGCGGGAGGCAAAGCGAAAGCGAAAGCGAAAGCGGGGGGCCGGGCACTCCGCGCTGCCCGCCCCGGCCCGGCCTCCGCCGCGGGTGGCTGATGCCGGCGCCGCCGGGGAAGGGGAGTGGCTGAGGCGCTGCGGGTCGGTTACTGAACGGGAGCCGCCTGGGGAGAGGCTGAGGCGCGCTGGAGGCGGAGACACCCGTAGGGGACCTGCTCTGCCGGGCCCCCCCTCGCACCCCTGCGGAGCCCCGCCGCCCCCGACAGCTGGAGGGACTGCATTGGATCCCGCTTGCGGCCCCGGGGAGCCCTGCTGTTCCCCAGGCAGCTGGAGGGGCTCTGCCGGGCCCCGCGGGGAGCCCCGCGGCTCCCCAGGCCCCACGGGGCCTTCCGTGGGGCCCTGCGAGGCCGGGAGAAGCCCTGGGGCTCTTGGCGGGGACTGCTTGGCCCAGCTCGTGCATCAAGAGGAGTGTGGCCAGCAGGTGGAGGGAGGTCATCCTTCCCCTCTAATCTGCCTTGCTGAGGCCACATCTGGAGCGCCGTGTCCAGTTCTGGGCTCCTCGGTTCAAGAAGGACGGGGAACTGCTGGAGAGAGTGCAGCACAGACCTACCAAGATGCTGAGGGCACTGGAACACCTCTCTGATGAGGAAAGGCTGAGGGATTTGGGTCTCTTCAGTCTGGAAAAAAGACGGCCGAGGGGGGAATCTCATCAACACTTACAAATACTGAAAGGGGGGGTGTCAGGAGGATGGGGCCAGGCTCTTCTCAGTGGGGCCGGGGACAGGACAAGAGGTAAAGGAAACAAACTTGAGCGTAGCAAGTTCCACCTAAACGTGAGGAGGAACTTCTTCACTTTGAGGGTGGCAGAGCCCTGGCACAGGCTGCCCAGAGAGGTGTGGAGCCTCTGCTCTGGAGATACTCCAAACCCGCCTGGAGACGCCATCGTGTGCCACCTGCTGTGGGTGACCCTGCTCTGGCAGGGGTTGGACTGGGTGATCTCCAGAGGCCCCTGCCGACCCCGGCCAGTCTGGGATTCTGGGATTCTGGGCCCCACCCCAGCAGGGGGGAGTGAGTGAGTGAGCGGCTGCGTGGTCCTGGTCGCTGGCCGGGGTGAAACCACGACATGCTGCTCTAGCCTTGACAAGAACATGGAGACCTAAAACGCGTCAAGGGCTTACTTGTCTTTCATTCCTCTATTCAGAGAAAGCAATTCCACTGCAGCGCGGAAGCTTTCCTTAACACCCTCCTATCTCAGGCTTGGCCAATCCATAGAGACATGACCCGCGAGCCCACATACACGTGGATGTCGCCACGTCCAGCACCTCTGGCCTTCCTGTGGGGCTGCCACCACTGGTGGGGCCACTCTCCACCCCTGCCGGCGCCCCGAGCGTGCCTGGGCCAGGAACTGCCGCTCTGCTCAGCACGTGATGGAGAAGCAACGGGCTCCGGCATGGCCGATTCCATACCTGGACACCCCCGATGTGGCCCCTCCAGCTCTCGGGGGGGCTGGGGCTCCACACGGTGCAGGGGTGGCCCGGCAGAGTAGGTCCCCGTGGGTGCCTGGGGCGCAGCAGGGCAGTGCGGGACGGGAAAGAAGAGCCCAAACACCGCATGAAATTCCACAGTCTTTTTATTAACAGCTGGGAGACGCAGGCAGGCCGGCTGTGCTCCTCCTCCTCCACGCCCTCTGGAGCCAGGAGCACGGCGCTTGCAGGCGGAACCTGGAGGGAGGCTCTCTCACGACTGCCTTCATAATCATGAGGGTTTGAGCCGCCAGGGAAGACACGAAAATGCTGCCATTGTTCACCGCGCCTTCAAGGGCTGGGGCGGAAAGGAAGAGAGCCGAGGTCAGAGCCCAGGTGCACACAGACCTCTGGACCCCTCTGGCCAGGGCCCCCCTTGGCTCCCCGGCTCTTCCCGCAGCCAGGAGGGAGCCAGAGGCGTTGGCATCAGCCAGAAGGTGCTGGCCACCAGCGCCCCACGTGGCCCCGAAATGTCTCTGTGCTCTGCCCACACAGGGAGCAGAGCCCTCCCCGGCCGGGGCAGGGACCGGAGCTCCCTACCAGGGGCTCTCCTGCTCCCCGCCAGCCCCGGCAGACACCCCACTGCCCTCGCTCACCGTCGCAGATGACCTGGAGCTCCTCCTGGCGCCCATCCCTCAGCTGCCGCCCGGCGAGCCCTAGGCACACACAGCCCGTCACAGACCCCGCTGGCCTGCCCGCCCCAGCAGCCCAACTGCCCCCCACCGACCCCACGGGCCTGGCCACGCGCCCGCCTGCCCTGGGGCCCGGCTGAGCCCAGGCCGGTGCCCTGAGGGTGAAGCCCAAGGCGGCGGCCAGGGACCCCGCAAGGCTGCCAGCAGCTGCCCCTGCGTGGGCAGGGGTGGGAGAGGGCGGCAGGAAGCCCCGTGGGCGCCCGGCCCCGCGTGGGGCAGTCAGGGCTCTGCAGGCGCCCGGTGCATTCGTCAGCAGCCGTGGCTGGGGCTCAGCTGCCACGGGGCAGGGAGGGACCCGCGGCGGGGTTGCGGCTCACCGATGAATCTGACGGCCGCCTCGCGCAAGGGCTGCTGTGGGCTCCGCAGGTACGGCAGGCTCTGTCGCAGGTAATCCCCCGCACCGCGGCTGCTTTCTGCCAGCTGGAGAGAGCAGGAGGGGACAGGGTTGGCCCAGAGCCTCCCCCTGTGCCCAGGGCTGGCCTTCCCTGCCTTCCCCTGCTCGCGCGCCCAGGACGCCGCAGCGGGCAGGGGCCCAGCTGGGAGCTCCAACGCGTGGGGGGAGAGGGGCTTCTCCAGTCTGGCTGTGGGGCTTCGAGGCCGCCCTTACCAGGCACTCGCCGAGCCTCCATGGCTGCTCCGTCTCCAGCAGCTTCCTGAGCTGCCTGCGCTTCAGGAGCTTGGCCGCTCCGAGCAGGGCTTCCCGAGAGGCCTGCAGAGCAGCAGAGAGTGGGAGATGGCCCTGCCGCCCAGGGGACAGGACTGCCAGGGGGTCCCTGGGCAGGACAGGGGGGTGGCAAGGGTTGGGGGTCCAAGGCCTGGCCTCAGACACCTGCAGGCGCCCCTGGGAAGCCCAGGGGGGCTCCAGTGCTTCGGTCTTCGTGGCCGCGCACTGCTGCTCTGCTCCGCTGGACCGAGCAGGGCAGGGGTAGGACACGTCCCTGCCCACCTCCTCAGCTGCTGCCAGCTCTGCGGCTGCAGGCAGCGGGGGGCTCGGAGCCCTCCTCAGGGCCCCAGGTGCGGCACATGCCAAGGGCTTAGAAATCCCCACCTGAGCCACGCTCTGGTCCCTGTCGTGCAGGTGGAAGAACAGGGGCATCATCAGGCTCCTCCCCACGTCCTTCCTCGTCTGCTTTTTGTGGCTGCTGACTGCCACCCCCATCGCATCTCTGCAGAGGAGGATGGAGTGCTCTCGCACGTCGCTGGACTCCTAGGAGGAGAGAAGGAAGAGGGGAGGACCTCAGTCCCGCTCCTCCAAGCCCACGGTGAGGAGACGAATGCTTGTGGCTCTCCCTCTGCAGTGAGGAGAAGAACTCTCGGGCCAGTGGGCACGCGCGCAGAGGGACGCGCCACCCCGGGCCAGGCACACGTGCGCCCCCGGGCATGCTATCCAAGCCTCCGCTCTCCCGCCGCCTTACGTGTTCAAAGAGGGGCGGGAGCGTCCTGAGCAGCTGCAGAGCGATGGGGCCAGCCGTCTGCCTGTCCAGCACGCGGAGCATGTTGCCGAGGACAGCCAGGGCCCCTGTCGTGACGTCGCTGTCACCGTCCTGCAGTCGTTGCGTGACCTCTGGCAGGAGGCCTTGCAGTGTCGCTGCCTACGAGAAACACACTGTTTCACTCTAGGTGAACCTGCTCTGGCAGGGGGGTTGGCCTACGTGGTCTCTAGAGGTCCCTTCCAACCCCTATCATTCGGTGATTCTGTGGTTGTGTTGTGTGACGCAATCGAGCACCGCACCGGCTGACCCACGCTGCGTGTGGAGGGTGCGGGGCCAGTCGGGCAGAGGTCTCTGCGCGTGCGGAGCAGCCCAGGGCCTGGCCTGAAGCGCTCACGGGCCGCTGAACGGGGCAGCAGGGACAGCGGGCAGCGCTCCCGCCGCTCCCGATTCCTGGCAAAGCCCGAGCAAGCCGCTGCGCGCACCGCGCCTGCAGCCCAGCCCCAGGCGGACACCCGCACTGTTCCGGGCGGCCCCTGCCCACCTTCTTGGGTCTCCCGGACAGCGTGACGAGGCTGCTGACTGCCAGCCTGCGCAGCAGCACCTCCTCGCTCCTCAGGTGGGCCTGGAGGAGGGACAGGACCTGGGCATTGACGTGCTCAAAGTCGGTGTACTCCAGGAGCTGAAAGGCAATCGGCAGCAGAGTGAGAGCCCGGCACAGCCAGCAGAGCTCCCGGACGGCTCGGGGCAAGGCGCCAGGGCCGGACACAGCCCAGGCGGGAGGCAGCAGGGTCCGCAGAGGGCCCTGGCCGCCTCCCCTCTGCCCTCTGCCGCACGCAGGCAGCCTGCCTTCCCCCCGCCTGCCCTCAGAGAGGCAGCGCGTGCCAGCAGGCCCACCTCCACGAAGACCACCATGGCGCCGACGTCCTGCACGGCCCGTCTCTGGAGGAGGCCTTTGACCGCCTGCTCAGACAAGGTGGCGCAGCAGTCCGGTACTTGATGCCGCAGCACCCTGGCCCGGGGAAGAAGGCATTGGTGGCACCGAGCTGGGCAGGCCAACCTCTCTGGGACTGCGCTGAGAGGTGGGCGTCCCACTGCCCATGAGGACGGGGATCGTGCGGGCGGCCCTTCCCTGCCAGGGGAGAAACGCCCGGGCAGGCAAGGGCGGCTGAGCAGGCTCTCACCTCGTCAGCATGGCGACGCCGCTGTGGTAGGTCTCAGCACTCTCGAGCATGTCCCAGGCCCCCTGACTCCCGATGACTTCAACCAGGGAGGCACCGCCCAGGCCCTGGAAGAGCGCTTGCATGGTGCTCACTGCGCTCCTGCGGGCAGAGCAAAGCGCGGTCACACGTGGAGCCCCGGCCCCGGCTCTGGGCCCGGGGAGAGACCAGGGACAGGGTCGGGGCACCCGAGGAGTGCCGGAGCACCTGAGCACTGAAGGATGTGTCCCGCTCCCACTGACAATGCAGCAGCAGCCCTTCCGTGAGCCGTTCAGGCTGCAGGAGATCTGGAAGAGCACTGCCATGAAGAGCTCATCAAAAAGTAACGACACGTGGCGTTGGCTGTCGGGCACCAGGAAGATCTCGCGCATGGCACTGGCCACCTGCAGAAACAGCCCGGGACGGCTCTCACTGCAGAGGTGTCCGGGCAGCAGGGCCGGGACAGGCAGCCTGCCGGCGCACCACGGGGCCGAGCGGCACGCGCTGCCCTGCCCGCCCGGCTGTGGCCCGAGGGCCCTGGGCCAGACACCCTGGAGAGGGCCGGGTTTGGGGGCGGGTGGAGTGGGCCGGAGGGGCTGGAGAGGGGCGTGCAGCCCTGGGTGGGACGGGGCAAGCCTCGTCCAGACACTCACGGCCAGGAGTTCTTGGCAGCTGTAGTGTCCCCCGATGCTGTACTGCCTGCTGCATTGGTGACTGACCTCTACCAGCACCCTCAGCAGGTCGGCCACGAGGCCGGGCTCCTGGGCCAGCGTGCTCCACATGGCCCTGGTAGTGCTGCAGAGCCAGAGCACACTGTCAGCGGAGCCACCTCGGCCACCACCCCTTCTGCCTGGGCAGGCCCCAGAGGTCCTGAGCTGCCCCCGAGGCTGATGGGCCACGTACTTGTCACAGGGCCAGGAAACCCTCAGCAGGCCAGTGACCACCTCATAACTGTCGATGCTGGCCAGCCGGAGAAGGGTGAACGTCAAGATCTCCTGGAGCTGCAGCCTACTGACGCAGACCAGGTGCCTATAGATGATCTCCACAAGGTCGTCCATCTGCCGGAGACAGCGGGCTGGAGCGGGCTGGAGCACAGCCATGGCCCCCGCTGCCACCAAGACCTGCTTCCCTCCCGCCACCCTTTGCTGGCCTCAAGGGACGCCTGGCAGGCACGGCAAGCCCTGGCCTCGGGGCGGAAGGAACGGCCCCCGCAGGGCACGCGCACAGGGCAACCCGGCTGCACACTGCCTACCCCGAGTAGATCCAAACACGAGCCTCTCAAGACCAGCTCCAGACACCTGGCAACCAGCAGGATGTCAGAGACCCTGGGGTCCGCCATGTTTTTCAAGATGGTGAGGACAAAGTCGCTCTTCTCAGATGGGAGGAAGCGTCTCCGAAGTAGCTGAGGGAGAGAGGGAGGGGAAAGGCGTCACACCGATTGCCCTGGCGGCAGGGACCGTGGGCTCTGCCAGCAACCAGAGCTCGCCGGTGGCCAGAATGGCCAGAGCTGTGGCACTGGCGCTGGGCTAAAGCCTTGGACTGCTCCCTGCAGAGAGGTGGTGGCTCCCTGCAGCCTGATGGGCAGGAGGCCGTGCCATCCCTCGCCGCGGCTGATGCACTGGTTCATCCCAAGCCTCCCGCCAGCCCCACGGCCAAGACCCCCAGCAAGGAAGGAGCTTGTTACCACCTTGGCAACGTGCTCCGGGGCCCAGCGGGCGACATCAGTTGCCTGCTCCACGCGTAGCACCAGGTTCTGGCTCAGTTTTCCTGCCTGGTAGGCTGGGAAGGAGGCAAAACAGAGCATGAGTGGCCAGAACAAGGCAGAGCTGGGGCCAGCAGGCGAGGGCCTGAAGCAGAGCTCTGTGCCTGGCTCTCCATTCTGTGGGGAGCCGGAGGTGTGCCGGGGTGGCAGGGGAGGAGGGGAAACCGCCTCTTGGGCTGCAGAAGGGCAGGAGCGTGGGGTCTGGCGTTCTGCTCGGGAGGAGGAGAGAAGGCCGGGCGTGCCGCTGCCACAGGCTCTCCAGCCCAAGGGTTCTCGGGACAGGCCCCCAGCTGCTGCCCTGCTCCAGCCTCGCAGGAGTTCGCTGCCCCTTCCTCTAGCAGAGGGGGTGCGCCGAGGCGGTGTGGCGCCATGCCTGGGTCCTTGTGGCTGGGAGGCCCCAGCCCGCCCGGCCTCTCTTACCATTTCGCAGCAGGAAGAACCTGTGGAAGGCACGCAGGGCCTGCGCAGCCCCATCGCTGATCTCCTGGTCCTCCTCAGCGCAGCACAGGGTGAGGAGCCCCATCAGCTGCCCCAGGAATGGCAGAGGCTGCCTACAGAAGAAGGACCTCCTTCTGTCTCCGCAGGGCAAGTCCTGTGGGAGAGAGGACGGAGCAGTAGCCAGAGCTTTGGAGGGCTCTGCCCTGTGCTGTGCCCCGTGGAGACCCAGCCTGCGGCAGCCGTCTCAGGGCGAGCAGCGTGCTGGGCAGAAGCCCAGGGGAGGCAGGGAGGCAGGGAGGGCTGCCAGGGCCGGGCCTGCAAAACGCTTCTGCGCCCTGGGACGGAGCTGGCTCCCGGAAAAAAGGCACGGGAGGGAGCAGCTCCCAGAGGGAAGGGCAAAGATGGTGGCGCAGGGCTGAGCATTGCCAAACACCCTGCCCTCAGGCCAGGCTTCCCTTGCGGGGAGCCCAGCGCTACCGGCTACGCTGGGGCAGCAGGACGCGGTGAGGGGTGCCGAGAGGTCGCCTGCACGGCACGCCCCTTACCTCCCGCATGCAAGAGAGTCTCAGGAACTGGGTGAGGTTGACAATCCTCCGCACAACCCTCTGGCGCCTAGCCACCTCCGGGGATGTCATGAGGGGCATCAGGACCTGGGAAGGCAAAAGCAAATGGTCATCCTTGGGAAACGAGCCAGAGCGGTGGCTCTGCCGCGCGCCTGCTGGGTTAACACCATGTGCTGCTGAGGCTTCCCCTGCACAGGGGGAAGCCTGGATCGGGGTCCGGCCACCTCACAGCCTCGGGGACCATTGGCAACAGCTGGTGACCTGCGGCAGTCAGGGAGGTAGCCGGATCCCACCCTCCCAACCACCTCTGCCCCTTCCCACACGCCCCGCCAGAGATGGCCACGTGTCCCCTCTGCGGGAGGACAGGAACCCCCAGGGGGGCCTGCCCCAGGCAGGTGCCAGCACCTCTGCCCCCGCAGCTTCAGGGCTGGACTCCCCTCGCACCAGGCCACGTCCCAGCAGCTCTCTGCCCTGCTGCCCTCTGGGGAGGAGAGCAGGCACGGGGCGGGCGGCAAGGGCAGTGGCTCAGCAGCGCCAGCTGCCAGAGCAGGGGAGCGGGGAAGGATGCTGGGACTCCTTCTGCTGCTCCGGTTCCAGGCTGGGCCGTGCACACTCCAGAAGGTCACCTCTCTTTCGGGTAGGGCAAGGAAGAGACCCCGAGAGCCCCGCTCTTGGCAAATGCCTCACCTGCAAGATCATCTCCAATCTCAGCAGGCTGGAACTCGGCGAAGCACCACACATCACCACCTCCAGCACTCTGTTCAGAGTCTTCAGGATCTGCAAGAGGACAGAGCAGGTGGCACGCTTGCCCTGGCCCTTCTTCCTTGCAGGGAGCTGGCTTGAACGCCTTCCACCCGAGGCGGGCTTCAACTGCCCGCTGCGCCCGGGAGAGGCCTCAGGCTCTCCCTGCTCTTCCTTCTTCCCCTGTTGTCTTCCTGCAGCCAGAGGCGGCTAGGAAAATGTGTGCGGGGACTGAGTGGCAGGATCTCCCCGTAGCTCAAACCCGCGCTTACCGCAGCATCCAGGGAAGCGCCTTGACCGTCCCCGTTCTCTGCTGGGTCAAGACAGCAGATGTCACGGATGCAGGGGCAGAAGTGCTCGTGCACCAGGCCCTCAGTGTCTTCGCTGCAAGGAGAGAAGGTGCCGGTTGGATGCCGGGGTTTCCACGTCGGGAAGGTGGTCGCAGGCGTCGGGGCTGGCAGTCCCCAGGGTGGTACCCGTACGAGGTGGGGAAGGGATGCCTGGAGGCACGTCCTCCTTCCCCGGTGCCGCTGAGGCAGGGACAGAGGGAGAGGACCCCCCTGGCCGGGGGAGCCCGAGCCCCTTTCCGCCTCCTGCCTCTCCCTTCCAGGGAAGAGCTAAGAGGTAGCGGGGAGCCCCCGGGCAGCCTCTGCCCTCCCATCTGGCGCACCCATGGGGGGCCAAGCGTGAGGGAGAGCAGAGGCCCAAAGGCAGTGGTGCCAGGGTCTTGCCGGGATGGGAGATGCCTGCTGCCAGCAGGCCCACGCCGTGGGGGGCCCTGGCCAGGTCAGGGTCTGGGGCAGGTACCTCATTGCGGCGATGGCAAGCATGGCTTCCTGCCACATCACGGCATCCGTGCTGTGAGGAGACTCCTTTTTCCAAAGGGCCTGGAGAGGGAGAGCACGGGCAGGATGGAGCAGCAGGGCTGCCAGCGGCCAGCACCAGTCTGCAGGGCGGGCACTGGCCCCCAGGGCAGCCCCTCGCGTGGCACTGGCCCCGTGGCAGGCAGGGCTGTGCCCAGGGAGGCCCGTCTCGCCCTCCCCTGTGCCCAAGGGCACGTGTGCTGTCTTTACCGCTGGGCTGGCGCTCAGCCAGCGCTCAGCCAGCGCTGCCCCCCTCCCTCGGCCCCGCTGGGTGCCCTCACCTCCATTTTCTCCACCAGCTCCTGCACTGATCTGAGGTTGGGCCGGTACCTGCCCTGCAGCCAGGCTGTGCAGAGCATGCGGATGGAGACCAGGAACCTCACCTTGGAGGCCTCTTCCTGACAGCCAGCGAGCAGAGAGACAGAGAGGGCGGATGAGGGCCAGAGCAGGGCCAGCAGGAGCGGGGCCTCGAGGGGTGCAGCGATGGCGCAGGGGGCCGGGGGGGGAGCAGCCCTGCACAGCCAGCAGTCCCCCTAGGGCCCGCGCGCAGGCAGCAGGCACGGCAGCACGCGGCTGGCAGCCGCGGGCAGAGCCTGCCTGGCAAAGGCTGCCGTTACCCTTTGGGTGCCGTCGAGGAAGGCCAAGACGTAGGTGTGGGCTTCCTTCTCCTCGCCCTTCAGCCAGCAGCTGAAGGCAGAAGCAGCTCCACCTGAGGAGGAACAAGCGCGGGGAGAGCTGTAGCCGCGGCAGGAGGCAGAGGGAAGAGAGGGGCCCCCTCTCCAGCCCTGCGCCCGCTGCCCTGCTCCCAGCGAGCCCTGGCCCGGGGTGCTGATGCCCCGTCTCCCCCGGGATGGTGCTGGCAGCAGGGCGGGAAAGGCCCCAGCCCGGCAGCACCGCTGCCTCCCGCCGGCCCAGCGGCCTCTCCCTGCCCTGCTCTCTGCCCCGAGGCTGGAGGTGGTCCCCTGGGGTCCTCTCGCTACTCACTCATGGCGGGGATGCCGGGGCTCTTCTCCTCCTCCGCTTGGAGCATGAGGAGGCTGGCGCAGCCCAAGTCCTCGCTCTGCACCCGGCGTTGCCTGGGGCTTTCTGGCCGCTGATGGTCCTCGGCGGCCACCCCGGCCCTTTGGTCCTCTGCCGCCTCCGGTGCAGGGCTGCTCCGAGGGCAACCGCTCGCCGTCCTGCGGGACAGAGGAGAGGGCTGAGGGTGGGGAGGGGGCTGCCCACGGCGAGCGGCCCCAGCGCGGTGCGGCCTGGCCCGAGCAGGGAGGTGGTGGGTGGCAGGGGCTGGGCAGGGCTGGGGGGAACTCCTGCAGGACGCCGTTTCCAGCGGGCAGTCCCCCCTCGCCCAGCCGGCCCTGGCGCCGGCTCTCCTGCCCCCGGCCCCTGCGGAAGGGCCTGCTGGGCCCGGGTGCCCTGGGGTCCCTGTGGCCCTGGCCCGGCCCAGAGCCGCACTCCTACCTGCTGCGGGACACCCTGGCCCTGGGGGGGGAACGTGGCAGGGGTCGCAGGGAAACACGCGTTCTGCGCACAGGGACTCTCGCACGTGCCGGATCACCCATGTCCACTCTTCACGAGTGTCCGGGACACTGTGGGGCTGCCGTGCACATGCTGCTGGACATCACCAGCTGTCACAAGGGTAGGTCACCAAGGGCCCATTGTGACCCGCCACCCCTGCCGGGAGGGGCAGCCCATCCTGCCCCCCGCTGGGACCTGGGCTCTCCCAGGGGAGTCAGCCCACCGCCGGATCTGGCCGCAGCCTGCGGTCCCTCTGCGCACATCCCCTGCCGCAGGCAGTACTCTGCGGCCCCTTTGGCCTGAGGCCTGAAACCCGGCTGTGTGGTCAAAGGGCATCCTGCCACCACCCACCTGCAGAAACACGTCCAGACCTCTGCCAGGAGCATGAATCCCTCCCATCGTTGGGGAGGATCAGGTCCGAGACTGCCTGAGGAACCCGAACATACCTAGATGTTTACTGATATTAAAATTACTGATTATTATTATTGATATCCCGAGTTACTGTGTGCTGGTTTCGTTTGGGATGGAATCGACCTTCTTGCGGCAGCTGGCGCAGCGCTGTGCTTTGGGTTTGGGATGGGAATGGTGTCGGTAACTCTCACAGTTTTGGCCACATTGGCCGATGGCCGGCGACAGATGCTCTCCCCCCACGTCTTGCACAGGGAGAGGAGGAGGAGACATAAAGAGACTTACGAGTTTAGAAGAAAGTAAACCATTTTAATGTGATATTAATAATAAAATACAAAGGAAATCATGAAATAGATACAGCAGATACAAAGCCGTACCAGGCTTACCAGGTTACGTAACCTCCTTACTTTGAGGGTGGCAGAGCCCTGGCACAGGCTGCCCAGAGAGGTGTGGAGTCTCCTGCTCTGGAGACATTCCAAACCCGCCTGGACGCGTTCCAGTGCCACCTGCTCGGGGTGACCCTGCTCTGGCAGGGGGGTGGACGGGATGATCTCCAGAGGTCCCTGCCAACCCCTGCTAATCTGGGATTCTGTGATGAGAATAGCTGACGTGCAAGAACATTGCTCTAATACGCGAGGACATCGAATCCACAGAGCCCAATAAACTCGGTTATCCTCTCCTCCTCCTGGCTGGAGGCAGGGCACCTCTAATGTTGAGGGCTGCCCCGTCTGGTGAATTTCCCGCTGGGGGTGTAGCGCTTGGTCATCAGCGCAGGTTGCCCCCCGCCCCGGCCCTCGCCGAGCTGCAGTAAATGCGTTTTCCGTTCCAGAGTCTGCTCAGCGTGGAGAAGCCCAAAGGCCGGCTGCAGTTTCTCCTCGCAGGGGCTGAGAAGAATTGCCGGGTCCCCGTTCCTCTCAGAATGGCTTTAGGTGATTATGAGGAAATTCTCAAGTGCTACGAATTACATGAAACGATTGGAACAGGTAGGCCTGATCCGTGGGCACAACCCGATGCGCGCGCCCTGTCTGACCGCTCTCGTGCTTCCCTAAGCACACGTTAACTGTTGCTGTCGAAGGCACGGGGCACGTTTCTGTTGTGTATTTTGCGTGGCAGAGCTCTGGCAGTGTCACTGAAAGTTGGCGTCAGTGATCGCTTCTTGCTCTAGTGAAGACGCTGCCTGCTGTGTGTGTGACACATCCGCTGCCCCTGTGAGATTACAGGCAAGAAAACGTGTCCTCACGCTGAGCTTTCAACGTCTCTTTTTCCAATCCTAGGTGGGTTTGCAAAGGTGAAACTCGCACGCCATCTCCTCACTGGTGAGAAGGTTGCCATAAAAATCATGGACAAACTTGCTCTGGGGGTAAGCCATGAGATACTTACAAGTTGGTGGGATCTTCCGCTGCCCTTGCGGAGTTCTTGAGAACACAGGGGTGCGACGTGTCAAAAGGCAGCCTGCCTGCCCTTTGGGCTATTGGTGGATGCTGTAGTCTTGAAAGAATATTAATCTCGTGGCCTCTTGTGGGGAGGGCGACATTCTCTGGCTGTAAAATTGAGGAAGTTACAGATTATTACAGTAATTTGAACAGAACGCTGGTGAGAATACTGGCTGTTTTTCGGCTGCCCCTCTGGGTTCGGCTGATCAATGTGCTGGAATTGTAGGAGAGTAACGGCAGAGCTGCTGCTGGGTTGAATTTGGGCACTTGAATCGGGTGCTGTCGTCTTCGCGCTGTGGAACTTTGTATTGCACGGTAGTCTGGTGCTTACTGTGATGGACAAGCCTTCCCAGTAGCTGGCAATTTCATGGCTTGCTGTTGTGGTCTCTTAGGATGACTTGCCTCGTGTTAAAATAGAAATTGATGCCATGAAGAATTTAAGGCACCAGCATATTTGCCAGTTGTATCACGTGATAGAGACATCTGAGAAAATGTTCATGGTCCTAGAGGTAAGCAACGGTGTTTCTCCTGTGGCAAAGGTTCCTGGTTTTCGCTGTAGCAGTAGCTGATAACAGAGTTCAAACGAAACAATTCTTAGGAAGTTCCCTGAATGATGTGCATGTTCTCTCTTCCTGTAAAAGCCGCTCTTTGCTGTTGACAAGAAGTGAAATAACTGTAATTGCTACCTTGTGCTTCAGTTATTTTAAAAGAGCACCAGGAGGGTACGTAGGGCCCCGGAACTCCGGCGTGGTTGTCACCTCCTGGGCAGTTTGTATGGCTGTGCCATTAGTGTGATGTATCTGTCGCAGCGCATCAGGCAATAGTCAGGCTCCTCGGCTGCTCTGGTCTGCTGCGATGCCGGCTGAGGGCACGTTTGGGGGACACCTGGGCGCTACCGTGATAACGCAGAGGGATGGAAGAGCGTCCTCGCACTGCTGTTTGGATTTCCTTACTGTATTCTCAAGGTGTTCTCTTTTTCCTGTCTTTGTGCAGTACTGTCCTGGAGGAGAGCTGTTTGATTACATCATTTCTAAGGATCGCCTTTCAGAAGAGGAAGCTCGTGTGTTTTTTCGGCAGATTGTTTCGGCGATTGCTTATGTTCACAGCCAGGGATATGCCCACAGGGACCTCAAACCAGTAAGCCTGAAGAGTAGCTAGATTTGCATGAGTGATAACGAACGCTCGCTCTCATTTCTCCATTAGGAGCTGGAGTAAGTTATGCCTTCTCTGTTCTCTGGTGCTTAGAGCTCTTTATCTAGTGTCTTCTGAAAGAGCATTGTTTCGGCTTGCTACTGTGTTCCTCAGCTGAGCTGGATGTGTCTGTATCCGAGGAAGGAGCTTCCCTCGGCTTCCTCTGAAAGGGAAGCAGAACAACATGCTTCAGCTGTGAGTGGAGCGGAGAGAGGAATGTGACTTGGAATGTTACTTAGACGTTTTTGTTCTCCCCTTCGTTGCAGCTTGTACCTGTAGAGAGACTTTATGGTGCCACTCTGTTGTGCAAACCGCTGTATTTGCATGCCCAAAGGAAAAAGTGACACGGATAATTTAAACAAGCGGTGGTTAGAGAGAAGGTGCAGGGGGAGCTGCATGCGACTGGACCCATCCTGTGGCTTTGCTGTCATGGCAGGGTTTAGGGCATCATCATCCCTAAGCATCAGTGTAGGTAATGGAAGACCTGAGTCCCTTTCTCCTTGACGGGGTTAGAAATTTGCATTTTTACAGCTGCTGGCATCTCTGAGAAAAGCAACTGTTTTAGCGCACAAGCGTTTTCCTAGAGAGCTCCTGAAATCTTTGCCTCCGAAGAACTTCTCCCCAAACAAAGCATCGTATGTACCTTTGTGAAGGAGCTGGCTTTGCAGTTGGCGAGCGGACGGATTCATAGGCCTGTGTGATAACTCGGGTGGGAAGTGGCTTCTAGAGGCTTCTGTTGGAACCTTCCGCTCAAAGCAGTGTCTGACCAAGCTTCTCGGGCCTTATCCGTGTCACATCTTCGACCTCTCCCAAGGATGAGGCAGCACGATCTCTCTGGGCAATCTGTTGAGCCCTTCACTGTCCTTATGAGGAGAAAGGCATCTCCTTAGTTCCAGTCTGAACCTCTCTCCATGCCTGTTGTCTGTCAATTCTCCCACCCTGCGCTGCTGTGAAGAGGCGAGTTCTGTCTTCCTGCCCTCCGGGGAGGTATTAAAAGGCTGCCACGACATCTCCGCTGAAGCTTGCTCGTCTACAGGCTGAAGGAACACCTTTCCCCCAGCCTCTCGTTGAGCAAGCGCTCCAGCCCCCTGAGCACACTGCTGGCAATCCCCAGAGCTCACTTCAGTTGTATGGCCTTCCTGCGCGGGGGGCAGAAGCTGGTTGCGCTGTTGTCGCTGTGCTGAACGGAGGACTGGAGTGACTCCGCCAGCCGACTCGCTGTGCTCCTTTGAACACAGTCCGTGACGCTGCCGACTGCCTTTTCTGCCAGAGCAGGCTGCTGCCTCACATCCAGGTTGCTGTCTATCAGCCCTGCCCCACCCCCCAGACCCTTCTCAGCGGGTAGGAACTGGGATTCCCCATCTGGAATACGGGGTATGTTTGGTAACAACCGATCAAAATCTCCAGAGGAGAGATTTAGGTAAATTCTAGCTGCTAACAACACGAAGCAATAAGGCGAAAGAAAACGTGCTCCCTTGGATACTTAGGTTATAGAAGCATTCATTACCGCTTTCTCTGTTACCAGGAAAATCTGCTGATTGACAAGGAGCATAATTTGAAGCTGATAGACTTCGGACTTTGTGCCAAGCCAAAGGTAAGAATATCAGTTGCTCTCCCAGAGTAGGGCTAAATTAGCTGCTGCACGCACATAAAAACCGCGCGTTTGACTTCAGAGGGCAATGCAGAGACTCGCCCAAAGATCCTAAATTCAAGCTGTTTGCGTAGTTGTCGTCCGGTCGTGTATGGAAACTTGCTCTCTTCATACTGTGCAGCATAGTAAAATTTGAGAGAGAAAAACCGTGGAGTTTATCCAGCTTTGATTCCATGTCTAGAACGTGGTACTCGCCTTTGTTCATCTATCCAAACTGTTGTCGTTGCAATCCCTTCAAACTTCCTAAATTGTTGGGCCGTGGGATGGAGTCGGTCTTTTTTCCTTTTGCATACTTTTGCACCACTGTCCTCAGCCTCTCACTCCTGCTTTCTTTCTTGTTTTGCGTGAAGTCTGGTGCCTTGCGAGCCTCCTTATCTATGGTCTAAGTGGGGATTACGGTATGAGGCGGTATGAGGCATGTGGACCTTGTCGTGCCTCTACGAGCAGAGAAGAAGCAGCAGGGTTTTCAGGTTGATGGCACCTGTGCTGGCGGCGGCTGTCATCCGCAATACGTTACCATAGGAAATCCCGTGCCATTCCTAGTTGGATTTCATTTTCGCCAGCGAAATCCTTGTAGATTGAAGGTAATGCAGCAATTTAGTGACCTAAGGGGAGGATACTTGTTTTACTGGTGCTCTAGCTTGAGTGAATGGAAAATGGAGTTTGGGTTGCGCGCTCGCACTTGGAATGTAAGCATTCTGTCCAGAATTAAGGAGCCTGCTTCTCATGAGCTGCATGTGGGCTTTGCCAAAGGGGGACAATGTTAGCTGTCTACCCTGTTTTGGATAGATCATGTTCGCAACTTCCACTTGCGTTTATGTTGTAGGCGGATATTTGGAGCATGGGAGTCCTGCTGTATGCTCTGCTGTGTGGCTTTCTCCCCTTTGATGATAACAGCCTCATGGCAGT
Source organism: Chroicocephalus ridibundus (assembly GCF_963924245.1). Taxonomy (NCBI): domain Eukaryota; kingdom Metazoa; phylum Chordata; class Aves; order Charadriiformes; family Laridae; genus Chroicocephalus; species Chroicocephalus ridibundus. Next base: position 763,354 of record NC_086316.1, on the reverse strand, counting down.
CTACAGGAAGATCACGGTAGGTATTGGTGCTGGAATACGCTGGGAACAGACATTGCTAAGCATTACAAGAGGTCTTTGCTTTCCTGATGGCAGAACCTGTTGAGCTGTGCCTCGTGCGAAAAGGCATAGCTGCTGCATCTTGTTACACTGTGCTACTTTTCCTATCAATATTTTGTGGGTTTGTTTCTGTCTTCAGTTGTCCTTTGCAGTACTCTAGCTGGGTCCTGTAAGAAGGTAGGAAACTGAATTTCAGGAGAAGCATTGTCTTGCTGGTGGGCTGGATTTTTGTGTCCGAGCCTTGATCTGGCTTCTCCCTTTATTGTATGGAATAGAATTGCAACTATGTAATTTGATTTGCCAAAAATAATGTTATTGCACGTCAGCTATTCTCATCACAGAATCCCAGATTAGCAGGGGTTGGCGGAGACCCCTGGAGATCATCCCGTCCACCCCCCTGCCAGAGCAGGGTCACCCCGAGCAGGCGGCACTGGAACGCGTCCAGGCGGGTTTGGAATGTCTCCAGAGACGGAGACTCCACACCTCTCTGGGCAGCCTGTGCCAGGGCTCTGCCACCCTCAAAGTAAGGAGGTTCCTCCTCATGTTGAGGTGGAACTTCCCATGGTCAAGTTTGTGCCTGTTACCCCTTGTCCTGTCCCCGGGCACCTCTGAAAAAAGCCTGGCCCCATCCTCCTGGGGACTCTTGTGATTGGCCCAGGCGCTCTGTGCATCCTTGGCGTAAACTATCTCAAGAGAGGGTATTTCAAAGACCCGAAAGCGTATGGGTGGGCTTTTGGTATGGCAGCTGGAGGGAGTGAGGACATGACACAGCTGCCTGCCTTATCTGGTCTTTCAGCTGACCCTTCTGTGGCGGGACTGCTGAAGGTTAAAGAACAGGTTAAAGGTTAAAGAAGGTGAAAGAACACCCAATGGCTGCTGCCAGGGTGATACCCTCGCTGGTGATACAGTAGCCTTGAACAGCACAAAAGGCTGGGGTGGAAAGCCCCTCAGGCCTCACTGATACCCGGTTGAAAAGAACATCTGGTTCCCTCCTTACTGGAGTAACGTAGCTAAGTTTGAAACGCTTTGTAAGCGCATGGGTTAGACGTCTGCTGGGTTTAGTTGGATACAAGGAAGTCTTGAGACGTTGTATCCTTGAGGAGAGCAGATGGGAGAGATGCTAGAATAAGCTAGTTTGGTGAGAACTGGAGTTGCAAACTAAGCCAAAAGACGAACGGAGTGTGCGCGGGTGCAACTGTACCCGAGTTCAACCAGCAGACACGGTGAGGAAGACTATTGACGACCACCAGAGGACCCTGGAAGACCACCAACGGACACGGATGCGCATGCATCAGGGACATTTACATATTAATGAGTTGTAGGTGCTAATAGGAGTATGTTAGTCATTTCTGGGAAATGTAATTAATATGTATATTCTGATTGCTTGTAGCCTTTGTAGTTGAGCAACTCGGCGCGCACTCTAGGCGGAGCGATCCCCTGTGCGCCCAGCGCTGCAATAAGGAATGCCTGCTTTGACACTCCAAAACCGAGTCTTAGAGAGTCCTTAATCACCGGCTCATGGTACCAGGGGTGCATCAGCGACAGTATCGCATCAGCCGAGAGTCCCCGATTCCCATCCGGAACCTGGTTCGTCGGCTGGAGACCCAAGGCGTGATCAGCAAGCCTTCCACCTGGAGAGGCATCCAGTACACCTGGAACTGACTGCCCCAGGGGTGCAAACACAGCCCTGCTGTTAGCAAAGCACATCCCTGAAATGTTATTAGTAGCTAGGGTTGGAAGGCCTTACGGGAGTTCTCACAAATAATGAAGATTCTATCCCCGACTTTATCAGGCATGAGCTAATTAAAAGAACTCCTCATCAAGGGAGGCAAGTAGTGCATCATTCTCCAGGAAGCACGTGGAGCGTAAGGACCTTGAGGATGGTACTAATCTCCGTGTTTTGAGACGTTTAGCCGACTTGTCAGGAAAGTGAAAATTCTTAGTGTCCCAAGCTGAACTACCTTCATTAGAATACTAAAAATCACGCCCATAGGTCAAGACAACCCTTGCCCAGGTGAAGACCCTTCCCTTGAGCATGTGTGGTAGCTGTAACTTGACGGTGTAACTGTATGTGAGTTACTAACCAGTCAAATAGGGGTGGGAGGTACTAACGTTCTAGCGATGTTGTAAAACGTGTATAAAAATCACACGGAGAGTTCTGATGGCTGTGCATGACAGGAGGAGGTATCCCCCATGCACCCGGTGCTGTAAATAAACTAATGTCGGCTTTCTAAACCCCAGAGCTGGTTTAGAGAGCGATAATTTCATTATGGATGTAGATAACCCTCTATTTGCCATGGCCCGATCCAGACGGCACTGGGGAAGGGGGGAGCTGCAGAACACCGGCAGTACGTCGATGACATCATTGTGTGGGGTAATACAGCAGAAGATGTTTTTAAGAAAGGTAAGAAGGTAGTCAAGATTATTTTGAAAGCAAGTTTTGCTACACAAAGAGCCTGAAGTAGCCAGTTCTTAGGAATCGGGTGGCAGGATGGGTGTCGCCAGATCCCAAGGGATGCCATTAACAAAATAACATCTATGTCCCCACCTACGAACAAAAAGGAAGCACAAGCCTTTTTAGGTGTGGTGGGTTTCTGGAGAATGCACATGCCAGGTTGTAGTCAGATTGTGAAACCTCTCTGTGAAGCGACTCGAAAGAAAAAGGAGTTTACGTGGGCTCCTGAGCAACGACAGGCCTTGGAGGCAAATTCAACAAGAGACTGTGCGTGCAGTAGCCCTTGGAGCACTCCAAACAGGATGGGATGTTAAAAATGTGCTCTGTACAACAGCCAGGAACAATGGCCCTGCCTGCAGCCTCTGGCAGAAAGCAGCAGGGGAGACTCGAGGTCGACCCCTAGGATTCTGGAGTCGGGGATGCAGAGGATCCGAGGCCAACCGTACCCCAACTGAGGAAGAAATCTTGGCGGCATATGAAGGAGTTGGAGCTGCTTGAGGGGTAACTGGTACCGCTCCTCCTGGTGCCCCGATGATCAGTGCTGGGCTGGATGTTCAAGGCTAAAGTTCCTTCTGCTCATCAGGCCGCTGATGCTACCTGGAGGAAGTGGGTTGCCTTAATCGCTCAGCGAGCTTGAATAGGAAACCCAAATCGCCCAGGAATCGTAGAAGTGATCACAAACTGTCCCGAAGGCAGAGACTTTGGAATGCCACCAGAGGAGGTGGTGACCCGTGCTGAGGAAGCCCCGCCGTACAATGCGCTCTCAGCTAATGAGAAGGCAAGTACGCCTTGTTCACTGATGGGTCTTGTGTATTGTCGGAAGGCATTGAAGGTGGAAAGCTGCTGTGCAGAGTCCTACGCGACAAGTCGCAGGAGCTGCTGAAGGACAAGGTGAATGGAGTCAATTTGCAGAGGTAAAAGCCGTCCAGCTGGCCTTAGACATTGCTGAACGAGAAAAGTGGCCGACACTCTATCTCTATGCCGACCCATAGATGGTGGCCAGTGCTCTGTGGGGACGGCTGAAACAGTGGAAGCAGAGCAACTGGCGGCGCAGAGGTAAACCCCTCTGGGCTGCTGAAGTATGGCAAGATATTGCTGACCAGCTGGGGAAACTAGTGGTGAAGGTACGTCCTGTAGATGCCCATGTACCCATGAGGCGAGCCACTGAAGAACATCGAAATAATCAGCAAGTGGATCAGGCTGCTAAGATTTTCCAGACACGTTTGGACTGGGAACGTAAAGGTGAACTGGTTTTAGCTCGGTGGGCCCACGACACTTCAGGTCACCAAGGGATGCAACATACAAATGGGCTCGTGACCGAGGGGTGGATTTAACCACGGATGCTATCGCGCAGGTTACCCCTGAAAACGCGCGAAACATGCGCTGACATCAAGCAAGCTAAACGGCTGAAACCTTGGGGGTGTGGGGCATGATGGGTGAAATAGAAGTACGGGGAGGCCTGGCAAATAGACTACATCACACTCCCTCAGACCCGTCAGGGTAAGCGTTACGTGCTTCCAATGGTGGAAGCAAGCACCAGACGGTTGGAAAGCTACGCCGTACGCCACGCCACTGCCCGCGATACCATCCTGGGCCTTGAAAGGCAAGTCTCGTGGCGACATGGTGCTCCAGAAGGAACCGAGTCAGCCAATGGGACTCATTTCAAACACAGTCTTATAAGTACTTGGGCCAAAGAACGTGGCGTTGAGTGGGTATGTCATATCCCATGTCACGCACCAGCTTCCAGGGAAGTGGAGCGATACGATGGATTGTTAAAAACTACCTGAATGCAATGGGTGGTGGATCCTTTAAAAATTGGGACAAGCCTTTAGCACAAGCCACCTGGTTAGTTAACACCAGGGGATCCATCAATCGAGCTGCTCCAGCTCAATCAGGCCTTTTACGTATAGTAGAAGGGGATAAAGTCCCTGTGGTGCGTGAAAGGAATACGTTAGGGAAAACTGTTTGGGTTTTTCCTGCCTCAGGCCAAGGCGAACCCGTTTGTGGGACTCTTTTTGCTCAAGGACCTGCTTGTACTTGGTGGGTGATGCTGAAGAACGGAGAGGATCAATGTGTACCCCAAGGAAATTTGACCCGGGTGGGAATACTTAATTCTGAATCGCATGATATTGTCATATGACACTAACGGTGTCCTATCAGTGTTTTTCAGGGTAACGCAGTAGTAATGAACCTGAACCAACTTCATCAAGTGTCATCCAGCAAAACTCTTTGAGATGGACATGCTACCCAGGGGCATGGCCCACAATGAATTTCATTCATCTTTCCTACCCTGAGAGTCTACTATGGTAGACGAAACGCTACAGTTATGAACTAAATGGACTCAGTGAACTTTTCTGTATAAAGTCAAGATATAACTGAGTAACCTCCGTCTGTCTGTCTGTCTGTCTATCTATCGATCTATGCGTGCGTGTAGGTTTGATAGATGAACGTATCAGTGATCTGAGCACGACGCAAACGGTATGGAATAAGGAGTGGAATGTCCTGGTTTGAGGTAAAACCAAACCAACTGTGCGTTCAGTCATTTTACTTCTGAGCTAGGCCTCTTCTCGCTCTGAAATTAACAGCACGTTGTGCCGAAAACGGTTCGTTCTCGGCGCGATAAGACCAACGTTTGCAGCTTGTGCCGAGGAGCGGCACGCAGGGAGGCTCTTGCTTATACTTACTGCCGTAACACCCAAGCTCAGCTCATTTCGTTATTTGCCCCGTTGGAGGGTGGGAAGCGGAAAAGCGCAGAGGGGTCCCACCTGCGGGGAGGGGAGGAGCGGACGGGACAGGGGACCCCAAACCGGCCAACAGGGTATTCCAGCCCACCTGTCCCATGCTCAGTGTGAAAGCTGAGGGATCAAAGGGTCAGCTCGCTCTCTTCAATGGGCAGCGTCCCAGCAGGGCCCTGTCTGTTCGTCGGCCTGGGATCCCCACCCGCGTGCTCCCGGCTCCGGCTCTGGAACCCAGCTCCCACCCGTCGCCGAGTCCAGTCTGGGACTTCCCCAGTGCCTGCCGGTGACGGCATCCTGGGAGCCTGGTACGGCTTTGTATCTGCTGTATCTATTTCATTATTTCCTTTTTATTTTATTATTAATATCACATTAAAATGGTTTACTTTCTTCTAAACTCGTAAGTCTCTTTATGTCTCCTCCTCCTCTCCCTGTGCAAGACGTGGGGGGAGAGCATCTGTCGCCGGCCATCGGCCAATGTGGCCAAAACTGTGAGAGTTACCGACACCATTCCCATCCCAAACCCAAAGCACAGCGCTGCGCCAGCTGCCGCAAGAAGGTCGATTCCATCCCAAACGAAACCAGCACACAGTAACTCGGGATATCAATAATAATAATCAGTAATTTTAATATCAGTAAACATCTAGGTATGTTCGGGTTCCTCAGGCAGTCTCGGACCTGATCCTCCCCAACGATGGGAGGGATTCATGCTCCTGGCAGAGGTCTGGACGTATTTCTGCAGGTGGGTGGTGGCAGGATGCCCTTTGACCACACAGCCGGGTTTCAGGCCTCAGGCCAAAGGGGCCGCAGAGTACTGCCTGCGGCAGGGGACGTGCGCAGAGGGACCGCAGGCTGCGGCCAGATCCGGCGGTGGGCTGACTCCCCTGGGAGAGCCCAGGTCCCAGCGGGGGGCAGGATGGGCTGCCCCTCCCGGCAGGGGTGGCGGGTCACAATGGGCCCTTGGTGACCTACCCTTGTGACAGCTGGTGATGTCCAGCAGCATGTGCACGGCAGCCCCACAGTGTCCCGGACACTCGTGAAGAGTGGACATGGGTGATCCGGCACGTGCGAGAGTCCCTGTGCGCAGAACGCGTGTTTCCCTGCGACCCCTGCCACGTTCCCCCCCCAGGGCCAGGGTGTCCCGCAGCAGGTAGGAGTGCGGCTCTGGGCCGGGCCAGGGCCACAGGGACCCCAGGGCACCCGGGCCCAGCAGGCCCTTCCGCAGGGGCTGGGGGCAGGAGAGCCGGCGCCAGGGCCGGCTGGGCGAGGGGGGACTGCCCGCTGGAAACGGCGTCCTGCAGGAGTTCCCCCCAGCCCTGCCCAGCCCCTGCCACCCACCACCTCCCTGCTCGGGCCAGGCCGCACCGCGCTGGGGCCGCTCGCCGTGGGCAGCCCCCTCCCCACCCTCAGCCCTCTCCTCTGTCCCGCAGGACGGCGAGCGGTTGCCCTCGGAGCAGCCCTGCACCGGAGGCGGCAGAGGACCAAAGGGCCGGGGTGGCCGCCGAGGACCATCAGCGGCCAGAAAGCCCCAGGCAACGCCGGGTGCAGAGCGAGGACTTGGGCTGCGCCAGCCTCCTCATGCTCCAAGCGGAGGAGGAGAAGAGCCCCGGCATCCCCGCCATGAGTGAGTAGCGAGAGGACCCCAGGGGACCACCTCCAGCCTCGGGGCAGAGAGCAGGGCAGGGAGAGGCCGCTGGGCCGGCGGGAGGCAGCGGTGCTGCCGGGCTGGGGCCTTTCCCGCCCTGCTGCCAGCACCATCCCGGGGGAGACGGGGCATCAGCACCCCGGGCCAGGGCTCGCTGGGAGCAGGGCAGCGGGCGCAGGGCTGGAGAGGGGGCCCCTCTCTTCCCTCTGCCTCCTGCCGCGGCTACAGCTCTCCCCGCGCTTGTTCCTCCTCAGGTGGAGCTGCTTCTGCCTTCAGCTGCTGGCTGAAGGGCGAGGAGAAGGAAGCCCACACCTACGTCTTGGCCTTCCTCGACGGCACCCAAAGGGTAACGGCAGCCTTTGCCAGGCAGGCTCTGCCCGCGGCTGCCAGCCGCGTGCTGCCGTGCCTGCTGCCTGCGCGCGGGCCCTAGGGGGACTGCTGGCTGTGCAGGGCTGCTCCCCCCCCGGCCCCCTGCGCCATCGCTGCACCCCTCGAGGCCCCGCTCCTGCTGGCCCTGCTCTGGCCCTCATCCGCCCTCTCTGTCTCTCTGCTCGCTGGCTGTCAGGAAGAGGCCTCCAAGGTGAGGTTCCTGGTCTCCATCCGCATGCTCTGCACAGCCTGGCTGCAGGGCAGGTACCGGCCCAACCTCAGATCAGTGCAGGAGCTGGTGGAGAAAATGGAGGTGAGGGCACCCAGCGGGGCCGAGGGAGGGGGGCAGCGCTGGCTGAGCGCTGGCTGAGCGCCAGCCCAGCGGTAAAGACAGCACACGTGCCCTTGGGCACAGGGGAGGGCGAGACGGGCCTCCCTGGGCACAGCCCTGCCTGCCACGGGGCCAGTGCCACGCGAGGGGCTGCCCTGGGGGCCAGTGCCCGCCCTGCAGACTGGTGCTGGCCGCTGGCAGCCCTGCTGCTCCATCCTGCCCGTGCTCTCCCTCTCCAGGCCCTTTGGAAAAAGGAGTCTCCTCACAGCACGGATGCCGTGATGTGGCAGGAAGCCATGCTTGCCATCGCCGCAATGAGGTACCTGCCCCAGACCCTGACCTGGCCAGGGCCCCCCACGGCGTGGGCCTGCTGGCAGCAGGCATCTCCCATCCCGGCAAGACCCTGGCACCACTGCCTTTGGGCCTCTGCTCTCCCTCACGCTTGGCCCCCCATGGGTGCGCCAGATGGGAGGGCAGAGGCTGCCCGGGGGCTCCCCGCTACCTCTTAGCTCTTCCCTGGAAGGGAGAGGCAGGAGGCGGAAAGGGGCTCGGGCTCCCCCGGCCAGGGGGGTCCTCTCCCTCTGTCCCTGCCTCAGCGGCACCGGGGAAGGAGGACGTGCCTCCAGGCATCCCTTCCCCACCTCGTACGGGTACCACGCTGGGGACTGCCAGCCCCGACGCCTGCGACCACCTTCCCGACGTGGAAACCCCGGCATCCAACCGGCACCTTCTCTCCTTGCAGCGAAGACACTGAGGGCCTGGTGCACGAGCACTTCTGCCCCTGCATCCGTGACATCTGCTGTCTTGACCCAGCAGAGAACGGGGACGGTCAAGGCGCTTCCCTGGATGCTGCGGTAAGCGCGGGTTTGAGCTACGGGGAGATCCTGCCACTCAGTCCCCGCACACATTTTCCTAGCCGCCTCTGGCTGCAGGAAGACAACAGGGGAAGAAGGAAGAGCAGGGAGAGCCTGAGGCCTCTCCCGGGCGCAGCGGGCAGTTGAAGCCCGCCTCGGGTGGAAGGCGTTCAAGCCAGCTCCCTGCAAGGAAGAAGGGCCAGGGCAAGCGTGCCACCTGCTCTGTCCTCTTGCAGATCCTGAAGACTCTGAACAGAGTGCTGGAGGTGGTGATGTGTGGTGCTTCGCCGAGTTCCAGCCTGCTGAGATTGGAGATGATCTTGCAGGTGAGGCATTTGCCAAGAGCGGGGCTCTCGGGGTCTCTTCCTTGCCCTACCCGAAAGAGAGGTGACCTTCTGGAGTGTGCACGGCCCAGCCTGGAACCGGAGCAGCAGAAGGAGCCCCAGCATCCTTCCCCGCTCCCCTGCTCTGGCAGCTGGCGCTGCTGAGCCACTGCCCTTGCCGCCCGCCCCGTGCCTGCTCTCCTCCCCAGAGGGCAGCAGGGCAGAGAGCTGCTGGGACGTGGCCTGGTGCGAGGGGAGTCCAGCCCTGAAGCTGCGGGGGCAGAGGTGCTGGCACCTGCCTGGGGCAGGCCCCCCTGGGGGTTCCTGTCCTCCCGCAGCGGGGACACGTGGCCATCTCTGGAGGGGCGTGTGGGAAGGGGCAGAGGTGGTTGGGAGGGTGGGATCCGGCTACCTCCCTGACTGCCGCAGGTCACCAGCTGTTGCCAATGGTCCCCGAGGCTGTGAGGTGGCCGGACCCTGATCCAGGCTTCCCCCTGTGCAGGGGAAGCCTCAGCAGCACATGGTGTTAACCCAGCAGGCGCGCGGCAGAGCCACCGCTCTGGCTCGTTTCCCAAGGATGACCATCTGCTTTTGCCCTCCCAGGTCCTGATGCCCCTCATGACATCCCCGGAGGTGGCTAGGCGCCAGAGGGTTGTGCGGAGGATTGTCAACCTCACCCAGTTCCTGAGACTCTCTTGCATGCGGGAGGTAAGGGGCGTGCCGTGCAGGCGACCTCTCGGCACCCCTCACCGCGTCCTGCTGCCCCAGCGTAGCCGGTAGCGCTGGGCTCCCCGCAAGGGAAGCCTGGCCTGAGGGCAGGGTGTTTGGCAATGCTCAGCCCTGCGCCACCATCTTTGCCCTTCCCTCTGGGAGCTGCTCCCTCCCGTGCCTTTTTTCCGGGAGCCAGCTCCGTCCCAGGGCGCAGAAGCGTTTTGCAGGCCCGGCCCTGGCAGCCCTCCCTGCCTCCCTGCCTCCCCTGGGCTTCTGCCCAGCACGCTGCTCGCCCTGAGACGGCTGCCGCAGGCTAGGTCTCCACGGGGCACAGCACAGGGCAGAGCCCTCCAAAGCTCTGGCTACTGCTCCGTCCTCTCTCCCACAGGACTTGCCCTGCGGAGACAGAAGGAGGTCCTTCTTCTGTAGGAAGCCTCTGCCATTCCTGGGGCAGCTGATGGGGCTCCTCACCCTGTGCTGCGCTGAGGAGGACCAGGAGATCAGCGATGGGGCTGCGCAGGCCCTGCGTGCCTTCCACAGGTTCTTCCTGCTGCGAAATGGTAAGAGAGGCCGGGCGGGCTGGGGCCTCCCAGCCACAAGGACCCAGGCATGGCGCCACACCGCCTCGGCGCACCCCCTCTGCTAGAGGAAGGGGCAGCGAACTCCTGCGAGGCTGGAGCAGGGCAGCAGCTGGGGGCCTGTCCCGAGAACCCTTGGGCTGGAGAGCCTGTGGCAGCGGCACGCCCGGCCTTCTCTCCTCCTCCCGAGCAGAACGCCAGACCCCACGCTCCTGCCCTTCTGCAGCCCAAGAGGCGGTTTCCCCTCCTCCCCTGCCACCCCGGCACACCTCCGGCTCCCCACAGAATGGAGAGCCAGGCACAGAGCTCTGCTTCAGGCCCTCGCCTGCTGGCCCCAGCTCTGCCTTGTTCTGGCCACTCATGCTCTGTTTTGCCTCCTTCCCAGCCTACCAGGCAGGAAAACTGAGCCAGAACCTGGTGCTACGCGTGGAGCAGGCAACTGATGTCGCCCGCTGGGCCCCGGAGCACGTTGCCAAGGTGGTAACAAGCTCCTTCCTTGCTGGGGGTCTTGGCCGTGGGGCTGGCGGGAGGCTTGGGATGAACCAGTGCATCAGCCGCGGCGAGGGATGGCACGGCCTCCTGCCCATCAGGCTGCAGGGAGCCACCACCTCTCTGCAGGGAGCAGTCCAAGGCTTTAGCCCAGCGCCAGTGCCACAGCTCTGGCCATTCTGGCCACCGGCGAGCTCTGGTTGCTGGCAGAGCCCACGGTCCCTGCCGCCAGGGCAGTCGGTGTGACGCCTTTCCCCTCCCTCTCTCCCTCAGCTACTTCGGAGACGCTTCCTCCCATCTGAGAAGAGCGACTTTGTCCTCACCATCTTGAAAAACATGGCGGACCCCAGGGTCTCTGACATCCTGCTGGTTGCCAGGTGTCTGGAGCTGGTCTTGAGAGGCCCGTGTTTGGATCTACTCGGGGTAGGCAGTGTGCAGCCGGGTTGCCCTGTGCGCGTGCCCTGCGGGGGCCGTTCCTTCCGCCCCGAGGCCAGGGCTTGCCGTGCCTGCCAGGCGTCCCTTGAGGCCAGCAAAGGGTGGCGGGAGGGAAGCAGGTCTTGGTGGCAGCGGGGGCCATGGCTGTGCTCCAGCCCGCTCCAGCCCGCTGTCTCCGGCAGATGGACGACCTTGTGGAGATCATCTATAGGCACCTGGTCTGCGTCAGTAGGCTGCAGCTCCAGGAGATCTTGACGTTCACCCTTCTCCGGCTGGCCAGCATCGACAGTTATGAGGTGGTCACTGGCCTGCTGAGGGTTTCCTGGCCCTGTGACAAGTACGTGGCCCATCAGCCTCGGGGGCAGCTCAGGACCTCTGGGGCCTGCCCAGGCAGAAGGGGTGGTGGCCGAGGTGGCTCCGCTGACAGTGTGTTCTGGCTCTGCAGCACTACCAGGGCCATGTGGAGCACGCTGGCCCAGGAGCCCGGCCTCGTGGCCGACCTGCTGAGGGTGCTGGTAGAGGTCGGTCACCAATGCAGCAGGCAGTACAGCATCGGGGGACACTACAGCTGCCAAGAACTCCTGGCCGTGAGTGTCTGGACGAGGCTTGCCCCGTCCCACCCAGGGCTGCACGCCCCTCTCCAGCCCCTCCGGCCCACTCCACCCGCCCCCAAACCCGGCCCTCTCCAGGGTGTCTGGCCCAGGGCCCTCGGGCCACAGCCGGGCAGGGCAGCGCGTGCCGCTCGGCCCCGTGGTGCGCCGGCAGGCTGCCTGTCCCGGCCCTGCTGCCCGGACACCTCTGCAGTGAGAGCCGTCCCGGGCTGTTTCTGCAGGTGGCCAGTGCCATGCGCGAGATCTTCCTGGTGCCCGACAGCCAACGCCACGTGTCGTTACTTTTTGATGAGCTCTTCATGGCAGTGCTCTTCCAGATCTCCTGCAGCCTGAACGGCTCACGGAAGGGCTGCTGCTGCATTGTCAGTGGGAGCGGGACACATCCTTCAGTGCTCAGGTGCTCCGGCACTCCTCGGGTGCCCCGACCCTGTCCCTGGTCTCTCCCCGGGCCCAGAGCCGGGGCCGGGGCTCCACGTGTGACCGCGCTTTGCTCTGCCCGCAGGAGCGCAGTGAGCACCATGCAAGCGCTCTTCCAGTGCCTGGGCGGTGCCTCCCTGGTTGAAGTCATCGGGAGTCAGGGGGCCTGGGACATGCTCGAGAGTGCTGAGACCTACCACAGCGGCGTCGCCATGCTGACGAGGTGAGAGCCTGCTCAGCCGCCCTTGCCTGCCCGGGCGTTTCTCCCCTGGCAGGGAAGGGCCGCCCGCACGATCCCCGTCCTCATGGGCAGTGGGACGCCCACCTCTCAGCGCAGTCCCAGAGAGGTTGGCCTGCCCAGCTCGGTGCCACCAATGCCTTCTTCCCCGGGCCAGGGTGCTGCGGCATCAAGTACCGGACTGCTGCGCCACCTTGTCTGAGCAGGCGGTCAAAGGCCTCCTCCAGAGACGGGCCGTGCAGGACGTCGGCGCCATGGTGGTCTTCGTGGAGGTGGGCCTGCTGGCACGCGCTGCCTCTCTGAGGGCAGGCGGGGGGAAGGCAGGCTGCCTGCGTGCGGCAGAGGGCAGAGGGGAGGCGGCCAGGGCCCTCTGCGGACCCTGCTGCCTCCCGCCTGGGCTGTGTCCGGCCCTGGCGCCTTGCCCCGAGCCGTCCGGGAGCTCTGCTGGCTGTGCCGGGCTCTCACTCTGCTGCCGATTGCCTTTCAGCTCCTGGAGTACACCGACTTTGAGCACGTCAATGCCCAGGTCCTGTCCCTCCTCCAGGCCCACCTGAGGAGCGAGGAGGTGCTGCTGCGCAGGCTGGCAGTCAGCAGCCTCGTCACGCTGTCCGGGAGACCCAAGAAGGTGGGCAGGGGCCGCCGGGCACAGTGCGGGTGTCCGCCTGGGGCTGGGCTGCAGGCGCGGTGCGCGCAGCGGCTTGCTCGGGCTTTGCCAGGAATCGGGAGCGGCGGGAGCGCTGCCCGCTGTCCCTGCTGCCCCGTTCAGCGGCCCGTGAACGCTTCAGGCCAGGCCCTGGGCTGCTCCGCACGCGCAGAGACCTCTGCCTGACTGGCCCCGCACCCTCCACACGCAGCGTGGGTCGGTCGGTGCGGTGCTCGGTTGCGTCACACAACACAACCACAGAATCACCGAATGATAGGGGTTGGAAGGGACCTCTGGAGACCACGTAGGCCAACCCCCCTGCCAGAGCAGGTTCACCTAGAGTGAAACGGTGTGTTTCTCGTAGGCAGCGACACTGCAAGGCCTGCTGCCAGAGGTCACGCAACGACTGCAGGACGGTGACAGCGACGTCACGACAGGGGCCCTGGCTGTCCTCGGCAACATGCTCCGCGTGCTGGACAGGCAGACGGCTGGCCCCATCGCTCTGCAGCTGCTCAGGACGCTCCCGCCCCTCTTTGAAAACGTAAGGCGGCGGGAGAGCGGAGGCTTGGATAGCATGCCCGGGGGCGCACGTGTGCCTGGCCCGGGGTGGCGCGTCCCTCTGCGCGCGTGCCCACTGGCCCGAGAGTTCTTCTCCTCACTGCAGAGGGAGAGCCACAAGCATTCGTCTCCTCACCGTGGGCTTGGAGGAGCGGGACTGAGGTCCTCCCCTCTTCCTTCTCTCCTCCTAGGAGTCCAGCGACGTGCGAGAGCACTCCATCCTCCTCTGCCAAGATGCGATGGGGGTGGCAGTCAGCAGCCACAAAAAGCAGACGAGGAAGGACGTGGGGAGGAGCCTGATGATGCCCCTGTTCTTCCACCTGCACGACAGGGACCAGAGCGTGGCTCAGGTGGGGATTTCTAAGCCCTTGGCATGTGCCGCACCTGGGGCCCTGAGGAGGGCTCCGAGCCCCCCGCTGCCTGCAGCCGCAGAGCTGGCAGCAGCTGAGGAGGTGGGCAGGGACGTGTCCTACCCCTGCCCTGCTCGGTCCAGCGGAGCAGAGCAGCAGTGCGCGGCCACGAAGACCGAAGCACTGGAGCCCCCCTGGGCTTCCCAGGGGCGCCTGCAGGTGTCTGAGGCCAGGCCTTGGACCCCCAACCCTTGCCACCCCCCTGTCCTGCCCAGGGACCCCCTGGCAGTCCTGTCCCCTGGGCGGCAGGGCCATCTCCCACTCTCTGCTGCTCTGCAGGCCTCTCGGGAAGCCCTGCTCGGAGCGGCCAAGCTCCTGAAGCGCAGGCAGCTCAGGAAGCTGCTGGAGACGGAGCAGCCATGGAGGCTCGGCGAGTGCCTGGTAAGGGCGGCCTCGAAGCCCCACAGCCAGACTGGAGAAGCCCCTCTCCCCCCACGCGTTGGAGCTCCCAGCTGGGCCCCTGCCCGCTGCGGCGTCCTGGGCGCGCGAGCAGGGGAAGGCAGGGAAGGCCAGCCCTGGGCACAGGGGGAGGCTCTGGGCCAACCCTGTCCCCTCCTGCTCTCTCCAGCTGGCAGAAAGCAGCCGCGGCGCGGGGGATTACCTGCGACAGAGCCTGCCGTACCTGCGGAGCCCACAGGAGCCCTTGCGCGAGGCGGCCGTCAGATTCATCGGTGAGCCACAACCCCGCCGCGGGTCCCTCCCTGCCCCGTGGCAGCTGAGCCCCAGCCACGGCTGCTGACGAATGCACCGGGCGCCTGCAGAGCCCCGACTGCCCCACGCGGGGCCGGGCGCCCACGGGGCTCCCTGCCGCCCTCTCCCACCCCTGCCCACGCAGGGGCAGCTGCTGGCAGCCTTGCGGGGTCCCTGGCCGCCGCCTTGGGCTTCACCCTCAGGGCACCGGCCTGGGCTCAGCCGGGCCCCAGGGCAGGCGGGCGCGTGGCCAGGCCCGTGGGGTCGGTGGGGGGCAGTTGGGCTGCTGGGGCGGGCAGGCCAGCAGGGTCTGTGACGGGCTGTGTGTGCCTAGGGCTCGCCGGGCGGCAGCTGAGGGATGGGCGCCAGGAGGAGCTCCAGGTCATCTGCGACGGTGAGCGAGGGCAGTGGGGTGTCTGCCGGGGCTGGCGGGGAGCAGGAGAGCCCCTGGTAGGGAGCTCCGGTCCCTGCCCCGGCCGGGGAGGGCTCTGCTCCCTGTGCGGGCAGAGCACAGAGACATTTCGGGGGCACGTGGGGCGCTGGTGGCCAGCACCTTCTGGCTGATGCCAACGCCTCTGGCTCCCTCCTGGCTGCGGGAAGAGCCGGGGAGCCAAGGGGGGCCCTGGCCGGAGGGGTCCAGAGGTCTCTGTGCACCTGGGCTCTGACCTCGGCTCTCTTCCTTTCCACCCCAGCCCTTGAAGGCGCGGTGAACAATGGCAGCATTTTCGTGTCTTCCCTGGCGGCTCAAACCCTCATGATTATGAAGGCAGTCGTGAGAGAGCCTCCCTCCAGGTTCCGCCTGCAAGCGCCGTGCTCCTGGCTCCGGAGGGCGTGGAGGAGGAGGAGCACAGCCGGCCTGCCTGCATCTCCCAGCTGTTAATAAAAAGACTGTGGAATTTCATGCGGTGTTTGGGCTCTTCTTCCCCATCCCACACTGCCCTGCTGCGCCCCAGGCACCCACGGGGACCTACTCTGCCGGGCCACCCCTGCACCGTGTGGAGCCCCAGCCCCCCCGAGAGCTGGAGGGGCCACATCGGGGGTGTCCAGGTATGGAATCGGCCATGTCGGAGCCCGTTGCTTCTCCACCACGTGCTGAGCAGAGCGGCAGTTCCTGGCCCAGGCACGCTCGGGGTGCCGGCAGGGGTGGAGAGTGGCCCCACCAGTGGTGGCAGCCCCACAGGAAGGCCAGAGGTGCTGGACGTGGCGACATCCACGTGTATGTGGGCTCGCGGGTCATGTCTCTATGGATTGGCCAAGCCTGAGATAGGAGGGTGTTAAGGAAAGCTTCCGCGCTGCAGTGGAATTGCTTTCTCTGAATAGAGGAATGAAAGACAAGTAAGCCCTTGACGCGTTTTAGGTCTCCATGTTCTTGTCAAGGCTAGAGCAGCATGTCGTGGTTTCACCCCGGCCAGCGACCAGGACCACGCAGCCGCTCACTCACTCCCCCCTGCTGGGGTGGGGCCCAGAATCCCAGAATCCCAGACTGGCCGGGGTCGGCAGGGGCCTCTGGAGATCACCCAGTCCAACCCCTGCCAGAGCAGGGTCACCCAGAGCAGGTGGCACAGGATGGCGTCTCCAGGCGGGTTTGGAGTATCTCCGGAGCAGAGACTCCACACCTCTCTGGGCAGCCTGTGCCAGGGCTCTGCCACCCTCAAAGTAAGGAGGTTCCTCCTCATGTTGAGATGGAACTTCCCATGCTCAAGTCTGTGCCCGTTACCTCTTGTCCTGTCCCCGGGCACCACTGAAAAGAGCCTGGCCCCATCCTCCTGACACCCCCCCTTTCAGTATTTGTAAGTGTTGATAAGGTCCCCCCTCAGCCGTCCTTTTTCCAGACTGAAGGGACCCAAATCCCTCAGCCTTTCCTCATCAGAGAGGTGTTCCAGTGCCCTCAGCATCTTGGTAGCCCTTTGCTGTCCCCTCTCCAGCACGTTGTTCTTGAACCAGGGAGCCCAGAACTGGACCCAGCACTCCAGGTGCAGCCTCCCCAGGGCAGAGCAGAGGGGGAGGATGACCTCCCTCCACCTGCTGGCCACGCTCTGCCCAACTCTCCAGCCTGGCCAGGTCTCTCTGGATGGCGGCACGGCCTTCCGGTGTGTCAGCCACCCCCCCCAGCTTTGTGTCATCAGCAAACGCGCTGAGGGTGCCCTCTGTCCCCTCCTCCAGGTTACTGATGAATGTATTGAAGTGACCCCTGGGGACCACCACTCGTCACTGACCTCCAACTAGACTCTGTGCCCCTAATCACAACCCTCTGAGCTCTGTCTTGCATTGCATCCAGATGCCCGTTGCAATGCATCTGGATACACACGGGCGAAGAGATGCTTCCTCAATTAAAAAAAAAAAAAAAGCCAGGGGTGTGTGTGTGTGTGTTAGAGCAAGAAGGGGCTGTGGTAGATGAGGAATAGAACTTGATTTCCCCGCAGTTGAGAAACTGAAGATGAAGCAGTAAAGGCAGAAACCAGAAACGCAAATTGCTGCTTACAACAGGAAAAGAACGGAATGTGCAAAATGACACTAATGAGGTACTTTATCTAGGCTCACGTCAACAAATTTTATTTATTATTAAATTACCTTTTCAGCTCTGAAAACATTTTAAAGCGAGCAACAGTCAACGATACCTGAAATAACAGCAGGAAATGTACGTGCGATGCACAGCCTGCTCAGAATCCCCGTTTCCTTCAATGAGCTCAGAGGCAAAAGGTGCTGGGTACATAAAGGGGTACCCTCTATATAAGGTGAGTGAGAGGAATGGTTGTTGCGTGAAACGGGGCCAAGCGGTTTTGGCAGAAGATAAACCCCCTTGCGTTCTAACACTCCTCACCGAGGCGGGAGGCCAGGTGCGGCTGGGTTTAAATTCTGAGTGATGCCCAATTCGGCACTATCAGTCCAATCGCGTTTAATATGTATTAAACTATTACGATTTGGATACACTAGTAGTGGGCTGCACCTTCAGTCTAGTCGTGCTCCTGAACTAGCACGGCCTCTCTGTAGTTTTGGTCGCGTTCAGTGAGAAAGCGGAACGACCAGCTACTGAAACAGTGCAGTTTATTTAAACAACAGATATACAGGTTCTTTAGGATTGCCGGTGATAAATACACTGTCTGCAAAGCACGTGCAAGTAAAGATATTGCTAAGTATACAAATGTGCGACAAAATTACAAACGATACAGCCTGGCTATAAATGTAGGGTAGAGATTCTCTAGAGAAATTTCTAAGTCCCCGAGAAAGCGCTCGGTGTAATCGAAGTCTTACCCAAAGGCGTCCCTATGGGGGGGAAGAAAGGCTCAGCCCGTCGACTGATCCCGGAAATCAGCGGTGGAATTCTTCGCGATGGTGTCTTCCCTGACATCCCCTCTCTCTTGGGCTATTTTTATATTATTTTTTTATCTTCAAAGTGGAGTTTGAGTGACTTTAGTCATACGTACTTTTATTATGATTAATGTATTCAAGGAGGAGCGTTCACACCTCGGGGGCGGATAGCCTCCGGGATGGAGGTGTGTTTTGGTACATTGTGGTGAGCAAAGTTCGCACAAAAGGACAGCATTTCATCAACATTTGACGAAATGTTGGCTCGGGTAGCGTGTAGGCCGCTTATCAGTTCCGTAGTACCGTCTTGTCCCCATATCTGCTATTCGTCACAAGGGAAGGCCACGGAACAAGCGCGTTCCCTTCCATCCCTCGTGTAGTTTCACGAACAACCTTGTACAGGGAATCACAGATGTGGCATTCGTCGTGTGCTAGCTGCGGCTGTATTCTACCTCAGAAGCCTCTTGATTTTATGACTTTCCTTCATGTGTGAACAATGCTGTATTTTTGTATTCTTGGCCAATTTAGTAATTATTCCACAATGGTATTTTCTGTAGCATTGTGACACAGCTTTTTGCCCTCAACAGCAGAACTCGGCAGCGTCTCTGAGCTCTGGTGAAGGAAGTTTCAACTGCTTGGGCAGGTCTAATTTCTAGCTGAGGGAAGAGCAAGCAAGGCACGGTCAAAAGTTCATGATGAGTTCCAGGTTATGCATTTTTCCCCCCCAAGTTTTTATCTCTGTAAAGTTTCTGTCTGCTTCAGCGTATTCGTGAGGAAACCGACAGGTCAGAGCTGCAGAGGAAACAAACACCGTGGAATCACGGCAAGGCCACAGTTGCAAGAGCAAAGAAATCAAGTGTATTTAAAGACATGTGGTAATTAGTTGAATATTTTTGCTTTTTAAAGTTTAGCACAGAAATAAAAGTTTCCTGCAGGTAAACAGAGAAGGCCATTCCCAACTTCCTGTTAAAAACAACCCTCCACCAGAAAACCACCCACCTCCAAGATTTCAGCTTCGCTTTCTTGACTAACTGTCCCTTCTGAGCACACAGTATTAATAATTTCTCTCCTTAGAGCAATTGGCTTACGCTGCTCAGCATAGAATCATAGGATCACAGAATCTCCACGGTTGGAAAGGACCTTTGAGATCATCGAGTCCAACCATACACACAGAAAAAACCCTACAGTCTCTGCCACTAGAGCATGCCCTGAAGTGCCACATCTGGTCGTTTCTTAAACACCTCTAGGGCTGGTGACTCAACCCCCTCCCTGGGCAGGCTGTTCCAGTGCCTGACCGCTCTTTCGGTAAAGTCATTCTTCCTAATATCTAACCTAAACCTCCCCTGCCGCAGCTTCAGCCCATTTCCTCTGGTCCTGTCATTATTCCCCTGGGAGAAGAGGCCAACCCCCACCTCTCTGCACCCTCCTTTCAGGGAGCTGTAGAGGGCAATGAGGTCTCCCCTCAGCCTCCTCTTCTCCAAGCTCAACATGCCCAGCTCCCTCAGCCTCTCCTCAGATGCCCTGGTCTCCAGAGCCCTCGCCAGCCTGGTCGCTCTCCTCTGGACACGCTCCAGCACTCAATGTCCCTCTTGTACAGCGGGGCCCAGAGCTGAACACAGCACTCGAGGTGAGGCCTCACCACTGCCCAGTACAGAGGCACCGTCACTTCCCTATTCCTGCTGGCCACGCTATTCCTGATACAAGCCACAACGCTGTTGGCCTTCTTGGCCACCCGGGCACACTGCTGGCTCGTGTTAAGCTGGCTCCGCCAGCACCCCCAGGTCCTTTTCTGCCGGGCAGCTTTCCAGCCACTCTTCCCCAAGCCTGTAGCGTTGCTTGGGGTTGTTGTGACCGAAATGCAGGACCCGGCACGTGGCCTTATTAAACCTCATACGGTTGGCCTTGGCCCATGGATCCAGCCTGTCCAGGTCCCTCTGGAGAGCCTTCCTACCCTCCAGCAGATCAACACTCCCACCTGGTTTGGTGTCGTCTGCAAACTGACTGAGGGTGCACTCAATCCCCTCATCCAGATCATTGGTAAAGATATTAAACAAAACCAGCCCCAAAACTGAGCCCTGAGGGACACCACTGGTGGTGTCCAACTCTCTGGGCATGGCCATCCAGCCAGTTTTTAACCCAGCGAAGAGTACGCTTGTCTATGCCAGGATTCGCCAGCTTCTCCAGGAGAAGGCTGTGGGGGATGGTGTCAAAGGCCTTACCAAAGTCCAGACAGACAACGTCCACAGCCTTCCCCGCATCCAGAAGGTGGCTCACATGGTCATAGGAAGAGATCAGGTTGGTTCAGCAGGACCTCCCTTTCCTAGAGCCATGCTGGCTGGCCCTGACCCCTTGGCTGCCCTGCACTTGCCGTGAGAGCTCACTCAAGATGATCCTCTCCATGATCTTCCCTGGTACTGAGGTCAGGCCGACAGGCCTCTAGTTCCCCGGATCCTCCTTCCGACCCTTCTTGTAGATGGGCATCACATTAGCCACCCTCCACTCATCTGGCACCTGCGCTGTTGACCAGGATAGTTGATAACTGATGGAGAGGGGCTTGGTGAGCTCTCCCGCCAGCTCCCTGAGTACTCTTGGGTGAAGCCCATCTGGCCCCATCGACTTGTGTGCGTCTAGGTGCAGAAGCAGATCATTGACTGCTTCCTCCTGGATTATGGGTGGGTTGTTCTGCTCTCCATCCTTATCTCCCAGCTCAGGAGGCTCTGAGCACCCTGGGGACAGCTGGTCTGACTGTTGAAGACGGAGGCAAAGAAGCCATTAAGGATCTCAGCCTTCTCCTCGTCGTTGGTTGCAACTTCTCCCCCCCCCTCCCCTGCATCCAGTAAGGAATGGAGATTCTCCCTGGCTTTCTTTTTGTTGATGTATTTATAAAAGCTTTTTTTGTTGTCCTTAATGGTAGTGGCCAAGTTGAGCTCCAGCTGGGCTTTTGCCTTCCTAATTTTCTCTCTGTATAACCTAACGAGATCTCTGTGGTCCTCCTGAGTTGCCTGTCCCTTCTTCCAAACGTGGTAAACCCTCCTTTTATTCCTAAGTCCCAGCAGAAGTTCCTTATTCATCCAGGCTGGCCATTTTCCCCGCCCTTTAGACTTGCGACGCTTGGGGACAGCCTGCTCCTGGGCCTTTAAGATTTCCTTCTTGAAGAGCGTCCAGCCTTCCTGGACCCCTTTGCCCTTCAGGACAAAGTCCTGAGTCCCCCAAGGGACTCTCTCAACCAGTGTCCTGAACAAGTCAAAGTCCGCCCTCCGGAAGTCCAAGGTGGAGGTTTTGCTAACCCCCCTCCTTACATCGCTACGAATTGAAAACGTGACCATTTCATGATCACTAAACCCCAGACGACCTCCGACCACCACATCTCCCACTAGTCCTTCTCTCTTTGTGAGCAGTAGGTCTAGCGAGACACCTCCCCTGGGAGGCTCCCCTACCAGTTGTGTCAGGGAGTTCTCTTCCATGCACTCGAGGAACCTCCGAGCCTGCCTGCTCTCTGCTGTGTTGTATTTCCAGCAGATACCCGGCAGGTTGAAGTCCCCAACCAGAACAAGGGCTGGCGATGGCGAGACTTCAGCCAGCCGCTTACAGAAGACTTCATCTGTCTCCTCATGCTCGTTGGGTGGTCTGTAGCATACTCCCAGCACAACATCTCCCTTATTTGCCTTCCCCTTCGTCCTTACCCATAAACACTCGACTTTACCATCACTGGAATCTAGCTCCACACAATCAAAACATTCCCTAATGACCAGAGCCACACCCCCGCCTCTCCCTCCTTGCCTGGCCCTTCTGAAGAGCTTATAGCCATCCATCGCAGCATTCCAGTCGTGACAGTCATCCCACCACGTTTCCGTGATGGCCGCTACCTCATAGCTGTCCTGCTGCACAACGGCTTCCAGCTCATCCCGTTTGTTGCCCATGCTGCGTGCATTCGCGTAGACGCACTTGAGCTGGGCTACCAACTTCACCCCCACCCTTGGCCCTTTATCCCTAGGCTCGTTACTAGCGGGCCTGGTTTTATAGAATCACAGAATCATAGAATTGTTGAGGTTGGAAGGGACCTTTAAGATCATCGAGTCCAAGCTTTAGCCTACCCTGACAAGAGCCACTTCTAAACCATGTCCCTCAGTGCCCCATCTACCCTTTTTTTAAACACCTCCAGGGATGGTGAATCCACCACCTCCCTGGGCAGCCTATTCCAATGTTTAATAACCCTTTCAGTGAAAAAATGTCTCCTAATATCTAATCTAAACCTCCCCTGACGTAACTTGAACCCGTTTCCCCTCGTCCTATCACTTGTCACCAGGGAGAAGAGGTCAGCCCCCATCTCTCTACAACCTCCTTTCAGGTAGTTGTAGAGGCTGATAAGGTCTCCCCTCAGCCTCCTCTTCTCCAGGCTAAACAACCCCAGCTCCCTCAGTCGTTCTTCATAAGGTTTGTCCTCCAGACCCCTCACCAGCTTTGTAGCCCTTCTCTGGACACGCTCGAACATCTCAATGTCCCTCTTGTAGCGAGGGGCCCAAAACTGAACGCAGTACTCGAGGTGGGGCCTCACCAGTGCCGAGTACAGGGGGATGATCACTTCCCTAGTCCGGCTCACCACACTATTCCTGATATCCCCTTCCCCCTTCGTTTCTAGTTTAAAGCCCCGTCCGTGAGCCTTGCTAACTCTCGGCCTAGTGCCCTTTTCCCCTTTCGGGATCGGCTTTTCCCATTCTTAGCGAGCAGGCCCGGCGTCCTGCAGATCAAGCTGTGATCACAGAACCCAAAGCCCTGCTCGTAGCACCAGTTTCGGAGCCAGGTGTTGATCTGTCCGATTTTCTTGTTTGCCCATTCGTCAGTCCCCAAAACAGGAGGGACAGAGGAGAACACAGTTTGTGCTCCCGAAGCCTTGACGAGCCGTCCCAAGGCCCTGAGATCTTTCTCCATTGCCCTCGGACTTCTGCTCTCCAGCTCCTCACCGTCTGCCTGTACGATCAAAAGAGGGTAATAATCGGAGGGACGTTTCAGGCCAGGAAGCTTCCCGGCGGTATCCCTACCACGGGCCCCAGGGAGGCAGCAGACCTCCCTGTGGGAAGGGTCCGGCCTGCATACGGGACCCTCCGTTCCCCTCAGAATGGACCCCCCTACGACTGTTGCCCTCCTCCTGCTCTTCACAGCAGCAGTCTTAATGCGTGGAGCTGGCTGCTTTGGCGACTCCCCGGATGGGGCTCTATCAGCATCCTTAGTTCCCTCACGGTCCGTCTCCAGAGGCCCGTAGCTGTTCTGTACGGGCCCCTGGGGGGGCATGGGGGGTCTGGAGGGGACCTCCTGCTGCCCCCAGCAGGTACCCGCTTCCATTCCCCGCCTCCATTCCCGCCCTCCTCTCCTAGTTCCCCTCCTTCTGCCTGGTGACAAGAGGGCAGGGGATCATGACCTACAGGCAAGACGTAAGGAGCGCAATGCCCGTCTGTCCTGTTGAGTGTCAATGGGTACATGTGACAACAGTTGCATTTCGATTAGGTGAAAAAGGGATAACGAAAAGCAAAAATTCCTGCTGAAACAAACTGCTGGTTAATCATCTGAAGTATAATCCACCAACTGGTTTTTTTTTATTTTTGCACAGAAAACGTACGTACTTGTTACCTAAAAGCACAAGAATATTTCCAGGGCGGGCAAAGTATCCACACCGGCAGCAGGAGGAGCCGGGCAGGACTCTGGCGAGAGGGTGGCGTTATGGGCACCTCGGCAGCGTGCAGCCACCGCAATGTCCCCAGCCCTGAGACACCGCCAGAGAGCTCGCAGGGATGGGCCTTGTCGTATTTACTTGGATTGAGGCAATTTTAACTACACTTGGTACGTGGGGGTTTTTTAATTACCTGACGCTTGATCCAAGGTACAGGCTTGTCAAAATTACTCCCCTGGGAACACAAACCCTAAGGATAAAGACGTGTCCGCAACGCGGTAGGGCTGTAGCGCGTGTCAGTGTTGAGTAGCGCGGCCCATTGTACCTTTGCAGGAACGACAGCGAAGGGTCAGCACCTGCAGGTGGGAAGTTCCTCTGGGTTGTTCATCTCACAGTACCTTCGGCTTTTTCAGAAGCAATGCATTTCGCATTTCTAGCGGTCACACAACCCCCGCCCCCCCCGCCTTAATTCACGCCACAGCATCCCCCTGCTCTCAGAAGTGTCACCTGGGGAGACATCAGTGAAAGGACCGGGTCTGTTCCCAGCAAGCTGCAACCGTGAGACAGACAAATCCTGAGCAGCAGCAGCATTAGCCCGCCTTACAGTGCCTCCCAAACAAATCTATCCCATTGAGCTGTCCCTCCAGCCCTCCTTTTTCATGCCTTTTCAGTTACTTCTGACAAAAATAAGCAAGGTGCCTTAATTTACAGATGGTTGTTTTGCAGCCATGTCTTGACTTTCTCCAAATTTCTATCCATCCATTGTATGTTGTCTTCAATGGTTTCGATAGCTTGCTGGACACAGCGAAGCCGTGCGCTTTTTTCATCCAGAGAACTGAAGAATTCTTTCACCTGTTGACAAAAATGTGAAAGAACAGTCGATGAAGAGGCGGCCACCTCTCAGTTGTGCAGGAAGACCAGAAGAAACTTGTGATCCTCGAACCTGGCCTTGGCTCTGCCCCGCCTCCCTTCCTCCCTGCTCCCCGGCCCGCCATCCCAAGAAGAGTTTCTTGAAAAGGTTTCGTAGCGGCTCGATCTCACAAGCCCGGCAAGATCACATTTCGAATTCGACCATAAAAAAACGCAGCTGCGGGAGCTGTCGTCTGGTTCCTGCTCGTTCAATAAACCCGTGTGGCCGTTTCAGCCGTGGCAGCTGCAGTGTTTCAGCGCAGACGTCACCGGGGAGACTGAGCGTCCCCTGCTCTGCCCGGTGGCTGCTCTGCTCCCGAACACACCTTCCCCCGAAGCTCGGCCGGGTGCTCCTGCTGGTACGGGCGGGACAACGGTGTGGGACAGACAAGAGACCGTGCGGCTGTTACTAGAGTGGCTCAAGGAGAGCCACTGACCTTTGCCTGCCGGCAGCTCCAGACCATTTGGAGGCGCAGCAGAAGCGTAAGTGTTGATGGCAAAGCACTTCCGGAAGTTTTCCCTACACAGGGACGTCTGCACCTCCTTTCATTTTGCTAAAAAAACCCCCTCCAACCTCCTCCAGTGCTTGGGGAAGCCGCTGCTCTCATCCTTGAAGCACTTGGGAAGGCAGCCACTGGAAACCTGGAGGCTGCTTCTGCTCCTTGAATTCACTGCATTCCCCGCGGCTGCTGCAAGTATTGGCAGCTGCCTCTTTCACTTTTTTCTTTTTTTTTTTCTCTTGTTTTTTTCCCCAAGGAGGCAGTCCTGATCACAAGGCTCAGGCTTGAGCTGGCCTTAATGGCAGACGCTTTTAAAAGATACAGTGACTGTACATGCTGTACAAATTAAAGACATCATTTTCTGATAATTTACCTTGATGAGTGTGATACAAGACGCAAATACTTGTACAAAGTACCACAGAGACACAAATAGGATACAAGGAAGGGAGCTGCTGGATTTTCTCCCTCAGCCTCAGAGCGACTTTGCCTGGATTCAGAGACTCGTGCCTGAGTCCCACGGATCCCCAGGGAGACACAGCCCCATTTCTGGGTAGGACACGGAAATGTCCCTGCAGCCCCTGCCACTGGCCAAGAGGCTGCTAGTGACAGACCGGGAGAGTCCGCTCAGATTTAAAATGAAGACTGAAGACCGTATTCTATATTCTCTCCTTTTATATTTAATATGGTTGCATTACTTAGGCCTGTGTTTTGCCGTAAAGCAGAAAAGTCTAAACTGGCAACAAAAATTGCAGCTTCTGAAAAGGCATTGTCAGGAATGCCATTATATCTGCACGTGGGCCAGTCTGGGTTTTTTACCATCGACAGGGACTGTGGATTAAGTCGACAAAATCATTATCCTCTGTGACACCCAGGAGCGCGGAGAATTTTCCCCAGAATAGAGGATACAGAACAGCGGTGTATTTCTCACTGGCCTTCAGCATTTGTCTTCTGTACAATCAGTGAACAGACCTACCGGTTTTTTCTCCCTGTTCTCCAGAGTCGGCAGAAAAAACAGAGGCAGGTAAAGCACGAACGGCAGACAAACGTTGACACGCTGCACCCAGGCCCGCTGCTTAAACAAAGAACATCCTCCTCCTGGGCATTGGCTTAATGCTCTCCCTTCAGTAACCTAACTCATCACCAACACCATCGTTTCGCAAGGAAAACGCGGGGTCTTACCCTGACGCTTCATAACTGGCCGTGCTTTTACCATGTTAAGATTTAATCCCAATTTTAATTTCAGCTATACTACAGCTATGTTTTAAAACCAGAATCTGAATGGCTCACCTGTGCAAGCTGTGACCTTGTAGAGTACCGACTTGTCACTCCAGTGACGATGGTGGCTATGGAATTCGAACCGAGTTCAAATCTGGCAAAAAGAACCACCGATACTCAGAAAATGCCTATTTTTGGAGCCCGTAGAGTTTTAAAGTATAACTGGATAGAGAGAGCAGTAAAACAACTTCTGTTCCTTACTTTTCTACGAATTTCTCCCAATTTGCTTTCAAAAACGTCCAAGCCAGATGATAGCCGGATGGGTTTTTGGAAACAAATACAATAATATGTGGAAGATCCTGAGTTCTTACGATGTCACCACGCAGACCTTGATCCATTAACCTAAGAATCAACAGCAGAGACGGAAGTTGTTTAGACCAGGAGATAAACCTGGCAAATTACTCATTTGGTACCGAGTTTTTGGTTGGAAGTTCCCTTTTCTAAAGGTCCTGACGTGTCATTTCTGCCGGGTCACTTCCGACTTCTCACAACAAACTCCTCGGCCACATCCATCTTTCCCATCGCTGTTATTTTCACAGTTACAGCTACTTGGCAGACCTGTATTCTAAATACCAAGCATAAAATCGGGGCTACAGTTTGCTCCTACTCGAAATCTCCAAATTAATGACAGCGCATCCGCCCCCTGAAAGAAAGGTATTTGTTCTACACTACGTGCCAGTGGAAAATTCGGACCTGCAAGTGCTGCCCAGGACTAAGGTGACCGAACAGCAATGCAACGCAGAGAATAAATAATGACATTACAGAAGAGCTAAAGCACGTCTCCAGTGATACGGGGACACAGCTCCATCGGTGTCGCATGCTGTCACCCCCATCAAACGGCGGAAGTCACAAAACGCGTGGTTTGCAGTTAACACCTGAAAACCTCAGTGGTGCTCAGCTCGCTTAAAAGCAGGAAACCTCAAATTTTTATAAGAAACGCACAGCATGTGTGCCTGTAATCACAGTCACTAGTAAGGTAAATGAAGAAGTGTCTATCAAGCACAGATCAGGTATCTTGCATTTTGTCCTAATTTGCTGCTGCAAATTCTGAGCGCGTTGACTCCTGGCACCAGAACACAGAAATGAGAAGGTGCAGCCACTTCCTCTGACCATATTACCCCTACAAAGCATTTGATACGCCATGAAATGCAAAAGCTCTGAAACGAGACTCTGAATAATTCTATTTCCCGTTTCAATGGTCGTAAAGTTTCTCCAAACACCTTGCTCTTCCTGTGTGACTACTTACCACTGAAGCTTGTCCTTACTTCTGCTGAGGCTGAGAGCCCATTCGATGTCGTCTCTCTCCACGCTGAAGGAGTGCAGTCTGTATTTACTGAGCAGGAAATCCCAGCCTTCGGATGTTTGCGCTCCGACAGCATACACTGCTGCCTTCACATCTGCTGGCAAGCTACAACAAGTTGAAGACCACGTTACTCTCCACGGCATACTTAGGACCACGGGTAGAGACATAACCACGTCACCGTCGCACGTCCACTCGCACGGCGGACAACGTATTCAAAAATACTGGTCCCTGGGGGGTATCAGACAGGGACCCCTGCAGCTGTGAAACACTTAAGCGTATCAGGCTGTATCTCGGTGTTGCTCCTGCCTTGGAAATGACTCCCAGAAATTCTGGACTCATCCTTTTTTTTTTTTGTCCTTTATTTTCGTATGCTCCTTTCATGGCTATGGCCAGTGAGATACCGATACGGTCCCCTTTGGCCTGCCCAGGACAATCTCTCAGAGGTACTTTGGAGGGTGTTTTAGGGAGTTCTTCCACCATGAGGAGAAACAAACATCAGGTGAAGTTCATGAACAGTAGGGAACTGGTTTTACAGCGGCTATAGGTCAGTCTGCAGACATGTAAATCGGGGAATACATGTTATCTTCGCTTTCCAGAACATCTTTACCAAGCCAAGTTGTGGAGTTCCACATGATGTATGTGCTAGTTTGGGCACATATTATGCACCAAACTGCGAAGGCGCTGGGAACGTGAAGTCTAAGTTACAAAACCATGAAGGCTCAACTTCAGCGCCCGGAAAGGACTGAAGTTTAGCTCTTTTTGTAAATTAACTCTACTGGTATTAAACAGAGTATCAGAAAAGGCAGTAATAGTTACAGAACAGACCTCAAGGTCCCGTTGGATTTCTGCCATTCTGTAAAATATCCTTTGGCTTTGTCCACGCACGGCTGGTACCTGTGCACGCAGGCGAACAGCAGCAGCGAGCGCCTAAGAAATCTCTCAGACACTGAGCCTTCATCGCTCCAAGACTGCTCGTCAATCAGGTCTTTAAACAGATTGACTATATACTCCTAAGACACGGAAACAACACAGATATATTTTAAAGTGCGTTTTATAGGGTACAGGCAGAGTTAGAACATTCTCGATTTTTAAAACCTTACCTTTAACTGTTTCTCTGTACCATCCGTATCCCTCCTCTCCACGAGCCTGTATATAGGAATCAGCTCGCTCATACCCTGGAGTACAGGCATGATTTGTCTTTCGTGTTTCAGGTACAAACTCAAATCAAAAGCTTTGGAAATCGACAATTTGTTTACGCTAAGGAAGCAGACGACAGGGGATAAAACAAGTTATAATTAAAACGTAAAAGCAAAAGCAAAAACTTAAAAGCAAAAGCAAACTTAAAAACTTAAAAGCAATTTTTTTGCGGAAAACTATACAAATAGGAATGCCTTAAGAGTATTTTCAAATCTCTTTTTAACTCTGCTTTTGGAAGTGAAATGTTGCTCAGCAGCTACCCAAGCTATGAAACCTAACCTTTAACCTTTGACCTAAGAAACGGACTGTAAAAGAATGACCTCGGAAGACCGACCTTTTCCCCGCCTCTCTCACGCGCCGAGGTTATCCCAGCAGAGCCTCTCCCTCCTGCCCTCTCCCACTATTGCTTTTGCTCTGCAAACCACACACGTACAGAAGGAATCCCACCACTGAGATGACCTCCTCGGCAAAACACCCTTCCAGCTCAACATGTAGGTATTTGGCCTGCAGTAAGCCTCGAAGCTACAACGCCAACTGCTCCTTCACTGTCTTTACCTGACTCGGCAAACTCTCTCCTACCCCTGCCAGACACCTCTCAACGGTTTCTTCCAAGAGCAAATAGAGAACACCCAAGAGGTCTTTGCTCACTCCCCCTGCTCGTTTGTTCATCCTTCTGTGAATCCTTTTCTTCGGACTCCTTTCCATGTCAGCTCCCTGCACACGCTCTCATTTTGTCCTTATTCACCCGTCTCTTCTGCCTCAAAATACAAGTATGCTCTAGTCACCCATCACAAAATGAACTCTGCTTAACTCAATTTGCATCTCTAGCTGTCCCTTCCTCCTTCCCTCTCGAAGCTCCTCGAACGTGCTGAAAATCTCGCTTCACTCTCCTCTTTCCAAATGAGAAAGACCTTTCCTCTGCTGTCCAAATGAAAATCACAACTAGGCCTGCTGACATCCCCTTCAGCTGCCAGCTCAAATTCATACGATCTTAATTATCGCCCGTCTCCCTGCCGCTGCCCTCTTTCTCAAACACCGGGAGCTCAGACCGGGAATTACTTCGGCCGGTTCCTTAGTTCTCTGAGCTGCGCACAAATGTTGGCAAAGCGCCTCTAGGACACAGCCTTTCCTAATGCATCCCCGGAAACCAAGATTAACCCCGATCAGAATCACATCACGTCTGTATGACTGTAACAGCCTTGTTTCTAAACAACAAATGGCACCGGGATCTCTCCAGGTGCAAAAACATTATCCTAGTCCTTCACGCTTCACGCTTCACACTGGCATCCCTCCCTTAGCCAACAACAAATATTGAACACAACATGTTTCGCTAAATAGGGTTAGATAAATCCACTGCAAGCGAGAAAAATCCTGGGCTTACACTGCTGTAAGCAGGAAAAGAATACGCTCTCCACCTACTTAACAGATTTAAGGAATACTACGTACTTATCGGCACTTCCTTCCCCAGTAGTATACATGCAGAAACACAGAGTTTGTATTTTCTTCAGACTTGGGCAGAAGGTCATACCTCACGAGCTGGAATACGTTGTTAACCAGACTGGCTCTGTCGTTGCTGCTAATTGCTGTGTGGTTCTCTTTCAAAAGGTTAATCAGGCGATCCCATCCGTCATCTTCGTAGTGCACAATGTAATACCCATTCATGTCCACGTTGAATTTAACCCACTCCACCTCTTCCGGGAGGATAATGACATCTGGAAACGAAAATGGAACTCCTTTTTTTTTTCTTATTGATTCAAACACATCCTCGTACTACACCCAATGACAGCGTTATTCTCATTTCAGGCATTTAAAGAACACAGGAACACGGTTTCTAAATACATCAACAGATTGATGTCGTGGTATTATGGGGCTGACAAAAAATTGCTTCTCCGGTACCAGTAGTTCCGGTTCCCCGGTCCGAAAAAAACTGTGCAAAACTAAAAGGCTTGCAAACAAACGTTGAATACATTAATCTCCTATTTCGTCAAAGAAATTACCTGCTTTAGTTGTCATCAAAAATCTCTCCACCGTGTCAGATTTACTGGTAATGTAGGTTAGAGGAACGTGCCACGAGTACCTATTGCAAAACAGAAGTGCTTTGTTTAATGAAAGAACTTCACAAAAGCTTCTCCAACTTGTCCCAGTCCAACCGCTGAGTAATACCTTTGCCCGCGCGGTAACGGCAACGCGCTGCACTCGCACCTCTGCGCTCAGCGCAGAGCCAGAGGCACCTAGCCAGCTTTCGTTTTGTTTGCTTGGGGGATGACTGACACTGAAGCCGCAACACTACAAACTTTCCAGCCTGGTCCCGCTGGCACGTCTCCAGTGTGGGCTCGCCCAGAGGCGCAGACACTGCAGCTCTGCAGCTCTGTCACCACCGTGGCCAGGCGTGCGGGGTCCAAGGACAGGAGTGCTACCGATCCCGAGCTACACCGGGAAAGCCTCCCAGCCAAACAGCTCAGGGAGCGCTCCTCGAGAAGCAATAGTGAGAGCTCTTACTGGACATCGCTGCCTGCCATAGGACAGTATTTCGGTTTGTGTGCTGAGATTGCCCCGTTTTGTTTACCCTGTGGACAAGGCAGCGTCTACTCCCTTCACGTAGCGCTCCTGCTGCAGGTGGACGTTCTTCCCTCTCACTGTGACAGTTACCAGGGGAAAGCCTTTTTGCAGCGTCCAGGTGTCCATCATTGCCCTCACGTCAGGAGGTTCTCTGTTAGTCCAGTGCTGGTTTTTAGTGAGGGAAAAAGACAACACGGAGGAAGAGGAAGAAGACAGGAGTACACTGACAGTGAAACAGAAGCGGGTATGTCAGAACTCTAAAAGGCCCTCGGTATTGGTAAGCTCTACATAGGTGCGGTTAGACTGGATGACATCTCCAGCTGTTTATTTTGTGGGCGGTCTCATATAGTTAATGACATCTCATTAAGTTCTGCTGCTTTGCAGTCAGCCCTGGGCACAGGAGTAGGATTTCTGTCCGACGTCAGAGAAAACAGATCTCCCGTGGAACTGAGGAAACTTTACACTCCCTAGGACCGTGCTCAAGCGGTACAGGATGCTTTTGGAAGGGGCACGGATCAATGCCACGGCACGGAACAGTAACATCAGAGGGCACAGACACGTGCCAAACTCCTAAGCACTGGCAGGTGGAAAACCAGATACTTACTGCACTTGAAGATGACTGTTGGCTGCTTCTGCAAAAACCATCACCTGGTAGTCCATTTTTATCGTTACCTATTGTAGGGCAAATCTGAAAGGAAAAAACCCCAAAGTTTTGGGTCATCTCGCTTTGATGTCATAATCGTAAGTACTGGCCACAGTCCTCAGTAATATATTAGAGACAAAACACCAGAAGTTAGGAAATTTGAAAAAAAAAAAAGAGAATAAGGAATACTTGCATTTGTCATGCTGTTCCACAAATCTTCATTTTTTGTATTCTGATAGCTGTATTTCTGCAGGTACTGGACAAGTCCAGCTTTAAACACATCAGCAGTCAGGTAGTCCCTCAGCATATTTAATACGCAAGATCCCTGAAAAAAAGAGTCACAAAGTGTTTACACAACTACCCCTTTAGCTGGCAAGGTGCTTGTTTCAGAAGAGTTCCAGCATACCACTAATCTACATAGCAGTTCACTTTTCTATGTCCCTCTGAATAAAAAAATACTCAGCTTTTATGCATATTGAAACAGTACTTTGGTCTTTTTGTGACGACGGCTCTTAAAAATATCACCGATTGAGCAAGTGATGTTATTGGTTTTTTTAATTACTATACATGCCAGCACCACACGATGCTCCAGTGAAAAACACTCCTTGGGTTAAGACCCTAAAAAAGTGCTTTAAGACTAAATTGATACAGAACAGGTAGAAGAAGCAAAGGCTTCCTCATTTGAGAAATCGAAAACGCAACTGCCCTTTGAATCCACCCAGGTGTTTCCAACAAGGCATTATTCCAGTCATAAAACAATTAACACCGTGACTCAGGGACATCTTGTATGTAGGGGTAAAATCAGTAAAATGCAATTGACTAGTACAAGCAGCACAACTGAAATCAGCAGCAGTTATGCACTTTACCTTCTCATAGGAAACGCTATCAAACATTTCTAAAATTTGAGCTGGATCTTCCACAGAAGTAGATATAGCGTGTGAGGAATTTAAGGCATCCACTGCCATGGCATCAAAACATCTCCGTAAGAAATAGTCTTCCTGATGGGAGGCAAAACCAAATATTACTACTAAATTTTGCTCGGTGACTACTGAATCCCTACGCGTTCGCTTCTCAGTCCATTCCCCGTGATCTTTTAAGCCACACAAAGGAAAGAAGACTCAGCTTCCTTTTTATTCCAGAGCATAAAAATAACCTCCAACCAGTAGTACAGACAGCCAAGTGACTTCTGGTGTTTTAAACTAACTTAAATAGTTGAGCTAGTGAGACTTCAAAATAACTCCAAAAAGACACCTGCACATTCCAACAGTTTGATGACAGAGTGGTCAGTAAGCGTAAAAAAAAATTAAAAAAAAAATAAAAAAAAAGAAAAAAAAAAGAAAAAAAAAAGGAAAAATGTGAATTTCCCTATTATCGTAGCCACTTAGGCTATGGCAAAATTCTGCCCAGATGCACCGTCCATCTGACTTCGGCAGAAAATGTCACGTATCGGGCCTCTGCTAGAGCTAGTGGAAGGATTTTGGTGTTTTCAAATCTGACCCTCTTTGAAGAAATCAGACAAAAGAATTTCTTTACATTTTTGGAAGTCTAAGTCTCTTCAAAAAAAGAATACGTTTGCACCGCAATCGTTAACTTCCGTCATCAGTTCACAAAAACATTTACATGTAGTTAAATCGATATTCCTATCCTTCCCAGTTAACGTCAGATCATCCTATCAAACAGAAATTTAAAAGTGGTTCACAGCACTAATCTGTTTCATCTTTGTCCTTACTCAGTAGTGGATTTAGAAGGCAGTTATAAAACAAGAATACAGTAGCGGCTGCTTACAACTCTCAGTTCTGGATGGGTAACGCTGACTGAGACGAACTCCATAAACTTCGCAAACCCTTCATTTAACCACAGGTCATTCCACCACTCCATGGTAACAAGGTTGCCAAACCACTGGGGGGAAAAAAAAAGGACTTCTGACATTAAATACACAATTACTCACAAAGGTTGCATTGCATTGAGAGGGCTGGCAGATGTTATTGCTAGACCACTCTCCATCGTCTTTGCAAGGTCATGGGGAACAGGAGAGGTGCCTGAGGATGGAGGAAGGCTGACATCGCTCCAATCTTTAAAAAAGGCAAGAAGGAGGAGCCAGGGAACTACAGACCGGTTAGTCTCACCTCTGTCCCCGGGAAGGTAATGGAGCGACTCATTCTGGATGTCATCTCCAAACACGTTGAGGAACAGGAAGTTATTGGAAGTGGTCAGCATGGATTTACCAAGGGCAAATCATGCCTGACCAATCTGATAGCTTTCTATGATGTTATAACGGGTTGGCTGGATGAGGGGAGAGCCGTAGATGTCATCTACCTTGACCTTAGCAAGGCTTTTGACACTGTCTCCCACAACATCCTCATTAGGAAGCTGAGGAAGTATGGGCTAGATGAGGTGACAGTGAGGTGGATCGAGAGCTGGCTGTGCGACAGAGCTCAGAGGGTTGTGATCAGCGGCATAGAGTCTAGTTGGAGGCCTGTAACCAGTGGTGTCTCCCAGGGGTCAATACTCGGTCCAATTTTGTTCAGTATATTCACTAATGACCTGGATGATGGGACAGAGTGTATCCTCAGCAAGTTCGCTGATGATACCAAACTGGGAGGGGTGGCCGACACTCCAGAGGGCCGTGCTGCCATCCAGCGTGACCTGGACAGGCTGGAGAGCTGGGCAGAGAAGAACCTAATGAGGTTCAACAAAAGCAAGTGCAAGGTCCTCCACCTGGGGAGGAAGAATGCTAAGCACCAGTATAGGTTAGGGGTGGACCTGCTGGGAAGTAGTTCTGAGGAGAAGGATCTGGGGGTCCTGGTAGACAGTAAATTATCCACAAGCCAACAATGTGCCCTTGTTGCCAAAAAGGCCAATGGAATCCTGGGCTGCATAGGGAAGAGTGTGGCCAGCGGGTCGAAGGAGGTCATTCTCCCCCCCTACTCTGCACTGGTGAGGCCACAGCTGGAATACTGCGTCCAGTTTTGGGCTCCCCAGTTCAAGAGGGACAGGGAACTACTGGAGCAGGTCCAGCGTAGGGCACCTAAGATGATTGAGGGACTGGAGCATCTCCCTTACGAGGAAAGGCTGAGAGAGCTGGGACTCTTTAGCCTGGAGAAGAGAAGGCCGAGGGGAGACCTTATTAGGCCTTAGAGGGCATATAAGTATCTAAAGGGTGGGTTGAAGGAGGATGGTGCCAGACTCTTTTCATTGGTTCCCAGTGATAGCACGAGGGGCAACGGGCACAAGTTAGAACACAGGAATTCCCGTTCAAATACACGGAAAAACTTCTTTACGGTGAGGGTGACAGAGCACTGGAACAGGCTGCCCAGGGAGGGTGCGGAGTCCCCTTCTCTGGAGATTTTCAAGACCCGCCTGGCTGCAGCCCTGAGGGATGTGCTCGGGGCAACCCTGCTTTGGCAGGGGAGTGGGACTAGATGATCTCTAGAGGTCCCGTCCAACTCTGAAGTTTCTGTGATTCTGTGATTTATGAAGCTGCATTTATGGTATGTTATTGACCGCTACGGAACCTTTTGCTAGTGATACAGCTTGCTCTGGCCTCTTCCCATTGCACTCTCCTTTTAGCAGTAATACAGCAAAACATGGGCTTCTACTCACATTCCACTCACAAGAAACCTTGCACAGAAACCCCGTTTGGCAGGGAAGCCGCGTATGAAATGGCGCACCTTTCCAAACTTCCATGTTCCCATTTTGGCGGCCTAAAATTAATTTCAAGGGCTGTCAATGGTGCAAAGGCCCCACAGTGCTGGAGCTGCTGGACTGAACGCAATTGTACCTCCAGCCCGGCGCGTCGGTGCAGCCTGCCAGCACTCCTTCCCCAAAAGCAGTCCTCCTCGTTCACAGATGAGCCCTCAAGCAGAGGCCGCTTTTTTCAGCTTCCAGCTCCAAGATCCTCCTCCCCGCACAGCATCCATCAACCCTGACCCCTCTGCAGGCCCTTCTGAACTCCTTATTCTTCCCCAGATCTCACCTGATGAGCCAGCTCATGGGCTATTATCATAGTAATCTGAAGTTTAGAAGACGCCGAGGACTTTTCAGGGTCATACAACAGTGCGGATTCCCGGTATGTGGTCAATCCCCAGTTTTCCATAGCACCAGACTGAAAATCAGGAAGAGCTGCTAAATCTAGAAAAAAACATTAAAATACTACTGGTATCGTTTTCCTCAATAAAGAACTCGCTTACCTGCTCCTCCCACTTCATGACTGCTCCCACATAAGCACAGGTATCACACACACTTCTAAAGGCTCTCTTTAATGTAATTGCAAAAACATACTTTCAAAAAAAGCTCTACACAGAAGACAAGGATCTTCAGCTCCCAGTGGAGCTTTTCCTCAAGTTCTGTCAAGCAGACACTTACTCCAAAAGCCTCTGAGCCAATCTGGGCCCTGTCTTAATACTCTAAATTTCTGGTTTTGTGGTATTTTACTGTCGGTGCTTAATAATGTTCTTGAATGCATGAAATTATTTAACACTTACCTTGTTTCGGTAAAGGATATGGAATGCTGAAGTAATCCTCATAGAAGTCTAAAAGTTTCACCGCAGCATCCAACGCGTAATCAGCTTGCTTGATCTTGTCTGGCACCGTATACACAGAAATCTACGGCAGACAAGCAGGCAGCACTTCAACCCCAACATCAGAAGCTTACAGAAGTTGCTCTTTACCACAGTTACTTCGATGACCATAAAAAGGGACACTAGAGCACACGCCTATCACGTCTCGTACAGGGGCTACTGAAACATTTGCAGAAAAACATTATCGGAATTAGGAAAACAAGTGTTAAAACTCACCCACGAGAACCACCACACCCCTCCAAAGACTTCTACTATTTCCAGCCCTACCACGATAGAGTCACTCAACTGACACAGGTCTCCATTAGTGCTGATACTCCATGAAAACTGGAGTTCATTTGTCTTTAATTATACAATCTTAGATGAAACAAGCTGTCACCGATGCATGGAACTGTCTAAGAAGTAAGCCCGTTACCAAAAACCCGTGAAACTCACAAAGCCCAGAATGCAAATTGATCACCCAAGTACAGAATCAATTCCTTTCTCTCTTTTCCCTCCTGTAAGACGTCGAGACATATAAATCAGATGATCTAACTGCAAAGTAAAACATTATGTATTCATACAGACTTAAATACAAAAAAGCTCTTAGAAAATGGGACAGAGTTACCTTAACTCCGCGACTGGTTATTTTGCTGACGGATTTAAAGTCCGAAACGATAAAGGCCACGAGGTACGTACTCATCTTGACAGTGGTATCAAAATGGTCCTCAACAAGCCAGGGAGTTAGATTCACAGACTTCACCTAAAAAACGAGCACAGCGCATCACCCAGTGTACTACCTGCGAGGACCCTGGCACCAACAGCTGCTGTCTTTCTTCTCACTTTACAGATACTGCATTTTAAAGATAGATACTACGTTACAGTTTAAAGCTATTACATTAGTTTACAAAGACATACTGGAAAAAAGCCATCCCCATGCCCACCCTTCCCCACAGCGAGAACGGAACTGCGCATACGTATAGACATAGGGGCACTTCCATTCAGAAGCGTTACTTACTTCTACACCGGTAAAACCAGAAAAACAAAAACGCTGTTGAGCCCACCGATGGAATTAATCTCTGCTCACGCCGATGGAATTAATTAATCTCACATTGATGGAATTAATCTCACACAACTTTAGCTGATCAGCAGCTGTATAAATCTCAGCAGCCGTTGTTACATGCGAGAGAAGCGAGCTCCTCCAAATCGTGACTCAGCTACCTCGGGTGTGTGGTTTCGCATAAAATGAGGCACTGTTGGAGGTATCCATTTCCCCTCTTGGTTACAGAGAGCCCTAGCTGACCAACTTGACCGGCAACACGTTTAGCCCCACTGAACTGTAACACTGCCACTCACTCCTTAGTCATTTTTTTATCTGTTTCTCTACAAAAGAATTGATTTTTGTTATACCAACTTTCCAGACTTTTCATTTTTGAAAGGTACTTGGGTGAGGGGTGGGAAGTGCTGTTCCCTCGTATAAAGGTTAGTTTCCTTGCAAACCAGCAACTAATAGAACAGAAGAACTTACGGAGAATCTCTTACGCCCAAAGGAAGATCCAATGTACAAAACACAGTTAAGCCCATATATGCACACGTATTTATAATCGCAAACAATATCTGTAGCTACTACACGTACAGCACTTTCACTCTGAGATGTTTTTTCAGAAGTCCAAAGGTTATTTTTTTTTTCACAGAGAAAGTCCTGTTTATCTGACAATTAAGTTAAGACACATGAATCATGTATTTATTCACACACATTTCATCACTCATCTTAAAATCTAAGATCAACATGGAAAGCATTGTGTGAGTAAAAGAAAGATTTTGGAGGCTGCGCTGTGCTGATCATTCTCACACTTCTGCTGAGAAGCAGGAACCCATACGATGCATTATTTTCTTCATTCTGTTTTAACCTTGTGTCAAGACTACCAGCAATAGCACACACACGCTAATGGGAAGGGAAGGGGAGGAGAGGGGAGGGGAAGGGGAGGAGAGGGGAGGGAAGGAAAAGGAAGGGGAGGAAGGGAAAGGAAGGGGAGGGGAGGGAAGCTTGGAAAGGACCTTTAAAGGCCATCTAGTCCAACCCCCCTGCCATGAGCAAGGACCTCTTCAACTAGGTCAGGTTGCTCAGAGCCCTGCCCAGCATGGCCTGGAATGTCTCCAGGGATGGGGTGTCTACCACGCCCCTGGGCAACCTGGGCCAGTGTCTCACCAAACATGTTCAGGTCATCATTCCCAATAAAAGCAACTGCCTGAATATTCTGTTCTCCTTTTGCTTTTGTGTTTCAAAGACCATCAGTCAACAGCACATCATTAAAAGTATCCACCTACAATTGGCATATTGGACAGCGCAAGGTGCTTTGGTTCCCTCCTGATCTTAATTGAGAACCTGGCTTTGAAGGCTGGTTCATCAAAACATGGGAAGGCCATTCGCGCAGCTGTCGGCTCAAACTGTGTTGCTGCAAGCACTCTAAGTGGGGGGAAAAAAAAGGGTTACGGTCAAACACCTTCATAGACACAGCGATGTCTGAAAACAGAGTAATTTCACATTTACACAGTAACTACAGGTACTACCAAAAGCTTTTGCGTATCACAGAATCATAGAATCGCAGAATGTTTAGAGTTGGAGGGGACCTTAAAGGCCACCCAGTGGCACCCCCTGCCCTGGGCAGGGACACCTCCCACCAGCCCAGGTTGCTCCAAGCCCCGGCCAACCTGGCCTTGAACCCCTCCAGGGATGGGGCAGCCACAGCTTCTCCGGGCAACCTGGGCCAGGGGCTCACCACCCTCACAGCCAAGAACTTCTTCCTCAGATCTCACCTAAATCTCCCCTCTTCCAGTTTAAACCTGCTCCTTCTTGTCCCGTG
Source organism: Chroicocephalus ridibundus (assembly GCF_963924245.1). Taxonomy (NCBI): domain Eukaryota; kingdom Metazoa; phylum Chordata; class Aves; order Charadriiformes; family Laridae; genus Chroicocephalus; species Chroicocephalus ridibundus. The sequence continues at coordinate 724,028 of NC_086316.1, read as the reverse complement.
GCTCCCCTCCCTGCTCCAGAGTCCTTCCCCAGCTTTCCTGGAGCCCCTTGAGGGACTGGAAGGGGCTGGAAGGTCTCCCCGGAGCCTTCTCTTCTCCAGGCTGAACCCCCCCAGCTCTCTCAGCCTGTCCTCACAGCAGAGGGGCTCCAGCCCTCCAAAAAGGGTTACCTGAGTTCTCCTTCCCGGGTCCTGTAGGTGCTTTTATAAAAGCCATGGAAGGACTCGGAGAGATTTGCCCGGTACTGGATGCGGAGGGTGTAGTTGTGCCCAGCCCGCAGGGGCTCAGCGGTGAGGAGTGCCACCTGCTCCAGGGCCTGCTGCTCCACCACCCGCGCCTCCTGCGCCGGGCGGCCGTGGCCAGCCTCGACGGTGGCCCTGGCGATCCTCAGGTGCTTGCTGTGCAGGACTACCGCGCTGGTCTGCCAGGTGACTGTAACCTCGATGGCGGCGCTGCCGGCGAAGGTCAGGGTGGTGAGGTTGGGATGGATGACGAGGTGGTAACGCAGTGGGACAACATCCTTGGGGAGTCTCACCCCCTGCCAGGGGAAGGGCGTGCTGTCACCGCCGAGAGCCAGAGCCGCGCTCAGCAGCCCCACCAGCCCCGCCGCCACGGCCAGCGACGGCCATGGGGGCGGCCCGGCCCGCCGCCGCGGCGCCATTTTACACCCGCCGCCTGAGGGAGCCGGGAAGGAACGGCGGGAATTCCCCCGCTGGGCACAGCCCTGGGGCGTGTGGCGCGGCACCGCACCTCACCGCGCCGCGCCGCGCCGCAGCCCCGGCAGGCCCCAGACCGCCTGCCGCGGCCGCCGGCCCCCGGCGCCACCGCTGCCGCCCGTCGCGATGGCGGGAGGCAAAGCGAAAGCGAAAGCGGGGGGCCGGGCACTCCGCGCTGCCCGCCCCGGCCCAGCCTCCGCCGCGGGTGGCTGATGCCGGCGCCGCCGGGGAAGGGGAGTGGCTGAGGCGCTGCGGGTCGGTTACTGAACGGGAGCCGCCTGGGGAGAGGCTGAGGCGCGCTGGAGGCGGAGACACCCGTAGGGGACCTGCTCTGCCGGGCCCCCCCTCGCACCCCTGCGGAGCCCCGCCGCCCCCGACAGCTGGAGGGACTGCATTGGATCCCGCTTGCGGCCCCGGGGAGCCCTGCTGTTCCCCAGGCAGCTGGAGGGGCTCTGCCGGGCCCCGCGGGGAGCCCCGGGGAGCCCCGCGGCTCCCCAGGCCCCACGGGGCCTTCCGTGGGGCCCTGCGAGGCCGGGAGAAGCCCTGGGGCTCTTGGCGGGGACTGCTTGGCCCAGCTCGTGCATCAAGAGGAGTGTGGCCAGCAGGTGGAGGGAGGTCATCCTTCCCCTCTAATCTGCCTTGCTGAGGCCACATCTGGAGCGCCGTGTCCAGTTCTGGGCTCCCCGGTTCAGAAAGGACGGGGAACTGCTGGAGAGAGTGCAGCAGAGACCTACCAAGATGCTGAGGGCACTGGAGCACCTCTCTGATGAGGAAAGGCTGAGGGATTTGGGTCTCTTCAGTCTGGAATAAAGACGGCTGAGGGGGGAATCTCATCAACACTTACAAATACTGAAAGGGGGGGTGTCAGGAGGATGGGGCCAGGCTCTTCTCAGTGGGGCCGGGGACAGGACAAGAGGTAAAGGAAACAAACTTGAGCGTAGCAAGTTCCACCTAAACGTGAGGAGGAACTTCTTCACTTTGAGGGTGGCAGAGCCCTGGCACAGACTGCCCAGAGAGGTGTGGAGCCTCTGCTCTGGAGATACTCCAAACCTGCCTGGAGACGCCATCCTGTGCCACCTGCTCTGGGTGACCCTGCTCTGGCAGGGGTTGGACTGGGTGATCTCCAGAGGCCCCTGCCGACCCCGGCCAGTCTGGGATTCTGGGATTCTGGGCCCCACCCCAGCAGGGGGGAGTGAGTGAGCGGCTGCGTGGTCCTGGTCGCTGGCCGGGGTGAAACCACGACATGCTGCTCTAGCCTTGACAAGAACATGGAGACCTAAAACGCGTCAAGGGCTTACTTGTCTTTCATTCCTCTATTCAGAGAAAGCAATTCCACTGCAGCGCGGAAGCTTTCCTTAACACCCTCCTATCTCAGGCTTGGCCAATCCATAGAGACATGACCCGCGAGCCCACATACACGTGGATGTCGCCACGTCCAGCACCTCTGGCCTTCCTGTGGGGCTGCCACCACTGGTGGGGCCACTCTCCACCCCTGCCGGCGCCCCGAGCGTGCCTGGGCCAGGAACTGCCGCTCTGCTCAGCACGTGGTGGAGAAGCAACGGGCTCCGGCATGGCCGATTCCATACCTGGACACCCCCGATGTGGCCCCTCCAGCTCTCGGGGGGGCTGGGGCTCCACACGGTGCAGGGGTGGCCCGGCAGAGTAGGTCCCCGTGGGTGCCTGGGGCGCAGCAGGGCAGTGTGGGATGGGGAAGAAGAGCCCAAACACCGCATGAAATTCCACAGTCTTTTTATTAACAGCTGGGAGATGCAGGCAGGCCGGCTGTGCTCCTCCTCCTCCACGCCCTCCGGAGCCAGGAGCACGGCGCTTGCAGGCGGAACCTGGAGGGAGGCTCTCTAACGACTGCCTTCATAATCATGAGGGTTTGAGCCGCCAGGGAAGACATGAAAGCGCTGCTGTCGTTCACCGCGCCTTCAAGGGCTGGGGTGGAAAGGAAGAGAGCCGAGGTCAGAGCCCAGGTGCACAGAGACCTCTGGACCCCTCCGGCCAGGGCTCCCCTTGGCCCCCCGGCTCTTCCCACGGGCAGGAGGGAGCCAGAGGTGTTGGCATCAGCCAGAAGGTGCTGGCCACCAGCGCCCCACGTGGCCCCGAAATGTCTCTGTGCTCTGCCCACACAGGGAGCAGAGCCCTCCCCGGCCGGGGCAGGGACCGGAGCTCCCTACCAGGGGCTCTCCTGCTCCCCGCCAGCCCCGGCAGACACCCCACTGCCCTCGCTCACCGTCGCAGATGACCTGGAGCTCCTCCTGGCGCCCATCCCTCAGCTGCCGCCCGGCGAGCCCTAGGCACACACAGCCCGTCACAGACCCCGCTGGCCTGCCCGCCCCAGCAGCCCAACTGCCCCCCACCGACCCCACGGGCCTGGCCACGCGCCCGCCTGCCCTGGGGCCCGGCTGAGCCCAGGCCGGTGCCCTGAGGGTGAAGCCCAAGGCGGCGGCCAGGGACCCCGCAAGGCTGCCAGCAGCTGCCCCTGCGTGGGCAGGGGTGGGAGAGGGCGGCAGGGAGCCCCGTGGGCGCCCGGCTCCGCGTGGGGCAGTCAGGGCTCTGCAGGCGCCCGGTGCATTCGTCAGCAGCCGTGGCTGGGGCTCAGCTGCCACGGGGCAGGGAGGGACCCGCGGCGGGGTTGTGGCTCACCGATGAATCTGACGGCCGCCTCGCGCAAGGGCTCCTGTGGGCTCCGCAGGTACGGCAGGCTCTGCCGCAGGTAATCCCCCGTACCGCGGCTGCTTTCTGCCAGCTGGAGAGAGCAGGAGGGGACAGGGTTGGCCCAGAGCCTCCCCCTGTGCCCAGGGCTGGCCTTCCCTGCCTTCCCCTGCTCGCGCGCCCAGGACGCCGCAGCGGGCAGGGGCCCAGCTGGGAGCTCCAACGCGTGGGGGGAGAGGGGCTTCTCCAGTCTGGCTGTGGGGCTTCGAGGCCGCCCTTACCAGGCACTCGCCGAGCCTCCATGGCTGCTCCGTCTCCAGCAGCTTCCTGAGCTGCCTGCGCTTCAGGAGCTTGGCCGCTCCGAGCAGGGCTTCCCGAGAGGCCTGCAGAGCAGCAGAGAGTGGGAGATGGCCCTGCCGCCCAGGGGACAGGACTGCCAGGGGGTCCCTGGGCAGGACAGGGGGGTGGCAAGGGTTGGGGGTCCAAGGCCTGGCCTCAGACACCTGCAGGCGCCCCTGGGAAGCCCAGGGGGGCTCCAGTGCTTCGGTCTTCGTGGCCGCGCACTGCTGCTCTGCTCCGCTGGACTGAGCAGGGCAGGGGTAGGACACGTCCCTGCCCACCTCCTCAGCTGCTGCCAGCTCTGCGGCTGCAGGCAGCGGGGGGCTCGGAGCCCTCCTCAGGGCCCCAGGTGCGGCACATGCCAAGGGCTTAGAAATCCCCACCTGAGCCACGCTCTGGTCCCTGTCGTGCAGGTGGAAGAACAGGGGCATCATCAGGCTCCTCCCCACGTCCTTCCTCGTCTGCTTTTTGTGGCTGCTGACTGCCACCCCCATCGCATCTTGGCAGAGGAGGATGGAGTGCTCTCGCACGTCGCTGGACTCCTAGGAGGAGAGAAGGAAGAGGGGAGGACCTCAGTCCCGCTCCTCCAAGCCCACGGTGAGGAGACGAATGCTTGTGGCTCTCCCTCTGCAGTGAGGAGAAGAACTCTCGGGCCAGTGGGCACGCGCGCAGAGGGACGCGCCACCCCGGGCCAGGCACACGTGCGCCCCTGGGCATGCTATCCAAGCCTCCGCTCTCCCGCCGCCTTACGTTTTCAAAGAGGGGCGGGAGCGTCCTGAGCAGCTGCAGAGCGATGGGGCCAGCCGTCTGCCTGTCCAGCACGCGGAGCATGTTGCCGAGGACAGTCAGGGCCCCTGTCGTGACGTCGCTGTCACCGTCCTGCAGTCGTTGCGTGACCTCTGGCAGCAGGCCTTGCAGTGTCGCTGCCTACGAGAAACACACCGTTTCACTCTAGGTGAACCTGCTCTGGCAGGGGGGTTGGCCTACGTGGTCTCCAGAGGTCCCTTCCAACCCCTATCATTCGGTGATTCTGTGGTTGTGTTGTGTGACGCAACCGAGCACCGCACCGACCGACCCACGCTGCGTGTGGAGGGTGCGGGGCCAGTCAGGCAGAGGTCTCTGCATGTGCGGAGCAGCCCAGGGCCTGGCCTGAAGCGCTCACGGGCCGCTGAACGGGGCAGCAGGGACAGCGGGCAGCGCTCCCGCCGCTCCCGATTCCTGGCAAAGCCCGAGCAAGCCGCTGCGCGCACCGCGCCTGCAGCCCAGCCCCAGGCGGACACCCGCACTGTTCCGGGCGGCCCCTGCCCACCTTCTTGGGTCTCCCGGACAGCGTGACGAGGCTGCTGACTGCCAGCCTGCGCAGCAGCACCTCCTCGCTCCTCAGGTGGGCCTGGAGGAGGGACAGGACCTGGGCATTGACGTGCTCAAAGTCGGTGTACTCCAGGAGCTGAAAGGCAATCGGCAGCAGAGTGAGAGCCCGGCACAGCCAGCAGAGCTCCCGGACGGCTCGGGGCAAGGCGCCAGGGCCGGACACAGCCCAGGCGGGAGGCAGCAGGGTCCGCAGAGGGCCCTGGCCGCCTCCCCTCTGCCCTCTGCCGCACGCAGGCAGCCTGCCTTCCCCCCGCCTGCCCTCAGAGAGGCAGCGCGTGCCAGCAGGCCCACCTCCACGAAGACCACCATGGCGCCGACGTCCTGCACGGCCCGTCTCTGGAGGAGGCCTTTGACTGCCTGCTCAGACAAGGTGGCGCAGCAGTCCGGTACTTGATGCCGCAGCACCCTGGCCCGGGGAAGAAGGCATTGGTGGCACCGAGCTGGGCAGGCCAACCTCTCTGGGACTGCGCTGAGAGGTGGGCGTCCCACTGCCCATGAGGACGGGGATCGTGCGGGCGGCCCTTCCCTGCCAGGGGAGAAACGCCCGGGCAGGCAAGGGCGGCTGAGCAGGCTCTCACCTCGTCAGCATGGCGACGCCGCTGTGGTAGGTCTCAGCACTCTCGAGCATGTCCCAGGCCCCCTGACTCCCGATGACTTCAACCAGGGAGGCACCGCCCAGGCCCTGGAAGAGCGCTTGCATGGTGCTCACTGCGCTCCTGCGGGCAGAGCAAAGCGCGGTCACACGTGGAGCCCCGGCCCCGGCTCTGGGCCCGGGGAGAGACCAGGGACAGGGTCGGGGCACCCGAGGAGTGCCGGAGCACCTGAGCACTGAAGGATGTGTCCCGCTCCCACTGACAATGCAGCAGCAGCCCTTCCGTGAGCCGTTCAGGCTGCAGGAGATCTGGAAGAGCACTGCCATGAAGAGCTCATCAAAAAGTAACGACACGTGGCGTTGGCTGTCGGGCACCAGGAAGATCTCGCGCATGGCACTGGCCACCTGCAGAAACAGCCCGGGACGGCTCTCACTGCAGAGGTGTCCGGGCAGCAGGGCCGGGACAGGCAGCCTGCCGGCGCACCACGGGGCCGAGCGGCACGCGCTGCCCTGCCCGGCTGTGGCCCGAGGGCCCTGGGCCAGACACCCTGGAGAGGGCCGGGTTTGGGGGCGGGTGGAGCGGGCCGGAGGGGCTGGAGAGGGGCGTGCAGCCCTGGGTGGGACGGGGCAAGCCTCGTCCAGACACTCACGGCCAGGAGTTCTTGGCAGCTGTAGTGTCCCCCGATGCTGTACTGCCTGCTGCATTGGTGACCGACCTCTACCAGCACCCTCAGCAGGTCGGCCACGAGGCCGGGCTCCTGGGCCAGCGTGCTCCACATGGCCCTGGTAGTGCTGCAGAGCCAGAACACACTGTCAGCGGAGCCACCTCGGCCACCACCCCTTCTGCCTGGGCAGGCCCCAGAGGTCCTGAGCTGCCCCCGAGGCTGATGGGCCACGTACTTGTCACAGGGCCAGGAAACCCTCAGCAGGCCAGTGACCACCTCATAACTGTCGATGCTGGCCAGCCGGAGAAGGGTGAACGTCAAGATCTCCTGGAGCTGCAGCCTACTGACGCAGACCAGGTGCCTATAGATGATCTCCACAAGGTCGTCCATCTGCCGGAGACAGCGGGCTGGAGCGGGCTGGAGCACAGCCATGGCCCCCGCTGCCACCAAGACCTGCTTCCCTCCCGCCACCCTTTGCTGGCCTCAAGGGACGCCTGGCAGGCACGGCAAGCCCTGGCCTCGGGGCGGAAGGAACGGCCCCCGCAGGGCACGCGCACAGGGCAACCCGGCTGCACACTGCCTACCCCGAGTAGATCCAAACACGGGCCTCTCAAGACCAGCTCCAGACACCTGGCAACCAGCAGGATGTCAGAGACCCTGGGGTCCGCCATGTTTTTCAAGATGGTGAGGACAAAGTCGCTCTTCTCAGATGGGAGGAAGCGTCTCCGAAGTAGCTGAGGGAGAGAGGGAGGGGAAAGGCGTCACACCGACTGCCCTGGCGGCAGGGACCGTGGGCTCTGCCAGCAACCAGAGCTCGCCGGTGGCCAGAATGGCCAGAGCTGTGGCACTGGCGCTGGGCTAAAGCCCTGGACTGCTCCCTGCAGAGAGGTGGTGGCTCCCTGCAGCCTGATGGGCAGGAGGCCCTGCCATCCCTCGCCGCGGCTGATGCACTGGTTCATCCCAAGCCTCCCGCCAGCCCCACGGCCAAGACCCCCAGCAAGGAAGGAGCTTGTTACCACCTTGGCAACGTGCTCCGGGGCCCAGCGGGCGACATCAGTTGCCTGCTCCACGCGTAGCACCAGGTTCTGGCTCAGTTTTCCTGCCTGGTAGGCTGGGAAGGAGGCAAAACAGAGCATGAGTGGCCAGAACAAGGCAGAGCTGGGGCCAGCAGGCGAGGGCCTGAAGCAGAGCTCTGTGCCTGGCTCTCCATTCTGTGGGGAGCCGGAGGTGTGCCGGGGTGGCAGGGGAGGAGGGGAAACCGCCTCTTGGGCTGCAGAAGGGCAGGAGCGTGGGGTCTGGCGTTCTGCTCGGGAGGAGGAGAGAAGGCCGGGCGTGCCGCTGCCACAGGCTCTCCAGCCCAAGGGTTCTCGGGACAGGCCCCCAGCTGCTGCCCTGCTCCAGCCTCGCAGGAGTTCGCTGCCCCTTCCTCTAGCAGAGGGGGTGCGCCGAGGCGGTGTGGCGCCATGCCTGGGTCCTTGTGGCTGGGAGGCCCCAGCCCGCCCGGCCTCTCTTACCATTTCGCAGCAGGAAGAACCTGTGGAAGGCACGCAGGGCCTGCGCAGCCCCATCGCTGATCTCCTGGTCCTCCTCAGCGCAGCACAGGGTGAGGAGCCCCATCAGCTGCCCCAGGAATGGCAGAGGCTTCCTACAGAAGAAGGACCTCCTTCTGTCTCCGCAGGGCAAGTCCTGTGGGAGAGAGGACGGAGCAGTAGCCAGAGCTTTGGAGGGCTCTGCCCTGTGCTGTGCCCCGTGGAGACCCAGCCTGCGGCAGCCGTCTCAGGGCGAGCAGCGTGCTGGGCAGAAGCCCAGGGGAGGCAGGGAGGCAGGGAGGGCTGCCAGGGCCGGGCCTGCAAAACGCTTCTGCGCCCTGGGACGGAGCTGGCTCCCGGAAAAAAGGCACGGGAGGGAGCAGCTCCCAGAGGGAAGGGCAAAGATGGTGGCGCAGGGCTGAGCATTGCCAAACACCCTGCCCTCAGGCCAGGCTTCCCTTGCGGGGAGCCCAGCGCTACCGGCTACGCTGGGGCAGCAGGACGCGGTGAGGGGTGCCGAGAGGTCGCCTGCACGGCACGCCCCTTACCTCCCGCATGCAAGAGAGTCTCAGGAACTGGGTGAGGTTGACAATCCTCCGCACAACCCTCTGGCGCCTAGCCACCTCCGGGGATGTCATGAGGGGCATCAGGACCTGGGAAGGCAAAAGCAGATGGTCATCCTTGGGAAACGAGCCAGAGCGGTGGCTCTGCCGCGCGCCTGCTGGGTTAACACCATGTGCTGCTGAGGCTTCCCCTGCACAGGGGGAAGCCTGGATCAGGGTCCGGCCACCTCACAGCCTCGGGGACCATTGGCAACAGCTGGTGACCTGCGGCAGTCAGGGAGGTAGCCGGATCCCACCCTCCCAACCACCTCTGCCCCTTCCCACACGCCCCTCCAGAGATGGCCACGTGTCCCCTCTGCGGGAGGACAGGAACCCCCAGGGGGGCCTGCCCCAGGCAGGTGCCAGCACCTCTGCCCCCGCAGCTTCAGGGCTGGACTCCCCTCGCACCAGGCCACGTCCCAGCAGCTCTCTGCCCTGCTGCCCTCTGGGGAGGAGAGCAGGCACGGGGCGGGCGGCAAGGGCAGTGGCTCAGCAGCGCCAGCTGCCAGAGCAGGGGAGCGGGGAAGGATGCTGGGACTCCTTCTGCTGCTCCGGTTCCAGGCTGGGCCGTGCACACTCCAGGAGGTCACCTCTCTTTCGGGTAGGGCAAGGAAGAGACCCCGAGAGCCCCGCTCTTGGCAAATGTCTCACCTGCAAGATCATCTCCAATCTCAGCAGGCTGGAACTCGGCGAAGCACCACACATCACCACCTCCAGCACTCTGTTCAGAGTCTTCAGGATCTGCAAGAGGACAGAGCAGGTGGCACGCTTGCCCTGGCCCTTCTTCCTTGCAGGGAGCTGGCTTGAACGCCTTCCACCCGAGGCGGGCTTCAACTGCCCGCTGCGCCCGGGAGAGGCCTCAGGCTCTCCCTGCTCTTCCTCCTTCCCCTGTTGTCTTCCTGCAGCCAGAGGCGGCTAGGAAAATGTGTGCGGGGACTGAGTGGCAGGATCTCCCCGTAGCTCAAAGCCGCGCTTACCGCAGCATCCAGGGAAGCGCCTTGACCGTCCCCGTTCTCTGCTGGGTCAAGACAGCAGATGTCACGGATGCAGGGGCAGAAGTGCTCGTGCACCAGGCCCTCAGTGTCTTCGCTGCAAGGAGAGAAGGTGCCGGTTGGATGCCGGGGTTTCCACGTCGGGAAGGTGGTCGCAGGCGTCGGGGCTGGCAGTCCCCAGCGTGGTACCCGTACGAGGTGGGGAAGGGATGCCTGGAGGCACGTCCTCCTTCCCCGGTGCCGCTGAGGCAGGGACAGAGGGAGAGGACCCCCCTGGCCGGGGGAGCCCGAGCCCCTTTCCGCCTCCTGCCTCTCCCTTCCAGGGAAGAGCTAAGAGGTAGCGGGGAGCCCCCGGGCAGCCTCTGCCCTCCCATCTGGCGCACCCATGGGGGGCCAAGCGTGAGGGAGAGCAGAGGCCCAAAGGCAGTGGTGCCAGGGTCTTGCCGGGATGGGAGATGCCTGCTGCCAGCAGGCCCACGCCGTGGGGGGCCCTGGCCAGGTCAGGGTCTGGGGCAGGTACCTCATTGCGGCGATGGCAAGCATGGCTTCCTGCCACATCACGGCATCCGTGCTGTGAGGAGACTCCTTTTTCCAAAGGGCCTGGAGAGGGAGAGCACGGGCAGGATGGAGCAGCAGGGCTGCCAGCGGCCAGCACCAGTCTGCAGGGCGGGCACTGGCCCCCAGGGCAGCCCCTCGCGTGGCACTGGCCCCGTGGCAGGCAGGGCTGTGCCCAGGGAGGCCCGTCTCGCCCTCCCCTGTGCCCAAGGGCACGTGTGCTGTCTTTACCGCTGGGCTGGCGCTCAGCCAGCGCTGCCCCCCTCCCTCGGCCCCGCTGGGTGCCCTCACCTCCATTTTCTCCACCAGCTCCTGCACTGATCTGAGGTTGGGCCGGTACCTGCCCTGCAGCCAGGCTGTGCAGAGCATGCGGATGGAGACCAGGAACCTCACCTTGGAGGCCTCTTCCTGACAGCCAGCGAGCAGAGAGACAGAGAGGGCGGATGAGGGCCAGAGCAGGGCCAGCAGGAGCGGGGCCTCGAGGGGTGCAGCGATGGCGCAGGGGGCCGGGGGGGGAGCAGCCCTGCACAGCCAGCAGTCCCCCTAGGGCCCGCGCGCAGGCAGCAGGCACGGCAGCACGCGGCTGGCAGCCGCGGGCAGAGCCTGCCTGGCAAAGGCTGCCGTTACCCTTTGGGTGCCGTCGAGGAAGGCCAAGACGTAGGTGTGGGCTTCCTTCTCCTCGCCCTTCAGCCAGCAGCTGAAGGCAGAAGCAGCTCCACCTGAGGAGGAACAAGCGCGGGGAGAGCTGTAGCCGCGGCAGGAGGCAGAGGGAAGAGAGGGGCCCCCTCTCCAGCCCTGCGCCCGCTGCCCTGCTCCCAGCGAGCCCTGGCCCGGGGTGCTGATGCCCCGTCTCCCCCGGGATGGTGCTGGCAGCAGGGTGGGAAAGGCCCCAGCCCGGCAGCACCGCTGCCTCCCGCCGGCCCAGCGGCCTCTCCCTGCCCTGCTCTCTGCCCCGAGGCTGGAGGTGGTCCCCTGGGGTCCTCTCGCTACTCACTCATGGCGGGGATGCCGGGGCTCTTCTCCTCCTCCGCTTGGAGCATGAGGAGGCTGGCGCAGCCCAAGTCCTCGCTCTGCACCCGGCATTGCCTGGGGCTTTCTGGCCGCTGATGGTCCTCGGCGGCCACCCCGGCCCTTTGGTCCTCTGCCGCCTCCGGTGCAGGGCTGCTCCGAGGGCAACCGCTCGCCGTCCTGCGGGACAGAGGAGAGGGCTGAGGGTGGGGAGGGGGCTGCCCACGGCGAGCGGCCCCAGCGCGGTGCGGCCTGGCCCGAGCAGGGAGGTGGTGGGTGGCAGGGGCTGGGCAGGGCTGGGGGGAACTCCTGCAGGACGCCGTTTCCAGCGGGCAGTCCCCCCTCGCCCAGCCGGCCCTGGCGCCGGCTCTCCTGCCCCCGGCCCCTGCGGAAGGGCCTGCTGGGCCCGGGTGCCCTGGGGTCCCTGTGGCCCTGGCCCGGCCCAGAGCCGCACTCCTACCTGCTGCGGGACACCCTGGCCCTGGGGGGGGAACGTGGCAGGGGTCGCAGGGAAACACGCGTTCTGCGCACAGGGACTCTCGCACGTGCCGGATCACCCATGTCCACTCTTCACGAGTGTCCGGGACACTGTGGGGCTGCCGTGCACATGCTGCTGGACATCACCAGCTGTCACAAGGGTAGGTCACCAAGGGCCCATTGTGACCCGCCACCCCTGCCGGGAGGGGCAGCCCATCCTGCCCCCCGCTGGGACCTGGGCTCTCCCAGGGGAGTCAGCCCACCGCCGGATCTGGCCGCAGCCTGCGGTCCCTCTGCGCACGTCCCCTGCCGCAGGCAGTACTCTGCGGCCCCTTTGGCCTGAGGCCTGAAACCCGGCTGTGTGGTCAAAGGGCATCCTGCCACCACCCACCTGCAGAAACACGTCCAGACCTCTGCCAGGAGCATGAATCCCTCCCATCGTTGGGGAGGATCAGGTCCGAGACTGCCTGAGGAACCCGAACATACCTAGATGTTTACTGATATTAAAATTACTGATTATTATTATTGATATCCCGAGTTACTGTGTGCTGGTTTCGTTTGGGATGGAATCGACCTTCTTGCGGCAGCTGGCGCAGCGCTGTGCTTTGGGTTTGGGATGGGAATGGTGTCGGTAACTCTCACAGTTTTGGCCACATTGGCCGATGGCCGGCGACAGATGCTCTCCCCCCACGTCTTGCACAGGGAGAGGAGGAGGAGACATAAAGAGACTTACGAGTTTAGAAGAAAGTAAACCATTTTAATGTGATATTAATAATAAAATAAAAAGGAAATCATGAAATAGATACAGCAGATACAAAGCCGTACCAGGCTCCCAGGATGCCGTCACCGGCAGGCACTGGGGAAGTCCCAGACTGGACTCGGCGACGGGTGGGAGCTGGATTCCAGAGCCGGAGCCGGGAGCACGCGGGTGGGGATCCCAGGCCGACGAACAGACAGGGCCCTGCTGGGACGCTGCCCATTGAAGAGAGCGAGCTGACCCTTTGATCCCTCAGCTTTCACACTGAGCATGGGACAGGTGGGCTGGAATACCCTGTTGGCCAGTTTGGGGTCCCCTGTCCCGTCCGCTCCTCCCCTCCCCGCAGGTGGGACCCCTCTGCGCTTTTCCGCTTCCCACCCTCCAACGGGGCAAATAACGAAATGAGCTGAGCTTGGGTGTTACGGCAGTAAGTATAAGCAAGAGCCTCCCTGCGTGCCGCTCCTCGGCACAAGCTGCAAACGTTGGTCTTATCGCGCCGAGAACGAACCGTTTTCGGCACAACGTGCTGTTAATTTCAGAGTGAGAAGAGGCCTAGCTCAGAAGTAAAATGACTGAACGCACAGTTGGTTTGGTTTTACCTCAAACCAGGACATTCCACTCCTTATTCCATACCGTTTGCGTCGTGCTCAGATCACTGATACGTTCATCTATCAAACCTACACGCACGCATAGATCGATAGATAGACAGACAGACAGACAGACGGAGGTTACTCAGTTATATCTTGACTTTATACAGAAAAGTTCACTGAGTCCATTTAGTTCATAACTGTAGCGTTTCGTCTACCATAGTAGACTCTCAGGGTAGGAAAGATGAATGAAATTCATTGTGGGCCATGCCCCTGGGTAGCATGTCCATCTCAAAGAGTTTTGCTGGATGACACTTGATGAAGTTGGTTCAGGTTCATTACTACTGCGTTACCCTGAAAAAGACTGATAGGACACCGTTAGTGTCATATGACAATATCATGCAATTCAGAATTAAGTATTCTCACCCGGGTCAAATTTCCTTGGGGTACACATTGATCCTCTCCGTTCTTCAGCATCACCCACCAAGTACAAGCAGGTCCTTGAGCAAAAAGAGTCCCACAAACGGGTTCGCCTTGGCCTGAGGCAGGAAAAACCCAAACAGTTTTCCCTAACGTATTCCTTTCACGCACCACAGGGACTTTATCCCCTTCTACTATACGTAAAAGGCCTGATTGAGCTGGAGCAGCTCGATTGATGGATCCCCTGGTGTTAACTAACCAGGTGGCTTGTGCTAAAGGCTTGTCCCAATTTTTAAAGGATCCACCACCCATTGCATTCAGGTAGTTTTTAACAATCCATCGTATCGCTCCACTTCCCTGGAAGCTGGTGCGTGACAGGGGATATGACATACCCACTCAACGCCACGTTCTTTGGCCCAAGTACTTATAAGACTGTGTTTGAAATGAGTCCCATTGGCTGACTCGGTTCCTTCTGGAGCACCATGTCGCCACGAGACTTGCCTTTCAAGGCCCAGGATGGTATCGTGGGCAGTGGCGTGGCGCACGGCGTAGCTTTCCAACCGTCTGGTGCTTGCTTCCACCATTGGAAGCACGTAACGCTTACCCTGACGGGTCTGAGGGAGTGTGATGTAGTCTATTTGCCAGGCCTCCCCGTACTTCTATTTCACCCATCATCCCCCACACCCCCAAGGTTTCAGCCGTTTAGCTTGCTTGATGTCAGCGCATGTTTCGCGCGTTTTCAGGGGTAACCTGCGCGATAGCATCCGTGGTTAAATCCACCCCTCGGTCACGAGCCCATTTGTATGTTGCATCCCTTGGTGACCTGAAGTGTCGTGGGCCCACCGAGCTAAAAACAGTTCACCTTTACGTTCCCAGTCCAAACGTGTCTGGAAAATCTTAGCAGCCTGATCCACTTGCTGATTATTTCGATGTTCTTCAGTGGCTCGCCTCATGGGTACATGGGCATCTACAGGACGTACCTTCACCACTAGTTTCCCCAGCTGGTCAGCAATATCTTGCCATACTTCAGCAGCCCAGAGGGGTTTACCTCTGCGCCGCCAGTTGCTCTGCTTCCACTGTTTCAGCCGTCCCCACAGAGCACTGGCCACCATCTATGGGTCGGCATAGAGATAGAGTGTCGGCCACTTTTCTCGTTCAGCAATGTCTAAGGCCAGCTGGACGGCTTTTACCTCTGCAAATTGACTCCATTCACCTTGTCCTTCAGCAGCTCCTGCGACTTGTCGCGTAGGACTCTGCACAGCAGCTTTCCACCTTCAATGCCTTCCGACAATACACAAGACCCATCAGTGAACAAGGCGTACTTGCCTTCTCATTAGCTGAGAGCGCATTGTACGGCGGGGCTTCCTCAGCACGGGTCACCACCTCCTCTGGTGGCATTCCAAAGTCTCTGCCTTCGGGACAGTTTGTGATCACTTCTACGATTCCTGGGCGATTTGGGTTTCCTATTCAAGCTCGCTGAGCGATTAAGGCAACCCATTTCCTCCAGGTAGCATCAGCGGCCTGATGAGCAGAAGGAACTTTAGCCTTGAACATCCAGCCCAGCACTGATCATCGGGGCACCAGGAGGAGCGGTACCAGTTACCCCTCAAGCAGCTCCAACTCCTTCATATGCCGCCAAGATTTCTTCCTCAGTTGGGGTACGGTTGGCCTCGGATCCTCTGCATCCCCGACTCCAGAATCCTAGGGGTCGACCTCGAGTCTCCCCTGCTGCTTTCTGCCAGAGGCTGCAGGCAGGGCCATTGTTCCTGGCTGTTGTACAGAGCACATTTTTAACATCCCATCCTGTTTGGAGTGCTCCAAGGGCTACTGCACGCACAGTCTCTTGTTGAATTTGCCTCCAAGGCCTGTCGTTGCTCAGGAGCCCACGTAAACTCCTTTTTCTTTCGAGTCGCTTCACAGAGAGGTTTCACAATCTGACTACAACCTGGCATGTGCATTCTCCAGAAACCCACCACACCTAAAAAGGCTTGTGCTTCCTTTTTGTTCGTAGGTGGGGACATAGATGTTATTTTGTTAATGGCATCCCTTGGGATCTGGCGACACCCATCCTGCCACCCGATTCCTAAGAACTGGCTACTTCAGGCTCTTTGTGTAGCAAAACTTGCTTTCAAAATAATCTTGACTACCTTCTTACCTTTCTTAAAAACCTCTTCTGCTGTATTACCCCACACAATGATGTCATCGACGTACTGCCGGTGTTCTGCAGCTCCCCCCTTCCCCAGTGCCGTCTGGATCGGGCCATGGCAAATAGAGGGTTATCTACATCCATAATGAAATTATCGCTCTCTAAACCAGCTCTGGGGTTTAGAAAGCCGACATTAGTTTATTTACAGCACCGGGTGCATGGGGGATACCTCCTCCTGTCATGCACAGCCATCAGAACTCTCCGTGTGATTTTTATACACGTTTTACAACATCGCTAGAACGTTAGTACCTCCCACCCCTATTTGACTGGTTAGTAACTCACATACAGTTACACCGTCAAGTTACAGCTACCACACATGCTCAAGGGAAGGGTCTTCACCTGGGCAAGGGTTGTCTTGACCTATGGGCGTGATTTTTAGTATTCTAATGAAGGTAGTTCAGCTTGGGACACTAAGAATTTTCACTTTCCTGACAAGTCGGCTAAACGTCTCAAAACACGGAGATTAGTACCATCCTCAAGGTCCTTACGCTCCACGTGCTTCCTGGAGAATGATGCACTACTTGCCTCCCTTGATGAGGAGTTCTTTTAATTAGCTCATGCCTGATAAAGTCGGGGATAGAATCTTCATTATTTGTGAGAACTCCCGTAAGGCCTTCCAACCCTAGCTACTAATAACATTTCAGGGATGTGCTTTGCTAACAGCAGGGCTGTGTTTGCACCCCTGGGGCAGTCAGTTCCAGGTGTACTGGATGCCTCTCCAGGTGGAAGGCTTGCTGATCACGCCTTGGGTCTCCAGCCGACGAACCAGGTTCCGGATGGGAATCGGGGACTCTCGGCTGATGCGATACTGTCGCTGATGCACCCCTGGTACCATGAGCCGGTGATTAAGGACTCTCTAAGACTCGGTTTTGGAGTGTCAAAGCAGGCATTCCTTATTGCAGCGCTGGGCGCACAGGGGATCGCTCCGCCTAGAGTGCGCGCCGAGTTGCTCAACTACAAAGGCTACAAGCAATCAGAATATACATATTAATTACATTTCCCAGAAATGACTAACATACTCCTATTAGCACCTACAACTCATTAATATGTAAATGTCCCTGATGCATGCGCATCCGTGTCCGTTGGTGGTCTTCCAGGGTCCTCTGGTGGTCGTCAATAGTCTTCCTCACCGTGTCTGCTGGTTGAACTCGGGTACAGTTGCACCCGCGCACACTCCGTTCGTCTTTTGGCTTAGTTTGCAACTCCAGTTCTCACCAAACTAGCTTATTCTAGCATCTCTCCCATCTGCTCTCCTCAAGGATACAACGTCTCAAGACTTCCTTGTATCCAACTAAACCCAGCAGACGTCTAACCCATCCGCTTACAAAGCGTTTCAAACTTAGCTACGTTACTCCAGTAAGGAGGGAACCAGATGTTCTTTTCAACCGGGTATCAGTGAGGCCTGAGGGGCTTTCCACCCCAGCCTTTTGTGCTGTTCAAGGCTACTGTATCACCAGCGAGGGTATCACCCTGGCAGCAGCCATTGGGTGTTCTTTCACCTTCTTTAACCTTTAACCTGTTCTTTAACCTTCAGCAGTCCCGCCACAGAAGGGTCAGCTGAAAGACCAGATAAGGCAGGCAGCTGTGTCATGTCCTCACTCCCTCCAGCTGCCATACCAAAAGCCCACCCATACGCTTTCGGGTCTTTGAAATACCCTCTCTTGAGATAGTTTACGCCAAGGATGCACAGAGCGCCTGGGCCAATCACAAGAGTCCCCAGGAGGATGGGGCCAGGCTTTTTTCAGAGGTGCCCGGGGACAGGACAAGGGGTAACAGGCACAAACTTGACCATGGGAAGTTCCACCTCAACATGAGGAGGAACCTCCTTACTTTGAGGGTGGCAGAGCCCTGGCACAGGCTGCCCAGAGAGGTGTGGAGTCTCCGTCTCTGGAGACATTCCAAACCCGCCTGGACGCGTTCCAGTGCCGCCTGCTCGGGGTGACCCTGCTCTGGCAGGGGGGTGGACGGGATGATCTCCAGGGGTCTCCGCCAACCCCTGCTAATCTGGGATTCTGTGATGAGAATAGCTGACGTGCAATAACATTATTTTTGGCAAATCAAATTACATAGTTGCAATTCTATTCCATACAATAAAGGGAGAAGCCAGATCAAGGCTCGGACACAAAAATCCAGCCCACCAGCAAGACAATGCTTCTCCTGAAATTCAGTTTCCTACCTTCTTACAGGACCCAGCTAGAGTACTGCAAAGGACAACTGAAGACAGAAACAAACCCACAAAATATTGATAGGAAAAGTAGCACAGTGTAACAAGATGCAGCAGCTATGCCTTTTCGCACGAGGCACAGCTCAACAGGTTCTGCCATCAGGAAAGCAAAGACCTCTTGTAATGCTTAGCAATGTCTGTTCCCAGCGTATTCCAGCACCAATACCTACCGTGATCTTCCTGTAGACTGCCATGAGGCTGTTATCATCAAAGGGGAGAAAGCCACACAGCAGAGCATACAGCAGGACTCCCATGCTCCAAATATCCGCCTACAACATAAACGCAAGTGGAAGTTGCGAACATGATCTATCCAAAACAGGGTAGACAGCTAACATTGTCCCCCTTTGGCAAAGCCCACATGCAGCTCATGAGAAGCAGGCTCCTTAATTCTGGACAGAATGCTTACATTCCAAGTGCGAGCGCGCAACCCAAACTCCATTTTCCATTCACTCAAGCTAGAGCACCAGTAAAACAAGTATCCTCCCCTTAGGTCACTAAATTGCTGCATTACCTTCAATCTACAAGGATTTCGCTGGCGAAAATGAAATCCAACTAGGAATGGCACGGGATTTCCTATGGTAACGTATTGCGGATGACAGCCGCCGCCAGCACAGGTGCCATCAACCTGAAAACCCTGCTGCTTCTTCTCTGCTCGTAGAGGCACGACAAGGTCCACATGCCTCATACCGCCTCATACCGTAATCCCCACTTAGACCATAGATAAGGAGGCTCGCAAGGCACCAGACTTCACGCAAAACAAGAAAGAAAGCAGGAGTGAGAGGCTGAGGACAGTGGTGCAAGAGTATGCAAAAGGAAAAAAGACCGACTCCATCCCACGGCCCAACAATTTAGGAAGTTTGAAGGGATTGCAACGACAACAGTTTGGATAGATGAACAAAGGCGAGTACCACGTTCTAGACATGGAATCAAAGCTGGATAAACTCCACGGTTTTTCTCTCTCAAATTTTACTACGCTGCACAGTATGAAGAGAGCAAGTTTCCATACACGACCGGACGACAACTACGCAAACAGCTTGAATTTAGGATCTTTGGGCGAGTCTCTGCATTGCCCTCTGAAGTCAAACGCGCGGTTTTTATGTGCGTGCAGCAGCTAATTTAGCCCTACTCTGGGAGAGCAACTGATACTCTTACCTTTGGCTTGGCACAAAGTCCGAAGTCTATCAGCTTCAAATTATGCTCCTTGTCAATCAGCAGATTTTCCTGGTAACAGAGAAAGCGGTAATGAATGCTTCTATAACCTAAGTATCCAAGGGAGCATGTTTTCTTTCGCCTTATTGCTTCGTGTTGTTAGCAGCTAGAATTTACCTAAATCTCTCCTCTGGAGATTTTGATCGGTTGTTACCAAACATACCCCGTATTCCAGATGGGGAATCCCAGTTCCTACCCGCTGAGAAGGGTCTGGGGGGTGGGGCAGGGCTGATAGACAGCAACCTGGATGTGAGGCAGCAGCCTGCTCTGGCAGAAAAGGCAGTCGGCAGCGTCACGGACTGTGTTCAAAGGAGCACAGCGAGTCGGCTGGCGGAGTCACTCCAGTCCTCCGTTCAGCACAGCGACAACAGCGCAACCAGCTTCTGCCCCCCGCGCAGGAAGGCCATACAACTGAAGTGAGCTCTGGGGATTGCCAGCAGTGTGCTCAGGGGGCTGGAGCGCTTGCTCAACGAGAGGCTGGGGGAAAGGTGTTCCTTCAGCCTGTAGACGAGCAAGCTTCAGCGGAGATGTCGTGGCAGCCTTTTAATACCTCCCCGGAGGGCAGGAAGACAGAACTCGCCTCTTCACAGCAGCGCACGGTGGGAGAATTGACAGACAACAGGCATGGAGAGAGGTTCAGACTGGAACTAAGGAAATGCCTTTCTCCTCATAAGGACAGTGAAGGGCTCAACAGATTGCCCAGAGAGATCGTGCTGCCTCATCCTTGGGAGAGGTCGAAGATGTGACACGGATAAGGCCCGAGAAGCTTGGTCAGACACTGCTTTGAGCGGAAGGTTCCAACAGAAGCCTCTAGAAGCCACTTCCCACCCGAGTTATCACACAGGCCTATGAATCCGTCCGCTCGCCAACTGCAAAGCCAGCTCCTTCACAAAGGTACATACGATGCTTTGTTTGGGGAGAAGTTCTTCGGAGGCAAAGATTTCAGGAGCTCTCTAGGAAAACGCTTGTGCGCTAAAACAGTTGCTTTTCTCAGAGATGCCAGCAGCTGTAAAAATGCAAATTTCTAACCCCGTCAAGGAGAAAGGGACTCAGGTCTTCCATTACCTACACTGATGCTTAGGGATGATGATGCCCTAAACCCTGCCATGACAGCAAAGCCACAGGATGGGTCCAGTCGCATGCAGCTCCCCCTGCACCTTCTCTCTAACCACCGCTTGTTTAAATTATCCGTGTCACTTTTTCCTTTGGGCATGCAAATACAGCGGTTTGCACAACAGAGTGGCACCATAAAGTCTCTCTACAGGTACAAGCTGCAACGAAGGGGAGAACAAAAACGTCTAAGTAACATTCCAAGTCACATTCCTCTCTCCGCTCCACTCACAGCTGAAGCATGTTGTTCTGCTTCCCTTTCAGAGGAAGCCGAGGGAAGCTCCTTCCTCGGATACAGACACATCCAGCTCAGCTGAGGAACACAGTAGCAAGCCGAAACAATGCTCTTTCAGAAGACACTAGATAAAGAGCTCTAAGCACCAGAGAACAGAGAAGGCATAACTTACTCCAGCTCCTAATGGAGAAATGAAAGCGAGCGTTCGTTATCACTCATGCAAATCTAGCTACTCTTCAGGCTTACTGGTTTGAGGTCCCTGTGGGCATATCCCTGGCTGTGAACATAAGCAATCGCCGAAACAATCTGCCGAAAAAACACACGAGCTTCCTCTTCTGAAAGGCGATCCTTAGAAATGATGTAATCAAACAGCTCTCCTCCAGGACAGTACTGCACAAAGACAGGAAAAAGAGAATACCTTGAGAATACAGTAAGGAAATCCAAACAGCAGTGCGAGGACGCTCTTCCATCCCTCTGCGTTATCACGGTAGCGCCCAGGTGTCCCCCAAACGTGCCCTCAGCCGGCATCGCAGCAGACCAGAGCAGCCGAGGAGCCTGACTATTGCCTGATGCGCTGCGACAGATACATCACACTAATGGCACAGCCATACAAACTGCCCAGGAGGTGACAACCACGCCGGAGTTCTGGGGCCCTACGTACCCTCCTGGTGCTCTTTTAAAATAACTGAAGCACAAGGTAGCAATTACAGTTATTTCACTTCTTGTCAACAGCAAAGAGCGGCTTTTACAGGAAGAGAGAACATGCACATCATTCAGGGAACTTCCTAAGAATTGTTTCGTTTGAACTCTGTTATCAGCTACTGCTACAGCGAAAACCAGGAACCTTTGCCACAGGAGAAACACCGTTGCTTACCTCTAGGACCATGAACATTTTCTCAGATGTCTCTATCACGTGATACAACTGGCAAATATGCTGGTGCCTTAAATTCTTCATGGCATCAATTTCTATTTTAACACGAGGCAAGTCATCCTAAGAGACCACAACAGCAAGCCATGAAATTGCCAGCTACTGGGAAGGCTTGTCCATCACAGTAAGCACCAGACTACCGTGCAATACAAAGTTCCACAGCGCGAAGACGACAGCACCCGATTCAAGTGCCCAAATTCAACCCAGCAGCAGCTCTGCCGTTACTCTCCTACAATTCCGGCACATTGATCAGCCGAACCCAGAGGGGCAGCCGAAAAACAGCCAGTATTCTCACCAGCGTTCTGTTCAAATTACTGTAATAATCTGTAACTTCCTCAATTTTACAGCCAGAGAATGTCGCCCTCCCCACAAGAGGCCACGAGATTAATATTCTTTCAAGACTACAGCATCCACCAATAGCCCAAAGGGCAGGCAGGCTGCCTTTTGACACGTCGCACCCCTGTGTTCTCAAGAACTCCGCAAGGGCAGCGGAAGATCCCACCAACTTGTAAGTATCTCATGGCTTACCCCCAGAGCAAGTTTGTCCATGATTTTTATGGCAACCTTCTCACCAGTGAGGAGATGGCGTGCGAGTTTCACCTTTGCAAACCCACCTAGGATTGGAAAAAGAGACGTTGAAAGCTCAGCGTGAGGACACGTTTTCTTGCCTATAATCTCACAGGGGCAGCGGATGTGTCACACACACAGCAGGCAGCGTCTTCACTAGAGCAAGAAGCGATCACTGACGCCAACTTTCAGTGACACTGCCAGAGCTCTGCCACGCAAAATACACAACAGAAACGTGCCCCGTGCCTTCGACAGCAACAGTTAACGTGTGCTTAGGGAAGCACGAGAGCGGTCAGACAGGGCGCGCGCATCGGGTTGTGCCCACGGATCAGGCCTACCTGTTCCAATCGTTTCATGTAATTCGTAGCACTTGAGAATTTCCTCATAATCACCTAAAGCCATTCTGAGAGGAACGGGGACCCGGCAATTCTTCTCAGCCCCTGCGAGGAGAAACTGCAGCCGGCCTTTGGGCTTCTCCACGCTGAGCAGACTCTGGAACGGAAAACGCATTTACTGCAGCTCAGCGCGGGCCGGGGCGGGGGGCAACCTGCGCTGATGACCAAGCGCTACACCCCCAGCGGGAAATTCACCAGGCGGGGCAGCCCTCAACATTAGAGGTGCCCTGCCTCCAGCCAGGAGGAGGAGAGGGATAACCGAGTTTATTGGGCTCTGTGGATTCGATGTCCTCGTGTATTAGAGCCACAAAAGCATAAAGACATGGTGGACACCAGTGCGCAGTGTACCCTGTTGCCATTGAATCATAAAGGAACAAAATCTGTTGCTGTTTCTGGTGTGACAGGTCTCAAGAACTGACTGTAGTTCGGCCAAAGTGAGCCGGCCTGGGAATAAATGGCAGATGCACCCCGTTGTGACTGGCCCAGGCGCTCTGTGCATCCTTGGCGTAAACTATCTCAAGAGAGGGTATTTCAAAGACCCGAAAGCGTATGGGTGGGCTTTTGGTATGGCAGCTGGAGGGAGTGAGGACATGACACAGCTGCCTGCCTTATCTGGTCTTTCAGCTGACCCTTCTGTGGCGGGACTGCTGAAGGTTAAAGAACAGGTTAAAGGTTAAAGAAGGTGAAAGAACACCCAATGGCTGCTGCCAGGGTGATACCCTCGCTGGTGATACAGTAGCCTTGAACAGCACAAAAGGCTGGGGTGGAAAGCCCCTCAGGCCTCACTGATACCCGGTTGAAAAGAACATCTGGTTCCCTCCTTACTGGAGTAACGTAGCTAAGTTTGAAACGCTTTGTAAGCGGATGGGTTAGACGTCTGCTGGGTTTAGTTGGATACAAGGAAGTCTTGAGACGTTGTATCCTTGAGGAGAGCAGATGGGAGAGATGCTAGAATAAGCTAGTTTGGTGAGAACTGGAGTTGCAAACTAAGCCAAAAGACGAACGGAGTGTGCGCGGGTGCAACTGTACCCGAGTTCAACCAGCAGACACGGTGAGGAAGACTATTGACGACCACCAGAGGACCCTGGAAGACCACCAACGGACACGGATGCGCATGCATCAGGGACATTTACATATTAATGAGTTGTAGGTGCTAATAGGAGTATGTTAGTCATTTCTGGGAAATGTAATTAATATGTATATTCTGATTGCTTGTAGCCTTTGTAGTTGAGCAACTCGGCGCGCGCTCTAGGCGGAGCGATCCCCTGTGCGCCCAGCGCTGCAATAAAGAATGCCTGCTTTGACACTCCAAAACCGAGTCTTAGAGAGTCCTTAATCACCGGCTCATGGTACCAGGGGTGCATCAGCGACAGTATCGCATCAGCCGAGAGTCCCCGATTCCCATCCGGAACCTGGTTCGTCGGCTGGAGACCCAAGGCGTGATCAGCAAGCCTTCCACCTGGAGAGGCATCCAGTACACCTGGAACTGACTGCCCCAGGGGTGCAAACACAGCCCTGCTGTTAGCAAAGCACATCCCTGAAATGTTATTAGTAGCTAGGGTTGGAAGGCCTTACGGGAGTTCTCACAAATAATGAAGATTCTATCCCCGACTTTATCAGGCATGAGCTAATTAAAAGAACTCCTCATCAAGGGAGGCAAGTAGTGCATCATTCTCCAGGAAGCACGTGGAGCGTAAGGACCTTGAGGATGGTACTAATCTCCGTGTTTTGAGACGTTTAGCCGACTTGTCAGGAAAGTGAAAATTCTTAGTGTCCCAAGCTGAACTACCTTCATTAGAATACTAAAAATCACGCCCATAGGTCAAGACAACCCTTGCCCAGGTGAAGACCCTTCCCTTGAGCATGTGTGGTAGCTGTAACTTGACGGTGTAACTGTATGTGAGTTACTAACCAGTCAAATAGGGGTGGGAGGTACTAACGTTCTAGCGATGTTGTAAAACGTGTATAAAAATCACACGGAGAGTTCTGATGGCTGTGCATGACAGGAGGAGGTATCCCCCATGCACCCGGTGCTGTAAATAAACTAATGTCGGCTTTCTAAACCCCAGAGCTGGTTTAGAGAGCGATAATTTCATTATGGATGTAGATAACCCTCTATTTGCCATGGCCCGATCCAGACGGCACTGGGGAAGGGGGGAGCTGCAGAACACCGGCAGTACGTCGATGACATCATTGTGTGGGGTAATACAGCAGAAGAGGTTTTTAAGAAAGGTAAGAAGGTAGTCAAGATTATTTTGAAAGCAAGTTTTGCTACACAAAGAGCCTGAAGTAGCCAGTTCTTAGGAATCGGGTGGCAGGATGGGTGTCGCCAGATCCCAAGGGATGCCATTAACAAAATAACATCTATGTCCCCACCTACGAACAAAAAGGAAGCACAAGCCTTTTTAGGTGTGGTGGGTTTCTGGAGAATGCACATGCCAGGTTGCAGTCAGATTGTGAAACCTCTCTGTGAAGCGACTCGAAAGAAAAAGGAGTTTACGTGGGCTCCTGAGCAACGACAGGCCTTGGAGGCAAATTCAACAAGAGACTGTGCGTGCAGTAGCCCTTGGAGCACTCCAAACAGGATGGGATGTTAAAAATGTGCTCTGTACAACAGCCAGGAACAATGGCCCTGCCTGCAGCCTCTGGCAGAAAGCAGCAGGGGAGACTCGAGGTCGACCCCTAGGATTCTGGAGTCGGGGATGCAGAGGATCCGAGGCCAACCGTACCCCAACTGAGGAAGAAATCTTGGCGGCATATGAAGGAGTTGGAGCTGCTTGAGGGGTAACTGGTACCGCTCCTCCTGGTGCCCCGATGATCAGTGCTGGGCTGGATGTTCAAGGCTAAAGTTCCTTCTGCTCATCAGGCCGCTGATGCTACCTGGAGGAAGTGGGTTGCCTTAATCGCTCAGCGAGCTTGAATAGGAAACCCAAATCGCCCAGGAATCGTAGAAGTGATCACAAACTGTCCCGAAGGCAGAGACTTTGGAATGCCACCAGAGGAGGTGGTGACCCGTGCTGAGGAAGCCCCGCCGTACAATGCGCTCTCAGCTAATGAGAAGGCAAGTACGCCTTGTTCACTGATGGGTCTTGTGTATTGTCGGAAGGCATTGAAGGTGGAAAGCTGCTGTGCAGAGTCCTACGCGACAAGTCGCAGGAGCTGCTGAAGGACAAGGTGAATGGAGTCAATTTGCAGAGGTAAAAGCCGTCCAGCTGGCCTTAGACATTGCTGAACGAGAAAAGTGGCCGACACTCTATCTCTATGCCGACCCATAGATGGTGGCCAGTGCTCTGTGGGGACGGCTGAAACAGTGGAAGCAGAGCAACTGGCGGCGCAGAGGTAAACCCCTCTGGGCTGCTGAAGTATGGCAAGATATTGCTGACCAGCTGGGGAAACTAGTGGTGAAGGTACGTCCTGTAGATGCCCATGTACCCATGAGGCGAGCCACTGAAGAACATCGAAATAATCAGCAAGTGGATCAGGCTGCTAAGATTTTCCAGACACGTTTGGACTGGGAACGTAAAGGTGAACTGTTTTTAGCTCGGTGGGCCCACGACACTTCAGGTCACCAAGGGATGCAACATACAAATGGGCTCGTGACCGAGGGGTGGATTTAACCACGGATGCTATCGCGCAGGTTACCCCTGAAAACGCGCGAAACATGCGCTGACATCAAGCAAGCTAAACGGCTGAAACCTTGGGGGTGTGGGGGATGATGGGTGAAATAGAAGTACGGGGAGGCCTGGCAAATAGACTACATCACACTCCCTCAGACCCGTCAGGGTAAGCGTTACGTGCTTCCAATGGTGGAAGCAAGCACCAGACGGTTGGAAAGCTACGCCGTGCGCCACGCCACTGCCCACGATACCATCCTGGGCCTTGAAAGGCAAGTCTCGTGGCGACATGGTGCTCCAGAAGGAACCGAGTCAGCCAATGGGACTCATTTCAAACACAGTCTTATAAGTACTTGGGCCAAAGAACGTGGCGTTGAGTGGGTATGTCATATCCCCTGTCACGCACCAGCTTCCAGGGAAGTGGAGCGATACGATGGATTGTTAAAAACTACCTGAATGCAATGGGTGGTGGATCCTTTAAAAATTGGGACAAGCCTTTAGCACAAGCCACCTGGTTAGTTAACACCAGGGGATCCATCAATCGAGCTGCTCCAGCTCAATCAGGCCTTTTACGTATAGTAGAAGGGGATAAAGTCCCTGTGGTGCGTGAAAGGAATACGTTAGGGAAAACTGTTTGGGTTTTTCCTGCCTCAGGCCAAGGCGAACCCGTTTGTGGGACTCTTTTTGCTCAAGGACCTGCTTGTACTTGGTGGGTGATGCTGAAGAACGGAGAGGATCAATGTGTACCCCAAGGAAATTTGACCCGGGTGAGAATACTTAATTCTGAATTGCATGATATTGTCATATGACACTAACGGTGTCCTATCAGTGTTTTTCAGGGTAACGCAGTAGTAATGAACCTGAACCAACTTCATCAAGTGTCATCCAGCAAAACTCTTTGAGATGGACATGCTACCCAGGGGCATGGCCCACAATGAATTTCATTCATCTTTCCTACCCTGAGAGTCTACTATGGTAGACGAAACGCTACAGTTATGAACTAAATGGACTCAGTGAACTTTTCTGTATAAAGTCAAGATATAACTGAGTAACCTCCGTCTGTCTGTCTGTCTGTCTATCTATCGATCTATGCGTGCGTGTAGGTTTGATAGATGAACGTATCAGTGATCTGAGCACGACGCAAACGGTATGGAATAAGGAGTGGAATGTCCTGGTTTGAGGTAAAACCAAACCAACTGTGCGTTCAGTCATTTTGCTTCTGAGCTAGGCCTCTTCTCACTCTGAAATTAACAGCACGTTGTGCCGAAAACGGTTCGTTCTCGGCGCGATAAGACCAACGTTTGCAGCTTGTGCCGAGGAGCGGCACGCAGGGAGGCTCTTGCTTATACTTACTGCCGTAACACCCAAGCTCAGCTCATTTCGTTATTTGCCCCGTTGGAGGGTGGGAAGCGGAAAAGCGCAGAGGGGTCCCACCTGCGGGGAGGGGAGGAGCGGACGGGACAGGGGACCCCAAACTGGCCAACAGGGTATTCCAGCCCACCTGTCCCATGCTCAGTGTGAAAGCTGAGGGATCAAAGGGTCAGCTCGCTCTCTTCAATGGGCAGCGTCCCAGCAGGGCCCTGTCTGTTCGTCGGCCTGGGATCCCCACCCGCGTGCTCCCGGCTCCGGCTCTGGAATCCAGCTCCCACCCGTCGCCGAGTCCAGTCTGGGACTTCCCCAGTGCCTGCCGGTGACGGCATCCTGGGAGCCTGGTACGGCTTTGTATCTGCTGTATCTATTTCATGATTTCCTTTTTATTTTATTATTAATATCACATTAAAATGGTTTACTTTCTTCTAAACTCGTAAGTCTCTTTATGTCTCCTCCTCCTCTCCCTGTGCAAGACGTGGGGGGAGAGCATCTGTCGCCGGCCATCGGCCAATGTGGCCAAAACTGTGAGAGTTACCGACACCATTCCCATCCCAAACCCAAAGCACAGCGCTGCGCCAGCTGCCGCAAGAAGGTCGATTCCATCCCAAACGAAACCAGCACACAGTAACTCGGGATATCAATAATAATAATCAGTAATTTTAATATCAGTAAACATCTAGGTATGTTCGGGTTCCTCAGGCAGTCTCGGACCTGATCCTCCCCAACGATGGGAGGGATTCATGCTCCTGGCAGAGGTCTGGACGTGTTTCTGCAGGTGGGTGGTGGCAGGATGCCCTTTGACCACACAGCCGGGTTTCAGGCCTCAGGCCAAAGGGGCCGCAGAGTACTGCCTGCGGCAGGGGACGTGCGCAGAGGGACCGCAGGCTGCGGCCAGATCCGGCGGTGGGCTGACTCCCCTGGGAGAGCCCAGGTCCCAGCGGGGGGCAGGATGGGCTGCCCCTCCCGGCAGGGGTGGCGGGTCACAATGGGCCCTTGGTGACCTACCCTTGTGACAGCTGGTGATGTCCAGCAGCATGTGCACGGCAGCCCCACAGTGTCCCGGACACTCGTGAAGAGTGGACATGGGTGATCCGGCACGTGCGAGAGTCCCTGTGCGCAGAACGCGTGTTTCCCTGCGACCCCTGCCACGTTCCCCCCCCAGGGCCAGGGTGTCCCGCAGCAGGTAGGAGTGCGGCTCTGGGCCGGGCCAGGGCCACAGGGACCCCAGGGCACCCGGGCCCAGCAGGCCCTTCCGCAGGGGCTGGGGGCAGGAGAGCGGGCGCCAGGGCCGGCTGGGCGAGGGGGGACTGCCCGCTGGAAACGGCGTCCTGCAGGAGTTCCCCCCAGCCCTGCCCAGCCCCTGCCACCCACCACCTCCCTGCTCGGGCCAGGCCGCACCGCGCTGGGGCCGCTCGCCGTGGGCAGCCCCCTCCCCACCCTCAGCCCTCTCCTCTGTCCCGCAGGACGGCGAGCGGTTGCCCTCGGAGCAGCCCTGCACCGGAGGCGGCAGAGGACCAAAGGGCCGGGGTGGCCGCCGAGGACCATCAGCGGCCAGAAAGCCCCAGGCAACGCCGGGTGCAGAGCGAGGACTTGGGCTGCGCCAGCCTCCTCATGCTCCAAGCGGAGGAGGAGAAGAGCCCCGGCATCCCCGCCATGAGTGAGTAGCGAGAGGACCCCAGGGGACCACCTCCAGCCTCGGGGCAGAGAGCAGGGCAGGGAGAGGCCGCTGGGCCGGCGGGAGGCAGCGGTGCTGCCGGGCTGGGGCCTTTCCCGCCCTGCTGCCAGCACCATCCCGGGGGAGACGGGGCATCAGCACCCCGGGCCAGGGCTCGCTGGGAGCAGGGCAGCGGGCGCAGGGCTGGAGAGGGGGCCCCTCTCTTCCCTCTGCCTCCTGCCGCGGCTACAGCTCTCCCCGCGCTTGTTCCTCCTCAGGTGGAGCTGCTTCTGCCTTCAGCTGCTGGCTGAAGGGCGAGGAGAAGGAAGCCCACACCTACGTCTTGGCCTTCCTCGACGGCACCCAAAGGGTAACGGCAGCCTTTGCCAGGCAGGCTCTGCCCGCGGCTGCCAGCCGCGTGCTGCCGTGCCTGCTGCCTGCGCGCGGGCCCTAGGGGGACTGCTGGCTGTGCAGGGCTGCTCCCCCCCCGGCCCCCTGCGCCATCGCTGCACCCCTCGAGGCCCCGCTCCTGCTGGCCCTGCTCTGGCCCTCATCCGCCCTCTCTGTCTCTCTGCTCGCTGGCTGTCAGGAAGAGGCCTCCAAGGTGAGGTTCCTGGTCTCCATCCGCATGCTCTGCACAGCCTGGCTGCAGGGCAGGTACCGGCCCAACCTCAGATCAGTGCAGGAGCTGGTGGAGAAAATGGAGGTGAGGGCACCCAGCGGGGCCGAGGGAGGGGGGCAGCGCTGGCTGAGCGCCAGCCCAGCGGTAAAGACAGCACACGTGCCCTTGGGCACAGGGGAGGGCGAGACGGGCCTCCCTGGGCACAGCCCTGCCTGCCACGGGGCCAGTGCCACGCGAGGGGCTGCCCTGGGGGCCAGTGCCCGCCCTGCAGACTGGTGCTGGCCGCTGGCAGCCCTGCTGCTCCATCCTGCCCGTGCTCTCCCTCTCCAGGCCCTTTGGAAAAAGGAGTCTCCTCACAGCACGGATGCCGTGATGTGGCAGGAAGCCATGCTTGCCATCGCCGCAATGAGGTACCTGCCCCAGACCCTGACCTGGCCAGGGCCCCCCACGGCGTGGGCCTGCTGGCAGCAGGCATCTCCCATCCCGGCAAGACCCTGGCACCACTGCCTTTGGGCCTCTGCTCTCCCTCACGCTTGGCCCCCCATGGGTGCGCCAGATGGGAGGGCAGAGGCTGCCCGGGGGCTCCCCGCTACCTCTTAGCTCTTCCCTGGAAGGGAGAGGCAGGAGGCGGAAAGGGGCTCGGGCTCCCCCGGCCAGGGGGGTCCTCTCCCTCTGTCCCTGCCTCAGCGGCACCGGGGAAGGAGGACGTGCCTCCAGGCATCCCTTCCCCACCTCGTACGGGTACCACGCTGGGGACTGCCAGCCCCGACGCCTGCGACCACCTTCCCGACGTGGAAACCCCGGCATCCAACCGGCACCTTCTCTCCTTGCAGCGAAGACACTGAGGGCCTGGTGCACGAGCACTTCTGCCCCTGCATCCGTGACATCTGCTGTCTTGACCCAGCAGAGAACGGGGACGGTCAAGGCGCTTCCCTGGATGCTGCGGTAAGCGCGGCTTTGAGCTACGGGGAGATCCTGCCACTCAGTCCCCGCACACATTTTCCTAGCCGCCTCTGGCTGCAGGAAGACAACAGGGGAAGGAGGAAGAGCAGGGAGAGCCTGAGGCCTCTCCCGGGCGCAGCGGGCAGTTGAAGCCCGCCTCGGGTGGAAGGCGTTCAAGCCAGCTCCCTGCAAGGAAGAAGGGCCAGGGCAAGCGTGCCACCTGCTCTGTCCTCTTGCAGATCCTGAAGACTCTGAACAGAGTGCTGGAGGTGGTGATGTGTGGTGCTTCGCCGAGTTCCAGCCTGCTGAGATTGGAGATGATCTTGCAGGTGAGACATTTGCCAAGAGCGGGGCTCTCGGGGTCTCTTCCTTGCCCTACCCGAAAGAGAGGTGACCTTCTGGAGTGTGCACGGCCCAGCCTGGAACCGGAGCAGCAGAAGGAGTCCCAGCATCCTTCCCCGCTCCCCTGCTCTGGCAGCTGGCGCTGCTGAGCCACTGCCCTTGCCGCCCGCCCCGTGCCTGCTCTCCTCCCCAGAGGGCAGCAGGGCAGAGAGCTGCTGGGACGTGGCCTGGTGCGAGGGGAGTCCAGCCCTGAAGCTGCGGGGGCAGAGGTGCTGGCACCTGCCTGGGGCAGGCCCCCCTGGGGGTTCCTGTCCTCCCGCAGAGGGGACACGTGGCCATCTCTGGAGGGGCGTGTGGGAAGGGGCAGAGGTGGTTGGGAGGGTGGGATCCGGCTACCTCCCTGACTGCCGCAGGTCACCAGCTGTTGCCAATGGTCCCCGAGGCTGTGAGGTGGCCGGACCCTGATCCAGGCTTCCCCCTGTGCAGGGGAAGCCTCAGCAGCACATGGTGTTAACCCAGCAGGCGCGCGGCAGAGCCACCGCTCTGGCTCGTTTCCCAAGGATGACCATCTGCTTTTGCCTTCCCAGGTCCTGATGCCCCTCATGACATCCCCGGAGGTGGCTAGGCGCCAGAGGGTTGTGCGGAGGATTGTCAACCTCACCCAGTTCCTGAGACTCTCTTGCATGCGGGAGGTAAGGGGCGTGCCGTGCAGGCGACCTCTCGGCACCCCTCACCGCGTCCTGCTGCCCCAGCGTAGCCGGTAGCGCTGGGCTCCCCGCAAGGGAAGCCTGGCCTGAGGGCAGGGTGTTTGGCAATGCTCAGCCCTGCGCCACCATCTTTGCCCTTCCCTCTGGGAGCTGCTCCCTCCCGTGCCTTTTTTCCGGGAGCCAGCTCCGTCCCAGGGCGCAGAAGCGTTTTGCAGGCCCGGCCCTGGCAGCCCTCCCTGCCTCCCTGCCTCCCCTGGGCTTCTGCCCAGCACGCTGCTCGCCCTGAGACGGCTGCCGCAGGCTGGGTCTCCACGGGGCACAGCACAGGGCAGAGCCCTCCAAAGCTCTGGCTACTGCTCCGTCCTCTCTCCCACAGGACTTGCCCTGCGGAGACAGAAGGAGGTCCTTCTTCTGTAGGAAGCCTCTGCCATTCCTGGGGCAGCTGATGGGGCTCCTCACCCTGTGCTGCGCTGAGGAGGACCAGGAGATCAGCGATGGGGCTGCGCAGGCCCTGCGTGCCTTCCACAGGTTCTTCCTGCTGCGAAATGGTAAGAGAGGCCGGGGCGGGCTGGGGCCTCCCAGCCACAAGGACCCAGGCATGGCGCCACACCGCCTCGGCGCACCCCCTCTGCTAGAGGAAGGGGCAGCGAACTCCTGCGAGGCTGGAGCAGGGCAGCAGCTGGGGGCCTGTCCCGAGAACCCTTGGGCTGGAGAGCCTGTGGCAGCGGCACGCCCGGCCTTCTCTCCTCCTCCCGAGCAGAACGCCAGACCCCACGCTCCTGCCCTTCTGCAGCCCAAGAGGCGGTTTCCCCTCCTCCCCTGCCACCCCGGCACACCTCCGGCTCCCCACAGAATGGAGAGCCAGGCACAGAGCTCTGCTTCAGGCCCTCGCCTGCTGGCCCCAGCTCTGCCTTGTTCTGGCCACTCATGCTCTGTTTTGCCTCCTTCCCAGCCTACCAGGCAGGAAAACTGAGCCAGAACCTGGTGCTACGCGTGGAGCAGGCAACTGATGTCGCCCGCTGGGCCCCGGAGCACGTTGCCAAGGTGGTAACAAGCTCCTTCCTTGCTGGGGGTCTTGGCCGTGGGGCTGGCGGGAGGCTTGGGATGAACCAGTGCATCAGCCGCGGCGAGGGATGGCACGGCCTCCTGCCCATCAGGCTGCAGGGAGCCACCACCTCTCTGCAGGGAGCAGTCCAAGGCTTTAGCCCAGCGCCAGTGCCACAGCTCTGGCCATTCTGGCCACCGGCGAGCTCTGGTTGCTGGCAGAGCCCACGGTCCCTGCCGCCAGGGCAGTCGGTGTGACGCCTTTCCCCTCCCTCTCTCCCTCAGCTACTTCGGAGACGCTTCCTCCCATCTGAGAAGAGCGACTTTGTCCTCACCATCTTGAAAAACATGGCGGACCCCAGGGTCTCTGACATCCTGCTGGTTGCCAGGTGTCTGGAGCTGGTCTTGAGAGGCCCGTGTTTGGATCTACTCGGGGTAGGCAGTGTGCAGCCGGGTTGCCCTGTGCGCGTGCCCTGCGGGGGCCGTTCCTTCCGCCCCGAGGCCAGGGCTTGCCGTGCCTGCCAGGCGTCCCTTGAGGCCAGCAAAGGGTGGCGGGAGGGAAGCAGGTCTTGGTGGCAGCGGGGGCCATGGCTGTGCTCCAGCCCGCTCCAGCCCGCTGTCTCCGGCAGATGGACGACCTTGTGGAGATCATCTATAGGCACCTGGTCTGCGTCAGTAGGCTGCAGCTCCAGGAGATCTTGACGTTCACCCTTCTCCGGCTGGCCAGCATCGACAGTTATGAGGTGGTCACTGGCCTGCTGAGGGTTTCCTGGCCCTGTGACAAGTACGTGGCCCATCAGCCTCGGGGGCAGCTCAGGACCTCTGGGGCCTGCCCAGGCAGAAGGGGTGGTGGCCGAGGTGGCTCCGCTGACAGTGTGTTCTGGCTCTGCAGCACTACCAGGGCCATGTGGAGCACGCTGGCCCAGGAGCCCGGCCTCGTGGCCGACCTGCTGAGGGTGCTGGTAGAGGTCGGTCACCAATGCAGCAGGCAGTACAGCATCGGGGGACACTACAGCTGCCAAGAACTCCTGGCCGTGAGTGTCTGGACGAGGCTTGCCCCGTCCCACCCAGGGCTGCACGCCCCTCTCCAGCCCCTCCGGCCCGCTCCACCCGCCCCCAAACCCGGCCCTCTCCAGGGTGTCTGGCCCAGGGCCCTCGGGCCACAGCCGGGCAGGGCAGCGCGTGCCGCTCGGCCCCGTGGTGCGCCGGCAGGCTGCCTGTCCCGGCCCTGCTGCCCGGACACCTCTGCAGTGAGAGCCGTCCCGGGCTGTTTCTGCAGGTGGCCAGTGCCATGCGCGAGATCTTCCTGGTGCCCGACAGCCAACGCCACGTGTCGTTACTTTTTGATGAGCTCTTCATGGCAGTGCTCTTCCAGATCTCCTGCAGCCTGAACGGCTCACGGAAGGGCTGCTGCTGCATTGTCAGTGGGAGCGGGACACATCCTTCAGTGCTCAGGTGCTCCGGCACTCCTCGGGTGCCCCGACCCTGTCCCTGGTCTCTCCCCGGGCCCAGAGCCGGGGCCGGGGCTCCACGTGTGACCGCGCTTTGCTCTGCCCGCAGGAGCGCAGTGAGCACCATGCAAGCGCTCTTCCAGGGCCTGGGCGGTGCCTCCCTGGTTGAAGTCATCGGGAGTCAGGGGGCCTGGGACATGCTCGAGAGTGCTGAGACCTACCACAGCGGCGTCGCCATGCTGACGAGGTGAGAGCCTGCTCAGCCGCCCTTGCCTGCCCGGGCGTTTCTCCCCTGGCAGGGAAGGGCCGCCCGCACGATCCCCGTCCTCATGGGCAGTGGGACGCCCACCTCTCAGCGCAGTCCCAGAGAGGTTGGCCTGCCCAGCTCGGTGCCACCAATGCCTTCTTCCCCGGGCCAGGGTGCTGCGGCATCAAGTACCGGACTGCTGCGCCACCTTGTCTGAGCAGGCGGTCAAAGGCCTCCTCCAGAGACGGGCCGTGCAGGACGTCGGCGCCATGGTGGTCTTCGTGGAGGTGGGCCTGCTGGCACGCGCTGCCTCTCTGAGGGCAGGCGGGGGGAAGGCAGGCTGCCTGCGTGCGGCAGAGGGCAGAGGGGAGGCGGCCAGGGCCCTCTGCGGACCCTGCTGCCTCCCGCCTGGGCTGTGTCCGGCCCTGGCGCCTTGCCCCGAGCCGTCCGGGAGCTCTGCTGGCTGTGCCGGGCTCTCACTCTGCTGCCGATTGCCTTTCAGCTCCTGGAGTACACCGACTTTGAGCACGTCAATGCCCAGGTCCTGTCCCTCCTCCAGGCCCACCTGAGGAGCGAGGAGGTGCTGCTGCGCAGGCTGGCAGTCAGCAGCCTCGTCACGCTGTCCGGGAGACCCAAGAAGGTGGGCAGGGGCCGCCCGGAACAGTGCGGGTGTCCGCCTGGGGCTGGGCTGCAGGCGCGGTGCGCGCAGCGGCTTGCTCGGGCTTTGCCAGGAATCGGGAGCGGCGGGAGCGCTGCCCGCTGTCCCTGCTGCCCCGTTCAGCGGCCCGTGAGCGCTTCAGGCCAGGCCCTGGGCTGCTCCGCACATGCAGAGACCTCTGCCTGACTGGCCCCGCACCCTCCACACGCAGCGTGGGTCGGTCGGTGCGGTGCTCGGTTGCGTCACACAACACAACCACAGAATCACCGAATGATAGGGGTTGGAAGGGACCTCTGGAGACCACGTAGGCCAACCCCCCTGCCAGAGCAGGTTCACCTAGAGTGAAACGGTGTGTTTCTCGTAGGCAGCGACACTGCAAGGCCTGCTGCCAGAGGTCACGCAACGACTGCAGGACGGTGACAGCGACGTCACGACAGGGGCCCTGACTGTCCTCGGCAACATGCTCCGCGTGCTGGACAGGCAGACGGCTGGCCCCATCGCTCTGCAGCTGCTCAGGACGCTCCCGCCCCTCTTTGAAAACGTAAGGCGGCGGGAGAGCGGAGGCTTGGATAGCATGCCCGGGGGCGCACGTGTGCCTGGCCCGGGGTGGCGCGTCCCTCTGCGCGCGTGCCCACTGGCCCGAGAGTTCTTCTCCTCACTGCAGAGGGAGAGCCACAAGCATTCGTCTCCTCACCGTGGGCTTGGAGGAGCGGGACTGAGGTCCTCCCCTCTTCCTTCTCTCCTCCTAGGAGTCCAGCGACGTGCGAGAGCACTCCATCCTCCTCTGCCAAGATGCGATGGGGGTGGCAGTCAGCAGCCACAAAAAGCAGACGAGGAAGGACGTGGGGAGGAGCCTGATGATGCCCCTGTTCTTCCACCTGCACGACAGGGACCAGAGCGTGGCTCAGGTGGGGATTTCTAAGCCCTTGGCATGTGCCGCACCTGGGGCCCTGAGGAGGGCTCCGAGCCCCCCGCTGCCTGCAGCCGCAGAGCTGGCAGCAGCTGAGGAGGTGGGCAGGGACGTGTCCTACCCCTGCCCTGCTCGGTCCAGCGGAGCAGAGCAGCAGTGCGCGGCCACGAAGACCGAAGCACTGGAGCCCCCCTGGGCTTCCCAGGGGCGCCTGCAGGTGTCTGAGGCCAGGCCTTGGACCCCCAACCCTTGCCACCCCCCTGTCCTGCCCAGGGACCCCCTGGCAGTCCTGTCCCCTGGGCGGCAGGGCCATCTCCCACTCTCTGCTGCTCTGCAGGCCTCTCGGGAAGCCCTGCTCGGAGCGGCCAAGCTCCTGAAGCGCAGGCAGCTCAGGAAGCTGCTGGAGACGGAGCAGCCATGGAGGCTCGGCGAGTGCCTGGTAAGGGCGGCCTCGAAGCCCCACAGCCAGACTGGAGAAGCCCCTCTCCCCCCACGCGTTGGAGCTCCCAGCTGGGCCCCTGCCCGCTGCGGCGTCCTGGGCGCGCGAGCAGGGGAAGGCAGGGAAGGCCAGCCCTGGGCACAGGGGGAGGCTCTGGGCCAACCCTGTCCCCTCCTGCTCTCTCCAGCTGGCAGAAAGCAGCCGCGGTACGGGGGATTACCTGCGGCAGAGCCTGCCGTACCTGCGGAGCCCACAGGAGCCCTTGCGCGAGGCGGCCGTCAGATTCATCGGTGAGCCACAACCCCGCCGCGGGTCCCTCCCTGCCCCGTGGCAGCTGAGCCCCAGCCACGGCTGCTGACGAATGCACCGGGCGCCTGCAGAGCCCTGACTGCCCCACGCGGGGCCGGGCGCCCACGGGGCTCCCTGCCGCCCTCTCCCACCCCTGCCCACGCAGGGGCAGCTGCTGGCAGCCTTGCGGGGTCCCTGGCCGCCGCCTTGGGCTTCACCCTCAGGGCACCGGCCTGGGCTCAGCCGGGCCCCAGGGCAGGCGGGCGCGTGGCCAGGCCCGTGGGGTCGGTGGGGGGCAGTTGGGCTGCTGGGGCGGGCAGGCCAGCAGGGTCTGTGACGGGCTGTGTGTGCCTAGGGCTCGCCGGGCGGCAGCTGAGGGATGGGCGCCAGGAGGAGCTCCAGGTCATCTGCGACGGTGAGCGAGGGCAGTGGGGTGTCTGCCGGGGCTGGCGGGGAGCAGGAGAGCCCCTGGTAGGGAGCTCCGGTCCCTGCCCCGGCCGGGGAGGGCTCTGCTCCCTGTGTGGGCAGAGCACAGAGACATTTCGGGGCCACGTGGGGCGCTGGTGGCCAGCACCTTCTGGCTGATGCCAACACCTCTGGCTCCCTCCTGCCCGTGGGAAGAGCCGGGGGGCCAAGGGGAGCCCTGGCCGGAGGGGTCCAGAGGTCTCTGTGCACCTGGGCTCTGACCTCGGCTCTCTTCCTTTCCACCCCAGCCCTTGAAGGCGCGGTGAACGACAGCAGCGCTTTCATGTCTTCCCTGGCGGCTCAAACCCTCATGATTATGAAGGCAGTCGTGAGAGAGCCTCCCTCCAGGTTCCGCCTGCAAGCGCCGTGCTCCTGGCTCCGGAGGGCGTGGAGGAGGAGGAGCACAGCCGGCCTGCCTGCATCTCCCAGCTGTTAATAAAAAGACTGTGGAATTTCATGCGGTGTTTGGGCTCTTCTTCCCCATCCCACACTGCCCTGCTGCGCCCCAGGCACCCACGGGGACCTACTCTGCCGGGCCACCCCTGCACCGTGTGGAGCCCCAGCCCCCCCGAGAGCTGGAGGGGCCACATCGGGGGTGTCCAGGTATGGAATCGGCCATGCCGGAGCCCGTTGCTTCTCCACCACGTGCTGAGCAGAGCGGCAGTTCCTGGCCCAGGCACGCTCGGGGCGCCGGCAGGGGTGGAGAGTGGCCCCACCAGTGGTGGCAGCCCCACAGGAAGGCCAGAGGTGCTGGACGTGGCGACATCCACGTGTATGTGGGCTCGCGGGTCATGTCTCTATGGATTGGCCAAGCCTGAGATAGGAGGGTGTTAAGGAAAGCTTCCGCGCTGCAGTGGAATTGCTTTCTCTGAATAGAGGAATGAAAGACAAGTAAGCCCTTGACGCGTTTTAGGTCTCCATGTTCTTGTCAAGGCTAGAGCAGCATGTCGTGGTTTCACCCCGGCCAGCGACCAGGACCACGCAGCCGCTCACTCACTCCCCCCTGCTGGGGTGGGGCCCAGAATCCCAGAATCCCAGACTGGCCGGGGTCGGCAGGGGCCTCTGGAGATCACCCAGTCCAACCCCTGCCAGAGCAGGGTCACCCAGAGCAGGTGGCACAGGATGGCGTCTCCAGGCGGGTTTGGAGTATCTCCGGAGCAGAGACTCCACACCTCTCTGCGCAGCCTGTGCCAGGGCTCTGCCACCCTCAAAGTAAGGAGGTTCCTCCTCATGTTGAGATGGAACTTCCCATGCTCAAGTCTGTGCCCGTTACCTCTTGTCCTGTCCCCGGGCACCACTGAAAAGAGCCTGGCCCCATCCTCCTGACACCCCCCCTTTCAGTATTTCTAAGTGTTGATAAGGTCCCCCCTCAGCCGTCCTTTTTCCAGACTGAAGAGACCCAAATCCCTCAGCCTTTCCTCATCAGAGAGGTGTTCCAGTGCCCTCAGCATCTTGGTAGCCCTTTGCTGTCCCCTCTCCAGCACGTTGTTCTTGAACCAGGGAGCCCAGAACTGGACCCAGCACTCCAGGTGCAGCCTCCCCAGGGCAGAGCAGAGGGGGAGGATGACCTCCCTCCACCTGCTGGCCACGCTCTGCCCAACTCTCCAGCCTGGCCAGGTCTCTCTGGATGGCGGCACGGCCTTCCGGTGTGTCAGCCACCCCCCCCAGCTTTGTGTCATCAGCGAACTCGCTGAGGGTGCCCTCTGTCCCCTCCTCCAGGTTACTGATGAATGTATTGAAGTGACCCCTGGGGACCACCACTCGTCACTGACCTCCAACTAGACTCTGTGCCCCTAATCACAACCCTCTGAGCTCTGTCTTGCATTGCATCCAGATGCCCGTTGCAATGCATCTGGATACACACGGGCGAAGAGATGCTTCCTCAATTAAAAAAAAAAAAAAAGCCAGGGGTGTGTGTGTGTGTGTGTGTTAGAGCAAGAAGGGGCTGTGGTAGATGAGGAATAGAACTTGATTTCCCCGCAGTTGAGAAACTGAAGATGAAGCAGTAAAGGCAGAAACCAGAAACGCAAATTGCTGCTTACAACAGGAAAAGAAAGGAATGTGCAAAATGACACTAATGAGGTACTTTATCTAGGCTCACGTCAACAAATTTTATTTATTATTAAATTACCTTTTCAGCTCTGAAAACA
Organism: Chroicocephalus ridibundus; assembly: GCF_963924245.1. Classification (NCBI taxonomy): domain Eukaryota; kingdom Metazoa; phylum Chordata; class Aves; order Charadriiformes; family Laridae; genus Chroicocephalus; species Chroicocephalus ridibundus. The sequence continues at coordinate 684,981 of NC_086316.1, read as the reverse complement.
TTTTAAAGCAAGCAACAGTCAACGATACCTGAAATAACAGCAGGAAATGTACGTGCGATGCACAGCCTGCTCAGAATCCCCGTTTCCTTCAATGAGCTCAGAGGCAAAAGGTGCTGGGTACATAAAGGGGTACCCTCTATATAAGGTGAGTGAGAGGAATGGTTGTTGCGTGAAACGGGGCCAAGCGGTTTTGGCAGAAGATAAACCCCCTTGCGTTCTAACACTCCTCACCGAGGCGGGAGGCCAGGTGCGGCTGGGTTTAAATTCTGAGTGATGCCCAATTCGGCACTATCAGTCCAATGGCGTTTAATATGTATTAAACTACTACGATTTGGATACACTAGTAGTGGGCTGCACCTTCAGTCTAGTCGTGCTCCTGAACTAGCACGGCCTCTCTCAAGTTTTGGTCGCGTTCAGTGAGAAAGCGGAACGACCAGCTACTGAAACAGTGCAGTTTATTTAAACAACAGATATACAGGTTCTTTAGGATTGCCGGTGATAAATACACTGTCTGCAAAGCACGTGCAAATAAAGATATTGCTAAGTATACAAACGCGCGACAAATTATAAACGATACAGCCTGGCTATAAATGTAGGGTAGAGATTCTCTAGAGAAATTTCTAAGTCCCCGAGAAAGCGCTCGGTGTAATCGAAGTCTTACCCAAAGGCGTCCCTATGGGGGGGAAGAAAGGCTCAGCCCGTCGACTGATCCCGGAAATCAGCGGTGGAATTCTTCGCGATGGTGTCTTCCCTGACATCCCCTCTCTCTTGGGCTATTTTTATATTATTTTTTTATCTTCAAAGTGGAGTTTGAGTGACTTTAGTCATACGTACTTTTATTATGATTAATGTATTCAAGGAGGAGCGTTCACACCTCGGGGGCGGATAGCCTCCGGGATGGAGGTGTGTTTTGGTACATTGTGGTGAGCAAAGTTCGCACAAAGGACAGCATTTCATCAACATTTGACGAAATGTTGGCTCGGGTAGCGTGTAGGCCGCTTATCAGTTCCGTAGTACCGTCTTGTCCCCATATCTGCTATTCGTCACAAGGGAAGGCCACGGAACAAGCGCGTTCCCTTCCATCCCTTGTGTAGTTTCACGAACAACCTTGTGCAGGGAATCACAGATGTGGCATTCGTCGCGTGCTAGCTGCGGCTGTATTCTACCTCAGAAGCCTCTTGATTTTATGACTTTCCTTCATGTGTGAACAATGCTGTATTTTTGTATTCTTGGCCAATTTAGTAATTATTCCACAATGGTATTTTCTGTAGCATTGTGACACAGCTTTTTGCCCTCAACAGCAGAACTCGGCAGCGTCTCTGAGCTCTGGTGAAGGAAGTTTCAACTGCTTGGGCAGGTCTAATTTCTAGCTGAGGGAAGAGCAAGCAAGGCACGGTCAAAAGTTCATGATGAGTTCCAGGTTATGCATTTTTCCCCCCCAAGTTTTTATCTCTGTAAAGTTTCTGTCTGCTTCAGCGTATTCGTGAGGAAACCGACAGGTCAGAGCTGCAGAGGAAACAAACACCGTGGAATCACGGCAAGGGCACAGTTGCAAGAGCAAAGAAATCAAGTGCATTTAAAGACATGTGGTAATTAGTTGAATATTTTTGCTTTTTAAAGTTTAGCACAGAAATAAAAGTTTCCTGCAGGTAAACAGAGAAGGCCATTCCCAACTTCCGGTTAAAAACAACCCTCCACCAGAAAACCACCCACCTCCAAGATTTCAGCTTCGCTTTCTTGACTAACTGTCCCTTCTGAGCACACAGTATTAATAATTTCTCTCCTTAGAGCAATTGGCTTACGCTGCTCAGCATAGAATCATAGGATCACAGAATCTCCACGGTTGGAAAGGACCTTTGAGATCATCGAGTCCAACCATACACACAGAAAAAACCCTACAGTCTCTGCCACTAGAGCATGCCCTGAAGTGCCACATCTGGTCGTTTCTTAAACACCTCTAGGGCTGGTGACTCAACCCCCTCCCTGGGCAGGCTGTTCCAGTGCCTGACCGCTCTTTCGGTAAAGTCATTCTTCCTAATATCTAACCTAAACCTCCCCTGCCGCAGCTTCAGCCCATTTCCTCTGGGCCTGTCATTATTCCCCTGGGAGAAGAGGCCAACCCCCACCTCTCTGCACCCTCCTTTCAGGGAGCTGTAGAGGGCAATGAGGTCTCCCCTCAGCCTCCTCTTCTCCAAGCTAAACATGCCCAGCTCCCTCAGCCTCTCCTCAGATGCCCTGGTCTCCAGACCCCTCACCAGCCTGGTCGCTCTCCTCTGGACACGCTCCAGCACCTCAATGTCCCTCTTGTACAGCGGGGCCCAGAGCTGAACACAGCACTCGAGGTGAGGCCTCACCAGTGCCGAGTACAGAGGCACCGTCACTTCCCTGCTCCTGCTGGCCACGCTATTCCTGAGACAAGCCACAATGCTGTTGGCCTTCTTGGCCACCTGGGCACACTGCTGGCTCGTGTTAAGCTGGCTCCACCAGCACCCCCAGGTCCTTTTCTGCCGGGCAGCTTTCCAGCCACTCTGCCCCAAGCCTGTAGCGTTGCTTGGGGTTGTTGTGACCGAAATGCAGGACCCGGCACGTGGCCTTATTAAACCTCATATGGTTGGCCTTGGCCCATGGATCCAGCCTGTCCAGGTCCCTCTGGAGAGCCTTCCTACCCTCCAGCAGATCAACACTCCCACCTGGTTTGGTGTCGTCTGCAAACTGACTGAGGGTGCACTCAATCCCCTCATCCAGATCATTGATAAAGATGTTAAACAAAACCAGCCCCAAAACTGAGCCCTGAGGGACACCACTGGTGAGCGGCCGCTGAGAGGATTTCACCCCATTAATCCCAACTCTCTGGGCACGGCCATCCAGCCAGTTTTTAACCCAGCGAAGGGTACACTTGCCTATGCCAGGATTCGCCAGCTTCTCCAGGAGAAGGCTGTGGGGGATGGTGTCAAAGGCCTTACCAAAGTCCAGACAGACAACGTCCACAGCCTTCCCCGCATCCAGAGGGTGGGTCACATGGTCATAGGAAGAGATCAGGTTGGTTAGGCAGGACCTCCCCTTCCTAAACCCATGCTGGCTGGCCCTGACCCCTTGGCTGCCCTGCACTTGCCGTGAGAGCTCACTCAAGATGATCCTCTCCATGATCTTCCCTGGTACTGAGGTCAGGCCGACAGGCCTCTAGTTCCCCGGATCCTCCTTCCGACCCTTCTTGTAGATGGGCATCACATTAGCCACCCTCCACTCATCTGGCACCTGCGCTGTTGACCAGGATAGTTGATAACTGATGGAGAGGGGCTTGGTGAGCTCTCCCGCCAGCTCCCTGAGTACTCTTGGGTGAAGCCCATCTGGCCCCATCGACTTGTGTGCGTCTAGGTGCAGAAGCAGATCACTGACTGCTTCCTCCTGGATTATGGGTGGGCTGTTCTGCTCCCCATCCTTATCTCCCAGCTCAGGAGGCTCTGAGCACCCTGGGGACAGCTGGTCTGACTGTTGAAGACGGAGGCAAAGAAGCCATTAAGGATCTCAGCCTTCTCCTCGTCATTGGTTGCAACTTCTCCCCCACCCCTCCCCTGCATCCAGTAAGGAATGGAGATTCTCCCTGGCTTTCTTTTTGTTGATGTATTTGTAAAAGCTTTTTTTGTTGTCCTTAATGGTAGTGGTCAAGTTGAGCTCCAGCTGGGCTTTTGCCTTCCTAATTTTCTCTCTGTATAACCTAACGAGATCTCTGTGGTCCTCCTGAGTTGCCTGTCCCTTCTTCCAAAGGCGGTAAACCCTCCTTTTATTCCTAAGTCCCAGCAGAAGTTCCTTATTCATCCAGGCTGGCCATTTTCCCCGCCCTTTAGACTTGCGACGCTTGGGGACAGCCTGCTCCTGGGCCTTTAAGATTTCCTTCTTGAAGAGCGTCCAGCCTTCCTGGACCCCTTTGCCCTTCAGGACAAAGTCCTGAGTCCCCCAAGGGACTCTCTCAACCAGTGTCCTGAACAAGTCAAAGTCCGCCCTCCGGAAGTCCAAGGTGGAGGTTTTGCTAACCCCCCTCCTTACATCGCTACGAATTGAAAACGTGACCATTTCATGATCACTAAACCCCAGACGACCTCCGACCACCACATCTCCCACTAGTCCTTCTCTCTTTGTGAGCAGTAGGTCTAGCGAGACACCTCCCCTGGGAGGCTCCCCTACCAGTTGTCTCAGGGAGTTCTCCTCCATGCACTCGAGGAACCTCCGAGCCTGCCTGCTCTCTGCTGTGTTGTATTTCCAGCAGATACCCGGCAGGTTGAAGTCCCCAACCAGAACAAGGGCTGGCGATGGCGAGACTTCAGCCAGCCGCTTACAGAAGACTTCATCTGTCTCCTCATGCTCGTTGGGTGGTCTGTAGCATACTCCCAGCACAACATCTCCCTTATTTGCCTTCCCCTTTGTCCTTACCCATAAACACTCGACTTTACCATCACTGGAATCTAGCTCCACACAATCAAAACATTCCCTAATGACCAGAGCCACACCCCCGCCTCTCCCTCCTTGCCTGGCCCTTCTGAAGAGCTTATAGCCATCCATCGCAGCATGCCAGTCGTGACAGTCATCCCACCACGTTTCCGTGATGGCCGCTACCTCATAGCTGTCCTGCTGCACAACGGCTTCCAGCTCATCCCGTTTGTTGCCCATGCTGCGTGCATTCGCGTAGACGCACTTGAGCTGGGCTACCGACTTCACCCCCACCCTTGGCCCTTTATCCCTAGGCTCGTTACTAGCGGGCCTGGTTTTATCCCCTTCCCCCTTCGGTTCTAGTTTAAAGCCCCGTCCGTGAGCCTTGCTAACTCTCGGCCTAGTGCCCTTTTCCCCTTTCGGGATCGGCTTTTCCCATTCTTAGCGAGCAGGCCCGGCGTCCTGCAGATCAAGCTGTGATCACAGAACCCAAAGCCCTGCTCGTAGCAGCAGTTTCGGAGCCAGGTGTTGATCTGTCCGATTTTCTTGTTTGCCCATTCGTCAGTCCCCAAAACAGGAGGGACAGAGGAGAACACAGTTTGTGCTCCCGAAGCCTTGACGAGCCGTCCCAAGGCCCTGAGATCTTTCTCCATTGCCCTCGGACTTCTGCTCTCCAGCTCCTCACCGTCTGCCTGTACGATCAAAAGAGGGTAATAATCGGAGGGACATTTCAGGCCAGGAAGCTTCCCGGCGGTATCCCTACCACGGGCCCCAGGGAGGCAGCAGACCTCCCTGTGGGAAGGGTCCGGCCTGCATACGGGACCCTCCGTTCCCCTCAGAATGGACCCCCCTACGACTGTTGCCCTCCTCCTGCTCTTCACAGCAGCAGTCTTAATGCGTGGAGCTGGCTGCTTTGGCGACTCCCCGGATGGGGCTCTATCAGCATCCTTAGTTCCCTCATGGTCCGTCTCCAGAGGCCCGTAGCTGTTCTGTACGGGCCCCTGGGGGGGCATGGGGGGTCTGGAGGGGACCTCCTGCTGCCCCCAGCAGGTACCCGCTTCCATTCCCCGCCTCCATTCCCGCCCTCCTCTCCTAGTTCCCCTCCTTCTGCCTGGTGACAAGAGGGCAGGGGATCATGACCTACAGGCAAGACGTAAGGAGCGCAATGCCCGTCTGTCCTGTTGAGTGTCAATGGGTACATGTGACAACAGTTGCATTTCGATTAGGTGAAAAAGGGATAACGAAAAGCAAAAATTCCTGCTGAAACAAACTGCTGGTTAATCATCTGAAGTATAATCCACCAACTGTTTTTTTTTTATTTTTGCACAGAAAATGTATGTACTTGTTACCTAAAAGCACAAGAATATTTCCAGGGCGGGCAAAGTATCCACACCGGCAGCAGGAGGAGCCGGGCAGGACTCTGGCGAGAGGGTGGCGTTACGGGCACCTCGGCAGCGTGCAGCCACCGCAGTGTCCCCAGCCCTGAGACACCGCCAGAGAGCTCGCAGGGATGGGCCTTGTCGTATTTACTTGGATTGAGGCAATTTTAACTACACTTGGTACGTGGGGGTTTTTTAATTACCTGACGCTTGATCCAAGGTACAGGCTTGTCAAAATTACTCCCCTGGGAACACAAACCCTAAGGATAAAGACGTGTCCGCAACGCGGTAGGGCTGTAGCGCGTGTCAGTGTTGAGTAGCGCGGCCCATTGTACCTTTGCAGGAACGACAGCGAAGGGTCAGCACCTGCAGGTGGGAAGTTCCTCTGGGTTGTTCATCTCACAGTACCTTCGGCTTTTTCAGAAGCAATGCATTTCGCATTTCTAGCGGTCACACAACCCCCGCCCCCCCCGCCTTAATTCACGCCACAGCATCCCCCTGCTCTCAGAAGTGTCACCTGGGGAGACATCAGTGAAAGGACCGGGTCTGTTCCCAGCAAGCCGCAACCGTGAGACAGACAAATCCTGAGCAGCAGCAGCATTAGCCCGCCTTACAGTGCCTCCCAAACAAATCTATCCCATTGAGCTGTCCCTCCAGCCCTCCTTTTTCATGCCTTTTCAGTTACTTCTGACAAAAATAAGCAAGGTGCCTTAATTTACAGATGGTTGTTTTGCAGCCATGTCTTGACTTTCTCCAAATTTCTATCCATCCATTGTATGTTGTCTTCAATGGTTTCGATAGCTTGCTGGACACAGCGAAGCCGTGCGCTTTTTTCATCCAGAGAACTGAAGAATTCTTTCACCTGTTGACAAAAATGTGAAAGAACAGTCGATGAAGAGGCGGCCACCTCTCAGTTGTGCAGGAAGACCAGAAGAAACTTGTGATCCTCGAACCTGGCCTTGGCTCTGCCCCGCCTCCCTTCCTCCCTGCTCCCCGGCCCGCCATCCCAAGAAGAGTTTCTTGAAAAGGTTTCGTAGCGGCTCGATCTCACAAGCCCGGCAAGATCACATTTCGAATTCGACCATAAAAAAACGCAGCTGCGGGAGCTGTCGTCTGGTTCCTGCTCGTTCAATAAACCCGTGTGGCCGTTTCAGCCGTGGCAGCTGCAGTGTTTCAGCGCAGACGTCACCAGGGAGACTGAGCGTCCCCTGCTCTGCCCGGTGGCTGCTCTGCTCCCGAACACACCTTCCCCCGAAGCTCGGCCGGGTGCTCCTGCTGGTACGGGCGGGACAACGGTGTGGGACAGACAAGAGACCGTGCGGCTGTTACTAGAGTGGCTCAAGGAGAGCCACTGACCTTTGCCTGCCGGCAGCTCCAGACCATTTGGAGGCGCAGCAGAAGCGTAAGTGTTGATGGCAAAGCACTTCCGGAAGTTTTCCCTACACAGGGACGTCTGCACCTCCTTTCATTTTGCTAAAAAAACCCCCTCCAACCTCCTCCAGTGCTTGGGGAAGCCGCTGCTCTCATCCTTGAAGCACTTGGGAAGGCAGCCACTGGAAACCTGGAGGCTGCTTCTGCTCCTTGAATTCACTGCATTCCCCGCGGCTGCTGCAAGTATTGGCAGCTGCCTCTTTCACTTTTTTCTTTTTTTTTTTCTCTTGTTTTTTTCCCCAAGGAGGCAGTCCTGATCACAAGGCTCAGGCTTGAGCTGGCCTTAATGGCAGACGCTTTTAAAAGATACAGTGACTGTACATGCTGTACAAATTAAAGACATCATTTTCTGATAATTTACCTTGATGAGTGTGATACAAGACGCAAATACTTGTACAAAGTACCACAGAGACACAAATAGGATACAAGGAAGGGAGCTGCTGGATTTTCTCCCTCAGCCTCAGAGCGACTTTGCCTGGATTCAGAGACTCGTGCCTGAGTCCCACGGATCCCCAGGGAGACACAGCCCCATTTCTGGGTAGGACACGGAAATGTCCCTGCAGCCCCTGCCACTGGCCAAGATGCTGCTAGTGACAGACTGGGAGAGTCCGCTCAGATTTAAAATGAAGACTGAAGACCGTATTCTATATTCTCTCCTTTTATATTTAATATGGTTGCATTACTTAGGCCTGTGTTTTGCCGTAAAGCAGAAAAGTCTAAACTGGCAACAAAAATTGCAGCTTCTGAAAAGGCATTGTCAGGAATGCCATTATATCTGCACGTGGGCCAGTCTGGGTTTTTTACCATCGACAGGGACTGTGGATTAAGTCGACAAAATCATTATCCTCTGTGACACCCAGGAGCGCGGAGAATTTTCCCCAGAATAGAGGATACAGAACAGCGGTGTATTTCTCACTGGCCTTCAGCATTTGTCTTCTGTACAATCAGTGAACAGACCTACCGGTTTTTTCTCCCTGTTCTCCAGAGTCGGCAGAAAAAACAGAGGCAGGTAAAGCACGAACGGCAGACAAACGTTGACACGCTGCACCCAGGCCCGCTGCTTAAACAAAGAACATCCTCCTCCTGGGCATTGGCTTAATGCTCTCCCTTCAGTAACCTAACTCATCACCAACACCATCGTTTCGCACGGAAAACGCAGGGTCTTACCCTGACGCTTCATAACTGGCCGTGCTTTTACCATGTTAAGATTTAATCCCAATTTTAATTTCAGCTATACTACAGCTATGTTTTAAAACCAGAATCTGAATGGCTCACCTGTGCAAGCTGTGACCTTGTAGAGTACCGACTTGTCACTCCAGTGACGATGGTGGCTATGGAATTCGAACCGAGTTCAAATCTGGCAAAAAGAACCACCGATACTCAGAAAATGCCTATTTTTGGAGCCCGTAGAGTTTTAAAGTATAACTGGATAGAGAGAGCAGTAAAACAACTTCTGTTCCTTACTTTTCTACGAATTTCTCCCAATTTGCTTTCAAAAACGTCCAAGCCAGATGATAGCCGGATGGGTTTTTGGAAACAAATACAATAATATGTGGAAGATCCTGAGTTCTTACGATGTCACCACGCAGACCTTGATCCATTAACCTAAGAATCAACAGCAGAGACGGAAGTTGTTTAGACCAGGAGATAAACCTGGCAAATTACTCATTTGGTACCGAGTTTTTGGTTGGAAGTTCCCTTTTCTAAAGGTCCTGACGCGTCATTTCTGCCGGGTCACTTCCGACTTCTCACAACAAACTCCTCGGCCACATCCATCTTTCCCATCGCTGTTATTTTCACAGTTACAGCTACTTGGCAGACCTGTATTCTAAATACCAAGCATAAAATCGGGGCTACAGTTTGCTCCTACTCGAAATCTCCAAATTAATGACAGCCCATCCGCCCCCTGAAAGAAAGGTATTTGTTCTACGCTACGTGCCAGTGGAAAATTCGGACCTGCAAGTGCTGCCCAGGACTAAGGTGACCGAACAGCAATGCAACGCAGAGAATAAATAATGACATTACAGAAGAGCTAAAGCACGTCTCCAGTGATACGGGGACACAGCTCCATCGGTGTCGCATGCTGTCACCCCCATCAAACGGCGGAAGTCACAAAACGCGTGGTTTGCAGTTAACACCTGAAAACCTCAGTGGTGCTCAGCTCGCTTAAAAGCAGGAAACCTCAAATTTTTATAAGAAACGCACAGCATGTGTGCCTGTAATCACAGTCACTAGTAAGGTAAATGAAGAAGTGTCTATCAAGCACAGATCAGGTATCTTGCATTTTGTCCTAATTTGCTGCTGCAAATTCTGAGCGCGTTGACTCCTGGCACCAGAACACAGAAATGAGAAGGTGCAGCCACTTCCTCTGACCATATTACCCCTACAAAGCATTTGATACGCCATGAAATGCAAAAGCTCTGAAACGAGACTCTGAATAATTCTATTTCCCGTTTCAATGGTCGTAAAGTTTCTCCAAACACCTTGCTCTTCCTGTGTGACTACTTACCACTGAAGCTTGTCCTTACTTCTGCTGAGGCTGAGCGCCCATTCGATGTCGTCTCTCTCCACGCTGAAGGAGTGCAGTCTGTATTTACTGAGCAGGAAATCCCAGCCTTCGGATGTTTGCGCTCCGACAGCATACACTGCTGCCTTCACATCTGCTGGCAAGCTACAACAAGTTGAAGACCACGTTACTCTCCACGGCATACTTAGGACCACGGGTAGAGACATAACCACGTCACCGTCGCACGTCCACTCGCACGGCGGACAACGTATTCAAAAATACTGGTCCCTGGGGGGTATCAGACAGGGACCCCTGCAGCTGTGAAACACTTAAGCGTATCAGGCTGTATCTCGGTGTTGCTCCTGCCTTGGAAACGACTCCCAGAAATTCTGGACTCATCCTTTTTTTTTTTTGTCCTTTATTTTCGTATGCTCCTTTCATGGCTATGGCCAGTGAGATACCGATACGGTCCCCTTTGGCCTGCCCAGGACAATCTCTCAGAGGTACTTTGGAGGGTGTTTTAGGGAGTTCTTCCACCATGAGGAGAAACAAACATCAGGTGAAGTTCATGAACAGTAGGGAACTGGTTTTACAGCGGCTATAGGTCAGTCTGCAGACATGTAAATCGGGGAATACATGTTATCTTCGCTTTCCAGAACATCTTTACCAAGCCAAGTTGTGGAGTTCCACATGATGTATGTGCTAGTTTGGGCACATATTATGCACCAAACTGCGAAGGCGCTGGGAACGTGAAGTCTAAGTTACAAAACCATGAAGGCTCAACTTCAGCGCCCGGAAAGGACTGAAGTTTAGCTCTTTTTGTAAATTAACTCTACTGGTATTAAACAGAGTATCAGAAAAGGCAGTAATAGTTACAGAACAGACCTCAAGGTCCCGTTGGATTTCTGCCATTCTGTAAAATATCCTTTGGCTTTGTCCACGCACGGCTGGTACCTGTGCACGCAGGCGAACAGCAGCAGCGAGCGCCTAAGAAATCTCTCAGACACTGAGCCTTCATCGCTCCAAGACTGCTCGTCAATCAGGTCTTTAAACAGATTGACTATATACTCCTAAGACACGGAAACAACACAGATATATTTTAAAGTGCGTTTTATAGGGTACAGGCAGAGTTAGAACATTCTCGATTTTTAAAACCTTACCTTTAACTGTTTCTCTGTACCATCCGTATCCCTCCTCTCCACAAGCCTGTATATAGGAATCAGCTCGCTCATACCCTGGAGTACAGGCATGATTTGTCTTTCGTGTTTCAGGTACAAACTCAAATCAAAAGCTTTGGAAATCGACAATTTGTTTACGCTAAGGAAGCAGACGACAGGGGATAAAACAAGTTATAATTAAAACGTAAAAGCAAAAGCAAAAACTTAAAAGCAAAAGCAAACTTAAAAACTTAAAAGCAATTTTTTTGCGGAAAACTATACAAATAGGAATGCCTTAAGAGTATTTTCAAATCTCTTTTTAACTCTGCTTTTGGAAGTGAAATGTTGCTCAGCAGCTACCCAAGCTATGAAACCTAACCTTTAACCTTTGAACTAAGAAACGGACTGTAAGAGAATGACCTCGGAAGACCGACCTTTTCCCCGCCTCTCTCACGCGCCGAGGTTATCCCAGCAGAGCCTCTCCCTCCTGCCCTCTCCCACTATTGCTTTTGCTCTGCAAACCACACACGTACAGAAGGAATCCCACCACTGAGATGACCTCCTCGGCAAAACACCCTTCCAGCTCAACATGTAGGTATTTGGCCTGCAGTAAGCCTCGAAGCTACAACGCCAACTGCTCCTTCACTGTCTTTACCTGACTCGGCAAACTCTCTCCTACCCCTGCCAGACACCTCTCAACGGTTTCTTCCAAGAGCAAATAGAGAACACCCAAGAGGTCTTTGCTCACTCCCCCTGCTCGTTTGTTCATCCTTCTGTGAATCCTTTTCTTCGGACTCCTTTCCATGTCAGCTCCCTGCACACGTTCTCATTTTGTCCTTATTCACCCGTCTCTTCTGCCTCAAAATACAAGTATGCTCTAGTCACCCATCACAAAATGAACTCTGCTTAACTCAATTTGCATCTCTAGCTGTCCCTTCCTCCTTCCCTCTCAAAGCTCCTCGAACGTGCTGAAAATCTCGCTTCACTCTCCTCTTTCCAAACGAGAAAGACCTTTCCTCTGCTGTCCAAATGAAAATCGCAACTAGGCCTGCTGACATCCCCTTCAGCTGCCAGCTCAAATTCATACGATCTTAATTATCGCCCGTCTCCCTGCCGCTGCCCTCTTTCTCAAACACCGGGAGCTCAGACCGGGAATTACTTCGGCCGGTTCCTTAGTTCTCTGAGCTGCGCACAAATGTTGGCAAAGCGCCTCTAGGACACAGCCTTTCCTAATGCATCCCCGGAAACCAAGATTAACCCCGATCAGAATCACATCACGTCTTTATGACTGTAACAGCCTTGTTTCTAAACAACAAATGGCACCGGGATCTTTCCAGGTGCAAAACCATTATCCTAGTCCTTCACGCTTCACGCTTCACACTGGCATCCTTCCCTTAGCCAACAACAAATATTGAACACAACATGTTTCGCTAAATAGGGTTAGATAAATCCACTGCAAGCGAGAAAAATCCTGGGCTTACACTGCTGTAAGCAGGAAAAGAATACGCTCTCCACCTACTTAACAGATTTAAGGAATACTACGTACTTATCGGCACTTCCTTCCCCAGTAGTATACATGCAGAAACACAGAGTTTGTATTTTCTTCAGACTTGGGCAGAAGGCCATACCTCACGAGCTGGAATACGTTGTTAACCAGACTGGCTCTGTCGTTGCTGCTAATTGCTGTGTGGTTCTCTTTCAAAAGGTTAATCAGGCGATCCCATCCGTCATCTTCGTAGTGCACAATGTAATACCCATTCATGTCCACGTTGAATTTAACCCACTCCACCTCTTCCGGGAGGATAATGACATCTGGAAACGAAAATGGAACTCCTTTTTTTTTTCTTATTGATTCAAACACATCCTCGTACTACACCCAATGACAGCGTTATTCTCATTTCAGGCATTTAAAGAACACAGGAACACGGTTTCTAAATACATCAACAGATTGATGTCGTGGTATTATGGGGCTGACAAAAAATTGCTTCTCCGGTACCAGTAGTTCCGGTTCCCCGGTCCGAAAAAAACTGTGCAAAACTAAAAGGCTTGCAAACAAACATTGAATACATTAATCTCCTATTTCGTCAAAGAAATTACCTGCTTTAGTTGTCATCAAAAATCTCTCCACCGTGTCAGATTTACTGGTAATGTAGGTTAGAGGAACGTGCCACGAGTACCTATTGCAAAACAGAAGTGCTTTGTTTAATGAAAGAACTTCACAAAAGCTTCTCCAACTTGTCCCAGTCCAACCGCTGAGTAATACCTTTGCCCGCGCGGTAACGGCAACGCGCTGCACTCGCACCTCTGCGCTCAGCGCAGAGCCAGAGGCACCTAGCCAGCTTTCGTTTTGTTTGCTTGGGGGATGACTGACACTGAAGCCGCAACACTACAAACTTTCCAGCCTGGTCCCGCTGGCACGTCTCCAGTGTGGGCTCGCCCAGAGGCGCAGACACTGCAGCTCTGCAGCTCTGTCACCACCGTGGCCAGGCGTGCGGGGTCCAAGGACAGGAGTGCTACCGATCCCGAGCTACACCGGGAAAGCCTCCCAGCCAAACAGCTCAGGGAGCGCTCCTCGAGAAGCAATAGTAAGAGCTCTTACTGGACATCGCTGCCTGCCATAGGACAGTATTTCGGTTTGTGTGCTGAGATTGCCCCGTTTTGTTTACCCTGTGGACAAGGCAGCGTCTACTCCCTTCACGTAGCGCTCCTGCTGCAGGTGGACGTTCTTCCCTCTCACTGTGACAGTTACCAGGGGAAAGCCTTTTTGCAGCGTCCAGGTGTCCATCATTGCCCTCACGTCAGGAGGTTCTCTGTTAGTCCAGTGCTGGTTTTTAGTGAGGGAAAAAGACAACACGGAGGAAGAGGAAGAAGACAGGAGTACACTGACAGTGAAACAGAAGCGGGTATGTCAGAACTCTAAAAGGCCCTCGGTATTGGTAAGCTCTACATAGGTGCGGTTAGACTGGATGACATCTCCAGCTGTTTATTTTGTGGGCGGTCTCATATAGTTAATGACATCTCATTAAGTTCTGCTGCTTTGCAGTCATCCCTGGGCACAGGAGTAGGATTTCTGTCCGACGTCAGAGAAAACAGATCTCCCGTGGAACTGAGGAAACTTTACACTCCCTAGGACCGTGCTCAAGCGGTACAGGATGCTTTTGGAAGGGGCACGGATCAATGCCACGGCACGGAACAGTAACATCAGAGGGCACAGACACGTGCCAAACTCCTAAGCACTGGCAGGTGGAAAACCAGATACTTACTGCACTTGAAGATGACTGTTGGCTGCTTCTGCAAAAACCATCACCTGGTAGTCCATTTTTATCGTTACCTATTGTAGGGCAAATCTGAAAGGAAAAAACCCCAAAGTTTTGGGTCATCTCGCTTTGATGTCATAATCGTAAGTACTGGCCACAGTCCTCAGTAATATATTAGAGACAAAACACCAGAAGTTAGGAAATTTGAAAAAAAAAAAAGAGAATAAGGAATACTTGCATTTGTCATGCTGTTCCACAAATCTTCATTTTTTGTATTCTGATAGCTGTATTTCTGCAGGTACTGGACAAGTCCAGCTTTAAACACATCAGCAGTCAGGTAGTCCCTCAGCATATTTAATACGCAAGATCCCTGAAAAAAAGAGTCACAAAGTGTTTACACAACTACCCCTTTAGCTGGCAAGGTGCTTGTTTCAGAAGAGTTCCAGCATACCACTAATCTACATAGCAGTTCACTTTTCTATGTCCCTCTGAATAAAAAAATACTCAGCTTTTATGCATATTGAAACAGTACTTTGGTCTTTTTGTGACGATGGCTCTTAAAAATATCACCGATTGAGCAAGTGATGTTATTGGTTTTTTTAATTACTATACATGCCAGCACCACACGATGCTCCAGTGAAAAACACTCCTTGGGTTAAGACCCTAAAAAAGTGGGTTAAGACTAAATTGATACAGAACAGGCAGAAGAAGCAAAGGCTTCCTCATTTGAGAAATCGAAAACGCAACTGCCCTTTGAATCCACCCAGGTGTTTCCAACAAGGCATTATTCCAGTCATAAAACACTTAACACCGTGACTCAGGGACATCTTGTATGTAGGGGTAAAATCAGTAAAATGCAATTGACTAGTACAAGCAGCACAACTGAAATCAGCAGCAGTTATGCACTTTACCTTCTCATAGGAAACGCTATCAAACATTTCTAAAATTTGAGCTGGATCTTCCACAGAAGTAGATATAGCGTGTGAGGAATTTAAGGCATCCACTGCCATGGCATCAAAACATCTCCGTAAGAAATAGTCTTCCTGATGGGAGGCAAAACCAAATATTACTACTAAATTTTGCTCGGTGACTACTGAATCCCTACGCGTTCGCTTCTCAGTCCATTCCCCGTGATCTTTTAAGCCACACAAAGGAAAGAAGACTCAGCTTCCTTTTTATTCCAGAGCATAAAAATAACCTCCAACCAGTAGTACAGACAGCCAAGTGACTTCTGGTGTTTTAAACTAACTTAAATAGTTGAGCTAGTGAGACTTCAAAATAACTCCAAAAAGACACCTGCACATTCCAACAGTTTGATGACAGAGTGGTCAGTAAGCGTAAAAAAAAATTTAAAAAAAAGAAAAAAAAGGAAAAATGTGAATTTCCCTATTATCGTAGCCACTTAGGCTATGGCAAAATTCTGCCCAGATGCACCGTCCATCTGACTTCGGCAGAAAATGTCACGTATCGGGCCTCTGCTAGAGCTAGTGGAAGGATTTTGGTGTTTTCAAATCTGACCCTCTTTGAAGAAATCAGACAAAAGAATTTCTTTACATTTTTGGAAGTCTAAGTCTCTTCAAAAAAAGAATACGTTTGCACCGCAATCGTTAACTTCCGTCATCAGTTCACAAAAACATTTACATGTAGTTAAATCGATATTCCTATCCTTCCCAGTTAACGTCAGATCATCCTATCAAACAGAAATTTAAAAGTGGTTCACAGCACTAATCTGTTTCATCTTTGTCCTTACTCAGTAGTGGATTTAGAAGGCAGTTATAAAACAAGAATACAGTAGCGGCTGCTTACAACTCTCAGTTCTGGATGGGTAACGCTGACTGAGACGAACTCCATAAACTTCGCAAACCCTTCATTTAACCACAGGTCATTCCACCACTCCATGGTAACAAGGTTGCCAAACCACTGGGGGGAAAAAAAAAGGACTTCTGACATTAAATACACAATTACTCACAAAGGTTGCATTGCATTGAGAGGGCTGGCAGATGTTATTGCTAGACCACTCTCCATCGTCTTTGCAAGGTCATGGGGAACAGGAGAGGTGCCTGAGGACTGGAGGAAGGCTGACATCGCTCCAATCTTTAAAAAAGGCAAGAAGGAGGAGCCAGGGAACTTGTCCTGGTTCCGGTGGGGATAGGGTTAATTTTCCCTGGTATTCCATGCCATGTGAGCCACGCCCACCCTGAGCTGCCGGGGGAGGGGACAGGAAGTTGCTGCTTAAAAGCGGGCTGGGGCGTCCCGGGGCCGGCCGGTCGGCGAGCGGCGGGGAGCGGCGGTTCCGTAATCGCGTTTGTATATTCCCCTACCCGTGTTGTTGTTGTTGTTTGCCTGTTCCCTTTGCTGTTCTGTTAAACTGCCTTTGTCCCAACCCAAGAGTCTTGCCTTTTCTTACGATCCTTCCTCTATTAGGAAGGCACGTGCGAGCGGCACGTGGTTCTTTGTTGCCATCTGAGGCTAAACCACGACAGAACTACAGACCGGTTAGTCTCACCTCTGTCCCCGGGAAGGTAATGGAGCGACTCATTCTGGATGTCATCTCCAAACACGTTGAGGAACAGGAAGTCATTGGAAGTGGTCAACATGGATTTACCAAGGGCAAATCATGCCTGACCAATCTGATAGCTTTCTGTGATGTTATAACGGGTTGGCTGGATGAGGGGAGAGCCGTAGATGTCATCTACCTTGACCTTAGCAAGGCTTTTGACACTGTCTCCCACAACATCCTCATTAGGAAGCTGAGGAAGTATGGGCTAGACGAGGTGACAGTGAGGTGGATCGAGAGCTGGCTGTGCGACAGAGCTCAGAGGGTTGTGATCAGCGGCACAGAGTCCAGTTGGAGGCCTGTAACCAGTGGTGTCTCCCAGGGGTCAATACTCGGTCCAATTTTGTTCAGTATATTCACTAATGACCTGGATGATGGGACAGAGTGTATCCTCAGCAAGTTCGCTGATGATACCAAACTGGGAGGGGTGGCTGACACTCCGGGGGGCCGTGCTGCCATCCAGCGTGACCTGGACAGGCTGGAGAGCTGGGCAGAGAAGAACCTAATGAGGTTCAACAAAAGCAAGTGTAGGGTCCTCCACCTGGGGAGGAAGAATGCTAAGCACCAGTATAGGTTAGGGGTGGACCTGCTGGGAAGTAGTTCTGAGGAGAAGGATCTGGGGGTCCTGGTAGACAGTAAATTATCCACAAGCCAACAATGTGCCCTTGTTGCCAAAAAGGCCAATGGAATCCTGGGCTGCATAGGGAAGAGTGTGGCCAGCGGGTCGAAGGAGGTCATTCTCCCCCTCTACTCTGCACTGGTGAGGCCACAGCTGGAATACTGCGTCCAGTTTTGGGCTCCCCGGTTCAAGAGGGACAGGGAACTACTGGAGCAGGTCCAGCGTAGGGCACCTAAGATGATTGAGGGACTGGAGCATCTCCCTTACGAGGAAAGGCTGAGAGAGCTGGGACTCTTTAGCCTGGAGAAGAGAAGGCCGAGGGGAGACCTTATTAGGCCTTAGAGGGCATATAAGTATCTAAAGGGTGGGTTGAAGGAGGATGGTGCCAGACTCTTTTCATTGGTTCCCAGTGATAGCACGAGGGGCAACGGGCACAAGTTAGAACACAGGAATTCCCGTTCAAATACACGGAAAAACTTCTTTACGGTGAGGGTGACAGAGCACTGGAACAGGCTGCCCAGGGAGGGTGCGGAGTCCCCTTCTCTGGAGATTTTCAAGACCCGCCTGGCTGCAGCCCTGAGGGATGTGCTCGGGGCAACCCTGCTTTGGCAGGGGGGTGGGACTAGATGATCTCTAGAGGTCCCGTCCAACTCTGAAGTTTCTGTGATTCTGTGATTTATGAAGCTGCATTTATGGTATGTTATTGACCGCTACGGAACCTTTTGCTAGTGATACAGCTTGCTCTGGCCTCTTCCCATTGCACTCTCCTTTTAGCAGTAATACAGCAAAACATGGGCTTCTACTCACATTCCACTCACAAGAAACCTTGCACAGAAACCCCGTTTGGCAGGGAAGCCGCGTATGAAATGGCGCACCTTTCCAAACTTCCATGTTCCCATTTTGGCGGCCTAAAATTAATTTCAAGGGCTGTCAGTGGTGCAAAGGCCCCACAGTGCTGGAGCTGCTGGACTGAACGCAATTGTACCTCCAGCCCTGCGCGTCGGTGCAGCCTGCCAGCACTCCTTCCCCAAAAGCAGTCCTCCTCGTTCACAGATGAGCCCTCAAGCAGAGGCCGCTTTTTTCAGCTTCCAGCTCCAAGATCCTCCTCCCCGCACAGCATCCATCAACCCTGACCCCTCTGCAGGCCCTTCTGAACTCCTTATTCTTCCCCAGATCTCACCTGATGAGCCAGCTCATGGGCTATTATCATAGTAATCTGAAGTTTAGAAGACGCCGAGGACTTTTCAGGGTCATACAACAATGCGGATTCCCGGTATGTGGTCAATCCCCAGTTTTCCATAGCACCAGACTGAAAATCAGGAAGAGCTGCTAAATCTAGAAAAAAACATTAAAATACTACTGGTATCGTTTTCCTCAATAAAGAACTCGCTTACCTGCTCCTCCCACTTCATGACTGCTCCCACATAAGCACAGGTATCACACACACTTCTAAAGGCTCTCTTTAATGTAATTGCAAAAACATACTTTCAAAAAAAGCTCTACACAGAAGACAAGGATCTTCAGCTCCCAGTGGAGCTTTTCCTCAAGTTCTGTCAAGCAGACACTTACTCCAAAAGCCTCTGAGCCAATCTGGGCCCTGTCTTAATACTCTAAATTTCTGGTTTTGTGGTATTTTACTGTCGGTGCTTAATAATGTTCTTGAATGCATGAAATTATTTAACACTTACCTTGTTTCGGTAAAGGATATGGAATGCTGAAGTAATCCTCATAGAAGTCTAAAAGTTTCACCGCAGCATCCAACGCGTAATCAGCTTGCTTGATCTTGTCTGGCACCGTATACACAGAAATCTACGGCAGACAAGCAGGCAGCACTTCAACCCCAACATCAGAAGCTTACAGAAGTTGCTCTTTACCACAGTTACTTCGATGACCATAAAAAGGGACACTAGAGCACACGCCTATCACGTCTCGTACAGGGGCTACTGAAACATTTGCAGAAAAACATTATCGGAATTAGGAAAACAAGTGTTAAAACTCACCCACGAGAACCACCACACCCCTCCAAAGACTTCTACTATTTCCAGCCCTACCACGATAGAGTCACTCAACTGACACAGGTCTCCATTAGTGCTGATACTCCATGAAAACTGGAGTTCATTTGTCTTTAATTATACAATCTTAGATGAAACAAGCTGTCACCGATGCATGGAACTGTCTAAGAAGTAAGCCCGTTACCAAAAACCCGTGAAACTCACAAAGCCCAGAATGCAAATTGATCACCCAAGTACAGAATCAATTCCTTTCTCTCTTTTCCCTCCTGCAAAACGTCGAGACATATAAATCAGATGATCTAACTGCAAAGTAAAACATTATGTATTCATACAGACTTAAATACAAAAAAGCTCTTAGAAAATGGGACAGAGTTACCTTAACTCCGCGACTGGTTATTTTGCTGACGGATTTAAAGTCCGAAACGATAAAGGCCACGAGGTACGTACTCATCTTGACAGTGGTATCAAAATGGTCCTCAACAAGCCAGGGAGTTAGATTCACAGACTTCACCTAAAAAACGAGCACAGCGCATCACCCAGTGTACTACCTGCGAGGACCCTGGCACCAACAGCTGCTGTCTTTCTTCTCACTTTACAGATACTGCATTTTAAAGATAGATACTACGTTACAGTTTAAAGCTATTACATTAGTTTACAAAGACATACTGGAAAAAAGCCATCCCCATGCCCACCCTTCCCCACAGCGAGAACGGAACTGCGCATACGTATAGACATAGGGGCACTTCCATTCAGAAGCGTTACTTACTTCTACACCGGTAAAACCAGAAAAACAAAAACGCTGTTGAGCCCACCGATGGAATTAATCTCTGCTCACGCCGATGGAATTAATTAATCTCACATTGATGGAATTAATCTCACACAACTTTAGCTGATCAGCAGCTGTATAAATCTCAGCAGCCGTTGTTACATGCGAGAGAAGCGAGCTCCTCCAAATCGTGACTCAGCTACCTCGGGTGTGTGGTTTCGCATAAAATGAGGCACTGTTGGAGGTATCCATTTCCCCTCTTGGTTACAGAGAGCCCTAGCTGACCAACTTGACCGGCAACACGTTTAGCCCCACTGAACTGTAACACTGCCACTCACTCCTTAGTCATTTTTTTATCTGTTTCTCTACAAAAGAATTGATTTTTGTTATACCAACTTTCCAGACTTTTCATTTTTGAAAGGTACTTGGGTGAGGGGTGGGAAGTGCTGTTCCCTCGTATAAAGGTTAGTTTCCTTGCAAACCAGCAACTAATAGAACAGAAGAACTTACGGAGAATCTCTTACGCCCAAAGGAAGATCCAGTGTACAAAACACAGTTAAGCCCATATATGCACACGTATTTATAATCGCAAACAATATCTGTAGCTACTACACGTACAGCACTTTCACTCTGAGATGTTTTTTCAGAAGTCCAAAGGTTATTTTTTTTTTCACAGAGAAAGTCCTGTTTATCTGACAATTAAGTTAAGACACATGAATCATGTATTTATTCACACACATTTCATCACTCATCTTAAAATCTAAGATCAACATGGAAAGCATTGTGTGAGTAAAAGAAAGATTTTGGAGGCTGCGCTGTGCTGATCATTCTCACACTTCTGCTGAGAAGCAGGAACCCATACGATGCATTATTTTCTTCATTCTGTTTTAACCTTGTGTCAAGACTACCAGCAATAGCACACACACGCTAATGGGAAGGGAAGGGGAGGAGAGGGGAGGGGAAGGGGAGGAGAGGGGAGGGAAGGAAAAGGAAGGGGAGGAAGGGAAAGGAAGGGGAGGGGAGGGGAGGGAAGCTTGGAAAGGACCTTTAAAGGCCATCTAGTCCAACCCCCCTGCCATGAGCAAGGACCTCTTCAACTAGGTCAGGTTGCTCAGAGCCCTGCCCAGCATGGCCTGGAATGTCTCCAGGGATGGGGTGTCTACCACGCCCCTGGGCAACCTGGGCCAGTGTCTCACCAAACATGTTCAGGTCATCATTCCCAATAAAAGCAACTGCCTGAATATTCTGTTCTCCTTTTGCTTTTGTGTTTCAAAGACCATCAGTCAACAGCACATCATTAAAAGTATCCACCTACAATTGGCATATTGGACAGCGCAAGGTGCTTTGGTTCCCTCCTGATCTTAATTGAGAACCTGGCTTTGAAGGCTGGTTCATCAAAACATGGGAAGGCCATTCGCGCAGCTGTCGGCTCAAACTGTGTTGCTGCAAGCACTCTAAGTGGGGGGAAAAAAAAGGGTTACGGTCAAACACCTTCATAGACACAGCGATGTCTGAAAACAGAGTAATTTCACATTTACACAGTAACTACAGGTACTACCAAAAGCTTTTGCGTATCACAGAATCATAGAATCGCAGAATGTTTAGAGTTGGAGGGGACCTTAAAGGCCACCCAGTGGCACCCCCTGCCCTGGGCAGGGACACCTCCCACCAGCCCAGGTTGCTCCAAGCCCCGGCCAACCTGGCCTTGAACCCCTCCAGGGATGGGGCAGCCACAGCTTCTCCGGGCAACCTGGGCCAGGGGCTCACCACCCTCACAGCCAAGAACTTCTTCCTCAGATCTCACCTAAATCTCCCCTCTTCCAGTTTAAACCTGCTCCTTCTTGTCCCGTGGCTCCCCTCCCTGCTCCAGAGTCCTTCCCCAGCTTTCCTGGAGCCCCTTGAGGGACTGGAAGGGGCTGGAAGGTCTCCCCGGAGCCTTCTCTTCTCCAGGCTGAACCCCCCCAGCTCTCTCAGCCTGTCCCCACAGCAGAGGGGCTCCAGCCCTCCAAAAAGGGTTACCTGAGTTCTCCTTCCCGGGTCCTGTAGGTGCTTTTATAAAAGCCATGGAAGGACTCGGAGAGATTTGCCCGGTACTGGATGCGGAGGGTGTAGTTGTGCCCAGCC
This sequence comes from Chroicocephalus ridibundus, assembly GCF_963924245.1. Lineage (NCBI taxonomy): Eukaryota > Metazoa > Chordata > Aves > Charadriiformes > Laridae > Chroicocephalus > Chroicocephalus ridibundus. The sequence goes on along the minus strand of NC_086316.1, from coordinate 662,748 downwards.
CGCAGGGGCTCAGCGGTGAGGAGTGCCACCTGCTCCAGGGCCTGCTGCTCCACCACCCGCGCCTCCTGCGCCGGGCGGCCGTGGCCAGCCTCGACGGTGGCCCTGGCGATCCTCAGGTGCTTGCTGTGCAGGACTACCGCGCTGGTCTGCCAGGTGACTGTAACCTCGATGGCGGCGCTGCCGGCGAAGGTCAGGGTGGTGAGGTTGGGATGGATGACGAGGTGGTAACGCAGTGGGACAACATCCTTGGGGAGTCTCACCCCCTGCCAGGGGAAGGGCGTGCTGTCACCGCCGAGAGCCAGAGCCGCGCTCAGCAGCCCCACCAGCCCCGCCGCCACGGCCAGCGACGGCCATGGGGGCGGCCCGGCCCGCCGCCGCGGCGCCATTTTACACCCGCCGCCTGAGGGAGCCGGGAAGGAACGGCGGGAATTCCCCCGCTGGGCACAGCCCTGGGGCGCGTGGCGCGGCACCGCACCGCACCGCACCGCGCCGCGCCGCAGCCCCGGCAGCCCCCAGACCGCCTGCCGCGGCCGCCGGCCCCCGGCGCCGCCGCTGCCGCCCGTCGCGATGGCGGGAGGCAAAGCGAAAGCGAAAGCGAAAGCGGGGGGCCGGGCACTCCGCGCTGCCCGCCCCGGCCCGGCCTCCGCCGCGGGTGGCTGATGCCGGCGCCGCCGGGGAAGGGGAGTGGCTGAGGCGCTGCGGGTCGGTTACTGAACGGGAGCCGCCTGGGGAGAGGCTGAGGCGCGCTGGAGGCGGAGACACCCGTAGGGGACCTGCTCTGCCGGGCCCCCCCTCGCACCCCTGCGGAGCCCCGCCGCCCCCGACAGCTGGAGGGACTGCATTGGATCCCGCTTGCGGCCCCGGGGAGCCCTGCTGTTCCCCAGGCAGCTGGAGGGGCTCTGCCGGGCCCCGCGGGGAGCCCCGGGGAGCCCCGCGGCTCCCCAGGCCCCACGGGGCCTTCCGTGGGGCCCTGCGAGGCCGGGAGAAGCCCTGGGGCTCTTGGCGGGGACTGCTTGGCCCAGCTCGTGCATCAAGAGGAGTGTGGCCAGCAGGTGGAGGGAGGTCATCCTTCCCCTCTAATCTGCCTTGCTGAGGCCACATCTGGAGCGCCGTGTCCAGTTCTGGGCTCCCCGGTTCAGAAAGGACGGGGAACTGCTGGAGAGAGTGCAGCAGAGACCTACCAAGATGCTGAGGGCACTGGAGCACCTCTCTGATGAGGAAAGGCTGAGGGATTTGGGTCTCTTCAGTCTGGAATAAAGACGGCCGAGGGGGGAATCTCATCAACACTTACAAATACTGAAAGGGGGGGTGTCAGGAGGATGGGGCCAGGCTCTTCTCAGTGGGGCCGGGGACAGGACAAGAGGTAAAGGAAACAAACTTGAGCGTAGCAAGTTCCACCTAAACGTGAGGAGGAACTTCTTCACTTTGAGGGTGGCAGAGCCCTGGCACAGGCTGCCCAGAGAGGTGTGGAGCCTCCTGCTCTGGAGATACTCCAAACCTGCCTGGAGACGCCATCCTGTGCCACCTGCTCTGGGTGACCCTGCTCTGGCAGGGGTTGGACTGGGTGATCTCCAGAGGCCCCTGCCGACCCCGGCCAGTCTGGGATTCTGGGATTCTGGGCCCCACCCCAGCAGGGGGGAGTGAGCGAGCGGCTGCGTGGTCCTGGTCGCTGGCCGGGGTGAAACCACGACATGCTGCTCTAGCCTTGACAAGAACATGGAGACCTAAAACGCGTCAAGGGCTTACTTGTCTTTCATTCCTCTATTCAGAGAAAGCAATTCCACTGCAGCGCGGAAGCTTTCCTTAACACCCTCCTATCTCAGGCTTGGCCAATCCATAGAGACATGACCCGCGAGCCCACATACACGTGGATGTCGCCACGTCCAGCACCTCTGGCCTTCCTGTGGGGCTGCCACCACTGGTGGGGCCACTCTCCACCCCTGCCAGCGCCCCGAGCGTGCCTGGGCCAGGAACTGCCGCTCTGCTCAGCACGTGATGGAGAAGCAACGGGCTCCGGCATGGCCGATTCCATACCTGGACACCCCCGATGTGGCCCCTCCAGCTCTCGGGGGGGCTGGGGCTCCACACGGTGCAGGGGTGGCCCGGCAGAGTAGGTCCCCGTGGGTGTCTGGGGCGCAGCAGGGCAGTGCGGGGCGGGAAAGAAGAGCCCAAACACCACATGAAATTCCACAGTCTTTTTATTAACGGCTGGGAGACGCAGGCAGGCCGGCTGTGCTCCTCCTCCTCCACGCCCTCTGGAGCCAGGAGCACGGCGCTTGCAGGCGGAACCTGGAGGGAGGCTCTCTCACAACTGCCTTCATAATCATCAGGGTTTGAGCCGCCAGGGAAGACACGAAAATGCTGCCATTGTTCACCGCGCCTTCAAGGGCTGGGGCGGAAAGGAAGAGAGCCGAGGTCAGAGCCCAGGTGCACAGAGACCTCTGGACCCCTCCGGCCAGGGCCCCCCTTGGCCCCCCGGCTCTTCCCGCGGCCAGGAGGGAGCCAGAGGTGTTGGCATCAGCCAGAAGGTGCTGGCCACCAGCGCCCCACGTGGCCCCGAAATGTCTCTGTGCTCTGCCCACACAGGGAGCAGAGCCCTCCCCGGCCGGGGCAGGGACCGGAGCTCCCTACCAGGGGCTCTCCTGCTCCCCGCCAGCCCCGGCAGACACCCCACTGCCCTCGCTCACCGTCGCAGATGACCTGGAGCTCCTCCTGGCGCCCATCCCTCAGCTGCCGCCCGGCGAGCCCTAGGCACACACAGCCCGTCACAGACCCTGCTGGCCTGCCCGCCCCAGCAGCCCAACTGCCCCCCACCGACCCCACGGGCCTGGCCACGCGCCCGCCTGCCCTGGGGCCCGGCTGAGCCCAGGCCGGTGCCCTGAGGGTGAAGCCCAAGGCGGCGGCCAGGGACCCCGCAAGGCTGCCAGCAGCTGCCCCTGCGTGGGCAGGGGTGGGAGAGGGCGGCAGGGAGCCCCGTGGGCGCCCGGCCCCGCGTGGGGCAGTCGGGGCTCTGCAGGCGCCCGGTGCATTCGTCAGCAGCCGTGGCTGGGGCTCAGCTGCCACGGGGCAGGGAGGGACCCGCGGCGGGGTTGTGGCTCACCGATGAATCTGACGGCCGCCTCGCGCAAGGGCTCCTGTGGGCTCCGCAGGTACGGCAGGCTCTGTCGCAGGTAATCCCCCGCGCCGCGGCTGCTTTCTGCCAGCTGGAGAGAGCAGGAGGGGACAGGGTTGGCCCAGAGCCTCCCCCTGTGCCCAGGGCTGGCCTTCCCTGCCTTCCCCTGCTCGCGCGCCCAGGACGCCGCAGCGGGCAGGGGCCCAGCTGGGAGCTCCAACGCGTGGGGGGAGAGGGGCTTCTCCAGTCTGGCTGTGGGGCTTCGAGGCCGCCCTTACCAGGCACTCGCCGAGCCTCCATGGCTGCTCCGTCTCCAGCAGCTTCCTGAGCTGCCTGCGCTTCAGGAGCTTGGCCGCTCCGAGCAGGGCTTCCCGAGAGGCCTGCAGAGCAGCAGAGAGTGGGAGATGGCCCTGCCGCCCAGGGGACAGGACTGCCAGGGGGTCCCTGGGCAGGACAGGGGGGTGGCAAGGGTTGGGGGTCCAAGGCCTGGCCTCAGACACCTGCAGGCGCCCCTGGGAAGCCCAGGGGGGCTCCAGTGCTTCGGTCTTCGTGGCCGCGCACTGCTGCTCTGCTCCGCTGGACCGAGCAGGGCAGGGGTAGGACACGTCCCTGCCCACCTCCTCAGCTGCTGCCAGCTCTGCGGCTGCAGGCAGCGGGGGGCTCGGAGCCCTCCTCAGGGCCCCAGGTGCGGCACATGCCAAGGGCTTAGAAATCCCCACCTGAGCCACGCTCTGGTCCCTGTCGTGCAGGTGGAAGAACAGGGGCATCATCAGGCTCCTCCCCACGTCCTTCCTCGTCTGCTTTTTGTGGCTGCTGACTGCCACCCCCATCGCATCTCTGCAGAGGAGGATGGAGTGCTCTCGCACGTCGCTGGACTCCTAGGAGGAGAGAAGGAAGAGGGGAGGACCTCAGTCCCGCTCCTCCAAGCCCACGGTGAGGAGACGAATGCTTGTGGCTCTCCCTCTGCAGTGAGGAGAAGAACTCTCGGGCCAGTGGGCACGCGCGCAGAGGGACGCGCCACCCCGGGCCAGGCACACGTGCGCCCCCGGGCATGCTATCCAAGCCTCCGCTCTCCCGCCGCCTTACGTTTTCAAAGAGGGGTGGGAGCGTCCTGAGCAGCTGCAGAGCGATGGGGCCAGCCGTCTGCCTGTCCAGCACGCGGAGCATGTTGCCGAGGACAGCCAGGGCCCCTGTCGTGACGTCGCTGTCACCGTCCTGCAGTCGTTGCGTGACCTCTGGCAGGAGGCCTTGCAGTGTCGCTGCCTACGAGAAACACACCGTTTCACTCTAGGTGAACCTGCTCTGGCAGGGGGGTTGGCCTACGTGGTCTCCAGAGGTCCCTTCCAACCCCTATCGTTGGGTGATTCTGTCGTTGTGTTGTGTGACGCAATCGAGCACCGCACCGGCCGACCCACGCTGCGTGTGGAGGGTGCGGGGCCGGTCGGGCAGAGGTCTCTGCGCGTGCGGAGCAGCCCAGGGCCTGGCCTGAAGCGCTCACGGGCCGCTGAACGGGGCAGCAGGGACAGCGGGCAGCGCTCCCGCCGCTCCCGATTCCTGGCAAAGCCCGAGCAAGCCGCTGCGCGCACCGCGCCTGCAGCCCAGCCCCAGGCGGACACCCGCACTGTGCCCGGCGGCCCCTGCCCACCTTCTTGGGTCTCCCGGACAGCGTGACGAGGCTGCTGACTGCCAGCCTGCGCAGCAGCACCTCCTCGCTGCTCAGGTGGGCCTGGAGGAGGGACAGGACCTGGGCATTGACGTGCTCAAAGTCGGTGTACTCCAGGAGCTGAAAGGCAATCGGCAGCAGAGTGAGAGCCCGGCACAGCCAGCAGAGCTCCCGGACGGCTCGGGGCAAGGCGCCAGGGCCGGACACAGCCCAGGCGGGAGGCAGCAGGGTCCGCAGAGGGCCCTGGCCGCCTCCCCTCTGCCCTCTGCCGCACGCAGGCAGCCTGCCTTCCCCCCGCCTGCCCTCAGAGAGGCAGCGCGTGCCAGCAGGCCCACCTCCACGAAGACCACCATGGCGCCGACGTCCTGCACGGCCCGTCTCTGGAGGAGGCCTTTGACCGCCTGCTCAGACAAGGTGGCGCAGCAGTCCGGTACTTGATGCCGCAGCACCCTGGCCCGGGGAAGAAGGCATTGGTGGCACCGAGCTGGGCAGGCCAACCTCTCTGGGACTGCGCTGAGAGGTGGGCGTCCCACTGCCCATGAGGACGGGGATCGTGCGGGCGGCCCTTCCCTGCCAGGGGAGAAACGTCCGGGCAGGCAAGGGCGGCTGAGCAGGCTCTCACCTCGTCAGCATGGCGACGCCGCTGTGGTAGGTCTCAGCACTCTCGAGCATGTCCCAGGCCCCCTGACTCCCGATGACTTCAACCAGGGAGGCACCGCCCAGGCACTGGAAGAGCGCTTGCATGGTGCTCACTGCGCTCCTGCGGGCAGAGCAAAGCGCGGTCACACGTGGAGCCCCGGCCCCGGCTCTGGGCCCGGGGAGAGACCAGGGACAGGGTCGGGGCACCCGAGGAGTGCCGGAGCACCTGAGCACTGAAGGATGTGTCCCGCTCCCACTGACAATGCAGCAGCAGCCCTTCCGTGAGCCGTTCAGGCTGCAGGAGATCTGGAAGAGCACTGCCATGAAGAGCTCATCAAAAAGTAACGACATGTGGCGTTGGCTGTCGGGCACCAGGAAGATCTCGCGCATGGCACTGGCCACCTGCAGAAACAGCCCGGGACGGCTCTCACTGCAGAGGTGTCCGGGCAGCAGGGCCGGGACAGGCAGCCTGCCGGCGCACCACGGGGCCGAGCGGCACGCGCTGCCCTGCCCGGCTGTGGCCCGAGGGCCCTGGGCCAGACACCCTGGAGAGGGCCGGGTTTGGGGGCGGGTGGAGTGGGCCGGAGGGGCTGGAGAGGGGCGTGCAGCCCTGGGTGGGACGGGGCAAGCCTCGTCCAGACACTCACGGTCAGGAGTTCTTGGCAGCTGTAGTGTCCCCCGATGCTGTACTGCCTGCTGCATTGGTGACCGACCTCTACCAGCACCCTCAGCAGGTCGGCCACGAGGCCGGGCTCCTGGGCCAGCGTGCTCCACATGGCCCTGGTAGTGCTGCAGAGCCAGAACACACTGTCAGCGGAGCCACCTCGGCCACCACCCCTTCTGCCTGGGCAGGCCCCAGAGGTCCTGAGCTGCCCCCGAGGCTGATGGGCCACGTACTTGTCACAGGGCCAGGAAACCCTCAGCAGGCCAGTGACCACCTCATAACTGTCGATGCTGGCCAGCCGGAGAAGGGTGAACGTCAAGATCTCCTGGAGCTGCAGCCTACTGACGCAGACCAGGTGCCTATAGATGATCTCCACAAGGTCGTCCATCTGCCGGAGACAGCGGGCTGGAGCGGGCTGGAGCACAGCCATGGCCCCCGCTGCCACCAAGACCTGCTTCCCTCCCGCCACCCTTTGCTGGCCTCAAGGGACGCCTGGCAGGCACGGCAAGCCCTGGCCTCGGGGCGGAAGGAACGGCCCCCGCAGGGCACGCGCACAGGGCAACCCGGCTGCACACTGCCTACCCCGAGAAGATCCAAACACGGGCCTCTCAAGACCAGCTCCAGACACCTGGCAACCAGCAGGATGTCAGAGACCCTGGGGTCCGCCATGTTTTTCAAGATGGTGAGGACAAAGTCGCTCTTCTCAGATGGGAGGAAGCGTCTCCGAAGTAGCTGAGGGAGAGAGGGAGGGGAAAGGCGTCACACCGACTGCCCTGGCGGCAGGGACCGTGGGCTCTGCCAGCAACCAGAGCTCGCCGGTGGCCAGAATGGCCAGAGCTGTGGCACTGACGCTGGGCTAAAGCCTTGGACTGCTCCCTGCAGAGAGGTGGTGGCTCCCTGCAGCCTGATGGGCAGGAGGCCGTGCCATCCCTCGCCGCGGCTGATGCACTGGTTCATCCCAAGCCTCCCGCCAGCCCCACGGCCAAGACCCCCAGCAAGGAAGGAGCTTGTTACCACCTTGGCAACGTGCTCCGGGGCCCAGCGGGCGACATCAGTTGCCTGCTCCACGCGTAGCACCAGGTTCTGGCTCAGTTTTCCTGCCTGGTAGGCTGGGAAGGAGGCAAAACAGAGCATGAGTGGCCAGAACAAGGCAGAGCTGGGGCCAGCAGGCGAGGGCCTGAAGCAGAGCTCTGTGCCTGGCTCTCCATTCTGTGGGGAGCCGGAGGTGTGCCGGGGTGGCAGGGGAGGAGGGGAAACCGCCTCTTGGGCTGCAGAAGGGCAGGAGCGTGGGGTCTGGCGTTCTGCTCGGGAGGAGGAGAGAAGGCCGGGCGTGCCGCTGCCACAGGCTCTCCAGCCCAAGGGTTCTCGGGACAGGCCCCCAGCTGCTGCCCTGCTCCAGCCTCGCAGGAGTTCGCTGCCCCTTCCTCTAGCAGAGGGGGTGCGCCGAGGCGGTGTGGCGCCATGCCTGGGTCCTTGTGGCTGGGAGGCCCCAGCCCGCCCCGGCCTCTCTTACCATTTCGCAGCAGGAAGAACCTGTGGAAGGCACGCAGGGCCTGCGCAGCCCCATCGCTGATCTCCTGGTCCTCCTCAGCGCAGCACAGGGTGAGGAGCCCCATCAGCTGCCCCAGGAATGGCAGAGGCTTCCTACAGAAGAAGGACCTCCTTCTGTCTCCGCAGGGCAAGTCCTGTGGGAGAGAGGACGGAGCAGTAGCCAGAGCTTTGGAGGGCTCTGCCCTGTGCTGTGCCCCGTGGAGACCCAGCCTGCGGCAGCCGTCTCAGGGCGAGCAGCGTGCTGGGCAGAAGCCCAGGGGAGGCAGGGAGGCAGGGAGGGCTGCCAGGGCCGGGCCTGCAAAACGCTTCTGCGCCCTGGGACGGAGCTGGCTCCCGGAAAAAAGGCACGGGAGGGAGCAGCTCCCAGAGGGAAGGGCAAAGATGGTGGCGCAGGGCTGAGCATTGCCAAACACCCTGCCCTCAGGCCAGGCTTCCCTTGCGGGGAGCCCAGCGCTACCGGCTACGCTGGGGCAGCAGGACGCGGTGAGGGGTGCCGAGAGGTCGCCTGCACGGCACGCCCCTTACCTCCCGCATGCAAGAGAGTCTCAGGAACTGGGTGAGGTTGACAATCCTCCGCACAACCCTCTGGCGCCTAGCCACCTCCGGGGATGTCATGAGGGGCATCAGGACCTGGGAAGGCAAAAGCAGATGGTCATCCTTGGGAAACGAGCCAGAGCGGTGGCTCTGCCGCGCGCCTGCTGGGTTAACACCATGTGCTGCTGAGGCTTCCCCTGCACAGGGGGAAGCCTGGATCAGGGTCCGGCCACCTCACAGCCTCGGGGACCATTGGCAACAGCTGGTGACCTGCGGCAGTCAGGGAGGTAGCCGGATCCCACCCTCCCAACCACCTCTGCCCCTTCCCACACGCCCCTCCAGAGATGGCCACGTGTCCCCGCTGCGGGACGACAGGAACCCCCAGGGGGGCCTGCCCCAGGCAGGTGCCAGCACCTCTGCCCCCGCAGCTTCAGGGCTGGACTCCCCTCGCACCAGGCCACGTCCCAGCAGCTCTCTGCCCTGCTGCCCTCTGGGGAGGAGAGCAGGCACGGGGCGGGCGGCAGCAGCGCCAGCTGCCAGAGCAGGGGAGCGGGGAAGGATGCTGGGACTCCTTCTGCTGCTCCGGTTCCAGGCTGGGCCGTGCACACTCCAGGAGGTCACCTCTCTTTCGGGTAGGGCAAGGAAGAGACCCCGAGAGCCCCGCTCTTGGCAAATGCCTCACCTGCAAGATCATCTCCAATCTCAGCAGGCTGGAACTCGGCGAAGCACCACACATCACCACCTCCAGCACTCTGTTCAGAGTCTTCAGGATCTGCAAGAGGACAGAGCAGGTGGCACGCTTGCCCTGGCCCTTCTTCCTTGCAGGGAGCTGGCTTGAACGCCTTCCACCCGAGGCGGGCTTCAACTGCCCGCTGCGCCCGGGAGAGGCCTCAGGCTCTCCCTGCTCTTCCTCCTTCCCCTGTTGTCTTCCTGCAGCCAGAGGCGGCTAGGAAAATGTGTGCGGGGACTGAGTGGCAGGATCTCCCCGTAGCTCAAAGCCGCGCTTACCGCAGCATCCAGGGAAGCGCCTTGACCGTCCCCGTTCTCTGCTGGGTCAAGACAGCAGATGTCACGGATGCAGGGGCAGAAGTGCTCGTGCACCAGGCCCTCAGTGTCTTCGCTGCAAGGAGAGAAGGTGCCGGTTGGATGCCGGGGTTTCCACGTCGGGAAGGTGGTCGCAGGCGTCGGGGCTGGCAGTCCCCAGGGTGGTACCCGTACGAGGTGGGGAAGGGATGCCTGGAGGCACGTCCTCCTTCCCCGGTGCCGCTGAGGCAGGGACAGAGGGAGAGGACCCCCCTGGCCGGGGGAGCCCGAGCCCCTTTCCGCCTCCTGCCTCTCCCTTCCAGGGAAGAGCTAAGAGGTAGCGGGGAGCCCCCGGGCAGCCTCTGCCCTCCCATCTGGCGCACCCATGGGGGGCCAAGCGTGAGGGAGAGCAGAGGCCCAAAGGCAGTGGTGCCAGGGTCTTGCCGGGATGGGAGATGCCTGCTGCCAGCAGGCCCACGCCGTGGGGGGCCCTGGCCAGGTCAGGGTCTGGGGCAGGTACCTCATTGCGGCGATGGCAAGCATGGCTTCCTGCCACATCACGGCATCCGTGCTGTGAGGAGACTCCTTTTTCCAAAGGGCCTGGAGAGGGAGAGCACGGGCAGGATGGAGCAGCAGGGCTGCCAGCGGCCAGCACCAGTCTGCAGGGCAGGCACTGGCCCCCAGGGCAGCCCCTCGCGTGGCACTGGCCCCGTGGCAGGCAGGGCTGTGCCCAGGGAGGCCCGTCTCGCCCTCCCCTGTGCCCAAGGGCACGTGTGCTGTCTTTACCGCTGGGCTGGCGCTCAGCCAGCGCTGCCCCCCTCCCTCGGCCCCGCTGGGTGCCCTCACCTCCATTTTCTCCACCAGCTCCTGCACTGATCTGAGGTTGGGCCGGTACCTGCCCTGCAGCCAGGCTGTGCAGAGCATGCGGATGGAGACCAGGAACCTCACCTTGGAGGCCTCTTCCTGACAGCCAGCGAGCAGAGAGACAGAGAGGGCGGATGAGGGCCAGAGCAGGGCCAGCAGGAGCGGGGCCTCGAGGGGTGCAGCGATGGCGCAGGGGGCCGGGGGGGGAGCAGCCCTGCACAGCCAGCAGTCCCCCTAGGGCCCGCGCGCAGGCAGCAGGCACGGCAGCACGCGGCTGGCAGCCGCGGGCAGAGCCTGCCTGGCAAAGGCTGCCGTTACCCTTTGGGTGCCGTCGAGGAAGGCCAAGACGTAGGTGTGGGCTTCCTTCTCCTCGCCCTTCAGCCAGCAGCTGAAGGCAGAAGCAGCTCCACCTGAGGAGGAACAAGCGCGGGGAGAGCTGTAGCCGCGGCAGGAGGCAGAGGGAAGAGAGGGGCCCCCTCTCCAGCCCTGCGCCCGCTGCCCTGCTCCCAGCGAGCCCTGGCCCGGGGTGCTGATGCCCCGTCTCCCCCGGGATGGTGCTGGCAGCAGGGCGGGAAAGGCCCCAGCCCGGCAGCACCGCTGCCTCCCGCCGGCCCAGCGGCCTCTCCCTGCCCTGCTCTCTGCCCCGAGGCTGGAGGTGGTCCCCTGGGGTCCTCTCGCTACTCACTCATGGCGGGGATGCCGGGGCTCTTCTCCTCCTCCGCTTGGAGCATGAGGAGGCTGGCGCAGCCCAAGTCCTCGCTCTGCACCCGGCGTTGCCTGGGGCTTTCTGGCCGCTGATGGTCCTCGGCGGCCACCCCGGCCCTTTGGTCCTCTGCCGCCTCCGGTGCAGGGCTGCTCCGAGGGCAACCGCTCGCCGTCCTGCGGGACAGAGGAGAGGGCTGAGGGTGGGGAGGGGGCTGCCCACGGCGAGCGGCCCCAGCGCGGTGCGGCCTGGCCCGAGCAGGGAGGTGGTGGGTGGCAGGGGCTGGGCAGGGCTGGGGGGAACTCCTGCAGGACGCCGTTTCCAGCGGGCAGTCCCCCCTCGCCCAGCCGGCCCTGGCGCCGGCTCTCCTGCCCCCGGCCCCTGCGGAAGGGCCTGCTGGGCCCGGGTGCCCTGGGGTCCCTGTGGCCCTGGCCCGGCCCAGAGCCGCACTCCTACCTGCTGCGGGACACCCTGGCCCTGGGGGGGGAACGTGGCAGGGGTCGCAGGGAAACACGCGTTCTGCGCACAGGGACTCTCGCACGTGCCGGATCACCCATGTCCACTCTTCACGAGTGTCCGGGACACTGTGGGGCTGCCGTGCACATGCTGCTGGACATCACCAGCTGTCACAAGGGTAGGTCACCAAGGGCCCATTGTGACCCGCCACCCCTGCCGGGAGGGGCAGCCCATCCTGCCCCCCGCTGGGACCTGGGCTCTCCCAGGGGAGTCAGCCCACCGCCGGATCTGGCCGCAGCCTGCGGTCCCTCTGCGCACGTCCCCTGCCGCAGGCAGTACTCTGCGGCCCCTTTGGCCTGAGGCCTGAAACCCGGCTGTGTGGTCAAAGGGCATCCTGCCACCACCCACCTGCAGAAACACGTCCAGACCTCTGCCAGGAGCATGAATCCCTCCCATCGTTGGGGAGGATCAGGTCCGAGACTGCCTGAGGAACCCGAACATACCTACATGTTTACTGATATTAAAATTACTGATTATTATTATTGATATCCCGAGTTACTGTGTGCTGGTTTCGTTTGGGATGGAATCGACCTTCTTGCGGCAGCTGGCGCAGCGCTGTGCTTTGGGTTTGGGATGGGAATGGTGTCGGTAACTCTCACAGTTTTGGCCACATTGGCCGATGGCCGGCGACAGATGCTCTCCCCCCACGTCTTGCACAGGGAGAGGAGGAGGAGACATAAAGAGACTTACGAGTTTAGAAGAAAGTAAACCATTTTAATGTGATATTAATAATAAAATAAAAAGGAAATCATGAAATAGATACAGCAGATACAAAGCCGTACCAGGCTCCCAGGATGCCGTCACCGGCAGGCACTGGGGAAGTCCCAGACTGGACTCGGCGACGGGTGGGAGCTGGATTCCAGAGCCGGAGCCGGGAGCACGCGGGTGGGGATCCCAGGCCGACGAACAGACAGGGCCCTGCTGGGACGCTGCCCATTGAAGAGAGCGAGCTGACCCTTTGATCCCTCAGCTTTCACACTGAGCATGGGACAGGTGGGCTGGAATACCCTGTTGGCCGGTTTGGGGTCCCCTGTCCCGTCCGCTCCTCCCCTCCCCGCAGGTGGGACCCCTCTGCGCTTTTCCGCTTCCCACCCTCCAACGGGGCAAATAACGAAATGAGCTGAGCTTGGGTGTTACGGCAGTAAGTATAAGCAAGAGCCTCCCTGCGTGCCGCTCCTCGGCACAAGCTGCAAACGTTGGTCTTATCGCGCCGAGAACGAACCGTTTTCGGCACAACGTGCTGTTAATTTCAGAGTGAGAAGAGGCCTAGCTCAGAAGTAAAATGACTGAACGCACAGTTGGTTTGGTTTTACCTCAAACCAGGACATTCCACTCCTTATTCCATACCGTTTGCGTCGTGCTCAGATCACTGATACGTTCATCTATCAAACCTACACGCACGCATAGATCGATAGATAGACAGACAGACAGACAGACGGAGGTTACTCAGTTATATCTTGACTTTATACAGAAAAGTTCACTGAGTCCATTTAGTTCATAACTGTAGCGTTTCGTCTACCATAGTAGACTCTCAGGGTAGGAAAGATGAATGAAATTCATTGTGGGCCATGCCCCTGGGTAGCATGTCCATCTCAAAGAGTTTTGCTGGATGACACTTGATGAAGTTGGTTCAGGTTCATTACTACTGCGTTACCCTGAAAAACACTGATAGAACACCGTTAGTGTCATATGACAATATCATGCGATTCAGAATTAAGTATTCCCACCCGGGGTCAAATTTCCTTGGGGTACACATTGATCCTCTCCGTTCTTCAGCATCACCCACCAAGTACAAGCAGGTCCTTGAGCAAAAAGAGTCCCACAAACGGGTTCGCCTTGGCCTGAGGCAGGAAAAACCCAAACAGTTTTCCCTAACGTATTCCTTTCACGCACCACAGGGACTTTATCCCCTTCTACTATACGTAAAAGGCCTGATTGAGCTGGAGCAGCTCGATTGATGGATCCCCTGGTGTTAACTAACCAGGTGGCTTGTGCTAAAGGCTTGTCCCAAGTTTTAAAGGATCCACCACCCATTGCATTCAGGTAGTTTTTAACAATCCATCGTATCGCTCCACTTCCCTGGAAGCTGGTGCGTGACAGGGGATATGACATACCCACTCAACGCCACGTTCTTTGGCCCAAGTACTTATAAGACTGTGTTTGAAATGAGTCCCATTGGCTGACTCGGTTCCTTCTGGAGCACCATGTCGCCACGAGACTTGCCTTTCAAGGCCCAGGATGGTATCGCGGGCAGTGGCGTGGCGTACGGCGTAGCTTTCCAACCGTCTGGTGCTTGCTTCCACCATTGGAAGCACGTAACGCTTACCCTGACGGGTCTGAGGGAGTGTGATGTAGTCTATTTGCCAGGCCTCCCCGTACTTCTATTTCACCCATCATCCCCCACACCCCCAAGGTTTCAGCCGTTTAGCTTGCTTGATGTCAGCGCATGTTTCGCGCGTTTTCAGGGGTAACCTGCGCGATAGCATCCGTGGTTAAATCCACCCCTCGGTCACGAGCCCATTTGTATGTTGCATCCCTTGGTGACCTGAAGTGTCATGGGCCCACCGAGCTAAAAACAGTTCACCTTTACGTTCCCAGTCCAAACGTGTCTGGAAAATCTTAGCAGCCTGATCCACTTGCTGATTATTTCGATGTTCTTCAGTGGCTCGCCTCATGGGTACATGGGCATCTACAGGACGTACCTTCACCACTAGTTTCCCCAGCTGGTCAGCAATATCTTGCCATACTTCAGCAGCCCAGAGGGGTTTACCTCTGCGCCGCCAGTTGCTCTGCTTCCACTGTTTCAGCCGTCCCCACAGAGCACTGGCCACCATCTATGGGTCGGCATAGAGATAGAGTGTCGGCCACTTTTCTCGTTCAGCAATGTCTAAGGCCAGCTGGACGGCTTTTACCTCTGCAAATTGACTCCATTCACCTTGTCCTTCAGCAGCTCCTGCGACTTGTCGCGTAGGACTCTGCACAGCAGCTTTCCACCTTCAATGCCTTCCGACAATACACAAGACCCATCAGTGAACAAGGCGTACTTGCCTTCTCATTAGCTGAGAGCGCATTGTACGGCGGGGCTTCCTCAGCACGGGTCACCACCTCCTCTGGTGGCATTCCAAAGTCTCTGCCTTCGGGACAGTTTGTGATCACTTCTACGATTCCTGGGCGATTTGGGTTTCCTATTCAAGCTCGCTGGGCGATTAAGGCAACCCACTTCCTCCAGGTAGCATCAGCGGCCTGATGAGCAGAAGGAACTTTAGCCTTGAACATCCAGCCCAGCACTGATCATCGGGGCACCAGGAGGAGCGGTACCAGTTACCCCTCAAGCAGCTCCAACTCCTTCATATGCCGCCAAGATTTCTTCCTCAGTTGGGGTACGGTTGGCCTCGGATCCTCTGCATCCCCGACTCCAGAATCCTAGGGGTCGACCTCGAGTCTCCCCTGCTGCTTTCTGCCAGAGGCTGCAGGCAGGGCCATTGTTCCTGGCTGTTGTACAGAGCACATTTTTAACATCCCATCCTGTTTGGAGTGCTCCAAGGGCTACTGCACGCACAGTCTCTTGTTGAATTTGCCTCCAAGGCCTGTCGTTGCTCAGGAGCCCACGTAAACTCCTTTTTCTTTCGAGTCGCTTCACAGAGAGGTTTCACAATCTGACTACAACCTGGCATGTGCATTCTCCAGAAACCCACCACACCTAAAAAGGCTTGTGCTTCCTTTTTGTTCGTAGGTGGGGACATAGATGTTATTTTGTTAATGGCATCCCTTGGGATCTGGCGACACCCATCCTGCCACCCGATTCCTAAGAACTGGCTACTTCAGGCTCTTTGTGTAGCAAAACTTGCTTTCAAAATAATCTTGACTACCTTCTTACCTTTCTTAAAAACCTCTTCTGCTGTATTACCCCACACAATGATGTCATCGACGTACTGCCGGTGTTCTGCAGCTCCCCCCTTCCCCAGTGCCGTCTGGATCGGGCCATGGCAAATAGAGGGTTATCTACATCCATAATGAAATTATCGCTCTCTAAACCAGCTCTGGGGTTTAGAAAGCCGACATTAGTTTATTTACAGCACCGGGTGCATGGGGGATACCTCCTCCTGTCATGCACAGCCATCAGAACTCTCCGTGTGATTTTTATACACGTTTTACAACATCGCTAGAACGTTAGTACCTCCCACCCCTATTTGATTGGTTAGTAACTCACATACAGTTACACCGTCAAGTTACAGCTACCACACATGCTCAAGGGAAGGGTCTTCACCTGGGCAAGGGTTGTCTTGACCTATGGGCGTGATTTTTAGTATTCTAATGAAGGTAGTTCAGCTTGGGACACTAAGAATTTTCACTTTCCTGACAAGTCGGCTAAACGTCTCAAAACACGGAGATTAGTACCATCCTCAAGGTCCTTACGCTCCACGTGCTTCCTGGAGAATGATGCACTACTTGCCTCCCTTGATGAGGAGTTCTTTTAATTAGCTCATGCCTGATAAAGTCGGGGATAGAATCTTCATTATTTGTGAGAACTCCCGTAAGGCCTTCCAACCCTAGCTACTAATAACATTTCAGGGATGTGCTTTGCTAACAGCAGGGCTGTGTTTGCACCCCTGGGGCAGTCAGTTCCAGGTGTACTGGATGCCTCTCCAGGTGGAAGGCTTGCTGATCACGCCTTGGGTCTCCAGCCGACGAACCAGGTTCCGGATGGGAATCGGGGACTCTCGGCTGGTGCGATACTGTCGCTGATGCACCCCTGGTACCATGAGCCGGTGATTAAGGACTCTCTAAGACTCGGTTTTGGAGTGTCAAAGCAGGCATTCCTTATTGCAGCGCTGGGCGCACAGGGGATCGCTCCGCCTAGAGCGCGCGCCGAGTTGCTCAACTACAAAGGCTACAAGCAATCAGAATATACATATTAATTACATTTCCCAGAAATGACTAACATACTCCTATTAGCACCTACAACTCATTAATATGTAAATGTCCCTGATGCATGCGCATCCGTGTCCGTTGGTGGTCTTCCAGGGTCCTCTGGTGGTCGTCAATAGCCTTCCTCACCGTGTCTGCTGGTTGAACTCGGGTACAGTTGCACCCGCGCACACTCCGTTCGTCTTTTGGCTTAGTTTGCAACTCCAGTTCTCACCAAACTAGCTTATTCTAGCATCTCTCCCATCTGCTCTCCTCAAGGATACAACGTCTCAAGACTTCCTTGTATCCAACTAAACCCAGCAGACGTCTAACCCATGCGCTTACAAAGCGTTTCAAACTTAGCTACGTTACTCCAGTAAGGAGGGAACCAGATGTTCTTTTCAACCGGGTATCAGTGAGGCCTGAGGGGCTTTCCACCCCAGCCTTTTGTGCTGTTCCAGGCTACTGTATCACCAGCGAGGGTATCACCCTGGCAGCAGCCACTGGGTGTTCTTTCACCTTCTTTAACCTTTAACCTGTTCTTTAACCTTCAGCAGTCCCGCCACAGAAGGGTCAGCTGAAAGACCAGATAAGGCAGGCAGCTGTGTCATGTCCTCACTCCCTCCAGCTGCCATACCAAAAGCCCACCCATACGCTTTCGGGTCTTTGAAATACCCTCTCTTGAGATAGTTTACGCCAAGGATGCACAGAGCGCCTGGGCCAATCACAAGAGTCCCCAGGAGGATGGGGCCAGGCTTTTTTCAGAGGTGCCCGGGGACAGGACAAGGGGTAACAGGCACAAACTTGACCATGGGAAGTTCCACCTCAACATGAGGAGGAACCTCCTTACTTTGAGGGTGGCAGAGCCCTGGCACAGGCTGCCCAGAGAGGTGTGGAGTCTCCGTCTCTGGAGACATTCCAAACCCGCCTGGACGCGTTCCAGTGCCGCCTGCTCGGGGTGACCCTGCTCTGGCAGGGGGGTGGACGGGATGATCTCCAGGGGTCCCCGCCAACCCCTGCTAATCTGGGATTCTGTGATGAGAATAGCTGACGTGCAAGAACATTATTTTTGGCAAATCAAATTACATAGTTGCAATTCTATTCCATACAATAAAGGGAGAAGCCAGATCAAGGCTCGGACACAAAAATCCAGCCCACCAGCAAGACAATGCTTCTCCTGAAATTCAGTTTCCTACCTTCTTACAGGACCCAGCTAGAGTACTGCAAAGGACAACTGAAGACAGAAACAAACCCACAAAATATTGATAGGAAGAGTAGCACAGTGTAACAAGATGCAGCAGCTATGCCTTTTCGCACGAGGCACAGCTCAACAGGTTCTGCCATCAGGAAAGCAAAGACCTCTTGTAATGCTTAGCAATGTCTGTTCCCAGCGTATTCCAGCACCAATACCTACCGTGATCTTCCTGTAGACTGCCATGAGGCTGTTATCATCAAAGGGGAGAAAGCCACACAGCAGAGCATACAGCAGGACTCCCATGCTCCAAATATCCGCCTACAACATAAACGCAAGTGGAAGTTGCGAACATGATCTATCCAAAACAGGGTAGACAGGTAACATTGTCCCCCTTTGGCAAAGCCCACATGCAGCTCATGAGAAGCAGGCTCCTTAATTCTGGACAGAATGCTTACATTCCAAGTGCGAGCGCGCAACCCAAACTCCATTTTCCATTCACTCAAGCTAGAGCACCAGTAAAACAAGTATCCTCCCCTTAGGTCACTAAATTGCTGCATTACCTTCAATCTACAAGGATTTCGCTGGCGAAAATGAAATCCAACTAGGAATGGCACGGGATTTCCTATGGTAACGTATTGCGGATGACAGCCGCCGCCAGCACAGGTGCCATCAACCTGAAAACCCTGCTGCTTCTTCTCTGCTCGTAGAGGCACGACAAGGTCCACATGCCTCATACCGCCTCATACCGTAATCCCCACTTAGACCATAGATAAGGAGGCTCGCAAGGCACCAGACTTCACGCAAAACAAGAAAGAAAGCAGGAGTGAGAGGCTGAGGACAGTGGTGCAAGAGTATGCAAAAGGAAAAAAGACCGACTCCATCCCACGGCCCAACAATTTAGGAAGTTTGAAGGGATTGCAACGACAACAGTTTGGATAGATGAACAAAGGCGAGTACCACGTTCTAGACATGGAATCAAAGCTGGATAAACTCCACGGTTTTTCTCTCTCAAATTTTACTACGCTGCACAGTATGAAGAGAGCAAGTTTCCATACACGACCGGACGACAACTACGCAAACAGCTTGAATTTAGGATCTTTGGGCGAGTCTCTGCATTGCCCTCTGAAGTCAAACGCGCGGTTTTTATGTGCGTGCAGCAGCTAATTTAGCCCTACTCTGGGAGAGCAACTGATACTCTTACCTTTGGCTTGGCACAAAGTCCGAAGTCTATCAGCTTCAAATTATGCTCCTTGTCAATCAGCAGATTTTCCTGGTAACAGAGAAAGCGGTAATGAGTGCTTCTATAACCTAAGTATCCAAGGGAGCACGTTTTCTTTCGCCTTATTGCTTCGTGTTGTTAGCAGCTAGAATTTACCTAAATCTCTCCTCTGGAGATTTTGATCGGTTGTTACCAAACATACCCCGTATTCCAGATGGGGAATCCCAGTTCCTACCCGCTGAGAAGGGTCTGGGGGGTGGGGCAGGGCTGATAGACAGCAACCTGGATGTGAGGCAGCAGCCTGCTCTGGCAGAAAAGGCAGTCGGCAGCGTCACGGACTGTGTTCAAAGGAGCACAGCGAGTCGGCTGGCGGAGTCACTCCAGTCCTCCGTTCAGCACAGCGACAACAGCGCAACCAGCTTCTGCCCCCCGCGCAGGAAGGCCATACAACTGAAGTGAGCTCTGGGGATTGCCAGCAGTGTGCTCAGGGGGCTGGAGCGCTTGCTCAACGAGAGGCTGGGGGAAAGGTGTTCCTTCAGCCTGTAGACGAGCAAGCTTCAGCGGAGATGTCGTGGCAGCCTTTTAATACCTCCCCGGAGGGCAGGAAGACAGAACTCGCCTCTTCACAGCAGCGCACGGTGGGAGAATTGACAGACAACAGGCATGGAGAGAGGTTCAGACTGGAACTAAGGAAATGCCTTTCTCCTCATAAGGACAGTGAAGGGCTCAACAGATTGCCCAGAGAGATCGTGCTGCCTCATCCTTGGGAGAGGTCGAAGATGTGACACGGATAAGGCCCGAGAAGCTTGGTCAGACACTGCTTTGAGCGGAAGGTTCCAACAGAAGCCTCTAGAAGCCACTTCCCACCCGAGTTATCACACAGGCCTATGAATCCGTCCGCTCGCCAACTGCAAAGCCAGCTCCTTCACAAAGGTACATACGATGCTTTGTTTGGGGAGAAGTTCTTCGGAGGCAAAGATTTCAGGAGCTCTCTAGGAAAACGCTTGTGCGCTAAAACAGTTGCTTTTCTCAGAGATGCCAGCAGCTGTAAAAATGCAAATTTCTAACCCCGTCAAGGAGAAAGGGACTCAGGTCTTCCATTACCTACACTGATGCTTAGGGATGATGATGCCCTAAACCCTGCCATGACAGCAAAGCCACAGGATGGGTCCAGTCGCATGCAGCTCCCCCTGCACCTTCTCTCTAACCACCGCTTGTTTAAATTATCCGTGTCACTTTTTCCTTTGGGCATGCAAATACAGCGGTTTGCACAACAGAGTGGCACCATAAAGTCTCTCTACAGGTACAAGCTGCAACGAAGGGGAGAACAAAAACGTCTAAGTAACATTCCAAGTCACATTCCTCTCTCCGCTCCACTCACAGCTGAAGCATGTTGTTCTGCTTCCCTTTCAGAGGAAGCCGAGGGAAGCTCCTTCCTCAGATACAGACACATCCAGCTCAGCTGAGGAACACAGTAGCAAGCCGAAACAATGCTCTTTCAGAAGACACTAGATAAAGAGCTCTAAGCACCAGAGAACAGAGAAGGCATAACTTACTCCAGCTCCTAATGGAGAAATGAAAGCGAGCGTTCGTTATCACTCATGCAAATCTAGCTACTCTTCAGGCTTACTGGTTTGAGGTCCCTGTGGGCATATCCCTGGCTGTGAACATAAGCAATCGCCGAAACAATCTGCCGAAAAAACACACGAGCTTCCTCTTCTGAAAGGCGATCCTTAGAAATGATGTAATCAAACAGCTCTCCTCCAGGACAGTACTGCACAAAGACAGGAAAAAGAGAATACCTTGAGAATACAGTAAGGAAATCCAAACAGCAGTGCGAGGACGCTCTTCCATCCCTCTGCGTTATCACGGTAGCGCCCAGGTGTCCCCCAAACGTGCCCTCAGCCGGCATCGCAGCAGACCAGAGCAGCCGAGGAGCCTGACTATTGCCTGATGCGCTGCGACAGATACATCACACTAATGGCACAGCCATACAAACTGCCCAGGAGGTGACAACCACGCCGGAGTTCCGGGGCCCTACGTACCCTCCTGGTGCTCTTTTAAAATAACTGAAGCACAAGGTAGCAATTACAGTTATTTCACTTCTTGTCAACAGCAAAGAGCGGCTTTTACAGGAAGAGAGAACATGCACATCATTCAGGGAACTTCCTAAGAATTGTTTCGTTTGAACTCTGTTATCAGCTACTGCTACAGCGAAAACCAGGAACCTTTGCCACAGGAGAAACACCGTTGCTTACCTCTAGGACCATGAACATTTTCTCAGATGTCTCTATCACGTGATACAACTGGCAAATATGCTGGTGCCTTAAATTCTTCATGGCATCAATTTCTATTTTAACACGAGGCAAGTCATCCTAAGAGACCACAACAGCAAGCCATGAAATTGCCAGCTACTGGGAAGGCTTGTCCATCACAGTAAGCACCAGACTACCGTGCAATACAAAGTTCCACAGCGCGAAGATGACAGCACCCGATTCAAGTGCCCAAATTCAACCCAGCAGCAGCTCTGCCGTTACTCTCCTACAATTCCGGCACATTGATCAGCCGAACCCAGAGGGGCAGCCGAAAAACAGCCAGTATTCTCACCAGCGTTCTGTTCAAATTACTGTAATAATCTGTAACTTCCTCAATTCTACAGCCAGAGAATGTCGCCCTCCCCACAAGAGGCCACGAGATTAATATTCTTTCAAGACTACAGCATCCACCAATAGCCCAAAGGGCAGGCAGGCTGCCTTTTGACACGTCGCACCCCTGTGTTCTCAAGAACTCCGCAAGGGCAGCGGAAGATCCCACCAACTTGTAAGTATCTCATGGCTTACCCCCAGAGCAAGTTTGTCCATGATTTTTATGGCAACCTTCTCACCAGTGAGGAGATGGCGTGCGAGTTTCACCTTTGCAAACCCACCTAGGATTGGAAAAAGAGACGTTGAAAGCTCAGCGTGAGGACACGTTTTCTTGCCTGTAATCTCACAGGGGCAGCGGATGTGTCACACACACAGCAGGCAGCGTCTTCACTAGAGCAAGAAGCGATCACTGACGCCAACTTTCAGTGACACTGCCAGAGCTCTGCCACGCAAAATACACAACAGAAACGTGCCCCGTGCCTTCGACAGCAACAGTTAACGTGTGCTTAGGGAAGCACGAGAGCGGTCAGACAGGGCGCGCGCATCGGGTTGTGCCCACGGATCAGGCCTACCTGTTCCAATCGTTTCATGTAATTCGTAGCACTTGAGAATTTCCTCATAATCACCTAAAGCCATTCTGAGAGGAACGGGGACCCGGCAATTCTTCTCAGCCCCTGCGAGGAGAAACTGCAGCCGGCCTTTGGGCTTCTCCACGCTGAGCAGACTCTGGAACGGAAAACGCATTTACTGCAGCCCAGCGCGGGCCGGGGCGGGGGGCGACCTGCGCTGATGACCAAGCGCTACACCCCCAGCGGGAAATTCACCAGACGGGGCAGCCCGAGCGCCCGCAGGCCCCGGGCACAGGCGGCTACCGTCTTACGGCGGCTCCTGACTAACGCTTGCCAGCGAGAGCGGGCGACTGCGCTGCCGAAGAGGCAAGCACGCCCGACCCGGCGGTATCCTCCGCGGGGCAACGAACGAGACCCAAGGAGACGCCGCGGCGGCAGCCTCCTTTCGCGAGCCCGCCCGCGCGGCCCGGCGAAAGGCGCCCAGCCCCCCCAGAGTCCTGCCGCCAGCAGACCCGCCGGGAGCCGCTAACGGGCTGCGGGGCAGCGGGGCCCGGAGGGTACGCTCACCGGCTCGGCAGCCGCCTCCCGGGGCGGCCGTTGCCGTTCAAATCTCTTGCCGCGGCGCCCGCTTCCGGGTAGGACGCCCGAGAGGCCAATCACCGCGCGGCGCTGGGCCGGAACAGGCGGAGACGCGCGGTGCATGACGGGAGGAAGGTCGAGGAGGAGCTGGGCGTGCGGGCGTCGCCATGGCGGGAGGGTCTCCGCTGCCCAGGCACCCGGTCCCGACAGGTGACGGGGAACGGCGCCCGCTCCCCCCGGGAATGCTGCCGCTCCCTACCGCCGGTGGGGGCTGGCGTGGGAGCCGCGCCGCCGGGCCTGCCGCCGCGCACAAGATGGCGCCCGGCCTACCGCCCCGGGGAGACTACGGCTCCCAGAACGCTCCGCGGGCCCGCCGTTCCCTGAGGGGAGGCCCTTCCCGCCGCCAGGCCCGGCCCCGCCCGCTCCGCTCGCGGCACCGCCCGGCGCCGGCCCCGCTTCACCCGGGAGCAGCGTTGGGCAGGCGGGGAAAGCGAACAGAAAGACGGGGGTTGCTCTGTTGAGTCCGGGCGGGGGCTGACGGTCTGCCTTGGCTGCGGGCGGCCATTCCCCTGCCAGGCCTCTGACGTCCCTGCGT
Source organism: Chroicocephalus ridibundus (assembly GCF_963924245.1). NCBI lineage: Eukaryota > Metazoa > Chordata > Aves > Charadriiformes > Laridae > Chroicocephalus > Chroicocephalus ridibundus. Next base: position 639,769 of record NC_086316.1, on the reverse strand, counting down.
ACAGGCGTGTCGGCCTAAAGCCACAAGCGGAACAGGAAGAAGAAAAAAAATAAAAGAAGCCTGGTGGAACATGTGACTTCTGTAGAACGTTTGTCCTTTGGAATCCTCCCGGACACATTGCCTGTTTCCTGAAGAAAGACCTACATTTCTAAAAGAAAGTTTCAGTTCTCTCCCGAATAACAAAGGCGAAGGCGGCTGTTTCGGGGACAGAGAGAATGGGGCCATTCTTTTAGGGCAAGACAAATGGTATCTCTTCTATTTGGGGCAGAGCCAGCGGTACCCATCGCAGAGCACTCAGTGCAACGCTTTTTCCCTCCCTCTCTCTCTCAGCTACGTGGGAGCCCCTTCTTCCCGTCGGAGATGAGCGACTTTGTCCTCGCCATCTTGAAAAACATGGCGGACCCCAGGGTCTCTGACACCCTGCTGGTTGCCAGGGTGCTGGAGCTGGTCTTGAGAGGCTCGTGCTCGGAGCTATACGGGGTAGGCAGTGTGCAGCCGGGTTGCCCTGTGTGCGTGGCACAGCTAGGCAGGGCAGCGCGTGCCGCTCTGCCCCGCAGCACGCAGACAGGCCACCTGTCCCGGCCCTGCTGCCCTCGGAGTCCCCGGTCCCTGCCCGCTGCCCCTGGCCGGCTCAGCAGTGGGGAAGCTGATTAAACTGAGAGGATGATTGAGAAAAATGAGAAACTGTTTGAGAAACCGTCTAGTATGGAAGAAACATCCCGCTTGTCACCTGCACGGACCCATGTCGCAGCCGTTAGGAGAAGATGCCCTCCTACGAGACCCACTTGGAAGAAAAAGAAGACGCTACGAGATACCTTGTGGTTTTACCTCTGTGACTAGGAGAAGACGCGAGTAAGTGGGATGAAGGACCTACCTCGGCCCAACAGGCACTAGTTGCAAGGTAAAACAGATAGAAGAAAGAATCGTGAAGATTCTGTGAATTCTTCCAGGAGGGTGGCTGCTCCAGTGCCCAGGGAGGAGTTCTGTAGTCCGGGTCGGAACTCATCTGCTAACTGTAGGTGTTGTCCTCAACATCAGAGGTGCCCTGCCTCCAGCCAGGAGGAGGAGAGGATAACCGAGTTTATTGGGCTCTGTGGATTCGATGTCCTCGCGTATTAGAGCCACAAAAGCATAAAGACATGGTGGACAGCGGTGCACAGTGTACCCTGTTGCCATTGAATCATAAAGGAACAAAATCTGTTGCTGTTTCTGGTGTGACAGGTCTCAAGAACTGACTGTAGTTCGGCCAAAGTGAGCCGGCCTGGGAATAAATGGCAGATGCACCCCGTTGTGACTGGCCCAGGCGCTCCGCGCATCCTTGGCGTAAACTATCTCAAGAGAGGGTATTTCAAAGACCCGAAAGCGTATGGGTGGGCTTTTGGTATGGCAGCTGGAGGGAGTGAGGACATGACACAGCTGCCTGCCTTATCTGGTCTTTCAGCTGACCCTTCTGTGGCGGGACTGCTGAAGGTTAAAGAACAGGTTAAAGGTTAAAGAAGGTGAAAGAACACCCAGTGGCTGCTGCCAGGGTGATACCCTCGCTGGTGATACAGTAGCCTGGAACAGCACAAAAGGCTGGGGTGGAAAGCCCCTCAGGCCTCACTGATACCCGGTTGAAAAGAACATCTGGTTCCCTCCTTACTGGAGTAACGTAGCTAAGTTTGAAACGCTTTGTAAGCGCATGGGTTAGACGTCTGCTGGGTTTAGTTGGATACAAGGAAGTCTTGAGACGTTGTATCCTTGAGGAGAGCAGATGGGAGAGATGCTAGAATAAGCTAGTTTGGTGAGAACTGGAGTTGCAAACTAAGCCAAAAGACGAACGGAGTGTGCGCGGGTGCAACTGTACCCGAGTTCAACCAGCAGACACGGTGAGGAAGACTATTGACGACCACCAGAGGACCCTGGAAGACCACCAACGGACACGGATGCGCATGCATCAGGGACATTTACATATTAATGAGTTGTAGGTGCTAATAGGAGTATGTTAGTCATTTCTGGGAAATGTAATTAATATGTATATTCTGATTGCTTGTAGCCTTTGTAGTTGAGCAACTCGGCGCGCGCTCTAGGCGGAGCGATCCCCTGTGCGCCCAGCGCTGCAATAAAGAATGCCTCCTTTGACACTCCAAAACCGAGTCTTAGAGAGTCCTTAATCACCGGCTCATGGTACCAGGGGTGCATCAGCGACAGTATCGCACCAGCCGAGAGTTCCCGATTCCCATCCGGAACCTGGTTCGTCGGCTGGAGACCCAAGGCGTGATCAGCAAGCCTTGGCACACCTAAAAAGGCTTGTGCTTCCTTTTTGTTCGTAGGTGGGGACATAGATGTTATTTTGTTAATGGCATCCCTTGGGATCTGGCGACACCCATCCTGCCACCCGATTCCTAAGAACTGGCTACTTCAGGCTCTTTGTGTAGCAAAACTTGCTTTCAAAATAATCTTGACTACCTTCTTACCTTTCTTAAAAACCTCTTCTGCTGTATTACCCCACACAATGATGTCATCGACGTACTGCCGGTGTTCTGCAGCTCCCCCCTTCCCCAGTGCCGTCTGGATCGGGCCATGGCAAATAGAGGGTTATCTACATCCATAATGAAATTATCGCTCTCTAAACCAGCTCTGGGGTTTAGAAAGCCGACATTAGTTTATTTACAGCACCGGGTGCATGGGGGATACCTCCTCCTGTCATGCACAGCCATCAGAACTCTCCGTGTGATTTTTATACACGTTTTACAACATCGCTAGAACGTTAGTACCTCCCACCCCTATTTGATTGGTTAGTAACTCACATACAGTTACACCGTCAAGTTACAGCTACCACACATGCTCAAGGGAAGGGTCTTCACCTGGGCAAGGGTTGTCTTGACCTATGGGCGTGATTTTTAGTATTCTAATGAAGGTAGTTCAGCTTGGGACACTAAGAATTTTCACTTTCCTGACAAGTCGGCTAAACGTCTCAAAACACGGAGATTAGTACCATCCTCAAGGTCCTTACGCTCCACGTGCTTCCTGGAGAATGATGCACTACTTGCCTCCCTTGATGAGGAGTTCTTTTAATTAGCTCATGCCTGATAAAGTCGGGGATAGAATCTTCATTATTTGTGAGAACTCCCGTAAGGCCTTCCAACCCTAGCTACTAATAACATTTCAGGGATGTGCTTTGCTAACAGCAGGGCTGTGTTTGCACCCCTGGGGCAGTCAGTTCCAGGTGTACTGGATGCCTCTCCAGGTGGAAGGCTTGCTGATCACGCCTCCTGATCCCAGCAGGGCCGGGACAGGTGGCCTGTCTGCGTGCTGCGGGGCAGAGCGGCACGCGCTGCCCTGCCTAGCTGTGCCACGCACACAGGGCAACCCGGCTGCACACTGCCTACCCCGTATAGCTCCGAGCACGAGCCTCTCAAGACCAGCTCCAGCACCCTGGCAACCAGCAGGGTGTCAGAGACCCTGGGGTCCGCCATGTTTTTCAAGATGGCGAGGACAAAGTCGCTCATCTCCGACGGGAAGAAGGGGCTCCCACGTAGCTGAGAGAGAGAGGGAGGGAAAAAGCGTTGCACTGAGTGCTCTGCGATGGGTACCGCTGGCTCTGCCCCAAATAGAAGAGATACCATTTGTCTTGCCCTAAAAGAATGGCCCCATTCTCTCTGTCCCCGAAACAGCCGCCTTCGCCTTTGTTATTCGGGAGAGAACTGAAACTTTCTTTTAGAAATGTAGGTCTTTCTTCAGGAAACAGGCAATGTGTCCGGGAGGCTTCCAAAGGACAAACGTTCTACAGAAGTCACATGTTCCACCAGGCTTCTTTTATTTTTTTTCTTCTTCCTGTTCCGCTTGTGGCTTTAGGCCGACACGCCTGTACGCAGGGACGTCAGAGGCCTGGCAGGGGAATGGCCGCCCGCAGCCAAGGCAGACCGTCAGCCCCCGCCCGGACTCAACAGAGCAACCCCCGTCTTTCTGTTCGCTTTCCCCGCCTGCCCAACGCTGCTCCCGGGTGAAGCGGGGCCGGCGCCGGGCGGTGCCGCGAGCGGAGCGGGCGGGGCCGGGCCTGGCGGCGGGAAGGGCCTCCCCTCAGGGAACGGCGGGCCCGCGGAGCGTTCTGGGAGCCGTAGTCTCCCCGGGGCGGTAGGCCGGGCGCCATCTTGTGCGCGGCGGCAGGCCCGGCGGCGCGGCTCCCACGCCAGCCCCCACCGGCGGTAGGGAGCGGCAGCATTCCCGGGGGGAGCGGGCGCCGTTCCCCGTCACCTGTCGGGACCGGGTGCCTGGGCAGCGGAGACCCTCCCGCCATGGCGACGCCCGCACGCCCAGCTCCTCCTCGACCTTCCTCCCGTCATGCACCGCGCGTCTCCGCCTGTTCCGGCCCAGCGCCGCGCGGTGATTGGCCTCTCGGGCGTCCTACCCGGAAGCGGGCGCCGCGGCAAGAGATTTGAACGGCAACGGCCGCCCCGGGAGGCGGCTGCCGAGCCGGTGAGCGTACCCTCCGGGCCCCGCTGCCCCGCAGCCCGTTAGCGGCTCCCGGCGGGTCTGCTGGCGGCAGGACTCTGGGGGGGCTGGGCGCCTTTCGCCGGGCCGCGCGGGCGGGCTCGCGAAAGGAGGCTGCCGCCGCGGCGTCTCCTTGGGTCTCGTTCGTTGCCCCGCGGAGGATACCGCCGGGTCGGGCGTGCTTGCCTCTTCGGCAGCGCAGTCGCCCGCTCTCGCTGGCAAGCGTTAGTCAGGAGCCGCCGTAAGACGGTAGCCGCCTGTGCCCGGGGCCTGCGGGCGCTCGGGCTGCCCCGTCTGGTGAATTTCCCGCTGGGGGTGTAGCGCTTGGTCATCAGCGCAGGTCGCCCCCCGCCCCGGCCCGCGCTGGGCTGCAGTAAATGCGTTTTCCGTTCCAGAGTCTGCTCAGCGTGGAGAAGCCCAAAGGCCGGCTGCAGTTTCTCCTCGCAGGGGCTGAGAAGAATTGCCGGGTCCCCGTTCCTCTCAGAATGGCTTTAGGTGATTATGAGGAAATTCTCAAGTGCTACGAATTACATGAAACGATTGGAACAGGTAGGCCTGATCCGTGGGCACAACCCGATGCGCGCGCCCTGTCTGACCGCTCTCGTGCTTCCCTAAGCACACGTTAACTGTTGCTGTCGAAGGCACGGGGCACGTTTCTGTTGTGTATTTTGCGTGGCAGAGCTCTGGCAGTGTCACTGAAAGTTGGCGTCAGTGATCGCTTCTTGCTCTAGTGAAGACGCTGCCTGCTGTGTGTGTGACACATCCGCTGCCCCTGTGAGATTACAGGCAAGAAAACGTGTCCTCACGCTGAGCTTTCAACGTCTCTTTTTCCAATCCTAGGTGGGTTTGCAAAGGTGAAACTCGCACGCCATCTCCTCACTGGTGAGAAGGTTGCCATAAAAATCATGGACAAACTTGCTCTGGGGGTAAGCCATGAGATACTTACAAGTTGGTGGGATCTTCCGCTGCCCTTGCGGAGTTCTTGAGAACACAGGGGTGCGACGTGTCAAAAGGCAGCCTGCCTGCCCTTTGGGCTATTGGTGGATGCTGTAGTCTTGAAAGAATATTAATCTCGTGGCCTCTTGTGGGGAGGGCGACATTCTCTGGCTGTAGAATTGAGGAAGTTACAGATTATTACAGTAATTTGAACAGAACGCTGGTGAGAATACTGGCTGTTTTTCGGCTGCCCCTCTGGGTTCGGCTGATCAATGTGCCGGAATTGTAGGAGAGTAACGGCAGAGCTGCTGCTGGGTTGAATTTGGGCACTTGAATCGGGTGCTGTCATCTTCGCGCTGTGGAACTTTGTATTGCACGGTAGTCTGGTGCTTACTGTGATGGACAAGCCTTCCCAGTAGCTGGCAATTTCATGGCTTGCTGTTGTGGTCTCTTAGGATGACTTGCCTCGTGTTAAAATAGAAATTGATGCCATGAAGAATTTAAGGCACCAGCATATTTGCCAGTTGTATCACGTGATAGAGACATCTGAGAAAATGTTCATGGTCCTAGAGGTAAGCAACGGTGTTTCTCCTGTGGCAAAGGTTCCTGGTTTTCGCTGTAGCAGTAGCTGATAACAGAGTTCAAACGAAACAATTCTTAGGAAGTTCCCTGAATGATGTGCATGTTCTCTCTTCCTGTAAAAGCCGCTCTTTGCTGTTGACAAGAAGTGAAATAACTGTAATTGCTACCTTGTGCTTCAGTTATTTTAAAAGAGCACCAGGAGGGTACGTAGGGCCCCGGAACTCCGGCGTGGTTGTCACCTCCTGGGCAGTTTGTATGGCTGTGCCATTAGTGTGATGTATCTGTCGCAGCGCATCAGGCAATAGTCAGGCTCCTCGGCTGCTCTGGTCTGCTGCGATGCCGGCTGAGGGCACGTTTGGGGGACACCTGGGCGCTACCGTGATAACGCAGAGGGATGGAAGAGCGTCCTCGCACTGCTGTTTGGATTTCCTTACTGTATTCTCAAGGTATTCTCTTTTTCCTGTCTTTGTGCAGTACTGTCCTGGAGGAGAGCTGTTTGATTACATCATTTCTAAGGATCGCCTTTCAGAAGAGGAAGCTCGTGTGTTTTTTCGGCAGATTGTTTCGGCGATTGCTTATGTTCACAGCCAGGGATATGCCCACAGGGACCTCAAACCAGTAAGCCTGAAGAGTAGCTAGATTTGCATGAGTGATAACGAACGCTCGCTTTCATTTCTCCATTAGGAGCTGGAGTAAGTTATGCCTTCTCTGTTCTCTGGTGCTTAGAGCTCTTTATCTAGTGTCTTCTGAAAGAGCATTGTTTCGGCTTGCTACTGTGTTCCTCAGCTGAGCTGGATGTGTCTGTATCTGAGGAAGGAGCTTCCCTCGGCTTCCTCTGAAAGGGAAGCAGAACAACATGCTTCAGCTGTGAGTGGAGCGGAGAGAGGAATGTGACTTGGAATGTTACTTAGACGTTTTTGTTCTCCCCTTCGTTGCAGCTTGTACCTGTAGAGAGACTTTATGGTGCCACTCTGTTGTGCAAACCGCTGTATTTGCATGCCCAAAGGAAAAAGTGACACGGATAATTTAAACAAGCGGTGGTTAGAGAGAAGGTGCAGGGGGAGCTGCATGCGACTGGACCCATCCTGTGGCTTTGCTGTCATGGCAGGGTTTAGGGCATCATCATCCCTAAGCATCAGTGTAGGTAATGGAAGACCTGAGTCCCTTTCTCCTTGACGGGGTTAGAAATTTGCATTTTTACAGCTGCTGGCATCTCTGAGAAAAGCAACTGTTTTAGCGCACAAGCGTTTTCCTAGAGAGCTCCTGAAATCTTTGCCTCCGAAGAACTTCTCCCCAAACAAAGCATCGTATGTACCTTTGTGAAGGAGCTGGCTTTGCAGTTGGCGAGCGGACGGATTCATAGGCCTGTGTGATAACTCGGGTGGGAAGTGGCTTCTAGAGGCTTCTGTTGGAACCTTCCGCTCAAAGCAGTGTCTGACCAAGCTTCTCGGGCCTTATCCGTGTCACATCTTCGACCTCTCCCAAGGATGAGGCAGCACGATCTCTCTGGGCAATCTGTTGAGCCCTTCACTGTCCTTATGAGGAGAAAGGCATTTCCTTAGTTCCAGTCTGAACCTCTCTCCATGCCTGTTGTCTGTCAATTCTCCCACCGTGCGCTGCTGTGAAGAGGCGAGTTCTGTCTTCCTGCCCTCCGGGGAGGTATTAAAAGGCTGCCACGACATCTCCGCTGAAGCTTGCTCGTCTACAGGCTGAAGGAACACCTTTCCCCCAGCCTCTCGTTGAGCAAGCGCTCCAGCCCCCTGAGCACACTGCTGGCAATCCCCAGAGCTCACTTCAGTTGTATGGCCTTCCTGCGCGGGGGGCAGAAGCTGGTTGCGCTGTTGTCGCTGTGCTGAACGGAGGACTGGAGTGACTCCGCCAGCCGACTCGCTGTGCTCCTTTGAACACAGTCCGTGACGCTGCCGACTGCCTTTTCTGCCAGAGCAGGCTGCTGCCTCACATCCAGGTTGCTGTCTATCAGCCCTGCCCCACCCCCCAGACCCTTCTCAGCGGGTAGGAACTGGGATTCCCCATCTGGAATACGGGGTATGTTTGGTAACAACCGATCAAAATCTCCAGAGGAGAGATTTAGGTAAATTCTAGCTGCTAACAACACGAAGCAATAAGGCGAAAGAAAACGTGCTCCCTTGGATACTTAGGTTATAGAAGCACTCATTACCGCTTTCTCTGTTACCAGGAAAATCTGCTGATTGACAAGGAGCATAATTTGAAGCTGATAGACTTCGGACTTTGTGCCAAGCCAAAGGTAAGAGTATCAGTTGCTCTCCCAGAGTAGGGCTAAATTAGCTGCTGCACGCACATAAAAACCGCGCGTTTGACTTCAGAGGGCAATGCAGAGACTCGCCCAAAGATCCTAAATTCAAGCTGTTTGCGTAGTTGTCGTCCGGTCACTAATTACGGGGTAGGGGGCTAGCTGCGTGAGAGAGCAGTTAACTGCGTGTTACGACCAAACTGTTAGATAATTTTCTCCTCTTACATTTCCCATTTTATCATAAGTTAAGGCAGAGATCATCTTGTGCGTGTCGCACTGCTGTGCCCTGCAAAGACCTATAATATAAAGCTGATGTTGGCATGCATTTCTCTGTAATGAGTTTCAACGGTGTCTGTCTTTTTCAAAAGATTTGTGTGTACGTGGAGATGTGGATCGGGTCAAATAGTTTATTCCAGTTACACTTACAAATCCTCTGGTTCCACGTGCTTGTGCTGAGTAGTTTCCCGAGTTTAAAATCGGTTTCTAGGAGGCCTTTCTATTTGTCAGCTTAACGTGCGAGCTGGGTGCTGTTAAGCAATGGTTTAGTGGCAAGAAGGTCTTACAGATCCAAAGACAGTTGCTTGTCCTCAGATCGTGTTACTTAACTCAAGTTAGTCTTGATTCCCTGCAAGATGCTCTGTTAGACCACCGTCTCGGTGGTGTCATGTCATCTTATTCTGACTTGCTTGGAACACAGCCCAGGCAAAGTCATAATGTGGTTTTGACAAGGAAGTCGTCTTAGTTGTTCTTCGTGAAGTTATTGTCTTAAATATTGGTATAAATAACCAGCTAGCCTCATGCCCAGTAGCTCTTGGATCACTTCTTCCCAAGTTCCATCTCTCTTCTCTCCGCAGTTGCAAAGGAAAGTATTCTTATCAGAGGAGGAGCTGCGGAAAAGGCTGCTAGGATAATAGGTGAATGAGCAGCTTGGGATCTGAATGATTATAGGGTCCTCGTGCTCTTAGACAACTTTGCTATTGAAGCGTATATTGCACCAAAGCGAACGTCAGGTGGATGCAGATGCATGGCAGAGGAAGATGAAGCCTCTGAGGCCTCTAATATGGCATGGGTGGAAGACTTACGCTGTGTTAAAGCCGATGCTTCTGTGTGATGGCTTTTCTGTGTTCTTCTAGGGTGGCCTTGACAACCGTCTGAACACGTCCTGCGGAAGCCCAGCTTATGCAGCACCGGAGCTGATCCAGGGCAAAGCCTATATTGGCTCAGAGGTATGGAGCACCGGTTTGGGTTAGGGGGGTTCCGCCACCTCCCCCTGCCGGGTATTTAAGTATTTAAAGGTGGTGAAGTTCAGTTGTGCTCACTTGGTTTCTCTCTCAACTACTACTGGATAACATTGCCTGGATCGTTTTCGGAAGCTGTGTGTCTGGCCTCAACAGTCACAGCCTGGAACAGCACGTAGTGCTTTTGGCCGCAGGTCGTGTCACTGGCTGGTTTGTCTCTGACTAGTCCTTCGCTATCGCCATTTGTTGCTCTGTATTTTAGTGCCCTACAAAACAGTAACTTAAATGCCTTCCTTCTGCTGCACGTTCTGTGGAGCAGTGATTTATTCTGTTAATTATCCAGCTCTTGTGGCCAAGTTTTATGCAGTTTCAGTATTTTGTGTGCTTTACCAGGTCTGTCTTTGGCTTGAAATTCTTGTATGGAAACTTGCTCTCTTCATACTGTGCAGCGTAGTAAAATTTGAGAGAGAAAAACCGTGGAGTTTATCCAGCTTTGATTCCATGTCTAGAACGTGGTACTCGCCTTTGTTCATCTATCCAAACTGTTGTCGTTGCAATCCCTTCAAACTTCCTAAATTGTTGGGCCGTGGGATGGAGTCGGTCTTTTTTCCTTTTGCATACTCTTGCACCACTGTCCTCAGCCTCTCACTCCTGCTTTCTTTCTTGTTTTGCGTGAAGTCTGGTGCCTTGCGAGCCTCCTTATCTATGGTCTAAGTGGGGATTACGGTATGAGGCGGTATGAGGCATGTGGACCTTGTCGTGCCTCTACGAGCAGAGAAGAAGCAGCAGGGTTTTCAGGTTGATGGCACCTGTGCTGGCGGCGGCTGTCATCCGCAATACGTTACCATAGGAAATCCCGTGCCATTCCTAGTTGGATTTCATTTTCGCCAGCGAAATCCTTGTAGATTGAAGGTAATGCAGCAATTTAGTGACCTAAGGGGAGGATACTTGTTTTACTGGTGCTCTAGCTTGAGTGAATGGAAAATGGAGTTTGGGTTGCGCGCTCGCACTTGGAATGTAAGCATTCTGTCCAGAATTAAGGAGCCTGCTTCTCATGAGCTGCATGTGGGCTTTGCCAAAGGGGGACAATGTTACCTGTCTACCCTGTTTTGGATAGATCATGTTCGCAACTTCCACTTGCGTTTATGTTGTAGGCGGATATTTGGAGCATGGGAGTCCTGCTGTATGCTCTGCTGTGTGGCTTTCTCCCCTTTGATGATAACAGCCTCATGGCAGTCTACAGGAAGATCACGGTAGGTATTGGTGCTGGAATACGCTGGGAACAGACATTGCTAAGCATTACAAGAGGTCTTTGCTTTCCTGATGGCAGAACCTGTTGAGCTGTGCCTCGTGCGAAAAGGCATAGCTGCTGCATCTTGTTACACTGTGCTACTTTTCCTATCAATATTTTGTGGGTTTGTTTCTGTCTTCAGTTGTCCTTTGCAGTACTCTAGCTGGGTCCTGTAAGAAGGTAGGAAACTGAATTTCAGGAGAAGCATTGTCTTGCTGGTGGGCTGGATTTTTGTGTCCGAGCCTTGATCTGGCTTCTCCCTTTATTGTATGGAATAGAATTGCAACTATGTAATTTGATTTGCCAAAAATAATGTTCTTGCACGTCAGCTATTCTCATCACAGAATCCCAGATTAGCAGGGGTTGGCGGGGACCTCTGGAGATCATCCCGTCCACCCCCCTGCCAGAGCAGGGTCACCCCGAGCAGGTGGCACAGGAACGCGTCCAGGCGGGTTTGGAATGTCTCCAGAGACTGAGACTCCACCACCTCTCTGGGCAGCCTGTGCCAGGGCTCTGCCACCCTCAAAGTAAGGAGGTTCCTCCTCATGTTGAGATGGAACTTCCCATGCTCAAGTTTGTGCCCGTTACCCCTTGTCCTGTCCCCGGGCACCACTGAAAAGAGCCTGGCCCCATCCTGCTGACACCCCCCCTTTTAGTATTTGTAAGTGTTGATAAGGTCCCCCCCTCAGCCGTCTTTTTTCCAGACTGAAGAGACCCAAATCCCTCAGCCTTTCCTCATCAGAGAGGTGTTCCAGTGCCCTCAGCATCTTGGTAGCCCTTTGCTGTCCCCTCTCCAGCAGTTCCCCGTCCTTCTTGAACTGGGGAGCCCAGAACTGGACACAGCACTCCACGTGCGGCCTCACCTGTACTGCAGGACCTTTCAAAGATGATGGAGAGCAGCCCAGCAATGACTTCTTCCAGCTCCCTAAGTACTGTCGGGTGCATCCCATTGGGACCCATGGACTTGTGGATATCCAGTTTACTTAATTGATCTCTAACTTGATTCCCCTCAACAAATGGGAAGTCTTCCTTTGTCCAGACTTTCCCTCTTACCTCCAAAGTGTGGGACTTTTGGGGGCTGGCCTGTGCAGTGAAGACTGAAGTAAAGGCGGCATTCACTAACTTAGCCTTCTCTGCATCCTCTGTCACCATGGCTCCTGTCTAATTCAACAGCAGGCCCGCATTTTCTCTAGTTTTCCTTTTGCCTACAATATACTTGAAGAAAGCCTTGCTGTTGACTTTGACATCCCTTGCCAGGTTTAATTCCCAGGAGGCCTTAGCTTTCCTCGTTTCATCCCTGCATACTCTTGATGGCATTCTTGTACTCTTCCCAAGCAGTCAGTCCCTTCTTCCATGTGCTGTAAGCTTCCTTCTTCCACTTGAGCTTTTTCAGAAGCTCACTGCCCAACCATGCAAGTCTCCTGCTTCCCTTGCCTGATTTCTTGCTCTTAGGGATGCACCAATCCTTAGCTTGGAGAAAGTGGTATTTTAATATCAGCCAGCTCTCTTGAGCTGCCCCTACCTTCCAGAGCCCTAGCCCACGGGATCTCTCCAAGTTTCTTGAAGAGGTCAAAGTTAGCCCTCCTGAAGTCCAAGGTTGCAGTCCTGCTTGTTTTGTGGATACTACCCATGATCCCGAACTCTATCTTCTCATGATCACTACAGCCAAGTCTGCCCCCAACCTTAATGTCCTCCACCAGTCCCTCTGTGTTTGTCAGTACCAGGTCCAAGAGGGCTTCTCTCCTTGTTGGCTCCTGTATGACCTGAGTCAAAAAGCTGTCATCAATACACTGGAGGAGCCTCCTGGACTGTGCGTGCCTGGCTGCGTGGTCTGCCCAGCAGATATCAGGGTGATTGAAGTCCCCCATGAGAACCAAGGCCTGTGATTGCAAGGCTACCTTCAGCTGTCTGTAGAAAGCCTCATCAGCTTCCCCATCCTGATCAGGTGGCCTGTAATAAACACCCACAACACTGTCCCTCATATTTGCCTGCCCCTTAATCCTTACCCACAAGCTCTCTCTTCATCCACCCCCAGGGAGAGCTCAGTGCATTCCAGTTGCTCTCTCGCATAAAGTGCAACTCCACCACCCTGCCTCGCTGGTCTGTCTTTCCTGAAAAGGACATAGCCATCCATGACAGCATTCCAGTCATGCGAGCTGTCCCACCATGTCTCAGTAATTGCAGTGAGATCGTGGCCCTGCCACCGCACACAGACCTCCAGCTCTTCCTGCTTATTCCTCACGCTGTGTGCATTGGTGTATCAGCATTTCAGAGAGGGAGTTTTGTGTGTAGTTTTCACCCTTGAGGGGTGGTGGGCCTTCTGGTTCTAAAAAATACTGGCATGCTGTCCCACAAGTGCTGAGCTACTACGCCCAGGTGCCTCATTGACAAGCCCAGTTGCATCCCCCTCTGTCCTTCGAATCTAGTTTAAAGCTCTCTCAATGAGCCCTGATAACTCTTGTCCTAGGACTGTTTTCCCCCTGCAAGATAAGCTATTCCCACCAGCAGGCCTGGTGTCTTGTCCCTGTCGGGACAGGGAACTGCTGGAAAGGGTGCAGCAGAGAGCTACAAAGATGATTATGGGACTGGAACACCTCTCTTATGAGGAAAGGCTGAGGGATTTGGGTCTCTTCAGTCTGGAAAAAAGACGTCTGAGGGGTGACCTTATCAACACTTATAAATACTTAAAGGGTGGGTGTCAGGAGGATGGGGCCAGGCTCTTCTCAGTGGTGCCCGGGGACAGGACAAGAGGTAATGGGCACAAACTTGAGCATAGGAAATTCCACCTAAACATGAGGAGGAACTTCTTTACCCTGAGGGTGGCAGAGCCCTGGCACAGGCTGCCCAGAGAGGTGGTGGAGTCTCCAACTCTGGAGACATTCAAAACCCACCTGGATGTGTTCCTGTGTAACCTGCTCTAGGTGACCCTGCTCTGGCAGGGGGGTTGGACTAGATGATCTCCAGAGGTCCCTTCCAACCCTATGATTCTATGATTCTATGATTCTTCTAAATCAAGCTGTGGTCAAAGAACCCAAAGTCCTGCCAGTAGCACCAGGCTCGGAGCCAGGCATTCATCTGCTGGCTTTTCCTGTTTACCCCGTCATCACTCCCCGCAACTGGAGGGGGTAAAGGAGGACACAACTTGCGCTCCCAATCCCTTGACCAGTCGTCCCAAGGTCCTGCAATCTCCCTTCGTTGCCCTCGGACTGCTCGCTACCTTGTCATTGCCTACCTGAAAGATCAAAAGGGGGTAATAATCTGAGGGCCGTACGAGGGAGGGAAGCTGCTTCTTCACATCCTTAACCTGGGCCCCAGGGAGGCAGCAGACCTCCCTATATAGTAGGTCTGCTCTGTGTATCAGGCCTTCCTTCCGCTCCCTTCAGTAGTGAGTCGCCTATGACAATGACCTGTCTCTTCTTCACTGCAGAGGTTTTGATGCAGGGGGTGATGTGGCTAGACCTTGCTGACACCTCCAAGCTGGAAGAACTATCATTGCTCATCATTGTCCAGTTTCCCTTACGGAGCACTGTACCTGTTATAAAATGACACCTGGGAAGGTGGGATAGTCGCTGGGCAGATGTGACTGTGGTGCCTGTTGCACCGGGCAGGAACTTCTTGTTGCCATTGTCTCCCATTGTTCAAGTCACCACGTTGTCGGGCGGAGAGAGGACAGAGTTCTCTGCAGCAGGGGTTCTGTCTGCCTGCTTGGTTTCTGCCATGGGAGGCAGGGAGCGACTCCAAGCATCTCTCTCTCCTCTCACATTCCCTGATGGTCCTTAACCTGCTTACCTCCCCCCTGAGCTCCATCACTAAGCAGAGGAGCTCCTCTACCTGGGCACATCTCCTAGAGGTGTGCCCACCACTGCCGTCTGCCACCAGTGTAAGAGCAGGGCGCACCCTGCAGCCAGACGTCTGTGTGGCAGGATGTTCCTGTAAGAGATCCATCTGGGAAGCTGCATCAGAACTGGTGGGTGCAGGGCTGACAGATGCCATGGTCTTCCAAGTGGAAGAAGACCGTTCTCATGTCTACCAAAAGCAGGGTTCTGCATCTGTTGTTAAGCTTTCCTTCTCCAAAATGAGGAGGAAATGTAGGACATGATAATCAACAGAAAGTTGAATAAATAGTAAGTAATAGAATTCAGTGATTGGTTCTGTTTCCCTGTATTTTCCTCCTGATGCAGCTAAACAGCTGCTGTTCCACATCATACATACACCTCTGCCAACCACTTCTCAGCTGCCATCAGACTCACCCAGAGTCTGATGTGTCTTAAAAAAACCAACAAAAAACCAAAAAAAAACCAAAAAAACAAACAAGCAAACAAAAAAAACCCAACCCAAAGTTCCTTGAGAGCAGAGCGTCCAAGGACTGCTGTGGCAGAAGGCAACTGACAGCTGATCTACACAGGGAGTGTTTTCAGGGGGCATAACAATCAGGGCTCTACAAGGTGCAGGATCAGTTCATCAAAGGGCGTGGCTTTTTAGCCTGGAATTGGAGTGGACTTGAGTACCTTGACAGAAGATATATAGGAAGTTCAGTATGAGTCTTTGTAAAGAACTGTAAAAAAACCCAACAACCAAGCAAACCAAAAAACAATAGCTGACTGATCCAAAGAGATCGCGTAAAGGTGCCGATATTCAGATGAGTCACCATTGAAATGGTATGACTTTCCTACTTGAATAATCTAGAATATCTTGAGTAGGAAGGGACCCATAAAGATCGTTGAGTCCAACTCCCTGCTCCTCGCAGGATTACCTAAAACGGTGTGAGTAAGAGCTTTGTCCATCCAGATAGTGTTGGCAAGCGCTTGCAATTTCTCAGTAAAATCGCTATAAATGGGAATCAACTAGGTTGTCAGACAGCCTTTAGCTACCCTTCCCTCTTTGCTTGGGGTGTGAACTGTGTTGTTGAACCGTTGAGTCACTATACATGGAGAACTCATCCATTTCTAAGTGTACTTCTGTAGGATGACAGAAAATCCTTTATGCTGGTCGTTATGCCAGGATGCAGAACTTGGTCAGTGATCAGTGTGCTTAAGGCATTCGTTCTCTTAAACTTGTCAGTAGTTGAAACGTGAGCAGAGATCTTAAGATCATCAAAGGCAGTTTCTGCATAGTTACAATTGTCTAACGGGAACTGGGAGCTGAGCGGTTTGGACTGACAGAATGTTGGCCAGTGAAAACGTATTTAAGTGAACCGAGAGACAAGTTTTAAAACTCAGTCTGGGTGCAGTTGGAAACTGATCATGTCACAGGTGTTAAGATGCAGGCTTGCTATTTCCACTCTGAATTTGTCTTAATTTTACATGGTTGTGAACTGAAAATCGCTTGAAATGAGGACACTTATGCACCATTGTGGAATTTAATTTCACACATTATAGAACCTGAAATTTATTGTAATCTCAACCCATAACTCTTGTTTCAAGGCAATGTAATAATCTGCTACTTGAATCTAATTAGGATCATATGACTTTTGTGCAATGTTTCTTTCCCTGGAATGTTCCACAACTTTTAATTTGAGAATACGTCAATAAACTCCTTTAATTTTTGAGTGAAAAAATCAAGCATGTGATGGAACTTCTGGTAAAAAAAAAAAAAAAAAAAAAAACCAACAAAAAAACAAGCAAGCAAAAAAACCGAAAAGTCCCCCAAACCAACTTATTTCTGGTGTGATTTTCTGCATCTGGTAGCTATTGCAACCTATTTACCTTCCACCATTGCCCACAGTCAAGTAGATGCTGATTTCATTTTTCCTTGTCTCATGTTCTGTAGCAATACAGAACATAATAATGTTCTGTATGTAATGTAATGTACAGAACATAATAATAAAATAAAAACAAAATGCAGATTACACGTTTTGTTTGACTTGGCTTAGTTTCAGAGTAAAGCTGTGTTGTGAAACAGGCTACAAACTCTTCATAAATAGCACATTAGTGTAGTCTGTAAAGATGTAACTTAACTTCTTTAACCTGTGATGTCAAAGTAATGCATGCTCTCCTTAGAAATGTACGTTGCATATAATACCACCTGTTTTGTTATTGAGGCATTTATTTGTAGGAAGAAACCTGCTGTGAAAAATTGATAGTTATGTTGCTTCACAATGTTTACTGATTTTAATTTATTTTTTTCCTCCGTTTTCATTGACAAGTAAATGATCCTTGATGGTGAATTCGTTTGTTTTTTAGGTACTGTTGTTTTACCTCAAATCTGAAAGCCATTTTCACTTTTCTTCTAATCAAGAATTAAAAAACCCCCAGTAAATAATTTGATTGAAAGAAACTTACCTGTTAGATCTGTAACCTTTTCCCTGTCTGCGGTATGAGCAGAGATCAAAACTGTAGCATTAGATGTGACCTATTCAAAAAAAGATAGCTAAATGTTGAGGATGTGTTATTTTTAGTTCTGAAAAGTAGTGATTTCAATGAACATTACAATTTCAAAGTGCTAATATCAGTCATTCATGCTCCAACATTGTTTGCGCTTCTAAAACTTCATTTCATCATATTTGATATGATGAAATGATGCAGTAGGTAAGGAGCAGGTTAGCTGCAAAAATGGGCTGAGAGGGACATCACACAAGCTGAGTGGGTGAAAACTGCATCTGATAATTCAAACGTAGCATTCTCCTTACTGACACATCTGGATTTTGGTACTACCATTAATTTATTCAAGTTATTCTTAAAGCTACATTTGCATGTGCCTGCTGTTCTTCCTTTTTGACTGAATACAGATGTTGGTACAATCCAAGTAATGTACAGTTCGTTTTGAGCTAGCTGTTCAAGGTTCATTCTCAGTCTTCTTTTCTGCAGAGGGGAAAATACAGTATTCCAAAGTGGCTCTCTCCTGGCAGTACACTACTAATTAACCAAATGCTGCAGGTAAAGGAATTGCTTCTATTCAACAGGTCTATAAAGTACTATTGCATAGGTCAAAACATTACATCGATGAAATATTTTTAAAATATTCAGTGTTTAAACCTGAAGTTTTATAATTTTTGAAGAGAAGGTGAATGTTGTCTTCTGCTGAAAATTCTTTGAGTTGAATGATTTGGTATAGAAATAACTAAGCAAAGTTCAAATAATCAAACAGAGTCTTCAAGCAGCCTGCATTTGGTTGTTCTTAATTGTGTTTTATAAATAATCTGTTTTATAAATGAAGCTAAACATACTGGATATGTATTTGGGCTACATAAGCAATCTAGCTAGTGCTAAATATTCCTGGAATATTTATTGTAACTGTAGGTTCTGTGACTGCTCTTCACAGCGCACGTGTTTGACCTTCCTTTTGCTCAAGCTACAAAGCAGTATTGGTTTCTGTTTGAGCTTGTAACCACCCTAAAATTCTGAGTAGAAGACAAACTGTTTCTTCAGTTCTTCTCAATGATTTAAGCATCAGCTTAATATTTATTGCCCACTAGGTGGACCCAAAGAAGCGGATTACGGTTAAACATCTATTAAGTCACCCTTGGCTCATGCAAGGTTATTCTGATGCTGTTCAGTGGCAAAGTAAATACACAGTAAGTACACTTGTCAGATGAATACTTGATTTAATTAAGTATTTAACGTGATCTTTACTGGCTTAGTACCATCCTCACAGTACAGGGGTGGGAAGATGTTTCTCCAAAGACGAATTTTGAGATGGCCATAGTTCCATTCTGATTCCTCTTGCTGTCAAAATGTTGCTACTCTCTCTAAATTTCCCTTGAGGAGGAATTTCAAATGTGTTTTCATTGCATTCTGCAACTGATGCTTAATTCGCAAAATAACTGACTTCTCATAAAAATGTGAAGTATTTCTGCGTGTGGGTGACCAGTTGATTCTCCAGGCTGGTTGGTCAATACTTTACGGGCAAAAGGCAAATGTTCTCAAGAGCATGTTCATTATGATTATGGTTTATCTTGTGTCTAGTCCGCACTGAAAATTTCTAGATTGAATAAAAATTCGACCTCATTGAAAGTATGTTCATCCTGTCTATCACTTGTTTTACTTGTGTGAGAGACTAAGGTAGTATGGAGAGGGGAAAAACCAAAATAATCTAGCTGTCAGTAGTAAGTACTGAGAAGTTCCTGCATGTTTGCAGCCGGTGCCTCCCTTTGGCCACTGGATGCCACTGTTTCTCTGGATAAAGAGCAGCCGTACTGTGCTTGCAGCATCAGTTCTGAAGGGCTGTAGAAAAGATGTGCATGTCTGATAGCTTTGAATATTTAAGGAGAGATGAAAGTGTAGCTTCCATTCAAGTAAAAATCTCATCTGCTGTCAGGCTTATTTGAATTCACAACCTCTCACCAAGGAGGGGCCAGACTGTGAAGTTGTTGAACTTGTATGACTTTTTCAGTCCATTCCCTACAGTATTTAGCTGTGATGCTACCTATTTAAAATACAAGGTCTAAAATCATAGTTGATTATTGAGCTGCCCACTGAGTTTCACGACAGTATCACAGTCGGATATGGATTATGAGACGACTTGAAAGCCTCATGCTTCAATATCTGTCATGTTCTTGCAGCTGAGACATCTTGATGAAGACTGCGTAACAGAGCTTTCTGTGTTTCATAAACAGAGCAGGGAGACTATATCAAAATTAATATCAGAGGTAAGAAGTATATATTGGTAATTTACAGTAATTAAACACAGTAATACAGTAAATAAACTTACTGTATTAACAGGCTAATGCTCACTCATTCTCAGTTATGAAATTTTTAATACTTTCCAGAATTGAGGAGCCCGTGCCGAACTCCAGAATCTAACTGTAGCTTATAATTACAGTTCTGAAGTTCAAACTTTTTTTTTTTCCTTTTCCTCTAATTGTGCTCGTGATAGTTCCTAAACCTTACTGTTATTTCTACGCATGGTAAAATCCTTCATAATCTTTTAAAGTCAAAATAGACTTAAAGAAATTCGTAGTTGAAAAACAGATGCCATTTCCTGGGCTAGCTTTTGCTTTGAAATGGTTCAATAAGTAAGAGGAGAAAAAAAAAAAAAAAAGAAAGAAAAAAAAATATCAGAGCATCACCCAGACAGACTATAAAATACATTTTTGAGAGTTACTATTCGCAGTTTTTAAAAGTGGAATAAAAATGACAAATGTTGAACTGAGTTCTAGAAGAACTGCACAAATGTTCAGATGCAATGACATGGCAAGCTGTAGAAGGGACTTAAAACGTGATGCATACTCCAGCTTTACCCTGAATCGGAAAATTCGTCCTGGAAGTTAAATTTTTTCCTTTTTTATACACGGTAACAGTGACATAGTTCTTCATTTTGGAAAAACTGTCAGGGTTTCCACATAACTGTAGTAGAAACGGACTTAAAATATGTGTGATACTTAAGATGCATTTGTGGAGTTAATGCTACTTGTTCTTCAGTTATAGGAAATAATCTGTCTACAAGGGGAAAAGTCCTTCCAAGTAGGTTTGTGTTATTTGCACAGTCCTTTATGGCAGTACTTCTAATCCCTTATAACTAATTCAAACTAGTTGTGCTATGCTGCAAACCTGTCAAGCTTTGTACCCGTGTTTCTCACACAAGCAGAGTTGCCAAAAATCATGCAAAAAGTTGGTGCCACTCGTGGAGGAAGAATGAGGAGGGACTTCCAAAAAATTGAGACTCTGCTTGAAATATTGGCTAAACTGAATTAATAGCTTTGCCATTTATTCAGTAGATAGATTCTGGCCCCAGGACTGGTTTTCATGCTAGTGAGCATACTACAGAGTAACGTGCAAAGAACGACAACCATAGCCTGTTTCTTGATCTCAGACATGTGTTGTGAACCAACTGAAGTCTGAAAGTACACTTATGTCATCAAACATTAGGGTGCACATCAGGTAGAAAATCTTGCAGAAATTTTCAGAAGGCTGAGCTTGCTTTGTTCTCCTAATGTTTCCAAAGAGGAGATTAATTTTTTTTTTTTTCCCCCCCTAGTGGAAATATGACCAGTTGTCAGCAACGTATCTCATGCTTCAGTCCAAGAAGGCTCGTGGCAAGAGTATTCGCTTAAGTGTTCCATGTCTAACAGAATATGTTAGTACATCACAAGCCGCAGGCCTCGAGGTAAGTTTTTTGAATTCAACAGGACAAAGTACTGATTAAAATGCTGCTCTGCATTAACAAAGCTGTGCCTAGAAAAACAGACTGGTGCCCTAAACTTACACCCTGGTTTTAGCCAGGAAAGAGTTAATTTCCTTTCTAGTGATTGCTGTGAAGGGAACGTCAACAATACATATTGTTTTAGTTGTTGCTAGGCGATGTTTATGCTTTTCAAGGACTCTCTTCAGCTTCCCATGGAAGCTGAGAAGGGAATACAGACAGGACAAGGGAATGGCTGATGGAATATTCTCTACCACAGACGGCATGCTCAGTGTATAAGTGGGGGTTGGGTGGGAGGGGGGATCCGCGATCACTGCGCGGGGTGGTACCAGTTTACCAGGGTGTGAGAGTGACTTCTGTTGTTGTTGTTGTTATTATTATTATTATCCTTTTTGGTATTTTTTTTTCTTTTCTGATATTGTTCTATTTAACTCTACTTCAACTCACGAGTGTGGGTTTTGTTTTGGTTTTTTTTGCCTTCCTTTTCCCTTTCCCCTCCTTTTCTCTCTCTTCTCCCTGCAACATTTTTGGGGGAAGGAGGGGTGAGCAAGTGGCTGCATGGTCCTAGTCGCCAGCTTGGGTTAAACCATGACAATGTCAGTAAGAGACCATGTGTGCAGTCAGCCAAAGTCTTGGTCATTAAACAGCTCAATCTCCTCATTAACATGTTTTTGAAAGCAGGGCTGCTTCTTGAATTGGTATTACTGGAATAACTGTCTGCGGGGACGTGGTGTGTTACGTGTACTGCACAGAACGTCCCCTTGGCTACTCACAGAAATGGACTAAAGTTGCCCAGTGTCTGGCCTACGTGATCATTCCAGATTTTCCTCTGTGATGCCTAACTTCTTACTCTGCTTTTTCACACTTGTGTGTAAATATTTTTGTACCTTGCTAGTTGCGTTTAGCATG
Source organism: Chroicocephalus ridibundus (assembly GCF_963924245.1). Lineage (NCBI taxonomy): Eukaryota > Metazoa > Chordata > Aves > Charadriiformes > Laridae > Chroicocephalus > Chroicocephalus ridibundus. The sequence continues at coordinate 617,988 of NC_086316.1, read as the reverse complement.
GCTTAGCAAGGAAGGTCTTTTGAAATATCCTGGTGTGTCATCTGGGCAGCCTACTTTGAGATGACACGAACACTACATGAGCTGATGATGATCAAAGGAGAGAGACCCATTCCTTCCTCATCTGTTTCCTTTCAGAACACAATCCCAGAGAGGATTCTGTTTATTTTTAATAAAGGAAAAATGTTGCTGATGTTTTTCTGATTAATTGCATTCTCATGTGGGCTTGTATATCTTACAGTAATTTCAGTTCCTGTGGTTTGGTAGCAAATTGCAGATAGGGCACTTCATAACCACTCTACAGTTGCTAAATTGCTTGCAATGTCATATATAATATGCAGCTATATGTGATGTCAGTGATGCTCGTCTGTATTTGACAAACTCAAAAACATTCAATAAAATTGCAGACTTCCTATTAACCGTTCCCCCTTGAACTGTAGACATTGGTGTAAAATTGTTAACTAGCTATCTGAATGTGCTATTCTCTACATAGAGACAAGCACTCAGAATAAATACTTTCTTATGCACCCGATTCAATTGCATGTAAATCGTTTCAGTTCACTCATACAACTGCTTTGAAACGCAGATGAGAATTCTAAGATTACCAGGGCTGCATAACAAATCATGAATCATAAGTGTTGATGAATATGCATAATGTGCTTTCCATGATCATGGTGGGTTAGTCTTCCACACTCAGATGATTTGAAGTCGGAGGTTCTCTAGGTTCAGTAGCGCTGATGCTGTGAAGTTACTTCATCTTTAGTGGTGCCCTAGGTAAATTCATCTGGCTAATGCTACTATTTAACATACGCATTATGCCTTCACAGATGATTGTGAAAACCATGTCCACACAATACAACAATCCAGTAGTCCTCCTACAGCTCTCAGGACATATTTAACTTACCTGCGTGTAGATACTGTGAGTGAGTATCACTTCAATTTGCTGAAATGCCCAACTGGCAAAGTTCTCTAGCTAGAGCTGGTCTAATGTGAAGACAACCAAGCAAACATAACCTTTAACTTAGCCAGTTTCTGAATTTGGTGGCACAAGCTTGTACGTGGTACTGCCTTGTTTCAAGCAATTTGATGTAGAAGGATATTCCAAAAAAATTCACCATGGCCTGAATTTCATCTGGAGCAGGGTAGCCAAGGAATCCTGTTCAGGTATTCGTATTGTAATGGGACGTGATTTCACCTACAGTATTGGGCTGCTAGCTTGCTTGCTGTACTAGGAGCCCCCGGTAAGGCCTTTTTAGTAAGTCATCGTAGTAGGTCTGGTAGCATACCAGGAAGTTCTGTTTCTTTTCCAGTAGTAATGAGAGATCTGATCATTTCAATATCCTTCATCATAGAGCAAGAGAAACTTACCTGCCAGCAGAGCAAAGCTTCCTAAAATGGGATCCATTCCAACCGAGGACTGATAATTTGGAATACCTGCAATTTCGCTGAAGTGGTATGAAACAGGTCCTTGGGAAGAGTTTCCTGAAAATAGCAAAAGGTGTTAGAAACTAAGGGTACTGTGGTACGCATCTGATTGTATGTGGTGTGAGCCATGAAGGGTAGCAGTCTTGGCTGAAGTTATGAATCCTGTGATTTAAGAAACGACATCTTTTTTTGGAGCTAGCAATTACATGAAGGCTTCTGAATGCCAGTTCAAGTACTGTTGCAGATTACATAATCACAGGTTTTGGTTGTCATGTGTTTACCTTTATCCATCCCCCTTTCAGATTTTACTGCATTCTTTTCTTGGGTTTCTTTCCAGCTTATTATTTGACTTTTGTTACAAAGAGCTTGTGTTGAAATCAAAGGAAGGTATTTTTTGTGACTCACTTCTCTTCTTGATGCAGATCATGAAAGATGACTTTGTAACGCTTGAGAATAATTTCCCATCTGCTTTTGATACAAATGATAAATCCATAATGACAATGTTAAAGTCATATAAAACTTAGGTCTCGGTCATGCGAACTTCCATGAGCTATTAGCCATAATTAAGAACTTAGAAAGAAGTAAGATTTTGTGACAATTCTCTGATGAAATCTTGCTATTAGTAGTGCAGTGGAATCTCAACTGAGAATGAGTAAATGAGGCAGTGAGGATTTTAAAATGGAGAGGAAAACAATAAGGTACAGCAAACAAGACCTCAGAGCCAGGCTAGAGCTGGACAAGTCTTTGAAGAAGTTCCACCTGTCTGTATCGGACGAGAAAATCCAATGAAGCAATTACAATTACACAATCAAACCAAATGAAAATTCTTAGCTGTGTTTAGATGAGCTGGTGAGGAATAGTCTTAAACGTGCAAGCTGAAGAATGTGGAAGAGCAGATAAAGAACTGGCAAATGACTTGAGATGTTTATTAGCAAGTTATAGATGGAATCAGGAGTATTGAAGAGTTTTTAACTATTTCGCTCGATAGGCAAGCATTGTATGGTATTTTTAAGCTGCTTCAATTTTATAATTTCCTTGTCTGTAACACTCCTGAATGTGATCAGAATACAGCAAAGGATGTCTTCTTTTTGTTACATCTCTTGTAGCATTCAAGGCATGATGCTCAACTGTACGATACAGAATTCACACTGTCAACTCCAGTGACAAGAAAAGTGGCATCAGAGAAGCATGAAAACAAAGAGAATGTTGATACAGAGTCAGCTTTAAGAAATGAAATGCCCTTTGCGCTTCCTGCTCCAACGACTTCTTCTGCGAAGAGTCAGATTGAGACGCAAGTACAAACCATACCCTTTCAGGCACCTGTCTTCAAAGGTACGTTGAATGTAACTAATGAAAACTTAGAACACACATGTCGCTTAGAAATTATTGTAAATTAAAATACGATCACAATACTTGTGTATCCAAAACATCTGTTTCTGGAAGACTTAACCTTTTTTGCTGTATTCACCAGCCTGGTTCTTCTAGTACATCGGTAAGGTGCTGAAGGAGGTTTAACCATACATCGGGGCAGGTTACTTGTATGTTAATTACAGAAGTCACTGCTGCTTACGGTAACACACGCGCATGCCTTTTGGTGCGCTCTGACAGGGAGCCAAGTGATGTGTTCCTAAAACTTGTATCTGGTTCCACTCTTCCACGAAGGCTGAGAACACAATTTCCTCAATACTCTGTTTTTTCTTTGATATTACTTTGAGTGGAAAATAAAGGCGTACTTTTAGTCAAATCTGCTTTTACTGCTGCTTAGAGAATTTTTTGTGTGTTTGCATATCAGTGTTTTCATAGTAACAGTCCGCTGTGGCAGTGAAAACACTTGCGTTAACAATGTATAGATCTTACAGTTACGTGATGGACCACAGAAATCTGGCTAAATTGTGTTAGCTTTTCCGAGTTACCAGAAATTTCTGTCCTCAGCCTGTCTAGTCCATTCTTATGAAAATGGATGGATCCTGTATACACATTACCGTTCCTTTCAACCATTAACATAAAAGTTTTGGTGTTGATACTGTAAATGCTAACTCTGTCCTTGAAATGCCAAGGACTCTTTCCAGTAGGAGACTCTTCTGTTCCAGATGCTAAGGAACATTGTTCAGAAACAGTAAGTACTTGTAGGCTGATTCAAGTTACAAGGGATCTTGGACATGCTGCTGTTCAGTGACATCCTTTGTAAAGCATTTAAGCAAGTGCGCTGCAAAGACTAGTTGTTTATATGAGTTTTATTTCTTTTCTCTTAAGGTTGTATGTGAAGAACTTGTGAAGTTTGACTTCACAAAAGTAGATGCTCTTTCTGAAGTGGGAAATGCAGAAACACTGTTTCTGCTCATTTTAGTGAGATATTTCTGAGGATTAAACAATGAAAAGCTAATTCTTTGTTTCATTGAAAGACTTTTGGGTCAGGAAAGGTAGTATTAATATTTTCTTAGAGGTGGAAAAGTGGAAGTATCTGTTGGAAATTTTGACATCATCATTGTCTGGGGCCAGGTGCAATTCTCCAGAGAGCTGAAACTTTAAATGCTGAAGTTGAATTTAATTTTAGCAACTCACTGTTTCACTTGGTGTTTGCTTCTGCACATTCAAAACCATGCTCTGCAGAACTCTCAATGTGTGATTAGTAGAACTTGTTAGGCTGTTACGTAGAGTGTATTATTAAACGTGGCTGTACAAGCTCACACCCTTCCTATAAGGGAAATGGCTTGGTGAAGAACATAACTATTTGACGCAGTGAATTGCTCACTATTTATTCTGGGACTAGTGGCAGAGCAAGAAAGAAATTCTAATCCTCTTCCTTTCCAAATTTCTGATATTGAACTGCATTGGTCGCTCTAAGGCTTGACTTGTAGAGCCCTGGGGAAATCAGTCACAGTTTTTCTTTGTAAAGTAGGGGTAGTATTGTTATATTAAAAACGTATTTTATCATTCTGAAGATACAGACCTGAGATAGAAAAGGGGGGGCGATTTTAGAAATAAATTATTAATCATGAGAAATCCTTGCTGAAGAAAAGAAAATCCTTTATGCAAAAACATACCTGCTTTGGCTTGGATTCTTTCTTTCAGAGAGACAGTTCACTGCAGTCACCCCAATTAAGAAACCCACAAACCCAACAAACACAGATGAATTGACAGCAGCTGAGGTTCTTCCCAAAAGGAGGTAAATGTCCAGTTATTTGTGTACACTTCTGATTTAAAGCAGGACTACCTTAATCCATGTACTGCCTAGGGAGCCTTGTTACAACAGCAAGTAGTTATTTCCATTCTCTTGGTACGAACCTTCCTAAAACCCTTTCTACATTCACTGGAAAACACTGAAGGCAGAGAAAAGTTTTAAAACTATGTCTCAATTATCTTCAGAATATATTATTTTCCATAATATAAGTTCCTTCTTATTCTAGTTCCCCAGAGAGCTGCAGTTTCTATATACATCTCTGGGTTTAAATCTCAACTGACTTTCGAACAGAAACTCTCATAATACACTGCACTTGCTTTGGTTTTCTTCATTCCAACAGGTCTGGTAATATTTTAGTGATGTATCCAAAATGACTAATTTCTGAACACCGAGGAAAAATAGCTAATTAATTTTGTTCATGTAACAGGTGTCACTCAGGGGAATTAGATCTCAACGTTGCTCATGTGAGTCGCAGCCAAAAGAAGAGAAAAGCCAAAGTATTCGGAAGTCTTGAAAGAGGCCTAGATAAAGTGATCACAATGCTTACACCAAGCAAAAAGAAACGATGCGCTAGAGATTGTCCAAGGAAACTTAAGGTAAGGTTGCTGGAAAAAATCTTACTTAAAAAGAATTAACAGTAAAGTTATGAGTAGTAAGTTACATTTTTCTCTTTAAATATGGCGATGGTTTAGTCCTGCAAAAGCCTCGTGGCGCCATGCCTGTTCCTTGCACATCAGAAGTGCTCGGTCTCGGCTCGGTGATGCACCATCAGCAATCTCCTGGCTGTGGAGCGTGCAGGAGGGCGCCCGAGGCACAGTCGTGTGTCTGCCTTCTCAGTCTGCCCCGGCCCTCCGCTGCCACTTCGGATTTTATGGTGGATTGTAGTTTGGGCATGATTTAATATTAATTGTTTGGTGTTCTTGCTGCTACTGCAATGTGTTAGTTATGATAATATTGGGAAGTTGAAGCATTTTTCACAAGTTTGCTACTCCAAAGCTTGCTTTATGAAAATTTTTTGTAATTTCTTCAGTTTTAGGAGAAAGATTTTTTTTTTTCCCCCTTGACTCTTATTTTAATGATCTGACTACTTTTAGGCTCACTATAATGTTACCACCACTCAGCTGCTGAATCCAGACCAACTGTTGAACGAAATAATTGCTATTCTTTCAAGGAAGCATGTGGAATATGTTCAGAAGGGGTAAGTGTAAAAGACGATGACTTCAACTTGTATTTGTCTAAATAATCAGTACTCCAATCCTTGATAAAGTGAAGTATTTAAACTTTCTCAGCCTCGCAGTGTAAAATATAATAATTTTATAGAAAGTGTACAAAGCGCTAAATGAAGGTATGCCGTAAGACTTCTCCACCCGATGCAAAGCAATGTTAAGTGAGCTCTAATAGAGCTTGGCAGCTGACAGCTGGGAATAGTGAGGTGGCTCTGAAAGGCTGATGTCAATTTTATCTGTCTCTTGTGAAATTGTAAATACAAAAGGTTTGTTATGGTACAGTCACATGACCAAAACAGATGATTTTGGGAGATAATGCGAGTACCTCTAACCTTCATTCTTGGCAGGTAAAACACATAAACATTTAGCCAAGAGATCAGTATATTTTAAAAGCTGCACAGAATCTACACCTTTGTCTAACCTTATTGTAACTTGTAGCATCTACTAACTAGAGTAAGGTACTGAGACTAGGATTGGTTCCTAGTTCTGATCTTCTTGTGCTCACTTACGAATATGCATTTTCTAAAGTTCTTGAATATGTGAGTGATAGGCATTGTAGAATGTCAGAGTACACTTTAACCTCTGATGCATTTCCAAGCTCAAAATCTGGAAGGATAGTGAACTCCACAGAGGCGCCTCCTCCCATTGTAATGATTTAAACTTCAGATTCAGTTTCTCCACTCGTCACACCAGCTGAGCTGTAACCAGCCTCTTGGCAGCCGTGACTCTGCAGAGAGGAGAGCAGTTTTGTCTACGAAAAATTGTGGGAACGTCTCCAGACTTCCAGCTCTGCACTCGGAGAATGAGGGCCTGTGGCTGGGTGGGACGTTGGTGCTACATGTCACAGAATCACAGAATGATGGGGGTTGGCAGGGACCTCTGGAGATCACCCAGTCCAACCCCTGCCAGAGCAGGGTCACCCACAGCAGGTGGCACAGGAACGCGTCCAGGCGGGTTTGGAATGTCTCCAGAGACGGAGACTCCCCCACCTCTCTGGGCAGCCTGTGCCAGGGCTCTGCCACCCTCAAAGTGAAGAAGTTCCTCCTCACGTTTAGGTGGAACTTCCTACGCTCAAGTTTGTGCCCGTTACCCCTTGTCCTGTCCCCGGGCACCACTGAAAAGAGCCTGGCCCCATCCTCCTGACACCCCCCCTTTCAGTATTTATAAGCGTTGATGAGATCCCCCTCAGCTGTCTTTTTTCCAGACTGACAAGACCCAAATCCCTCAGCTTTTCCTCAGGCAGGTCAGCCCCAACCTGTCCTGGTGCGGGGGGTTATTCCTCCCCAGGGGCAGGACCCTGCACTTGCCCTTTTTGAACTCCATGAGGTTCCTCTGCGCCCAACTCTCTGGCCTGTCCAGGTCTCGCTGAATGGCAGCACGGCCTTCTGCTGTGTCAGTCACTCCTCCCAGCTTTGTGTCATCAGCAAACGTGCCGAGGGGACACTGTACCCTCATCCATGTCATTGGTGAATATATTGACTGAAAACTCAAAGCCTTGGTTCACTAAATTCTGTGTTGTTTCCCAATATTCTGAATAGCAATGGGATAATGTCTGTAAAGTGCTTTTATTAATTCAGAATTGCATTGCAAAAGAAACATTAAACAGTTAAGCGATTACTCTGTTTTCCCTTTGTTTTGTACAGTTATACCCTGAAATGTCAAATGCGGTCGGATTTTGGCGAAGTCACTATGAAGTTTGAGTTAGAAGTGTGTCAGCTCAGTAAAACTGAACTGGTGGGTATCAGGCGACAACGGCTTAAAGGTGATGCCTGGGCCTACAAGAGACTGGTGGAAGACGTTTTGTCCAGCTGCCAGCTGTGACTGGCTGATGCATGTGCTGAGGAAGCAGCAGTTTTGTACTTGAGGCTTTTGTATGTTTACATTACTTTGTAATAATGTTGTGCAACTCTTATGAAATAAAATTCTGTAAGCTGTTCCCCCTCTTGCGTATTTTTCACATATGCGGGTTAAAAAAGTATTGGTGTTTGTATGCTGAACCAGCTTATTTTGGTATGTCTTCAGTTATCAAGTACGTGTGGTACAGAAATAGTCATTTGCATAATTCTCTTCTTGTCTCTGCTTAAGTAGGATTTATTGAGATCATTAACTAAGTCACAGCTGTGGTTCCCAGAGTTACACTATATGCTCAGTGTTGTACAAAATGGGACTGTCTTCAATAAATGTGAAGTCAAGAGGGCTAGGATTTAAACTATGATCCCATATAAAGCGTTACTGTGTCTCATTACAAAGCCTCACTGATGCTTAACAAGTGTGTGTACTTTCTGATGCTCTTGTGTTAAGTGATCATCAGAACGTCGTGTTAGGAACCAGAGCACCTTTGAACTGTTGTCAGTGGAGAAGCCATTTGTAACCCCGGCTGTCTACAAGGAGCTCGGAGGGATACCTTTACGGTACCGGGCGCAGAACAAAAAGTACAATTTGAAATATACAGGACTAGTAAGTGCACGTAAGAGTTGTTTGGGGTGTTAGGGTTTCCCCTTGGGAAGAGGTATGTGTCTGCCAAGCGCTGGTGGTGTCTGTCCTATTCATGCCTTTAGCCGTGCTTCAGTAGCCGGGGATACTGGGATAAATCCAAGCAGCGGCAGTGGGAAGATATGTTGAAGTCTTTCTCTGTGCAAAGGTGTCCAGTAATACCTAGATAAGTTGATAATGTGCTGCACGTTCATCTTAAGGTACATGAAGGCAACTATGACGTAGGCTGTGTGAAAACCCCACATTATTGCCCCTTAACTAAAGCCTAAAGCTCACCCATGGGAGGGCTGGGTAGGTGGACAGTGGGGTGTTGGAAGCTTCCAGTGGCAGTCATAGAATCGTTTTGGTTGGAAGAGACCTTTAGATCATCGAGTCCAACCATTGACCCATCACTGCCAAGTTACCACTAAGCCATGTCCCTCAGCACCACGTTTGCCCCTCCAGGGATGGCGACTCCACCACTGCCCTGGGCAGCCTCTTCCAATCCTTGACAACTCTTTCCATGAAGAAACTTTTCCTAATATCTGTCCTAAACCTCCCGTGGTGCAGCTTGAGGCTGTTTCCTCTTGTCCTGTCGCCTGTTCCTTGGGAGAAGAGCCCGACCCCCACCTCTGCTAGTTAAAACTGTTTGCTCACTATCCCTTAATTTAACTAGAGGGATAACGTAACTAGGATTTCTTTGTTAAAGCAGTTACTGGTCAAGGTAGACACGTCCCTTGTTTTTTGCCAGTGCCAAGTTGTCCCTTTGCTGCTCTCTAGGCAGGTAAAGGAATTGGGAAATTTTTAGTGAATGTCAAGAAATGGCAGAAGTGTTTGCGGGGGTATGTGGAAGGAGAGGGCTGCTGCTCCTTTAAGTGGCTGGTCAAGAACCTTTCAGATGCAGAACAGGATAGTGAGAAAAGAGGGACAACATGATCGGGAACATAGAATGACACAAACGTGGCTGACGGATGGTATGAGAGGCAGACCTGGTTGGTCACGCTAATTGATGAGGGTGCATGGAACGTGCTAACGTTCGTTTTGGGAAGGCTGTCTGCTCCGGGTCGGGATGCCAGGGGGACCCACAACTGTGTGTGCTGGAGGAGGCAGCCACGCTCCTGACATCCCTTCACGGACAATGTAGAAATGTAAATGGTGATGTGCAGACACTGCAGGAGGTGTTAAAAGTGTGTGTGACGGCACATGAATTAAGGGTTTGGGTTGAGAAAGGCACACCTGACCTATTGTTCTAACAAATTAGTGCTTAAATCCTCCTATCTGCACTTAAGTACTTCCTGTGCCTGACTCCTCTAGCTGCAATATTAGACTCCAGTTTGGTTTTTGCATGTTGAAATTTGAGTCTGCTAAACATCAGCTGTAAATCGTCTAAGCCTGCCGGCAGTGCCGCCAAGGGCTGTAGCTGATGCGTATCAGCAGCGCTGCAGGGTTGTGCGAGCTCTGGCTTTTTGCTCACTTGCTTGTTGTTTGAATACAAACTTTTCCCTGAGAATTTGGCTTCTGCCTGGAACTTGGTCTGAATTAAAATAAAGGTAGAAGATGGAAGGGCTGATTGAACGAGGCATATTGATAACAGTCTAGCTAATGAGTACCATGATGTGTGTTTTAGATCACCAATCACAACTGCAAAGCCCAAGGGCTGAAGAATTGGAACGCTGGCTTGCGTTGGCATTCTTTGAGCTTTAATTTCAGGAGTGACTACAGAAGTATCCTGAAATACCCGAACTGCCGCTGTTGAGAAGCACATTCTCTGTGAGTAACTGTCTCCTCCCTGTGGTCACAGGACTGATGTTATGAAAGGACAAACGGTAATTAAAATGTCTTGTTCCTTCCCTCTTTTTAAGCTAAAAACAACTGGGAGATAATTGATTCAAGTTGTCTTACAGGCTCTGATGTGTGAAATAGGGTTCCTCTTTGTAGGCTACCGTCCTGACTTTTTTTGCTAATTGTTCAACATTCCTTGTTGTGAATGAATGACATCTGGTGATAGGAATCAGAGAACGGGCAAGAAGAAAGATTCATTTGTGCCTTTTCTGAAACCAAACTGCTGCTACACTATCAGCAGTTCTTTTTACTGAGATTGCTGGAAGTCTATTTCAGCTGATCTCAGGTGGAACTCTGAGCGAGGCAAAACGAAGGGTTAACAGGGAAAGGAGCTGTGTGGATAACAGGGAGCATGGGTTGTTGTTCCAAGCAGAGGATGTAGGGCCAGGGAGTTTCAGACTACTGCACTCAGACTACTCTTCTTGCAACAGCCAGGTTTTATAAAGTCATGTGTATCAGTCAGTTGTGACATCAGATGGTATGCTGCATTTAGGAGGCTGTCATAAAATCATAGAATAGTTTGGGTTAGAAAATCATCTTAAAGATCATCTAGTTCTAACCCCCTGCCCTGGGCAGGGACACTTCCCACCAGACCAGGTTGCTCCAAGCCCCGTCCAACCTGGCCTTGAACCCCTCCAGGGATGGGGCAGCCACAGCTTCTCTGGGCAACCTGGGCCAGGGGCTCACCACCCTCACAGCAAAGAATTTCTTCCCAATATCTCACCTAAATCTCCCCTCCTTCAGTGTAAAACTATTCCCCCTTGTCCCATGGCTCCCCTCCCTGCTCCAGAGTCCCTCCCCAGCTTTCCTGGAGCCCCTTTAGGGACTGGAAGGGGCTCCAAGGTCTCCCCGGAGCCTTCTCTTCCCCAGGCTGAACCCCCCCAACTCTCTCAGCCTGTCCTCACAGCAGAGGGGCTCCAGCCCTTTGACCATCTTTGTGTCCCTCTGCTGGACCCATTCCAACAGGTCCATTTCCTTCTTGTGCTGAGGGCTCCAGAGCTGGACACAGTACTCCAGCTGGGATCTCACCGGAGCGGAGCAGAGGGGCAGAATCACCTCCCTCACCCTGCTGGCCGTGCTTCTTCTGATGCAGCCCAGGATGCGTTGGCTTTCTGGGCTGCAAGTGCGCATTGCCTGCTCATGTTGAGCTTCTCGTCCACCAGCACCCCCAAGTCCTTCTCCTCAGGGTTGCTCTCAAGGCATTCTCCGCCCAACCTGTATTTGTGCCTGGGATTGCTGTGGCCCAGGTGCAGGACCTTGCACTTGGCCTGGTTGAACTCGATTCCCTTGGCTGGGAACCTCTTCTAGAGTCTAAAGTTAATTTATGTTCCTTGTACATGAGTGTGCTCTCATGTAAGCTTCTGTTTTCCCTCTCCATGGCTCCATGTTTTTCCAAGTATACGAGTAACCATGACTTACCCACATGTGTTTTCTGAGATTGAATTAGCCGAGCTCTTGTGGCCTCCTCTTGGCTCTCCATTTCATCATCCTGGTGTCGAGGACTCCCCCGTCTGATCTCGGCTCGTCTTCCTTTTAAAGCAGCTGGTCAAATGGTCCCTTTTCTTGTAAGTCCCTGCAAGGGCCTCATGCAATAGCAACACTCTTTGTCCTCTTTCCACCAGAACTACTGTTCCTCGCACTTGGTGCTATGGATCTTCACGTTCTTTCCACTGCACCTGTTCTCAGTTCCTCCTTCTTCGGTCAGCTCCAACTTAGTGCTATCAGCAAATTTCCGTAACACCTTTTACAATTTGTGTCCAGGCCACGAATAATGATACTTAACAAGAGCAGTCCCAGGCCAATGCTTGAAAAACCAACTAGAAGCTCTCCACTCTTCAGCAGATCACCCTCCATCTCCTTGGCTCCCTTATCTTTGTAATTCATGGAGTGATCCCCATCCTTCGCAGTGCAATCGTATTTCCTATCTGTTGTAGTATCAAGTGCCCTTCAGGAGTGCAGATCAGTTCTGCTATGCATTGTTTAGAAAACCATAGGCTGGACTAGTTTTGGTATTTTGTCAAAGCTGTGTTGCATGTTGATTTTATTTTGCAGGACAGACAGCAGCGAACCTTTCCTGCTTTATCCCTACAGCACATCTGTTCACGTGTTTAAATTATTTTTCCATTCAAAGCTTGATGTAAACACTCTCTATAAAGCTGCTGCTTTAATATTGTAACATGGAAGATATTTTTCCTAATGAATATCACCCCCTCATTGCTTTTCTTCTCCCTGCCTCTTTTCTTCAGTACTTGTCCTGCGGGATGGTTTTGCGGAGGAGCAGGCAGGTGGCCGGTTTGGGTGCAACGGTAATAGGAAACCCAAACTTTAACTGGCCTGTGTTAAGATTAAAACAGATCTGTGTAATTCAAGCAAACAAAAATGGAATTAAGTTTTGGGGAGAAGGGGAAATCAAAATATGTTTACATATAGAAACTAAGCTAGTTATTAAGTCTATAGAGTGAGATTTGGTATAGACGTAACACAAGGGAAAAACGCACAGCCTTGTTTTCCAGACTCGGTCAGGGTTGAGGCTATTAGTCTAATTGCTTGCCCTTTGTTTTACTTAATTAAAGTCAATATATTAACTAAGAGAATTACTGTTCTGACATCTTTAATTTTTGAAAATAGTGAAGAGTTGAAAAAACAACTAGGAATGCCATATGGAAAGCTTCTCAAATGTCTAAATGCCACCAACCTTTCTTGGGAGAGACAGATAAGAAAATTTTATTTGCTTTATAGTAAGACGTTTGGCAGTAGCTGCCGGTCCCTAAAGCTTTAACTTCTGGGTGCTTGAGAGCTCTAACAGTAAACTGACTTCAAAAAAGCTTTGCATTATACTGTCCTGTCCCCAAAGCTTGCCTAGCACCTGTGAGATGTTTTCCATGACCTCAAAATACCTCCGTACATCCACAGGTGGGTTTTGCCATCCGTCCCACACGGTGCATCGCATCCTCATGCGGGCGTGGGCATTACACGGGGCTGCAGGGTGCTTGTTTGTGGCCCACACCGATCCACCCATGATGGTACAAGAAGAGACACCCCCCTAACCAGTCTTGAGCTTGGTCTGACGGGTACGGAGGCACCTACAGACCTGATAGTTGGGTGCATTCCTTTATGTTTTGAGCAGAGGAGCAGGAGGCAGATCCTTCTCTTTGGGAGCACAGGTGGGCAGCATCTCTCTCAGGGCTGTGCTCCGCAGAGCGGGTCAAGGCAGGTACTTTTCCCATCCCTGAGCACCCCGAGGCCCCTCCTGGATTGCTGTGGGTCAGACGCGGTGAGATCCAGATTCCCTGTGTTCCTCTGAAATCTAAGCAGCGTGCTGGTGAGCAAAGCAGGCAAAACAAATTGTCCTCTTTGTTCTTAAACCTGGCTTTCACTTCCAGCAGAGCGGCATGCCGCTCCCAGATCTCAAGTACCTTCTGAAATGCAAAAGCCACCCAGGTCCACATGAAAGCTGGTTTTGACTTGGTCCATGTGTGCATTTTGTTCAGTCAGAACTTTGTCTTTAAGAAGACTTGAATAAAACCACTCACTAAAACACTTTATTCCTGAGAATGTTTTGCAGCAGTCAAAACTTTGAGCCAATTTTCCTGACGTCAGAGGTGTTGGATAGAGCACAGCAACTTATTCTGCGTGTTGCAGGAGAAGAAGGAGACGGGATTGTACTGTTAGATAACACTGTTGTAGTTTGTGAAGAAATTCACACAGGGGTTCACCAAGTTAAAAAAAATGAGTCAGGCAGACTTTTATTTATTTTTGTCGGTCAGCTTCAGCAAAACCACGTAGACTCAGACACCTCGTGAACTGTTTTTTTGGTTTAATATGAGGTCTGCGCTTTGTTAGAGAAAATAGAATAATCCACTGTCATTTTTGTTTTTATCATATTAGGGTTTTGGCAGAGAATTTATTCAGTTTCCAATATATAGTTATTTATGTGCTACTAACTAGCTTTTCTGCATTCCCTAGAGAAAGCTCCATTAAAACTCTTAATGTGACACCACATATTTTTAGTAGACTAGAAAATAGTTACAATTTTAATTTAAATTGAAATGACTGTGTAATGGCTGGACAAATCATTCTCAGATCCCTAGAGCTCTTAATTGTAATTCTCCATTGTTTCTATGCATAAATTTTCTTTTCAAGTGCTCATTCTGAAATACTTACTAATTTTTTTAATGTTCTGTACTCATTTAATAGTTTTTTATGGTTAACAACTTCATGATTAAACTTTAATGTTAAATATAAATGGTGGAAACAATAAGCCTATTCAAGTGTTGGGAAAATAAAATGTGTTTATATTTTGAGATGACTTTAATTCAAGGAACTTCTTTTTGCGGAAGGAAAGGGAAGGAAAAAAATCTCTTACTAAGAGTAATGGGTAGATTTCATTGTGTTTCCATAGCAGAGGAGAAAAAGTCATGCTTTAATGAGCAGTCCTTCTTTAGCTCGCCCTTCCACCTTCAGTCATTGTGACATAAAATAAAGCTTTACCCAACAACCCCCCAAAAAGAAATTGAGTCATTCTTCTCTTGGACCACCCCCATCCTGATTTGGTTTGGGCTGCCCCAGGGGACGGTGAAAAAAGAAACAGCGCCCGTCCCAGCTCAAGACCCCCAAGGGAAGCTCTTTTTTTCCCCTGCTTCACATGGGATTATCTTGGTTTTCAAAATCCATCCGAGACAGATAGCCCTGCAAAGCCCTGTCCTCAGCAGGGTTTGAGGTAATGTCACTGATTGCAGCCCTGGAGAGGCCACAGTCTGCCTTTCTCCACCCTTAGCACCCTCCACCCTTAGGTTTTTTTCACCCACAGAAAGTTTTCCTTCCAAACAAAGCCAACCCTGCAGCCTTGAGACCCTTGAAACCTTGAAGACCTGTATGGCCTTCCTCCTCCTCCCTGCCTGCTCCATCAGCTTGCCCTTTCTTCCACAAGTCTTTGAGGACATATGCTGTGAGGACAGGCTGAGAGAGTTGGGGGGGGTTCAGCCTGGAGAAGAGAAGGCTCCGGGGAGACCTTCCAGCCCCTTCCAGTCCCTCAAGGGGCTCCAGGAAAGCTGGGGAGGGACTCTGGAGCAGGGACTGTAATGATAGGACACGGTGTAATGGCCTCAAACTGGAAGAGGGTAGATTCAGATGAGATCTGAGGCAGAAGTTGTTTGCTGTGAGGGTGGTGAGACCCTGGCCCAGGTTGCCCAGAGAAGCTGTGGCTGCCCCATCCCTGGAGGGGTTCAAGGCCAGGTTGGCCGGGGCTTGGAGCAACCTGGTCTTGTGGGAGGTGTCCCTGCCCAGGGCAGGGGGTGGCACTGGATGGGCTTTAAGGTCCCTTCCAACCCAAACCATTCTGTGATTCTGTGACCCAAAGCCTTCCCATGGAATACATTCTTGACCTCCCTTCTCTGGGTGCTGCTGACATCCTACATCCCCTCTGTGTCCTCTGCCACTTCTCATGGATTTCAGTTTCCCCTTGCCCATCCCCCTGGTCCAGGCTTGAATCTTCTGTATTAATTGCCACTTTTCCTGAAGACAACACAAAAAAAGTGACATAATGACCACCCTTCCCGGAGCAAAAATCTCAGTTTTTTCTGCTGACAGGAAGAGAATTTGCTGAGTCAGACAGACTGTTGCATTCAACTGCAAGATGACGTTGAACCTTCAGATCATCAGAAGACATCACAATCCCAAGGAAGAACTGTGAGTCATAAGAAGCTGTAAAAATAAAACCAGCTACTCCAAGATTCCCTACAGGAGACGATTCCTATGTCACACTGCTGTTGTCTGGCAGTATTACAGCTTTATTTTGTGGCATGCACCACCATGCTCATAAAACCACGTGTCAACAGCCCTGTCTATGCCATGGTGTGTTGCGTCTTGCTTATACACATGGGAGATGAATGTCAGTGGAACTGGTGAGGTACAGCAGCAGGTTTGGGACCTCCAGGACTGGGACCTCTCCTGACCTCTACCAGGCCTTTTCCTGGAGCGAAGGATCTGTGTCTCCCTGTGAAGGTCTGGCCAGAGGGAGGGTGCCCCTCGTTCAAGCTCACAGAAGGTGCCTGTCAGCACTGGGCAGGGAGCTCACGGGGCTTGGGAAACATTAGGAAAGTTCTGAGGAGCTTCACGAGTTTGAGGAGTACAGGAGTAAGCACAGAAACCGGCATAAGCATGTGAAGATGCCCCTGCAGCAGAAGGAAAGGGAATATACCTTTTCTCAGGGTAGACTGATAATCAAGATTTGCCTTGCAAAATGCTGCTAGCAATTGTGAAAATTAAATTTTAACTTGAAATTCCCCATCAAAGCTTGTATTCTTGAAAACTTTTAGCTATCTGGCAAAGGAGGAAGTAATGGAAAACATTCAGCCTTGCTCCCGCCGTCATCTTCAGGGTTTGAGCTTCACAGCCAGGCTGGGAAAATATAACTGAGTTGCTGGATGTGTGGGCTTTGAGTGCTAGCAAAGGGAAATTCAGCTAAGATAAAGCAAAGCTCCCAAATGGAGAACAGTAAAGCGCCTTCCTGCTGTTGGTAGTAGCATCTTCATTTTGAAACGTGGACATCTGCAGTCAAATCTCCCAAACTCTCTCAGTATCACTGCACAGTGGTACTTCACAGCCTCCTAATGCAATTGTTCAGGGTAATACAGGTTTTCTTTTAATTCAAAGCTCAGCAGTAAGAAACTCATCTATTTTTAATTAATTGTGTAGTAGTAGATTTTCAGGTTTGTTTAACTTGTGGGATAAAAAGAGGTTTAATGTTAGGATCTGGGCTGCTTAGATAAAATCCTACACAATAAATCTGTAAAGCAAAAAAACGCCAACTAGAAAGCCGCCACAGAGACCTATCGATTTTAGAGAAATGGTTCTACAAGAGGTGATTTCTGGGTGTGTAAGGAAGGGAAGGGGACGGTGTGTCGGGGCATCCCGAGCCAATGCAGGCTCGGAGGCAGCATCCCCGAAGGATGGCGGGACGCGCTGGGGTGGGGGTTGCTGGACCCAGGAGCAGCAGTGAGGACCCCCCACAGGAGATTGTGCTAGAGAGGGGGTTTGTGGAGGCTTCCCCTTGCCTGGGGGTCACAGCCATTTTAGGAAATTTGGGAGGAGAAGGGGGTGCCCCGCAGCTGGGAGCAGACCCCTGCTTTTCTGCTGCCCAGTGCCACACGCGGTCCCTCTGCTCTGCCCATCGCAGGCACCGGAGGGAAGGGCTGGGGACGGCCGTGCTGGTGAGGGCCCTGGGGCGGGAGTGTCGCATTAAAAAGGAATGTAGTTTCAATATTTGTCTGTCAGCGTCCCAGGACTTTCACTGATTTGTCTGTCAGAGTCCCAGCAAAGGACTTTGAGTCAGATTCACAAAAAGGGAAGTTATGTATTTATTGAGAGTGGCAGAACAGATTCGAGTTTGCTGCTGATAAATTCACTAATGACAATAGTGCTACTAATTAAGGTTAATATTGCTAGCGAAACTAATAACAATACAACAGCCCTGGGGTAACACTCCCCAGAGGGTGAAGGCGCAGCACTGACGCAGCATGGCGTGCCTGCCTGGGGCGGAGGGACAGGACACAGCCCCTCAGCTGCTCCGTCAAGGTATCGAGTACCTTCTCTCCCAATTTAAGTCATTTTCTCCGTCTTTTTATCCCCAAAATTACAAGGTCACCCTCCCCTAGATGACGTGTAGTATGATTTCGGTGGAGACATGAGTGCTGTAGTCATAGAAGTTTAGCATGATCTCTAAAATGTTCATTAGCATACACAGGGGTGTCAACTTTAATATGCCTTTCACAGGTAATGAGGCAAAGGTCTGTCATCGGGCATGGGAGACTCTCGAGGAAACAAAGAGCTACACAAGTTCCTGTTATCTTGATTTTACTGTCTTTGTTGATGAAAAGCAGGGCTGTCCTGGCTCCACAAGGCCTCCTGCTTCTCTGTATGTCCTGCAATGGCCAGACGAACCTTCACTCCTCTGGCTGTACAAGAGATAGCAAAGCCAGTCTGAATTGTTATTTGAGCACAGAGACTTCACCTCATTACCCAAATTCCACAAAGGGAGACAGGTGCTGTTGGCCCTGGGCGAGCTGTCCCTGGGCACGGGGAAGGGGCCGGTGGCTCCTCCAGTGGCGACGGTGCTTGGGGACAACGGGGTCCCACATGAGCTCAGCACCTGAGCGTGCACGAGGAGATGGGGCAGGCTGTGCCAAAGCCATCGAGGTGCAGAGTGGCAAGTTTCGGTATCCCTCAACCCCAAATACGTGGCCCCTAATGCTGGCAGCTCGTGGCCACCCAGCCCTGCTGATGCATGGCCTGCAGCCATCGAAGCCACCAACAGCTGGCGTGAGGACAGGGTTCAGGGAGGTGGTCATCAATGCTGAGCTCACACCTGTCCCTGCTGAGCCTGGGGATGGTGGTAGTGGCAGGGGACGCATCCTGCACGCTGGTCGCTCGGGCTGCGGTGGGACGGAGGGTGACCATGCAGTGTGGCAAGCAGTGGTGAGGGGGTTTGCAGGTCACTGGGCTCCCCCAGTGTCGGCAGTGGCTCCCTGGCAGGGTTTTCCCAGGTGTGGACGGAGCCCGTCCTCCCCGGCGCAGGAGCAGCTCCAGTCAGGTAATTCCATTGCTGGGTCTGCTGGTCTCCATAACCCGTGAAAAGCTAGACAGGAGCCACTGTAGATCATTCTGGGTGGAAGCAGAACATGATTCTTATTGACTTTGTTTTCAGGGTCAGAGGAGATGGTTTGTTCAACCTGAAGCAAAATGTGTATCTTGGCTTTCAGACGGATTTCCCCTCCGCAAGGAGCTGGCGTGGTAGTAGTGGAGAGAAATCACTTCAACGTACCTACAGAGGGCGATTTAAAAAAAAAACAAACAAGTCAGACCATGAAAACATTTAAAAGAAAGCTCCTCTGCCACAGAGCGCCTTGCAGACCTGGGTTGGTTCTGGGAAGGGTGGGGGGCAGTTTGTCTCCCTCCTGCGGATGCTGCTGTGACACCGTGGGACCAACGCACCACATTGCTGGGGACGGGGCCTCCATCGCCTGAGTGGCTGTCACGTCTCATATCCCCCTTTTCTAACGTGCTATGACTTCGCAATTTTGATCAGATGTTAAGCTTGGGGGTTTTTTTTTTCCTTTTTTCCTATGATTTTTCTGCAACCAGTTTATAAACTCGAGGATCACCGGGGTATCCCCATCCCTGTCTCGTGTTCCTGACTTGGAGCTCTCATTGAAAATAAAGTGGCTGAAGCTCATGAACTGTCAATCATTACTTAGTGGGAATATTCAGATAAAATCTTAATGAACTGATTGCTATCTTGTTATACTCTTCCTTGGACTTCCATAGTGATCACAGCCAGATGGGCTGAACGGACCCGTATGGCTGCTCTTCCTTTCTTCCTTTGCTGGGAGAAGTTATTTTAACTACTTTTCAAGTATACAGTTTCATTTAGCAATGGTTTTAAAGAAAAAGCTAATTTCTTCTTGAAAAGACAAAGTTAAGAGCTTTTACAAGCCCCACACAAAGAGTAACAAGAGTGGCCAGTGAGTTTTTCGTATATCAAATGGAATTGATTAAACTTGATATCAAGGATTGTGTAAGGTAAATTAATTAAATTGATTAAGTAGGGCTCAGGTGGTCATGGGCAGGTCACGATGATCTCTGGGTTGCTGCTGGCATGCCAAGGTTTATTAAAATGATAAAGTTACAAAAGGAGAAGATCCTGCTTACTATGCACAGAACAGAGAGAAAGAAAAAAAGGTTAATCAACAAATCATAATCATATAAATGAGCACAAGCTCATCCTGAAAAGCAATTACTTTTCTGGGCAATTTCATTCAACAATGGTAGGCTGTGCTCTTGAATCATGTCTCTAGCAGAGACACAATTAGCACCAAGATGGCCTCATTATGTCCTATCAAATGTAAACAAAATAAAAAAAAATCCCTTGCAAATACATCCTGTTTGGTGATTTTCATGTATTAATACATCTCATGTTAATTTAATCATAGAATGGATCTTTAAGGATATGCCTTGTAAATAATTAGTAGAACTCCATTTAACAGCAGTGCGCCAAACCTTTCCCCCAAAGGATGCCGAGGAAGATGTTGTATTTTCTGCAACCAGCTATCTGAATATTGCTTTGGATGCAGCTTCTCTAATCTCAGCGTTGAGCCCACTGCTGAAAGCAGCCAACCAGGATTTTGTCACATCTGAAGTTACGATGGATTTACATTTTTTTGGTCAGGTTTTTCAACAAGAGAAAATCAGCATTTCCAGGTGCTCTGTCCCTCCCTGGCCAGTCAGACCATGCACGCGCTTGGGGACCCTTGAGGCTGGAGAGGCTCCTGGTCAGCTGGGGACCACCGTGGTGGGCAGGGGGGCAAGGGACCACCATGGGCACCTCCTGCTTCTCTGAGAGGCCTCCACTGCTCTGTTGGCTGTGGTTCTCCCAGAAGCACCTCCATCACCACTGGCTCTTTTCTAACCTCTCACAGCAGCCCATGGCTGGTGATTTCTCCTGAGACTGAGGGTGCAGCACCACGGAGCATCCCAGGGGCTCGCTGGGGAAGGGGCTGATGGCCCCTGGGGGGCTGAGACTGGGTCCTGTGCCATGGGCAGGGTTTGGGGTGGGCATCAGGGGGGCTGTTAGGGCTGCAAGAGCAGGACCACACCTGCCAAGATTCCCTTTCAGAAATTTTCTCCTGCCTGTATTAATTCTTGCTTTTTTCCTTCCTTTTACCTTTCATCTCAGTGTTCCCCCGCAACGACATCTCTCTCTCCCGGTGCTGCATGAAGCTCTCCGCAGGCAATGACTGCTTGTGCGAACCTTTCCATTCTTCCCACCCATCTCACCCTTAACCTGGGGCGAGGCAGCTCTTCTCACTCCTTGTCCGTCCTGTGCATCACTTGGAGGTTGCTGGGACAGGTCGGCAAAAGTCCAGATTCCTGAAGGCTAGAATTTGCAGTTTTTCTCCATACAAATCGTTTGCAATGGTCTTTCATCTCTAGAAGCTGTATCTGTGCCAGAATCCAAAAGGCAATGCAACTCCTACGTCCTTTGCAATCTCTTCTCCTGGACCATAACTTTTTCTTTTTTTTTTTTTTTTAATATTTCTCTGTTCCTATGATGCTCACCAGGGGCTGGTATGGGCTTCTCTTGCACCACAGCTGAACAACCAGCCTTCTTAGAATCATAGAATCATTTAGGTTGGAAAAGACCTTTAAGGTCATCGAGTCCAACAGTAAACCTAACTGTGCCAAGTGTTAGGTTGGTTCTTAACATTTCTGGCACCAGGAACTGCCTCCAGTTTTAGCTCTGAACATGCAAAGTAGAGAGGATTTGGGCACAGGCCGATGGATGGAGACCACAGTCAAGGTCCGTCTGGGAGAGGACACTTCTCCACATGTGTCAATTGTTGGGAAACACATATGTTTGGGACCCCTCTTGGTATAAATGGTAGGAAAATGCTGAAGCTGCCTGTTTCACACCTTGCTGGTAGAAGAGGAGGTCTGGTTTCTCCTCTGCTTCCTGAGTGGTCGGAGGCACCCTTCTCAACCGCCCTCTGTCTTGGCTTCCCACCCAGACGACGGCACCAGCACCTCCCTACTCCTTCCTGTGGAGCTGGGCAGGCTCGTCTGCTCTTCAGCATTGATGGAGGAGAGAGGACACACGTGGAGCGTGTATCACAACAGGCCTGTGAGAGGCTGTGACAAGGCGCTGACCATACACTGTCCACACAGGAGCACACACAGGCACGTGCTCAGAGTGTGTTTTCCTGAGTGTGCAAACTGACACTTCTTGTCCCATCCTCAGGGAGCTGCACCTCAGGTAAGACAATCTCTGCATGGCTGGCTGCTGCAAACACAAGTTCCTGTTGTTAAATCCTTCTGTAGAGATTTTTTTTAAACTCTGTTTAGCTCTCAAGAAGCTGGACAAATGGGTGGAGAGGAACCTTTTAAAGTTCAGCAACGGGAAAAGCCAAGCACTGCTCCTGGGGAGGAACAGCCCCAGGCACCAGTATATGCTGGGGACCACCTGTCTGTAAAACAGATGGCACAAATAGCCCTGGGGCCCTTATGGACACCAGGTTGACTGGGAGCCAGCAAAGAAGGTCGTCATCCTGGGCAGAGTGTCTCCAGAAGGTCAATGGAGGTGAGCCTTCCTCACTCAGTGCTGGTGAGATACATCTGGAGTGTCGTGTCCAGTGCTGAGCCTCCCAGAATCACAGAGGTGATGAAGGGCTGGAGCATCTCTCCTACAAGGACAGGCTGAGGGAGCTTGGACTGCTCTGGGTGGAGAAGAGAAGGCTCAGGGGGGATCTTATCCATGGGTATAAATACCTGATGGGAGAAATGAAATGAGGGAGTCAGGCTTCCTTCAGTTGTGCCCAGTGACAGGACCAGAGGCACTGGGCACACATGGAAAGACAGGAGGTTCCTCCTGAACACCAGAAAACACTTTTTCACAATGAGGGTGACCAAGCAGTGGCCCAGGGACGCTGTGAAGTCTCCATCCTTGGAGATGTCCAAAACCCAACTGGTTATCACCTCTAGGTGACATAGGTTGAGCCGGAGGGTTGGACTGGGCCATCTCCAGGGGTCCTCTCCAACCTCCAGCATTCTGAGGTCCTGGCCTGGATTTTCACGGAAAAAGCTTTAGGGAAAGTTTTACCTTATCCTACAAGAGAGGCCATAACAGGAATGGGATTTCTGAGGCGATGGAAAAACCTTGATTCAGGCAGGAACGGGGCAGCTTGTGGCTAACTGAGGCTGTGGACAGAAAGCCGATGTGTACGTGTGGTACTTGGTAGCTCTACGAGAACAATGTTCTTTCCTCCAAAACAAAGTATGACCAAGTATCATGCAAAAAGTGAAAATGTGAGGCAGAAATCGGGAGCCACTCCGTGTCTTATACATGCACACATTTGTGCTGGAAAAATGGGCCTGCTGACACATGTTATCTTTAATTATTATTATGGCCCTTACTTGGAAGCTGTTCAAACACTTTGAGTGAAGTCTAGATGGGAATTTGTTTATAAGCCCTGGCTAAGCTTGCCGAATCCAGAGTGCCCATTTCTGTCATGATGCTGTGAGCGTGTTGGTTTTTCCGTCCTCCTTCTGGTGCAGCACGAAGGCACGTTTACTATTTCAGTAGATGCAGCGGGGTCCAACATTGGCTGTGTATTAAACAGTGCTTTTTTTTCCCTAAAAGTGTTTGGCACCTTCACGGTGAGTAAATTACTAGTCTGTGCTGACATGGATAATTGTGCATCAAGAGTGCTCTTCAGTCAATATCGTTACCACATATGGCTGCTAAAACCTTTCAGAAAAAGACCAAAAAGGCCTCACAAAAGAGGCTTGGGTTCAGGATGGCACCCTACAGTGGTAGAAGAGATATAAAGTCTGCATTCATGTGTGGCTGTAGCCATATATAAAGAAGTCTGTACTTGTTACCCAGTCAGCAAATCCTGTGAAAATTAAACATAATAGATTTAAGATGAGTTAAGCTAGATTTGGAAGACTGCGTAGATCTCGTAAGCTTGTGGTAAGTGCAGAAAGGACAGGCTGGTCGATCGGAGTCAAAGGGTTCAGCCTTGCGTCTGAGTCCCTGATAACACCAACGGGAATTTTCTTAGACACGGCCAGAGATTAAATGAATTTAGTTCTAATGGAATTCAGAGAGCGAAAAAAAAAACCCACACCAAACAAGCCTGAACTGCACAATGTTATGGAGAGAGATGTCCTTGGCTTTAAAAACTGTTCTAGAAGAGGGATATAATTATCTGGTAAAACCTATTGGTTATCATTTTCTATTAGTTCTATAGGACACTTCCATTATGGAAGGTCACTTTTCTCCAGCTACTATATTGCATTTTGTACAACAAAGTACTCATAGGATGTGACATTTGGTGTTCTGCAAAATAAATTATGGTTCTTGTCCTGTGAGAGCAGCTAAAAATAGGCAAGAGAGAGCAGGCAGTTACCTTGCAGCATATGCCATCTCTAAATGCAGGTGAAGACACCGGCTTCATGGGGGTGGGAGTCTGAACACTCCTGTGTGTGGCCACCACTTTTTGAGTTGCTGATGCATGGTTTTAGCTCGTGAAAGTGACAGGGCTCTGGGGTCAGTAAATACGGGTTTCCACACATCATAGCAGCTTCGCCTGCCTGCCTCTTGGCCACAAACAAGAGATGGAGCAATCAGTCTTCTTTTATAGCCATGGTAACACAATGCTAAATTTTTTTTGTTTTATTTTCATGAAATTTGGCTTTTCATTGGCCGGTTGCTTACATTAAGGAGTAGCTTCTTCAAATTGCCGTGATTACTGGACTGTGCCATGCACGTGCTGTGAACGCCTTGAAGGCTGTGGTGGGACCTGGCTCCATTTCACGCCCAACGTCCGCATGAGGTCGCGCAGGTCCAGTGCTGAGCTCCGCACTGAAATCCCGCTTCGCAGAACTGAGGGTGCGCCAGCAGTTTTCCGACTTTCTGATTCTTGCTTCCAGGAGAAGCACTTCAAATATTTTTCCCTAATAAGCAGATAATTGAAGGACTTCCCCTGACACCTACTCCTATCTCCTTGCCTAGAAAGAGCCTGATAAGTAAAAAGAAGAAGCGGCAGCTGGCTCGCAAGATGAAATGGAATATTTCCTTGGCAGGGCTCACAGATCTCTCATTATCTTTGACGCCGTGGTTGCTTTCGCCTTCAGTCCTCTTTCTTTGTGTTCTCCCTGCCAAGTTTTCAGGTCTGGGTTTGTTTCACGGCAGTGGTGCTGGGCCCATGCCATTTGTTAGCCCTTGCACAACATCATCATGCTGCACACAGGAGATACTCATTTCTGACTTATTACAGATGAATAAAAACTTGCATTAATAGTTAAAAGTAGAGTATTAAAGCTGTGCTTTACGCAGGGGTGATTGATGGCTTCCATTACACTCCATTAGATATTTTATTCTTGTTAAATGAAGAGCAGCCAACTTTGTCAAGTATTTTTAGTTCCCTCTGGTCTTATTGGCTCCATCTATTCTCAGGGATGTCCTGTAAATGGCCACATATGGCTTTGTGTCTGTAGGAGTGATGACCGTACAGCTGGCTTTCATTGCCCACCAATTTACCGGAGCCCCCTTTATTGTGAGCCTGACAGCACCAGGGAGCTTTGTAGAACTAACAAAATATATCTATTTTCTAATTGTCTATTTATCACCTTCCAGGGATTGGTGGGCCTCTCATCTGAAAGCAAAGGGGGGACGGCCTTGAACAATGATCCTTGTCAGGGCAGTTGCTCACTTTAAATTAGGGTCTCATTGCTAAATAACTAATTTAGTCTTGCTATCAGACTGAAAAAGTGGGTATTCAGTGCAAAGTGCCAACTGGGGAATTGATTATGTCTCCTCTTAGTGTGCATGATAAAAGCGCCAGACCTGCAGGCGGTAGGTAGCTCCCTGGAGGCCAGCAGCTTCCCAGCATGGAGGGTCCGTGATGGACCACCATGCAGGGCCCCCGCGGGGTGACCAGATCCGGGAGCCTCCACATGTGCCTCAGGCTCCTGGGACCCACCCGGGGGTGGCGGAAGGAGGGAAGGACAGGGAGGGAGGCAGGGAATGGAGATGGCTCGGGAAGAGAGGCTCCGGGGGGATGGAGGCTGCTTGTGGTGACCCCGCGTTTTGTCCCCCAGAAGCAATTTGCCCAGCGACCCTGTCTGCTGTGAGAGCTCTTCTCCCATCAGCATCCCGTGAGAACAACCTCGTCAGCTCTCATTAACAGCAAAATCTCTCCCATGTGCTGGGCTGCCCTTCCCCATCAGGTTCAGCCCCATCACGGAGCTGTGGCTGGACCAGGGTTTGTCATCATGGATGAACAGAGCAGACAGTCAGGTCTAGGCACCGAAGAGCCTTTTTCCCAGCTGTAGCACGGGTCTGGACTCCCTCCGGAGCTGCCTGGAGGATGCTGTGGAGTCCCTCTAAGAGCTGCTCCGTGTGTGACTTCTCTGGTGAGGGACAGGAGGAGCGGTAGGTAGGGAAAGGCAACATGTGCTGACGGCTCCAGGGATTCTCAGACAGCAGGGAGAGCATCGGAAAGTTTTGTTGTATGAAACAAGAACAGCATAGGCTATCGATTGTCAAAATAATATTAACAGGAGGAGAATGTGCTTTGTCTGCGTGTTGGAAAACACACACACACAAATACTAACATATACACATTTTTAGAAATATATATTTATATATTCGATATTATAATATCAGACATTACGTATTTATAAAACATGAATATTTACGTTAAATAACATATACCTGGTTAGGGGTCTTGTGGGAATTGCGGTGTGCCAGAGACATTTGGGCCAAAATGGCTAAGCTAGGGTGTAAAATCAGCAAACCAGGGACCAACATGGAAAGAGTTAATGGGGGTATGTTGTTAATTTGGGAGGGGGGCAGAAAGGCTGTACAAGACGAGTTAAAGCACGCACTTGGGGCTGCCCTGCCAAGCATCCCAGCATGGTGGAGCCCACGGCAGAGACCCAGCGGTCCCTTGTGCCTGGGCAACCCCCGGGGCAGGTGGTGAGCCCCGAGCACCCTATAAGAAGAGGAAGGACAGAAGGGAACTGGGTGACACCAAGCTGACAGCCATGAGGTCTGCAGGTACCCATCTGCATCACTGGTGGCATCGACAGGCAGATTTCCGCTTTCTCCCGGGGAAAAACCTGTGAACACAAGCACTGAAAATGATGTGGCAGAGACCTCTTCCATTCCCAAGGGACTTGGCAAAGAATATCCGTCAGCTTTAATCCAGCTACGGTTTGATTTTCAGCATAGGTGAGGAAAGAGAAGGGGTTAAGGTCTGTTCCTGATCGACATTATAGCAAGGGAAGAAACACTTGTGCGTATTGCTTTTCAGCTACGAGTCTTGGCAAGTGTTTGCCTGGCACTGTGCGCTGAGCGCTGAGCTGCCTGCGTAACCTCAGGGCCGAAGACTGGAACCTTTACTCCGACACTGAGTGCCACAAGCTGTTCCCAGCACACAGCGGAGGATCCAACACACCCATGAGACCCCCTTCCCGTCCCAGCCTTTCCCTCTCCTCCCCCCTGCTCCCCCCTGCTCCAGCCCAGCTTATCAGCTGCAGAGGGGAAAAAGACTTCACTAATCGCCGCCAGCAGAAGTCTTTCACTTTGTTCTGCCTCTGCAGCACCTGGACATGCCTGGTTCCCCAGAGCAGGCCAGCATCGTCTCCCAGCTGCCTTGGACAGGCCAAGCACGAAGGGGCGTTTCTGTTTTCCTCTGAAGCTTCGGCCTGGCACCTGCGCTCGGCCATGGCATCTGCCATTCCTGTCCTGACTGGGGTCACCACACGCTCTTCTAATAAAATGCCAGCAATGCCAGTGGGCTTGAAGGAAGCTGAAACTTTTGCAAAAATTCATGTCCATGCTCAGCAAAACCAGCAACCCAACACAATGACAAGCTTCTTCCCCGGGACCTGCATACAGCAGCACTGAAAGATGAAAACTCCTCTCCCCGTCCCTGAAAACACTGGCTTTGGAAATAAATTTTGCAAACCTGTCTGCTGTGGAAGGCTCGGTTCCTTTCAGGATCCAAGCTGTGCAAGGCCAGATTAGCAGGATACAGAGCATAACTTTCCCATTGTCCTAGTTTGTGGTAAAACAGAACCAAATTTCTGATTTGTAATTTTACTTTTTAGCTAAGTCTCTTCTAACCAACTAAACTCTCTGAAATTAACAGTGTATGGTGCAGAAACTGCTCGCTGTCAGAGTGGTAAGACCCGATTATACCAAGGGATGGTAAGAAGAGAGGCTCCTGCTTATATTTATTGCTGTAACAACCAAGGTCACATAATTATTTGCCCCGTTGGAGGGCTGGAAGCAGAAAAGCACAGAGGGGTCTCACCTGCAGGGAGGAGGGGACAGGAGAGGGGACCCCAAACTGACCAAGGGGGTTTTCCATCCCATCTGCCCCATCCTCCGTGTAAAAGCTGAGGGATCAGAGGGTCGGCCTCTTTCTTCAATGGCCTGTGTCTGAGGAGGACTCTGTCTGTTCATCTGCCTTCAATCCCAATCCATGCATTCCTGAATCCAGATGCAGAATCCAGCTCCCGTCCATCGCTGAGTCCAGTCTGGGACTTACCCAGTGCTGCCGGTGATGGGATCGTCATTCTGGGAGCTTGATACCGTTTCGTATGTATTGTATATATTTAATTAAAAAAAATAGATATTATTTTATTAATTTATTAATATTTTCATTGAAATAGTTTAGTTTTTTCTAAGCTCATAAATGTCTTTATATCTCTCTCTGTCTCCTCTGCTTGGAGACGGAGGTGGGGGACAGCATCGGCCAACCCGGCCCAAGCCCTGACACCTTTAAAACAGGTCCCTGTTCCAGCGCAGTGGAGTCTCAGTGTCACGAAGGGACAGCAATGCACCGATTCTCCGCCAGGCGCAGAGACGGTGGGCGCAGGGACGCTGCCATGCTGCGGTTCGCAGCTGTGAGCCCCACATAGGACCTGCAGCTCGGGGCAGTGTCCTGGGTTGAGCAACACAGGACTAATTTATCTTCTAATGCTGGGGAAAACTCCATTTTTGGAAGGCTCTAATATCTGAATTTGGGAAAATATTCACTTTATAGACAGCGAGGCTATGTGGGATTCAAGGTCTCCGTGTTTCCGAGCTCCCCAGGTGCGGGGATGAGGAGGAGCGAGACCCGGGCACTCGATCCAGGCTGCCAACTGGGTTATTTCCTACCATGAACGGCACATCCAACAGAAATTAGAAAGTTTGCTGAGGAGCCCCCTCTCCCTCCCTCTCTCCCGTGCTGGCTGCCGTCCTGCGCACTCCTCTCCCCGGTGCCGGAGCCCTGAGCCCTTCCCTTCCTCCCGCAGCTGCAGCGCTGGCAGGGTCCCACACCGGCTGTCCCTGCGGGGAGCGCACGGCTCCTGAAGGCGTAATGGGCCGGGTATAGTCCTGGGGTATTTTACATTGGTGTTGGGATCCTTATCCTATTAAATGTATTTATATTTCAACCCTCATGTTTTCTTGTGTTCCCTGATTCCCCTTCCCAGGTGAGGAGGGATCACAGGGTGACAGAATAACTGTCTGAATGACAATAAATAGTTATAGGTATTCTCAAACCGTAACAGGCAGCCACGGGAACAGCAAAGGAGCACGCCAGCCCCACGCACGCGGCTGCAGTCCGAGACGTACCCTGTCATCACTCACCAGAACACGTGGTCTGGGCAACCTCCTGTGGCAACACAGGGCAGAGGCAGCCGGTCCCCCTCCGCCACCCGCAGCGTTGCCGAGCAGCCGTGCTGCCGCCACACCGGCACAGAGGAGAGCGGGTCACGGACATCGCTGTGCCCATCCTGCATGGGCTGTGCAAAAAGCACTCCCCTGGTCTTCACAGGGGAAAAAAAGGCAGAAGGTTTACCTGCATCTGCTGCTGACCTGACTAAAGGATGATCTGACCCCAGAGGGAGCCCAGGGAGGAGAGGTGAAAACCAACACTGGCCCACTCCCGGTGCTGCACCCCTCCATGCTCTGGGAGAGGTTTACAGATGCCCTCTGCGCCTTGGTGCACTCTCAAACCGTTAGGAGGAATGTATGTAAGGGGTTATATCGAAATGTCAATGATGATGCTTTATAGCATTTGTATTAATATTAACCAATAAACGGGACATATATAAATACTTATAAAAATCATTATGAGAGAGAAAGTTAGCAGGTTAATATAGACACCAGCTGTAAAACTGGTGTGACAGTGGAGAGATATAAAGAAGTCATTTGATATAAAATAAAAAGTCAGGAGTCCATGGGACACAGTTGGACTTGGAGCTCAGCGTGGGACAAGGTGGCCACTGGAACCGTCTGCCACGTGCACAACTTGCCACAGTGGCCAAAGGGCTGTGCAAGATAGGGACCCTTGTGGACCAGCGGGTGATGTGGGACATGATCTCACCCAGTGTTCCCCAGGCTCCCTCTGTGGCAGATCCACACCTTTCTGAAAGGTTTTCATGGAGGCAAAGAAAATTGCTTGAAAGCTGAAGGTGGGTCACAAACTGTGTGCAGCTACACCCTGAATGGACTCTGCCTCTGGGAGATGAAAGTGTTGCTTTGATGCCAAGAGCTAAGGAAGGGAAATTCCATACACTGGCATCCATGTGGTTTCTCCTGAAAGGGAGACAAGCTACGGATGCAGTTTAATCCTTCTCCTCTGTCTCCTGTGGCTGGAACATGTTCGCTTTGAGGCTTGTGCCTGGTTTGCGGCAGCGTGGTCGGTTTCTGCAGGAGAGCTGCCAAAGCAGTGGGTGACGGGAGCAGTGCAGGGGACCAGGCGATAGCTGTCACCAGTATCCTCACCCCACTGGAGACGTGGGGTTTTTGCACTGCTTCAGGTTAATGCTCCTGTGCTCCACTGCTGCAGCTGCTCAAGACCCCAACTGCTAAATCTCATTGTGGTTTTTCGGACTAAACTATGCCTTTGTCACCTCCTCAGGACTACAAGCAATCAGTGCCAGCTGGTCATTTGCATTTCCACTCCGATAGGAACTGTCCCATTTACAGCTCATCCATTATCTGCTGGCTCCGTGTCCACCCTGCCCTAGCACAGGGCTCTACATACGTGTCTCGGGGGTGATGGAGGGATTGGGTCTGTGTGAGAGAGCGAGCAAGCATGGCACCTTTACCTGCTGGGCAGCTGTGGAGCACCCGGTGGTGACCAGCTCCCTCCCTACCACGGCAGCCACCAGGCTGGAGTTAGGCTATCAAGGCCTCTCCATTAAGGCATGACCTCATTAAGCAGTAAGACAAGACCACAACGGACAGGGGATGAAGTGTGCAACAGGCTGGAAGGTGCTGGGACAAAAGTCCGTCATCACAGTTACTGTGAAAGAAAACACAGCAACTCCATTTGCGGCAGCCACCAGCCACATAGCCCACTGGATACCTGAGTTTCTCCCAGTGGTGGCACAGCGAGGAGAGATATTGAAGGCTGAGGCAGCACACTTCAGAGGAGAATCAGCTACTCAGAATTGAGATATTGTTAGTATTGGGTGCAGCGCCTGGAAAGGGGTACATTCATTATGATCTTCCTGGCAGGAAGAACTTTATTCCGTCTTTATTCCATTATGAATCCTTTCCAGCTAGATAGCACCGTGGGTCTGGCTCCTGGTCCTGACTCCCCTTCCACTCCACAGGGTAACAAAAGCTTGGGATCCATGGGTTGCTCTTCCTACAGAGGCAATATGTGCAGCAGCGACCTCGCGGTCTTGCTAACCAACCTTCAAAAATTGCCTGTGGTGATGACAGGAAAACCTGCTGCCTTTGGAATACCAGTTCCTTTTCTGAGGACAGCAAAAGGAAGTCTTGGGATACGCTACAGGATGCAGATGTAAGGAAAGACCTGTCCTCTTGACTCCATTGTGTCTCTCTGGCCTGTGTGCCAGTGAGACGTGGGAGGTGGACCTGGGGACCATGGTCAGGAACAGCCTCTTGCAGCTCCTGTCAAAAGCTGCTTGGACAGGAGTGTTTGTGGGTGCCGCTAAGCTACATCTCTAGATGTTTCTGTAGAAGCAGGGTCATGAAGAAACTCTTTAGGAAGAAATAGGAAAGAAAAATAGGAAGAAATTTTTTACTGTGAGGGTGGTGAGCCCCTGGCCCAGGTTGCCCAGAGAAGCTGTGGCTGCCCCATCCCTGGAGGGGTTCAAGGCCAGGTTGGATGGGGCTTGGAGCAGCCTGGGCTGGTGGGAGGTGTTCCTGCCCAGGGCAGGGGGGATGAAACAAGATGATCTTTAAGGTCCCTTCCAACCCGAACCATTCTGTGATTCTATGAGAGGGTGTGCAGCAGGTATTACAGATCTTCACAGTGACACAGAGCCTCTAAGAAGCCCCAGGACTGGTAGCTTTGAGTGTAGAGGCAAACATGGTGCTTTTTTCACTGAAGTGGATGTGTATCTCTACCTACAATGGTAGGAAAGAAACAAGGAATAAGAACAAATGGACCTCCAGCATTTGTGAGAGGAATTAATGTCCTCAAAAGCAGACAACTGTCTATGTAATGACCCTCTAGACATTACATGCATTTGCACTGCCAGTGCCAGGACAGCAGTAATGCTAACATGTTATTTTGATCCCAAAACTTGGGCCATGAGTAACCTTCAGTCTTTGGTGCGGGTTTAGTTGCCACCAGGTTACTGACGCTGGGAATTTGCTATGCTTTTTTACCAAAATTCAGAGGTGATCTGTGGGTGGAATACCAATGGGATTGATCTTCTAGCAAATAATAGGGGTGGTATATACTAATGTGCCATCAAAAAGCACAAGAAGAATCTCTGAGATGGAATTCCCTTGAAAGAGTTATCAAAATACCACACAGTACAGTTACAACCAGGGCTGCAGTGATTTGATTTTGTAGTCGCTCTAACTCTTCTCAAAAAGACAATTACAGTATGCAAAATAAAGAGGCTGTGATTGATTAGCTGAACACTGTCTTCTAAATATTGTGATTAATTTGCACATTCCACCATTTTAATGGCCGCTGAAGCTGCTGTGCTTACACTTAGTGAGACACGGCCTCATGGAGAAGGAGCAGTTTGCTCCTGTACGTGCGGCTGATGGGTCTCTGGCCACCGCTGCTCCGCTGAACAGTGGTCACTTACCGCCTCAGTCAAGTCATGCTTTACAAGCAGAGCTTGCTCACCAGCTCCCAAACCACTGCAATGTGCAGCCTCCATCACCACCAAGGGATCTGGGATCCCGCCACTTTCCGTATCCCAGGATACAGAAATCCATACTCATTTTTTGATGTGTTTTACCTTGAACATAAACTAAATAGGGAAAACAGGCAGTACCCAAGTCGTGGCCAGCTTACCCATGTCTCAGGTAAGCTTCTGAATCAAAGTGTGATGCCATCCATGATTGTGCTTTCCATTTCTGCCAATCAGTGAAAAGAAAGACATGTGGGAATTAATGAAAGAATTTGCTTTTTTCCCCTTTGACATTTACCTTGGTATTGCTGTGTGTAAGGATGCCTGCGAAATTATACAACATTAACAGATGTTAATGTTAAGGTTGAAATAACATCAGTGATGAGTGCCTCCTCTGAGTGGTCACCATTGTCACAGTAACAAGGCCACTAGAGCGTCCAATACGCAAAGGGACCTGAATTTTAAATTCAGGCTGGGCTGTGCACAGCCTGCCCTGCGAAGGGGCTGAGCTCGGCACGCTCCTCCCAGCTAAACCCACGAAATCTTGAAATCATGCAGTGACAGGCAGTGCTGGGCTTTGGGATTTCTGCTTAAGTATCTGAAGTACCTGAAGAGGAAGATTGCAAAGCGGTAACGAGAAAACTTACCCTATATTTGTTGTTCTCTGTTGCTATTCCAGAACTGCTAAAACCCAAGAGCACTGAGACTTTCTGAGATTTATTTCTCTGCCACTATAGTAAACGAAAAGAAAGTGGGATTTTGCGGAGCACACCAAGCACCCTGGAGCACAGGTACCTCCGTTGTGGAGCAAGTGGTTGCCATGGGCATCCATGGGATTTTAAATTGCAGTGTGCAGGGCTGTTGTTGTGTCTTGCTAAATGAAAGGGCTCACACTTTCTACCGGCCAGAAACGAAACAGGTGGGAAGCAACCTGCAGTAGAGGAGCAGCAGGCCTACCCATGGAAGAGACCCAGTTGTCCCAAGCCTGCAGCATGGAAAGAAGCGCTGGAGATACAGAAAATGTCCCCAGCGCTTCCCTTCTTTTGATGCCTCCTAGCTATAGGCACAATTCATGCGTGTCAGGGTGTACAGAAAGCCAAACGTCCCTTGCTCGGTGGGTCACCCCCCAGTGCTCAGCACCTCCCAGAGCCCAGGAGCTTGTAGAGCCTCCCTCAAAGGGATGGCAAACTGCACCGTCTGTGCCGGAGAGCACACACGGGGACAGCATCCAGGCACGAACCTGTCTGCAGACACCACTGTGCGTTTGGGGAAACCTCTGTTAGGGTGGCTCAGTCTGGGGAAGAAACAGAGGGATCTTTGCTTAGGGAAGAACAGATCTCTCTAGCCGCTGAGACCGCCTGTCCATAATTTTAAATTATTTGGTATTTATATAATCTAATCTGGTCAATCGGACATGCATTTCATTCCTTCTGCCTCACTACAAGTGCATTATGAACGTGCCAGACATTTGACCAGCCTGAGTGTTTCTGGAGTGTCGCCAGTACTGGGATGCTGGAAGGTTCTCCCGGGCCTGGCACGGGTTCGGACTTTGCCTCTGCAGGACAAAGCTAACATCTCACAATAATATTTTGCAGCAACTCGGCCCATGATTCTGCATTCATTAGCTTTTTATCTTAAACAAAGAAGAATATGGGGGGCTTGTGGTCTTTTCATGTGGTGATTGAGTCAAAAGCCACAGCTGCTTAACAACCTGGAAGGTTTTTCATTGCTTTGCTGCATCCAGCCCTTCTCAGGATGCCTCCCCTCAGCTCTCCAAAGGCGAAACCGAGAAAAGAATTAAAACTGATTTATTTATACGTCTTCCACACAGACATGATAGATCCCACAACTGCCGTCTTCTAACGTGTGCAGGCAGCGTCCTTCACAGGCTGACTGCGAGCAGATGCACTGCGGCAGAAGCCCGTCCTGCCGGCGGAGCTGAGCGATGGAGCTGCGTCGGCGGCAGTGCCGGCAGCGAGGGGAGACGCTGCCCGGTTCCCACAGCACAGAAAGTGGCCGGCAGAGGAGCAGGAGCGGCAGAGCCGGGCTGGCGACCGAGAGAGAGCTCAGGGACCATAATTACCCTTTTGCTTAATCTTTCAGCACAGGCACCACATGTGTTTTCAGCGGCAGGGCCAGCGCACAGCACCGGCGATTCGGCATTGTGGGTCTTTTCCTCAGGCTCGTCCCTTAACGCGACAGGCCGGGAGATGAGCAAGGGCCCTTCCGTTCTGTTTGCCAGCAGGAATGCCTGTCTCCCCAAAGCAGGGGCTATTTTTTCACTTGAATATGTAATAGCTGCCTCCACCCGGCTGACAGGCACCTCCCGTGACTCTCCGGGACGACATGACAACAGCAGAGCTGCAATTTTAATAGACTCCAAGTAGTTTTCGCAGAGCGAAGCCTTAAAAACTCCCCAAGGAGAGATCATCAAGCGGAATGGTCCCCGGTGCGGGATTTATTAGCAGGCAGGACAGGGAGGCTGATGAGCCCGCGGTGCCGAGCAGACGCGCTGTCAGACAGGGCTCTCCATCCCATCAGTTACCCGTCGAGGGGACCACTCCACAGCTTCCCACCCCTGCAGCTCCAGGGACCACCGCGCCACAGCCCCCACGGTCATCCGGGGTCCGCGGGGTCCCCGTCCTGCGGAGGAGGGGGCACGGTTAGAGCCGCGCTCGGAGCCTTCCTCTCCTGAAAGGCACTGATTCCACATACAGGTCAGAGCCCAGCCAGGATCACTGAGAAGACCTTGTAAACCATAGCACGATAGAATGGTTTAGAATCACAGAATCATAGAATTGCCCGGGTTGGAAGGGACGTTTCAGATCATCAAGTCCAACAAACAACCCAGCACTGCCAAAACCCCCCCTAACCCACACCCCTCATCATCATGTCTACATATCTTTTAGATCCCTCCAGGGATGGCAACTCCACCACTTCCCTGGGCAGCCTCTTCCAATGCTTGACAACCCTTTCCGTGTAAAAAATTTTCCTAATATCCATCCTAAACCTCCCTTGGCGCAACTTTAGGCCATTTTTTAGGTTTGAAGAGACCTTACTCTCTGCGCCATTTTGGTGATTTTTCTTGGGCCTTCTCACCTAGGCGATGACCTGGTGTGGCTCACAAATACATCCAAAATAGCGTTAGTGTATTCAAAGCTGATGACCTGGAATGCCTCGCCTGGGGTCCGTTGAAGCTCTTCTCAAAGAAATTAATCCTATCAGCACATTTTTTATTGCTGACATTTTTATACAGTACTACTCAGAGATCCAGAATTCCTTAAACTTAGTAGAAAATCATTTTGGTTTCAGTGACAACTAGCCTGAAGAGGCTCTTGCTATCAAAGCTGACCAGAAGCTGATGCTTCTACTTTACAGAAAAGTCTGAGGTCTTACGACTTTTGCTTGAGGAGGACAAAAAGCATTGTCACAACAGCAGAGCTGCCTGGTAGCCTGCTATCTGTCTGGAAAATATGAGCTCGAGACCCTCCTGTCTCCGAATGGGGTGGAAGGTTCTTATCCCACAGTGGCAGCAGCATCTGGGAGCCCAGAGCCGACGGCAGAAACCCTGCCGAAAGCTGGGATGGAAACGGCCGCAGAGCCAAGTCCTGAGCCCACCACACCTCTCCTCCTGTGAGGGCCAGCAGAACGCGGCTTCGCCCAGGCTTCCCAAGACAGAGTAGGTCTGTCTGCACAGCCCAGGTGTTGAACCATCCAAACATCCGGAGGGTTTTCCCAAGGAAGACTGGGAAGACTCCAGTGCTGAACAAGTCTGAATTGAAATAAGAACTCTTCAGGATTGCAAGCCCTATGAATAAACTTCATTACAGTCATTAGAGGGTGAAAATGTGTGTGTGTGCATATACATATATGTTATATATGTCATATTTCCAGCCCCTTATTATTATGAAGCTTTCAAAACAGGTGCTGAAACATGAAATATTAAAGTATTTGTAGCTGCACGGGCTGCTACCTCGGATGCTTTCCTTCTTGGGCTGCATGGTCCCCTTTTATCTTCTTCCAGATACAATAATAGCAATGTGACACAAAAGGAAAAAAGATATTAAGAGAAAGATAGTTAATTTGCAGATTTAAACACTGAAAAGTTGAAAAGGCGCAAGACATAGAGCTACCTGTGCCATAAACCAAACAAACAGCCACAAAAAATAACTCCAGAAAAAACACCACAGCAGCCACAGTAACAGTTTGTAACAGAAAGTGCTGGATTTATTCCACATACCCGTGGAAATGTTTTGTGCAGAAACAAAGTCGCTCCTGGAAACCGTGCCAAGCAAGCGTGGCTAGGGACACAGGGCTGAGAGCTTGTGCCTCCAGGCGCTGCGAGGGACGCAGGGCCATTGTGGGGAGTGCCGCGGGAGCAGCTGGGACAAGGTACCTCCCAACCAGCCTCTGCTGGAGCTCTGCGGAGGCTGGGGGCCGAAGGCGAGCTGCGGCGGCAGTGCTGACGGCGGCCGTTTGTGCCGGGGCTTGGTTTGTGCGTTCTAGGGCTTTACTAGCTGCGGTCGCTAAATCCACCTCATCCTGGGAAACAAGAAAACTACCTGGGGATGCAGCCCTTGTCACAGAGCGGGCGGGTGGCAGGTCCCTGACCCACTGTGACCATTGCTCAGGCATGCGGGGCTCTGTCCCACGGCGGCTCTCCTGCCTTCCAGGGGAGAAGCATCAGACGGCGTTGACTGCAAATCTGCTCCCCCTTCTCCTCGCCATCCTTCCGCTTCATCCATGAGGATGTCCACGGAGGCTGAGCACACCAGTTTGAGCTCTGGGGATGTTTCCCGTTACCATGTACTCTACCTCTGTGGCTCCAGTCCCCAGTTTTCATGATGTTCTCTCCATGGGCTTTGCCTCCCACCAGTGCAGGAGGGTCATCGTCACCTTCAGCAAACTCCCGAAGCCGGGAGGCCAGGAGCACCCCCTCTCCACACTGCCCAGCCTCCCTGCGCTCCACGGGCACAGTGTGGGACAGTCCCAGCCCTGCGGCTGGTGAGGTCTACGCGCGCAAAGCACTCACAGCTGACGAGGAGCACGGCAAAGGCAAGAAGTCAGTCCCTCGTGCAACCCCAGGACGAGGCCTTGGATGGAGGTTCTGGAGGGGCTCATTGCACAGCTACTTTTGAAGTCAGTGGTGAGACAATTTGGCAGAGGTAGATGTCATGGTTCGAGAAAACCCATAACAATGTATTATCATTCAGACAATTATTCTATCACCTGGTGATCCCTCCCTACCCAGGAAGGGGAGTCGGGGGAAAAATAAAGAAACCTGATGGTTGAAATGTAAACAGATTTAATAGAATAAGACTAAATAATTAACAATAACACTAAAGACCTGATATTGATCCCAACACCAATGTAAAACACCCCAGGACTATACCCGTCCCATTACGCCTTCAGGAGCCGTGCGCTCCCCGCAGGGACAGCCGGTGTGGGACCCTGCCAGCGCTGCGGCTGCGGGAGGAAGGGAAGGGCTCAGGGCTCCGGCACCGGGGAGAGGAGTGCGCAGGACGGCAGCCAGCACGGGAGAGAGGGAGGGAGAGGGGGGTCCTCAGCAAACTTTCTAATTTCTGTTGGATGTGCCGTTCATGGTAGGAAATAACCCTGTTGGCAGCCTGGATCGAGTGCCCGGGTCTCGCTCCTCCTCATCCCCGCACCTGGGGAGCTTGAAAACACGGAGACCTTGAAGCCCACACACCAGAGCTGGTGATAAAGTGAATATTTTCACAAATTCAGACACTAAAGTCTTTTAAAAGTTCAGTTTTCCTGAGCATTAGAAGAGATCTTACTGAAAAGTAAAATTACTGAAAAAAAAGCAAACCTGTGTTGCTCAAACCAGGACAGCAGATCGCACTCGTGGTGGGGTTTTTTGGGAATAGTGGTCCCCGTGTTTTGGGTGCCAGTGCTCGGGTAGGCAGGACCTGGGGACGCCAGCCTGTCCCGATGCCTGGAAGCAAACGATTGCAGCGCAGGTGCTCCGGAGCTGGCAGGAGTGGAGCCCCTGGGGGGATCTACTGCTGTGAAGGGCCGGAGCTCGACAGGCGTGTGTGAGCCCTGGGATGGAGGAGCTGGGGACACCCAGCCCCGGGGTGTCCGGGGCGTAGGAGCCACCCATGTCCCTCCCCTGCCAACTGCCACAGCTGCTCTGCACTTGCTGGGCACCCCCAAAACCACCCGCCGCCCCCCAGACCCTGCGTCTGAACTGCCGGTTGCTGCCCTCTGCACACCGACCCCTGCCCCCTGGCCCCCTGCCTGTTGCCCCCTGCCCACTGCCCACTGCCCCCAGCCCCCTGTGGTAGCAGCGGGAGGCGCCGACCCCTGGACTGGCAGGCAGCGTGGGCAGGGCAGGGAGAGAAGGCAGGGCAGGCAGGGCAGGCAGCACGGGCAGGACCAGGGGAGCTCTGATCCCCCGACCCGACTCGGAGCAGGAGGGTGCAGGCTGTGAGCAGGAGAAGGCGACCCCCAGCCAGTCTGAGCTGTCGAGGGAACAGCGCGGCGAGAGCAAACAAAGTGAAACCTGCCCCATCTCTTATTTCCCCCTTTTTTTTGCCCAATGGCTTCCTCACAAACTTGTTTTAGCCTTTTATGTTATCACAGCATCTTCCCGAGACAAAACGCACAAGTGTTTGCAGACTGGACACGGGGGCTGCGACCCAGGGCTGCAGGAATCGCGGTTTCTGTCCCTGCCGCAAGCGTGGGTGACCCTGGGCACAGCACTTCTTCTGTTATACCCTGAAAATATACCTGAAAATTGGGAATTGTCTTGCTCTCTTGGCCTTTGTGTCTGTTGAATATTTAAACAGGGTCTCTTATTAGCTGTGGCTGGGTAGAGAGGACAACAGGTATACAATTTTACTGGGTCCAGTAGATCATTCTGGGGCACAAATTATGTAGAATATAAACCTCTGCCTAGAAGAATATTATGTAGCTCAGAAGAAATGAAATTGTTTTCCTTAGAATAAAAACTGAATTTTCCCTAAAATAAATCAAAAGCCTCCACCATTTTAGACAATTTCTGTTCAATAATCACAAATTGAACATGCGAATTTGTTATTTCCTGAAACATCAGAAGACCAATATATGCAAATAGCGGTTGCTTTGTTATCTGTGAATGATGACTTCCCATATTTTGCTTCCTGGTCCTTTGAATGTGTTTATGACTTCTGCAAATTTAAACAGGATTAATGACTCTCTTCGCTCCATCTGCTAGAGAACTTGCTAGGAACATGCCATGGTATTGGTCTTTTTCCTTCTAGTGGCCAGTGCCATCTTTTGATCAAGGACACAATTTTTAACGTGACTGGACTAATATTTCCACTTGTCTCTTTGAACTGTTCTTGAAAGCCATCACCATTGGGCTTTTTCAAAGGCTTATGCAGCGATGCAGCATCTACTGACTACAGGAACATGGTTTGCCTCTAATTTACACCTGAGGTTATAAAGAACCTTGTCATGGTCTCTGAAAGAAGAGAAGCCA
The DNA here is from genome assembly GCF_963924245.1 of Chroicocephalus ridibundus. Classification (NCBI taxonomy): domain Eukaryota; kingdom Metazoa; phylum Chordata; class Aves; order Charadriiformes; family Laridae; genus Chroicocephalus; species Chroicocephalus ridibundus. The sequence goes on along the minus strand of NC_086316.1, from coordinate 577,667 downwards.
CCCTCCTGGGGTGTGTTCCTGTTCTGAGCCCCCATATTCACATCCAAGAGTGAACCTCGCGCTGGCACTGCGTGGTTGTTCAACTACATCCTCGAGTAATGCATTTGATCAAAGTAGCAATATAAATCTGTGAAAAACAATAATATGCCTCAGATTAAGAGTTTTTTTCCAACTAAATAAACAAGCAACAAACTCTCCAGCACTACAAGCAGCAAAACACCTCGTACAAGCAGACTGACTTGATGGGAAGTTCAGCTGAAGTCAAGTGAAAACTTAATTCTGAAGGGTGCAAGATATTGAGAAACCCCACGATTTACAGCAGAAGTGCAGGAGCGCTCTTTTCATCATTCCAAGATTTAGAGGGCACAGACCTGCAAGGGACCGCGTCTGCCTCTGCTGCTGCAGAGATACCCTTCTCTGCCTGTTGGTGCCTACCCCTTCCAGAGGGGGGTTTGGGTAAGGGACTCTGCAACATCTGACAGACACGGCAAGACTTCACTCATCTCATATTTGTATATATTACAGTTTCATGCATGAGGTTTTAGGAGGCCACAGGCGGTGCATGTGAGGCTGTATAGGAGGTGCAGGACTCGCAAGGAGGCACTTCGAGGAGGCCCCAGAGATGCTGGGAGGGCTGGAGCCCCTCTGCTGTGAGGACAGGCTGAGAGAGCTGGGGGGGTTCAGCCTGGAGAAGAGAAGGCTCCGGGGAGACCTCAGAGCCCCTTCCAGTCCTTAAAGGGACTCCAGAAAAGCTGGGGAGGGACTCTGGAGCAGGGAGGGGAGCCATGGGATGAGGGGGAAGGGTTTTACACCAAAAGGGGGAGATTTAGATGAGATCTGAGGCAGAAATTCTTTGCTGTGAGGGTGGTGAGCCCCTGGGCCAGGTTGCCCAGAGAAGCTGTGGCTGCCCCATCCCTGGAGGGGTTCAAGGCCAGGTTGGATGGGGCTTGGAGCAACCTGGGCTGGTGGGAGGTGTCCCTGCCCAGGGCAGGGGAGTTGGAACTTGATGATCTTTAAGGTCCCTTCCAACCCAAAGCATTCTCTGATTCTATAAAGTTACTAAATGCTGACGTTCAAAAAGTTGCAGTATTTACAGGCCATAAGGAGAACAAATAACCTATCCCTCACTCCAAAATTGTCTTCATGTCGAAGAGGGGGAACCTGGTGCTCCCAGACGGATGTGGTCACACTAGGTCCTGGAGGAGGTAGGGATGCTCACCAAGTTTGGAAAGCAATTGGTTCCTTCCCCCTCCACAAAGGCAGGAAAATAAGCTGAGGAAGTGCGTAGCAGCGAACACCCCACTAAAGACAACCACATAGGGCTGAGGACAGAGGGTCAGCGGGGCCTGATGCAAAACTCAGGGTGGTGGCCAGAAGACCTGGTTCTGTTGCTCTGGGCATTTTTAACCAATGCCTGAACAGCCCAGAGTAATACATACAAGCTAGTACTTTTCCGTTGCCCATATTATTGCTCCGCTCTCATTAAGAAGCTCGTGCTTGAAGACAATTAAGGAAACATTACTTTGCTGTACAGAGGTGAGGATGCCTGTAGACTGACGGACTCTTTTTATGACACAGATGTGCCTTTTCCCTTGTGCACTGATTGCTCACAGGCTTGTGTCAGGCACCATCCTACCAGTTTCCTCATTTTCACTTTTGCATTGTCAAAATCTTTCCCAAATGGAGACGGGGAGAAGACTATTAACAGCTGCCCGATAAACACGCCTCATCACTTCTCTTCACCGACTCTTCTCCATTTGCTTTTATGGCTTTGTGCCATTTTACCAATTAAGAGCATCAGCACCCTCACCAGTCAGCCATGTCTCCCCTTCCCCTATTATCCCCTCCTGCCCCAAACCACACTGAAAATGACACATTTTTACATTCTACTATTGGTGGGGTATTTTATTTAATTATATTTAAAAATGAAAACAATAATAATATAACAATAATTATAATAATAAATTATAATTATATTAATACAATTCTTCTTTTAGGCTTGTAGGAAGCAGATGAAGATGGTAGGTTTTTAAGACATAAAAACTTCACAGAATAAAATGTAGCTCACGAACTTTGTGAGCTGTGCAGCAAAACTTTCACAAAGTGTAACGCTCAACAAGGCGTAGACCCACTTCATTCCCATCTTCTGGCTTGAGACAGGCAGTGCCTTTGTTCATAAACAGTAATACTAGACCGAATTCTGCTGCATTTGATGTTGGGTTTGACGCCCTCATCAGTTTATCGTGGGAGGAACAGGTATGACGTGAGAATGGCCAAAACAAACAGTCGTGCTCTCCACAGCCCCACCAACAGGATATTTTTCCAGATTTTCCTGCCAGTTTCTCACTAAAAGGTAGCTTTAGGCTTATCACAAAACCTAGGGAAATCTGCCCAGGCTTGTGTTTTGTGTAAATGAGCACCACCCAATTTTACTCCAATAATTACTTTTTCACTGGTTGCAGCGTGTAATACGTACAAAGCACGACTCATTTCTTACTGGATTTGAGGATTGTACTGCAGAATTTCAGTTTAGTTTGAGTGGTATTCAGGGGAAAAAGAAGGAATGAAAACACTATGCATTTTTCTGTTAATTGTGAAGACACAATGTAAAAAATCCAGATACGTTTAACACTACGATGTCCTGAAGTGGTTCAACTGTCTCGGGGCAAAAAGAAGGTAATTCAAAAAATTTCAGAGTCACAGTGCGGTGTTGTTTCAGACCAGTGTACTGTCATTTTTGAGGTGTTACACGATGCTAAAGTTACAGGCTTTTTACATAACCCATGGGCTTATTTATACATAATTCACAGGGTACAAGCTATGCAAAGGAACAACAGGCATAGAGAAAAGGAGAATGTTCCCAACTTCCCCTTTTCTTTATGGAGCAACTCCAGGCCGAAGCCTGTGGGATTCAGGCTCCCTGGGCCAAATTTTCAGAGCTGCCAAGGGTCAGAAATCGCAGTCCCTTCAGAGGGGGTGGGATCTGGGGCTCTAAACCAGACACACCGTTTTCCAAAAGCATGTAAATCAGTGCAGAAGATGTCGGGCCACCAGCTGCAACTAAACACTGGCCTTTTAAACAGCTGGGGCGGGAAAGAAATCCTGCAGTGGAGAGGATCTGCAGGAGTGCCCTGGCAGCTCCGTTTGTACGTATCGGCACTTGAGCACCTTTGCAAATCTGATCCAAACTGCTCAACTGCTGGAAATTCATCTTGAGAAGTTTTAAAACCGTCAGCTGTTCTATAAAAGCCGGGTGGGAACCTTTTAAGGGTGCGGCTTTGGTGCTCTGTAGAGAGACAAACGGAGAAGTAAAGGTTGGTGAAAGCCCAGGAACACAAGCGATGGGGCAGCAAGGCACAAATTACAAATCCCCTTTGCATAAATCTGCTTTACCAAGATGTTATTGCTTAACAGGAAGTAGAACAAAGTGATTCTGGCATGCCAAAACAAGGCAGATCCCGGGAGTCCAGAGGCTGGCTTAAAAACATGGCATTTTATGGGAAGAATCCAATTGGCTTTATGTGCTTTCTGGGTTTATAAAGTCAGCGATAAATCAAATTGCTAACTCACTTGTCTGAAATACGGGCTTCAGAGACTAAATGTGGATACTTATTATGGAGAGAATCTTCACCTTATAGGTTGAGATGCAGAGTGGAAATACTGTGATCTCCCTTGGGAACGTGAGAGGCATTCGGAGAGGTGGCATTTTCCGCCTGCCAGTAGAGACAGCTGTAGGGACAAGACCAGGATGGAAAGACAAATCAGACTGGGGACACGGTGCCCTGGAACCTTCCCTGCAGTAAGTGCAGACAGCCAAGGGCAGGCACTGGTGCACAAAATATTCGGGAATAAATAGCACTCATCTGGGCCCTTGCAGCATCCAAAAATAAAAGCAGTCAAGGTGGGGACAAGGTGTACCTATTGCATCTTAGCCACCAGTACATCTGAGGCATCCACCCTGAAGCAGGTGGACCTCTTCGGTGATGATGGATGAGAGCAGTGACAGCCCTCAGGGGACTCCCGGGAGCCGGCAGTTGTGTGACAAGTGACGACTTCCCTGGGAGGGATTTGACAAGAGCAGAGCATTGGGTATATCCGCAAATTCTGGGTTTCTCTGGGCTTTCAATTGCCTACAATTGGTGTGGTGTGGCGGGAACTGGGATTTTACAGCCTGGACTTCTGGCATTCCCGCTCTTGTGCAATACAAATATCTGGTGATCAATAATTCACTAATGGGGCAGCTCCCAAGCAGCACCTTTCGTTATTGCTGTGGGTGGTCGTATGCTGCAGTAACCCCAAGGTGAACGGGATCTCATGCGCTGAGGAGCTGCACAGGCCTATAGCACAAGGCGGCCAGGACCCCACGCCTTTATAGTGTCATAGAATCACAGAACTGCCCAGATTGGAAGGGACCTTTCAGATCATCAAGTCCAATCATCAACCTAACTCTGACTAATGATATAGCTAAGAACTACGCCTACCCATCTTTTAAATCCCTCCAGGGATGGTGCCTCAACCACTGCCATGGGCAACCTGTTCCAATGCTTGATAACCCATTCAGTGTAAAATTTTTTCCTAATGTCCATCTAAACCTCCCCTGGCACAACTTGAGGCCATTCCCACTTTTCCTATCGCCTGTTCCTTGGGAGAAGAGACTGACCTCCCCCTGGCTAACCCCTCCTTTCAGGGAATTGTAGAGAGCGAGAAGGTCTCCCCTCAGACTCCTTTTCTCCAGGCTGAACAACCTTTTTTTTTTTTTTTCAATGTAGGATGCTTAAAGATCAGGATATTGGGCTGAGGGTGCAAGAGAACATCCATTGGCCGTGTTTTGCTCTTATGTTCAGCAGAGATGGCAGAGGGTGGGGGTAGATATCTGCTGTGTATAAGACACCTCGCATGTGGCTGCTGCCCCCCATCCTCCACGTCCATCCCCTCCACAGCTCCTTTCAGACCAGTTTCTGAGGGTTGTGACCACATATTCTTAACCACTGCCTGACTCAGTGTATATGAGCCAGCAGTTGTACACAGAGTTCATAAAATCGATCAGATTTCATAATTTGTACATGGGAAGACTCCCAAACTCTTGCAGCATTGTCATCCAAATGAACTCCAGGGCTGCTTTGCTGAGTACATGGAAGTGGTCTATATAGTTAAAATAAATAGAAAATAACTTATCTAAGGTATGCTTATTTGCCGAACGATGCATGGTCAGTCCTTTTGAGGCACTAAACCTCGGACAGGTACAGGCTACGTTAGCAAAACACCTCTCCATGTATACTCAGGGCTGTGTCCAGCCGCCCTCACCCCAAGGCTCTGCCTCTAAAGGGCTGGCATCTGCAGACCCAACACCAGCAACAGCTAGTGCTTTCCTTTTAACACATATGCAAAAGACTTCTTCTGGATCAAACTGAAAATTTCACTCCAGATTTCTGTTTGTGTCTCTGTGTCTCTGCACACAGCAGATATGATGGAGAATGAAAGGGAAAATGGTGGCGAGAAAGAAGCTTCTGCCCTAAGGTGGCCAAGCAGTTGGACAAGATGATCGTTGGAGGTCTCTTCCAGCTGAATTTCCTATCCTATCCTATCCTATCCTATCCTATCCTATCCTATCCTATCCTATCCTATCCTATCCTATCCTATTCCACTCCACTCCATTCTGTTCTGTTCTGTTCAGTGGAATCAATATTTTTAATTCCATTAGAAATTCATCACTGAAAAAAGCAGATATCTTCCTTGCCAAGTAACACTTTAGAGCTGCTCAGACTCCTAAGCTAAATGTGTTTTGTCCTCACTTATGTTTTCCACTCATTTCTAAAGGAAATTAACCTGAATAAGGATGAGTGAATCACATGGTGAAAGCATCTGGGCCAGCTTTTCTAAACATGCCCATGTTTGCCTGGCTTTTGTGTTGTGCTGTTGTAGGTCCCCAGCACAAAACTCTCTGACCCCCACCTGGCTGTGGGCGATGGAGAGCCCAGCAGCCGGACGGTGCCCTGGATGTTGATGGTTGTGACACTTGGGATGCGAGGAGGGGATGTGGTGGCGTCAGGAGGGGAGGGTCTCATGTACTGACTCTGGTCCTGCATCTCCATGCACAAGTGTCCCACCACTCTTGTCAGACAATGTGGCAGAAATGCTCCCCAGCTGGGTAACTTATGGAGAGCAGCAGATGTGGTTGTGGGTTAGGAGAAGACGTGGGGTTTTCCAGGAGACCTCCAAAATTGACCCACTGGGTCTGTATCCTTGTCCATAGGATGAGTGTTCAGTAACGGCGTGTGGGAGGAGGATGCTCCAGTGGAAATTGCACCAAGGATAATTGTTTCAGATGTAAGATCTCCATTGCCATCAAGACTGACAGTTCAACGAGGACAGGTGGAGATAGAATGGGGGGAGAAAACCCCCACAGACATCTGACAGCCTGTGGGGCAGGAAGGAAGCCCCTGGGGCCCAGGAAGACCCCGGGGCACGGATCCATCAGTGCTTCCCCTGTGGTGTTTTGCCTTCACAGGGCGCCCTGGCTCCACAGCTGGTGAGGGACACTGACGTGGGCATCCCCCTTCTTGGCTGGGGGTCCAGGCACAGCTTTCAGCCTCGGCTACCTCCTGATCCGCCCGTGAGGCCGCTGTGAGGATAAGCACTGCGGGCACGACAAGCCACTGCGTTTTCTGTGTTTTAGCCACAGCGCTGCTCCCTCCGAGAGGCTGAAGACGTGTCCTGGGGCTCTCGCCTTGGTCATGTACCCTTTTAGTTTCTAATTTCTTGGATTTGTCACACACCCTGTAGATTAAAACATAGTATTTTATCTCTGAATCATTAACTTTTGTTGCTTTCTTATGCCCGTTTGGATCTTTTTCTGCTCCAGACAGCGCCGATTATAAATAGTTCAATAACACATGTCCTCCTTATTTTAAGACTATCATTTATATGACTGGAAGTATGAATTTGCAGTAAGTTAACAGTGATGCCATAAAGAGGCTAAAATAATTAATCACTTTGCCGCAGTTAATGGATTCAAGGGCACGGGAACGTGTACATTAGCTCCTGCCGCAGGTTTCAATAACCTGCCCAGGAGCTGGGAAAAGGCGAAGGCGTAAGGAAGCGTTCGGGATGAAAACTTTGGGGAGAGGGTGTGCAAGCGCCCGCATCTGTTGAACAGTGGGATTTCCAAATACTGGTCTGGGAACGTCTCCCAGCCCTGCAGGCACCGACACACAACCGTCGGTGCAGTGGGACGCCCAGCAGAGCCTGGAGCCGGACGGCGGGGAGAGCAGGATGGCTTTGCCAAAGCCAGTCATGAAACTAAGGGAATTCCTCCAGAAGGACAGCACATGGCATGCTTTCTCTGCTACTGCGTGGTAGACGTCCAAGCTACAGCCAAGGCATCACTAACCCATGCACTAGTAGAAGCCTTGCCTTTGCTGATGCGGTGCCATATGGGGAACAGAACCCATCTCAGGAACCGTGGGGGGCAAGCTGGAGCCAGAGCTGCATGCCGTGGGTTTAGATGGCACAGGAGGAAAATTCTTCTGGTCTTGCTGGTTTATAAGGTGCAGGAAGAAATTCTTTGGTGTGAGGGGGGTGAGCCTCTGGCCCAGGCTGCCCAGAGAAGCTGTGGCTGCCCCATCCCTGGAGGGGTTCAAGGCCAGGTTGGACGGGGCTTGGAGCAACCTGGGCTGGTGGGAGGTGTCCCTGCCCAGGGCAGGGGGTGCCACTGGGTGGCCTTTACAGGTCCCTTCCAACCCAAACCATCCTGTGATTCTGTAATTCTGCAGTTCCTCTTGGGTGACCCTCTCTTTCTTTGATCAAAGCCTTCAGCTCGCCATTCTGCACCTCAGCAGATTGATGTCCCCATAGAGTCCTGAGGGACACAGAGATGGGGCGCTCAGAGACTTCATTTGCAATGGGGAGCGCAGCCAGGAATGGCCTTGCTCACCACATGCAGGTACAGACATAGGCACTGCAGTCACCTGCAAAAGTAACGTTAAAAATCATGACATCTGCAGCCAACGGGGTAGCACGTGCATTCCCTGTTCTTTCCCAGCCTCCTCCCAGGACAGCTGCTGGTGGCATTAACGGCGCAGTTGCCTCTGCTGCCCCGTGTCCCTGCAGGGGCGGCTTGTGAGGTTCACCTGATAAAAGCTTAACAGGAAAGAAACTGCTGGACCAAGCAATGTAGCGCAGTAAGCCCAAGGGCTCAAACTCCTTGGGCAGAGGTGCCATCCCAGCTTAGGATAATAAGTTGTACTGATTTGAAGTGAGATCTGCAGCAAGAGCTGAGCTGAACCTCTGAATCAGACCAAATTCCTCTTAACAAGAGCACACACTTTCCCAGGAGATGCTCACTTCCATAAAAAAGCTACGGGGAAGGGGGGAGAAGAGAGATGAGGACTAAAATTGCAATTATGGCATATTGAGGCAGACTTTAAGGGTTATTTTGGTGTGGAAAGGCTGGAGTTCCTCATATTTCCCCCTGCTCCTGCAAAGCCAACACCCAGGTACCAGATGCAGCTGCAGACATGGCCAGACCAGTCGCTGGCATGGGTGTTGGTGCCAGTGGTAATTAATAGCTACTTATTCAGATTTAAATGCTTCTTACAGAAGACAACGCTCTTATTCCTAGGTAGCCTGCGTTCTCCATCATCAGCCTGGAGCTGAACTGGTTTTCGACATGACTGAGCCAAGTGGAATTATGTCCCCAAGTGCCACCCCTTCCCTTCCTTGCCAGGCTTTGTCCGGCTCGTCCAAGATGCCATGTGCTTTCTGAGCTGCAGGAAAACCCTTGCACAGCCCCTAGGAGAAGGAGGTAACCAAGACAGAGCTCTTCGGAAAGACAGGTCTATGCCCCTGGACGAAATTTTATCCTGAAGCAAAGGAACTGGTGCATGGGGGCTGGGAGGGGGGGATGCCATACCCGGAGATAATAAAGGATCAGGTAGGCAGAAACATTTCTACTTACTCATTATGTGACTTGTCACTGTTTGATTTTCCTTTCTAGGACTGACTTTTCCCTTTTTCTTTTTTTCAAAAGACATTTTTTTCTGTCTCTTTTCGAGTCCACTCAGCGCTGAAGCAATGAGAGTGCTATCACAGATTACAGGCAGGTCAGAGAGGGCAAATTACTTGCCAAAATAGTCTCTCTGCAGGGTCTTATTGGTGTTATGTGCTAAGTTATGTGATAAGTCAAAGTTAGCGTTGCATAACATTCTGCCAGTACTTCTTGTAACCGTTTTTGCAGTACATAGAGTGATTCGCTTTCTGCAATGCTGCTGCTGTTTTATTCCTGTGGAAACTTTTCAAGTGCATGTGTTAGCTTATTGCTCACTGATTCCTGCTTCTTGTTCCTGCCTTTCTACCGAACGCATGCCTGTTTTCACTCCATCGTAGTCCTCTGAGTTATGATTAAATGCAGGTCCAATAGAAGGTTGTCTGGCTTATGCTCACTGAATTTCTGGCTCTTTAGATCTTTGGATCACAGAAAAGTCACTCTGAAACCCCTAAAAATTGACTAATACTTTCTGAGCCCATAGACCTAAAGCGTGCAGGACCCTTCTCTGCAGGTCTCGGTGGAGGGCATGTGTTTGGGACTGGGCTGGGAGGAAAGGGTAAGATATGCTGCTGACACAGCTCCCTCTACACCAAAACACCACAGAATCAGGAAATCAATGGTTTGGGTTGGAAGGGACCTTAACGGCCACCCAGTGGCACCCCCTGCCCTGGGCAGGGACACCTCCCACCAGACCAGGTTGCTCCAAGCCCCGTCCAACCTGGCCTTGAACCCCTCCAGGGATGGGGCAGCCACAGCTGCTCTGGGCAACCTGGGCCAGGGGCTCACCACCCTCACAGCAAAGGATTTCTGCCTCAGATCTCACCTAAATCTCCCCTCTTTCAGTGTAAAACCATTCCCCCTTGTCCCATGGCTCCCCTCCCTGATCCAGAGTCCCTCCCCAGCTTTCCTGGAGCCCCTTGAGGAACTGGAAGGGGCTGGGAGGTCTCCGCGGAGCCTTCTCTTCTCCAGGCTGAACCCCCCCAGCTCTCTCAGCCTGTCCTCACAGCAGAGGGGCTCCAGCCATCTAACTAACAGTGATGCTGTTGAAGTGTATTTGACACCCCTGACATTTGGGAGGGCTGTGCTGTGGGCCTGTGGGCTTATTTATCCCAGATGAAGGTTGAGCCGGTGTGTGCTGGCAGCCTTCATGGTCTGGTTCTGCAAGGTCAAAGACGGGCATGAAGGTTTTCTGCTGGCAGCACCAGGAGCCAGTGGTGTAACCAGTGAGGAGGAGGCAGGAGGCATCTTCATCACCCAGTATTAAAAAAACAATCTTTTGGCATTTCCTTTTTCTTCCTTCTAATGGAGATCTTGGAGAGGTTTTTGCCTCCTTGCTTCGAAAGACAGCCTTCTGCTGGCATCGCCGTTGATGAGGCTTCTCTGTTCGCACAGTGTGGTGGCTCAGCCGTGGATGTTCTGTAGGTTATGGAATGCAAAACCATAAAGTCAGTTAGCAGGCTAACCACGCAATTACCATTTCTGTTCATTTTTTAATGGAAAAAAAATGTGAGGATGCATTTCTGATACTTTGTGATAACCATTTCTCTATGAGTATTAACAGCAGCCGAGCGCCAAGTGCTTGGTGTGCGCAGGTCCACGGTGTTGAAAATAGCGCTTGCTTTGTTTGGTTTTGGTGCTGTGATGCCAGGACCCTCCTTCTCTTGCTTTTCACCTGCTTCTCCATCCACCCGCTCCTCAGCAGCGAGGGGGCCGCCCTCCTCTGGCAGCACTCCTGTCGCCTGCACGTGCGGCCGGGGATGCTGCCATCGCCCGTGTGCGCCCTGCGCGCGCTCCTGCACTACTAACACCCTTCCCGCAGTCCCTGGGAACGGACGGAAAGGCAGAGCATTGTCGACCAAGGATTCAGATTAAAGGACAAATGTAGCTGGCCAAAGTGAACAATTATATGAAACAAAGGGAAAATAACGACTAAAGATCTTTCATTGCAGCCAGCTAATTATCATGAGTTCTGGACTTAACTGTTCAGGCATAGAATTAAAAACCTTAATTATATTGTCACCTTTGTCTCTCAGCTCCCATTGCCCACAAATGAATCCATTTACTGTAACTGCTGCTGATGGGAAGAAATTGATGGCAGTCCCAGTGAGATGGGAGAGAGGGGCCGGGAAAAAAAAGAAGTGAGAGGCAACATGGTGATGGCTGCGCAGCTGGGTGACAACTACATTCCAGGACATTATAAATTAAAAATACTTTTAATGAGACAAATACGGGTTTGATGGATTTTGTGCTTTCCTTCCGCTCCCTTCCCCCCTTCCCACGCTCTTGCTGCCACCAGCGTTGCCTTTTTTCTTTTAAGTCGTGCCTCCTGTCAGATCATTCTCCCTCCTTGGCTCCCCGGAGAGCCCCGTCTGGGCCCCCATGAAGTCTCCGTCACACTCAGTCCCGGAGGGGATGGGAGCTGCTGGGGAGCTGTACCAGGGTCCCTGCCTGGGGAGGGGGATTTGGGATTTTGGTCGTCACAAATGTGAGTGTTGGATGCTCATGAGCCACCAGCCTGGCGGCTGCGCAGCTTTGGTGCTTCCTCCTTGCAGATAACGAGGCAGTTTGGCGCTCACCTGGAGTCTTGCTATTTGGCTGAAGACACCACCTTATTTTTCCTTTTTTTCCCCTTGGTTCTGGGAATTTTCTTCGAGATGTCTCAAATCATCAGCCTGCGAGCAGAGCTGCTCCCAATGAACAAAATTAAGGGCGCTCATTAGCAGTGTGCTCCCTGGGCAGCACACGCCAGGGCCAAGATCGGCAGCGCCGGGGTCTGCGGCCAGGGGATCCTGGCCCGCCGGCAGTGTGTTTTTCGCCCGCGTTGCCATGGCTACGCGGGATGAGTTAATGTGACAGAACCGGCGCGCGGAGCAGAGGGCTCGCTGCGGACGCGGCCAGTGCACATGGCCATGTCGAAGGCGGCGCGCCTTCACTCCGGTTTATTACCCTCATGTAGCGGCAAGGCCTCCCGCTGTGGGTTTGAAAGCTTCGGCTTCAAACTCTATCCGAGCTGCGCCGCGTGTCGGCTGGAGGGGCTGCGCTGCATCCTGCGCCCGTCCTCTGCTGCAGGCACCGAAATTGAGGTGTTTGAGGAGGAGAACTGGTGTTGCCCGGGCGGGCTGCCCAGGCCTGGCAGCGATAGCGACGGTGTCGAACCCAGCGTCCAAACTGGCTGGTGCTCTCAGGGCCGCTCTCAGGCAGCTCTACCAGCACCTCACCCACCGCTCGCAAGCGTCCTGCTTTGCAGTCTGCTTTCTCCGGCATTTTGTGGATAACTTGGGCTTTTTTTTTTCAACTTTATTCCAGAAAACTGCTCAACTCTCTTTAAATACTTACTGCAGCACCTTCTCTCGTTTCCTGCGATTGCAAAACATTGCAGTTTGGATTTTACAGCTGATTCACGCTGCCAAGCTCTCTCGCTCTGATGCAAGCATTGACCTGTCTCTCCAGCACTGCCACCAGGGATGCTGGCAGCCAAGCCACATCAAATCTCCTCAAGTTGTCACTGCTCGATGTTTGTTGCCATAAAGCCAAAAGAGCAGCCTGGGTCCAGGGCTATAAATGAGGTTTAGCATCACTGCTGCTAACCTGGGGCAGACCCACGGACTCCTGCTCACAAACTCCCCGTCAATGCCCACGTGTTCCTGTGCCAGCAGAGATTCTGGAAGAAACACAGGGTGAAGCATACTGGGATGAGGATTTCTGGTTTGCTGCATTTTTGTTTTAATTATTTTTCTTTCCAAAGGGTGAAATACAAGCTACAAATTTGACAAGAAAAAAATTCCATTTTAAGCCCTGCGAAAAGTCCAACAGCATGTAGTTGAAGATGTCCCTGCTCACTGCAGGAGGGTTGGACTAGATGGCCTTTAAAGGTCCCTTCCAACCCAAACTATTATATGATTCTACCATTCTGTCAGAAAGTTGCAGTACAGCATTATAAATGGTTTAACAGAAGAAAAAAACCTGAACAATATGAATGAAACTGAGGAAGTGAAAACAAATCATTTTTACCTCCTTTGAGTTACATAAATCCAATTGATTCAGTTCAACTCTGTCTTCTCTTTTATAAGTTTTTTTATATATATATATAATGGACCAGCTCTGTAATATATTTTGATGCTGGAACGGCTGCATGCTCTGGTTGAGATCTCTTATCCAGACTCCTGAAACTTTTGGAAAGACCTCTTACCTGTGCTTCTAAATAGAATAAAATGTTTTAAGAACCTTTAGAAATTGTTTGGATTGCAGATGTAGACCTCTGCAAGAGCAGTCCGTCGCTGCAGCAGCGTGCAGGAGGTCTAGTGCTGCTGATCAGGCTGCTGTGGAGTCCCCTGGACCCGCTGCTGTGTGCAAGGGCTCCTCAGCCCCCGGGAGGTCTCCTGTCATCCCCCCTGTTCATCTTTGTGGGCAGCTCGACTCTTGTCCTCCATCCACCTGCTCCAACCCAGACATGGAACTGGCACCAAAGTTACTGCCAGGGTGACCTGGAAAGCATCAAGGGTGACTGCGTGGCTCTGGGCTGAAGGTCAGTGGGGACCCATCAGTTTTTATCCTTGATCCTGACAACGAGGGGCAAGGGCTGGAGGAGGAGTAGGTCGAACTTGCCAATTGGCAATGGGTTATGCCCCTGACGTTGGCAACAGGGTTTTGGTGTTTATGACCATGAGACCCTCTTAGAAGACTAAGGCTTGCTTGGAAGAGACAGGATCCACCTGAACAACTATGGCAAAAGGATCCTCACCAACAGCCTGGCCAGTCTGGTACGGAGAGCCTTAAACTAGGATCCGTGCGGCGGGGAGAGGATCACCAGAACCAGATGACCAACTGTTAGGCCAGGATGGCAAACAAAAGGCACAGGGTAAAGTGAAAAGGAGGGAGCTTGTCATCAATAAAACAGGACTAAAGAATGTCTGCAACAAGATTATCCACGTAAAGAAAGAAGGACCTACCAGACAGAGTTATGGGGAGAGCCCTCATACCCTTTCTGGGACAACAGCACGTGGGGGTCCCTCGCTGAAACACCTGTACGCAAACACATGCTGCGTAGGGCATGAGCAGGAGTAATGAGGGATCCGCGTGCTGTTGCAGAGTTATGGTGTCACTGGGACCGCGGAAAGGTGGTGGGATAGCTCGCACGACTGGCATGTTGCACTGGGTGGGTACGGGCTCTTTAGGAAGGACAAGGTGGGAAGGCAAGGAGGGGGAGATGTGAGAGCAGCAGAGCTCTGCCTCGAGATGGGTGATGAGGCCAGTGGGAAAGCCAGGGCGGGGTGTATTTATCCTTGGTAAAGGATGACCAATTTAGGGAATAGTTAAATGATCTGGATAGATACATAAGTCATAGAATCATAGAGTCATAGAAAAAATCAGAAAAAATCCTCATGGGCATAATGCTGCACCAGAAAAAGCCAGCACTGACAGGGTAAACCCTTTCTCATCTAGGGGAAGTTCTCTTCCCCGTACAGCTGGAATAGCAGAAATGACCTTTCCCTTGTAAAAACACTCAGAGCTACCAGGGAGGGTCACTATTGATCAACCATAGAGCTCGGCTTACTAATTGCGGAGTCTTGTTCTGCACATGAATGTGTAGCAGATCCTTTCTTTTTTATTATCTCTGTGCAATTTAGAAATAGCTGAAGATCAGATGTGGACCAGTGCACATTATTGTTGCCAATATGAGTTTAAATTGCTCTCCTTGAATTATTTGTCTTTACTTACCTTCTTCATCCTTTCTTTAATTTTTTGCTGGTTTAGGGTCAGACGCTGCCGTTCCCAGACATGGTGAGCGGGTCGTTCTTACAAGAGCAGCTCCGCTCCGGCCCGTGGAGTTCACTTCGTTTAAATGTTATAACCATTAGGCTGAAATGACAAAGTTTAAAATAAGTCATCTTCGCTTCTCTGCGAAGGTGCTTTACAAGCATGTGCTGGCCTTTACCCCAGGCATTTTCATGACTTTTAGGAAAAAAACTCTCGCCTAAATCAAATGCCAGAGGCAATGCACAGGTGGAAGGGGTTTCACCTCGCCAGTCCTCAGCTGCCTACAAACACGGTGCCCAGGCACAGCTGGTTGTTCCCGAACTGGGTGCCCACTCCATGGTGGGTGGCAGGTGGCTGTGCGAGGGGATTCTCCTTTTGATGCCATCCCCGACTCCGGCAGCTACAGCCTGGAGCAGCAAATGACCCACAGGCCTTTCTCTGCTCAGGGCAGCTGGTAACGCCGCAAACTGAAATGCCAGTTGTTATCATGCCGTCTGCTGCGCACGGACCCCCCGTGAGGAGGAGCCCAGAGGGGCACTTGCAGAGAACCTTGGTGGGCACGCCACGACCTGGGGCAGAGCAGGCAGCGGCCCCAGTGCCGGGGCTGGCTGTGCACTGGCACAACCGTGTCCAGCGGAACCACCAGACCCATGCGGGTGCTGTCGGTGACAAAGGAGGAGGGCTCTGTCACGAGGGGGCAGGACCACGCGTCAAAGTCACTAAGGTGAGGCTGTGAACAGGACTCCCACGGCCCTGCAGCTATCACGTTTTCCTGCCTCACCTTTTCCTCCAAAGTGCCTGAACTGGGACGGTGTCCCAGCGGGGAGGTTTCTGCTTCTCTCCCTCCTTCTGCCCAACTCTGCAGTGACTGGAATCCAGCAGCAGCTGCCCGTTGCCTCTTTCCGATCGCCCCTCCATCGCTGGGGCACTGCAGCCTCTACACAGAGCTTTGTACAAGAAAATAAATTCACTGGAGTCTGTCAATTTGCCTTCTAGTTCTTGAAATAGTCTTTACTGCTGCAGGGAAGAGTTTCTCCCTAAACCTCTAAGTGAAAACTGACTTTTTCATTTTTCCTTGTTATTCTGGGATGTAGAAGTTTAAACAAAACATTAATGTACAAATTTAAGCCAACCACTAAAAGCAATACCAGTATTGCTGATGCCTGTTTAGACAATGTGTTTTTTAATTGTTTTATTGCGAGACCAAGATGATGCTGTATTGGAAGAGATATCTTTTACTGACTCCACAACTGCTGCCTGAGTGCCCTTCTCGGATCTATCTTATGGACGTCCTGTCTTTTCCCTCGGAGGTGATGGTAGGGCACTCTCTGGAGGAAGCTCCCTCTGCTTCGTGCTGCCGGAAGGGATGGGTGATGGTGATGCTGGAAGCCAGTGCAGCGCTGCCGGACCCTGGGGCTACAGCCTGGCTGCCCCCACCAGCCCGGGGCTGTGCCGGCCGGGACAGAACTGGGTGATGCTGGTCACCCAGAGAAGGGGATATTGCAGAAATTACCAGAGCAAAGGTGCAGCCATGTCTTGTTCGTGACGAGAAGAGTATGTCTGGTTATTACCCAGCCTTCGCTAAGCGTACCAACTAATGGAGCGAGAGACATGAAAGATTTCCGTAGCCCACAGAGAGTGTAATTCAAACCTACCCTGAGGGAGGTCATGGTAAGTAAGATGAATTTCTATCCTTCCTTTCCTCTACAATACCAACCTTTGGCTTCTAAAAAGTTACTGAAACAGTGATAGTTTGATGGTAGTTGCATGCCTTGATGAACTTACGAACAGATGGGACAGATCTTGCAGTAACCGGTAGAGACATATATATATTTCTCAGTTCTTCTTTCTGAATAAAGCTCTGGGTTTAACCACTGTAGACAAGCGAAAGCATTTTGTAAAGCTCTTTGTGATGGAAACTGAACCATTCAGTTCTAATGACAATAAGGTTGTGTCATTGCAGCTTTTTTTTGAATCTCCGTTTTCCAACAAACGTTCTGCTAGCTTTCTGTATGGCACTCATTACTGCCTGCGGACAAAATGATGAGACCTCAGCCTGTAAGAAATTCCCTGGAAGCAAGGGCGAGATCACAAAATTTCCATTTTTTCAGATCAAAGGATTTGTTCTGTGTCTGCAGATGCTCAGGCCTTTACGTCAAAAGTAACATCACTTGAGGAAGGCGTGTGAGGTCACACTTCCCAAGCCAACAGTGGTACATCTCGGCCCCTTTTCCTAATTGCTCTCACTCCAGCTTTTCTCCAAATGTCTTTTTCTTTCTTAACCTCTTGCTTTTCCTTTCAGGATCTGAAGTGTCACTTCCTCAAATTTCATGTCAATCCTGGTTTTCCAGCACTTACCCCCACAAGAGATCCAGTGTTTTCTCCTGCCAGCAAAATGCTGTGTGTCCCATCCCTGTCCTCATTGGCTTTGGAGACTTGGTGTGAGACCATGAGTCCACAGAAGCTCAGGCCAAATGGCATGAAGGACACATGAATTTTTTCGATAACTCTCCGCTCTGATGGTCAAAGGCCAGAAGACGTTGCGTTTCCCCAAGGGCTCTCTCTCGCAAGCCAGTCAGTCTCTCTCCCTGATGATCGAGCATCCCTTCGTGCCTGGTGGGTTTCTCCCTCAGCAAGGCTGGGAGAGGAGCCTTTCCAGAAAAGTTCCAACAGCAGGCAGACTTGGGGCCGTCTCCCGGCTCAGCGATTCACTTCAGCTTCCCCACTTCTGAATAAAGCTGAATTATGGGTCTTGGTTTTGGAGACTGCCTCTGCCTTCATGGGAGGTAAATGTAATGTTTTCTTCCATCATGGACTGTGGGATTGTCTGAGGGCTGAGAGAGTCAACAAAATCTCAGATTCTGCAAATGTTTTGAAACAGGCTTTTTTTTAAAGTGTTTTTTAAAGTGTTTTTTAAAGCCTTGCACAGTAAGGTTTTAATCTAATTGAGCAATTCTGAAATAGATTTTGTTGCCAGTAAAACATAACCCTACATATTCAAAAGCAAGAAATCTCTCCAAGTTACAAGCAGCTCATTAATGTCCTTTTAATAGGCTTTGTGAGCACAACCTGAGCACCAGCAACATACGCGTGTTCCCTAATAAGGCCCTTCCTGATGACAAATAAGAGCTGTGATCCTTTGTGTTTCAATTCCCATGCCTTAATCACTCCAGCTACACCAAGAGCTCCGTTAACAGGCTGGAGAAATTGTGTCCAGTCAACAGATGTCAGTGTGTCCATTCCCATGGAGCCCGCCGCCGCGTCCAAGCCCAGCCGACCGTCGGGGACCAGACCCAGCGCTCCGTCACAGGGGTGGCACTAACCCCTGCCCAGCCACCTCTGCCGTCGCCTCTGCCATAGCGGGAAATGCCTGGGACAGAAGTAATAAAGGACTTATAAGGGAATGCTGCTTTTTCAAAGAAAAATGTGAAAAATAGTACTTTTTCTTTGATCAGATCAGCTAAACATTATTTTTAGAAATACTTTTAGAGATATTTTTACTCTTTGGAGATATTTTTAGAGTTTGTTTTTAGGAAACAAACTTTTTGCGCTGAAAAAAAGTGCTGAAAACTGCTGAAATAAATAATTTTGAAATCTTGAAAGAAAAAGAAAAATGAAATGAAGAACAGAATGAATTTATTAAAAATCAATGATCATGAAAGGTAATTTTTTTTTTCCCCAAAGTGCAACTGTTTACAAGAAATACCAAGTTAGGCTGTCTGTGAAACTGCAACCCAGCGAATTGTGCAAAGGGTGAAGGCACATTTCCCTCCAGAACTGCAGGACACGTCTCTGACAATGTCTTTGCAGATCTGAATGGGTAGTTTTCAGAGGACTCTGCCCATAGCAGCGTTTCAAGAGATTTTCAGGGAGTTTTGCCCTGGAGTCATCCCGGTGAGCAACGCAGAGCCAGCGAGTCCCTCCCAGGGGCAGGCAGCAAACGAGCATGCGTGCAATTAACCAAATTCCCCTTTCTGTACCTTGAGACTAGTGATGGTTGAACTGTTTTTGGTGAATGTTTCACGCACCTTCCCCGACTCAGACGTCAGTGGAGCGGTGTCACTCACTGACAGATGTTAACTCCTGTAGACCCACGGTTGCACCCTCAGCCCTTGGATCGAGAGGACAATTTCCCAGCCCTGTGCTTGCTTTTGCGAACACTGGTTTCCCTGTCTGTCATTTGTCCTACCCCAAAAAATGCTGTCATGACCAGAGACTGCTCTAACTGGTGGTGGGTTTTTTTTCTCATTTTTTCATCTTCAGAGTTTCTAAAGACATTAGCACTGTGCAGGGCTGACAAGATGAATTCCGACAAAAGATAATTGCATGAATCCTTTGTAGCTGAGCCCGTGCAGTGCCTCAACACTGTCAGTTCCCATTTCGTTCAAACGTGTGTGTCAAACCTGCCCGGCACACATAGGGTGACCAGGCGTGCTCGGCCAAAGCCATTTTGAGGTTTGGAGCCCGTGTGTGCTCAGCGTTTGTGGTTTTTATGAAACGGATGCAGGTGGATGGAAATTCACGGAATGGGATGAATCTCAAGCAAGTTGATGCTGCGCGTGAGGGACTGGTGCGGACACGCCATAGTCAGAGCGGGAGCAGAGTCTGCAGCAAGGGGTAGCGGGAACCACCCCATGTGACGCAGCCACGTCTTTTCCTGGGATGGGGACGAGCCCCGCAGGGGGGATGCCGGCCCCTCTGCAGCACCGGCATGGCTCCAGGTGGTCAGCACCGCCAGGCCCAGCATGGCACCATTCTTCCTGCAGGGGAAAAACACACTCACAAGAAAAGCAAAAATCCCAAATAAATGTGGCACACTTGCTTCCAGCTGGAGGCATGGGGACATGGGGGCAATTTTCTTCTCCTTCAGAAGAACCTGGCCAGAGTGGGAGGCCAGCGTTCAAAGATTTGCTTTGCTGGTGTCTGAGGATTTGGGTCACACCAACCCCATGAATGCCACAGGCTGGGGCAGAGCTGCCGGGCGGAAAAGGTCCTGGGGGTGTTGGTCGACAGCGGCTGAATATGAGCCACAGTGTGCCCAGGTGGCCAAGAAGGCCAACAGCATCCTAGCCTCTATCAGGAACAGTGTGGCCAGCAGGACTGGGGCAGTGACCGTCCCCCTGTGCTGGGCACTGGTGAGGCCCCACCTCGAGGGCTGTGTCCAGTTTTGGGCCCCTCACCACAAAAAAAGACATTGAGGTGCTGGAGCGAGACCAGAGAAGGGCAACGGAGCTGGTGAGGGGTCTGGAGCACAAGTCCTGTGAGGAGCGGCTGAGGGAGCTGGGGGTGTTCAGCCTGGAGAAGAGGAGGCCGAGGGGAGACCTTCTCGCTCTCTACAGCTCCCTGAAAGGAGGGGGTAGCCGGGGGGGGTCGGTCTCTTCTCCCAAGGAACAGGCGATGGGACAAGGGGAAACAGCCTCAAGTTGTGCCAGGGGAGGTTTAGATGGATATTAGGAAAAAGTTTTACACAGAAAGGGTTATTAAGCCTTGGAACAGGCTGCCCAGGGAAGTGGTTGAGGCACCATCCCTGGAGGGATTTAAAACACGGGTTGACATAGTGCTTAGAGATATGGGTTAGTGATGAGTTTTGTCAGTGTTAAGTCGATGCTTGGGCTTGATGATCTGAACTAGACCATTCTGTGATTCTATGTTTCTATGATTTGCTTTGCCTGTGCCAGAGCATTTGCGTTGCTCTCAAGACTGGTGATGTCTCCCACAACAGAAGTTTCCCAGTTTTGCTCAAGTAAATGTTTTTAACAAAATCACTTGTCCATAGCCTTCTCATGGATGTTAGTGGTCACAGACTCCTCCTGCTTTCTGGTTATTTCTCAATGCTGTTAATTGATAGTTCTTCCTCCAGGAGCATGGACCTTGATTAACTCTTAGCTTTAATGAGAACGTGTTGCTGTACCCTGTTTTTGTTTGCTTGCTCTGGCTGTTAGCCAGTTTAAGTCGGTCACAAATTTTTCATCACTTTTTGTTGGAAAACATTGATTTCATCCAAGCAAGGATCTCTTAACATATGTGTTCATTTTGAGAAATTCAGAAATTTCAGCATGAGAAACTTCCAAAACATATTTACAAATTTGGAATCTTCTTTTTAAAACATTCCAGAGCAGCAGTTTGAGATTTTCATATTTGGGGAGGCAGGGGCGAGGCTAGTTCCGTTATTTTTGTGCTTGCCCCGTAAGCTCATGAGATGTTGTTAAGTGACATTGAGAAATAAAAAATAATCATATTTGAAAGGGCTTCAGTTTGTCCATGAAATGCCGCAGTTGTGGAATGCCAGTTTTCCTGAGCCAATGGCTCCGCATGGCATCTCTGGAAATACTCGATTTCACTTTGAGTCAGGAGTTTCACAAGTTTCGAAGCCCTGACGTTTCAAGATTTTGCCCGGCCATGTGGCTTGCCATGCTCCACCCACCGGGGAGTCCATTTGCATTAATGATGGTGATCACCACCTTCACCACCAGAGAGGAGATGGCCAGGGGCTGAAAAAAAAAATAATTCTCCCATTTCAGTGAAAAATGCCAGTTTAACATTTAAATTTCCATGTTTTCTTACGTTGTCTCAAGATGTCCTCTTTTAAAGAGCTGGTCTCCCACAGCCAGTTGCTGCTGCTCTGGATCCTGATTCAAGATACCCAGCTGATTCCCAGTCCTCCGCTAAGCAAGCCTGGACCTGCAGCAGGACACTCCATGGCTTTCTGGGGCTGTTTGCTTCAAATAATGTTGCTCTCCCCTTCATGGGGCACTTCGCTGAGTCTTTGTTATCACAACTCCAGTGTACTACTTAGAAACATCTGGCATACAATGCCAATCCAGGAGGAAATCCTATAACTGTAAATGTAAAATTTATTATTTCACATAAGGATACAGGTAGGTATTATCTTTTTCAAAATGCAGTTACAATTTGTGATGTAAAACCAGGTGGGAAACAGAAGAGACCTTTGGACATCCAGAAAAAAAGTAAGTGCATGAAAACATCTAACTCTGAGGCAGGGAGTTTTTAATTTGGCTAGTTTTTAATTTAGTAAACACTAAAACAGGTAGGTGCTGGCAAGTCAAACAAGTACCGGTTTGGCTTCTGTCTTGCATAGCTCCAAAAAAAGGCCAAATTAATCATACATGGACTTTGTCTGTGCTGAGGAACCCCCCTGAGGAGTGACACAAGAGCCACAGTGCAGGAGCATAGGCTCGCTGCTGCAGCCCCGTCCCCAAACCAAGAGATGCTGTGGCATTGAAACACCCCCTTTGAGCACAGCAGGAAAGGTCTTTGAGTGACTCAGGGGTACAAACCCAATAGCTCGTAATCTGGCAGCAGGCTGCTGTGCTTTCAGGCAGGCCAACAGCTGTAAGATGCCGCAAGGTGGTGATGCTCACAGCCAAAGCCCAGCTCTGAGTGGGGCTGCAGGCAGGGCCTTAAAAATCTGCCAGACCCTGGATCCCTCAGTCTTGCAGCCCCCGCAGAAAGCAGCCTTCCCCCGTGGGCATCCTTCTCCAGTGGGCACCCCTTCTGATGGGCAACCTTCTTTGGTGGTCATCTTTCTCCAGTGGGCGCCTCTTGCTGGTCGGTAACCCTCCCTCCTGTGGGCGTTTCGCACCCGCAGCCAGTGCCCGGGTCTGCAGCACCCATGGCCCGAGGGCGGGGATGCTCGGGCACAGGGAGAGCCAAGCCTTGGCAGGGCACGGGGCTGCTGGCAGCCTGGGGCTGAGTGGGGCAGGGGCATCGCCGAGACCCGGCCGAGAGCGAGCTGCAGAGTGCAGCACGGGGCTCCGGCTGAGGCAGGGCCTTGTACACAATGGGGAAAAAAAAACAGAGAGAGAGAAAACAAACAAAAAAAAGAGACAGCTTTCAATCAGCTGAACTAACCGCTGTGCATCCCTCCAGGAGGCTGAAACAAAACATGTGGGTACAACTCTCTCGTGCTTTCTGCTCGAAGCCCAAGAGGGTGCCTTCAGCGCCGCTGGTAACTCGGATCTGCCCGGCACAGGGAGTGGAAAAGCAAAATCCACCTGAGCTTGACCTGCAGCCTCCTGTTCATGCTGCGTGACCTTCCTGCGGTTGTCCTGGTGCCGCCCGGTGTCAGGGAAGGCGGAGGAGCGAGGAGAGGCACAGCGCCTGCCCGGCCTCCGGAGCGAGGGCTGCCCGGCTCCCGGGGGTTGCTTCCCGTAATAATGCCACCGCCTGGGTGAGGGGAGCATCGACACCCGCGGTGGGCATTTTGGCTCGTCTGGTTCACCGACACCCCGGGACTGATGTCTAATTGCTGCTTTCTTGCTTCAGTAAAATTTGTGAAAACAGGTAGAAGAAACACAGCTCTTCGCTTTCCTCCGCTATCATATTTAGTCAATTCATTAACTTTACTCTCTCCCTTGCCTACCTCCAGTTAGCCGTTAATTTCAGGTGCTAAAAATGTAATTTAGTAACTGCACGAGACCAAGAGGGAGAATATAATTCACTTCTCTGCCTCTTAGGGGACCTGTACATAAAGTAAATGAACCCAGACTTGCAGTTATATAAAAGTTGGTTTTAGTATCCAGTATAAAATCAGTATAAGCAGACAACTGGCAAACTCAACTATCAAAAATTACGAGCCCTAATGGACTCAGTCAAAGACACTCTATCTCCAGTTGAAAGGGCTGGGAATTTGTCAACCGGGCGTAATTAGAACTTGATGAAGTGCTGCGATGCTGCAGCATAATACCTGCAACGATGTGGCCTTGGTATAAAGCCCTTTTCCTTCCCCACTGGATCCCTTCTCCATCAGATTTATGCAGCAGCTTGGCCACAGGCGAGTGAAAGGAACAGTTAAGAGCTGACAGAAATGCATCTGATGATAACTCCAGGTTTAACCCAAAAAGAAGGAAAATCTATGGATGCCCATTCAAGCTGAAACTCTAAGAAATCATTAGTAAGACAAGTTCAATGATGATGACAAAAGAAATTTAGGGACGAAAGGAAATTATTGGCATTTGCTTAAATTTTCCAGTTTCAACAGCACAGGAAAAAGATCTGTGCTGGGGAGCTTGCAAAGGAACTGCAATTTAGAGGTGCACGCAGCGGGGAGCTGGCAAGCATTGAAACGGCAGACACAGACCGACCCTCTGCAGGTTGGGGCAGCTCCTGGCCAGGGCCAGGGGCGAAACCTCTCTCCATGCTCTAGTTCATGTCCACAGGAGCGAGAAGCCACCTCCTAAGATGTCTTGAACCTGGGGTCTCTGGGGGCTTCCAAGTCCCTCCTTGTCAGCAAATCTGCAGTGGGACCAAGGCAACATGGCTGAGGCACATTACCCGTCTCCTGACACAGATGCAATCCTGTCTGCTGGCCAAATTTTCATCGTCCTTTCTCAGATCAACGAAGGTGCTGTCATGCTTCTGCTGTGCGAATGCCTCATGGATGGGTCGGAAAGCTGGGGAGGGACTCTGGATCAGGACGAGGGGGAATGGTTTTAAACTGAAAGAGGGGAGATTTAGGTGAGATCTGAGGCAGAAATTCTTGGCTGTGAGGGTGGTGAGCCCCTGGCCCAGGTTGCCCGGAGAAGCTGTGTCTGCCCCATCCCTGGAGGGGTTCAAGGCCAGGTTGGACGGGGCTTGGAGCAACCTGGGCTGGTGGGAGGTGTCCCTGCCCAGGGCAGGGGGGGGCACTGGGTGGGCTTTAACTCCCTTCCAACTCTAAACATTCTATGTTTCTATGATCTCTGTTATCCCTTTTGCTGAAAATTTAAAACAGAATCAGCAAGGTGCTATGTTGAAGTTGAGCCCAGGGGAGATTCGCACGTGGCTGTTTGCTTCCCTGTTCGTCACTTTTAATGTCTCTACATATGAATCAGCTTCCACAACAAAGCAGGAAAAGTCTGGATCCCAAATTCCTATGAAAAGTCAGGCTTTGGCTTTACTTTAAAGTAGACTGCCCAGAAGCTTTGGGTTGGCCTGCAAAACCAGTTGTCCATCTATGAGAAACTAAGCAAAGAGAAAGACGTCTGCCTGATTTTAGCCTTTCTGGTTTAGTTTGTTTTAAATTCTTGAAGACCTTTTATTGGGCCAATATCAAACAAAAAAAAAATTTACTTCAAAATGGAAGATACATCCATTTAAGCCTTATTGATAAAGTATTATGCAGCTCTTCCTGCAAAAACAGACATTTTATTCATTAAGCATTTTAATATTTCTAAAAAACCCCACACCATTATTATAATTTTTTACTTGATCTGTAATGTTGCATCTTTAGTATATTTGAGCTAAAGCTAGTCAGTTTTACAGCCAAGGTTTCTGACTAACACAGAAAATCTGGTGCTGTGTCGGGAAACCCCTTTGCTGACTGCTGCTGGAGGATACTGGATCGGAGAGACCACTGGCTGCAGCCAGCCTGTCCCTCCCTTCCTCCCTTGATCTCTTGTCCAGTGTTGTCATCCTCCGCTTCCCCTCTGTTTCTGCGGGGTGGTGAGCGGAGGCTCCGGCGGGGCCGGTAGGACCGTGGCAGAGCAGAGACGGGCAGATGCAAAGGGTGATGCAGCTCTGGGGGGATGCGAGGGGCCATGGCTCCCCTTCACCCTGCCCGTGGTTACGCATCCCTCCGTCCTCGCAATTTCCAACTGTTCTTTTGATCTCATCCAGGATTATGAATTTCAGAGGGCATCTTTTCTCCTAAGGATACTTGCAGGGTAAGGATGGCAAGGAAAGGCTTTTCAACCTATTTATTTATTTATTTATTTATTTATTTATTTACTTATTTATTTATTATTTATTTCCCTTTTCTTTAAGGGCCATCAACCATTCCATCGAAGTGCCTGTAGGGGACAAGTCTGGTGCTGACGCTCCTCCCCTCCTCCCCCGCCCCGAGGGACAGGCAAGACACTAAAAATGATGGATCGTGCTCCCACTCAGACATCAGACAAGCTGTTTACAATGTGGTGTAAAACCTCTTACTGGGGGGAAGCTTGCCGATCCTAGAAGAGAGATGGACAATGCAGGGGTGTGTGGTGGGACGGGAGCCGGGGAGGAGCAGGGTGCTGCTGGGTGGACGAGGACCTGGCCAACCGGGGGCCAGCAGGAGGGTGGGGGCTGGGACTTTGGGGTGAAGACATGTTTTCTGGGGCAATCCCGGAGAGCGTTGGACCTCTACAGCTTGTGGGGACATTCACCTGTGGAGGTGTGCATGTACACACGTGTACATTTACCTCCAGACAAACCATCTTACTACTGAACTTCTCTGCTGCTTCTCATTACTGCTTTACAATGGCAAAGAAAGCCTTCTACTCACACCTCCCCTCTTATTTCTATGATAGTCTGGACTTGAACAAAATCTGGGGCATTTAATAAGCAATATAATCCATTTCTTACAGAATATGTTGGGCTTGCTCCTCAATCAGCAGAGATACAGCTTGTCCCTTTTCTCCCTATGATTTTAAACCCTCCCCCTTGCTTAATACAGTGCAGGGGCTGGAGCAGATTTGAGAAACTCAAATTTACTTCACTTCCATACTTTGAGCTCTATCAAGAGATGTCCAATGCCCCCCAACCTGCAAGCCCTATGGAAAAAGGGGAACTTATGGTGCACCCAGGAGAAGTTCTCCTGTTTTTCATCAGCTGACCACCAGTAGTGCGATGGTCTATGTGTTCCTGTTCTCTGATCAGATTCAAATCATAGAATCGTAGAATCATAGAATCATAAAATCACAGAATGTGTTGGGTTGGAGGGGGCCTCTAAAGGCCATCTAGTCCAACTCCCCCTGCAGTAAGCAGGGACATCTTCAACTAGATCATGCATCTTGGTCATACCAGTCTTCCCATGAGGTCTTGACACATAGAGCTGGAGCGTGTAACATGGGACCAGTCCTTTACAGGGCTCTGTGCCACAGAACAACCATGCTGAAAAGCAAGTGTGCACAGGCAGAGCTGCTTTGCTTCAGCCAATGACATTGCTCAATCGACTTCATTCAATGGGACATCGAATAGTCCTGCCATAGGACACAAATGTGTTCGTCCACTTTGCATAGGGCTTACTTGACAGAAGCTGTTGGGTGGTGTTTTAGCCCCACTTCCACTGGAAAACAATAACTCAGGGGTCCAAAGTACCCCAGGTACTTGGGGAACCACCTCACCTAACTGCATCTTTTCCATGAAAATTGGGCTACAAGCTTAAACCCGTTTCTTCCAGAAGAGGGACCATAAGGCAGTACCTGTGGCAGGCTGGAGGAGTGCTCCTCTTGGGACAAGGGGACATCCCATGAGAGGCTGAGTGCTGAGGGCTGGGATCCCAACTGCAGAGTTACCAGCAATCTCGTCTTTTCCTCTCTAAACCTGCAGCAGCAGCAGGAATGGTGCTTTGGAAACTTCCAAAGGCTCCGCAGCCAGACCTGAGTGCTTCTATCCTGAACGCCGGGTGCTGGCATTAGTAAGGATTAACACGGTGTTGCCTGCAACCGAATTTGCTTGACTCCTACTAGAGTTGCAGGAAGCTAAGCCCTGCATTTCTTGAAGGTCTGTGCTTCTTGTTGGAAAACCTTCTTCTGGTTGGCAGAGAACTTCTCCCACACTAATAAAGAAAAAGAGGTTCATAATTCATTTTAATAAAACAATTGTTCTTTTTAATTAAGATAAGCATTACACACATTCGCTTGCAGTTCCTCGATGCCTATCTGAGAACATCTTGCCATGAGAGACTCCTATCAGAACTGACTTTGCAACTAATAATGTGGTCTTTGTCACTTAACTCAAAAGTCCCTATTGGCTTTAGCACAGTGAAGCATTAAGGAAATGAAATATTTTTTAAAAATGCATACCCTGAAGTTTGATTTGTTGAAAGCATTTCTTGAACTGACAAGCTACATGCCGTGTCTACGAAACCCACTGGGAACTTTCAAAACTTGAGCAGCAGTTTCTAATCACTGACTATCATTAGCATTTTAGTGAATAGATTTTTGATAAGAAAAATCTTTGCCCTGTGAAGAAAAAAAAAATATCCTGACATTTTAGTGCAAACAGAGCTTCTCTTTTAATTATTCCTGTAGCTATCCTCCGGGCGCTGGGTGCCGCAGTGAGTCCTGAATGATCCCCAGCCAGGGAGCACAGCGCTCTGGCAACAAATGCTGCCGCTACGCCGAAACGTCATACTGCCACTGATAATGTCACTACACTGTGGGGTACGTCTTCTGCCAGGCACAGCAGTGAGGCAGAGGGTGGGTTCCCAGTGGGGACAACACACCTGGATTTGTGGTGGCCCTCAGAGCAGCTGGGCCGAGCCAACCCTGATGCTCTGCCGCCTGTTAGCATGCATCAGTAGATCCGGGCAGAGCAAACGGGACTCTCGTTGAGGGCACTACTGGGAAGTGCACACCAGGGCAGCTTCTGCAGAGACAGCTTTGGCCATTTCAAGCTGGAGAGCCAAATACACAGACTGTAGGAGACACGACGGCAAAGTGGCAAGGAATGTCAGTGCAGAATTCCTGAAGAATGGAGAAATCTCGTTAACACAGCAGTGGAAAGAACGAGTTGGCACTATTTCTGTAGGTTGTCAACGAGTATTTGACAACTTCTCTCACAAAACATTCAGAAAAATGCCGGGGAAGGGAAGGAAGGGAAGGGAAGGGAAGGGAAGGGAAGGGAAGGGAAGGGAAGGGAAGGGAAGGGAAGGGAAGGGAAGGGAAGGGAAGGGAAGGGAAGGGAAGGGAAGGGAAGGGAAGGGAAGGGAAGGGAAGGGAAGGGAAGGGAAGGGAAGGGAAGGGAAGGGAAGGGAAGGGAAGGGAAGGGAAGGGAAGGGAAGGGAAGGGAAGGGAAGGGAAGGGAAGGGAAGGGAAGGGAAGGGAAGGGAAGGGAAGGGAAGGGAAGGGAAGGGAAGGGAAGGGAAAGTTGGCTGGTGCTTGTGTCTGTGGGACCAGTGAGACCTGGTAGAGGCAAGCAAAAATCCCAGTGCTATGGAGGTTGTCTCTAGACGGGGAGAAATGCCAAATCAAGCAGAGCCAGGACAGAACTGAGCATGGAGCTGTGATCCTCCACACAGCTGAAGAGTCACTGTGCCCCTGCCACAGCCCTGCGGCCCCCACGGCTCACGGAGCAGCACCAGCAGTTAGCAGGGGTGAGAGCACAGCCCGAGTGGGCTGCCAGCCCCTCTCCAGCACCTCCCCGCTGGGCTGTGCACCCTTCAGGCGTCTCACCGTCTATGAACGCTGTGAACTACAACACATTTTCCCAGCTTCTTGCTAGGAAAACATCACTTTGCTGCGCTGGGGGAGAGTTCTTGCATTACTTCAGGTGCTTTAGCTGAACATCATGTCATGTCTCCCCCCGCAAAAATAACTCCTTTGTTATTTTTAGAAATTGTTGTAAGAATGGGGCCAAAGGAGAGATGGGGCAAGTGCTCTGTGGTGGGAACACAGCTGTGCTGCATAACAGCCTTTGGTTTTCACCAGTTGGGTGCTTACACCGTGGCAGGCGCTGGGGGATGTGTCAGCCTCACCAAAAGCAACGCCAGGTTCTCCTTGAGCTGTGCCTAGTGCTCCTTGCCCTGTGTGCAGGGCGGGCTGAGGGGAGGAACCCTTGCTTCAGAGAAGGCACTGGGAAGAGAATCAGGGACGCCTGTTCCCTCCCAGCACGTGCCTGAGCCTGGCTGGGTGGTTGGAGCTGCCTCAGGCAGCCTTTCTCCTGAAACCTTTGTGCCTTGGGATATCAGCTGGCACAACGAGAGCAGAGAAATCAGCCCTGATCGGCGGGGTTTTATGGGCGTCCACTGCACGGTTTCTGGTTCTTCTAAAGTCCTAAGAAGGTGAATCACAGTGTTGTGGTTTCAGCTGGGATGGGGCTGACTGTCTAGTGGCAGCTGGCGCAGCGCTGTGTTTTGGGTTTGGGACGGGAATGGTGTTGGTAACACACCGGTGGGTTTGGGTGTTCTACACTCCCAAGGCCGTTCCTGCTCTCGCACCGCCCCACCAGCAATGGGCTGGGGGAGCACAAGGAGTTGGGAGGGGACACAGCCGGGACCCCGGCTGACCACAGGGATGTTCCCTGCCATTCCATGCTCGGAATATAAAGGTGGGGAAGAAGAAGGAAGGGGGGGACGCTGGGAGCGATGGTGTTTGTCTTCCCAAGTCACTGTTAGGCGTGATGGAGCCCGGCTTTCCTGGGGATGGCTGAACACCTGCCCGCGATGGGGAGCAGGGAATGAATTCCTTGCTCTGATTTGCCTGCGTGCGTGGCTTTTGCTTTGCTTATTAAACTGTCTTTATCTCAACCCATGATTTTTTTTCTCACTTATATTCTTCTCATTCTGTCCCCAATCCCACCAGGGGGGAGTGAGCGAGCAACTGCATGGTCCTGGTTGTTGGCTGGGGGTGAAACCATGACACACAGTCTGCTCCTTTTCTTTGTAACCGGGTCCACTTGCACCCTCCTCTTCGCTCTGTTGAAATCCCTGGGGTCTTCTTCCTTGGATGCTGGGATTGCCATCCCTTCTCCTCCTCTTCTCCCTCCCTCCAGCAGCCACTTACCTTCTGCTTGCTGACTTTTCTGGACCAAGGAAAGCAGGCGTGCTCTGTGCAGCGCAAACAAGGCGAGGAGGGGTCTGTCCTCCTGCAGCAGCATCTCCCAGTCCGACGCAGACATGGGCTGCACCCACCGCTGGCTGTCCTCGCTGTGCCAGAGCCTGCTGGAGACAACCATCTGGGGGGTCTCCCAGCTCAGCAGCTCTGCCTTGCCTGCCTTCGCCTGCCCCGGCCCTGCCAACGGTGGGCAATGCACCTCATTGGGCAGGGAATGGTGACGAGCCAGCTGACATGGGTGGGAGCAGCGCCATGTGGGATAAAGCGAGGACCTGGATGATGCGAAGTCCCGCAGTGCTCATCTGAAGTCGTTCAACCCACCTTTGGGTTTCCTGAGGGAAGACATGGTTTCCAAGGGCTGCTTTATCCCCAGGGCCGGCTCCTGCACCACCTGCAGCGGGGGGGGTGTCTCCTCCGTGTCCTGGCTCACCATGAGGGGAGGAGTTGGTGAGTGTGGAGGGGACACGGTGGGTCAGGCCGGACTGTTGTGTAGGGTTTGCCCGCTCCCTCCCAGGGAAGTGGGGGATTTGGGGCGCAGCGGGAGGAGGGAGAGGCGATGGCCGGGGGCCATGACCGGGATTCTTTGAGGAAGGTGAAGAAGGAGGACGCACAAAGAGCTTGTGACTCCTTCTCCCCACCGTCTCTGCCACCATGTGCCCACGCTGCCCGCGGCCGCCCTCCCGCCTGACAGGGAGGAGGCAAGGCGCTGACAGCGCTCGCAGAGAGAAAGGGATGGGAAAGAGGGAGAGGCAGGCTGCAATCCCTGCTCGAAGCTGATAATTAATAAATGAAATGCCCTGGGACTCCACTAAAGCTTCCTCAGATGACTTATCTGTCGTGGGCTCGGCAAAGCATTAAATGGCCATTTTCTGACAGAATGACTTCACTGCGCCGGAGCTTCCTTGACTTTGTGAGGAATATTTCTCCCCTCCTCCCACCCTTTTTTTTTTTTTTTTAAAAATCTTCTCTCTTTCTTCCTCCCTCTCCCTTTCTCTCTCCCTGGTTGACGGCTCTAGTTCATTTCTGCCTATTTAATTGGGCCCCGGATGAATTTACTCGACAGGGCCATTCATCATGTGGCAGCGGCTGGCGGACGAGCCCAGGGGGAGCGGGGCTGACAGCTCCGGCAGCCTTGGATGCTGCCTGACTCTGGAAGTTCACATATTTGGGCATTAGTGCAGCTATTAGTTTAACAAGCTTCGTTTATCCCTGTCACTACCACTTCAGCTTCCCATGTAATCATTTGAAATGTAGATTACTGCTAGACAAATGGGACAGAGCAAGAGTACACAGGAGGGAAAAAAAGTGACATGGATTGCTTGTTATGAGCTGGGGTTTTTTTTTCCGCCCCTCTTTGAATCCCTTCCAATGCGAGTGCTTTGATTAACTTAATATTCACATTATTTCTATTGTAAGCAGTTTGTCACCTGTATACGCCCCTTTTTAGAAAATAGTTGGTAGGGATTTATTGACCCAAAGAAGAGGTGTAAAGCGATTATGCAGGTGTCCAGGGGTCTGAGGTCACACAGCCCTCTCCCTAGGAGCTGCTGGACATCACTCTCTTCCAGCCAGATATTCCTATGGATTCTGAACTTGGACCTTCCCAGTACAGGTCCATTGCCTGTGGTGGGAGCCGTCAGAGGTGTTGCAATAGGGCAACATGGTAAGTTTAATCAGGCCTACCAGCCTCCATTTTAAAGGCTTCTGCCCACCATGTTAGTTTTGCACTGTAGGAGTTAAAGCAGATCCGTGTTTCCAATATTCAGAGAAAAGTGTGTTCCACCACACCACTCCTGGGACCCAGGAGTAAAAGTGATGCTGCATGCCCTCCACCCCCAAAACTTTGCAGGTTGTTATGCTCTTGTTGAGGCCGATGTGTAGAGTCAGATGTGGGGAGGCCAGGAGGGAACACGACCTCACCTGCCCTGTCTCCCAGTATGAGATGGTTTGATACCATCAGCCGTTCCCAGCAAGTCCACGGCCTATTTACCTTTTGAAACTACATCTAGAGGTGTCTACAGTGACAAACACGTTTTATTGCAAAGGGAAATGGTCCAGTGTTCAATTAGTTCCCCAAATTAAATGTGCATGCTGTACTCTACCTTCATCTGACACAATTCTTGACTCCTGTTCCGACTTTTTCTGCTCAGCGCAGGAAGTCTCTTCTGTCAGATTGCAGCATTGTGCTCAAAGATCCCACCTGTAGAACAGGCGGGTCAAGTCGCCTTTGACTGACTCTCGGACCAACCAAAGAGGTTCCTCCTTCTTCAGTCTCTCATCACAAGTAAGGTTTCCAGCCCCCAAGTTATTCTAGGAGACTTCCCTTGAGCCACCTCCAGTTTGCCTACATCTTTTCTGACTCAGAGAAACTTTGCTGCGGTACCACTAGTGCCGTACCGAGGAACAGCGTTCCTGCCTACCCTGCCGTCCCTACTCCTGGTCCATCCCTGATCTGCCGGTCGCAGCCTGGCTCTGGGAGCTCTTGGTCAGTTGGTTTTGCACCTCGACCCTCAACGCATCCTTTTCTCTGTCACTCCTTCACAGATGTGTGTGCCTCCCTGACAAAGTTCCATGCTCGTGCCTGCTGGACCTTGCATTTCATGATGTGAAAGATGTGGTGTTCAAGTAAAATGAGCACACTTTGCAGATTCAAGGGATCTGCCAAGCCAGACACTCCGCTAACCTGTGGTATCTGCAGACTTTGCCAGTATGGGCTTGGGATTT
This sequence comes from Chroicocephalus ridibundus, assembly GCF_963924245.1. Taxonomy (NCBI): domain Eukaryota; kingdom Metazoa; phylum Chordata; class Aves; order Charadriiformes; family Laridae; genus Chroicocephalus; species Chroicocephalus ridibundus. The sequence continues at coordinate 544,604 of NC_086316.1, read as the reverse complement.
TCTTCCTGGTCCCTGATAGAGCAAAGTGGAATTTAGAAATTCTGCTCTAGGGGAATTCTAGTCCTCTAGTGCTCCTGTCTGCACTGGAGAGGATGAAGTGTTAAAATTCAGGAAATTCTTCAGATTATTTTCCATGTTTTAATCCATTTGAAGATATTGAAACACGTAATGAGAAAACAGTCGAACCTCCCTAAATGGAAGTTGCCTAAATTCCCGGGAGTGAGAGATGGGTGTGGTGTTTGTCCCTGGAATTGCAATTATGGTGGTGTCTCTCTTGCAAGAAACGTGCTGGCAGCTCTGGCTCTGGATGTGATCACTGGCATCACCATGGTTCGCTCTATTCATCTCCGGTCTCTTACCCTATTTGCACAGTAAGATCTCCAAGGTGCAGCTTGTGATATGTTGTTATCCCTTTCCAAGCCGCTGCAAAGTGACACAATTCATTTATCCCTCCCTCCTCTGCAGCTCTGGGACTCTCCTGAGGGCCTCAGCAGCTGGTGTCTTCCCCTAATGAAAACAGCTCACAGGTCCGTGTCAAGCCTAGTGGCAGATCAGATCAAAGGCAGCTGATTTTCTTTCGTCAGCAACAAGCCGGGTGCTGAGCGGCTGCCGGAGCACCCAGACACCTTCCCCTTCCCCCGCCGGCACCGCCGTGACGAAGAGGAAAGTCCTGGCTCGACTCTGGCACCAGCCTCAGACTCGCACACCTGGGTCGTCTCCGCGGAGCCCCTTAAGGATTTCTGCTCGTCTCTGTCCTGTTCCACCCCTGCAGAGCTCAGGGGATGCAGCAGCGGGAGACCAGATCTTCCTGTAAGGCTGGGGATTCTGCAGGGTCAGTGGGATCCAGGGTCAGTGGGATGGGGAATTCTTCCAGGGGGAAAAAGACAGAAAAGGAGACATGGGGGGAGAGCAGGCAGTGGGAGTGATTAATGGGTGCTCTTCTCCCTGTCCGAGCTTGGAGAATCACAGCTCTGCAATAGCGAGGATGTACCTGCACTTCCCGGCTGAGCTGGAGCTCAAGGAGAGTCCCCGTTGAGCTGTGGGCTCCTGCCCTGTGGGGATGGTTGGACTCGGGCTGTCCTCAGAGCTCAGGGCTGTGCTCTTCAGAGAGCAGCAGCAAATACATTGATTTAAGACCCTCTGGCCAAGGGAGATCGATCCTGCTTTCCCCACACAAGCAGAGAGCTGCTCCCTTCACTGCTTCCCCAGCAGCGCAGCCGGTGTCCTTCTGCTCTCAGCCTGGGCCATCACAGGTGGCTTCATCCCTTCGTTGCTAAACACAAAAAAAGGAATAACTGATCTGAAGCAGCACGGGCCGGGACGCAGATGCTGCAGCCAACATTGGGGAGCATACCTGAGCTCCTGTGGTTTCTGACCCAGGTCACCATTCTCCCAGCCTGCTGGGCTGTGGGGGTGGAATCACCCATCTCCTACTTTCCGCAGCAGCGTTTTGGCCAGAAGACAGTTTTGATGAGGTGGTTTCATAGTCAGACTCCTCTGGACCCCACCTTCTCTGGGATGCCTGTGACTCTGGAGTGGGGTGAAACAGACCTCCAAGGTGCTGGCGGTGTTGTCCACGTGGTGATCTCCTCTTTTCAGGAAGGTTCAGCAGAAGGTTCCCTAGTTCTGTCTATCAGGAACTGTCAAGTTCCTGCGCTCTGATGAATCCCAGGCATGCCAGGGAAACCTTGGTTACAGCGACTGCACTCCTGGAAAAAGGTCAGCTTTGCTAAAGTACATCCAGCTGATACCCCAGGATGGGAGATATTTTTCTGGGTGTCATCCTGCTCCCCACCACCCACCTGAAAAATCTGAAGCTCTTGCAGCTACCATCCCCAACAACTTTCTGCTGCATTTCCAGGACGTGTTGGCAGTCCAGGAGAGGGGCGTTTCCAGATCAAGAGGAGAACTGAGGAGTTCAATCAGAGGCATCATGATTTGGTGCTGGTTTTGCAGTCACTTGCCTGGTGGAGTTCAGCCCTTCTGCATCACAGGAGAACTAGGAATTGTTGTCCTTATTGTAATTAATTACAAACTATTAGTTAATTATTAATTAGCTATTAAGTAACCATGAGTAGTTTTAGAAGGCCTTACATGGTTGCTAGTTTTGCAGGCAGCTCTTTCCAAATGAAAGCATTTTCTGCAGTCTAATGAAATGCCTCTCTGAATAAAAACAGCAACATGACACATGCCTTGCAAAGCCGAGGAATGAGCCCCCAAGGTAACGTGCTGACTCCCTTTTATGACTTTTCTTCTTTAAAAACAGGCTACTGAATTATAATTTACCGGATCTCTATGACCTGTCCACAGTTCCCAAATGAGGGACATGCACATTCATGAGGTGTTACATATTTTTTGGGGTCTGGATTAAGGACATCAGTAGGATGTCATCCAGAGGGACCTGGACAGGCTGGAGAAGTGGGTCCATGTGAAAATCATGAGGTTCAACAAGGTCAAGTGAAGGGTTCTGCACCTGGGATGGGGCAATACCCGGTCCCAGCCCAGGCTGGGGATGGAGGGATGGAGAGCAGCCCTGAGAGAAGGGCTTGGGGTGCTGGGGGGGAAAAGCTGGCCATGAGCCGGCAACGTGCGCTGGCAGCCCAGGAACCCCCCACAGCCTGGGCTGCATCCCCAGCAGCGTGGGCAGGGGGGTGAGGGGGGGATTCTGCCCCTCTGCTCTGCTCTGTGAGACCCCCCTGCAGCGCTGCCTCCAGCGCTGGGGCACCAACAGCAGAAGGACACGGAGCTGTTGGAGCGGGGCCAGAGGAGGCCCCGGAGATGCTGGGAGGGCTGGAGCCCCTCTGCTGTGGGGACAGGCTGAGAGAGCTGGGGGGGTTCAGCCTGGAGAAGAGAAGGCTCCGGGGAGACCTTCCAGCCCCTTCCAGTCCCTAAAGGGGCTCCAGGAAAGCTGGGGAGGGACTCTGGAGCAGGGAGGGGAGCCATAGGACAAGGGGGAAGGGTTTTAAACTGGAAGAAGGGAGATTCAGACTTGATATAAAAAAGAAATATTTTACACTGATGGTGGTGAGCCCCTGGCCCAGGTTGCCCGGAGAAGTGGTAGATGCCCCATCCCTGAAACATTCCAGGTCAGGTTGGATGGGCCTTTGAGCAACCTGATCTATTGATGTCCCTGCTCATGGCAGGGGGTTGGACTAGGTGGCCTTTAAATGTCTCTTCCCACCCAAACTATTCTATGGTTCTATGATTCTCTAACTCTGTGGAAGTTTTTTAGCCTGTCAAATGCCAGTGATTCCTCAAATTTGCATACCCCGGTTCCTATGAAGCTTCTTTGCTTCTCCCCAAGCTAACGGGTAGCTGGATTGTCGGGAGTGAGCTGAGCACTGCCCTTGGGTACTTGTGAAGCGGTGATTTTTCCTGATCTGCCAGCAGTATCGCCACCCACCTCCCCTGGAGGTGGGATCCTTCTTCCTCGACTTTGAAAGACGGTGTTTTCCCCAGGTTTTGATACTTGCCCCAGTAAGTGCCTCTGCTCACCCTTTGCCATACAAACTCTACAGCACCCTGCACTGTCACGTTGGTCCCACCAGGGGCATTTGGAGGTCTCATTTTCAGGGTGTCTGAGGTCTGCTGAGGAGAACATTGCTGCTGTCCAGTCCAATCCAATACAAAAAAGCCATGATCAGCCGTGTGCATGCTCCAGCAAGAGTGGTTCATTCACCACTTGTTCAGTAATGGATAATTATTGTGAATAAGTAGGAAAATGGTAGAGAAAAACATGCATCTGGAAAGGAGACTTCCTTGCCAAACAACAGTGTTTCAAGCATCGTGCTTCCTGAAGGATTGTGGATAAACAAGAGTGATTTCCCATCTTGGGAAACAGATTTTCCTGCAAACAATAAACCCAACCCCAGTAAGCAGGACTAGTACAGGAAAAATAAAAGCTGGTGTCTGCAATCTCCCTTTTCCCTGAGATGAAATGTGAGTATCTCCCACCAGAAATGATGAAATGTAAACAGATCCCATCAGAATGGCTGTGATTTTCAGTTTGTTTGACTGGTAGACTTGAGGACCAAAAGCCAACAGGTAATCCACAGCCGTTCAAGAAGCGGAGGAGTGTGTATCTGCTGAAGCCTCATTTAACCTCAGGCAACTTCCCTCACCATTTGCCAAACATTTCTCTTTCCTTTATGCTTCAAGGCTGAAAAAAACCCTTCACTCAACACTCAATCAGTAATTACAAGACCGGACTTTACAAATGGAACATAAATAAAATTACATCGTTAATTAAGATGTATCATGAACTGAAGCTCGTTTCTATGATACTAATTGCATATTTCACCTCCCTGTTAAACGGATTTGATGGCCTGAAAATAAGCCATTCACGTTATACAGTGGGAGAGGTTTCAGTGCGCAGCTACTGCCCTCTGTCCGGTGGGATGTCAGACCCCCTGGTTAGACCCAAGGTTAACGGAGTGAATTGATGACCCTTTCTCCCAGCCCTACAAGGAGTTTGATTTTGAATGGGGTGGATGTTTGCTCTGCCCCGGCCCCCTTACACCTGCAAGACATGCACGTAGAGGAGAGTAAAGTCATTGGAACAGTGGAAATGTTTCAATTACGGTCACTGAATTATTGCAACTTTTCTGCATAGACAGGCTTGTCAGTACATTAACTTGGCCACATCTACCTCTACCTAGCAACAGTCACCCACAGCATTTGTTATTTTACCTCTATAATTAATTTAACTTAGTTAATCAGTTAAAGTTAAAATAAGTGAATAGGTTTAAAACTGCAATTATTTGTTGTTCTGTACAGCAGGCAGAGAGAGCTGCAAGCACCACATGGCACTTGAGGATGTGGTTAATTACAGGGTTAAGCATAGAATCACAGGATGGTTTGGGTGCGAAGGGACCCTAAAGCCCACCCAGACCCAGTGGCACCCCCTGCCCTGGGCAGGGACACCTCCCACCAGACCAGGTTGCTCCAAGCCCCGGCCAACCTGGCCTTGAACCCCTCCAGGGATGGGGCAGCCACAGCTGCTCTGGGCAACCTGGGCCAGGGGCTCACCACCCTCAGAGAAACGGAGGACTTGGAAAGCATGATGTGAAGTCTTCAGTCTGCAGAGGGTGCTCCTCGCAGACTTGGCCAAGCCCTGGGATCCTCCTTTCCTCATTGTGAAGTGAGGACAACACGTGAGTGTATTTAATACATCTAACACAGATGTAGGCCAGGTATTTCTGAGGAGCACTGCTTTTCAAACAAAATTCTGAAAGTTGCTGCGTGAGGGACAGACACCCAGGGTCTACCAAATAGAGGGACCGAAGAATATTTTAAGGAGAATGCTCTGCAGCCTTACACGCTGCTCTGCAGAGGTGTGGGAGAGGGGATGGGGCTCACCTGTGCTGGCCAGGCAACCCTCATTCCTCCACTTCATGTTGGAAAGTTTTCCTCAGCTGTTAGCAGCTCTGGAAAAAGAGCACCGTATCTGCATGGGCTGAGGTACACCCCTAGGAAAAACAATTTTCCCCCAGAGAGCTGCCCATGTTTGAGTGGTCCAACTTGCTGCCAGCAGGAGAAAAATTGTCCATGGTGTGGCTTTAGCACCAGGCAAGACAAACAGTGCAGATGCAAATTTTGCATATTTGAGGCAAGTGTTGCCGTGGAGGGCGTCACACATTTTGTGGTTGAAGCCACATTTCAGTGAAATACGAGACGTGGCTCACAAGTTGGCAAGGTGATGAAGGAGGGTGGTGGTAGGTGCTGCATCCAGCAGCCCAAGGGAGGTCCACGGCCTGGGTCCAGCCAGCAGCATGGCTGAGCGTGTGGTCCCAGCAGTCACACACGTAGATATACACATGGATATTGTATATATGTGTGTATATACGTGTGTATACGAGCACAGGCAGCCACACAGATTCACACAGACACACAGAGCACAGACATGAATGCAGAGAGCACCAGTGGCCTCATCCCACTCCTCTTGCGAGTAGGACAGAGATCCACCAGTGGTAATAATATATATACATCCCTTCAGGAATACATGTTCACCCCTCCACCAGCTGGGCACACACTCGGTCTGCCTGGTAGCTTCCCCTGGGGCCCTGAGCCTTTCCTGGGACAGCCCTGGGAGGGTCTTGGACGGGATGTCCCTTCCCCCAAGTCCCTAATTTTGTGTTCCCAACTGCTTTTGTGCCACTTTGCTGCTCTGGGCTCGTGGATGGGCCTCTGATGGGCACCATGGACCAGCCCACGGTTCCTGCTGCCCACCCAGCACTCGCAGTTGCACCAAGAGCAAAGCCAGAGGAGGGGGCTTGCACACTTTCTTCAGGAACAGGTTTGGTCCATGCCTGACATTCTGGGATGGGTCTTCAGACTTTCCCAAATTTAGGCTTCTATTTCAGATTCAGAGAACGCAGAGTTTGTGGCTGATGCTATTGTTTGCCTTAACGAAATTTTACTCCATGAGTTATTCCAAGTGCTCAAATTGACAGAAATCAGGCCACTCACTGGGGACTTTCGGATAGCATGAGACCTGGGGTACAATGTTTGGGCATCCTGGTTCCCATTCAGCCAACACTTTGGGATACCTTAATTATGAATTAGAAATGGATGTGAAGAAACTGTAATAATCTCTTCCATGTTTAATGAGTTCATTCACCGCTGTTCCCAAGGAGTGCAAATGCCCTCTGGGCCAGGGTGCAGCCGAACCTGGGAACACCAGGAGCTTCTCTTCATTTTGGCTCTGGGAGTTCCCACCAAGTGGCATTTCCCTCTCCTCGCCCTGGACACCATGCCCTGTGTGCTGGGTCACCCGCATTGAGGGAGGAACCCCCACAGAAGAAACGCTCTGGCTTCAAAACCCAGAAACGTTTCTCTTCCCTTTGCCACCTTTTCCTCTCAGCTGAGTGCCTGCTCCAGGTGCGATTCTTGATGTGTTCCCAGTAATGACACAAAGCAGTGAAACCAACGAATCGTGAATCAACGCCACTTCTTACTTTCACAAAAGAGACATTATAAACTGAAAACATAAAGATCACTTTATCTTTATTAACAGTTTAATGCATATGAGAAAGCTATTTGACATTTTTACACCTCCAACTCTTTTCTTCATGCATTGCTGAGCAGGCTGCACCAGAGTTCATCCACTTAAGTCCATTTCATAACTCAGTAGATATACAACAAAAGGATTTCAGGACACAGCGGTACTTAACTAGCCGTATTAAAGAAAAATCCGGCAATCTCCTCTCTCAAAGTTTTCTGGTTAGAAATGAAAATCACTGCTAATAATCAAATTGAAATCAGACTTGATGTTTAGAGTGAGGTAGACTGTCCCATTCCACCACTTTCAGCATTTTGTTTTGAATATTCCCACTTCTTGTTAGAAAATGGCTTGTTTTGTGGTGTGGTGGGCGCTACCCTGCCCAAAGGTCCTCCAGAGTTTTCTGTTCCTTGTCAAATGCTGGTTGTCTTGTGATCACATTTTTGTATTTCATTTCTGTGACAAAGTGTATTGCGATGAAGGGGGCCTACAGGAAGGATGGGGAGGGACTTTTAATCAGGAAGTACAATGATAGGACACGGGGCAACGGTTTCAAACTGAAAGAGGGGGGATTTAGATTGGATATTGGGAAGAAATTGTTTGCTGTGAGGGTGGTGAGCCCCCGGCCCAGGTTGCCCAGAGAAGCTGTCAATGCCCCATCCCTGGAGAGGTTCAAGGCCAGGCTGGATGAGGCTTTGAGCAACCTTGTCTGCTGGGAAGTGTCCTTGCCCATGGTGGGGTTGGAACTACACGATCTTTAAGGTCCCTTCCAACCCAAACCATTCTATGATTTCATGACTACTTCTGCAGACTGAAATTGCAATAGGAAGGCTTTAAGCACAAATTGGCACAGTAAGCAGTCGATTCAGCAGTCAGGCTTTGCCCATGTCCCACCTTGGTCTCATGTCTCCTGTGCTGTGCCACAGCCCAGCTCCTGGCAGCATGGCAGGGTTCTTCCTCCTCTCCTCTCAATCACCAGCCTCTCTCCCCTCTTCACGCTGCTCCCAGCCTTCTCCTCCTTGGGGCCATTTTCTGCCCCACCTGGACAAGAAAAACCCACAAACCAGCAAATGCTTCCCCACCAGGTGGAAGGACTGTGGGGAGATGGGGCTGGAGCAGCTCACAGGGATGGATGCTGTAAGAGTGGGGCCATTGCAGGCAGAACATGGGTGGCAGGGCTGTGCCCAAGGAGGGTAGAGGCCAATGGCTCAATGTCCACATGGAGAGGGGTGGTAAGTGGTGTCCCTCAGGGATCTGTACTGGGACTGGTGCTGTTCAATATCTTCATCAATGACTTAGACAGTGGGATCAAATGCACCCTCAGCAAGTTTGCCAGTGACACCAAGCTGAGTGGTGCAGTCGACGTGCCAGAGGGATGGGATGTCATCCAGAGGGACCTGGACGAGCTAGAGAGGTGGGCCCGAGCAAACCTTATGAAGTTCAACAAGGCCGAGTGCAAGCTCCTACACTGGGGTCGGGACAACCCTCGTTATCAATACAGGCTGGGGGATAACATGATAGAGAGCAGCCCTGCGGAAAAGGCCTTGGGGGTCGTGGTGGATGGAAAGCTGGACATGAGCCAGCAACGTGCGCTTGCAGCCCAGAAGGCCGGTCGCATCCTGGGCTGCATCAAAAGAAGCGTGGCCAGCAGATCCAGAGAGGGCCTTCTCCCCCTCTACTCTGCTCTGGCGAGACCCCGCCTGGAGTACTGTGTCCAGCTCTGGAGCCCTCAGCACAAGAAGGACACGGACCCATTGGAGTGGGTCCAGAGGAGGCCACGGAGATGACCCAAGGGCTGGAGCCCCTCTGCTGTGAGGACAGGCTGAGAGAGTTGGGGTTGTTCAGCCTGGAGAAGAGAAGGCTCCGGGGAGACCTTAGAGCCCCTTCCAGTCCCTGAAGGGGGCCTATAAAAAAGCTGGGGAGGGGCTGTTGGCAAGGGCATGTAGCGACAGGACGAGGGGCAATGGTTTAAACTCGAGCAGGGCAGGGTTAGATCAGACATTAGAAAGAAGTTCTTTACACGGAGGGTGGTGAGACACTGGCCCAGGCTGCCCAGAGAGGTGGTGGAGGCCCCATCCCTGGAGACATTCAAGGCCAGGCTTGATGAGGCTCTGAGCAACCTGATCTAGTTGAAGGTGTCCCTCCTCACTGCAGGGGGGTTGGACTAGATGGCCTTTAGAGGTCCCTTCCAAACCAACACATTCTATGATTCTATGCCTGTGGGCCACATGCTGGAGGACAAGCCAGCAATTAATGTTTCAGGTCAGCTGGACTTGCAATGTGCCCCCGCTTCTTGCCCCAGCATCTGAGGACCAAGGCACCTTCCAAGGGCGCTACTCTCACAGTGCTTGTCCTGATACTTATCATGGTGCCAGGTGCAGAGAGGACATTTTCCCAGAATTTTCCCTGGTTGCACAGCATTTGCTGATCCTGAGCAGAGGCAGAACCAGACTATCCACGGTGCCCCAAGCCAGTGGTGCCCCATGAGAGCCCTTCTTCTGAAACAGCATCTGCCACACCATGAACAGGAGGGCAAACCCTTCCCCGAGTCTGGATTCCCAGAGTCTCTTGGGGACCTTGTTTACTCAGATAGCAGTCTTACAAATTACTAATCAAAAAACATTAAAAAAACTACTTTGCATTTTCTGGAAGTTGTTATCCTATTCAGCAAAGAATCATCTTGTGTCTTTATAACTTACACAATTACTGTTCTTGATTAACAACAAAAACTGATGAGCTGGCCTTTCCAGGAGCCATAAGCAGAGTCAGCCAAGCAGAAAATATAAGTGAAGGGAAAACAATTAAAAGTTATTTTAGTTGTTACATTGGAGTTGATTGTTATATTTACATATTTTTTCCCATACAGTGTGAAAACCTCCGTTGCATGCACATTGCTGCTCTTCCACTGACAGGATGTGGATACACAAAGTCAGAGTTTCATACTGGTCACATTAGTTCTTGATTAGTAAGCGAGGCGCGTGCGGCAGTTTTAAGACTTCCTTTCATAATTGTGAAATAGGTGAATACAGTAGAAAATGATTATGTTAGCTGGGATTATAATGCTTACAGGCAAAAGCAGTGATATGACCCAGGCAGAATTGGCTGCAAGGCAGCAAGGAAGGACATACAACTGGGCCAGCATGCATGCTATTTATGAAATGCATAGCATGATACAGAAAACTGCAAGCGGCGTATTTAAAAACACACAAATCACACCAACAAAAAATTAGAAGGCGTCTTGCAAATGCTATTATGCTGTGGTTGTGTCCTAAAATGCTTAATTTTGTTGAGGGCTGTAAATATTGGTGTCTGGGTATAATAGAATTTAAAGAATCAGCCAAGGTCTTCTCATTTAAATTCTTATTGATTATACAAAGAGATGATACTATATTGAAAAATCACCCACACATCAGCATCTGCTCACAGCTAAATAACTGCAGAGGGGGAAATACAGCAAAACCAGACAGCAGGGGTTTCATGTGAGGGACTGATGGTGTTCAGGTTGGGTCTGGAGATCTGAATTCTGTTGTGACCTCCTCTGTGTCCAGTCTGGGCTCCCCAGCACGAGAGAGACACGCCCATACTGGAGAGACTCCAGCAAAGGGCATCTAAGGTGTTGAAGGACTGGAGCATCTCTCTTATGAGGAAAGGCTGAGAGAGCTGGGACTGCCTAGCCTGGAGAAGAGAAGGCTCAGGGGGATCCCATCAAGGTGTGCAAATACCTCATGGGTGGAATGAAGATGAGGGAGCCAGGCTCTTTCCAGTGGTGCCCCGTGCCAGGACCAGAGGCAATGGGCACACACTGAACCACAGGAGGTTCTCTCTGAGCATCAGGAAACACCTTTTCACCATGAGGGTGACCAAGCACTGTCACAGGTTGCCCACAGAGGTTGTGGAGTCTCCCTCTTTGAAGGTACTCAAAAGCCCTCTGGATGTGGTCCTGGGGAACCTGCTCTAGGTGGCCTTCCTTGAGCAAGGCAGTCAGACCAGATGAGCTTAGCGCTCCCTTCCAACCTCAACCACTCTGTGACTTTGTGAATCTCTCAGCTGTTTTCAGACCTTCTCCTGGCACCTCATCTGATACCGATGGTAAAGAGAGTTAGTCCGTGGCTGCCGCGGCTCCTCACAGCCACAGGACTGAGATAAGAGCAATATTCAGCTCATCTATGAGAGGTTCTGATGTTAGTATTGCTGTAGCGGTGCTGAGCTGTAGGTCAGGGTGTCTCAGAGCATCATCCCTGTGCCTCCTGAGCCCTGGTACTATCCACGGGGACACCTCTCACCCACTTCTTTGTCAGTTTCTTTTTGTCTTTGGCTGTGTAAGTAGCCACAAGTCATCTATCCTGGACAGTGAGGAGTCTGAACTGTTGGCTGCCATACTGAACATAGCAGTCATTGAATTCAGTAGGTCATTCTAGGCCACAGTTCCCCTAACAGTAACAAAAGGATGAGTATAAAATGAAGGTGTGTGACATCATCTGAAACTGCTCAGGTGCTCTGGTCCTGTCTGTATCTGGGCAAGTGAGCAGATGTTCATCAACATGGCTTTGGCCTTGGTGTCTTTGGTTTTGGCATGTGTCAGCTAGTCCAGTTCCTCCACACAGAACCTGTGAGATGCAGGTTGTGACAGCAACTGCAGGAGCAAAGGATTACCCTCTCTGTACTGAGAGCTTAGTATTTAACTCACATGTGTCTTTAACCACCATTGAATCACTGCTCCTGCTAACACAGCAACAGAATGGACATCTCCTGGTTTTCATGCTTTTGTTAGGCAAAATAAAATTGCCGTGAATAAAATGAAAGGACAGAAAATGAAACAAATGTAACATGATGGTGTTAGCACAAAGCCATGCCAAATTGTCTCCAAACCCAGAATTTTCTGCTATCTTCTGTGTTTCAGTAGCTCTGGAAGCTCAGCCAGGGTGAAGACCCTTTTGTAGGATGTATAGAAACACATACACTGCTATCAGTCTTCAGGTTGGACATGGAGTATAAGAAGAAATGGAGGTGTGGAGATGTGCTGATGCTGTGAGTTCTGCTCCTTCCCACCCCTCTCTAAGATGTCACACAGCTCCTGGGGTCTCCAGCATCCAAATGAAATCAAGCAGTTGTTTGCCTAATAGAGCTTCTAGTACCAAATGTTGCTGCCGCTGCACCATTTCAGGTCATGGGCCCAGGTACACTATACTGTTTCCTCTGCCTGAAGGGACTGAAAGGTCAACTGTGTTGGGCATGTTCATCTAGGACTCCAAAACTCTCAAGTTGTTCTCCATACCCGTCAGTCTCATGCCAAACCGATACATTCTTCTCATGCATCCTTTACATCTGACCTGGTCGCCTCTGCTTTCTAGAGTGAGATGAGGAAAAGAAGGATTTAAACCCAAACCTCAAGTCATCCTACATCTTCTAGCTGTAGCTAATTTGCAGACCCAAAGGCATTTCCCTTGTTTTCCATGGTGCTCTTCTGTTTCCAACAGTACACGACTCATGATCCTTAGTAGTGGGCCGTCTGCCTGAGCCCTAGGATCTCTGTCTAATGACAAGGAAAAGGAGAACCAAAAAAAGAAAAAAAAAGCTTCTTTAGTATTTTCCTTCAGCATCACATTAGTTTTTATCTTAATCTTCTCTTGCTCTTTCTACTTGCAAAACTTTATTTTCCAGCCAGCAATCAGGACTCGTTAACATAGACGGAGTTGTTATCTGTTGTGTATCGACGGCAGTAGCATCACTGCAGTAAGAGAGGAAGGTATTGACCTGCAAAGAAGTAGCCTTGGTTTGCCCAAGGGCCAAGCTCCTGACTCCACTGCCCTGCTCCGTGGCAGGCTGCTCGCCTGTGGGAGCCCTTTCTTGGTATCAACAAGAAGAGGAATGACCTGAACTGAACATCTGCTCGTATCTGAAATAGGTACCACAGCTTGGGTGACCGAGGAGGGATTTCCCCATCCCTGCTATGCTTACTCAAATTATGCTTAGAACAAAAAGATAAATCTCCACTAGGCTTTTAGTGTCTTTAGAGCTGTGGGCCAATATTACCTCCATCCATCAGAGATGCTTCAGTTTCACACTAAATCTGTTGCACAATGATGATCTGGGGGCCATCCAGCACAGTGTCTCCCTGCCTCCCTTGCTCCTCTCCCAGACTGCAAAGTTCACACAACTCTTTTTTTTTTCCCCCTTGCTGCTCTTTTTCTGTCATGTGATTGCGGGACTGCTGGAATAAGCGTGAAAGTTTAAACCTGCTCGCTGTTTCCCTTCATCCCCTTGGAAATGGCATGTCCTCTGTCCGAAGTTTAATTCCAGGATGATCACTTTTGGATTAGGTACATACAGGCTCTTGTTTCCAGAGGAGGGTGAGAGTGACCCATGGATTTTGATAGCCGTTAGTGCAATATGAAGGGTATGAAGTGGGTGATTGACCAGAGTTAACAGTGCCACACTGAGCAAACAGCTGCATTGAGCTGTACCCTCTGTGCAGCAGCTGGGGTTGGGTACTAAAGGAAGGACCAAAAGAGAAAGGTAGTTAGAGCAATCTTCACAGTTTCTGGGAGATGGTGGTTTAGGTAATTCCTGTATGGCTTACAAAAGCTTTGTATGGTTATGTTTAACGCACGTAACAAGGTATGCCACCTCACTTCCCTAACGGCTCAAATTCAGCCATGAGAGCCAATATGCTGCAAAAAATACCAACCAACCATCTAACCAACCAGACAACCCGCCATTGCCGGAAAAACACCAAGGGACCAAATTCTGAGCTCTTTCCAGGAGAAGCAGCTCATTTTTTAGCGTTGCCTCAGAGCCCAGTGCAGAGCAGGATCGACCAGGCAAGACCCTGCACAGTCACTCACCAAAACAGCTCTGCCACCAAAAACTATCCTCTTCCTCCTCCTCCTTTTCCTCTTCATCCTCTTCCTCCTCCTCCTCCTTTTCCACTTCCTCCTCCTCCTTCTCCTCCTCCTCCTCTTTTTTCTGCTCTGAACACTCCATTCTCCCCAAGTTTTTTCTTCCCTTTGTTTTATATATTGGTTTTTCTGGTTGGTATTCAAGTGCTTTTGCACCTCCCCTTCCCTCTGAGCAGGCACACTAAATGTACTTCATTTTGCACTTTTTATAGCCTGGTAATCAGCCTGATTTTTTTTGTCAGTGAATTTAAACCCATGGTCCCAGAGTCAGTCGCTGAGCCAAACAATCCTATGTCTTCTGGTTTATTTAACAGCCTCTCGAATTAGGACATGCAGAGCATGTTGAGACAAGCAAAATGAAAGATTTTTAGAAGAATTTTCCACAAAAAAAAAGCAAAGTATTAAATAGGGCTTTCATAAGGCAAAGAGGGCTATATGTGCAGTGCCATTTTCACAAGGGCCAATTAAACATGCACAGAGCTTTTCTTCCACCATCAGACTTGTGCAACAGAATTCACACAGAACAGGCTGCTGTGCTTCTTTTAGATTAGATATTTTTCCAGCTGAGGTGTAACAGCCATACAGCTCTAAGCGTTGGGACACAGCCCTTTCCCGTTTTTCCCTCGCTGTTCTTCGCATGCATTACTTTGCTTCCCCTTGGTGCACCAACCGGTCAGTGAGTTGGCAGTGAGTCCCAGTAGAAGATCACTAACTAACTGGGATTTCTCCTCTGACCAAGGACAGCCATCGCTTCTCTTTCTATAGATTGCACACAGGGAAATGGAAAGCATGTGGCAGGAATGAAGGCAGATTATTCCTCTACCTGTACAAGAAATGTTCTTTACTGTTGTTTAAAAATACCTAGTATTGCAGTCTCAACAGAAATCCTGTAGACAGACTCTTGTGCAAATACATTTTGTACATGAGGATCAAGATAAACACCACTGTAGAAGTTTTGTTGGAGTCTGTTTCAAGAGTGTCTTGCAAGCCAAGGCTCAGAGGTTTGCTAGGGAGACACCAGCAACGCGCTGGTCTGGCGTTTTGTTACTCAGATGGAGGAGACACCTCTAGCTCTGACCAGGGCTCTGCTGTCAGGGTTCCCTGTGGTCCTTGTGTGAGGAATGGGGCTGGCACACAAGCAGGAGCCCCCATGCCAATCTACGTACTCCTCACTGGGAGCAGAGTCAGCTGGTGGTGGGACTGTCTCACGTACGGCTATGGTCCTGCTCTGACACAGTGGTGGGACTGCCCCATGTACTGCCACAGCCACAGAATCACAGAACGATAGGGGTTGGCAGGGACCTCTGGAGCTCACCCAGTCCAACCCCTGCCAGAGCAGGGTCACCCAGAGCAGGTGGCACAGGAACGTGTCCGGGCAGGTTTGGAATTTCTCCAGAGACGGAGACTCCACCACCTCTCAGGGCAGCCTGTGCCAGGGCTCTGCCACCCTCAAAGTGAAGAAGTTCCTTCTCATGTTGAGATGGAACTTCCCATGGTCAAGTATGTGCCCGTTACCCCTTGTCCTGTCCCCGGCCCCACTGAGAAGAGCCTGGCCCCATCCTCCTGACACCCCCCCTTTCAGCATTTGTAAGTGTTGATGAGATTCTCCCCTCAGCCGTCTTTTTTCCAGACTGAAGAGACTCAAATCCCTCAGCCTTTCTTCATCAGAGAGGTGTTCCAGTGCCCTCAGCATCTTGGTAGGTCTCTGCTGCACTCTCTCCAGCAGTTCCCCGTCCTTCTTGAACCGGGGAGCCCAGAACTGGACACAGTGCTCCAGACGCAGCCTGCTCTGCCATGGTGCCTGGAGCCCACCGGGTGGGCAGCTCCAGTTCCCCTCCCCAGGAAGGGAGAGGAGCCACATTAAAACCAGTTTGCTGAAACTGGGCTGGAGCCCAAATATGGGTGCAGGTGGTGCCTTGATGAGAAGCACCCACAGCAGGTCACGTCATCCCAGGAGGTGTGTGGAGGGAGGCAAGCAACAGCAGCTTGGACCACTTCTGCCCCTATAGAAAATGTTGTGCCCCAGGACAGCCTGCAACCTTCTCTGCTGGGTTTTACCCCTTCCTGGCAGCAATTGTCCTTCTACAAGGAGCAGCCTTTGCGGCAAACCCTGCAGCCAGGCGGCACAGAGGAACCTACCGCGAGTTCCTGTAGGACCGGCGTGCAGTTATGCAAGGGCACGAGGTTGGTGTGACAAACCACTGCCTTCCCCTGCCTTCCCTTACCATATAGACACTCTGAATTACATTTTGCTCTGCTAATTGAACTTTTTCGTATCATACGCTTGCATGAGCTGTATGTAAATGAAAAAGGCCTTAATGTGTTTGTTAATGAAAAAGTTACATTGGTATATTAAAGAAGAGTTTATTTAACTTAGTTTAATTTAAAGGCCACTTAGCACACTGAGCATTAATGATCTACAGTAAATGTATTTCTTCAAAGGATTTCTCCATTATCGGGTGTTCTTAGACAAGAGTCTACATTGCATATATAGGATTTAGATAAATTGCTGCACTGGGTAACACAGTGTGATAAATGGACATTAATTCATGCTAAATTACGATGAGATTCCTTCAGAGGAATTATTATATCCCTATGAATATAAAAGACACCCTCTGCATCTGAGGGTTTCCTGGGAAGCCAGACGTTTCTGTGTGTTATACCAAATTGCAGATGTATTCATTATAATAACATTAATCATGATGACTCCATTTGTCAGTTCCACTCTAATTAAGCATTGCTGCCGTAATGGACCATTATTTTAAAGTGTTATCAGGGACTGTTTACCATGGGTTTAACAGAGTTAGGAGCTGGAATTTAGCAGTCTCCTATCAGGTGTGACTTTCCCAGTGAAGTGGCAGAGGCTTAATGGGGACACCACATGGTGGGGGTGGCTGGAGCACCCCTCTCAGCCTGACCCAGGTGTGTTACCTGCTGCACCAGCTCTAGCTGGGATGGGGTTAATTTTCTTCATAGCAGCCTGCGTGGGGCTGTGTTTTGGGCTGCTGTTCAGTTATGGATGAGCATCTGTTGCACAGGCTCAACGGTTCCTCTTTCTCCTGCTCTGCCCCACGAGCAAGTGGGCTGGGGGTGGGCAAAGGGCTGGCAGGGGAGACCTGACCTCAACCAACCAAGAGGATACTGTCATCACCACAACTCACACGTTCTTCTCACTTGTCCCCTTCTGATTCCCTCCTCCATCCCGCTGCAGGAGTCATGAGCAAGCGGCTGGGTGGGCGCTCAGCTGTTGGTGGGGTCAGCTCACCACACCAGCCACAGAACCTGGGGCTATGGCCAGAGAGGAGGCCCATGCATGTGAACTCCATTAGTGGTACCAGAATCCAACTGGTCTCTACCCAAGTTCTTGTTCCTCTTCTCCTATCTGCTCCTGGCTCGGCTACATAGGGCGTGATTCTCGGAGCCGCCACTATCCTGCTGTTGAGTGTTGGCAAAACCTTTTGACCCCTCTCAGCTTTCCTGTATCTTATCTAGAGAACAAGTCCTGTGAGGAGTGGCTGAGGGAGCTGGGGGTGTTCGGCCTGGAGAAGAGGAGGCTGAGGGGAGACCTTCTTGCTCTCTACAGCTCCCTGAAAGGAGGGGGTAGCTGGGGGGGTCGGGCTCTTCTCCCAAGGAACAAGCAATAAGATGAGAAGAAATGGCCTCAACAGAAGAAATGGCCCCACAGCATTCTCCTGGAGAAGCTGGCGAGTCATAGCACAGACAAGCGTACTCTTTGCTGGGTTAAAAACTGCCTGGATGGCCGTGCCCAGAGAGTTGGGATTAATGGGGTGAAATCCTCTCAGTGGCCGCTCACCAGTGGTGTCCCTCAGGGCTCAGTTTTGGGGCTGGTTTTGTTTAATATCTTTATCAATGATCTGGATGAGGGGATTGAGTGCACCCTCAGTCAGTTTGCAGATGACACCAAACCAGGAGGGAGTGTTGATCTGCTGGAGGGTAGGAAGGCTCTCCAGAGGGACCTGGACAGGCTGGATCCATGGGCCAAGGCCAACCGTATGAGGTTTAATAAGGCCACGTGCCGGGTCCTGCATTTCGGTCACAACAACCCCAAGCAACGCTACAGGCTCGGGGCAGAGTGGCTGGAAAGCTGCCCGGCAGAAAAGGACCTGGGGGTGCTGGTGGACGGCCAGCTTAACATGAGCCAGCAGTGTGCCCGGGAGGCCAAGAAGGCCAACAGCGTTCTGGCTTGTATCAGGAATAGCGTGGCCAGCAGGGGCAGGGAAGTGACGGTGCCTCTGTACTCGGCGCTGGTGAGGCCTCACCTCGAGTGCTGTGTTCAGTTCTGGGCCCCGCTGTACAAGAGGGACATTGAGGTGCTGGAGCGTGTCCAGAGGAGAGCCACCAGGCTGGTGAGGGCTCTGGAGACCAGGGCATGTGAGGAGAGGCTGAGGGAGCTGGGCATGTTTAGCTTGGAGAAGAGGAGGCTGAGGGGAGACCTCATTGCCCTCTACAGCTCCCTGAAAGGAGGGTGCAGAGAGGTGGGGGTTGGCCTCTTCTCCCAGGTGAATAACGACAGGACCAGAGGAAATGGGCTGAAGTTGCGGCAGGGGAGGTTTAGGTTAGATATTAGGAAGAATGACTTTACCGAAAGAGCGGTCAGGCACTGGAACAGCCTGCCCAGGGAGGGGGTTGAGTCACCATCCCTAGAGGTGTTTAAGAAACGACCAGATGTGGCACTTCAGGGCATGCTCTAGTGGCAGAGACTGTAGGGGTTTTTTCTGTGTGTATGGTTGGACTCGATGATCTCAAAGGTCCTTTCCAACCGTGAAGATTCTGTGATCCTATGATTCTAAGTTGCACCAGGGGAGGTTTAGATTGGATATGAGGAACAATTGCTTCACTCGAAAGGGTTATCAAACCTTGGAACAGACTGCCCAGGGAAGTGGTGGAGTCACCATCCCTGGAGGTATTTAAAATACAGGTAGATGTAGTGCAGAGGGACATGGCTTAGTGGTAACTTGGCAGAGCTGGGTTAACAGTTTGACTCAGTCTTAAAGCTCCCTTCCAGTCTAGACAGTTCTGTGATTCTATGATTCTGTGATCTTTCTCAAATTAAGGTCCTGTTGACTCAAACAGGAGTATTTTCTGTTGCTTTACTTTCAAGGGTGTCATTCCCTTACCATGCTCTAATCCTGTGCAACCCCTACAAATGTCCCATGGAAAATGATCTTCATCTTCCCTCGACCCTGTTCCACCCAGTGCGCAATTTCTGCTGTGTTTGAGGAGATTCAGACCCCATTGGTGGTGGGAAGGGATGTGGTGGGTTCTCACTCTGGGCACCGGCGCTGCCCCGTAGTGTGTCACAGTGAGATGGAGCAGCCCTGGGAGAAGGCCAGGGTCCACCCTAAAAACCCTCCATGGCCCTGCACTGACAACGCCTCTGCTTATGTGGCTGGAAGCATTGATTTGAAGACCTTTCCATCTAAGAAAATCACCCTGAAAGGAAGGTTTCCTCCAAGTCCTTTTGCAGGGCTCTTGCCCTTTCAGAGCACTGGGTCAGTTTGGGTGCACACTCAGATGAGATTATGCAGCGTGATGCACAAATTTGTACCTTTTAGAGATTCTCTGGTGAATCTGTTTCTTCATATTCTTTTGATGCTTCTGCAAAATATGTCCCATTGCTAATTCATGCTTCCAGCCTTTATTTGAGTCTGATGTTGCTGCAGCCTGCCAAACTTCACCTCTTCTGCTGCGGGTGGGACAATTTTTCATGTGTGTGCTGACAAGCTTTGTCTGTGCGGTTTGGGCTGCACTTCCAATGCCCAGAGCTCAGCTTGAAGTGAGGGCATGGGATCCAGTTTCAGGTGTGTGCCCAAAGCCTCTTGTCCAGCAGAGCCTTTGGAGGGGTGGTCGAGTGAGAATCACCACATGTTTGCAGGCAGAGAGAAGTCCGTCCAGCTGGGTGGCTGCTGGAGTATGGCCAGTGGCCCCACCACTTTGGAAATGCTGTCCTAGGGTATGCCTCCTAACGGCTCTGAGACAGCGTATACACGGACAGAGAATTTTCTTTTCCCCCCAGGATATTTCAAATCTTTGGGTGGGTTGTTTTTTTTTGAGAATAACTGATGAAATCCTATGACGGAAGCCACAAGTTCTCACCAGCTGTCTGTGACATTATTTCCAGATGTTCCTGCTCATAGCCATCATGGCCCACTGCAGGAATCCTGGCAAAGGGGCTGTCACTTTGATCTCTTTGCACCAGCTCCTGCGTACCCGCCATCTCCGCTCCTGACTTTCCTGCCTGGACTGCATATTGCCCTTGTCTGCAAACTCTATTACAATACAGAGACGTTCCTTTGCTTAACCAAGGGTCTTCATTTCCTATTCATTAAAAGTTTAAATGACAATTCCCGGGCATCTTAAACAATGGCCATTTGTACGGAGGCTTGAGCTAAAACCGTATTTGCATCCTTGAAGGGCATTCTCGCTGAAGGAAGCAGTATGGGGCCTCACACCTGGAGAGACAGGAAGATCCTGCGCCTCTCACCGCAATTTTGTCAGGTCTGATCCCACTGTTCTGCTGCCAGCAGGCTGACGTGGCATTTCACATCCAGACATGGGAGGGCTTAATGAGGAACGGGCACTGCCTGCCTGCTGCGGGACAGGCAATTTGCGCCTCTCTTAACCCAGCGCAGCTGAAAGACAGCGGAAGTACAAAAAGTACAAAAAACAGAGCCAGGAACAGAAATCCCCACAACCAGCACCTCATTGCAAGGAGACGACAGCCACAACACGGCTCCCGGTGTCACCAACTGACAGTTCTGCAAAGATCAAATGCAGAACTTGTTTGGAGCACAAGCCTTGTGAGGAGCGGCTGAGGGAGCTGGGGTGTTCAGCCTGGAGAGAAGGAGGCTGAGGGGAGACCTTCTTGCTCTCTACTGCTCCCTGAGAGGGTAGCCAGGGGGGTCAGGCTCTTCTCCCAACGAACAGGCAACGGGACAAGAATAAATGGCCTCATGTTGCGCCAGGGGTGGTTTAGATTGGATGTTAGGAAAAATTTTTACACTGAAAGGGTTGTCAACTGTTGGAACAGGCTGCCCAGGGAAGTGGTGGAATTGTCATCCCTGGAAGTATTTGAAAGACAGGTAGACGTGGTGATGAGGGACATGGTTCAGTGATGGTTTTGTCTGTGTTCAGTTGATGGTTAGATTCGATGATCTGAAAGGTCCCTTCCAACCTAGGCCATTCTATGATTCTACGATTCTATGAAAGTCCCTTTGCT
The DNA here is from genome assembly GCF_963924245.1 of Chroicocephalus ridibundus. Lineage (NCBI taxonomy): Eukaryota > Metazoa > Chordata > Aves > Charadriiformes > Laridae > Chroicocephalus > Chroicocephalus ridibundus. The sequence goes on along the minus strand of NC_086316.1, from coordinate 523,465 downwards.
ACCATGCCGTGAATCTCCCAGAAAGGCTGCCATGTAATGGCATGGGCTCTGGGAGGGAAAAGTGGTTGGGCCCATCCACCCTCTGCCCTCGTCATGAAGTGCTAGGAGCTGCACTTGCCCATACCCTGCCATAGGACATCCAATGGCCATGGTGTCCAAGCACAAGACCCCTTCTGCGCTCTTGCTGCCTGGGAGGTGGGCTGTCCACTTTGATGTAGGGGGGTCTGAAGGCCTGGGGGCTTTCCTTCCTCCCCAGGAGGTGTCACCACCAGCAGACGTTGAGTGTCCCAGGACTCAGAGGGCAGCACAGGGGGTTCCTGCCCCCTCCAGTGACACCGGGTCACTTGGGGCACTGGGTCTTGATGGCAAATGCCAGCCTGGAGCAATCAGGTGGGCAGTGGGGCTGGAGGCGTCACTTCAGTCCCCACGGGGCACGGGATGTGTTGTGGCTGCGGTCCGAGGGTGCCACCAGCCGGCACAGCAGGTTCGGTGACCCCCAGCCCTGCGTGATGGATGCCTTTTCACTGGGGTCCCCCAAATTCCCGTTTCTAATGCAACCGCCTGGTATTTCTTCCAAGGGATGCAGGACACGAGGTGAAAACAAGAGTGACAGCGGCTTTTTGAACTTAAAAAAATTACTTTTATTTTAGGAACCAATAAAATTATGGTAAATATTTACAAATAATTATCTCACATAAAGGTTACATAAAACCAAATGTCCACAAGTAACAGTCACTCTCATGAAAAGACACACAGATATTGAACTACGCCAATCTTATTGCATGTTTCCTCAACTAATCTAAAAATAAAAAGTGTTGCAGTCAACCATTTAACTTAGAATAAAATCACAAATTTCAGTATTGACAAGGAAAAGAATTGAAAAAAAACCCAAATAAATGAAAAGAAAAACCTTCAAACGGACCCTCCCTTTTGACCCATGCCTTAGCACCCCCGCGCCCCAGCCCACCTCCCCCTTTGCTCCCCAAAAACAAACCCCAAAACAAAACCCCCAAAATAATGTTCGACATCTTTGGCAAATTGGCACTGCTGTAATTACATTCAAATATTATAACACACAAAAGCAACACACAGCACTAAGGAAAAAACACCAAGATTTCAAGTCTGTTCTTTTCCTACTAGAAAAAAAGAATACAAAACATACACATTTTAAGAAGCATTTTTTCATCTGTTTCGCAACAGATGTTATCCCCTACTTTCAAAGGCAATTCAACAGTTATTTTTATGAGTTTTTTTGTAAGTTATTTTTTTTTGTTTGTATGTATTTTTCAAGGGGGGGAGGCTTCTATTTCTCTCCCTCTCTTTTCTTTTTCCTCTCTTTTTTAAGAAGTAAGCTTCAATGCAGGCATTGCAGACTTTGGTGGATACAATAGATATGTATTTCTTTGATGCTAGAAGTCCCTAATACAAAGTAGTTTTGTCTCTAAGAAAAAAAAAGCCTGTTCTTTTTTTTTTTTTTTCTTGGAAAGGAATTCCATTTGCAATGAAATGAGTTTCTGTAATTTCAGAATGTACAAAGGCCACTAGAAAGTGAAAAACCAGGACAAGGTTTCTTCCCCCAGGAGGCTGAGCGAAGCGAAAGGCAGGACTGAACGCCCACTGGCCAGATTCCCGTCTCGCTTCAACGGGGCAGCGCAGAAGACCCTGGACACGGGCAGTGGTGGCCAGGGCCATCGCAGGACTGGGGTCCCCCCTCCATGACCCCCACCCCCCCCAGGGTCTGGGGGACCCAAGCGTCCCCACACATACGCATGCGCGTGCACGTCCGTCCCCACACACCTGCCCTGGGGCTGCTCCGCTGCCCGAGCCCCCTCCAGCAGCGCCATCGAGGAGCGCAGCCACCGCCAGAGCCGGCAGCGACACCCGCTGTGGTGCCGGAACAACAGCCCTGGCACCGGGCACCTCTTGGACGTGCCCTTCACGTGCTGTTTGCACATCACGTCTCAGCTCCACCAGAAAAGCGACAATAACCAGTTCAGATCCTTGTGGATCTCTCCATTTCTGGCGCTGCAGTAAGGCGGACCTGCGGCAGGAGCGGGTCTCAGTCCGAGGGGCACAACCGGGCTCCCCGGCTGGCGTCCCCAGCCACCGCGCACAGAGCGGCAGTGGCGGCGTCAGTGGTGGCCGCATCGGTGCCAGCCACCTAACCCGGGTAACGCCGTACAGGAGCATCGCCCACGTGCCCGGCAAGAGGCTGCAGGGCATGTCACCCAGGAGCCGCTGGCCCTCTAATGTCATTTTCTCAGTGAATCCAGAAGAAAAAGCAGGTTTTCCCAGCGTTTGCTGGGACAGAGTCACAGGGTGGGTCAGCTTAGTGCCGTGCTCCCCGTCGTGGCCGTGGCCTCACGCGTCCTGGGCGCATGCAGCAGGACAGAGCCCAGCACCGGGGAGGACACGCAGTCACAGACGTAGCTGCCAGCAGCAGCCACATGCGTTAACGCCGCAACGGGCCATGGCTCTTTGAAGCTATGGGTACTCGCGGTTGGAATAAGCAACACAGAAACATGGCTTCCTCTCTCCTCCACGCTGAAGGACGTGTAGAATAGGTAAATTAAAGAAAATAAGAAAAGGAATACAACCCCATCAGTTAAGACCAGGCATGGTGGAGCATTTATCCACAGCGGGTGGCTGCCATCACCAGCACAGGGAGCCCATCGCGCTGCCCCGGCACCACGGCACTGGCAGGACGTGCCACAGGGAGCCAAGGAGGGGACGGGCGAGAGCACTCCACAGTTGTGAGCTCCATGGACTGTCCCTCCCTGGCCAGAAAGGCTTCCTTCCAAAAACCACCTCTCAGCATCCTTCTTTTTCCTCTTTTTCCTTTTTCCTTTTGCTGGCGCCGTTTCTTCCCTTGCCGTTGCCATCCTGGGTGCCTCAGGCCCCGAGGCTGCCCCGACACCATCAGTCCCCGTGGGGGTCAGGGCCCTGCTGGGACGCCTCTGCGTCTCTGAACCAACATGCTCTCTCTGGCCCCACACTCCCAGAGCCCGGGGCGTTTTCCTGGTTTGACAGCAAACAAACAAAGCTTTGGGTCTGTGGATCCGTCCCCAAGACATCCTGAGCTCTGCAGTCAGTGGAGCTGCCTAACAACAACGCCTCCAAAACGGAACCTTCAGACACCCAATGCCTACAGCATTTTATGTCGTCTTTATGGTCACATTCTCACAGCGTTTGACTGAGGGATTCCTCAACAAGTCAGTTCATGTAATCCTGGCTCATGGCCTCCGTGGATTTAGTCTTACAGCAGCGTTTTCCCTCTCCATCTCTCCCTTTTCATTCCTCAGCCTGTCCGTGTAGGCAATGTACTTGATAAATTTATTGCTGGAGCGCATACTACTGCAAAACCCTCCATCTAGCCAAGCATATTACTGAGTCTAGAGCTGAAACTGCCCAAAGGCACTCCATGGGGCTGACTTCTACAAGAGAAGAGTCTGGTAGAGATAGCTGCACAGCCAGGCATCCCGCCTGAGCGAAGGGTAGGCAGGTCACCCAAAACCCCACTCTGGTCTTGCTCTATCCCCTCTTTGCAGCCCCAAGGGGCCATGTGCTTCCAGCTTCCACCTCAGCTGGTGACCCACCATGACATGGAGGGACACAGAGCACGGGGTGGCAGCAAGCAGCTCTCCATCATCCCCAGGGGGCCACCTTCTGCCAGCAGTGTCTTTCAAAGATGCTCCTCGAGGAGGAGGATTCCCACAATGAAGACTGTGGACAGAAAGTCCTGGCCTCCCGAGGAAAGCAGTTTGTAAACCCCAGGTGAAATATTCTCAAAACCAGAAAGTACTGCCAAGAAGTGTCTCTTTCAGAAGTACGGCGTGCATACTCAATGGGCCAGCTCTTACTGGCCTTTCTTGCTGGGAAGCAGTCCCAGTAGCAGTCCCAGCTGGGAAGCAGTCCCAGCCCGGCTGCCGTGTTTTGGGAGGTTTGCTGGGTGCAGGCACCCGCCTGGCACATGCAAGGGTGGGAATTAGGGGTTTCCCCTCCACGGCTCCAACCAGGACCTCTTTGCTGCCCTGCCAGTGCCTACGGCCGGTAGAGTGGAGCCCACCACCGTGCTCTGGCTAAGGATCACCCTCAGGGAGTCCCAATGAAACCAAAGCGCCAGTCAGCTCTGAGAACCTCAGGTCACTTCATCCAGCGGCATCCATGCATCCTTCAGGGGAAATACACCTGCCATGCCTTTCCTAAGTCCCCAGTCCAACTACAAGAGCCTCCGTCCTGAGCATGTCAACATCTGCCAAAGTCTCATGTTTGGTCTCCTCAGTGTTATCTGAATTAGCGTATGTCACACAAGCCATGCCGCTGAGGGAGCAAGTAAAGGAGGGGTGTTTTCTGGGCAGTTCACAGAGTGGGTGAAGGACCTACACACTGTCGACAGGAGCTGCTGTTCCCTTGCTGGACAGATGGAAAGACTCGTTTCAGACCAGCCTGGTCACCAAGTGGGTGGTGTAGCTCCGTAGCTGGTGTAGCTCAGCCCACCTCTGCTCTGGAACCACCACCCGCATCCTTGTGGCCCACACTCAAGCTCTTGTTTCTTTTCTCTTCAGCCAAGACACTGGATGGCCTCATCCCTTCCCGAGCTCACAGAGAAGGTGTGTGCACTCTGGGCGCAAACAACCCACACCCCTCGACAGGGGCTTGCGGGGCGTCCCCATGCGACCAGCATCCAGGGGCAGAAACACCCTTTGCAGCTTTGTCAGCAGGGTGCATCAAGCAATCACAGGGTGCTCAGAAAGCTTCAGAAGGTTCCCTGTGTAAACTGTCCATGCTGTTACTTATCTTCAGTTAAAAACGGGTGTGCATCAGCTATTAATTGCTGAAAGATGAAAAGTAGGATTTTTCTCACTGGTAAGTTTGTCACAAAACTTACTTCTGGGTTAGGGACACAGTTTGAAGGACTCCGGCCAAGACCCCTGATGGGATCTGTGAACATCTCACTGAAACATTGTTAAGCCGGTAGGACCTGGCTGCTTCCATGGCTTTTGAGGACCTGAACACATCTGCCCTGTGAACTTGGAAGTGATGGCTGCATTTCCACAGTGTGAGAAGATGCCACTGGAATTGGAGAGTGAGCTTCTCAATGGCCAGTGGTCAGTGGCCACTAAGGACACTGGACACGCAGCACAAGTGATGAGGTGGGGAGGGAGGACGAGGAGAGAGAGGAGTATTAACTCAGGAGCTGCCATTTCAGAGAAATGCTTGTTCAGCTGGAGGCAAGCATTTATACTTGAACGTTCATCCATGGGAAAGCACCTCATGTTCAACACCAACAACCCTTCTTCAGCCGCAGGACACAGGCAGGACCCCCTGCAGTGCCTGCACTACTCCGGGCAGATAAGGATGGTTGGGTTGGGAATAAGGAGGCTATGGCCAGATCTTCATCTCGCCAGGGCCAGGGATCTTCTCCACCACCCTCAGGATGAGAGGATGGGGTCACGTCTGTCATCCATACGTGACCGAGGTTGGCTGCCCCTTGGCCCGGGGCAGGGGAAAATCAGCAGTTCTTGCTACATGAGATGGCAGTGACTGGTGTAGCTGCTTGGCAGGTCGTTTGTAGCTGCTCTCCTCTCTTCATTAGCCCCAGGAAGCCACACATTGAAGGACATGTCACTATTAGCACTCCCTCTCCGAGCAGGAGGGAAGAAACATGGAATCAACAGAGCACAACCTCCGCCCGCCACGGCACTCGTTTGGACTGCGGTGGCTCCAATTGGAAATGCCTTCACTGAAATGCACAGACCCCCAAAGCAAACGCCTTCCTCTCCAATTTGCCACAGAAAGTGTGTGTGGCCACCCCCGCGTTTGGTACGCACCGCTCAGTACATCCGTTTAACAAAAATCATCACCGTGGCATTCATCCCCCTTCGTCTCAGGATGCTTATAATTGGGTTTTAGCACACAACCTATTGAGATGTACACAAGGTGTCAACTATTATTTAGGAATTCCTTCTTGGATGCTGCTTAACTTGAAACCAGAGAATTTGTTTCAGTACTCATTATGATGACAAATTAACATAAATGAATATTAAGCAGTAAAATGTCACAAAACTGCCCATTTCTTCAGTGGCCCATGTGTTTGACACCAGCATACAGCATGATCACACACGGCTGTCAGACAGGATGCTCTATACAGAAATAACATCAGCCCAAAGTATAGTCATAACGAGTGTTAACCTGGTTCAAAGTTGCTTAAAGCTTACTGGATTCTTTGAATCAGTGCACCAGTTTCAAAACACATTTTCAGATGCGTTTTGAGATCATATTTGTACAATGTTGCTGCTTATGCTTAAGCCACTCTTATCGTAATACAAACAAGCCAGTATTTACAGTGGTGCTTGTGTAAAGTTGAGCAGACTGATTTTTTTTTTTTGCCACCGAAAAATAATAATTAAAAAAAAAAAAACAACAACAACAAAAAAAAATTGCCTTGAGTCTCACAGCCTGTTTCAGTGTGCAGCAAGAGGAAGCCGCCCCGAGGGGAGCTGCTCACGCCTCTTCCTTATCCCCAGATACAGCCGTGGCACCCACAGGCCATTAAAGCAGTAGCCAGCCGGCTGCAAAAGACATGGAGCTACCGCGCCTTTCCCATCACACAGAGTGTCAGGAGAACCGCTTCCTCCTGGTTCTTTGTCTGATCTGAGAACCCAGCCGGCGCCACCAGGTTTGAGAACACAACAACAATCATCAGTTCACCAAGTCCAAAGAGCAAAACTTCAATTAGCCTGTTCCTACTGGGTACGTCCTCCCTCTGTCCCCCGCCGTCCGGCTGGCGCGGCGGCAGCGAGGCGAGTGGCGGCGGTGGCCCAGGCGGTGCCTGTGGTCCCTGCCAGCACCCCGGTGTCAGTGGCGGTCGTAGGCGGCAGCGGCGGCCGGCGGGGCTGCCCCACGGGCTGCAGCGCTGTAGTAGTAGGGGGAGCCTGCAAGAGAAGGGACGAGCGTGAGGAAGACAAAGGTGGAAAGGTGCCAGCTCGCAGCCCGGCGAGACGGGCAGCAGGGAGCTCACAGCCACAGCAATAAGGACCCGGTAACTAGAACACAAACCACACTCACACACTCTGCGGGAGAACTGTGCTACCACCGCTTTGCATTTCTGATGGCTGTAGGGTACCCGGTTCCCTTCTTCTACTCACAACCTTAGCTTCATTTACTTCACCGAAAACGTGAATTGCTTTTCAGAATGCAAAGTCAAAAATATTCCAGCCCTAACACGTTACCACGCTCTGACTTCTCTGATTTATTTTTCCCCTCATTTTGGGAGGAGGAGGAGGTTGAACCCCAAAGCGTTCAACGTATTTCACTCAACTCAACAACAGCTCCCCCTTTTCTCAAACTACCTCTATCAGGGAATAAGGCCCCAGATTCTGCTTAGCTCTGACAGCGACCTTGGAGCTCCAGAAAAAAATGCCAAGGTTGTGCTACCAGATTTGCTTTGGAATCATGACACTGCGCCAGCTTCTGCCCAGCCAGGGAAAGTCCTTTGGCATCCAATGCATTTGATGAAGGGAGAAACTGTCTTCAGAAAATATTGGCAACTTTCACATGGTAACAAATTTGAACTCAGAAAGTAGTTTACAGCCACCTCCAGCAAACAATGCCTCACCCAACAAAGCACTTGATATTGCATATCACAGCTTTTGAAATGAACACCTAAGCCTCGAACCGATCAAATTTATGCTCTATTTTTTGATTGAGTACCTGCGTTACACACCTAAACGAACTATGCAGGCGAGGCTTAGAGCTTTGGAGATTGCTGAATGCCAAGGCACTCCTCTACCATGACAAGGCATGAAAAATACCAGCAATGACATTTCTGGCCTGCAGGGTTAAGTGCTGGTAGATTGGGTGGTCACCAAAGGATCACCTGGAACCTTGACCATTTGCTTGGATGATGAAGAGTCTTTGACTTCAGATGTATTCAGAGAGATACCAGACACCAGCTATTAAATACTTTCCAAGTGCACCGGAGAGGAAACCAACTCTGATTCCGTGTAAGAAAAGAGTCAAGCAAAAAATTTTTCAGGGCACTACCAGGTTGGTCTCCAAGTCACCAGCACTTTCCCATGCACCACGCTGTGGTGTGGAAGAAGCCCCTTGGAAGGACTCGCGCTCGGACACGTGCATCTGAGTCCCCCAGGCAGGTGTGGACAAGTGACAAAGAGCCCACAAGAGGAATGGCTCCGGAGCTGGCTGGGCTGTACGGTCTCGTCTCACAAGTGACCCCACCCCAGAGGTGCCAGCAATCCCGACCTCCCTGCCTTTACCCCCTTGGCCAAATGAGGCAGCCTTCAATGAGCAAAGGCGAACTGAAGAGCTCACCAGACTTTGAAATGCGCATGCCCTGTCTAGCTGGGGTTTTGGGGATGTTCTCTGCAGGCAGTGAACCCTCGAGGGTGCCCAGCCTGTGAGTCTGTGTCCCCTCAGGGCCACTCCTGCTGCCCAGGAGTCCTTGGGGATCAGCTCCTGCTGTGGGGCAGGCAGCAACTCCAAGTGAAAGCCCTTGCAGGCCCACGAAGAGCTGCTGGAGCTGCTGTCCTCACCCACTGCAGCACCAGGAGGTCAATGGGGAGCAGGGGCTGGTGGTGTCCAGCTCCTTGGTGTGACCGCCAGCGGAGACGCCGGGGCCTGGCACCAGCCATGGCAGCTCAGCTCAGGCAGAGGGGTGGAAAATCCAGGAAAGGGATCTAGCGGCACCAAACAATTTCACCCTGACCCACGGAGTGACATGTGGGTCCCACCAGAGCCAAACGCAGCACCTCCTGAGGTTTTGGGGTAAAGAGGATCTTTTGGGGGTCAGGGCCTTTGCTTTCCCCCTCCCTCTTCCTCGCTGCTGTTCTGACTCAGTGCAGCTACCAAAGCCCAATATTTCTTTCATGCTTTCCAATGGCCTTACACTTCCCTAAAGTTTGATTTTTCCAGCTTGCCTTTCAGCAGCGAAATCAAAAAAGCTTGCGTTTAAAGTGAAAAATGAAAACATCACATCACAAAGCCTTCACTCTTCCTCCCTGTCACCATGCCCCCATCCAGAACAGACTTGTCCGTCCTTCTGTCGTTTTTCCTTTCTAATTCATACTGCCATCAATTTATTTCTTGACACAGTCATTTCTGGTACCTACTTGTTCTCTAATCTTTTCACAGAAGAACTGAATGTAATCCTAGTTGATGGGCTCCGAGCCCTGCCCTCACCATGCCGGCACCAGCAGCCGTGGCACCGCGACAGCACAGGGACCGCGTGCAGGCGGGAGCGGGGACGCTGCACCACGTGAAACCCTGCGCGAGCAGTGTCACGCCGAACACAGTGAGCAAAAATGGTAGAGAAGTTATTGCAACAAGCCAGGGCAAAATTGAATTGTTTTTCTTCACTGGGCCGTGTTGCTGTTGCCCGCTCGTGGTGCGTGCTGAGCCGAGGCCACGCCAGCATGTGTCAGGACGTGCCGACAGCGACGGACTGAGCCCCAGGCGCGGTTCCCCTGTGCTTGTGTGCACACCGCCATGTGCGCCCCTGCTCTGTCCCCTTCCAGGTCATCCACAGCACGGGGAGGGGGGAAAAAACAAAACAAAAGATGCCCCTTTCTCCACCTCCTCTTCTGCCTTTGGGATGGGGACGCCTGCTACAGCCACCAGACGCCACGCGAGTGGTCAGGGTTTGTGTCCTTTTGCCAGTTGCCTCTGGGAACTTGGGGTCTGTCCTCCCTCTGGCCACAGTCGGCAGGGAGCTCTGGAGATCACCCAGTCCAACCCCTGCCAGAGCAGGGTCACCCACAGCAGGTGGCACAGGATGGCATCTCCAGGCGGGTTTGGAGTATCTCCAGAGCAGGAGGCTCCACACCTCTCTGGGCAGCCTGTGCCAGGGCTCTGCCACCCTCACAGGAAAGGAGTTTTCCCTCACGTCGAGATGGAATTTCCCGTGTTCCAGTTTGTGCCTGTTGCCCCTTGTCCTGTCCCCAGGCACCACTGAGAAGAGCCTGGCCCCATCCTCTTGCCACCCGCCCTTTAGCTCTTGCTGATCATTGATGAGACCCCCTCTCAGTCTTCTCCAGGCTAAACAGCCCCAGGGCTCTCAGCCTTTCCTCACCAGAGAGGTGTTCCAGTCCCCTGACGATCCTCGTAGCCTCCGCTGGACCCTCTCCAGCAGTCCCCCGTCCTTCTTGATCAGCAGAACTGATCTAGTTAAAGATGTCCCTGCTCACTGCAGGGGGCTGGACGAGATGACCATTAAAGGTCCCTTCCACCCCAACACATTCTATGATTCTAACTGGACACAGCACTCCAGATGTGGCCCCATCGGGGCAGAGCAGAGCGGGAGGATGACCTACCTCGACCTGCTGCCCACGCTCTTTTCAGTGCACCCCAGGAGACCACTGGCCTTCTTGGCCACCAGGGCACAGTGGTGGCTCACCCCACGCAGCAAAGCCTGCGGTGCCCTGATGCAGAGCTGGTTGTGGGGGCCACTGTGGCAAACGATGGGGTGGGAGAGCAGGAAGATGCTGCAGAGCTGCAGCAGGGAAGTGCTTTCTTCTTCTTCTCATGCCACCCTGGAGGAGTGCGGCCTGGTCATCTCCCCTTCCACAAGAGCTATGGGGCACAGCATTCGGGACTGCCCCGGAGAGGAGGGAGAGCTTTTTTCTCTCTGTTCCTATTCTCTTTATTTCCCCCCCAAATCATTTTTCAGCCGAAGTATCCTTTCCTCCTGCCACTTGCAGATCACGGCATCTCTCCCTTTAGCTCCTTTTTCACAGGTCTCAGCCTGGTGTGATTGCTGCAGTGCAATTCTTTCTTGCCAGCACAGGGAATTAATTGAATGTAGGTGCTGTTAAGTGCTTACAGTATTACACTTTCATCTCGGTGAAGGGAGCGGGACTTAGTAAAACAAACTGTGTCAGTCCATGTACCAGTCCTGATTAATTTTGTCAAGGTTTCTGCTTTGAGGCTGATACTGCCAGAGCTTGCTCTCAGGAGAGAATTACTAAACACACTCACGTATACTCCTGAGAAGAGTGGAAGCATCCTGGATATAGTTTAAATTAACCTCCTCTCTACTGCGGGTGCTGGGGCTCATCACGCAGAGCCTTCTGGGCGTGCAAGGAGACTTGGAGCAGGATTTTAAGGCTCTGCCACAGATTCCCACTTGCCCTGAAGCACCAGCGGGATGAGCAGGCACCCAGGGAGAAGGGAGTGTGGGATCAGGCTCACGGGGAGGACGCGGAGCTGTGGATGAGCAGGATCTCTGCAGGGCACAAGAGATGTGTCCATCCCACAGCCTGGGGGTGCAGAGGGAGACATTCTGGCTGGGGTCCTACAGCTGCACCTGGACCTTGCCATGTCTCTCGGAGCACCAGCTCCGTGAACTGACCTCCAGCCCCAAATGCCAGGGGCAATCGGGTTGGGATTCCCCACATAGATGAGTCACGGACCTTCCGAACAGCCTGTGTGGTACGATGTTGATTAATAAATGCCTTTCCAAACCAACCACCATTTTCTTTTGGTGTTTTTCTGACAGAGAGGCTTGAAATCGCAGAATGGTTTGCGTTGGAAGGGACCTTAAAGCCCACCCAGTGGCACCCCCTGCCCTGGGCAGGGACACCTCCCACCAGCCCAGGTTGCTCCAAGCCCCGTCCAACCTGGCCTTGAACCCCTCCAGGGATGGGGCAGCCACAGCTTCTCTGGGCAACCTGGGCCAGGGGCTCACCACCCTCACAGCCAAGAATTTCTGCCTGAGATCCAATCTAAATCTCCCCTCCTTCAGTTTGAGGCCGTTACCCCTCATCCTATCATTACACTTGCTGATCCAGAGTCCCTCCCCACCCCTCCTGTAGGCCCCCTTCAGGTGCTGGAAGGCTGCTATAAGGTCTCCCTGGAGCCTTCTCTTCTCCAGGCTGAACCCCCCCAGCTCTCTCAGCCTGTCCTCACAGCAGAGGGGCTCCAGCCCCCCCCAGCATCTCCGGGGCCTCCTCTGGTCCCGAATGGAAGAGAATCCAAGGTCCAGCTCACCGAGAGCTCTGTGCCCAGCTCTCACGGGTGCCCACGGGGCCCTGGAGCAGTGCGCGGGGGTTCAGGCTACACTGCCAGTGGTCAGACAAGGGGATTCCCCCTCCAGGAAACTCCATCACTCCCAGTTTTGTGACCCAGCTGAACTGGAATGGTAAGTTCATCCTTAGGACTTGCTGAAAAACAAGAATTCCCATTTCTTTTGCTTTTTGATGCATCAAAACTTCCAGTCTCGTAACTCCGAATGTGTCATTGCACATCCAGAGCAACATACGGTTATTTGTGCAGTGACTGAGTCTGTGTTTACTGAAACATAAGATTTTGAAAATACCGAAATAAAGTATTTTAAAGAGGATAAAAACAAGGAAGCCAAGATCATACCTTTTAACAATTCCTACCAGCAAACGTGGCACTGTTGTCATTATACTGTGAAACACTTCAATTTCAATAAAGCTGCAGATTCGGAAGGAAAGTCGTACCATTCAAATCTTTTTGCCCTTCCCTCACTTAAATGCATGTTCACAGCACGCTGCTGCGTCAATGCCGCTGTAGAAATCCTCGCCAGGCTGAGACCCGAGCCTTGCTGCGCGACCACACTGTCCTTTCAGCTGACGAAATGTGCCCCCAGAATGCATCGTTTGAAAAGGAAACGAGAAAAAGAAGAAGAACCAGGGGAAAAAAAAGGGAATGGCACAGGTAAAAGGCGTCCTGGCAGCAAGCGGCTGGCTCCTGACCTGCCACTGGTTTAAAGTCCTCTCCTGACCCAGACCTGCCCATCTCCAGGGCACCACCGGGATGTGCCCGGCCCAGCGCTCCGGCCAGTGCGCCAGAACGTACACCAGCCCATCATCTGAAACGAGGAGCCGAGCAGGTCATGGGCACAACCTCCTGCTGCTGGAGTCAAAGGGCCACTGCCCATCCCTGCGGGGTGGTCAGGAGCTCCAGGGTGGCTCTGGGATGGCTCCGGGATGGCTCAAGGATGGCTCAAGGATGGCTCAAGGATGGCTCCAGGATGGCTCTGGTGCACCCACAGCTGGGATCACAGTGTGCAGCCGGGATCCTCGCCAAAAGCCCCCTCTCCATGCAGAAGGGCAGGGTTGGGGCTGCATTTTTCATTCATTTTTAACATCACGCCATCTAAAACCTGGCTCGCCCTGCCTGTCCATGCAGCAGAGCTTTGCTACAGCAGCCCTCCGGCTTCCAAAGGAGGAGCAACATCAGAAATGAAGAAAGCGCGGTGCGCGCTCTTCCCCCTGGCTAAAGCACCCTCCCCCGGACTCCAAGCCCAAGCCCCACAGGCGCTGCCGGCTGTGGCCATGGAAACTGCGGGCTCAAGCGCAGGGACTCCCCCAGCGTTGTGCAGCTATGCCCATCGATATTAGCTGGAGATCTGCCTGCTGATTTATGATGGAACCGCTAACAAACCCTTAAATGTGGCACGGCAAATAGCAGCATTACACCAGCACCATGGCACGGGAGGCAGAGGCTGTCTATTGCTCCCCGAGGATTTGTTTAAGGACAAGAACCATGATGAATACAGCCTGGGTGGCTCAATTACATGGGGACTCAATTACTTAAAACAAAGAAACTGGATGAAAAAACTATGACAAAAATTCAAAATTATTTCGCTGCTGGAGGTCACATATAACAGCCCTGTCATCCATAAATCTGGAAATCTCTAAGGCATGCTACTCCTGTGTTGAGAGATGACAATTAATTGGTATTTTACTTACCTCATCCATGCAAATTATGCAGGGAAAAATTCTAATTACTGCATGCTACATGTATATAAGGTCAAAGTGGGCCAGCTTTTGACAGTGGCGTAAAATGGATTATGTTTATCCTTCACGTGAGGGCCATGATCCCGCGTGAGCCATGGGGCTCCTGCCCCCCCACCGCCTGTGGGGACCGTGCCGGCGTCGGCGAGGCTGTGCGGGCACAGTGGTCCCTTGCAGAGGAGGGATGGAGCGGGTGAACACACAACCGGGCAGCAGATGCAATGCGGGGTTGGGGAGAAACACAAAGTGCTTGAAGGAGCAAGAAACAACAACGTGGGGGGCGACAGGACTCACGCTTGGCCATGGTCAACCCAGTGTCGCCCTGAAGCCAGCACTCCCCATAAAGCGCCCCAAGTTTAGTGTGAACTGGATTGCTCACCCTCAAAAAAAGGTGGTCCTTTGTGCCTACTGGCAACACCTTGTGTCTCTGGAAGGATTTCAGGGGGCAGAAAGGGGAAGACAAGAGTTTTAGGCATGGGGCGAAGGGAACCAAGAGTGGTTGCATGCCCCAATGGAGACCTGCAGTCCCGCACAGGGACTCAGGACGGCGCCAGGACACTTGTCCGACCACCACGGCGGTCACCATCCAGATGCAAAGGGGGCACAGCCTGCACCAAACCCCCAAGGTGGGGACAGCAACTTACCCAGCAGTCCAGGGTTGGGAAACCTCCAAGAGTCGTTGTACGTTGAATATTGTGGGTGGCTGTATGGGCTCCCAGAAAACTCACTCCCTAAGTTAAAGAGAAAAAGACAAAACAAAAAATCATTTGATTTGGGACCACAGTTACCATTGCGGGGAGAAGGAGCCCTTCCGTGTGTGCTGTGCTCCAGTGATGGCCAGAGAACAAGCAATGCTGGCCACCCTCTTTGAGGAAGGGCAACATGGCTGGGAGAACTATTAAATAAATGGTTGCAGCCACCTTTTACGCGTCCTTTTCGTGCTGCAGCCCAGGCCTGCTGAGCTGATGGGGTTTTCTCGGGCAGCTTGTGCTGCGGGAGCAGGACAGGCAGGAGGGGTGGAGCGGAGTCTGGGACACCCTGCTGGGGCTGGCCCTCGCCTCCACAGACCTACAGCGCTCAGGGCAGGGGACACAATGCGAGGACAGGGCTGCTCAGTCAAGCTCTCTGCTGGCAGGAGATGGACCAGCTCACCTTCTAGATACTGGGCATCCTCCCAGGCTCTCCAGAAGAACATGCTCTTGGTCCCAGACACCTGTCCATCACTTTAAGCCAAGGAAAAGGATGCTAGCATCACTTTCAGATGGCTTTGAAACCCTCCAGACAAAGACACAGAAAAGACTCAAAGAGTTATTGCTATTTATCTCCTCACCAGCTCCTGCTCTCCCCATCTGTTTGTTCTCTTCACATGTCACCTCCTGTTTCATACTTCAGCTGCAAGCTCTTCAGGACGGAGCCTTGCACCGTGGGGCTCTGACCCTGGGCAGGGCACCCGGCTCCACCACCATGCAAATACCAACACTGACGCTGATTTATGAGGAAAACTTCCACAAATGACAGTTTCCCACTCTCCTCCTCTCTTTCTCCCTCCTCTCCTTTTCCCTCTCTCCTAAACAAATACACGCAGGCACAGGAGAAGGAGTAGGTTTCCTACGGCAAGAGGAGGAGAGGGTTGGTGCAGAAGATGCTCGCTGAAACCTTCGCCTGTCCTGGTCCCTCTCCCCGTACCCAGGGGCTGCCCGTACCCTGGTCGAGCGGCAGAGACCCCCCCCTGCCGCCCCATCCCCAGCTCCCCGAGCTCAGCACCCCTGGCTGGCGCGACCACAGACCTGCCCTGGGGACCGCATCGTGGTCCCTGGGCCCATGAGCGACCTCCTTGCTCAGGACACAGTTTAGGCGAGTTGCTGACCCGCTGGCCCCAGGAGAGATGCTGTGGTGGCCGGTGGGGTTGCGCCGCCAGGAGCCCTTGGCTGGGAACGCAGTGGCTGCAGGAGCTGCTCAGTCCTGGCAGCTGCGTCCCCCTGCAAAGGTATTTTCTGCCGATTCAGCAGTAACACAAAATACGGGGTCGGGCCCAGGGCAGTTTGGTCTCCACGTGTTGCTGCTTCAGTTAAAACGAGCTGCCTCTCAGCCTGCACCAAAGGACGCCGGTAACTGCGCTGAACGTGCTGATGGCAAGAGCCGCCCACCACTGGTGTGCTCCAGGGGGTCTCCGCTAACAGCCCCTCTCTGTCCCCCACAGCCCTTCAGACCCGTGGGACTGCACCCGCCAGCCTCGACCTCCTCCCCCCCGAGCGAGAGTCCACAGACGGGGCAACAGGCGCCGGGCTGAACCCCGCAGCAGCAGGCACCGGCGCGCTCAGCACGCGTGGCTGTGCCGGGCTCTCTTCTGTACACGTTCAGAGCAGGTTTTCGTTACTGCTTCTAGGGAATGGCATTAGTTCACTGTGAGCTACAGAGAACAGAGCTGCTTCCAAAGCTTTCTTCCTGGTGAAGGACATCGTATCTGCATTTCTTCCCTGCCACCTGTCCTGGATGACAGACGGCTTCAGTACCCGAAGGTTACCTCCATCACCGTGCCCACTCTAAAAGAGCGAAGCCAGAAGCGATGTCAGGAGCCACCCGAGGCACCAGGGCCACTGCCAAAGGTGTCCCCATTGCCTCCCACCAGCCAGGGAGCAAGCTCTCCCCGGCAGGACACGGCAGCTCCTCTCTGGTCCCCTCCTCTCCCTCACGATGCTGCGCTGGCGCCGTCTGTGCAGCCAGAGCCCTCCCTGCTCTCCCCCGACTCCCAAATCCCCTCGGCTTCCACCGAGTCTCTGCCCCGGCTCTGCCCGACCTGCGTTTGCCCTCAGATGGCAAACCGGCTGGCGACTTCTCGGGTGGGTGACACAGTCTCTCCCGGTCCTTGAAGGCTCACGGGCAGGTCCTGCTTCCAGTGTGCGCCACACAAAAATCCCTTCATCCTCCGGGTGCCTCTTCCATGGGCAGGGTCTGGCGCTTCACCTTCCCCAGGGGTTCCCCTTCTCCCTTCCCACGCGGCAGCGAGGAATGCAGACATTTAGCCCTGTTTTAGTTGCACAAAACAGTCGCGCCGCCTGACCAACGTGACACATGTTAAGGCGATGGGAACAAGCCTTGCTGCCGTGTCCTCCCCGGGAGCTGCGGGGTGGACGGACAGAGGGACAGGACGACAGGACGGCAGGACAGACATTGTCCCTGTGCGGGCTCTTGGCACAGGAGCCTGCCCAGCTCCTCAGCCTTTTAAGGAGGCTCCTGGCGAGCTGCTGCACCCCGAGGGAGGGCACCGTGCCTGTCGGAGGACAGGACAGCCCCGCATTTTCAGCTCTGCCCCCCTCTCCTGGCACCACCACTCCCGTCCTCCCAAGGTGGCCGGCACCCGCTCTGTCCTGCGCGGGCCGCGGGGCTGCGCGTGCCGAGGGCTCATCAGCGCTGCGGCAGGGCTGCGGGTGGGAACGGGCTGACATCTCATTGTCTCATCCTCCCCTGCCTCGCTCTCCTCCCCCACCGCCCCCACTGCCCTCCTCCCCGCACTCACACACAGACACACATCGTGGACCCTCTCTGGGGGATGCTCCGGTGCCTGTCAGGCTGAGGCTTCCAATTCTCTGTTTTTTATGCCTCAGTGGTCAGGGTGTCAAGCTCCTGCAGTACAGACCAGCCAGGAGCTCGAGGAGTCACTGAGCACCATCAGCTCAGTGACAGTATTGCTTGCTTCTTAACATACTCTGCATATCCATCAGCCTTGCAGGAGGAAAAAAATAGAGAGAGAGAGAGAGAGAGCGCGCGCAAAGGGGGGGCGGGAAGGAAAATGAGAGAAAAGACATACGAGAGAGGGGAAGGGAAAAGGAGAAGCAGGGGAGAAAAGTCTCGAGCCCTGCTACTACCATTGCAGCACTTCGGCAGACAAATGGCACAGCCATAAGCGAAACTAAGCTAGATGAATGAACGCCGCATGAATGCCTTGCGATTTCCACCAGATATTCCGAGGTCCATCAGCCACACTTCTTGACAGCCCCACTTAGCGGCCAGCCCCCAGACCATTCGAAACCGCAGCGCATCGGCTGCCTGGGGACGCGCACACGTGCAGCGCAGTGCACACACGAGCAGGCGCCCGCCCGTGCCGCCTGCACAGGGCGAGACGGTAGAACCCCTCCTCAGTCACTCTGGCATCACCAAGACACAAAGACACCAAACCCCGGGCTTCTGGCAGGGTGAGCCCACCTCTCGCCACAGACCTGGCTCCATCGTGCTTTACGCAGCTGTGGCCCAAAAGGGTCAGACCCCATCACCAGCAGAGGCAGAAGTGCACGGGAAGAGGGGACAAGGACTCCCAGGGGTTGCTGCTACAAGTCGGGAGGAAGCCCTGGGAGATGCCCACCACCCTGAGACGGGGGCACAGAGGCATTGCCCCTCTGCCTGCGGGGAGAGTCCCCAGGGAGGCTGCAAACAGAGCCTGAGGGTGGTGGACGGACCTGCTGCCGCAGGCAAGGCAGCTTTATCCGCTCTGCAGCATCTTCTCTGGGGATTATCAACTTGTTTTTACCAGTCTGTTTGGTTTTAAGGTAAGCTTCCTGCAGGTTTCCTTTGAGATGTGCAGAAAAACAGAAAAGCGTGAGCTTAAAAATCTCAAGAACCAAGAGGTGAAGAAAGAGATTTCATGGTGTCTTTCAAACAGCCACGGCTTCAGAGAACTGCCCCCACAGGGGACGGGGGAGGACGCAGGCGCCTCGGTGCTGGACTTGGGGCAGGAGGCTGCTGGAAACCCTCCTCCCGCACCGAAAGGCAGAAGGATGAGGCAGAGGGGCAGAGGACACCATCAGACGTCTGCTGGGCAGTGGGACAGATCCAGGGTCACCCTCAGCCAGATTTGGATCTCAGCAAGGGGGAGGGGGATGCAAATTATTTGCCATCTAATTCTTTTTAAACATGGACACTGTAACGACAGAGTAGCGTAAGTTGGATGGGGCCTTGGTAGGTTACCCGCTCCAAAGCCCTGCTCAAAGCAGGGCCAGCTTTGACATTGGCCATGTCCTGTCAAGGCATGGGAATCTCCCAAGATGGAGATTTCACATCTTCTCCAGGCCCCTGCTACAAAGCCTGGACACTGTCCCTATCTACTGCTCTTCACCACCCAGAGCACACGTCTGCAGTCCCATTAGTCAAGAACATGTCCTTTAGCCTTGTCTTCTTAGGACCGTGTGGCACTTAACACCAGCAGAAACCACCAGCCTAGTCAAACATGGGACATGCTTGTTACCCAGCGGCTGGTACCTTTGGACTGAAACGCAAAACTTGAACAAATACTTAACAAAGAATTTTTACATGTCACCTCCAAGTTCAATATGTTGCTCCTGTCCCCAGAGTCTCAGAAGACACCATGACTCAGCAGTTCCAGAGCCAGCACAGCTCAACCAGATCCAGCTACATGAAGGCGGACACGTGTTTGTGCCCTTTCTGTTGCATTCTCTCAGATACGAGCTTTTTGCACACGTGTTTGGGACAGGGAGAAGCCATCAGGACCATGGGGATGAGTGGTTGTGTCTGTATGATGGCTGCAGGTGATGGAACGTGCAGGTGATGGAACATGCCTTCCTCCCTGCGACCACCCCACAACAGCTCCTGGCGAGCACTGGCTGGAGCTGCTGGCAGCCAACAGGGAGAGCAACCACAACCCCATGGCCATGCCATGTGTCCTGCTGGACTTGTCCCAGCCACCAGCTTCTTCATCAGTCCCCATTAGCTGGGTCCTTTGGCCATCCAAGCTCCAGGTTTAGGACAGTGTCTTATTTAGCCCTTCCCTTTGGCAGAAAATTAAAACAAACCAGGAGAAATGGTGTTCAATAAATGCAACTGCATGAGGGACATGAATGGGCTGCTATGGGACAAAAATGAGTGTCTTGGCCAAGAACAGCAGCACCTCGTCCATTCCTCATTGGGGTCCTGGGTAAGTGTAAATACAATCTGCTGTACTTGTCCCTGAGTTGGCGTCCTGCGGCTGAACCCCTCTCTCCTCCCGCCCGACCTCCTGACAGCGGCTACAGAAGTCTCTACCTTTCTCTTACGCCAAAGGACCTCACTGTAACTTTTTAAAATTAACATTCTCATGACTTTTATTTGTTTTCTGCTGTTGCCTTTTGTGGAAGTAATCACATGGACCATAAATTTCTTCAGCGAATTCCAATAACAATCATTACCCCGGTAGCTAAGATATGCTTGACTGCATGGGGAGCAGGGCTAAAGACTGCACTGAGCCACACGAACGCACCCGAGCAGCCTGCGCATCGCCGGCTAGCACTGCGAAGTAATGGCTATCCCAACAAAATCTATTACACAAAAGCCACACAAAAGCATCGCCTGCGCTGGAGGCCGATATAAACCACAGGACAGAAGGAAAGATCGCTTCTTGCCGAATGCCAACGCCACCCCAGAGATGGATTCACAATCCATCCGCCCTGGGCAGCATCCCGCGAAAAGTTAGAGTGATAAAGACGGGTGAGAAACCTTGGGAAAGAGGGAAAATGGTCTGGCCTCTCTGCAGAGAACAAAGGCAGGTTTTCCCCTCCGTAAAGCAAATCCCCAGCCACTGCCATGGCCCCGGGCGAGGGGTCTGCAGCCCTGCCTGAAGCTGCAGCCTCCGTCACTCACAGAACTCTCTCTCTTACAAGTTTTCTCTGTGTACGAGGAGCTGGGAAACACCTTTCACTCTACACTTGCTTTCACACAAAACAGTAGTTTCGCATCACTAACATACTTTTGCAAATTTGTGACAATTTTGACAAAATCCTTCAGTTAGAAAGAACCCTGGATTCTAACTTTTTTAAAAAATCAGATGTTTTCCAAACAATTTTTTTTTTCTTTTTAATTCAGAGTGATGTTAAGTTTTTGAATTGAGTTCAATGAGGCTAAAAAAAATTCCAAAAATCTCAACTGGAAAACAAACTATATCTTTGAAGTAAAGCCCAAAGCAATTTTCTTTGTAATTTTTTCCTTTGACTGAACCTTGGACTTTCTTCCAATTTTAACATTCATTAGCAAACAACGGGATCGGTGATTAACCTGGTCTAGTGGGAGGTATCCCTGCCCATGGCAGAGAGGTTGAACTAGGTGGTCTCTAAGGTCCCCTCCAACCCAAACCATTCTGTGATTCTATGATTCTATGATGATTCTATGATTTATACTGCTCTAATCTCCAAACATCTGCTGCATTTAACCTGGGGGACTACAAACCCAAGGCACACGATGGGTTGACCACCAGTAATCTGACAGGACTTCTCCTGGTCTCTTGCAATTTCTTTGTCCAGAGAAGTCCCACAGGAGGAAGGACATTGATAACTTTGCCTTCTGTTCCAAGGACCAAGTACACTTGGGCATTAACCTGTCTGCTCTGGACCGAGCAGTCCACGCGCTACAAAAAACAGAAGCACAAAAAAAAGGGAAAAAAATACCAAAGTACAGCGCTACTGAAACAAAACATATATTTCAGAAACGATGTTCCCCCTGGGAAGAAGCCAAGCAGGAAAAATACACTATATATAGCAAAAAGCCCATCATGTTCTACACAATTTATCTCAGTGGAAATACCCACGGTGATAACCAATTAAAAGTCCCAGGAGAAGCAAAGAGGATTCCTTGGCCAATCGTACCCGAAGATGTACCTGAGGAGACAGACGCCTGCAGGGAGCAGAGAAAGGACCAGGCACGGGGCAGGCGCCGTGCTCTTGCTGCTTATAGAATGCCACCATAGAACTGTCTGGGTTGGAAGGGACCTTTCAGATCATCGCGTCCAACCATTGGCCCAGCACTGCCAAGGCCACCACTACCCCATGCCCCTCAGCACCACGTCTGCCCAGCTTTTAAATCCCCCCAGGGATGGCGACTCCACTACTGCCCTGGGCAGCCTCTTCCAATGCTTGACAACCCTTTCAGTGTAAAATTTTTTCCTAATGTCCATCTAAACCTCCCCTGGCACAACTTGAGGCCGTTTCCTCTTGTCCCATGGCCTGTTCCTTGGGAGAAGAGCCCGACCCCCCCTGGCTACCCCCTCCTTTCAGGGAGCTGTAGAGAGCGAGAAGGTCTCCCCTCCGCCTCCTTCTCTCCAGGCTGAACACCCCCAGCTCCCTCAGCCGCTCCTCACAGGACTTGTGCTCCAGACCCCTCACCAGCTCCATTGCCCTTCTTTGCTCCCCTAAGACCAACCCACAGCTGGAGCTCGCTGCTGGCCTGGTGATGGCCCCGGGGCTGTCAGGAGTCCCCGGGGGCTCAGTCCAGCCCAGAGGCCCGTGTTCCCCCACGGGGCGCCGGGGGGGCAGGATGATGCTCAGCATCACACACACTCCGAGCCTGCGCAGCCCTGGGCACGGTCAGGTTTGTGGTTGGAAGTAGCTTCAGTGAAAAAGAAACGTTTCCCGTGGGGACTGAAAAATGCCGTTTTGGAAAACCTCCTCAGTGAGCAGTTTTGAAAAAAGGAAGATGCTTTTCAAACCGCCCAAGATCCTCTGCATCAAAATGGGAACCTGCCCCCGGTCTGTGGAACCTCGCTCACCTGGCATTGTAACCAGCAATTTATCTGTTCTCACAGGAAATAAGTGAATAAAGCATTAATAAATGGAAAAGGGGAAATGCTTTCTGTACAATTAATATTTCCTCCCCCCCCTTTTCTTTTGGAGGATGGAATTGAAAGTGATAGATTTCAACACAAGAACAGCCCTCACAGATGATTTTCAAGTAAAACTTTCCCGACACAGAACAAAATCTTCACTTCTTGATTTTAAATTTAAAAAAAACCCTGACAAACAGCAAGTTCTTTGAGCACTAAGCCCTCTACCCGTGTTGTTTAAACACAATATGATAAAACTATGTCAAAAATTCCATCCCGCTGTAGCTAAGACAGAGCCCTTGGAGCTGCAATGTGTTGCCGCAGTCCGCCTGACCACGAGTACGCAGGCACTCACAGGATCCCAGGTAGTGCTGCTACTGCCATTTAATTAATTAGACAGCATTGAAAGAACAGCCAGGAAACGCGGCAGCAAGCGTTAATTACCACGGCCAGCGGTGTTAGCAGCACTCTGCAACACCCTCCTCCAACCAACCCAAACAAACGGTGAAACACCTTTTGCTTTTAAAGCTCATTTCTCTCCTAAAAGTGGGAGGAACACCCTGCTGGCTGGAACCCCAATATGCTTCTTGCACCCTTTGTGCTCCATCACTGGTAAATCCGCTGTGAGAATCCAGCGGATCAATAGATCGGTTATTACCATCTGTGACCCCTTCCACCGCTACACTTACAGTCGCCAAAAGCACGTCCCGCTCCTGTAGTCACTGATTGACCCTTCCACGAACGGTCTGGGTGCAACCATCACCCAAACTTTCACACGTCCGGTTTCAAAATGAAATTAGCCCGTACACTGGATAATTTTTCCTGCACATCAGCCAGGCAGAAGTTTATCGCAGGTGCATCTGGAAGGCACTTGGTCACATTCAGACAACGTCTCTCCAAAGTTCCCAGTCCCATCTAGACTGCCAATTAATTTCTAATGAAGGTTGCATGTAATTTTATGATCATACAGATTGGACAGTATTTCCTCCCTTATTTTATCTTTATATTAACTAGCGCCTGTTTAAGGATATACGATTTTATCTTTAATAATGGTTCTGAGTAGGTTGTCATGTTTTAAGAAAACAGTAACACGCAGATTTTTGTAACACTACCTCATTTCCAAGAAGCTACAAGGCACAGAAATCCCATCAATGACTAATGAGTTGTGGGTTAAGGTGGACGTACCTTGCTGTGAAGTCACTGTACTATTCTCGACCCGTGCTGCCTGCCATAAAATTTTAATGCCGCTTCTGACATATTTATGAAATACCTCACCTAGTCTTTGCAGGGTGACAAAAAGATTTACATCTGCAATTACTGCAAG
Source organism: Chroicocephalus ridibundus (assembly GCF_963924245.1). Taxonomy (NCBI): domain Eukaryota; kingdom Metazoa; phylum Chordata; class Aves; order Charadriiformes; family Laridae; genus Chroicocephalus; species Chroicocephalus ridibundus. The sequence continues at coordinate 499,782 of NC_086316.1, read as the reverse complement.
CACACAGGTTTTAGCTATGCACTTTAAACTTTTGTACACAAAGGTATTTAACTTTAATACAACAAAGGTAGGTGGTGCCACAGAGCAACCATATTGGAACTGCGTTAGGAGACATTTATCTCCCTGCACCAGGAGGACAACTGCCCAACTCATGGGCATAGAAAATGGCATTGCAATTAATCACAACGAGGAATTTGCCCCTTCCCTCTCCCGGTTGCCCCCCCAAAGAGTCATCCACCAGCCACCGGCACGCAGCCCCTGGGGACCCCGGGCAGAGACCCAGCAGTGAGAAGCTGCACTGCCGGCAATGCCAAGCCCAGCGAGACACACTCGCCATGCTCACCATGCACAGGGCCTCAGCACCAGCGCTGCCGGACACAGTGCCAAGATGTGGTGCTGGGATGTGGTGCCAGGATGCAGTGCCGCTCTGTGCTGATGCTGTGGCTGCTCACGCTGGACCAGCTCACGGCTCTCCCAAAGGCTGCAGGGCTGCCCGCGACCCCCGCAAAGCCCTGTCCTGGTTTGAGGTAGAACAGAACCAACTTTCTCTTCAGTAATTGTACTTCTTGGCTAGGCGTCTTCTAACTCTCTGAAATGAACAGCACATTGGGCAGGAAACTGTTCGTTCTCAGAGTGATAACAACTCGTGTTTACAGTGAATAGCAGGGGATGGTAAGAAGAGAGGCTCCTGCTTATATTTATTGCTGTAACAACCAAGGTCACATAATTATTTGCCCCGTTGGAGGGTTGGAAGCAGAAAAGCACAGAGGGGTCCCACCTACGGGGAGGAGGGGACAGGAGAGGGGACCCCAAACTGACCAAGGGGGTTTTCCATCCCATCTGCCCCATGCTCAGTGTAAGAGCTGAGGGATCAGAGGGTCGGCCTCTTTCTTCAATGGCCTGTGTCTGAGGAGGACCCTGTCTGTTCATCTGCCTTCAATCCCAGTGTGGGCATTCCGGAATCCAGCTCTGGAATCCAGTTGCCATCCATCGCTGAGTCCAGTCTGGGACTTCCCCAGTGCCTGGTGATGGGATCATCATCCTGGGAGCTCGATACTGGTTTTCTGTCTGTTGTATATATTTCACTATTTCCTTTTTATTTTAATATTTCATTGAGGTAGTTCCTTCTAAACTTGTAAATCTCTTTATCTCTCCTCCTCTTCTCCTTGGAGCAAGTGGTGGGGTAGAGTCTCTGTGGTCTTGCCAGTGGCTGATCTGGGCTAAACCAGGACAGCCCCATCCCCCTGCACCTGGGCAAGGCGAGGGGCAGGGAGGGGACGGGGGGCAGCAGGTGCCCCCCACCCACGCAGGGCGTCACTCGGTCCCTGCCCTTGTGCCCAGGCTCTCTAGCCTCCAGTGTGTGGGGCAGGCACGGTGTCACCTGCTCCCGACTGACCAACCAGCTGCTTGTGCAGGTGGAACAGAAGGGAAAACTCCCATCTCATGGAAAACACCAAGCTTTACAATACGCTTTCATCCCAAATTGGGGCAAAAAGTACCAAGAAGTATCTTGTGGGATAAAAATTCTCCAAACTATGTAACGGAAATGTTGCGCTTGGTTGAGATGAAAATATTCCGCTCTGTGCTTCATCCTGACTTTAGTCTTTCTTTATAACCTCAGCCTTCATAATGATAACGTAATGCAAAGTTTCTTCCACGAATTACACAAGTAATTTAGCTAGTAGCAGAAGTACATATAATGTTATAGGCCATAGTAATGTAACGACAGTGTGGAAATCGCAAAGTCTGGAAGTTAAGCATTTTGGTAGCTTGACAAAGGTGCGTTGCTGCTGACACGGAAGTTGCCTTCGGCTCTCTGCGAACGTACGTGTGGACAGGGGCGGGAAAGGGTCTGCACAGCTGAGGGACCATCTTCCCACCCCGGCGTCTTCTCAGCATCCCCATCCTCGGCCACCATGTCAGACCCAGCTGGGACCTCATCCGGGACCAGCTATGCCCAGCAATGTCCGGGTCCTGCCCTTTCAGCCGAGGCGGCAGCACCTTCGACAGACGGAAAGCCTCTTGTCCTCCTGTAAACCCCTGCGTGGACAAGCGCTCTTGGCTGAGCCACCCCGAACCTCAGCACCTTCGCCCTCCCGCCTGCGCAGCCAGGCTTCCTGCTGGACTCCAGGCTTCACCCACCCCTGCACGGCGGCTGTAGCACATCAGCAGGGTCCACTTTCCCCCTTTGCTTCTTTCTGTCACCACGGGTAGCTTGTGCAAGCTCTGAAATACAGAGACACAGTCCCAGCAGAGATGTCAGTTTTTCTTTCTGACACCAAACACAATGCAAATGAACACCTGAGTGACAGAAGACAGATAATTTCTCACTTGATTTTCATGGCACTGCTTTGGTTTTACACCACATCCACGTTACAGTCATCCTTTTAATGCAGAGAAAAAACATGTCAGCCAGTCTCAGGTCAATCCCTGGGAGCGCGGCAGCTCAGTCCTCTGGTGGGACGGCCTCTCCGATGGCAAATGTTTTGTCACCAAAGCCATTCCCCAGCAACACCTGCAGCCACTGAGCCTGGCCTGATCCAGCCAAAACTGTGCTGAGGACAAGGACACACAGCAGGAAACAAGATGGATGGGGCATCTTGTCCAAGGCTGATACTCAAGGCCAACATGGCTGCCGTGGCGTGTCCCCTGGCAGGATCCACATCTCCCCACATGTCCCAACAGTCCAGGGCACATCTCCGCAGGACCAGGCTCCTCACCGAGGTATGGCATTACATTTCCTGACTTCAGTGAATGTAAGATGAAGACTAGATGGTAAATGAAGACTGGACAGCCTGGCCTGAGGCGGCTTCTTGGGGCTGAAGGAGACTGGCAGGAGAAGTCGGGGCAGCATCTCCACCCCATGCCCAGTGCCCGCCACCGACACAGCATGCAGCCCCCCTGCAACCTTGGCACAGCTTATCCCTCCAGGAGCTCCATCATGCACCTCTGCATGGGAGCAAAGCATCTGCACGTGCCTGGAAGTTATTTATTCTGCAACAAAGCTTCTCTGGCAAAGATGCCTTTGCTGCTGCTACCCGAGACTGATGGGACTTGGTGCATCTGCTGCTGAACGGACATCGGGTCAGGAGCAGAGTGCTGGTTTTAGTCTTTTTTCATGTACGAATTAAGGTGGTTACATTTAAATTTCCCAGCTCACTCTGCGGTCAATGCAGAGCCTGATCCCAAATCTATCGCAGTCACAGGGGACAGATGACTTACAGCAGCCTTCCAGTCCCTAAAGGTGTCCTATAGGAGAGAAGGGGAGGGACTCTGGATCAGGGAGGGGAGCCATAGGATGAGGCGGAAGGGTTTTACACTGAAAGAGGGGAGAGTGAGATGAAATGTGAGGAAGAAATTCTTTGCTGTGAGGGTGGTGAGCCCCTGGCCCAGGGTGCCCAGAGAAGCTGTGGCTGCCCCATCCTTGGAGGGGTTCAAGGCCAGGTTGGACGGGGCTTGGAGCAACCTGGGCTGGTGGGAGGTGTCCCTGCCCAGGGCAGGGCGGTTGGAACAAGATGATCTTTAAGGTCCCTTCCAACCTGAACCATTCTGTGATTCTATGATAAAGCCTTAATGTGTCCAGAAACGCCTGGAGAGAGAATACTTATTTCTCAAAATATTCAGTTTTGATTTCTGAAAAATATTTAATTTCAATAGACAGCAGTTCTGAGTGTTGGAGGTTTACCGCAGGGCAGATATTCTATGTTCAAACTCCCTCCAGCCATGACCACACAGAAATCAAGCCTACAGTCTTGAAAAACGAGTCCAGCAAGTGGTAAAAATGCTGAATTCAGAAGTAACACTCTGCAGGAGAACAGCTGCAGCCCTCCCAAAAACTCTGCATGGATTGTGCCGCCACGGACAAGGGCAGGTGCAGGGAGCCGGGGGTGCCCAGGCAAAAGGATGGGTCTCCAGCGTCCCCCCCATCCACGCAACCACTGGTAGCAGAAGACCTCCAGCTCATGGCAGGACAACTTGGCAAGTGCTTCCCAAGGCCACGAAGCCCAGCAGATCCCATCTGGCTGTCTGTCCTGGTCTGAGGTAAAACAGAACTGAGTTTCTCTTTGGTCATTTGATGTTGCAGCTCAGCTTCTTCTAACTAACAGAACTCTCTGAAATTTACAGTGTATTGTGGAGAGACTGTTTGTTCTCAGAGTGATAAAACCTCATGTTTATAGTGAATACCAAGGGATGGTACGCAGAGAGGCTCCTGCTTATATTTATTGCTGTAACAACCAAGGTCACATAATTATTTGCCCCGTTGGAGGGTTGGAAGCAGAAAAGCACAGAGGGGTCCCACCTGCAGGGAGGAGGGGACAGGAGAGGGGACCCCAAACCGACCAAGGGGGTTTTCCATCCCACCTGCCCCATGCTCAGTGTAAAAGCTGAGGGATCAGAGGGTCGGCCTCTTTCTTCAATGGCCTGTGTCTGATGGGGACCTTGTCTGTTCATCTGCTTTGGATCCCTATCCCTGTGTTCCTGACTCCAGCTCTGGAATCCAGTTCCCACCCATGACCGAGTCCAGTCTGGGTGACGAGTTTGTCATCCAGGGAGCTTGATACTGTTTTGTATATCTTGTATATATTTCAGTATTTTCTTTTTATTATTTCATTCATCTTTCATTAAAGTAGTTTAGTTCCTTCTAAACTCCTAAGTCTCTGTCTCTTCCCCCTCTCCTTGGAGTGAGAGGAGGGGGAGATCATCTGTTGTTCATCAGTGTCCAGTCCGTCCCAAACTGTGACTTCATTCCCCAGAGCCAGACCGGTCTTTGAGCACACACAGAAGCCGAGCCTTGGGATCCTGCCTGAGCAGCTCCCCTTCCACAGGGTGCCCAACGTGGGCAGCAGAGGGGCTCACTGTGGTCCAATGCGCAGGGGAGAAGGAGTTGCGTCCCCCTGCACCCACTGTGCCCCCAGCAGTTGGGCTGCGGAGCTCGGACGTGCCAGGACGCAGGAGCTGATCCGGCGCCCGAATCACCGCTGTCATGACAGACACTGGGCACAGCACAGTGCTCAGAGCCCCGGCAACTTGCTGTTTGTAACCCTGACACTTTTGGAATCTCCAAGTTTTTTTAAACTCTGGGTACCAACCTAACACAAGGAGACACAACCATAAAAAAGCTGAATTCTCTGAAGTGATGAAGCATTTTGCGTGCTCTGACATGGCTGTTACTCTGGGCGGAGAAACCTCACCACGAACAAGGGGGCTGAATTCAGCCCAGCAAAAACCAGCCACCCCGGGTCGGCTCCAGCTGTGCTGTCCCACTGCCGAGGAGATGCCCTTGCGAAGGTCAGGACACTGGCCACCTTAACCACCTTCTCCATGTTCCCCTTCACTAATCCAAACCACAGCTTTCCAAAATCAGAACTAAATTTAGACCTCATGGATTCCTAATTACAGTTTGCTCTTTCTTACTGTGTTTCCACCAATAGACAGCCGTCAATAACGACGAAACCAGCGCAAAGAGGAGGGGACCCACGGAGGGCAGAGGATGGGTCAGCATCTGCACCCACGGTATGCTACATCCCACCCGGACACTGAGCTCTGATTTCAGGGGCACATGGCCCATGGAGCCGCTGTCACTGCTCTGTTCGGATCTGCCAGAGCCCTTTGGTAAAGCTGTTCCTGCCCTCCTGGAGGAGGAGGAGGATGGTGCACCCCACAGCCTGCACGCAGAGGGGACATCCCTGGTGCCTGGAGGAGACCCTGGGACCCCTCAGTGCGGGGGACAGACCCTGTGTCGGGCGAGCTCTGCCAACCAGGCAGTTCCCAATGACAGGTCCGACATGGCTAATGCAATTAATGAGCAGAGAGCAAGCTTTTAACACATTTCACCTGCAAGGACCTCATCTTTAAATTCCTGGGCACTTTGGGGCAGAGACTCGCGTTTGTTGTAGCTGCCAGCATGATGGAGCCCAAAAACAACTATCTTGCAGGGGACAGAAAAAATGTTTAGTAACATAAAAAAAACAAGAACAGCAACAAAAGGCTTTTTGAATTCCCACTGTTGCTTTTATAATCAGTGATATTACTTAAAGGTGGGCAACGCATCAGACCTGTAACACCAGATGAACTGTCACCAGGGAACAGCCCCTGTGTTCAGCTGCCGCCAGGCTCCTTGTGGGAACCTCAGCACACTGCAGAGACCGCAGCTGGAGGGGTCCCGCAGTCCCCCGCCAGGGACACAGGATGAGCCCTGTGCCATCAGCTGGGCACCTCCAGCCCCCTCCTCGCCATCCACAGAGCAGCAGGCAGCATACAATCATAGAATCATGGGATGGTTAGAGTTGGAAGGGACCTTAAAGCCCACCCAGTGGCACCCCCTGCCCTGGGCAGGGACACCTCCCACCAGCCCAGGTTGCTCCAAGCCCCGGCCAACCTGGCCTTGAACCCCTCCAGGGATGGGGCAGCCACAGCTTCTCTGGGCAGCCTGGGCCAGGGGCTCACCACCCTCACAGCAAAGAATTTCTTCCTCACATCTCATCTCAATCTCCCCTCTTTCAGTGTAAAATAGTCACCCCTCGTCCTCACGCTCCCCTCCATGATGAAGAGTCCCTCCCCACCCGATGCCGACCCCGTGCTGCTTTCCCCAGCCCAGCATCTTCCCCAGTGATGCTCCACCAGCTCCGTAGCCACAGCCAAGCCAGGACCCCTGGGCTGGGTTCCAGAAGGAATGACCCCAGACCCTGGCTCCATCCCCCAGCGCTGAGCACCCCCAACAGCAACGTCTTTTGCCACCACCAGCAGCTTAACTTAAAATCAGCGTCTGAACTGAGCGATCCCCTATCCTGCCGGCAGCATCAAAGCCCCAAACCCCAGCACTGTCCCAGCGTGGGGAGGGGACAGTTTTGGCATTGGGGTCTGGCTGGAAATGTCCCCCCCTACCCCCGGCCCTGCAGCCCCCGGCGTCGCTGCACGGCTGACGCGACTGATAGATTTGACTGAAGGTAGCCAAACTGTCACTCAGGAGGTGCCCCCTTGGTACCTCTTCTGGCTGGATCTACTTGAGGGTGGGATTGCTTGAGCCGCTCCTGTCAGGGATTTCAAAGGGAACAAGCGGCTGAATGCGGATCTGACAGCTCGGCCGCCGAATTAGGGCTATTTGCATGCTAATTTCCACTGTGCTTAACTCACTGGCAGACCTAGAGCAAGAAGCAGCCTCTGCATGTTTGGAACAATGCTTGACTGATCTAGCTGCGTTAACGAGCAAATTATGGTAATTTTGTTATTACAAATGCATAGAAATTTCCAAAGAGTGGAGCAATACAATATGTTTTCTCTCCTCCTCCTCGCTCCCGAATACAGACCCTTTTGTTTATACACACTTCGCCTTGCTTACTTATGTTTGGGTACGCGCAGCCTCCCACTGCAACGGGAGGAGGCAGGAATTGCGGCTGGAGCAGAGGAAACCCGCGGCACCGGCGCTGCCGCGCAGGCGACACTTGGGAGCACATCCCCAGCTGGTGCCACCAGCAGAGACCCCGGCGGTCGCGGGTCGGGGCGAAGAGACCCTGGTCGAGGATCGGGTCTATCAGAGGGAGGCGGGTTTGGGAAGAGCAGATCCAGCCACTGCTGGCTTCCCAACATTTCACCTCGTTGCCCTCTCCAGCATAATTTCTAAATAAATTTAATGAAATAATATCTGACAACATCATATTGAAAACGATATAAATTTTGTCTATACTCTGTGCAAGCGCAGTAATTACATTCCTGAGAGATGAACACCCAAAATGTTTCTCCAGGCTTCCAAGACCCCGGCAGCCCCTCACTCAAAACATACAGGAGCAGCGGATAAACGCATACTATTTACTTAACTGCTTCATTATTAATTAAGGGAATCATTTGTCAGTTGATTTGCAATCTGGTATTGCCCCAAGATATTTGTGACGGCACATCACTTGCTCCATCAAACGTGATGAAACTTCTCTGGGATTTGTCTTCCGAGATTACAGAAGGGTGGAGAGGCACCTTGGTGGAGCAACCCTAGACTGGGGGAAAGACGGTAAATGTGCTGAAATGCCAAATGTCAATACTTCTGTCCCTTGGCAGCAGGTCTTCTGGCTCTGTCGGTGGAAGCTGTGGGTGCTTCTGGGCACCGGGTGGTGGCTGGGTTTGAGCTACGTGAGATGCAAAAAGTGGCGATACCAGCACAAAAGTGCCCATAATCCAAGCAGAGATGCACACCCCCGCCGTAATAGCAGCGTGGAGCAGGTGGAGTAGACAGAAAACGGGCTTAGGAGTCACTGCCAGGCTCCAAGGAGGTAACCTGTAAACATTCCACTTCACCAAAGAAATGTCACGGTTTATTCCTCATTTGCTCCAGGTCTTTCCAGGAGAAAGGGTCTGATTTTCCTGTCACTTTTACTGGCCACAACAGCGTCACTGCCCAAGCAACTGAGTGGTTCCAGCCGTCTGCTGTACCTCAGAGGAGGACCCGGTCCAGGCTCTGCCACCAGTGCCCTCTGTCATCCCACACACTGTAATTTGCATTCTCTGCCCCTCTTTTTAAGCAGTTTACCTCCCAGCTACCTCACTTTCAATTTATTTACTGTTGCATGCCAGAAGATTACAAAATGCTATTGCAAAACTTTGGCAAAGGCAGAGCCAGAACAAATAACACAGACTCATGAAAATAAGGATGAATAAAATTAGGCTGATGGTTGGACTAGATGATCTGAAAGGTCCCTTCCAGCCTAGGCAATTCTATGATTCAGAGTGCTTGGGGGGGACGCCAAACCCCACCAAACCCCGCAGGCTTTATTCCAGACCCCCTACACCCTCACCACTGCCCCCCAACCCTGCTGTGTCCCCCACGGAGCGGGAGGGAGCGGGCTCCAGGGGGAGAAACAGCCCCCACAGGCGGAGGTCACACAGTCACTTCTCCTCCACATTAGTATCTGCTGGACACAGGGAAAAAATGCATTTGAAACCCAGATGTTTTGTTTCCCAACACCGTCTCCTTCTGCTTTGCACGTTAGAACTAGCATGTTCTCCTAGATAAAAGATTGCTAACGACACCTTTGCTATTTTTCACGCTTTTCTTTTCAAAGCCCAGTTTTGAATGTCACTGTTTTCAGGTCCCTTTAGTCAGGTAATTGCACATAGACTTCATATAAAGGAAATTCATTTGTTCAGGGTCACTGCATGGTTTTTCATTAAAAACAAATTACCGGTGTTCAGAAAGGACATCTGGGTTTCGAGAGTCCCATTAATGACTGTATTTTCAGCATCACTATTCCGGACAGTCTACCCTTTCCTGTCACCGGGGGCACAGGGCCCACCAGGAGAGGAGGGGACAGGGCGAACGGCAGTCCCGGGAGGGAAGAAGGGTGACAGGGCTGGGGTGGGGGGTCTGTCCCCAGAGATGGGGAGAGGGAAGAGGGGGGAAAAGAACCTGGGGGGCAGCGGGGGCTGCTGTCCCAGCACATCTCACGGAAGAACTGGAGTAAGTATTTAGGTGAAATGATCAAGGCTACCTCAGCATAACCTTTTCCAGCTCAGCTGTGCACCATGAGCCTGATGGTGAGGGCGAGCAGATGCTGGAGCTGGACACGGGCACGGTTTGCTGTGGGAACCACCGTGAGCTCCCCTGCCCCGATCCTGGCCAGGACCCAAACGGGTCACAGCTTCTGGGACGGTGGTCCTCAGAGCAGGCATGCAAGCTGCAGCTCCAGCACTGCTCCTCGTGTCTCCCCCTTGCTGATGGCCACTGACTTCCCCACACACGGGAGGACGCAGACCTTCAGACACACCTTGGGAGCAGTCCCACAGACATGAGTCTCCAGAGATCTGTGGAGAGAGACCTGGCCCAATGCTGGAAACAGGCTGGTGGTGTGTGGAGCAAGAGAGGACCAAGAAAGGACCCCAGTCAAGCAGTGCCGGTCCCCACCACCATGCCAGCCCCAGCCGGTGGCAGACCAGGGCCCAGGCGGGAGGAGGAGGAGGAGGTCCAGCCTCCCATGGGCGAGGGAAATACAGCAACGGTGTGCTCTCTGCGACCAGTAGACCGTCGCTCTAGCAGCTATGCTCCCTTTCAAACACTTTACCTCAAAAAAGGCTCTGGGTCACCCACACAGGTCATGGAGTAAACTCCCGGCAAATACTGCGTTTCCCAGTGATGTGCTCCCAACCAGCCGCTGGAACGCTCCTAAAGCCAAATCCGCAAGTGCGAGGCAGTGAAGAATCACAGAATCATAGAGTTGCCCGGGTTGGAAGGGACCTTTCAGATCATCGAGTCCAACGATCAACCTAACTCTGACAAAAACCATCACTAAACCATATGTCTAAGCACACGGGAGCAAACAGGGCAGATGCTGCAAGCGGAAGATGGCACCACCTGCATCAGGAGAGCCAAACAGCCCTGGGATGGCCGCTTCAGAAAGGTGTAAGCAAAGCCGACTGGGCTCCAGGCTGCAGGTACTGGATGGGATGGAGAAGATGCAGTTTCCTCCTGCCTGCTCTTCCCAGAGACAAAGGGGAGGCTGCTGGGAAAACGCTGCTCCGCACTTCTAAAGCCACAGCACTTTACGGGCACAATGACAGTGTGAACAAACAATAACAATGATTCCAAATTATTGGAGATAATTTCTGCATACAGTATCTCATTAACCTGTGGGATCCTGTGCCCCGAGGCGGTACCGAGACCACAAATCCAGGAATCAATACTGGATTAAAGCTCTAAATAGCTAATGAGAACATACAGAGCTACACTAGACCAAATAAACATTTAAAAGAGGTACAAACTCTCTTCCTTCAAGGCATAAGCCACCAGATGACGAGGACTGAAGAGACATGTCCACTCTGGGCCACCTGCTGTGTCCGCCACCCCAGCAGCGGGCGGGCGAGGACTCTGGGCAGGCAGTGGCTGCCCCAGGACCCCGTGGCTTCCCCTGACAGACGCCACACGATGCTGTGGATCTCCCGCCTGCTCCCAACACGTCCAGGAGCATTCACCAACGGTCACCCCTTTTATGCTGCGTTGCCCCTTTTGGCAGAGGACGCGAGCCAGGCAAAGAGCATGGAGCAGGGACAGAAGGGGGATGCTGAGCCAGGGCCGGGGCTGCAGGGAGTGAGACATGGCCACAGGAATGTGGAGGCGATTCCTCCCAGTCCCTGTCTAGACATTCGGCACTGCCCTGTGATAGGGAACCTGTCCATACAGCTCCCTCCAGCCTCCGAGGGGGATTCACAGCTCTGTCGTTTAATTGTGACCGGGGTCCGGAGCAGAGCTGTCCCATCTGTGCACTGGCACAGACTGCTGGCACCTCCACTTCCCAGAGAGCGACCTGTCCTCCTCCTGTTAACGGCTTATTGACTCCATCTCTGCTGGCAGTGCCAGGCAGAAGCATATGAATTCCTGATTCTGCAGCACATTTTCAGCAGTGCCATAATCCAATCATGGAGTCACGGGTGACGGGGCACTTCAGGATGGAAGGGACTTTGGGAGGTCTCTAGACCCTGCTCACAGCAGGATCAGCATTGACGCCAGACCAGGCGTCAGGGCTTTGTCCACCCTGGCCCTGAAGTCCCTCAAGGATGGAGCCTTCACAGTTTCTCTGAGCAAGCTCTTCCACCGCTAGACCCTCCTCACGATGGAAAAGCCTGAAGCTGTTCCTCAGACCCAGTTTGATCTTGCCTGTTTCAACTTATGCCTGTTGCCTCTTTGTGCTGGGGTCCCCGAACCGCGCTATTCCCACTGTGAGTCCCTGAGTGCCAAGAGAAGGGGTCAACCCCTTCCCTCCAGCTGCGTCCTCGCTGCAGGCCCATGCTGGGCTCCCCCGCCGTCCGCGTCCCCCGGTACCCTCCATCAGCCAGACAGTCCCCAGCCCCTTCCACTGCACAGTGCTCCCCTCCCTGCTGCAACATTTGATGTCTGCCCATGTTGGATTTCGTGTTCCTCCCCAAGCCTGCCCAGGCGCCTCCCGGTGACAGCCCTCCCCTGGGGCACACCGACGGCATCAGTCTGAGAACCTGACGAGGTGTGCTGGCTCCCGTTTGTGGATGAAGATGATAACCAAGAAGGAGCCCTGAACGCACCCTGCAGTGCCACGGGTGCCACCACCACCCAGCTGGAGCGTGGCATTAACCCAAGGGTGGCGGCTTGACCATCCAACTGTTGTTTTCCCGTCCGTCCACCCCTCAGCATTTCAGCTGTGCCCTGTGCCGTCAGGGCACCGTGGTCAGCCAGAGCTGCAGTGCCTCGAGAGCTCCTCTCCGGTCACCTCTGTGGGGTCACAGTCACCAAAGGGCAGGAGGAGCGAGCAGGGACCGTGACCTGCGGAGGGAACTTGTTTACAGGAGCCTCAAGCGATGCCACATCCCCATTCATAAAGCTCTGGGCTGAAATTGAAGCCACATGTTTGCTTGTTTGGTTCCCTTAGAGAAAAATATTTGATTAATTTATTCTCTGCGTCCATGAGCCACGTGAAAAAGGGAATTCCCCATTGATACGCAAGTCCCTGCTTTTGCAGGGAAGGAAGGGAGGAGGTCTGAGAGTGAGGACCAGGATTTTGTGCCAGGCATGGAGATGCAGCAGGGACGGGGTCCTGCCGGAGAGGCAGGGAAGGACCCGGGACCACGGGGGACGAAGCCTCTCTGGTTGGCATGAACAGGGGGAGCTGGAGGAGAGAGAAGCACAGAACAAGCAGCTGAATCCGCACAGCTCCCGGTTCTGGTTTCCAGCCTGGAAATGCCAGGGAGCGGGAAGGTCCCCCCAGCCCCGTGGACCCCTGTCAGCGCGGCGAGGGACGGGGCTGCCCACAGCAGCACGAGCATCGGCAGCAGCAACAAGCACACAACAAAACACCCCCTACGTCTTATCATGTATACATTTCTCCCGCGTCTCTAAGCACTTAACTCACACAATTACTTAATTACGAGCAGAAATTCATGGCTAACGATTAAAAATCTTATCAAGGAAGCACATTTCTAACACAGACTCCGAAAGCTACACTGAGACAGCAGCAAGTTGTGAAATGAATCCCGGAGACCTCGGCACAACAAACACGTTTGGGCAATTCCGACGTTTTGGAAGAATCGGGGACCAGAGTGGAGCCATCACCCAGAGCTGGGTCAGACCCTCAGGGACCGGGGTGCTTCCCCCGCCAAGGCTCTGAAACCCATCCTGCAAGGGACAGGAGTCAAAGAAGGATCGAGAAGGTATTTTGGATGCTAGTTAGCAAATTCTCACTTAAATGAAAGGGAGAACCTAGAGGAATTGCAGCTGACCTTCACACTAGCTGGAGCAGAAGGTTGTTATTAAAGGAACCAGTGAGAGGAACAGTGCAGTTATTCAATATAATAGGTCACACAAGCCTATGTGTAGTTAAAAATAAAATCTATTACCTGGGAAAATCAGCTCAGATGACTCTACATCACCGAACCCTCACCGCATCTCCTCTGGCTCAGCACTGCCGAGCCCCACATCCTGCAGTTTTGCCATCCCACCCTGGCAGCTGCTCCTGAACAGCTGGTAACTCCTGATGTGTTGATTCCCCAGCACACAAAAGAAGATGGAAGAGCAAGTACTGCCCTAAGCTGGGGAAGGAACTGGGGCCCACAGCCAGATATTCAGAAAAAAAGTGCTCTGAAAGAAGGTGGTAGATTCCCAGAAGGTTTCTAAAAGCCTCTAAATTGCTGTCTTCACCAGGAATGATGCATCCAATGCACCCAGGTTTTCTGATGATCACCCTCGGCTGGAGGATGCCCCCGGAGCGACGAGGGGCCCAGGGCACCGGTAAAGAGCCGGGACCGGGCAGGAGAGGAGGGGGCCAGCGGGGCAGGACATCACCCCCCGGGAACAGACACGACCAATTGAGCCTTAAGCCCCCACAGCCTGGGCTGCATCCCCAGCAGCGTGGGCAGGGGGGCGAGGGGGGGATTCTGCCCCTCTGCTCCGCTCTGTGAGACCCCCCTGCAGCGCTGCCTCCAGCGCTGGGGCACCAACAGCAGAAGGACACGGAGCTGTTGGAGGGGGCCAGAGGAGGCCCCGGAGATGCTGGGAGGGCTGGAGCCCCTCTGCTGTGGGGACAGGCTGAGAGAGCTGGGGGGGGTCAGCCTGGAGAAGAGAAGGCTCCGGGGAGACCTTCCAGCCCCTTCCAGGCCCTCAAGGGGCTCCAGGAAAGCTGGGGAGGGACTCTGGAGCAGGGAGGGGAGCCATGGGACAAGGAGGAACAGTTTTAAACGGGAAGAGGGGAGATTTAGGTGAGATCTGAGGCAGAAATTCTTGGCTGTGAGGGTGGTGAGCCCCTGGCCCAGGTTGCCCAGAGAAGCTGTGGCTGCCCCATCCCTGGAGGGGTTCAAGGCCAGGTTGGACGGGGCTTGGAGCAACCTGGGCTGGTGGGAGGTGTCCCTGCCCAGGGCAGGGCGGTTGGAACAAGATGATCTTTAAGGTCCCTTCCAAGCCGAACCATTCTGTGATTCTATGATCACAGCCTGCGGTCGAGCTAAAGAGCTGATGCAAGTTCAAGTCTTCACCTGCTGTCAGCAGTCGGCTGTGCCATCCTGGCCCAGCAGCCTGGCTGAGGACAGAAGAAATGTACCAATAAGGGTGTCCGTAGGTGTGTGTTTCTGTGAGAAGTGGCGTGAAACAAGGACCAAACCTCATGCTCTTTTCAAACACGATTTGCTTTCAGGTGTTCACTTTTCATCCTCACTCCTCACAAACTGCATCTGGTACCCTCACAGCAGCTCTTTCAGAGATTACTTCCGTGGGTAAAAATTGGTTTCTACACAACCTATGACCTAACTTCTGTAGTCGGTTTCTAACTCCAATACACACATAAAATTTCTGATTTTTTCTTAACTCCTTAGTGATCTGGTAGAACTCAATTTGCAGGACGTAATCAAAGTTGGCGACAAAGATTAACCCCAAAAGAGCCTGAACATCAAATCACTGTCACTAATTCCTACTTTCCTACTACAAGTATTTTTTTCTAAATCACCACCTCCCCGAGTCATGTGATTACACATGAAATTCCGCTTTGGGGATTTTTCCTCAGTAACTCTGACCTTGCTGACTCTGAAGAGCTGGCTCAAATGACCTTATGGGTTTGGAAAGCAATAGGGGAAAGAAAGAGAATCTCCAAGTTATCACCACGTTTTGAATCTTATGATACCTGGAGGCCAGATTCATGACTTTTAACATACGTATTTGGGCCTGAGAATACAGCTTTCCCTCGCAGCCAGCAGTGTCTGCCATGTGCAGATCAATGGCAGCAGAGCCTGGGAACAAACCCCAGCAGTTCTCTCCAGCTGAAACAAGTGCACTGATTTCCAGCAGCATCTGACCTCTGGTTGAGTCACCATCCCTAGAGGTGTTTAAGAAATGACCAGATGTGGCACTTCAGGGCATGCTCTAGTGGCAGAGACTGTAGGGGTTTTTTCTGTGTGTATGGTTGGACTCGATGATCTCAAAGGTCCTTTCCAACCATGGAGATTCTGTGATCCTATGATTCTATGAACTCTGGCGCTCAGGCAGGCGTGAGCCCAGCTCGGTGCTCCCACCACTGCGCACGCACCGCTGCTCGCTGCCAGCACCTGGTGTCACCCACGGATCCGCAGCCGGCAGCAACGGAGGGTGGCACCAGTGACATTACGTGCCTGCAGACCCTGCTCTGCCCACCCCGGGCACCTGCACACCCTCCGCTCTCACTGGCCACAGGGGCAAGCGCTGGCCACTGGCCGGCTCATGCCACCTGGCATTTCTCACTGCGAGGCTCCAAAAAGGGGAAGGAAATGACAGCAATACAAAGCCCTGAGGACACCTCGGTGTCCCCACGGAGTCAGCTGGATGGGCGCAGTTTTGCACAGAGAAATGTTGAGGTCGGGACACGTCCTCACCCCCGGGACACGGCACGGAGGGACACAGCGCGTTCGGAGGAAACAGGGTGACAGCAAATCCTGTGTCAAACGGGGAGATCCCAGCACGGCCCAGAATGGCGCGACCCGCGGGCTGCGCAGAAGGGAGGCCGGGGGTCCGCCGGCACCCCGTGGGCCGTGCAGAGGCTGGGCTGCCCCCGCGCCGGGGAGCCTTGGCCCCCCTCAGCCAACCCCTTCCCTGCCAGCCCCGTGGCCGCTGCCTCACGCTCGCCTCGGCACGGAGCATCCACGGAGCACCGCGCTTTCCTCCTGAAAGACTGTCTTTTTCCTTCCCTTTAATTTTTTTTTCTCCTCCCCGTTTTGAAGACTCACCAGGCACCATTCCTGTCAGCGCCGGAGCGGAGTAGCTGCCCTGTCCGGCCGGCGGGACGTGCGGAGGGTATCCTGGGAGGGTTGTGCTTGCCAGCTCGCGACCTGAGGAATCAAACCAACAAATCACCGCGTGAGCATTGCGACGAGCGGACATGGTTTTACATCTCCCCGAGCGCCCAGAACACAGCCATGCATTTGTCATCACTGCTCTGCGAGGGCCAGCGTGGGATTTCCAGCCTGGCAGGGAGGGCAGGCGCAGCTCTGCTTTCTCTATAAGCTGCCACAAAGCTCCGACGAAGTGAGAGACGGGAAGGGGAAGAGCCGAGCTCTGTGGGGAGAGGAAAGCGCCCGCCTGAACTCCGGCTGCTCGCCCCTATTCCCAAGTTCCTCCAAAGCTCAGATTTATAAAGTCAGAAAACAGCGAAATGTGAAATAATGCTGATCTTAATGCCACTTTCTCTGAAAACTCTCCAGAAAATCACCGTGCACAGGCTGGTGGTTTGCAGAGATCTAAATACAAAGCAGGACATTGTTTTTATCTCTTATTAAAGCCAATTAAAAAAAAAAAAAAGAAGAACAAACACAAGACATAGAGAGGTGAAGAGAGTTTAAAATACAGTTTGCTGTGGTGCCAGAAGAAGGCTCAGATCCACAGACACAGCCTGATGCAGCACTCTTCACTTAGAGCGCAGAAACACACCTTTTTATCCAAGTACCCACAGGTCTTCCACGGAAATAACCCCGGGGAAAGCAGGCAGTGGGGTGTCCCCCATCTCCCTCTGCCCCAGACCAGGGCCTGGGGTCCCCTCCCTCGCACCCCCGGCTCCCAGCGCCGCAGGGACACGTCATGCCCATGGAGCAACGGCGGGATGTGCAGTCAATGCAGCGGCAAAGCGCTGCCGAGGAGATGGGACCTGCCTGGACCCTGCCTCCCGCGCAGGCATCTGGGATAGCCGCTGTGCCTGCCACAGGAATTCCGGGAGATCGCTGTCTGCTGTGGCCACAAGTGGGTCTCCAGGAGAAAGGGATGTTCCTGCAACCCCACCGGGGAGGATCCATCCTTCACCACAGAAGGAACCTACCCATGGTTTCCCGTCTCCTCGAGAGCCCAGCAGGAGTGGGGGGACCCACCCTCCCGGCTCCTGCCCGGAGGATGCGTCCACGCTCCTCCAACCCCAGCACGGCAGGGACCACGCCGGCTACAGCGTGCTCTGAGATGCTGCTGGCCCAAACCAGCCCAAATGGCCCAAACCAGGCCAAACCAGCTGGCAAAAATCACTATGAGTAGAGGTTCCGCCACGAGAATGTGGCATGGCAGATCAACAAGAAAAGTTACGAGACTGCTGATTTTAGCACCACTGACCAGAAAAAATGCAGAGATCCTCATGCTCAAATTGCTTTAAGTAGGCACTTGATTTTATGACGGTGATTTTTTCAAGTCTCCAGAGCTTGCAGAGGCTGAAACCAAATGTCTTCCCAGGAGTCAAAATCATTTTTTAACTTTTTCTGTTGGCAGAGATTTTGAGCCACGGTTTCATTTTGAGCTGATCTAAAAATAAAATTTTAAAATCTTTCTTTTTTTTTTTTGTTACCGTCGAAGAAATGAGACCTCATCTGATGAGACAAGAGCTGGGAATGCGAGTATACCGCCAACTGCTGCTCACCACCCCCAGGTCACGGGCAGCTTCCCCCACCGCCCCCGCCAGTCGAAGGGGTCCACGCCGCGACGCCGGCAGCGCCTGCACCCGGGCATCACTGCGGCGATCTCTCAGCACATGCCCCACTTTCCTTGGCACTCTACATCCACAAATCGGGATGCGTGCTGTTCCTCCCAGGCCCTTCCTACAGAATATTTATGGTGCATCCACATCCTGAAAGAATTTAAGGTTCAAAACAATTGATTAATTTGCTCTCTTGTTCTAGGGGGAAGGCAGATCCCTTACGGAAGGGCATCATGAATTCTAATTATTCAACGGCAGCAGAAAATGGCTCTTTTAGATTAAATGCTCTCCCCTTGTCACTGCCCTGCTTCTTTCTCTCCCACACAAAATTAAACTCCGATTCTATCACCTTTACAGCCTGGGGAAGGGAAAAGTATCTGCGATCTACTTAAATTTAGTTGCAGAAGCAAACTTCACCCCCAGCACTGGCAGCCCTCAACCAAGGGCTATCCCTACCACAAAAACCATCTCACAGCCTCACCTCCAGGTGGGTACCACCACCCAGGAACCCTCCACTGACCCAAGAAAGGCCAGCACCGCTCTTACCGTCCTCGGTGGGGTGGTGTCACTGCGGAACGGTGCGACACCTGTCTCCCAGAGGTGCCCAGGTCTGTGGGCAATCTCCCCTCCCAACATGTCCCACACCGACCACTCCCCACACCTCGGTTTCCAATAGCTATAAAAAACCACAAACATTGCCCTACAACTTACTTCAATATAGTGAAATATTAGAACATTTTGCACTTTCTCCAAAGCCACTGTCACACCCGCCACGGTCAGGGTCATTGTCAAGGGCACTGAGCAACGTAGCCACCACTGGAGACACCAAGAAAAGTAGCATCTCAGCTCCTCTGTAAATCAAGACAACACCACTCATGGCCTGTTCTACAGGTCTGGTCTGGCTTCCATCACAACCCATTTCCACATCAAAAGTTCTGGCATCTGCTGACAGATGTCTACAGCAGGGTCACTGCAGCCAGGCCTCAGGCAGGGGCTGGGAGGTGGCCAAGGCGGGCTGCAACCCCACCTCATTCTCTTAATTGCATCTGACGTGCTTCCCCCAGTCCCGCTAAAAAGGGGTGCAGCATCCCTGTCCTCTGTGAGTTTTCCCCCCAAACTGTCAAGTTTCAACTGCACTGGAATAATATATTTCAGAGAAACATTAATAACCCCAGCACAAAGAGAGGACAAGAAGCAGCCTCCACCCCACAGTGTTCCTACCCTACCTGAGCAAAGCAGCCAAGAGGAAACGAACTTCTGCATTTTAGCAGTGGGACACAGAGACATAGAGACCAATGTCCCTCAAGACACACTCATTCCTACATAATTTTGGTCTGGGCTTTTTTAAGGGTAGACACCTAAAGTTGGAGACGATGCATGGGTAGGTGTGGGCAGAGCTGCCTCCCTCTCTGCCGCTGGGCTAGCCTCAGGCAGGACAGAGCAGCTCAGCTGCCAGCTCCAGCCTATGGAGAAGCATCACCAGAGCAGAGCCTAGCAGGGCTTTCCAAGAACGGCTTCTGCCAACGCTATGGGGCCACTGCCTAAACCTAAACCAGGTACCCAAATACCTTGCTAAGTCTTGCCGGGAGTGGCCTGCCCATGGAGAGGGTGGTAGACCCAGCAGCGCTGGTACCTTCAGTGGTATCTGCTGGTCTGCAGCCAACACGCCTCCATGACAGGGGGAGCACACGGCAGCTCTCGTGCCCCTTCTCGTGCTCCCATGGAGGACCCTACCTTCTCCTTCATGCCGGTGCCTCCTCCCAGCCACCTCGCGGAGCTCCTCCACACCGCTAGAGAGCATCTCCAAGGGGTCCACCGGCACAACAGCTTGGATCCATTGCTCAGGCAGCACCCAATGAGAAATGTCTTAGGGGAGGGGGTCTAGACAACCTGTGCAGGGGGGGGTGCATTGAGAACACACACAATACACCATGGTCGTGTTACTGAAGGCAGAATAGGTCCACATTCTTTGAGTGGAATGCAGTGAGACTGGCAGTGTCTTTCCCAGGATGGGAAGAAGGTCCTTTCCCCCATCATGGCCGGGTCCTGATCAAGCTCTGCCTCCTCCATAGGTGACCTTGCCACAGAAGCTTTCCATCACACCAGAGGAGTGAAGCTCCATCCCTTCACCTTCAGCAGCACCTGGGATACCCCAGGCCCAGGCTGCCAAGGCCAGCAGGTGAGGAGTTGGGAGCATTCAGCTGGAGCTAACATATTCCGGCGACTCGGGAGAGCGCCCAGCAGCCAGGTGTGATGCTGAGGAGCTGGGCTGCCACCAGATGAGCGTGGCGTGCCACTGGTGCCAAACAGTCCACCACTTTCTTGCAGCATCCTATTTCTAAAAGCCAGAGAGCACAGTGCCACCATCCACCAGGACTGCAACTAAGCCAGAGACCGGTTTGAAGTAGACTGATGGAGATAGGATAAAAACAGTGATAACACCAGAAGTGGCGTTTGGGCAAAAAAGGTGAGTATGGGATTATCTGTGCGCCATGACCCTTGCCACAGCATCGCACAGATACAGGCAAATATCCTTTTTGAAAAACAAAGATGCAGAGCAGAAAGGACCTGAGGTCAAGATGACTGGAGAAGCCTACCTCCTGGAGATGCAAGCGAGGGACTCATTTCCAGCTTTAAGTACTGCTACAGACAAGCTGCTTTCCCTCTCCAAGTCTCAGCCCTTCCATCTCTCCAATGGAGAAGGAAGTTCACTATTTCTTTGGTGAGCTGCTGCAGGTCTGAGGGACTGAGGGTGCTGCAGGACAGACTGGCCAAGCAGCCCCTCGGGCAGGCAGGCAGCATTGCGCGGTGACAGCATGGAGCAGACACCAGGATGGGCACCACACTTCCCATGGGAGCTCACCACCAGCCACCCTGCGGGGCTCCCCGGCGTCCCCGTGTCTGCACCACGGTTCCTCCGCAGGTCCTGACGCACTGCAAGGTTTGCGACCCCTGGTTCTCCCGCTCCGAGAAAAGCACTCAGCCTGGAGCCCAGCTCTGCAATGCCCCAACCAGCCTGTGAGCAGCCACCGCCGCTCAGGGGCACCTGCCTGTGATGCTGGATCCGGGGCTTCCCAGCGCGGCACCGGCACAGCCTGTGGCACTGCCCACGTCTGGGGTGTAGTCAAAGGCATGCTAGGCCTGAGTTCCAGAAGCGGTAAATACCTGTGAAATACCCCAGCTGGGGTTGTAGATATTCAACAATGAGTAGTCAGGGAAAATCAGTTATTTTTCAGAAGGCTTCAACATGTATTTTAAATGAGTTTCTAAGCATTAGGAAACTAATGAGCAGCACTTACATTATCATAGAATCACAGAACGGTTTGGGTTGGAGGGGACCTTAAAGCCCCCCCAGCGCCACCCATTGCCCTGGGCAGGGACACCTCCCACCAGCCCAGGCTGTTCAAAGCCCCGTCCACTTTTAAGCCCCATCCACTATCAAACAGTATTCTTAAGGGCAAATGCAGTTTTCACATTGCGATGCCTTACGAGATGCGAATCTGAAAGGAGGAGGAGGGGAAATGAAGAAAAATGATCTAAAAATGTGGCACAGTTACAGAGTGTGTGACTTACAAAGAATGTTGGGAAAGTTTTAATTTCTTTAAAAACCCCAAGTGCTCGTGCGTGGCTGGGTGCCCTGAGGGAGGACATCCACCTGAAAACACACGGTCCCAGCCCAGCTGGACCCATCCAGGAGGGGCTGGGGCAGCGCGAGGGCACGCGGGGACGGGGACCACCCGCAGCCCACAGGGCGGGGGGAGCGGGGCAAACCCCTCTGCCGCAGGCGCTCCCGCACCTACACAGCCCTCGCGAGCTCACTACGGGGAAGAGACCTCGCACATCGCTTTCAGCCTTAGGCACATCCCTGCTAGAATTCATCCCGCACTGCTCCGAAAGCCAGAATATGACGATGCTGAATAATAACGGTATCAGTTGGCACTGCAGGACGCGGGGGCGCAGCCACGTGGCAAAGTGCTTGGCTCTGCACACAGAAGATACGCAGCAAACGTCCGTCCCTCCATTCACCAGGAGCTGGCAGCACGCTCGCGCTGAAAGCAAATTATCATTTGTCAAAAAAAGTGCAAATAAGTAATTTTCTTCCATAAAAAGAAATGGTTTTGCAGCCGGATGCGGGAGAGGTCAGCGGTGCTCCTCTGAGCAGAGGCGGCAAGCAGCACTGGGGCAGCGGCAAACGTCCCCGCAGTGGGACGAGCCGCCCAAGGCAGCCAAGGGCTCCCCTGTCGCCAAACCGCAGTGAAAAAACAGAGGGAACGGTTTAGAAGGGTTCTTCAGTTCTTCTACTTTTCCAAAAAAAAAAAACAAAACACGGCAAAGAGCGTTTCCAAGTGCGTCTTTGTACACTACTGTGTGTAAACGTGAATCCAATTAACTTCAAATTTAACTACTAATGAAATTATCTCATTTTGCTATCAGCTCAGCTCTCATCCATGGCAGTAATTAACCACTGGGGGTTGTCACTCCCAGACACATGACACGAGGACTTCCCCAAGCTCAGGTGCTTCAAACCCTTGCAGAATTCATTACCCTGACAGTGTGAAAACCCTTCACTTTCAATACCACAGGGCACCAACATGTTTTTTTTCCCTTTATCTAACTGATTGCCAGTAACAGTATGAAAGAAATGAACCCACTGGAGAGGTAATTAATTACTGCAAAGGATACATTAGAAAATGCAGGGGGTTCAGGTGGTGGGGAGGGGGCTTACAGAGCCCCTTGGCCGCTGCCGCAGAACCGTGCTCGGCAATCGCAGGGCGGGCGATTTTCCTCGCGGACAGTGGGACAGGCTGCGCCGGGGTGAACCGAGCCTTCGCCCGCCGCTCCACGCCTACCACAGACGTGAAATGGCCATCGGCTCAGGAGCGTGGTCACCGGTCAGGCGGTGCGCTGGGTTAGTGGGGTAATCCCACCTCTCCGGAGACAGCAGTTCAACAACAACAGGTCGTCAGCGCTGGGAAAGCCGGGCCGCCGCTGCCGGCACGTCCCCATGCCTGCTCACTCCCACCGCCGGCGGCACCATGAGGTGGAACGGCTGCCCCACGCCGCGCAACCACCTCACGCCCCGCACCGGGTGCTCCGCCAGCAGCAGCTCCCCCAGGTCCCTCTCACGCACCAGCACCCCTGCCCCACTCCTTGCGCCTTTCCAGAAAACAGTTTTTAAAAAGGCAGGTGTATGCTAAGTGAAGCAGAGACGAAGAGATGCCTCCGCACCAGCTCACCGTGACCCGTCCATGGGAGCGTGCGAGGCGCAACCTTCCAGCACCGTCCCATTTTGTCTGGGGGTTGGCAGCCCCCGCGCGCTGGGAACGCCAACACTGGCTGCGGCAGGGACGCTGCGTATCGACCGCAGCAGTGCACCAGCAGAACGGGCAAAACCAGCCCCAAAGGCATCCGCGCTGGGTGGGTGGGACTTGGCTGTCGGCTCCTTCCAAAGTGACCTCGCGTGGTCCCCAAGGCCCCGCAGCGCGACCGGAGAAGGTCGGCACCTGCCCCAAGGTCCAGTTCCCAGCCCTGGCCTGTGGCACCGCCTTCCTCAAGGCCCGCAGACGTCAGTAGCGGAGGAGGGGACCCCCACTGGTCCCCCCTCCGTCGGGACGCCCAGGACCGGCACGCATCACTCTTTCTACCCATGGGCTGGGGCAGCCCCCGCGCTGTGCCGGGCACCGCCTGCCCCATCAGTGAGGGAGCGGAGCCTTACAGCCAGGGGTGCACTCGCCTCATGCTGGAGAAAATGAAAATAAGTGACTGGCAGAGATGGTGTTTTGGGAGCCACTTCATCTCTGGAAGCAAACCCAAATTTCCAGCCTATTTCAGTCAAACTTGTTACCAGAACTGACTGCTATTTTGAAAAATCCAGCTCTTTCTTTGCCCAGTGAAGATTTTGATAACACCAACCCTGTCGTTATAATCATTATAGAACCACAGAATCATAGAAGGTTGGAGTTGCAAGGGACAGTTAAAGCCCACCCAGTGCCACCCCCTGCCCTGGGCAGGGACACCTCCCACCAGCCCAGGTTGCTCCAAGCCCCGGCCAACCTGGCCTCGAACCCCTCCAGGGATGCAAAGTGTCTTTATCCTAAAGAAAACATTTTGGCCAAACGCACAACCCTGTGAGCAGGAAAAGGACCTGAGGAGCTCCATCACCGGCACCTGCTCCCCAGGGTCACACCCAGGGTCTGCCTGGGGTAGTGGAGGAACCTAAACCAGAGACGGGCATGTCTTAAGAAAATTATCTGGTTTTATCACACATGAAACACCGCTCTGTGCCCAGTACCACAGCAGCGTCATCGTCAGCTCAGCCCGGAGCTGCTGTGCACGTGCCCCAGCGTGGGATCCAGCCCGAAGGCATCTTGGACGCTGCATCCCCCCAATGCCTGTGGGATCACATCTCACCCTGTCACAGCGGGAAAGGAGACGCCATCGGCACGGAACATGCCGAAATGCCACTCTTAACGAACAACTCCCCTCCCATGCTCATCTAGCTCTATTTGCGGACATCAGAGCTCGTGCGGCATGCTTACTGCGATGAGTTACCTCTCCTGCACCTAATTAGAGGCAGATAAAACAGTGGTAACACACAGATCACCTGTAATGATTTTGCTGACTCGATTATTCTTCTGACAATTAGCTCTGGCTGCCAAAGCCTCACAGGAATGTCAAAGTCTACTTCCTACAAAGCAGGTAATGTCACAGGTGTGACCATGAAATCAATAATGAGGCATAGCTCTTGCAGAGGGCATCCAGGTCAGATGGAACAGCCCTTAAATTAAACATTGATAAGCAGAACACAATTATCCATCATGTTTAAGTGCCTGCGTGAAATTAGCAGCCAGGGAATGGGAGCGGTGGGGGAAAGATTAGTGGCGGAGGTATTGAAATGCGCAGTGTCCACCGTGACTGGGGCTGTAAGGGCTGGTGACGGCGGCACCGTAACCTGCTATCACAGCCATAAAATTCAGATTAAGCACACTGCGCTGGAACAGGGGCTGCAGATGTGGGTCTGTTTTTCTCCTCACCTGCAAGGCAGCGGCAGACGTCTGAAGGAGCCCAGGGCTGCCCTGCCTAGCGGGTGTCTTTCCTACTCTTCCCATTGACAGAAGTACGCTTTTAAAAACGAGGCAGGGCAGGGAAAAGGGAAAGGGAAAGGGAAAGGGAAAGGAGAAGGAGAAGGACAAGGAGAAGGAAAAGGAAAAGGAAAAGGAAAAGGAAAAGGAAAAGGAAAAGGAAAAGGAAAAGGAAAAGGAAAAGGAAAAGGAAAAGGAAAAGGAAAAGGAAAAGGAAAAGGAAAAGGAAAAGGAAGGAATAACAGTACTTTCTGCTAGAGCAAAATTTCAGGGGAGAAGTACAGACTAATATTCCAGTCTGTTTCCTCTGCAATTTTTAGGCAACAGTCCTGGAGCTGCAGGGTGCTCTGCCCTCAGCCTCGTCTCTTCTGGACAATCTCTTTGGCTGATGCTGCATAAAATTCCTGTCCTGTCTCCCTTGCAGCCATCGGGCTCTTGCACCCTACGAACAGCCCAACAGTCCACCTTTACATGTATTTTGTAGGGTTGCTGGTACGAGGAGGCTTTGTCTGCAGACCGGAGCTGAGCTGTACCCTGTCACCCACCTCGATTATTTGAAGCTTGCCAGGGTCTCTTTCCACTCCCGTAACACAGGCAAAGTTAGAAATCCACAGTCTGACCTCTCATTTAACGCACACACACACACGAAGTATTGGAGGAGACATCTGTAGGGAGACTAGGAAAAGATACCCTAGGGGGGACAACGCCTCTGGAAGAACCCACCCCTACCCAATTCTACTCAACTGGCGCAGGGTGCCCAGAGAAGCTGTGGCTGCCCCATCCCTGGAGGGGTTCAAGGCCAGGTTGGACGGGGCTTGGAGCAACCTGGGCTGGTGGGAGGTGTCCCTGCCCAGGGCAGGGGGGTGGAACCAGATGATCTTTAAGGTCCCTTCCAACCCAAACCATTCTATGATTCTATGAATTCTTGTGTGGCCAACTATTAGCCATGGACTAAAACGTGTCAGCATAATTTAACCTCTCCCTGGCTCCGAGTAAGTGAAACCCTCACTCCTCGCAAGCTTTCCCTTCATCCAGCTCAGGGCGTGCGCTCTGCAGGCCCGGGAACAGCAGATACGCTGGTGATCCAGGCTCAGCAAGGCACGGTGTGGTCGGGTCTCAGGTGCCCAGTTACATGCAGAGAAGGATGTGGGGAGGCGTGGGGAAGCGTGTCAGACAGCCAGAGGGGGTCCCACCACACGCCGGGTGCATGACACTACCAGCTCCAGAAAGGACAACTCTGCACCGTTGGTGCTTCAGCAATCACAGAACCATGAAATCCTAGAGTCACAGAACGGTTTGGGTTGGAAGGGCCCTTAACGATCATCCAGTCCCACGCCCTGCCCTGCTGCCCAAAGCAGGGTCACGGATGGGGGTCTCACCCCTCCCCACCAGGGCTGCTCCCCCGCCACCGAAGGCATCGCTGCCCCACGCTGAAAGCCTCCACGGGCTCCAGCCAGTGTGTCCATCTCTCTTGAGTCAACATCAGCGATGTGGGCTCATTAAATAAAAGTAGGGGAAATAAAAATAAGGGGAAAGCAAAGCACGGCAGACAAGCCAGCTCAGGACCCGAGCACACTGGGCCGTCGCCGGGACATCCTCTGGTGTATGGCAAGGATGACGCGGGGCAGACCACGGTCATCAGGTTTGCCTCTATGGCAGAACCAGCCAAGAACTTTTTTAACAACAGCTTCTCATGAAGAGACAGGAACACCCCACAAAACCTGAACTGTGGAAAGCTGGAGTTTATGCAAGCAGAGAGGCTGTTCATTTGGGTATTTTAACTCCAAATGCTTCCAGGCAAAGCTTTGAACGTGTTAGAATATTTCATTTTCCTTTAAAAAAAGCAACAAACAAACTCATTTTCAAGTTTGGAATGGCTTTGCTACATAAAATGTAAGCTGGTGAGGACAGATACAAAAAGTGGTCCAAACGAAAACAAGAGGAGAGGTGCACACTGCTCTGGGCTTTTTTTACGTTGTTGGCTACTTTCAGCTGTTAAACCTTCCTCAGATTTGGTGGGTCTTTTTTATTAAGAAATAGGCCTGAAAAAAGTAGAAATCCTGAATATCTTCACAGAAGAGGAAACCCGTTGCCATCAGTCTTAGTTTTGGGTACCTCTCAGCATCCATCAGCAGCCACAGGGTCCACAGGGCTCTGCCCCAGCCAAGGGAGCTGGGGCACCATGTGTGCTCAGCCCACGTCCTCCGGAAGACCCCAAAAAGGGCTACAGGGACACAAGAACCCAACAGCCTGAGTTTGGCTAAGCCCCCATGGGCTCCTGGTCCAGGGCTCAGTCCCTCACCAGTGTGGAGGAGAAGCATCTCCCCGCCTTCCCCGGCTCTGGGAGCAGCAGAAGGCAGCTCCTCCTGGCCCCAGCAGGACGAAGTCTGCTGGTGGGCAAAATGCCATCGCAACGACAAGACCACTGCATGCTTAATGCTGAAATTCCTGGAGATACTCATAGAAGTTTTGGGCCTGGTCACCCCTTCTCTTCATATGGAGATAAAGCACGAAGGTGAGAACTGGCATCCCCCTGTCCCAGGTGACAGCAAGGAGGGGACAGACTTTGCTGAAAACAGCCCAAAATGGGCATTCTTCTGGTGGGCACGTTCCCCTGTCTGCATTTCCACAGCTCGTGATGCAAGAGGGAAGCGGCAAAACTGCAGACAATTAGCGCCTGGGCATTGACGAAGCAGTGCGAGGGAAGCCAAGCGCCAGCTCCCAGGGGCTGCGAAGGAAAACTGACCACGGAACCGCATCCTGGGGGGACGGAGGCGCAAAGGCGAGCGCGGGACAGGGACACGGTGGGCTCCTCCTCCGGCTCCACTCCTGCCGCTGCCGCCAATTACACACGCCCGCAGCTCCGCTCTCTCAAAAGGGATTCTCTGCACATCCAGCGCTCTGCTCGGCAATCTGCGTCAGCTTGGAAATGACATCAAGTGTAGCCTTCAAAGGCAAAAAACCCCATGTGTCTACTTATCTGAGAGACCAGTTAGCCTCCTCCTGTCAAACAGACACGTTAAACGCGGAGAGAAAAGAAATTTCACATAAAAATAATGGGCTTACCACCATGGCAGGTCTTAGCCTAGAAAATACTGTTTTTAGGACAAGTGCAGTTCATCGTGCGGGGTATTTTACAAGCAGCAATTAAATGAAACTTTACATTGAAATAGAAATAGTAAAACCAACTTCAAATAGTTCAGAACTTAAATAAATGCATCAGAAAACAAAACCAAAAGCCAAAAAAAATAAATAATCCCCAAACAAAGCACCTCTTACGGCTAAAATGCAGAAAGTGCCAGTCTGGCTGTTTTTCTGCTGCCGTGTAACATGCTCCTGCTTTTCGTATCCCCTCACATCTCAGGTCTGAACGGCCCTTACACACCTCACAACCGAGGCCAAATTAAAGATGGGGGGTTTTTCATCCCATTATTTCTAAAATGTACTCCAGCCAGCACGCTACATGCAATGAATGAAAGAACGAGGAGAATTAAACCACGCAATGAAACAGCTTTCTGACGAATAAAGCTATGGAAATTTTAGGCTCCATTTACTTCTCAATCTAATTTTGCCCTCCAATGCACATTATGTCTGAAATGGGATCTCATGTGGTTTGATCAGTGCTCTTAACGCATGCAGAAGCAACATATTCCCTTTATTGTTGTTTCCTTTCTGCTGCACAGCAATACTTCTAATAAGAGCAGCACAGCAGGCTCTGTGAGACTCTGCAGTGATCGCTGTGCTGCTGGAAGGCTGCAGGATGACCAAGAGGATCAGCATCTGGGAAAGTTTGTGGTCCAACGGAATCCCCGTTCCTGCAAACCCAGAGCTACCTGCTCGGTGCACTACAAAAATCACCACATCAACAGAGTTAACAAAAGACGTTTAAATAAAATATTTTTTTCCTTTTGTTTCTATTCCAGTGTTTGAATTTTTGGATTCACCCAGAAGCTATTTTTCACCCTCTCTTTGCAACCAGGAGGACTGTAAAGCTCGTATGGGTTTGTGAAGAATTACAAACTCCTCTCGCTGTGACAGGACTACAGACACTGCAGCTACAAGAAAAAAAAAAACAAACGCTACAAGCTACGGGGTGAAAACAAGAGCATTGGCAGCATTTTACCGTGGAGCCATGGATGCTCCCGGAACCCGTGCACGGATACGCATGCAGAGAGGTGGCTGGCCTCCAACTTCTCCCTCCTTGAGAAATGGAAATCCAGCACCTCTTCAACTGCCCCCCCACCCCCCGCCGCCCCGTGCTGCAGATTCACAGCTCTTTGGCAAATATTTAGCAGTTGATAAAAGGGACACACGTCCCAAAGCCAGCCCTGAGGAGGGCGGGTGGTGCCACATACCCCCTGTGCTCCAGTTCCCTCCTTGGGTCCAAAGCCTTTGCTCCGGCCAGGGGCTGCCCTGAGGACGAGGAGCTGCTCACGAGGGAGAGCACCCTTCATTTGGGCTGAGATCTGCAAGATTTACTCCGGACACCCTCCGGCACCTTCCCTGGCGTTGCGTCAGGCCTCAAGGAGAGGAGTGGTGACAGCCTCCACCAACCTCAGCACCATGGAGCTCCCTGAAGAGCATCCAAGGACAGTGGTGGCCACCGCTGCCTGCTGCCACCCGGTACCGCTGCCACCGGGAGTGGGGCAGCCGCTATCAGGGGGACACCGGGCTGTGACACGGGCTTGCTGGCCACCGGCACAAAATGTCCAGGCGGGTACAGGCATTGCTCCAGAGCATCTACAGCGAGGAGCAGCAGGCAGGGCAGCCCACCTCCTCCTCCCAGCCCAACAGCTGGGGAGACACTGTCCCCAGGTCTGAGGGGGTGCATGGGCGCCTGGGAAGGGTCCCAGAAGCCGAGCAAGCCTGTGCTGGCGAGACACAGAGCCCCAGGTCGCTGCCACAACCCGCCGGGCTGGGGTGGTGCTGGTGGGGAAGGGTCTTGGTGGTCCCCCTGGAGCTAGGTGCGGGAGAGCCAGCGGAAGGCCTGGCACCAGCCCCGGGGGGGTACCGAGGCCAGGCACCAGGGGAAAGAGGAGGATGTGGGTTTCCAGTCACCTTGCGAAGGACAGCAGTGACATCCAGAGGGCTTTTGGGAGCAGTGAGAGCAGGAGGAGAAGACCATGAGCCCTGCACACCTGCCTGGGTGCGAATCCCAAGCTGGACCCTGGAGACCCTTCACCAACTCTCATCCCAAAGAGTGACAATACGCCAGCGGGTGGCATCGCCCCCCAGGGCCACGGCCTGTGGCATCATCCCTGGGGTCATGGCACGACCAGGCCAGCAGCACCCCGTGGCGGTGGGGCACCGGGGGCTGCCAAAGCTCAATGAGACACCAGATGACCCGGGGTTTCACCATCCCACCCGCTCCCCACCCAGGTGAGCCCTGGGAGCACTGACACGGGCCGGCATGACCCAGCGCATCCAGGCAGGGGAAGATGGGAGGATACTGGCAATCAGATATTCAGCTTGTTAGGTAAGCACAGAGATGGGGAAAAAAAAAAGCCAACAGCTTCCACCAGTCTGTTTTGTGGAGACATTAAACCCATGCTGAAATCTTCCATGTCGCAAGAATCAATATTTATGATCTGCATCTGGAATTAATCTGAGATGGAGACATTTCCAATCTAAGGATCATTGCTAATGTAATCAGCAGTTTTCTGCCCCTCACAGGAAAAATATTTACACCCTAGATTTTAACATCTTAATTAGGGCTCAACAAAGTTCAGATCAACGACCCAAGTGTGATTTTTCTGGTATTTCAATAATGCTATTTTTATCCTGGAATAAGATGAAAAGCTGAAATCAGGCATTTTACCTGGATTCTATGTGATGGAAAAAGTGACACTTTGGAAATGTTGAGATACTTGGGTTTCAGTATTTTTCTGTCAAAATATTTTTAATTGTCAAGATTCAAATATGTCATTCTCTTTGGTGGAAAGAACCCAAAACACCTAATTTGAAATCACATTAAGGCAAAATTGCATTTTTCATCTGCCTGTGAAACAGCAGGACCAAGTTCCTGTTTCCAAGTCCCGTCTCTCTCCCAGCTGCCCGGTGGGTAGAGAGCATCTCCCGCAGCGTGGTCAAATGTAGGGCTCAACTGATGTACCAGGTTGTTCAGGAAACAGAAAACACATGGATTACTTTACGGAAAGTGTCAGGAACCCCCTTGGACGCTTCTCCCATCCAAAGCGGGTGTCCGCTCTCTCCCCGATGCCAACACCGCCATTTGTGCTGACGCCGGTTTGGCTGGGGCCCACGGGCTGGACTCGGCCAAGCTGCCACACAGGCCAGGATCCAGGTCTGCCTGGACCCCGGCACCAGGCAGTCGTCCCGGGACAGGAAAGCTTTGCCAAACAATGGCAGCATCAGCCATAGGAGGCAGCACCACATTACTCCTGCCTGCAAAAACTACAGGTGCCCCATCTCATTACACTAGGATCACTAAAACACAGTAAAAAATGCAATTAGGATATCTAGATATTAACCAACATGTCTTTTTGAGGGCTCTTGCACACAAAAAGCAGACAATAGGATCTTGCTCCCAAGCCAAGGTGGGAGATACCCTTCCGCCACCTTCAAGCGGGACCAGAGCATCCCCACCAGCGCGGCACCAGCACCAGGGGATGCTGCGGTGGTGCCCAGGCTGGGCCCTGGGGCGTCTCCACACGCCCCAAGAGCTTGCCCGGTCCCGGTGAGATGCCCTGGGCTTGCCCAGCCATTGGGCATCACCTTCATCCTGGGAGCTCTCAGTGCAACTCCCCCGGCCCGCTCCCCTCCAAGGACTGCAGCTGAGGATGATGATTCGGGAGGAAAAAGGGGGGTGGGAGAGTGGCCAGAGGAGGTCCCCAGCCCACGGTGCCCGTCATGGCGTCAGGATTTATAACTGTATTAAATGGCATGACAGTCGGCCACGATAAATCAGCTCCCCTTCTTCCCAAATCACAGACAATAAAAGCTTTGGCAGTGAAAGTCATTCATCATCATAAAGACTTGAGACATTCCAGCCATCAATTTCACTCACATCCTTAATACACTGGAGAGGAGTGGTGGAGTTTTAGGGGGGAAAAAAGAGAGGGAGAGAAGAAAGGGAAAAATAATTAAAAGAAAACATGAAGAAAGACTGGACAGGAATAATTACAAAGGTCAGAGAAAGGAGTCCCTTCAGGACAGCACTTTTGACGACAGGGGCAGTGCTGCCCTGCTCTCGGCGGGGGGTGATGCTGAGCAAAGCTGGGGGCATCCCTGACAGCCCGGGGGCTCCGCGGGGGAAGCAGAGGCCGGGACCGTGTCCCAGAGCGGGGCCAGAATGCCATGCTGCCTCCCCACCCCAGTCCAGCCCAGCATCCCTGCCGCCTGCCACCCCCGGGTCCCCGCCGCCTGCGACTCCCTGGGGCTGCCAAGGTGCCGGGCCCAAGGGGCCGAGCCCGGGGACAGGCACCGCTGCCCAGCGCAGGCCGGCCATGGCGGGAGCAGAGCTGCTGGGGTGGCTGGCACGGCGGACGGGTCCGTTCTCAGGAGACAAAGGGAGATGAGACCCGCGGGATGAGGCCAGCGCCGGTGGTGGACCGGGGGTGAAGGGCAGCACAGGGCACCACACACTGGTCCCCACCAGGGCCCACAGGGCCACCTCCTGCTCCTCAGCTGCCACTACCTTACTGTGGGCTTACTGAGCCCACACCATGCTCCAAGGCACTGACGAGTCCACTTGACCAGCGCTCCGGTACCAAAGCCACCGTTCGTAACACCCCCCCGCAGAGTCACTGAGCTATCGAACCATGTCACAGAAGGGCCCACCAATATCCCACTCATATCTTAGGAACTTAAGAGCTTCTTCCATTAAAACCTGGGCTGACAAGACCTGCAGGTGGTGAATGGACAGAGTATGGACAAAATTTGTCTGCTGAGCAGTAAACCACCCAACACAGCCTGCAGCACTCCCGTCCCTGACCCTGGTAAGCAACAGCGAACCCTTCTACACTGGACAAGGGTGCAATGAGCCATGAGGTGGTGATCCCACCTCTCCACGCCCCCCCAGGAACTGAGGCATCTCCTGTGGACCTGTGCAACCTCGCAGCGAGAGGCCACAACAGCTGCCCGCACCTCCCGTGCGCCGGCGCAGCAGCTGGGCCTGGCAACACCAAGGTCATGGTGCAGATGTTTGACTGCAGAGTCAGTCAGAGAGAGCTGCCTGGTGGAAAAGGACCTGGGGTTGCTGGTCAACAGCCGGCTGGATAAGAGCCAGCAGTGTGCCCAGGCGGCCAAGAAAGCCAACAGCATCCTGGCCTGCATCAGGGACAGTGTGGCCAGCAGGACTGGGGCAGTGACCGTCCCCCTGTCTGGAGCACAAGTCCTGTGAGGAGCGGCTGAGGGAGCTGGGGGTGTTCAGCCTGGAGAAGAGGAGGCTGAGGGGAGACCTTCGCGCTCTCTACAGCTCCCTGAAAGGAGGGGGCAGCCAGGGGGGGTCGGGCTCTTCTCCCAAGGAACAGGCCATGGGACAAGAGGAAACGGCCTCAACTTGTGCCAGGGGAGGTTTAGGATGGATATTGGGAACAATTTCTTCACTCAAAGGGTTATCAAGTGTTGGAAGAGGCTGCCCAGGAACAGGCTGTGCCAGCACAGGGCCAAGCCAGACCAGGAGACGTTTGGGTCTGACGGCTGCAGCTGGTGAAGGCTGCACTAGGACCACGGGAACAGCTAACGGACCTGTTCAAGACTGCATCAGTGCCTGGGAACAGTTTGTGTCCATATTCCAATAATTATTCCAATATTAACAAGGGCAGATGGAGCAAAACCAAGCCCTTTTTTTAGCACCAAAAACCAGATTTGCTGGCAAAGGGAATCTCATCCACATCCCCCAATATCACACACCTCTTACAGACTTTGCAATTATTGCACTATCGGCTGGCTTCCCACCACGCTCTTCCAAACCCTCCCCACTCCTGCAGATCCTCAAGCCCCAAAGGTCCAGGACCTGTCTCCCCACAGAGGACGCTCAACTCTGGGGAGGCCACCAGGTCTGGACCCACAACTGTCAGAAACAAAACCTGCTGGGGAGGGGATAACCCACACGTGTCCCCTCTTTACAGGGATACTGCTGATGCACAAGCCTTTCTTTAGAAGTTAACGCTCAAAAAAGGTACAGTGTCATCACAGGGCTGAGCTGAAGGAATTTTGACTGTTGCAAAGCATGTACGATGTAAAGAAGGAAAACTCCAGTGGGACCCCGATACTCCTTTCATGTCCTCACTGAATTCACTTTTCTGCCACATCTATGTGAAAATCACAACTCAGGTGTCAAGTCCGTGGCAGCACAGGCAGTCCCTGTCCCTGTTGATTCTCACGGGATTTCCACAAGCGATATTCCTCACTGTTGGTAAATGTGCCAGTTTCATCAAGCAGCTCAAAAAAAAAAATAAAACTCCATCAAGTTGTATTTTGAAGAAATGCCAGTGACGTTTTCTTTTTTCCACTGCATTTTGCTTTTTGCATTTTCTTTTTTTTTTCATCACAGTTCAAAATTTTTATGAGAAATGACATCAAAATCTGGAATTCACACATTTTTGGCCTGACGGAATACAAAGTCAAAAAGAAACAATGGTCCATTACCAAAGAAAAGCCCCAAATGGGTTTATAAAATCTCTGTTCATAGATAACACAGTGTTTCCCAGGGCCAGAACTA
Source organism: Chroicocephalus ridibundus (assembly GCF_963924245.1). Classification (NCBI taxonomy): domain Eukaryota; kingdom Metazoa; phylum Chordata; class Aves; order Charadriiformes; family Laridae; genus Chroicocephalus; species Chroicocephalus ridibundus. The sequence continues at coordinate 465,103 of NC_086316.1, read as the reverse complement.
CAGGAAGAGCTCTTTCAAAGAAGACAGAAGGGAAAATAAGCAAGAGCTTTGTTTCCTACTCTGCAACAGAAGATGCTCTCCTTCTCCCAAAATGTGCTGCAACACCATTAAAACACCTGGATCCTTTGGCTTTCTCTCCCCTGGCTCAGCGATGGGCACTTTTGGCAGACCGCAACTGGGAACAGCCAGGAGCCGTCGGTGGCACGGAGCTGTTGGAGCACTCACCTGGTCCCGGCTCTGCACCCACACCGTCTCTGCTGGCCTCCCACAGACCATGGCTCGAAGCTGGGGAGCCCGTCCCCTTGAGTTCCGCCGGGCTCCGAGGAGCCAAGCCCTTCGGGAAGTGCCCAGCAGGCTCTGTGCCCATCCAGTGTTGGAACACTTCACAGTCTGCAGCTTTTCTTTCCTGAGTCCTCCCATGTGTTTTGTTTTTTTTAAAAAAGGCACATTCCCATTTCTAGGTGATGGTATGACCGTGCGAGTTGGTGGCAGATGCCCCCGTGGCATGCTGTCCACCGCCCAGCGGTGCACATAGCCCTCGAATTGTCTCTGCTTAACCATTCCCTCTACTTCCCAAACTGCTGGTCTCATTGTCCCCTGGGTAAATAATATGGAATCTCCCAAATGGTCGAGCATCAGATGAGAATTAAGTCATATTTGGTCAACTAAGGCCACCTATCATCAGTCATATCATCAGTGGTGTAGGGAGCTTGGAGATGTCTTCAACCACTGCCATCAAAACAATTACCTTGTCCTAGAAACGACATCTGTAGCCTGACTCAGACTACCACTAGACTTTATTTTTGTGCCGTGCATACACACAGACGCCAATTTGTCCCCCTCCCCACCTGGAAATACCATTTTGGAGGCTTGCGCAGACACTCTCAGGTGTTTTGGTAGTGTTGCAGGCCAAAAAAAGCAATTTAGGAAGCATTTATGCTAGCTGGAGTGTTTTCCTTTCTATTTTTTTTTTTTATTATTATTTCCAATTTGGAGATCTATGACAGATTTACAGCTTTTCTGTGGCAGCGAGAAATGCTGTCTGTGGACGGAATCAGCTGTTGATGCCCTGAAGCCAGCCCTGCCACAGCGGTGGCACGGTGTGGGTCAGCATCCCCAGGACCCGGACACCAGTGGAGGAGCCGTGGCTGGAGCCAGCCGGGCATTTCCCACCTGCTCGTGCGGAGCCGTTTGGATGCCCAGCCTTTGTCAGGGCATTTCAGAGCGGGGCGGGCACGGAGGAGGCTGCTCGGGGTGTCTGCAGAACAAGCCCCAGCCCCACCACAATCAGGACCAGTGCAGACACACCAGAACCCTCTTGTCTTAATCCTCCTGCCATGGCTGTTCCATTTAAAATTGTATTTATTATCCATACCACAGCGGTATCGGGGGCAGGGGGAAACAGATTTAATTAATTAGAGATTGCAAAATCCTTAAGTAAAAGATGCTATGTAAATGCAAATTGTTATTATACATGCTTTGCACCAAAACATGTTTACCATAGTTAAATTCAACATTTAAATCCACAGCCAAACTCCCAACAGAGTGAGGCTGTACATCATCAAAAGAGGCAGTTAATAGCCTGGGTCTTAGTGGGGTACAAGTGCCCTCGTTTGCTTTCTCAAATGCGCTTGTTTCTTTTTTAATGGCAAGATAAGAATTCATAAAAATGGAAAAAATTCAACAGTGTTTCAGTTAGACTCTGTCCTGTCATTAAAAATGACACTTTTGTTTTTCAGATTGGCTGCCTTTCCACAGGAGTTTATGTGGCCTTTTTTCAAGTCTTTAACATGACAGGCCCTATTGGGAGTGACGAATAGATTATTGGAAAATGCATCTGCACTTTTATCTATTAAATGTACAGACTAAGCTGTAAATCTAGCATTATGCTGCACTAGAAACCATCTACCAACACCGATTTGCACTTCAAAACAGTCCCACAGAAATTAAAGTATAATTTGGTGATAATATAAAAGGACACTGATCAACATTTCCTCATAGAGACAGATTATATGACCAAAACAAGATGGCCTCAGAAGACTTTTTATTATTGCTATTACAATTGACCACAAAAAATATTAAAAAAACATTTTTTCAGAAAAAAAAGGTAATTGCAACAAAACTAAACCTTTTCTTTACTTTCTTCCAAGCTGTGTTGATTTTAGGTGAAAAAAAAAAAGAAAAAAGAAAAAAAAGGAAGAAAGAATTGTGAAAATGTTTCATTGTTCTTACTTTAGAGAGTTGGATGGCAATATAGAAATTGTTCCCTTTGAAACTACTTTTCATCAAAAAACTGCAAATATTTTTTTAATTCGAAATCAAAATAATTGGAATCCTTTTATGCAGCTAGTGAGAACACAGCTGTAAAACTGTCACTTACCAACATTTCAGCAAACATCAGCTGGATAACGACTCCCTCCAGGACCCTCACGCGACCCACCTTCCCCTCCGCGGGGCAGGTCCATCCCACCCACGCAGGTCCGGCTTCAGCTACCTCAACAGTCACTGGAAAGAAACAGGCACCCTCTGACGAGGACCTCTAACTTCATATCCAAAAATCCATGGGGTAAGTCACCTCCTGCAGGTGCTTTCTCCTTTACACCTGGAGACCTTGCTACAGGGATGACCAGCCACTGACCTCCTAAATGGTGAGAAATTAGTGAAAAGAGTTCCTCTGACAGGTCATTCTCAAAATGCAAAGTAGCAAATTCATTTAAGGCGTTTCCTAATGAAACCAGGCTCTACCACTGTGGTCAGTAAAACCTGGGCTTAGACCTAAATGCACAACAATAAACAGACTACAACTGCAGAATCAACTACATACAAGGTTTGGGGGCTGATTTTTCTTTTTTACCACAGTAACATACAAATTAAAATAAATGTCCTCTTTCCCTCCCAGGAATCACCAACAGCAGACTTCACAATGCATTTCCCAGAATTACTAAAAGGAGTTTTGCACTTTACGTTAATGAAATATTGACCCTGTACCATATTTTTGCATCTCTAAAGCAGTAGTTGTCTTCCCTGTGAACATCAGGTGTGCAAGAAAGAGTGAAAAATCCTATTTCACTATGTATTCCACCAAGGCACATATTGGAAGCTTCTAGCTTCTAAGCTTCTAAGCTTCTAGATGCTTCTAAGCTTCACATTATTGTTTCCATTTGACGCAAAAGGTGCTTAGTTGTCTCAGATCATCATCATCAGAAATGGGTCATGAAGGGCACATCAAATAAGGGCTTGAGGCCCTTTCTTGGCTCCTTCCAGCACCGTCTCCAGAGAGCACACCGGTGTTGAAGAAAGAAGAGCATCGTTTATCAGTTAAACTTCCGCCTTTAGCTTGGCAATAGCAAAGAGAAGGAAACCTTGGAAAGATGCAGTGACTCAGTTCTGATGTGGGATGCGCACTCGGAGTCCAGCCAAGACATGGTGAAGAAGCCAGCACCTCCTTCAGGGCCCACCCGGACCTTCACCAGAGGGTTCAGCCCATCACCATTTCCCATCTTACCTATCCACATTGACTAAACACCCTACCCAGAAGTACACGTCTCACCACATACCACTCTGCAGCTTCTTACTACGAGAAAACTCTTGATTTCTCTGGTGTACCCCCAAGACACCCAGTTTCCAAAGCCATAAAAAGAAATAGGCCAGATTCCAAGCTGCTTAGACAACCCCAATGTCCCCTCTTCTCCAGAGAGGCAGAGCCCTTACGGTGTTCGTTGGAGAGCTTAGGTCAGGTTAAGAATCCCAGGGAAAGGTTTTGAGCGCTGGTATCTTTTGCTGGGTGAGTTGAGAGCCAGGGATGAGGAAGAACAGAAAAAAAGGGATAAGGAAAACAAAAACCGCCAAAACCACACAAAACAAACAAGTGAAAGGAAAACATCTACCTTTTCTTCCGTGATTTGTTGTATCTAAAGAATGTTCCTTTAAACACAGGTACAGACAGAGCAAAATAAATGGGTGAGAAAGCTTCTGCACCCACCTTTCCAGCACATCCCAGCAGAGGCAGACCCTCAGAAGGTACCAGTGGTACCCTCACCCTCCATGAACTGGGCATGATCCCACCAGAGAGACAATGACTCCTACCCAGCAACATGGAAGCACTGTGCCTATCACAGAAACACAGAGTAGCTGAGGTTAGAAAGCAACTCTGGAGACCATCCAGCCCAGCTCTTGCTCAGAGCAGGGTCACCTAAAGCAGCCTGCCCAGGACCATGTCAAATCCAGTTCTGAGCATCTCCAAGGACAGACACTCCACAGCCTCTCTGAGCAACCTGTGCCAGCATTTGACCACTCTCACAGCAGAAAGGTTTTTTTCTCATGTGCAAGAGGAATTTCCCTTGTCTCCATTTGTGCCCATGGCCTCCTGCCCGGGCACCACCGAGAAGAGCCTGCTTGCATTTGCTTTGCTCAGCCCCACCAAGTATTGACCCACACGGGTAAGGCTCCCTCTGCAAGCCTCCCCTTCCTCAGTGCAAACACTCCCAGCCCTAGCAGGTCACACCATCACCACTCCCAAGCTTGCACACGGAGTTTCTGGCCCCCCCTGCATCCTCCTGCACAAAGTGCTGTGTCTGCCAGTCCTGTTGCTTGCATAGGAGCCCTCCTCAGCATCGGCTCAAAAACTGCCTGACCCTCCCTAATCGGCAGGAGACTGAAGCTCAGGAGGATCATGATCAAGTGTGCTATGAGACCCCCTAACTTAGGTTATGCAAAAAGTAGATGTCCAGTCCTAACTGCATGCCTAAACTCTAGTCTGGAGAGAGGAACGCATCTCCAGACTCCTCCACCCAAAGGCTGGTGTCTAGGGTTATTCAGATGAATCCTCCATCCATAGGCTGAGAAGGATTCATTGCTTCTTCTGAAGGTGATCTGCATCCTACATGGCACTTGCTTTCCTATAAAAAATCAAGAAGTTCTTTCAGATTGCACTGAGCTAAATATTATCAGTGTTCAATCCTGGCAAGAGATCAGTCTGGGAGTTCAGAGGAGCAGCTCTTTTCTGCCTTGCTGTTGAAGGCATCATAATCCACACTGTCTGCAAACACTGAACCGCCCAGGGACGATTCATTTTGGCAAGGTTTCCAGTCCAACTGCCTTGTCACCGTCTCATGCGTAGCTTCAGAAGTGACCAACAATATCTGCCACGCAACAAAACACGGCAAAACTGTGGTTTATAAATTGCAGTCAAAGCATGATAGGATGAACGAAGAAGGATGAAGCGTCAGGCAACACAATTCTTCTACGAGACTGCGCACTCCCAAGGAAAAATATGATGAGAGCGGCCAGCGGAGGACTTTACATTACAGCAGTACAGCAGCAAGGAATGGCTTGTCTTTTGGCGTGCATTTATCCAATTTTAGTCATTTCATTTCCTAACTACAAAAATTTGACAAAATATGCAGGAATATGGAAGGTTAAGCATATCCCTGTTACCTGCATTAGCCACAGTCCGGTGACACCTATGAAGAAATAACTACCCGGCATAATACACTACATCTAAGGTGCTGGATGCACCCACACTAATGAAAAAGCCAAGCTGGTCTTCCCAGGAGTGGAGGAGTCTATTCAGCCGGAAGCATCGACCCTGCTCGCTCTGTGTTCAGTTCAGCTTGAAGTCTGGGATCAGACATGTCTGGTGGCCAAGTCCACCAGCGCAAGCCACAGCAGACACTCTAAGCTGACTGCCACTGAGAATGTCTCTCCTTCTCCATCCCTCCAAATGATGCACGGACTCTACTCCTGGTTTTGTTCTGTTTCTTCTTGCTTATTCTGATGTGCATACAAACTGTGCAGGAAAGCCACTGCACTTGGCTCTATGGGACCGTTGTCTCCAAGGCTGACCCCACACAGGAGCACACAAGGTAACACTCCTTCCACGGTTACAAGGCTGGGTGCAGAGGATCAGGAATCCTGTCCATATGTGGCAGAGTCTCATCTGTCCCTGCACAGGTCTGTAAGCTGTGAAATGTCCTGCAGCCGCCTCAGTAGAGCGGCCTCAGGACATGCTTGTCAGGATGGAAGCCAGCAGGTCCGAGTGGGACCCGGCAGCGACCAGGAAGAGCAGGCAAGCAAAAGGTGATGGAGATGTCCCAGCATGGGAGAAGACTCAGGGGAGACCTTGCTCTCTACAGCTCCCTGAAAGGAGGGTGTAGCCGGGGGGGTCGGGCTCTTCTCCCAAGGAACAGGCCATGGGACAAGAGGAAACGGCCTCAAGTTGCGCCAGGGGAGGTTTAGGATGGATATTGGGAAAAATATCTTCACGGAAAGGGTTGTCAAGCATTGGAAGAGGCTGCCCAGGGCAGTGGTGGAGTCGCCATCCCTGGAGGGATTTAAGAGAGGGGCAGGCATGGTGCTGAGGGACATGGGGTAGTGGTAACTTGTCAGTGTTGGCTTAATGGTTGAACTTGATGACCTTAAAGGGCTCTTCTAGCCAAAATGACTCTACAATTCTATGATTCTGAGATCAGGCTCCCCCATTCCAACATCTGCTGGAGGAGCAAGACTGATGCCCACTGCCAACACTGTGCTCTGCGCTCCTTCTTTCAACAGCGTGACACAGAGTTGGCGTCAGACCCCGCTGCAGTGGAAGGGTCTCCTCTGCCTCAGGTGAGACCGACAGTCGCTCCCAGCCCCGCTAATGCGAGCTGATCCTGCAGCCCGCGTGTCCCACCATCTGCCCCCGGCGCCGCGCCACAGAGACACGCCGAGGTGTCAGCACGGCTCTGTCCTCTCAAAGTGATACTGACCACGCTGAAATCAGCAAGCCGGCGCAGGGAAAATGCATCTGCAGGTAATTAGTAACAATCACGGGCTGCTTGGAAACTGCTGACTACAGCAGTAATGAGCTGGGCACATGTCATTGGCTTGTAAATGGAGAGAGAGCTTATGGACTGTGGCAGCAAGCAGTAAGGGAAGGGTTTTTTTTTTTAAACTTAATATTTAATGTGGCATAAAAACGATGGAGAGAAATCGAGTGGTTCTCTAACCAGAGGTTTGGCTGGTGCTCCATAACACAGCAGAGCTGGCAGATGAAGCAGTACTGAGAACTGTCGCTAAATTTTTCCTTAGACATATTCTAGCAGAAAGTGCTGGCATGAATGCCAATGTTTAAGTATCTTTTCATCTCCAAAAAGTATCCCAAATGTTTTGATCTACCAGCTTGTTAAGAAATCTTACATTTTCTGCCAGCAGATGACAGAGGATCTTTTGCAACTCAACCCTCGACACTGCTTTGCTGCCCACATCACATCCCAGCAACAAGAACAATGAAAGACCGTGCTCATAATTCACTTAGGACCTCCATTCTCTGCTTCATTTGCATTAAATTCTTTTATGATCTGTCTTACAGACTTAAGACTGACAAAATGAACTAGACTTAGATCTCTTCACCAATGGCAGCCCAGAAAGTCTCCAGACTTTCTCATAGAAACTGATTAAGTTCGAACGGCAGATACCAGCTATTGAAAGGACATTAGTGTTCTCAGCTCAAACCCCTGTATATCATATTTCAAGTTCTTTAACCCCAGAAATGCAGCTTTCCAGCCCCACTCCCACTGATAGCCCTGCTCACTGCTGAAGACTCACGCAATCGCACGTTCACAGCTCTGCTTCACGCCCACCACAAGAGTTCCTGATACACACATTTCCCACCAACAGACTCCTCTGGATGCTACAACTCAGTTGCCAGAGTTTTAAGCAGCTTTTGGTCTCATGACGGTGAAGCTGTTACAAAAGTGTCTACAGCCTCTCAAGCCATTACCACCACCAGACACAGAGTTTGGACATTTTGTGGAGCTTTATCCAGCCACCCCTCACTTTTACAGCTAAAAACCACACTACCTAGCATGACTGAAACAAGTTGTACCCCGATGCTTTCAGTGCTTGGGCACATCGCAAAGAGCCTGGCTGGAACGAGGAAGAGTGGAAACATGCAAAAAAGGGTGAAAAAATTAAACTTTCTGCGTCTCAAGAAAAGACTGGAACTCAGGTTCACCATTCCTCCTCCAATGAGGAGCAGTTTGCAGGAGAAATGCCATCACAGGCCTGTGAGGCTCAAGCTCTTGCTGGCCAGACAAGGGGCCGAGGTCCAGGACGTGGCTCCGGCAGGACGTCTCTCGCGAGTCTATTCCTGACCACCAAAGCGGGGCTGACACAAAGCTAACCTTCTTCCAGGTGTTCCCTGCCTTATCTACCACCTAAATCCAACCATCCACCCCAGCTCCAGCTCAGGAACACTAAAACACTGAATTTTACCATAGCTTTGGTCAGACCACAGACAACAAAAAAGCTCCCAGAAGGCAGAGCACATGGTGTCTTAGCAAATGTCTGTTGGACCTCGCACTCACAACCACCCCTGTGTATCATTGCCCAGGTCCTTGTAATTTTCAGTGATACCTACGACAGATGAAAGGCCAGTAACAATATGCTTTTGATTACAAATGAAAAACAATCCCTAAATGCGTCTTCTCTTCTGAATCCCCTGTCCCACCAGGGAAACGGGGTGGAAAAAGAGGCATTACTCAAAAAGTGAGTTAATTGTTGGGAGAAAATGGAGAAGTCTGTCCAGAGCTGTGCTAAGAAATACATCACCAAATCTGCTGTCACTTGGATGCCTTGCACATTACGAAGTATGGCTTGCTGCTTAAATCCTTCTGCCCCAGACAGTCCGTACGTCCCTTCATCTCCGAAGGAAAGACTCAGGCGGAGCACTGCTCAGGCGTACGGTACGTCCCCAGATACAGGGCTCAGATCGTGCCAGGGGCTTCTGGGCGCTCCCAGAGCACAGGCAGCACAAAATGGGTGTTAGGAAAGGAAAAGGAAGGGTAACAGACAATCCTCTCCGAAAATTATCAGAAGGCATAGGTTTTAAAGGGGTTTGATATGCTTGTGTAAATCTAAGTTTTATGAATGCAGGTGTTAGAAAACTCTACAACAATATTAAATTAAAGATATAAATACCTACTGCCTTGTAAAACGTGTTCTGTTATAGCTCTCACCCTGTCACGTTTAAGACCAATGGCAGGTTTTTTCTAGGTTTGCTACTCATAAAGCCTGCTCTGTGCTTTTGATGAGAACTAGTAAATTTAACATTTGGAACTTCTGCTCAAGTGTAGCTAATGTTACAGGGAGAACCCACGCGAGACCTGTAACAAGCTCCGCAGCGTCATGTCTCCAGCCAGTTTTGCTCTAACACACACGACCAGTCAGTTCGCCCAGCTCTAAGGAAGGAGCAACCCAAGAAGCACAAGTGCTTAAACCAGCATAAAAGAACAAGTGCTGGTGAAGTATTGAATCAAACAGCTTTTGGCTGAGTCTGATTTTGACCAAGTGCAGATCCTGGATAGGCAGATCCTTGGAAGACGACAGAAGCGAGGAAGCATCTCAGCTTCTCTCTCATCTTGCCTTCCTTTCACTCCCTGATAATGCAGCTCAAGACACAGCTCCCAGCGGTTCCCATCCCACGCTGCCAGCTGCGGATGCTCCCCAGTGGGAGAGCCCCAGACAGCAATGCCCACAGCACCCAAGGTGCTGCTGTTCATCAGCAGAGCACAAATGCCTCTGCGAGGGCACCAGGCTTGTCACGGGGGCAGGGACTCAGATGAGCAAGAGAGAAACACCCAGAAGATGAACGAAGGGCAAGAGGACACCTGTGATGGGCCAAGGCAGCCTGGGTCTTTTGCAATGAGCAGCACTTCAGGCCTCAAAGAAAGAGGCAAGGAGCTCTGCAGCAAACAATTACAGAATAATTTGCCTTAGGAGACATTTCTTTTTAACTTTCATAGGCTGTATGGGGGGCTTATGGCCCCAAACATGATGGTTCATGTTCCTTCTTTTATATTCCTTTTAGATTCCTTCTACTCTATGATTCTATGATTCTATAAATATATCTATACCTACGCTCTCTCTCCCTACCTGTCATAAGCCACGCATGTCCAGAAGTCCCTCTTTCTGTCCATCCATCCAACCCTAGACATGTTTCTTACCTATGAGTCTACCTCTCGAAACACCCACCCGGTACCAGACACTTATTTCAAGAAGTCTCTCCCCTCCCACTTCAAGGTAAACATGGATTTCCTTACGGTTTGTGAAACACTCTAATTTCTTTTGAATACTCCTACACTTTTGGCAATAGTAGCCAAATATTGATGCCATATTGGGTTAAAACAATTTTGTAACAACATTCATTTTCAAAACTGCTCTCCTGATAGATGAGACTGCAGTGCTTTCAAGATATGATAATTCTATGCTAAAAAAAGTGTCACCTTCCCTTTTAGCAACAAAATAAACAAGTAAATCCAATCTTGGGCAAAACTGAGAAAATTCAATGATGAAATCTGCATGGGTTAGACACAAGGGCAGAAGTAACACACAGCGGTAGCATGCATAGGACACACAGAGCCTTAAGTTTTAAAATCCCGTTTTTCTGATTCCCACAATTCTTTCGGGACACAATTTCATCGTTTTCTTACCATTTGAGCAACCTCCTTCCAAGCGATGTGGTCATTCCCAAAACTAGGTGCCCAAAGCACTTATCAAATTCTAGCTGTTCCTTAGCTCCCGCGCTATGCCAGCTGCACAAATGCAGATGATGCTGCATTCCTTCCTTGAAAAAGCAACCTTTGCTTTTCATTAAAACGCTCAGCCCTAGTGCACAATCACAATTCCAGAAATGGTATAAAACACGTGCATTTGTAGGAATCAAAAGCATCCAAAATTCAGGCTAGTTTGAACGGTCATAAAAAACCCGTCCAGCCAAACACGCCAGGCGCCTTTATGAAAAATGAGTGATGAAGCCCAAAAGCAGAGGCAGGTGTTCTGCTTTTTGGTTACATGCTGGTGCGCAGGACACAGGTTTGGGGTGGAGGCCCATATTCCTTCCTGGACCAGAGGGATGGATGCTTCACCCGTTGGCTCCAAGCAAACACTCGTGATGTGCCCCAGCCACGCACTTGACTTTCAACAGAGCTGCTACGAAATCGCGCTGAAAAAGAGACTCTTGGAGCAAATGACTCCACATTCCACAACTCCTCCATAACGGGCATCACCCCGCAATGTGCACACACACACACAGAGTCCACAGCACTTACGGGCGCTGGAGATGGCCTACCTGTGACGATAGGGTATGACTGAGGCCCGGGAACGCTGGCTCCCAAATCTGCAGAAGTAGGGCTGGTTATGTTGGCCTTCATGTCGTCTAATCCTCCAGCTAACGATGCCATGGCTGAGTACTCAGTTGCCTGCAAAATGAAACAAAAGGCATTTTAGCGATAATAAATTTACTGCTCAAGAGCTACTGCCTATGTGACAAAAAGTAGATGCAAAACAGAACTCAAAAATCCTTTGTTCGGTCAGTTTTGAAGGCAATACCCATTTACACAGGGCCGTTAAGCATTCAAAGTGCTCAATAAGTGTGTCTGTGCTCAACACCGATGTTCTCGGAGAACATCAAAATGGGCTTGCTTTATGAAACCAAAGCCAAACTCATCCATATGTAACAAGGTGTCCCTTAAAGAGGAAATTTTGTAGAGTAGCTGGGGCTGTAACTGCTGAGGGAAAGTTATTTGCTTGTTAGAGGAAAATGTTTGTGCCAGTTAACCCAAACTCTACTTATTCCGGTGGTGGCACTTGACAAGACACACATTAATGAGCAGGTGGGAACGGGGTGTCCCGTTTCCCCCCTTTTCTCACGAACGCTGCATTTCCTCATCATCTCACAAGAAATAAAGTGCACATAAATAGAAATGTTTGCTTGATGGATGGATCTGTAGACAACTCTTTCTAAATACAAATTATTTTAAAACAAATCGCCTGACTGGTGTAAGGGTGCCCTCTCATCTCATGGCAATTTTTTAATCTCATTAGTCGAAGCTATGGTAAATGAGCACAGGTCCTCAAAAATTGTATTTCTTATGTCCTATAACCCTATAAATTTCCGTACAGCTATGTCAATATACAGCAGGTGATACTTCCACATACGTGGCAGAAAGCTTATCTTCATTTGCCTTTTTCCATGATTTCTGATTGTCAGGATCATTCACACAAAACGGGCAAGTTTCCTTTCAACATTCTCCCTTCCCTGTTGCTATTTGCACTTAAAGTTTTAATCCCGTCTTTGTCAGGTTGTAATCACGCCTGACGCAACTGGAGGATGACGACGTCCAGTGAAGAACAGCAACAGGAACAGACAAACTGAACAACAACCACTCCAAGGCCGATCCCCGCCGTATTTCTGCAGACGAAGTCACTGCAGAAGCTGTGCAGAGCTGAAGCCGCGTTGGGGAACCCAGGACCTCACGATTTTTTTTGAGTGACCAAGTGAAAAAGTTAACTTTCCTGGTTTTTAAGGAGACAAAAGCTGATCTGAGTGAAAACGTCTTTCTCCCTCCTGCAAGTTTCTTGGAAGTGACCAAGAACCCAGCACACGATCTGGTATCTGCCATGAGCTCTGCACTTGGGGTCAGATCTATCTGTTTGTGTCTCTGTTGCTCAGTTCTCACTCAAACAGAAGTTAATTTCCATGGACAGCCCCCCATTAGCAGGTCTGTGTTACTACGCACGTTTCCTCCGAGGATGCCATCTGCGCGAGGCACGAGTACACCCTGTCACCTTGAAGGATCTCCCGCACAAACCTCCTGCAGACAAGCGTGACATACGCTTTCTGCCAGTGACCAGCTGCTGCCCACCCCGTCCCCATCCCTTCACCCGTCCCATGGATCAGCACTACAGGGTCCTCTGGACCGAGGGATTCTCAGCAAGGACCCGTCTCCTATGTTCATCACGAGCCTTTGAGTTAAACTTGTCCTGTTCCTCAGTCCTTTCAGCTTATTCCTCCTCCGACACCCTCCATGCCCTCACGTTTCTCTTGCCTTCATGCTCCCAGCCCCTTTCTTCTACCAACGCTGCCTCGAAGACACACACCCCCCACAACTCTGCTTCAGCCCCACTTCTGCACCTCGGGGAGGGCGGCCCCTGAGCACCCCTCCTCTGAGGAGAACACCAGCGATGGTCCCAGCCTTTCTCCTTCCTACAAGTGCAACCAAAGCTCCTTCTCCTCATTCCACATCCTACTAAGATGCATTTTCCAGCCTTTCCCCACCACTCCACGCCATCCCACATCTGCAAGCCCCCTTCCCCCTGCACTGGGTGCGTGTGGTGGCACTGTTGGGTTTTTTGTTCCCCAAACAGCTGGACTCCTGTGGAGACGTCCAGGAGCTGGTGATATATGAGCGGTGCAGGATGGGGCTGCAACACAGCAGAGGAAAAAGCTGTCCTTGTGCGCTACTGCTTGGTACTTGTGATGTCTGGAGAAGAGCACGCACCAGTCCGTGGGTGAGGATGCGGTGTTTCACCCCAGCTGCTCTAGGAAAGCCGTAACCGCATGGCATCCAGACTAGAAGATCTCTTTGGATCTTCCTGCAGCTCAGTGACCCTCTGCTCCCCATGGTCAGGGTGTGAACAGGGGTTCCAGACCCCAAAGGACAAACCGGCCACTGGCCACTGGGGAGGCAGCACCCCACTGTGCCACAGGCTGGGACACTGGCAGGGCTGGGCAGGGGGGGCACAGCCGAACCCCTCTGCCAAAAGTGGCTCCTGGGGCTGCTGCTCCTCACACAAGCCCAACTGGGAACAGTCCAAGCCCTCGCACACAAACCCCAGAGACAGGAGTCCGGAGATGGCTGCAGATACCGATGCATGGCATCTTTATGCCCTGCTGGGGTCCGAGGAATGGGCCCAGGGGGAATCACAGAACAACAGGGGTTGGAAGGGACCTCTGGAGATCACCCAGTCCAACCCCTGCCAGAGCAGGGTCACCCAGAGCAGGTGGCACAGGAACGCGTCCAGGTGGGTTTGGAATATCTCCAGGGATGGAGATACCACCTCCACCACCTCTCTGGGCAGCCTGTGCCAGGGCTCTGCCACCCTCACAGGAAAGAAGTTCCTCCTTATGTTTAGGTGGAACTTCCTACACTCAAGTTTGTGCCCGTTACCTCTTGTCCTGTTGCTGGGCAGCACTGAAAAGAGCCTGGCCCCATCCTCCTGACAAGTATTTATAAGCATGGGTAAGATCCCCCCTCAGTCTTCTTGTCTCCAGCCTGAAAAGACCCCAAATCCCTCAGCCTTTCATGAAGCACAGCCACATCTCACCTCTGAACCAAAAAGGTGTGGAAGCACCACATCCACCAACGGCGAGCTTGGCCCTTCAGGCTCAGAGGGGCTGAGCAGTTTCCACATCAGAAGCCAGCAGCTATCAGGGTGTAGCACACCTGTCCGGGGAGGGGATGGTGGCACCCCACGCTCATCCACGTCACCCACCACAGGGAGATGGAGCGATGCACAGGGGCACAGCCCCGCCGCGGGCAGCGGGACCACTGCACACCACAGGACCACTCCAGCAGACCGGAGAGACCAGGAGCATTCCAGCTGCCCAGGACGGCGTGGAGGGAGAGCCATGGGCGGGCAGAGCTGCTGCCGGGCTCCAGGAGATGGAGCCATCGGAGGGAAATGGAGATTCGGGGTCCCTCACAGCTTTCCATCCCAGGAGCTGCAGATAGCAGCTGCGCCTCTTTCGCGGTGGCCCAGCAACTTTTCCCAGGGGCAAGAATAGAGGGATTTTCAGGGATTTTCATGCCACTTCCCTGTTCCTGTGGCAAAACTCTGCCCACATCCCTTCTCACGGCCAACAGTGATCGGCCACCAGCAGCCACAGCGACCACGCACTGCCCACCATCGCTGCTCCTGGCACCCGGGCAGTGAGAGCGTGGGCCGAGGCAGGGCCCCTCAGGCTGCTGACCCCCCGCCGCCTTGCAGGGTCCTGGAGGAGGAGTGACCCCTGTGTCACACCCCCCTGCAGCCACCGCTCCCCCCACCGAGCAGCAGCACCCGCGCCGCGGCCGCCAGCCTTGCGCGGAGGGAGCTGCGGGCAGAGGAGGAGGCAACACCACGGCCCACAGCGGCCGGGATGCTACAGGGAGGTGAGGGTCAGAAGGAGGAACCTCCTGGCCCCCACGGAGCCAGGGGTGGGGAGCAGAAGAGCCTCCACCCCCAAGCCCACCACAGTGCTGCCTGCAGCCCCCTCACCCTCGTGCCCGGCCGGGGGATGATGGCCCCACCAGTGACGGGCTCCAGAGCCCCCCCTCTTGCTGCCCCCCCCAGCAGGGCTCATCCTTCCAGACACCCTGTCCAGAGGGAAGAAACCCCGGGGGGAGCCGTGCTTGTGGAGCAGCCCCTCACCCAGGATCCCCATCAGGACCCTCCTGCTGACCTCCCCAGCCGCTCGGGGACAGCACAAGGGTCTCAGATGTGGCTGCTCCACTGGCGAGCCGGCACTGCCGCTGGCACGGAACAGCCCGGAATGGCCGGGTACGGCCAGGGGTCCCTCCACACGCAGCAGGAAGCCCGACCTGCTGCTCGGTAGGTGCAAAAGCAAGAGTCGGGTGTTCAGTACCCTGGAAATTACCTGAAAAATGACTGCCTGCGGTTGTACCACGCACTGTCTCATCAGCATGGAGCACCACTGCCATAGCATGGAGGAGAGAAAACACAGACACGTGAAACGAGGAAAATATAAAAGGAGAGACCGAGCAGGACAAACCGAAAGGCGGGGCGAGGCAGGGTCTCGTGCTCCCCCTGCCCCATCCCGCTCGGCTCGGTGGGGTGGCGTGGGGTGGTCTCTGGCGCCCGTGGGCAGCAGATCACCCCCTTGCGCGGGCCGTGGGGTCCTGCCCCACCAGTCCCCCCTGCAGAGCACACACCGGGAGATTTCTTCGCATACACCTCCCCTGCAAAAGGTTCAGTTCTAGGTATGACCCCCCAGGGAGGGGGAGGTGATGGGCAGATGGAGGGAGGAGGGTGCAGGAGCATTTTGGTACCATTTTGAAACCGTTTCCACGGTGCGCCGGACGCTCTGCCGCCTCCTGCGGCACTACAGTGACACACCGAGACAGCCCATCACCGCCTCCACCCTGCGCTTCTCCTGCAGAAGATGCCTGAGCGCAGCCCACCGAAAGGTGAACCCACCCTACACGTACAGCAGTTTTCTCTCTGAGATTTACCTGGAATTTTTTTCCCGAAGTGGCTGGCAAAGATGGAGGCACAGTGGGGAACACCACCACTCCCTGAAACGGCCTGGTTCTGGGGTGCTGGCGTGGGGAACTCGGGGAGGTCCCATGGGCCAGGATGAGTGAGACAAATGCATCCCCCTCCTGTCCTGGCCCTTTTTGTGGGTGCAGACCCCAAACCGCTCCAAGCAAAGACAGAAAAGAGATGTCTGCTGCGCAGGGTGAGCGGCCATCGCAAGGAGCCAGCCGGTGCCCACCAGGACTCGCACGTGTCGGTTTTTGCATCTGTTTGGTTTTCCAAACCACCTGCAAAACACCCAGCAGGCACGAAGCGATGCCTCCCCTCGCATCGGATGCTCAGGAGGCAGCAGTGGCAGCAGCAGGATGGGCTCGGACCCTCGGAGCAACGTGCCAGCGTGGGGGGTCTGGGAGGTGGCCATGCTCCTGCAGTTCATACCACCTCCCCCTGCCCACGCCAGCCCGGGCAGCAGGACGGCCGCACCGCAGCAAGCTGCCAAAAACAATGCTTCTCCTCAATTAACCCAGCCAGACATTAACTGGAGGTCACCAAAAGGCGCAGTGCTGTCTCCCAGGTCACCACCACCGAAGCCCTCGCTCGCGCCGTGGGGCAGCAGCAACCCCACCCCATACCCGACATCTCCAAGTCATCGCATCCTAATACTTTAAAATTAACGAATATAGGCAGAAGTGTGCACACCAGGAAGGCTGTGCACGGAAACCCCCACCTCAGCCTGACAAAGGGAAGGAATTCGTAACATTAGATATGGTTCGGAGAGCTTAATCCAAAGCAGCCCTAATTAACCTCCCCAGGCTTTCAGGAACCCAGCGCCCCTCGCAGCTGCACGGGCACCGGTGCTGCTCCGCCAGCGATTTTACGGGAATGGAGCATCCACCCTAACGCCTCCTGCTCAGCCACCTCGAGACGGGATGGGACGGGACGGGGGAGGCACCCAAAAACCCACGTACCACGGCCTTGACACCCCCCTTCATAACCCACGTCACATTCCCTGTGCTGCCACCAAAACCAACTCTGCTCCAGAGTAAACACAATTTACACAGCTGTTTGGGGCCGAACACCAGTTTCTCTTTGTTTTTGGCAACATTGGGCTCCTTGCTGCCTCACGGGGCATGGAAGTTTGATTTCAGTGGTACGATACTTCTCCCTCAGTTTAAATGGAGTATTTCTGAATCTCCCTTTCACAAAACATACATGTTTTTGAAAAATTAACAGCTGTGCTTTGTTTTAGCCCAAATGCAATTAGAATTGTGCACATCCCCAGAGATTCCTCTGAAGATAGCGGGAATTAGCCAGTGCACCCTGCCATGAACACATTTACCCTCATGCTTCAGCATAACTGACCTGTTTTTGACCCAATCTTCCGATTATCTGCATGTGGGAAACAACACGCTACGTTTTACATTTCCACGGTGCAATCCATAAGCGGACGCAGCCGTTCTCAGATTTTCCAAAGGGACCCCCAAATCCAATCTAAATGCCTAGAATTTACCTGTTGTTTTTCTTTTATACATATAAATAGCTGCATTTCCATTCGCTCTTTGTTTCTCATTTTCATTTTGTTCTAATATCTGCATGTAAATGTCTGAAAATAGCATCTGTAATTGAAGATTATGAAGTATAGCCAGCTCCTGACAGGCTGCTAAGGAAGATGGATTATCCTCATTTTTCCGTAAATTTTGTCAATTTTGGAATTCATAAGCTATCAACACTGATCAAAATGTGACCGCACAGCTGTGTCAAAGCGGACGGCGCGGCGCCGGGGAGGACGGCTCTCCCCAGCCGCCCGGACGGGGGCACACGCTGCGGGAGCCCTCCCTGCCTGCTCCCTGCGTCCACATCCCGCCCCACCACCACACCCCCCAAAAAAAAAATAAATAAAATTCAAATAAATAAATTGAAAGCACGCAAATTCTCTGGTGCGCCGATTCACATCACAAAGCATAATTTATTGCATGTTCTCCCTTTTTATTTATCCCTAAGTAGTAAACACGATTTCCATTCAGGGGGTTCGTTATGTTCCACTCCTACCAGACAATCACGGCACACTTGAGGCAATTGTTTAGCCTCTTCCTCTCAATTTTCCCATTACTGGGAGTAAGTACTGTTGGGACTCTTTAATAGCCCGACTGCAGCCCATATCAATAACAGATGAGGTTTAATCGTCCAACACAAAAATTATTTAGGCTCAGTAAGGACATTCAATGTCATTTGCATAATGGCATTTCTATCCTGAGCACCTAACCCATCGTGCATAAACAAGGCCCTGGGACCATAAATAATAATAAATCATGACGTCCGCGCTCCTCTTGCTGTAATAGGAGCCTCTCTTTGTAGAAATTATTTCAGCAGGAAATGGGCACTGTAATTTTAAAGACATGTGGCATTGCACAGGCCAGTAAATCACACCCGCGCGCACACACGCGCTCCGCGGCTGCCCGCGGCGAACAACAAAACCCCACAAAACGGCCCCGCAGAAAACAGCTTCACGCTGAAAGCATTCCTTTTTTTTTTTTATTATTATTATTATTATTTCTTAGGCAGAGCTAGCAGACCAAATAAAAGCAAGGTCTGGACAGCCTGCGTGGCGTCAGGGCATGCGCACGGGGGATGACGGACCCATCGGTCTGACGAGTCCCCACCTGGCTGCCCATCGCGCCCCCATCCTGGAGCCTCTCCTGGAGGGTCCGGTGGGGGGACAGCAGAGACCTGCAGACCCTCGCGGGTGTTTCCCAGCCAGGACTTTCCCTGGTCATTCCCGGCGGGGGCAAAGGAGCCCACTGGACCCTTACTGCTGGTTTGCAGGGAGAAGCCTCCATAGGAAATCACCCAGCCCAAGGGAGGTAAATGGGCACAACCCCCCCTGGTGAGCGGCGCTGCTTTTCCAGGCTTCAGCCTCACCAGCGCGATAACTCGGACCTGGATGAGCAGCAGCTGCAGCGCTCAGCGCTGACCTCTGCTTCGGCCAGGATTGGCAAGTCTCACACATTTATCCCCAACAGCTCCTTCCTCTCGCGGTACAAACACTGCTTGGTTCCCCCAGGACACGAAATGAAGCCATGATGGACTCCAGCTCCCACCCTCCCTCCTCAGCGCTGCCGGCTCCGGCCCGGAGCAGGGGAACTTGGAAACAGCCCGCTGTTTCCATGCCAGAACCTCCCAGTTCAGCTTAATGAGGAATGCGAGCAATTTTGCACAACAAATGCTGCAGGACCCTTCTCCAGTTGCCGGCACTGCGCACCCATCCCGACCACCGCACAACAGCCGCCTCCCCTCCCCGAAGCAGCATCGCCCCGAGCCCCCTCCGACCACCCCTCTCCCAGCCTTCTCCTCCTCCTCCTCCTCCCCCGCGGCAGCCCCACTCACTCCTCTCCAGCTTCCCCCCAGGATTCTCGGGGTGCTTCTTGTCCCCATGGCTCCTCACCCCGGCACCCACCGCCCCATCGTCTCCCCGCTCTGCTGCAGCCTCAGCCGCCCAACGCGCAACGCCAAGAGAAGGGGCACCCAACTGACACCCAACTGAAATAAAGCATAACGCACCCCACCCTGGTGGAAAAAGCAGTTTGCGTGTTGTAGACACAGCACGTAATCCCTTTTTGCCACCCACGGCCACAAGATATTGCTAAAACCCACTGTTTCTCAGGTTGGGAACTGGACACTTTCACCCCCAGCAATAACAGTTTCAGCTATAAGAGGAGGGAAAACGCATGACCCGCTATCACAGTGGCTCCACTGCTTCCACTGAAGCACCTGGCGTGGGCGAGCAGGGAAGAAAACACAACTAGCAGCACCATCAAGTATTTCCCTACAGAGAAGTTCCCTTAGCAGAGAACTGCTACAAAGCAGAAGTACGAAGGCATACTCGGAATCTGTCTGAAGTTTAAATCAATATTGCCAGATCTTCAATCCATCCTACCAGCAGCTCCTGACTCTTGAGAAGCCTTGTGCAAATTTGCAAGAACAACATTTGTATTTGAACAATGTTTGTATCTCTGAACAGGTTGCCCGAGAGGTGGTGGAGGCCCCATCCCTGGAGGCATTCAAGGCCAGGCTGGATGAGGCTCTGAGCAACCTGATCTAGTTGAAGATGTCCCTCCTCACTGCAGGGGGGTTGGACTAGATGGCCTTTAGAGGGCCCTTCCAACCCAACACGTTCTATGATTCTATGATTTCCATAATGCTTTCAGATGAACCATCTGAAGGCATTTCACAGATGCCACCTGAGAATCCTTTCATAACACCCTCTGTATCATGTTACATGTTGTGCACAACAAACCGGTTCCAAAGCAGTTCCAATGGCAAAATATCCCCAGGGAAGGGTTTGTCCCAGACCCAGGCCCGGCGGGGGGCAAATCTCTGGCCGCAGCCAAACCCAGACAGAGAGACATGGACTCTGCTGGGCTCTGTGGCAAGTCCAAGCTGAACAAACCCATATCAACCCATCAACTCCCGAATTTCAGGCCACTTTCAAACCTGGACACAAACACACACTCCTCGTTTCCCAAAAGACTTTCACTTTTCCTGTTGGGGTCCCTGGGAGCCTGGTGACACTATGGGGGCTGGAGTCTTCTGTTTTCCATTCTGGGGGTGGCAACTTTCTCTACAATCCTGAATTCCCCACCAAATCCCCAATGTAGATCTGACCACATTAAAAAAAAAAAAAAGAAAGAAAGAAAAACCAACCAAACATAATCTTCCGAAATTCTTCTTTCATTTCTTCACCTGTAGCCAACGCTGGGATGCAAAGGGCCACAATATTGCAAGCCAGCTTTCATTACAGCGTGTTTATGGAAAAGACAGAAATATATGGACAAACATTGTTTCCGGAAGATTTACAAAGCATTTTCTGGTTACGAGTCCTCAGCGGTGGCGGGTAGAGTAGAGAGGCAGCAGGAACCGCACTCGGTGGGGAACAGCCCGTGCACGGAGGGCAACGCGACTCCCCGGATGGCATCCCTAAACCGGAGCGTTCTGTGCAGCACACGAGATGTGCCAGGGTGGGACGCGGGGGCTGTGCGGTGGGAGACGCTTCTTCCCCTTCCCAGGTGCTGCAGGCAATGCTTAGTGGGGAGGGGAACGATGGGCAGGGGGAAATCCCGGGAATGGCGCAGAGCCGTGACATTCAACAAGGATTAACGGGCACAAGGATTTACCCTACTAATCTCATGGGGTAAACCTTGAGCTGTTTCCCCCTTTGCTAATTATCTGAGACCCGCTGACAACCAAACCTGAGCAGCAGCAGGTCCAGGGGCTTCGGGACAAGGCGCTGGAGAAGGAGGGTCTGCTCTCATGGAGAGTGTCACCCACCCCGCAACACCTGGTTCTCTCCTTGAACACCCCCCTCCATCCCGACCGCACAGGGACAGGGAAACGGGCTCCATAGTGTCAGCAAAAACACCCAGGAATGTCACAAATTGTCTGCACAGGGCTATAGAAAACAAAGCAAAACAGACACAGGGTGACCAAAGAGCGTTGTACCTACAGGGTACCTATAGGACACCTATAGGGTACATTTACCCATAGGTTCCAGGCAAAGATCCTCTGTCTGGTGACACCCACCGCCTGCTGGAGGCTCTGCACCTCCTCACCACCGTGAACGGCTCCAGCAAGGGACTTCCTACGTGGAAAAATCATCAAAGATGACAGCTTTCGGTGAAACATTTCAGTTTTTATCAAAACATTCTTTGTTGGAAAGACAGGTTCAGCCAGACACGCTGCTGTTGTAATAATCATCATTTTGCAGCTGAAACGTCGGCTGCGCTGGAGGCGCCCCGGCGCTGCGCACGCCGTGAAACGTCACGACAAGGGAATGGCGTCGGGCACCCAGAAGGGAACCCACTGCTGGTGTGACCCGAGGGTCTCTCGCACCCTGACAGACTCCCCGATTTTTACACCAGAAGTGTATTTGGGGTCACATTTTCCAAACTTTTCTCTACGTACAGTCGCCAGAACCAGAGAGCAGCCACCTGCCTGAACGACAACACAGACACGGGGTCTGTGCCTTCAACAAAACCTCCCACTCGTGCAGAGCCTCTCTACTTGGCAATGCTTGAAAACTGCTCATCAGCCACGTAATCTGATGGCAATTTCTCATCTACCTTAATTTTATCCATTATTTAATTGCATGTTTTAATTATTTAGACAGGTCTCTGTAATCGGTCAAACGCTTTTAGCCAAGCACAGCATTTGAGGAGCACAGTTCTCCTGCCTGGCTCCACTTCCATTTCGGAAAGGCACCGCTGCCCCCAGCCCTGCGGGTTCAGCTCTGTCTGTGCCTCGTCTGGACTGGCCTTGGGTCAGTCTTGGCCTGGAGGGGACCTTTGCAGCACGGAGAGCGAGCCGAGGAAACCCCTGCCTCTCCCAGGTCGACCTTATTCAATTATATTTTCAAGGTGAGAGGAGCAGGGCTGAAACCATCCCCCTATGCGTTAAGCTGCTCTCCTAATTTAACAGTTTCCGTCCTTTCAGAATTAATTATTTTTTTCATTTCAGCAGATTCTGCTGCCATTATTCACATGAGCAGGGAGGAATTTTGAAACTAGCCCTTTTTTCTGGAAGCAGCTTGTCTCCACAATTGCTTTTTGTCTTCATACAACCACTTCTGTAGGTTGTTTCATTCAATCCCTAAACAAATGGCAACCCAAAACTACGTCATTCTTCTGAAACCCCAGCACCTGCACTGAGCAAGTTGCTTAGGCTCCTGGGCGCCTCGTCCATCTCACCCCACACGATCTGAGCTCTCCCACCCCAACCACGCTCTTTACATTGCCCATCGCAACCATACGAAGTCACATCATAACCATTGGAATGAACAGCAGGTTCTGGACATCAAGGTTGTAGGATAATCCAGGCTGGAAGGAACCTCCGGAGGTCCCTCAAAGCAGGGCCAGCTATAGGGCCAGGCCAGGTCGCTCAGGGCTTTATCCAGCTGGGTCTTGAAAACCACCACGGATGGAGACTGCACAACTTCTGAAGGCAACCTCTGCCCTTCCTGACTGTTCCCAGGGGGAAGAAGTGCCCCCTTGAACCCTGCAGAGCCTCTCCTGCGCCAGCTCATGTGTCTTGTACTCCCACTGCCATGAAGAGTTTGGCTCCTTCCAAGATGCTTTAGCCCATTGAGATCTCCAGGTGTTCAACTGCTGTGTAGGGAGCATACTTTGAGAAACTCATCTTTGTTGATTAAAATGATGGACAGATTTAGAGAAAGTCTACAGAATGAGTGTGAAACAGCACGGATTTTCAAACCAAAGGGTGGAAACTGAATTTGAAACTATTCAAAGCTTGTGAGATCCAGACATTTACTGGCAACTAAGAAGGCTTGTTCCATTCTTCAAATGCAAGCCCTTCACCTCAAGTATAATGTGAGCAGACCAGGCTTCAAATAAATCAATGGGCAAGTGTGTTTACTCACAGATTAGTCTCTCCCCCTCTTGCAGGGCTAACACAGACGTAAGGAGGTTGGTCAATTTTGCTATGACATAATCTCGGCCAACTGGTGCCATTAAACAACGTTATCTTTTTTACACAGTGAAAACGAGCTGCAGGACAATTCCGCAACTCTTTTCCTACGCAAGTGGAGCATCACATACATACATACTGTAACGTGCATGGATGACTCCCCTGTCGTTTTTCAAAGGGACAAAGACTACATGAGCAATTACAATTCCACTCATCTTACTCATATATTACGCTTTGACGTGATATTGAAAATCTGACGGGTGGCCAGTAAATCACTGCTCTCCTCAGCTCTCAGGCAGAGTCCACTGTTTGACTGGCTACTGCCTGTGACTTCTGTAATGACAGACTTCCCATTATCTCTCTGCTGGTGACATGAGAACTTGGAAGGAGGACTCCACTGAAGACAAAGATGCGAGCTTTTATTTAAAACTTGCTGATGTGATAGACCTCATTTATCTCTCTATATCAAAAAAAAAATAACTGTTTATCGCAAAACACATGATGAACAAAGAGATACAATTAGTCAAAGCCAGTTCCGAAGCTGCAAGGAAATGTGGGCGCTCCTGGCAAGGTAACACAAGGGGAAATTTTCTTACATTTCCCACCTCTGTAGCACGCTTACGGAAGCCGTGGTGAGTCTCCTGGAGGAGATCACCCGCTGCCTTTGCCGGACTCTGTGTTCCGCTGTCATCACTAATCCCCGGGTGCAAGGCCGGTGTGAAGTGCCGAGATGAAACTTGTTGACTGGTGAAGCATCCCCTGCCCGCGTCACCCAACAGCAACGGTGCGAAGGCTGCCATTTCCAAGCACCGCGTCCCCAGCCCCGGGGGAAAGCGCACACTGCACTCCCCCTCGGTGGCGTTTCAGTCCCTGGGGAGCCCCCAGCCATGCCTGGACACGGGGGAGACAGTCTGTCTGCGCTGGCGCTGGACCTCGGCACCTGCCGCAGCACTGGAGCGTTACTGGGACGTCAGGGACAGCAGCCGGGGACACACTGGCCACGTGCCGCACATCGCCAACACCCCCTCCGCATGAGCCCCCGCCCTACCCAGGGAGCCGTCCTGGGGGAAAAACATCCCATGCTGCATCCATACAGAGCAAAGAGACAAGAGACAGGGACAACGGAGATGTCGGAGCTCCAGACACAGCAAGGCTGGCCGTTCCCTCAGCTCAGGAATTTGTATTTTCACATATGGTCATACCTGAGAGCAGCCAGGGGGAAAAAAGGGGGATGTTTTGCAGGAATGCACTGCAATTCCTGAAGGCATTGTCTGCCTCGGTGTTTTGGGATTCCCCCTCCCTGCTGGGGCAAGGGGAGGAGGTGACAAGGTCCCAGGCTCTGCCCCGCCGGAGCCAGACGTGGTCCCTGGGCAAAGCCAGGTGAGCTGGGAACGAGCCGCAGCAAGCCCAAGGTGACAGACTCGGCACCTGCATCGGCACAAACCCAGGCCATCGCTGGGGCATCTCCAGTGAAGTACCAGGCACTGGGAGACCTCCAGTCTTTCAAACACACCCCGAAATCCCCAAGACGTGCGCACTGCTGCTCTCCCCCAGCCTGGTTCTATGGCAGCGATTTGGCCACACGTTGCTGTGAGGAGAGGGAAGAAGCCAGGATGGCCCAGCGGCTCTTTTTCGTTTGCTTTTTGGTCCGTTTCTTCAGGCTCTGACTCACGGCAGCTGGGCTGAGACAGACTGACCCAGGGGGACAAGAAGCAGCCTGTGGGTTTCCTGACACGACGAGCACCTCCACGCTTTGCCAGCACAGCAGGGTCGGTGCGGTGAAGCCCCGGCTCCATCCCCCGGCAGCGGCACTGACGGGAATTGCACGCTGGGCACCACAGACCCCTGGAAACTCTCCCTATCACCTTCTGGAAAAGTTTGCAGGAGAAATTCCAGGCTGCCCACCACTTCCAGACCAAGCAGGAGAAGCCGTCACCAGCTGCTCCCGTGGGAAAGGGCATCGAGCTCAGGTGGGTCGCCAGGCACCCCCCGCTCTCTCCCTGGACCGGGGAGCGGGCATCCCTTGGGTCACCCCACCTGGGTGTCTTCCCACCTCTTTTGCTCAGTCAAAGACCAGATGTTTCCATCCCAGCCCCAGACCACACAACACCCCCAGGTGCCCACGCAAGCTGCAGGGTGCTCGCGGCAAAGATGATGCTGATGCGGAGCGACGCAAGCAGGATACGCAGCTCCTGTCACGTTGCTTCCCCAGAAAACTCCCCACCACCGCAGCCCCCCGTCACACAAAATACCAGGTGTCACACCACACGGTCCGCAGTGACTGTCACCACCCAACACGACATGTCACAACAAGACTGCACGCGCAGGGAATGCTGTGCAGCCTTCAGAAGCTCACGCACATACAAAAAACGCTTGTAAGGGAGGGCAGAGCGGCAAGGACGTGAATGGGAGGTGCTGGCCCAAGGAGTCGTGCTTCCTACTGCTCATCTAAAATAAAAAAGGCTTTCTACGCGTAGAAGCTGATTTTCAGCAGGAGTAAGTACCCTGGCAGGGTTCTCTTCTCTTTCTTGACCCTACAACAGAGCAGAGCCAAAGGAAAAGTCGGTGCCCCGCTCTGTCCCCAGCAGCGCGACGGAAGGATGGAGGGCTCAGAGAAGAGACTTCAGCCTCTCTGTGGCACCATCACGGCATTCGGCTGCTCCCTCTGGATCTGCACTGCAGGGAAACTGCTTTCCTCTCCCCAGCCACCACTTGTCTTCCCCATCCAGACAGCGAGACCTTCGGGGACAGCCAGCGCACAACGCCCAGCCCCGTGCTGCTCCCAGCGCCACCGTCATGTGAATAAGCGACAATGCTGGTGATGGTGAACAGGAACGGGGATCCCGGAGGCTCACCCTCCAAAGCCAGGGGCCGTGCAGAGCTCCGAGCCCCCCGGAGCACCCGCGAGACCCCGGCAGACGGAGGAGCTCTACCTGGCACCTCTGCAGAACCCTGTTATTTGGCCGGGAGCTGATGGCTGCCTGTGAACCGGAGGCCGTGGTCAGCAGCATCATCTCAGGGCTTGAAGAGCTTTGAGCACAGAGCAGCCCTTGAACCTTACGCAGGGAGACCGGGGCAAATGCCACTGTTGTCTCCAGAGAGCTGCTGCTCCGTCCCAGTGAAGCGCCCTGTGTTACAGCGGAGCAATGGTCCTCTGCAGTCTTTTCTCAGCCCCTTTAAATTTCGCTGTTATTTAAAGATACTACTCAGCACGAAACAATACTACCAGCCTGAGATCTCCTTCTGAGCAGCCTCTGACTCCCTCAAAGGACACTGTCCTGCCGACCGGCAGAGATGGGCAGCACCAGCAGCACGGGCATCTCAGCGGCCCGGGAGGCAGCCCCCCGCTCCCGCACCGCCCGAGCACCCCGACACGGCCCGTCCTGCGCGTGCCCCGCACCCGGGGAATCAGCGGAAGAACCGCGGCAAAGGGCCAGCACCGCAGCCCACCGAGTGGCGAGAGCACAGCAGGGCCCCCCCAGGGCGGGGAGTGCCGAACCCCCGCTCCAGCCCCAGCGTGCTCCGTCTCCTCCATCCGCATGCGGGGACGTGGCGCCCTGTGCCCCCCCGAGCCACGTCTGCCCTGCCCCGGGAGGGGACACGTCCCCTGCGGACAGCGGGGGATGCAGGGGGCTCTGCGCTGCCTGACCCCCCGCAGCGGTCACGGGCGCCCACCCTGCTCCCAGCTGCCGTCCCCCGGCCCAGACCCCGCGCCCTTTCCATTCGGTAGGGGTATTGATCTGCTGGCAGCAACGGGCTGGATAATTAGCCAGGAATTAGGGTTTCTATTACAGCCAGGAGGCTGCCCCAGCTGATTTATCACCTGAATAATTTACTGTGATTGAAAGGAAATTAAAATGAACTCCATTTGACAACTGTGCGCTTTTATGGGCTTTAGTGAAGACTCAAAAGCCAAATTAATAGCCTGGTGTTGTTTAATAGTCTACTGAGAGTAAATATGGGAAGGTTTTTCCTCTCCTGATGTGCTCTCCTAGGCTGGATTTTAGAGTTGTTTTCTTTCCCCTCCCACCAATAAAGCCACGGGCTGGGCCGGAGGCGGCTCCAGCTGGGAGAGCCGCAGATGTGGGAAGCACGGAGCCGCCCGCGCTCCCCGCGCCGCCCGCAGCCCGTCTCCGCAGGCAGAGGGGCTGACGCTGACGGCAAAACGGGGGCGAGCAGGCAGCACCCGCCACTGCCCCCGCCACCACCAGCACCGCCACCAGCCCAGCCCATCCAGCTGCCGACTCCGGACAAGCTCCGCTGGTGCAGGACAGGGACCGGCTGCTGGCTGGGGGGGAAACGGAACATCACGGGGGTAATGCAACACCCACAAACTCGTACCAGGCCCTGCGCACCCCGATGGCCATGTCCACCCGCTGCCACCCCCACGGGGCTGAGGGGACGCTCCGCTGCCGTGCACGGTGCCGAGCACACCAAGTCTCGCCTTCCCGACCCGCCAGCACACGAGGAGCTGTCATCAGAGCCGGCAGAGCGATGCCGAACTCCGCTTCTCCTTTTCCTCTGTCTTTTTAATCTCAATTTTAGCATTTGTGTCCATTTGTCGAGCCGCGTGTTCTTGTCTTGTTTTCCTTGCTCTTCATTTACCCCACCCTGCCACTCAAGCCATGGGCAACAGCTCATACCTACATGCTGAAATCTCTTCTGCAGGTGGCACATCAAGAAAAAAATTTTACTCTGGATGTTCAAATATAGCCATGAGTTAGTGGCATAATTTTCACTGTTACCAGACAACACAAAGTTTTGCGATGACACAAGCAAATACTAGCTCTGCACTTCTCATCGCAAGTCTCAGGGTACTTTAAGAAGATCCTCAGCAGCCAGTCTCCACCCAAAGGGAGCGTCCCCCAGGAAAAAACATATTATTCACACAAATAGAAAAATGAGTCACCCTTTCTGGCTTTAACTGACTTTTTCTTGACCTTTCTTTTATCTGACACGTTTCTGACTTTTCCCTCTTACTCCCGAAGATCAAACCCCAACACTAAGGAGGACCGTACATCTCCACACCCTCAGGAGCTGCGTTCCTGTGGACGCACCATCCATCACAGCTCCATACAGTGAAAAACAAATTTTCATCTTTCCAAGAAGATAAAAGTAAAATCTGAAGATTTACAAAAGGACTTGTGCCCCTCCCTTGGTCAGTTCAGAGAACTTCATCACCACTGTCTCTGAAACAGAGGGGTTTTAACGCTGTGCAAAAATCCCCTCATTGCAGGAGAGTTTGGACTAGACGACCTTTAAAGGTCCCTTCTACCCCTAACTGTTCTATGATTCTATGATATTTTTTCCATTTTTTTTCAATTTATTAGTAATTTTTTCAGGTTCATTAGTTATCCAGATTTCATCTGCCTGTCCTTATCTCGAGATCCAGACTTATCTGCACTGCCTGGTTTCTACCTAAGACCAGAATATCTACGTTTTATCCAGAAATAAATACAAGAACAGACATTCAGTTTAGTTCTAGCTACAAGCAATGGGAAAGCATCAGCAAAGGCCTGGGAATTATCTGCTATTAGCTGCACGCAGTTCCTTCTAAGTCGGTGACCTACATAGTGTTGAATCTGGTCACATCGTGTTATGCCTCATTATGGCCCTGATCTAAAGTCTATTGAAGTCAATAGAAATATTCCTCTTGGCTTCAATGAGTATTCGATTGGACCCATGTGTGAAGCTGAAAATACAAGAGAATCCATTTCTGTCATGGACAGAAATCCAGCATTGATAATTCTCTTCTTTATTCTGAAGAGATTAATGCACTGCCTTTCCTGTCAAGTGGATCCTGCTGTGTATCCTTCACCCCACGGTTTTCCCCTGCAGAGGCATTCCTCTTGCTCCCATGGCCACCAAAAGCACACCAGTCCGTGAGCGCCAGGCTTGCCCCCTGCACCCGTCCAGCCTCCCCTGGCCCCGGCAGGTCTTGGTTGATCCCCAGGAACATCTCCTGCCCATGCTTTAACTGGAGAACGCATCCGAGTCAATGGTTCACGCGAGCTCCTCCATCCTTCTGGCTGGAATGGTGGGAAGCCATCAGAGGATGATGGGCCTCGTGGGCACCTCCAGTTCCCCCAGCCGGTTGCTCCTAAAGGACCAGGCACTGGAAAACGACACCACTTGCTGTAGCAGCTCTGTGCACCAGAAGGACACGGTGGGTTTTGCCAGTGACAGGGGCCAGGTGGGAGTACCGTGGTCCGCCATGGAGGTGGCTGTACAGGAGAAGTCCAGGGCGGGCAGGAAAAGCCACTCGTTGCGTCAGTACAGCTTTGCTCCCAGGGAGGTCTGGGTGCCCGCAGCGGTGGGACTGCACCGGGGAGCCGACAGCGGGGAGCAGCAGAGCTGTCCCCACACACAGAGAGGCGCCGAGAGGAGAACCAAGCCGCTGCCAGCCCGGGAGGCAGACGCTGCAGTGGGTCTCCCTCTCTGGGACCTGAGGTCTACCCAACGTTCCAGCCCTGGACTTTGTCCCGGCCGATGGTGGCCAGCAGCCACGAGCAGAATGGCAGCGCAATGGAGGTGCTGCAAACACCCCACTATATGCATTTCAAATTCCGGGCCCAGAAATACGTGAAATCAGTTTTCCATGAACATTTGCAGCCAATGCAAATCGATCATAGGCTGTTTGCAAAAAATGAGCACAAAAGGCCACAAACATGAGGGAAAGGCATTAATTTTACACATGGATTCATGTTTATAGCAGGTTCTGCAGGGGCCAGGGTGCTTCTAGAGCACTTTATGCCTTGGCGACTCCCCATAACACACAGATGTGAGGGGAGTCATGGAATTACGGAATGGTTTGGGTTCAGAGGGACCCTAAAGCCCATCCAGTGCCACCCCCTGCCCTGGGCAGGGACACCTCCCACCAGCCCAGGTTGCTCCAAGCCCCGGCCAACCTGGCCTTGAACCCCTCCAGGGATGGGGCAGCCACAGCTGCTCTGGGCACCCTGGGTCAGGGGCTCACCCCCCTCACACCAAAGAATTTCTTACTCTCTGTATCTGTCGGCACCATGTACCTGTGCCGCAGAGACACCTACGCACGCATGGCCGCAGCACCCGGCATTAGGTGGCAAAACAAGGCGCATAATATGAGATTCCTTACTTCTGCCCCACAGTGCGCGCGGTCTGACAGTCTTTAATTATACAAACACACGGTGGGATCCCTGCCTCACCCAGAGCATGCCACGGGCACCGTTTCTGAACAAAAGACTGCCTGCTATTTTATTTTATTTTCCTGTCATTGTCCAGCAGTTGCCTTCTCTCTTGGCGTTGTCTGAGCCCTTCCCCAAAGACAAGTACTCATTCCCTGTGGGTCTCTCTGTAGAAGGCACAGCTTACAGCAGACGTGAAAACTCAGATGATGCTTGTCAGGGGAACAAGGTATTTTGAGGTGAGAAGTAACTCGTGAGTCTCCATTATATACAGGCGGACTGAGGGAAACATTAAAGATGGAAAAGTAAAGGAAATAGACTGGAAGAACTCAAAGTAAAAGGTTCGGGAGCAGTGAGCAAGCCCTCCCACACAGCCCATCTACACGCCCACCTACGTGAGGGGTGATGTACACCTTCCAACAGGCTAATTTTGTCCAGAAAATGGATCAGGAGGACTTTGGTCAGCAGGAGCCAGACTTCAGCCACTGTGGCTGCCAACGCTTTGCTGTGCCACAACTCAGCGTGGCCACGGGACTGTTCCCAGCACACATTTAAGGAGGAAGACTTGGAGAGGTGCTGCAAAAGAGGGAGGAAAAGGAACTTCCTTGTCTAGAAAATAGCAAACCTTCCACTAAAATACCTGGAGCCCTCCTCAGGTGAACAGTGCAAGGACCTCAACAAGTTTTTGTGCCAAAGTAAAATTAGTGATATTCAGCTGGCTGCTACCAGACCAAGTTTCTAGTAAAATAGACAAGCAGTGGGTCGACGGCTCCTACTAGGCTTCTCCCCACATCTTGTCTCTATAGCATCTTTTCCTCATTTTCCTCTACAGCAATAGCTACGGACTCCAGACATCCACCGCTGCCCGGCGCTCGGCTCCTGGGCTCAGCGTCGCTCTGCACAGCCGGGCGCCGGAGCCAGGTGTTGGTTTACTACAGCAATCTTTCGCAGGGACAGCTCTGGTTTTCCAAGTCACATCACTAATGTTCTCAGTATTCTCTTTCTCATTGATTTCTTTGGCCTTACTAATTGATCCAGACAGCTTCTCTGCTTTGGTTAAGTATCATGACAGCTTTGCTTGACTCGCCCAAGAGGTAAAACACGACTGCTTCAGTCATGCCACATCCTTGTGAACCAGAGCTGATCGTACATATCACACGCGTTCCTATTGAGGGTTACACATCACATGCCACCAAAAAGCAGAAGCCAACCCCAAAGAACCACGAGCACTTCACCATGGCCCAGCCTTCCCAAAGCAAACGACAATGCTCCAACATGTATGGAAGCAAACAGCTACGAACTCCATTTGTAATTAAACTTTAGAACGCCTAGGCAAGGTGCTTCTGCTAAGCACTTTTGCACATCACAATATCACATTTCTCAGCATCTGTGTGACTTCCCAGGGCATGCAGAGAGTACCCTGTTAACTAGATTAACAGGGACATATCTCCAGTCTTAACTCCCTGGCAGCACAGCCATTCAAGCGACAGCTGCTCATGTGGACCCAGGCAGATCCTTGCTCCACCAACAGCTGAATGGCCCATATTTGACAATCAGGGTAATACTTCAGCTACATCCTCATTCATTTTTCCCATTCTTTCTATTAAACCAGCAAAAGTTTCTCTCTGGATAAACGTTCACTGCTGCACTGTCTCCCTTGAGCTACAGCGACATGGCTCAGACACTTCAGAACACAGACACAAAGAAAGAATCCTCTTCCATCACCACTCTCTTTGTAATGACTTTTTTGGCATATAGACGCCAGAGGGGCAGATTTAACACCACACAATGTCTAAGTGACCAACACTGGAAAGGCTGGCTGTAGGAGCGGGCACGGTGCCTGTCCTGCCCAGTATCACCCGTGTTCAGATGGGATAACCACCATCTAGTGGTACGTGAAGGCCATTTCACCTTCCAGAGACGCTGCTGCTTTGGCTTTCCTCACGAGTTTTTTAAAAAAAATCAAATTGACCTCAGCATCTTCCCCATCTTTTTCCAGCTTGAGGTCAGATCCGCAGAGTTCCTCAGCAAATACAAACCAGGGAAACCACAAAACCAGCAAAAGCTGGTGAAAAACAAATTGCTCTAGGAATGAAATAACAAATGACAGATGTGAGCTGAAAGGCGTGAGGAATTTCTACTCTACCATATGACTTTCAGCCTAACTAAGTAATTTTTCAAAAAATGTATACCAATACATATTCCTTAACTAAAGCCACGATGGTAGTAGGCTGCCATGAGATAATCTCCAGTGGCCCTCAAATGTATAGATTCCTCCAAGGGAAATCAGCGTCTGTCTGCAGTTTGAGCGTTCATCCACCTTGCTAAAAAGCAGGTCTAACATTAAGAACGCTGAAGATTAATGGCCAGACACATCGTTAAGTAGCAAGCTACTATTGGTGCTGACAGCAATGCATGCGTTTCCACCTCCCTCTCAGCAGCTAAATTAAAGGCTGCCACCCAAGAAGAAGAAAACACAGAGAGACAGAGCCCATCGGCTTTCGCATGTGCTTCTGTATCATGCCTGCAAAAATGGAACTTTCCCAAAAAATTACTGCCAAGTCCTTCTCAAACACACGGCTAATCTGTAGGTGCAACTAATTTACCTTCACACACTAATTGGGTGTTTCTCTCAGCAAATGGCCAATTACATGCCTAATAAGCCCTTTCTGGATACAAAAATCTAATTTGTGTGCACAATCATGCTAACTATGAAGCAAAATTAGGCATTGAGTTTTGCAAGTCTTCTCCTTGTTACCTGCATAGCCTGCCTGAGATCTAACAAAAGCATCAGAAGCTGTGATGCTCTTTAAGGACTCATTTGATGTAACTGGCCCAGATCAGGTGTAATTTCATACCCAAACACTTGCTAATGTTTACACAGCAAGTGTTTTCTTTCATTTTTCAATCCTCAAGTCCTTTATGCCTAACGTGCACTTGTCTGTAGGGCTTGATGTGACACCTTTTCTCCATGTTTTTCTACCGTGACTCTGAAAAGTGTTTGGTGATGTCCACCAAACAGACCTCTGCCAGCGGAAAGCACATCTGGAAAACACCGAACGTTTGTAATAGTACCTGTTCTGGTTTGATGGGCTCAGTTGTTGTGAAAATGTCAGAATAATGTTGCCTCTCGAAGACTCGATCCAACACTTCTAGCTGCTGCTGAGTGAAAAGGTCTCCTCGCATCTGTTTCCGAAGAAAATCTCTGCCCGGGAGAGAATGGCCATTTGGTACTGGAGATTCCTGAATACCTTTCGAAGAGGAGAAAGAAGACAGAGAATAAGCAGTCATCGCAATGATGAGACCTACAGAGGAGCGCCTCATTTTATCCCCTAAATAGATGTGGGTACCAGTTTGGTGACACCATGAGGACTCTTTGAGAGGAGGTTACAAGCAAGACACACATTGCCAGAAGACGCTCTGACCAGTCTTCCACCACCGCCAACCCTCAACACAATTTACCATTGATGATTTCACACATAATTTAAAGGCAGGACAAAAGGACAACGGTCATATCTTTGCTTGCATCATTTTTACACCACCATCTAAGAACGTGTCTGGTTCATGGTCTGGATGCAGGAAGACACGGGAGGATAAGGACGCCACCTGAAGCTGCAGTCAGAGCCCACTTGGGTCAGCTCTGGCAGTTCCGCTTTGCCCCATCTCAGCCCGAACGCTTCACCTGCTCCCTGCGGAACACGCAGCTCTGGCTCAGCCCCATCTGTGCCGAGCTCTGTGCTTTGGAAGCACCACCTCCCGCTGGCCAGGCACCTCCGAAACGCCGGCACTGCCCGTGCCACACTGCAGCAGGACATCCCTGGCACTGAGTTACCCCTGCAGCAGCCTCAGAGGGGCCCGATCCCAGGCACCCTCCTGGCACTGCAGCTTCACTTCGTGTTTCTTAAGCCTATTGGTGTGATGAAAGCCCGGGCTCCAAGGCACGGGCTTTTTCCCTCTCCTGACTTTGGCAGAGAATTTTATCAGAAGTCATAAGTGACCGCCCATGGCTGAAAAGCCATGAGACGAGTTTGAAAAATGTTTAGATTGTCAGTTCGAAAAGACTCTTGCAATAGAGGGGTTTGTTTCCATTTGCTTTTGCAGATTCACAGTGGTTTCCTACTTTTCCTTCACCTGTCAGTGCAAGAAATGTATCTTTTACGCACTGAAAGCTGAGGTCTGCAGTATTCCCAGGACTCCAGGAGGTGGAACTCCAAGAACAACAGTAAATATCAGATTTCTTCTCCAGATGGCAACACCGCACTAGACAGAGTGAGGAAACGTTTTAAAAATAGAATCTCGCTGCCGAGGTAGTTTTGAGGAGCAGAATTCAAACGCATCCTTAACAACAAGATTTTCATGAGCGTTGCAGTGGCTTACTACCCAAATAGTCTGCAGAGGAATAACATCACTCGGACCTTCTGTGGTAGATTCTGCATCAAGTTTTTTCAGGGCAAGGACCAGAGGGGTCCGTGCAAGGACACCCTGCTGCTGCAGACGTCAGTTTTGTCCCCAGACACGTGCTGACCATCACTAACACGGGTGATGCCCGGCAGACAAGATTTTTCACAAAGAACTATTGATTTGAGATCGTCCTTCAGCACAGCTGGATTTTGCAGAAATGCCGTGTATCCAGAAACCCAGGCTGCTGTCAGACTGATCTCTCAAACCGAGGGGCCGACACACAGAAGGACTCCTTCCACCCAGGTCACTCCATAACAAGCTGCTTACGCTGAACACGCATTTGATCGTAACAATTAGTGCTGGGAACTTCCTTCTAAATTTTAGTTTTCAATTTAGGCAATTTAGGCAACAACAGCTTTATATTTACCTGTTTAGACAAAGTCATGCAACTTAAATCAAGAGTAGTCAATGTTGGCTTTTGTGAAGTGCAAACGTCAGTTTATACCACACAGGAAAAAAACCCTGAACCTGTCCTCTGAACAGAAACCCTAAGCACATGCACAGAGCTGTGAAAAAATACAAAGGGACATAAGAGAGCAGTGTATCTTTAAATCTTTTTTTTTTTCTTTTTTTTTACTATTCTAAATCAAATATTATCTAATAGACCTAGTGCTGGGTTTAGTCAACCATGGATTATAAAATTAAAATTCTGGTTGCTAGCTGCATGGTAGCAAAAGGCCGGGGAGACCCTGTCTCTGGAGCACGGAAACTCTGGCTTTAAATTTCAGGTTAAACTAATGTTATTCACAATTTGGCATCAAAGTTAAAGCTTTATGCAGTTTTGGTCTAAAGGGGGTGATGAAAGGGAGTGAAATGATCCAAGACGTGGTATGACCTGGAAAATGTTCCTGGCGATGCCAGTGCCGTTTGCACATTGTTTATACACCCGGAGATCAGGTGTATAATGAGACCCCATCGCATTTAAATACAGAGCAGCTGACCCACGTTCCGCCAGCAGAACTCGTATTAGGGAGGAGAGCTCAGGGTTTTTTTGGGTGAATACGCCAGAGAAGAGGAGCCAGCAGAAGGCGAAGGCTGGCGCAGCAGCCTCGGCCGGGCCAGGCTCCCGATGCCGATCCAGCAGGGGACCACCCCGAAAGGCCCCCGAGAAACGTCAGGCAGAGGAGGAGATCTCCCCCCACAAGGGAAACCCGCGGGCAAAGACGCTGCCGGAGGGAGCCGGGAGGGAGCCAGCGGGCCAGGTGCCGTCCCGCAGGGCGCTGGGCAGTGTGGCAGCACACGAAATCCCGCGGGGGCGGAGGTGGGGCTCTGGAGGGGTTTGAAACTGAAGACACGGATTTGGTGGGGTGGTGGAAGCGCGGCCGGAGCAGCCATCAGGGAGGGCCATCCCTCAGCCGTCCGCGCCGCGCTGAGATGGGGGTCAGTGCCCGCAGGGTTCGCTGCCGGGGAGGGACCCAGCAGGAATGGGGACGAGCTGGGACCACCGGGGTGGCCGTCACTGCCCAGAGCACCCAGCACGTTGGTGAGAGGAGACTGGGAACCCCCCAAACATCACTCGCCCCTGTTATCACTCCCTCTCTGCGTCCCATGAACGAAGCAGTAACTCGTTCTTTTGCACCGAGCTCCCTGAACTCGGACTAACTGCAGGTAAGTCAGTCCTGCGTTTCACTGCACGAGTACAGGACTTTCTACACGCTGCACATGACACCTGAAAGTTCGTGAAGGTCTTTGGGATGCGTTTGGCTGTTAGACATTATATAAATGTGAGATAATTACCATTAGCATTATGCATTGTTTGAATACTCTAGAATATCTTCGATAATTAAAATACTGTTGGCAGGTTTGAAACACTTTGGGTTATAAATATGCTCCAGGGAGTGGTAAAAACATTCTTCATATAATCAATGCATCCACCTAGGAGGGTTATGTTTTGTTGACAGTAGCACTACGTGTGTACCTACCTACTCTGCAAAACAATTAGTTCCCAGTCCAATGGCATCTTTCCAGAAATGCTAATGAAGAGCACAAATATAATACTCCTCTTAATGCAAAAGAGGACATTCTTCTCAGGCAAACATTGCATCCCTTATCTCCAGCAGCTCTCACAGATGGGACAAGGTGGTGCCATCAGACCACAACTTTCTGAACCACCTCAGACACAGCGCACCTCCCTCCCGGCACGAGGCCAGAAGCACCGTCCCTACTGATCTGGGCACAGCTCGGCTTCTCCTGCAGTGGGGACTTGGGAAGAAATTTTTCACTCTGAGGGTGGTGAGCCCCTGGCCCAGGCTGCCCAGAGAAGCTGTGGCTGCCCCATCCCTGGAGGGGTTCAAGGCCAGGTCGGACGGGGCTTGGAGCAACCTGGGCTGGTGGGAGGTGTCCCTGCCCAGGGCAGGGGGTGCCACTGGGTGGCCTTTAAGGTCCCTTCCCACCCAAACCATTTATGATTCTATGACTTGCCGAGTTGGGTACACCTTGGAATGGGGCAATGTCCCAGGGACACCCCCTCCTTGGTTCCCCATTCACCGGTGGGCACTTGCTAGGCGCGGGGAAAAGCCATTGTTCCTCACTCTGAACTGCAGGAACCCTGTTTGCGCCTTACCCAGAAAAATGACCCATGGTTTCAAAACAAAAGCTGGGCACACTTCCAAAGAAACCAGCCTGGCTTCGTCAGCTGAAGGCTAACATAATGTTAATGTCACACACCAGCGAAGATTTTCTATGGCTAACCAGAGTCTGGGCAGTCTAGGAAGATTCAGGCACACAACAGATCCACCTCTGAGAAGAGACACCATGCACGGTCTTGATGACCAAAGGCTGTCTGAACGGTGCGGCTATCATCCAGAAACACTACATCTTCATTAATTAAAAGCAAGTTATTTTCTGGGGACCTAGGCAAACTGCAAGATCAGTTTAAACAGATTGAGAAATTGTGATTTAATTTTTTTTAACGTACTTTTTTTACAGCTAAATACTTGTCCGTTGTGGTTTAACCCCAGCCAGCAACTAGGACCACACAGACACTCTCTGCTTCCCGGCCCCCCCAGGAAGGTAGGGAGAAGAGGGAGAAAAGGGGAGGGGAATCATGGGTTGAGATAAAAACAGTTTAAAAGATCAGTAACAGAAGAGGAAAACAATAATAATAATAATAAAAGAACTTACAAAATAAAGTGATACAACACAAGTTGGTCTCACCGCCCGATGATCGGTTGCCCAGCCCACCCGAGCAGTGATCCTGCCCCCAGCCAACCCCCATTTATATACCGAGCACGACGCCTATGGAATGGAATATCCCTTGGGCCAGCTCACCCTGTCTGTGCTCCCTCTCAGCTTCCATGGGATGCTGAAGAAGTCCTTGACTAACGTCAACATTACTTAGCAACAACTAAAACAATATGTGTTATCAACATTATTCTCATACTAAATCCAAAACACAGCAGCGACTAGGAAGAAAATTAACTCTATCCCAGATGAAACCAGGACATTGTCCATAGTGTGTTTTCTGAAGCAGCAGGAGAACATTTGAACTTGCCAAAGACGCCTAAAACAAATTTTTATTGATACTCATCATGTAACTCATTTGATTTAAAATAGTGTTTTGCTTATACATTTCCAAGACTATGGGCCAAAATAAGGCCAGCAAACGACCCTCAACCCTTTCTTCACAAAACACCAGGGCATGTTTAAAAGTCCTAAAGCTTATCATCTAAAAAAAAGTCAGAATACAGAAGTACCAATAAAAACCACTGAACTAAAGAAAACGATCGAGCCCACCTTGTCTTTTTTTATTCAGGGACAGACCCTGCCCTGGTCTGAGCGAGCGCGGCTCCAGTCAAGGACCTCAGCCGGGCGACGGAGGCTGAGAAACGCGTGCCACCCGCAAATCCTACTGGAATAATACTGCCAGTGTAATTAATAATAATGATGTACCATGAAGTGCACGCGTCCGTGGTACATCTGTCTGATGCGCTGCTTTTCTGACGGAAAAGAGGATCTTCTGGTTTCAGGTCTTCAGGTTGTTTTCTTTTTTTTAAACAGCGCGGTTTTACAGGGTTAATGAAGGAAGTAAATAGCTAGTACCATGAACAGCCCATATTCATAAAGGACATGGTTTCTGTCTCTAATTTGTACTGTCCAACTTCATTACCTGGTATCATACCTAATTACTCCACCTTATAGGGAAATGCAGGCTAATTAGGAAGGATGTTATTCACCACATTTAAAACATTACGAAGCAAATGAAATATTACCAGGAGGCAAAAAGGTGATTTGTTTCCTTGTAGCATGCCTGTAAATTAGCCCAGAGAAGATAAAGACTTTGTTTTAATTACCATTTGGAAGGCTTTGTCTAAAACGTAAACTGAATTTTCATGCCACCTTCTCGGGATTGTGTGCATTTGGCAGCTCTTCCCGGTAAGGCGTTACTTTCAGAACCACATACACAGCAAGAGATCTTTGCATTTACACTATTTGAGCTTTCTAAGCACTGCTATTTATTTTTTCAAAGGACAGTATCACTAAAAAGAAGCTTTATATTTTGAAGCGTATAAAGCTGATCATCGCGCAAATATTTTCAAGAGAAATCACTACATTTCACGAAGATGGGTATGGGTTTTGCCGTAGATCAAAGTGAGAAAGAGGGGAAAAAAAAGATAAATCATCAGAGATCCAAAAATACTTTTCATTTGGAGAAGATATCAGGCCATTTCGATGGCACTGATAGAGTCTCTGCTCTGTCTCCATTACCCACTGAAGGCAGCCGGAGTCAGGAGCTGACTACGCTAGATTATATTCCCTATAAGATGGTCACCAATATATATATATATGATCTTCAACCTCTATTGATTGACCAATTTCACAAGCAAAGACTGGTGAAATGAAGCTGAAATGAACATCATGCTTTAACTCATTGAACCCATCAGGCCTGAGTTAATCTCACTGCCCACTGTCTCTGATAGAATTCAATTGATCAATCATGTTTCGGTGATAGTACCATTTCAGTGGCTTATTGCTTCTTCATTTCAAGGCTTGACCTGTTAGATATACTTGGACCAGCTCTGCTCCTCCTGGAGACACAGCGACCAGCATCTGCGGACGCAGCGCATTGTCCTGCCTCCAGGCTCGGAAAAACCCGGGCCGCGGGGGCTGCTGAACACTCCCACCTTCGTGTTGTGTTTTTAGGACTATTTTACTGATTTCGCAGTCGGGATGGGTGTGAGGACACGAGGAGCCCAAGCAGCCCGAGCCCCCCTGCCCTCTGGTGAGCGCCGGCCGCCTCCACCCCATGCTGCCACTTGGGCAAGGAGGGAGAACACCGGTTTTGTGGCACACCGGGGCTGCATCCCGCGGCACGGCCCAGCTGCACACACCGGCCGTTGGTGCCACACGGCCCCGGGGGCAGCCCCGACCGACCCTGCCCCCAGCATCTGCCTGCACCCACCTAGTGCTGGGCAGCGGGGGGTCTCCAGCCATTTCCCACCCGCCATTCGGATGCACGTTCGGGGTACGCCCCGCCTGCCCCCCGCCTCCCCTCCATCCCACCCTTTGCTCCTGCACAGGCTGTGCAGCCTGCACAGGACCACCGCCACCATGGTCCCAGCTGCGCTCACCCCAGCCAGCAGCAAGGGGGGACCCTGGCTTTTCTCAGAATCCCAGACTGGCCGGGGTTGGCAGGGGCCTCTGGAGATCACCCAGTCCAACCCCTGCCAGAGCAGGGTCACCCACAGCAGGTGGCACAGGATGGCATCTCCAGGCGGGTTTGGAATGTCTCCAGAGACGGAGACTCCACCACCTCTCTGGGCAGCCTGTGCCAGGGCTCTGCTACCCTCACAGGAAAGGAGTTTTCCCTCACGTTGAGATGGGATTTCCCGTGTTCCAGTTTGTGCCCGTTGCCCCTTGTCCTGTCCCCGGGAGAAGAATCACAGACTCATAGAATCATTTAGGTTGGAAAAGACCCTTGGGATCATCAAGTCCAATCATCAACTCCACTCTACAAAGTTCACCCTTACACCATATCCCTTAACACCACATCTAAACGACTCCTAAACACATTCAGGGATGGTGACTCCACCACCTCGTCTGGCCCCATCCTCTTGCCACCCGCCCTTTAGCTCTTGCTGAGCATTGATGAGACCCCCTCTCAGTCTTCGCCAGGCTAAACAGCCCCAGGGCTCTCAGCCTTTCCTCATCAGAGAGGTGTTCCAGTCCCCTGACGATCCTCGTAGCCTCCGCTGGACCCTCTCCAGCAGTTCCCCGTCCTTCTTGAACTGGGGAGCCCAGAACTGGACACAGCACTCCAGATGTGGCCCCACCAGGGCAGAGCAGAGGGGGAGGATGACCTTCCTCCACCTGCTGGCCACGCTCTTCTCAATGCCCCCCAGGAGATCACTGGCTTTCTTGGCCAAATGGGGAACGCTGCTGGCTCAAGGTCAACTTGTTGTCCACCAGGACTCCTGGGTCCCTCTCTGCAGAGCAGGTGAGCACCAACCTGTCCTGGTGCGGGGGGTTATTCTTTCCCAGGTGCAGCACCCTGCACTTGCCCTTGTTGAACTCCATGAGGTTCCTCTCCGCCCAGCTCTCTGGCCTGTCCAGGTCTTGCTGAATGGTGGCACAGCTTTCTGGTGTGTCAGTCACTCCTCCCAGTTTTGTGTCATCACCGCTTGACAGGGTGTCTTCACCCCCTGCACACTCTTGCAAACCAGGCTGCATCTTCCTGGCTCCCTGTGGTGAACCCACCATGCCGTGCCACCCTGCGGGGCATGTCTGGCAGGTGGCTGCCCGGTGCCTGCACACTCAGCGCTGCGTTTGCACCGGCTGTGGGGAATGGGAAAAGGAAGATGGAAATATTGGAGCTGCGCCGTGGGCCCGTCAGTGCTGCTCTTCCTAAAACACTCAGCAGTGCGGCGATTAGCACTTTTATCATCAACCAGCCCCCTCTGGTCTTTCACAGAGAAGTGATGGAGCTCCTCTCCACCGTGAGAACATTTGTCTCTGCTCTCCAGGACAGCTGGAGGTCCACCCTGATGCACGAGCTGGAGCCACTCGGTATGCCCACAAGATGTACGAGCCAGAGCCGTGCCTGTAGTGCAGGAGGTGCCTCCCCGCAGCACGGCCGCACAGCCGGGGCACGGCTCCACGGCTGATTACGGGCATCACCCAACAAGGGAGCTTTATTTAACAGAAGAGATTTCCCATGAGGTTACGGCTCATCTCCTCCCACAGTGATTTTAATCCTGCAGCAGCCACACAGGAATTTTATTATAAATCTCCTAGTTTGTGCTAGGAAAGCCCTGCAGTCTCCTGCATCCTACCGTTCCCTCTGGAGCGATCAACGAAGGCATGGTGAGACCTTGCACCTTGGCAGCCCTAACGCGAAGGGGACAGCCTATGGACCTGAACGAACACTTGTGCAAATAGTGCCACGGAGTGGGGCCGGGTCACTTGTGCACCTGCGAGGGCTCTGTCTGCGGGGCGGAGATGTGGCCCCACCAGGGCAGAGCAGAGAGGGCGCATGAGCTCCCCCCACCTGCTGGCCACGCTCTTGCCAATGCACGCCAGGAGACCACTGGCCTTCTTGGCCACAAGGGCACATTGCTGCCTCATGGTCATCCTGTTGTCCACCAGGACTCCCAGGTCCCTCTCTGCAGAGCTGCTCTCCAGCAGGCCAGCCCCAGCCTGTCCTGGACGGGGGGTTATTCCTCCCCAGGTGCCTTGCTCACACCGCAAGCTCTGCAGGTGCAGGACGCAGCCCCGTCACTGACGGTGCCGGTGGGCTGGAGGCCTCCCGCCGGGTCAGAGCACCCTGGGGCAGGCCTGGGCTTGCTCTGCTGCCGGCGCTCCG
The DNA here is from genome assembly GCF_963924245.1 of Chroicocephalus ridibundus. Taxonomy (NCBI): domain Eukaryota; kingdom Metazoa; phylum Chordata; class Aves; order Charadriiformes; family Laridae; genus Chroicocephalus; species Chroicocephalus ridibundus. The sequence continues at coordinate 422,122 of NC_086316.1, read as the reverse complement.
GTGAGGGCTGTGGAGGGAGGTGGGCGCCCTGGGGCTCTCCAGACCATCCCCTGCCACGCGCCGGGGCAGCGGCAAAGCTCACCAAGCTCACCAAGCTTACCAAGCTCACCAAGCTCGCTGCACAGAGGTGCCCACCCTGGTAGGGGTCTCAGCACAGGAGACAGCACGGGTGGTCATCTTGACTGTCCCAAACCATCAGCCTCCCCGCAGCGCCCTCGGGGAGCCATGGCCACGGCCACGGCCACCAGCCCCACTGTGGGGCAGGGCTCAGCCGAGGACGTGGCCCGAGGGAATGAAGTGGGTTCTGTGGGTTTCGCCATTGCTCTTCTGACGCGGTTTTATGTTCAAAAAGCAGGAAAAATGTTGTCGGTGCTACCTCCCTCCCGCTCGGCAGGGAATTCGGAAGCGCAGAGACGGAGGTCAGAAGGAAGAGGCTGCGCAGGGCAGCCGATGCCCCCGGCCCCCTCGCACACAGGGGACACCTGGGACCCCGCAGCTCCCGGGGCCTCGGGGGACGCCAGGTGCCTGGGCCAGCCCCGGGCAGCCACAGCGCCGGGGTGGGCTTACCTCTCTGTGGCTTCTGTAACACTTAAGGGGAGATATAACTTTATATTACCTTTCTATGACTTCTGTAATACTTCAGGGGAGATATAAGCACAGTAACTACATATATAAAGTAAATCATGACAAGTTTACTAACAAATGATCGCAAGAAACTGATTCTTTTCCTAATCCGTTTTTGTAAGCCGTGTTCAGCAGCAAGCTGTGGAGACGTGCACTTTATTTCATGTACTCACAGCTCCAAAGTGCATCTTCAAATGGCTGTTATAAGCTCCTTGAAGCTATTTTAACATAGTTTATACCTACTTCCACACCATGCTACAACACATCCTTTCATCATTTCTTTCAAAAAATCGTTCCTAGGTGTGCTTGGGTGACATGGACCAAAGCAGGCTGAAGATGAAATTGTGCTCTGCGTGTTTTTGGAAATGGCAAACTGGCCTCTGGTTGTGACCGAAGGGGAGAGGATTTACAGCTTGAAAAATACTGTGAGACTGAAATCTGAAGGCCAAAGGAAAAGGCAGTGGTAGGACATGCAAACGCAGACCGACAGGGTCTGTGCAAAGAGGGGTGATCATTCGGTACAATAACCCTGGCCAGTTGTTATCATAGAATCATAGAGTGTTTTGGGTTGGAAGGGACCTTAAAGCCCACCCAGCGCCACCCCCTGCCCTGGGCAGGGACACCTCCACCAGCCCAGGTTGCTCCAAGCCCCGTCCAACCTGGCCTTGAACCCCTCCAGGGATGGGGCAGCCCACAGCTTCTCTGGGCAACCTGGGCCAGGGGCTCACCACCCTCACAGCAAAGAATTTCTTCCCCAGATCTCATCTAAATCTCCCCCTTTTGGTGTAAAACCCTTCCCCCTCATCCCATGGCTCCCCTCCCTGCTCCAGAGTCCCTCCCCAGCTTTCCTGGAGCCCCTTGAGGGCCTGGCAGGGGCTGGAAGGTCTCCCCGGAGCCTTCTCTTCTCCAGGCTGAACCCCCCAGCTCTCTCAGCCTGTCCCCCACAGCAGAGGGGCTCCAGCCCTCCCAGCATCTCCGGGGCCTCCTCTGGCCCCGCTCCAACAGCTCCGTGTCCTTCTGCTGTTGGGGACTCCAAAGATGACTCGCCATCCACTTGTCCGCAAATGGCACTCAGAGAAAGCTGTTAACACCTGCAGGCTCTTCTCGTGCATAAATTAAACAAAGCCTCATTTTACAAAATCCAGAATTGTGGTCTCAAATCTGCAAATGTGCCCAGTTACAACAAAGCAAAGAAACGTCTTGACCGAGTTCAGCGGAATGGCTTACACGCGTAATGCAAAACACAGGAGTAAAACACTGTTATAAATACAATATGCCTTAAAGGTCCCTTCCAACCTACATGAATTCTATGATTCTATGCACCTGTAGATTTTTACAAGTTATACAAAGTGCAAGTTTAATGGTATATTTTATCCACATGCATTAGTTGGGCAAAATTAACTTTTAAAAGTCCTCCACACTGTGTAATGTAGGTTTTTACGCCTCAAAAATTGTTCTGTTTTCTTTGTACACCCAGGAGCTGCATCTGCACACCCATCTCCCTTCAGCTGCACTTTCTCTCTGCCCGAAGGCGGCTGCACCCTCCCGCACCAGCCACGAGCC